>NC_091747.1:47644046-48849046 GCF_043380555.1 Nothobranchius furzeri
TTTCTTCATATCTGTTATATTATTATAAAATCACTCGAAAAACAGATTATTTTGTTGAGGTTAATGTTAGATTATTATTATTAATATAATAATTATTAGTGATATTTTATGCTTTACTGGGAAATATATGCAAAATATAGCCCAAAAGGGAATGTTTGATAACAAAACTTATTTCCCTCTTCATAAAAAAACTACCTTCAAGATGATAATGATCAATCAGTCAATAAATCAATCATTTTATTTTTAAAACCCCTTCCCACCCCCAATCAAGGGTACCCAAGGTGCTGAACATAGTGCAAAGAGGCAGCACAAGAAAACAGTTCTGTAATAAAATACAGAAATAAAAACTATACAAATAGTGATTAAAAACATTAAAATGTGAATAAAAACAACTAAGAAACAGATCTAAAATACAGCTTAAGACTTGCTTTAAAAGCGGGCAGCGATGTGGACTGCTTGATTTCTTGTGTGAGTTGGTTCCAAAGCCAAGGACCCAGAACTGCAAAGGCACGATCACCCCTAGATTTACGCTTTGATGGCGGTACCACCAAAAGGTCACTCTGACCCGAACATAGCGATCTTACAGGGACGCAACGGGTCAGCAGGGAGGCTAAATATGGTGGCGCTGATCCAGACAGGGATTGAAAGACAAGGACTAGGATTTTTAACAAGATGCAACTCTTCACCAGTAGCTAGTCCAAAGCTGTCAGGAGGGGAGTGACATGCTCCCACTTACGTGCTCCATACAGAAATCTGGCAACAGCGTTTTGGACCAGCTGGAGCTGAGTCATAGGACTGGCTCAATAGAGAGAGTTGCAGTACTCTAGCCTCGAGATGATAAAAGCATTAGCTACAGTGTTCAACTCCTGTTTTATTAAGATCAACATAATATTAAACAAGCGCCTTAACTGATAAAAACACAAACGATCAACAGAGTTAACCTGATTATCAAATCGCAGACCAGAGTCTAACCTGACACCCAAGTTTGTAATCACGGACTTCTCGTAGGGGAGCAACGATGGACGGTCTAATCCATGGGGCTGGCGGTCATTTGGAGTAAAAACTATTATTTCAGTTTTTCCCTCATTCAAAGAAAGGAAGTTGGACTCATCCATTGGGTAACATCATGCAGGCAAGTCACCAGCTGCGGTGTGCTACCTCTGGCCTCCTGATGAACAGGCATATACATATGTACAACAGCTACCATTTATTTTACTCTTGAGCAGTCTGGGTAAAAAAAGCAGATATTGATATTTTATTTCTGCCTACCTTAAATAATTTTAACAAAAAATCTTGATATAATTAATTCAACAAATTGACAAATCAGTAAATACTTATTGCCAAGACCACATTGGGATTACTAAAACAAGACGCTGATAAAATGATACTTTGCATTTTTCACTGTTAAAACAGATGCAATATTTTGCACAGTGCACTGTTTTCAGCAAATTTGCATTTTTAAAAATGTGTCAAAGAATGCTTACAGTTTTAGATTCAAAAACCTCAACATAAACAAGCCTTTATAGGAAACTGTTTGCAAACCACACACTGTACAGGCCCTGTAAGTGCTGGGAGGAGTCATGTTGCACAGACTCGGGCCATAACTGTCTATTAGGAGAACCCGAGTGTCGTGCTGCAGGTTACTGGTGATAGACTTGGACCAAATGAAAGAAGTGAGTGTAGATGTGCGGTGCACTATAAATGTTCATGCCTTACCATTGATTTAACTAATGATGAGTGCTCCGAGTGCAACAATAGTAATTTTGTCATAAAGCTGTCAGCAGTTAATCAATCTGTGAAGGGTTTTCCTCCTTCAATGTAAGATTTATTAAATGTTCATTGAGGCTTGTTCAAGCCTGCTCACGTCTGTCGACACACAAGGTGAATCTAAATGTTTCATGGGGGCTTTGATCTTCCTATTTGTCACAATCTCCATTATTATTTAATATTGCTGAACAACATTAAATTAAAGTGACATGATTGTGTTTTTCCGCTCATGCCAGCCTTTGGAGTTCTCTTATTTGTAACTGTTTGCTTCTAGGGTTTAACCTTTCTTACTCTTCTCTGTCTGAGCTCCTCGGGCTGTTTCCAATGATGCTGGGACTTGTAGTTCTGAGGTCTAAAGGACTTTGAGGCCTGATGGTACATTTGCCAACAAAAGGAATTTCCCCAGTTTACACAATTCTAACACATGGAGAGAAGATTTACCCTCGTTTTATCCTTTTTTGGAAGGTTCACACCACTGAACTGATTAATTACCTAGAGATCTTTTGACTAAGCCGGCGTAATCTTTATCAAATAATGTAATTACCATGGCTCAGAGGGCTGTTTTGTAATTGCATAACTTTTCAAATTAAAGTGCAACCTTGTGGTGAGGTTCATGTAAACCTGTCAAAACAATGTACACTGTAAAAATGAAGCAAAATGCTATAACAATGTTATTACATGCAAAAAACACAAGCACACTCTCACCTGAAAGGTAACTGTTAGCAAAACACTAGCGATAATAATTTGCTTAATATTGTAAGAATTATGTGATTCATTTCTGTTGGGAGTTTGCTTAAACAAAGAGAAGAAGAAGGAGAAGGAGAATGAGGAGAAGAAGAAGAAGCAAAGCAAGAAGTGTAGGAAGAAGCAAAAAAGAAGAAGAAGAAGGAGGAGGATGAGGAGAAGAAGAAGAAGAAGAAGAAGAAGGAGAAGAAGAAGAAGAAGGAGAAGAAGAAGAAGAAGAAGAAGAAGAAGAAGAAGAAGAAGGAGAAGGAGAAGGAGAAGAAGAAGAAGAAGAAGAAGAAGAAGAAGAAGAAGAAGAAGAAGAAGAAGAAGGGGCGGCTCTTCAGTCCGTGCCGACGGAGAACAGCGGCCCCTTACACTCACTGAGCAACTGTAAGGCAACTGCTGGGAAAACTCCTGGAGCTGCTCCTGAATGAAGAGCTCACAACTTCACTTGAAAGAAAATAATAACTGATTCTGAGGTTGGTCTAGATGTTTAGGTTTCAAGGAGTCTCGTTCTAATGCCACTGACCCAAGAAATACATTTGAAATAATAATAAATAATAATAATAATAATACATCAAACTTATATAGTGCTTGTTTAGGACACTCAAAGATGCTTTCATGCACTCTCACATTCACATAATGCTAGTGATGGTAAGCTACTTTGTAGCCACAGCCACCCCGGGGCGGTCTGACAGAGGCGAGGCTGCCATTTGGCGCCGTCGGCTCCTCTGACCACCACCAGCACAGGTAAGTTGGGTGAAGTGTCTTGCCGAAGGACACAACAGCAGAATAACCCTGGCGGGAGCTGGCATCAAACCCATGACCCTCATGAGGCAACTCACTACCACCTGAGCTACTGCTGCCCCATCATTAAATGTGATTGTAGACATCCTCACAGAGCAGAAACAGTGAAAGCAGTTTAAACTTTCCTTTATATACTTTAACCAATTCACACTTGTTTTCACAAAAAGTGAGAAATACCCTGAAACACTCTTCAAACCATACTATTCTAACTAAAGCAAACATCATACGAGGAATTAAATAGTGGATTTCATCTTTGAAAATATTTGATCAGTTCATCTTAGAGACGCTGACCTCCCATCACACCAGTAAACATGAACAAAACCAATCTAAAACTGCATTTAAAATTAAACTAATATTTATAATGATGCGTGGAAATGACTGTTTTTGCTCCCGGCGCTTTCGTACCGCCACTTTGAAGTCAAATATTAAAGTACTGTTTAATGTGGTCATGGGCTTCACGTATTGCCTTCCAACTGTAGTCAGCTCTTCTCTTAAACACATAGCCAGGGCTGTAATTTTTTACAAGTTAAGGCAAAATGTGCTCTAAATACAGTATCATGGTTTCAGGTGAGTGGGAAACCATCTCATTTTGTCTACGTCAACATTTGACATCCAGTCAGCTACCCTTTCTCTCATGGAGCGACACAGTGTTATTAAAACACATAATCATAGATTTTGTGAATGGAGCAACTTGGTGAAATGGCAGGTATGAAACTTTGAGTTAGCTGGCAGCGCTCTAAATGGAAGTGTGTAATTTTAAAGGCACGGATGAATTGGAACACTTTGATATAAAACAGATAAATAAGCTGAAATCTTGGAAAAAATATATAAATTTTATTGTCTGGAAACGTTTGAAAATAAAAAATTATAAATGTTTCATTTTGAGCATTTGCTTGATGAAAAATGTGAAATTGTTGCATCAAATTTGAAACTTGGACAAGCAAATGATGAATGGGACGAAGAATGCTGCCTCTTCCGCGGAGCGCCGGGGTGTTATGAGAACAGGATAGCCCTCGAGACGCTTGCCTTTCACTCCTGAGGTGGTGCGTAAACAGAGCGGGGGCCGACAGATGGGTCTCAGCAAACTGGTCCCGTTGACCTTTCAACCCCACTGTCCGGCCCTCCTCTCATCTGTATAAGAAACAGCAAGACGAATTCCATGGAGATTATCATCCTTTAAGTTCCTCGGTTTGCTAACCACTGCAGGTGGTGGATATACAGAATGCATCGGTAAACACGACACATTCCCAGGATCCCGGAGAAGCAAGACGGCTCAGTCCTGCTAATGTAATCCCATTAAATCAAAGTTACAAGCACATTCAAACCTCATTTCTCTTGCTTTTGTGTGACTCAAAAAGCATATTTTGATTTTAGCTACCATTCACAGAAAATGTGAGACAGCAAACAAGCCACTTTTATAAAATTATGACATAATGAAGCTTAATTTTGATGCTAATTCCGCTGCTGTTTACCTGTTCACATCATGTGCATGCAGATAATGAGAGAGTGTTCTGTCTGAGTGCAGAGGAAAGAGGAGACTTGCAATTTTGAAAATGATCCCCTCTGATTGCCTGAAGGTAAACTTTTTATTTACTCGCTTTTACTTTCTGCTTATTTCTCAGTCTAAAGTGAACCTGCTTCAGGTTTTGAACAGATTTAGAAGCAAATTTGGACCAATTTTAAACACCTGCATTATTTTTTTGATTTCTAACAAATTGGGTTCAGCTACAATATAATTACTTAATTGGCTTAAATATTAAAAAGTTAGCTAATTAAATTCTCAAATTCAGGTTTTTTTTATGCTGAACAAAATCAGGTTTCTCATTATATAACTTTAAATATCTAAATGTGTCCTCAGCTAAAACAAACAATGGAAGATGGCCTTTCTAAAAAGAAATAAAATGCAAAAACCCTTTTACTGTAGGTTGTTAATTCAACCCATTCTAGGTAATTGTGTATTTAAAGGCTGTTAAGTTAAGCAGATCCCTATTTTAGTCGAGATCACAAAGGGTTGATGCAGACACCTGATCAAGTGCAAAAATCACCTTAAAAAGACTAAAAACAGAACAAAAACAAACCTTTTGTTGTGCATTTGACTCTTAGGGTAGAATAAAGGGCACCACTTTACAATAAGTCTCCCCTATACATGGTTCATAAATGGTTTATAGCTATGTTATTATTGAACCTGTAAGTTTTATAGATATTTTTAAGTGTGTATTAGGCATTAACTAATGTCAAAAAGGGGAGAACAGATTTGGATCACTGTTTCGTTAGAAACCAGTCAGTTAACCCTAACCCTAAATTAATGCATAGTAAACATTTATTAATGATTTATAAAATGTTACAGATTCAATAATAACATATAAACGTATTATTAGCCATTCATAAGGGGAGCCTTTTAGTAAAGTGGTACTGACTCATCGTTAAAATGTGAACTATTTTTCCCTGTAAAGGAACATCTTAGGCATCTTTATTATCTGTTCATTTATTACCAATAAAATGTGAAAAATAATATTAAATCATTAAACTGAGCCTGAGTATCTAGGGACATGTTTTACATTCCTCATTGACATTTAATCTTTTTTGTAATTTTTTTCTTCGTGCAAGCGAAGGAAACCTGTTTTAGCTGGTCAGGTCAGAATTAAGGTTATAGTTGCAAAAAATCTTAAAAATGGACCTTTTTGATGTTTTTGCTTGCAGGAGAAACTAGACCGATGTCCCACCCGTGAGATATCCCACATCCCCAACACTGTTCATATCAGCGCTGTGCGTGTATTCATAATTTTCCATCAGAGCCTCGAGGCGAACAGTTTTGAAGGAATACACGCTTACTTATTTAACAATGCTGATTAACAGAACATTTCCCTTTTGTACACAACCACAAAGGGCAACTCTCAGCATCTGCGTGGCTGAGTCACCACATAGCTTGGGTCCCATTCATGTATTTCCCATGTTGCAATTTACTCACTGAATTAGGTTTCGGCCAGAAAAAAGTGGTTTGGTCCCAATTATTATCTGGCGAGGAAGAAGGGACAGGTCTGACAGGGTTTGGGTGAGGAGGGGTGAGATACTTAAGCCTTTTCACCAGCGCTGCCTTGTTTCCCCTATTGCTCTTCTTGAGAGAGTAATGTGTTTCCTCACACAAAAGGAGGATCTCCAGAGATATGCCAAGAGTCTGGAGAGTGTGTTTGCTGGACCTGTGAAGAGACCTCTTTAGGAGGCTTTGAGGACAATGGAGCATGGGCACTGGCACCGGTTTACTTTGTCCACGGCAAGCATTTCACACGCACCCAGGGCAACAGCCGCTCCGAGCGAAGGCACAACATTAGTCCGAGTTATTGAAAGGCCTTTTTTATCTTTGTCACCCAATCAGTGACATGATTGCTCTGAGGGAGCTTGGTTTGACCAACAGGTTATTTTTATTCCTTTTAGGTTCACATTCCCTAGCAAAAACACACTTCCGCAAAGATCGATTTTAATTCTTTATTCCAACACACCATTAACAGGTTTGCCTCAAAAGCAGACTGCAACCTGCAGGATGCATCCAAATTATTTGACTTGTGTTAATTTAATCATAAATATTGAACAAAAGTGGCAGCACTTTTTTACAGAAAATAATGTGCTCTTTCTTTTAGAGGAAATTAAGGTCATGATTATTTCTGCTCATTTTTCTGTCATAGTTGAAGTTCACTCTAACGTTATGTAAAAATGTTGAATTTGATTTCAATCTGAGAAGTTTACAGGAACAAAAATGAAAGCAAAACATCCACCACTGGAGATTTTCCCCCTTCTTTAACAGCCTCCTTCATTTGACCTGCCGCATTGTTCGTATCTGATGGCTGGGCTATTGTTGCTATAGCGATGTGTGAGCGTGACAACCTTGTTACCTGGTAGTTGATGTTTTACGTGGTAGCTGCAGTGTGCTTCAACAAATACAGCAAACAACGGTGTAAAGAGCCCAGTGTCTTTAAATGTCTAGAAACTGCTCAGTAGGATTAAGATAAATTGGTACAAATCAATTAAAATACACTGACAAAACAAGTAGTTGAGTGAACATTAAAAATGTGAGGAAAATTTCATACATTTTTGTAACTTTTTGCCCCGTTATTCAACATATTACACGAGGTTTAAATTTGTACAAAAGCAGTTTTATTTTTGTTTGTATTTTTTATTTTATTAGGTCAAAACAATTTTTGTCAGTGTCGTTTTTTTTATTTTGTTGTATTTCTTTAATTTAATGTAAGCAAGACATTTACAAGAAATAAGTATGAATAAGTACTCTTGGGCATTCTTATGACATAAAGCTAAACAAATCAGAGATAATACCTAATGGTTAATTCAACAAGAAAAGTAACATGTTGAGAACCAACAAATGTATGTTCATTCAAATAGATATTATTGATTCAAACCACATTTTTCCTTCATAATGTCATAAATGCTAAATTCTAAAGGAAGTTCTACTGTTTAAAATAGTTACATTGTTTTTTACATTTTCACTCAACAAGTAACGTTTTAAAGTCAACACACATCCAATGAAAACCATTAATTTCATAAACGTTTTTGAGACTTTTGAGGCATGCATGAAACAAATGCGGACAAACTCGCTGTTTGTTTGGGTCAGAAAATCGTATTTGAAGAACTGAAATGTGCAACGTCAGTAACAGGTTTCATTTTCTACCTAATCCAATGACACGGTGTTCACAGATTAAGTAAGAGGATGCTTCAAATCTGATTTATGTGTGCCGATTCCCCCTCTGAGCCCTACACCCACCTGCAGGGAAGTCATCTGAGACGAGGCGTAAACACTTTATGAAGCAGCACCTGATAACACTGACAGGTGAGCTCTTATGAAACCACAGCCATTCAGATCACAGCTTTTTAAACCTATGTTGTGTTAAATATTAATCTCACGCACTTCGAGAGCAGCATTCCTCAGACATCACAGTCGAGGCAGCTAGTGGAATGCAACATTAAGCCCTGAAACTATACTTCCTGGGTACGGAGAGAGGCATGCTGGGAAAGCCTGCAGATTCTTTTTACGGTCCATCTCTCAACAGGTGGCTCTACTGTCCTGATCCCTAAATTGCTGCTCTTTTCTGAGACCCTCCACAAGGGATGGGTCTGACAAATATGATTGCCCTCGCTGTGTTCACCCTTTGGTTTAAATCAACAAAAGCGCCGTGACAGCTTGCACTGATGTTTGGACTTTGACTCTTTTTTAAAGACCATTAAGTTCATGAAGTGAAGGTGTGACTGTATCTCAAACTAATAATAGACTAAAGCATCACATGCTGCATGTTTTCAGTAAGCGTGTGCAGGCAGATTTCTTCATTTAAGCCTTACTTAGCAGGCCACATCATTAGCTTTTGACCCACTTTTCTCCAAGCACAAGTTAAAGGTCAGTTTTAGTGGAATTGGAATTTAGCGCTTTGGTAAAATCAACTGGCCAACACTAAAATCAAAATATAGACATTTATTCTGAACGTACTGCTGTTTCTGGTGTTCTTGCCTAAAATTCTGCTAAAAGAGTCATTCTGTGTGACTCAGTCTATTATAAATGCTGAAACATAACTTCCTAGATTGAAAACCCTCCTTTGATGGTGTGATGATGTGGGTGGACAAGTCCTTGAATGCTATTCATCTGAATTCAGTTTAGCTCCTGCAGGAGTATCTGTGAAATAATGTTTTCTGTTTTTTTGTGCATCTAAAATCTCAGAAAAAAAGTGGAGACAAATCTTTCGAAATATGAGATGAGATTAAATGATAACATGGCCCTAAAGTGATCCAAGGATCTAAAAAGGCACAATGTACAGCATAATGTTTCACAAGACTGCATGACTTCTGCATTATAGGTTATATTCAACATGGATGCTGACAAACAGCAATACGTTCCCAATAATGTTAGCTGTGTTTCCACTGAGGGGGAAGGTGACAGGGTAAATACGATGGTTCGATCCGCTCTGTTGTAATATCTCCATAATAACTGTCCCTTTCAGGACTTTGCTAAGACGTCAGCATATCGTCACCATTTTGGCAGTGAGTGACATCACTTATCAGTGACAAAAGGCACCCACTCACATTCAAAATGTTAAAATAAATTTGTGCAGTCAAAGTACTTTGTATATTATACCATTAAGGGGATGGAGAGAGCAGCTGTGTGACGTAAATAGCGGCATTTTTATGGCACACTGTAGAAAACCATGTAAATCACGGTGCTGTGGAGGGATTTCCACTGCATTTTCTGTCGTTGGGAGTTTATGTAACGTCCAGCAGTGGTCAGTTTTTAGGTACAGTTTGACCATTCACCATCTGGTCAAAAAGGAGACACAAGACTGCATGTGTTCCCTTTAAATCAGCCTGCCTTCATTCCATCACCTGGAGCTCAGAGCCTCTCTGCAGCTCTGAACACATGATAACGTATTGTCAACAATAAGGTTCTCTCCTCAAGGTCCAGCTTCCCTTGTTGTCCTACATGATTCTTCATGCCTTTGAATAAGTGAACACTCGCAGCTTGGATCAGTTGCTAAATCAAAGAATGATTTCCTAAATTAAATATGAACTTCTAAGACTTATCAGCTGGATAATCGTTAAATAACCGTTTGTTTATTGCTACTTATAGTAATTATAATATAATGAAATGTTTCATTAATCTGTGCTCAATGATTGAAGTTTGAAATGAATGTTATTCTGTGATTACAGTGATTGAAATATGTTTCAGCATGTTTATATGACAAGGTCATCACCATTTGCACTCACACAAGAACAAAGTAAGGTTAAGTTAAACTCATGACACATAGATAGTCCTTTTCCCCAGATCAGAGCATCCGGTATCAAGGAAGGCATGTTTCTGAGTTGTCTTGGTAACCATTCCTCAACTTGTCAACCTCTGGTTGGCTACACATAACATGAGAACATTAAAACTGTTTCACTCTGGTGATTCATTAGTTCAGTTCAGTTCAGCTCAGTGGTTCAGTTCTTGAGAAAAGCTTCAGACCGGCCATCTGAAGCAACACCTCTTTAACCCATCAAAGCTTTTGACACGTCGTCAAAATCTTTTTGCACCTGCAAAGCTGATACAGCAACAGTTCCAGCAGAACAAGCTGATATTGTTTAGACTTCTTAAGAGTCCCAGACGTGCAGTTCCATCCATCTGTCGTGACCCGAGAAATATCTGAACTGAAGAGTCGGTGCCACAGTATTCTACAGCCCATCGGTGCCAGAGGTCATCCGACCTCTCTGACCTTCGGATCCACCAAGAGGGTCTCCGAGAACGGGTGAAGTTGACGCAAAGATAGTGTCTGATGTGCTTTTGATAATAATCAACTTCATAGCTCAACGCAAACCAAATTCTTTTACATCCAGAACTCAGCTCTCCTAGATACGGAAGTTCTGATAACATCGCATTCACACATAGGTTCATACATCACATCTAGTTCCATCCATCACAGTAAATGTTAGTTAACTTGTCATGTTTTAATTGTTGATAAAATAAATTCTTACTTTTATAAACCTGACTCTTTTCTGAATCAAAACGAAGTGTGTACAATCCCTTAATAAATAAAGAATCCTAGAATCTTCTGAATAACACAATAAAGACCACGAAGGGTTGATATTCTATATGTAGATAGAGTATCACAGCTTATTGGTCATAAGTAGAGGTAATATATATATATATATATATATTTATATATATATATGTATATATATATATATATATATATATATATATATATATATATATATATATATATATATATATATATATATATGGAGAGAGAGAGAGAGAGAGAGAGAGAGAGAGAGAGAGAGAGAGAGCTCTTAAAGCACTCAATTTCCTGAACCCTACATATTGGTGTGCCGGCCAGACTTTATGAAAACTGTCCACTTCTTGTTGGTTCTAATTAATTAATTCTTCAAAAAACTATTATTTTCTGTGTCTGGGTGGAAAACGAGGGCGATCTCGTTATTCGCCACCTGGGGACGCTGTTCCTACCTATTTCACAAACGGGGAGACTCCCATCTCCCACCAGGGGCGCTAATCTCCCTTGTCACTCAAAAGTCTATGTGTCAATAGCAAAGCAACAGCTAAACTGCAAGAGATTAACTGTTTGTTGATTGAAAGATAAATACATTTAGGTGTGTGAGTTTGTCAAGTCCTTTGAGTGATTCTGCTATGTTTATTTGTGTGGTTTTGTCACTGCTGATAAAGCTTGTGTTACATGGGACAGGAAACGCTGATCTCCACTTAGCACTTAGCTACCTTAGCCCTTACCTGATCAACTGGTAATATTACCATTCTAACGCCTCATGACGAACGTTTTTCCGATGAGAATTCCGGACATTAATTCTGTACTTATAACGGAATTAACCAGGGGCGCCTGAACATCCACATTGTCTGCGTCGTCTCTGCAGCAGGACCACTTCACCCTGTGGTGTGAAAACCACCTACCCTAGAGGGATTTGGCGGTTGCTGTGACACACCACCTGAGACACCGCACCCTGCAGTGGGAACACCACCTGCCAATGGGGAACTCCGGCTGAAGTCCAGCACCTTGCGGTGGGGACCCCACCTGCCGAAGGACGTACTGATGACATCACTGACCCTACTACACTACAGCTGGCACTGGTGACCTCTAGCCCTGAGGTTGATCACTCACCTACCAAAGGGGAGGTTGAATGGCGCCCCATACCACTACTGGCTGACCCTGATCTCTCTGACTGCACCTGCGCGTCGACCGAGGGCCCTCCAGAGTGCTCACCTGCGCCAAACCATCGCAAGGCCGCGCCAGTCCACAGTCTAAAACGTTCTTGGTTTCCGTTTCCAGGTCTGACAAAATATGTTTTGTTAGTTGCGTGCATCGGTCTAATTTTGACCGCAGCTGAGATTCATTCTCAGCCTCCTCTAACGTGTTTGTACAAACCTGGGCCCTCTTTAGGTATCACGCTCCGAGACCGCCCAGGTCTGTTAATGACCAACTATCGCCTGTTCACACAAAAGATTTTTGTTAAATTTGACCCCGCTATGGCGTGTACTGATAAGATGATGAATGCCTTCGGCAACCTCTCGAAAACTGGAGCTCACTGGACTAGTACCCTGGCGCTGCACTCAGAAGCTGACGTCCATCACATACTAGTCCAGGCGCTTAAATTCACGGTTTTGAACAGTGATCTTTCCGGTACCAGCATTAGACCGAAGCATTTCCTAGAAGGATTTTTCTCAGTAGCTAATACAATTGGCTCTCTTTTAAATGTCGGATTCTCTTCAGTCAACTCGATCGAGATTAACACAGTTCGTCGACACACTGATGAGCTTAACAGAGAATATCTGGCTCTGCGTAAACAGGTACTGCAGCAACAACGTGCTTTGGGACAGCTGGGCACGTCTGAACAACAGACTATGGTGGTACTCAACACTCATAGTGACGTTTTGCGTAAAACAACTTCCGCTGTGAACGAATTGCATTATTTTGTGAATGCTGATTATGCTCATACACAGATGCTGACTACTTGCCTGTCCGACTATGGTCGGGACGTGAGCGCCTCGATTGACACCCTCCTCATGGGGAGGATCCCTCCATACCTCGTGTCTCTGGCCATGGTCCGCTCTGCAATTGCTCGAGTGACCTCGAAGGACCCAATGGCCCTTCAGACTCACTTGATTTTCTCGTTGGGCAGTGCTATCCCGTTAAGTGTCAATCCAGATGCTAGAGAGCTAGCTTTCATCATTAACGTACCTATTGCATCTCCAGATGACATCTATAGACTAAAAGATGTGGTGAATGTAGGTAACTGGGTTGACGACACTCACGTCAAGTTACATACGCCTCCTATCGTCGTGTTCCATGAGGACACGCCGCACGTCCGGTTGGTTCCGGATCTGCACGTGTATTTGCTCACACGTGGCCAACACTTCTTGTACCCAGGCACACCTTTTCTGCGTGGTGGTGCCACTGGTGTGTGTGGCATTGATGAGTTGTCGGGTGATTCTAAATGTCCTATGACTGTGACTCCATGTTCGCATGTTGTTCAAACTACTGCTGTTGTTGTTGGTGACCGTTGGTTAGTTAATACCCCTGCTCGTGAAGTGGATGTTTTCTATGAGCGTCATGGTGTGTCCACACGTGTTGTGCTTCCGTCTCAAACCCTGTGGGTGACAGTTCCATGTAGTGCTGTGGTCCACGTAGGTGAGGTTTCTCTATATTACTTGGAACCTGGTGAGCATAAGTCTGTGTTGGAGTTTTCTCCTTTTTATGATAACATCTCCTTTGGCCACCTGTCTCAAGCTCTCGTGCCGGTTGTTCGTGAAGCCCCGGCTGCCCAGGTGCCTCCACCTGTGCCGGCCGGTCCTGTACCTCTGCCTGCACCTCCAGCGCCTTCTGTTAGGCCTACAACATCAAAAGGGGGGGAACCTATATTGTCCAGACTCGTCAATCCCATAGTTTTCTGTTTCAGGTTACACAATTTTGTTTGTGTTTGTGTGTGTGCATCCTGTCTATACATGACATGCAGACTTGGGGTGACTTGAGATGTGTCATGAGCCGGGGTGAGTACTCCTATCAACTTTCCACCTTTGAGTTGTGTTTTGCGGGAGAGAGAGTTTCCCAGCTGCACCTGGTCAGCAATTAGCAGGTCCAGTGGCGGTTCTACATTGAATTACTCCCCGGGCGAGGCCCCCTTTGAGCGCCCCCCCCCCCCACCACCACCACCACACCACCCCACCTGCATGAACACACGCATGTTTTCTACAAACAGGCATGTTTTATTAGAACGACTATTGAACATTCATTTTTCTAAGTTGCACATATTTACATTAATTACTATGAAGTTGTCAGAATGTAAAGCACTATACATTATATACTGTATCAAAATATATAGAATCAAATATACAAAAACAAACAATAACTAAATATTAAGAATATATGAACATAATAGATAATAAATATTCTAAATAGCAAAAGTATTTCACACATAACAAACTAAAGATAATCACTACAGCATTGCACTTAGAATAGAAAACACAAACTAAAATTAAAACCTAACCTTGATGCAACGTCATCAATAATGTCATCATATGAAATCTGCTCCCCTACTGAGTGATTGATACTAATCAGAGCCAGGTTAGTGAGCCGCCCCTGAAACACAGGTGACCTCAGGTATGACGATCAAGTTTGAAAAGCCCTCTCAGCTTGAGCCACAGTGACTGGCAGAGCAGTCCAAAAGTTGGGGTAGATCTCCAATAGATCTCATGATCCATGATATTTTAGAATTGCCTCTGAAATTGTAATTTAAACTGACATAAAAAACTGTAGACTAACAAAAATGCCAACTTTTACAGAACAAATCATGTAAAATAATCAGTGCAGCCATCTGCAATAAATAAACAGGATAGTTAGTGGTGACTGGGGAGTTTTCTTCTGCTTGTAGAGTTGTTTTATTTATTATTATGTGAACATGGTCAACATGTGTTTGTTGTTGTTCAGGCAGGCCACAGGCTGCAGCGAGCATTTAACAAATCCTAGTTTGAATCAGTAAAAAACGATTCAAGGACTTTTTTCGAACCATTTGAATATTCGTTTCAATATTTCAGCCCTATTAGCTCTGTTAGCAATTAGTTGACCGCATTTAACCGTTAAAATCCCAGTTAACTGGTTCAAAAAATTGAAAACATGCATCATGAGAGCGAACATACCTTTATTTTTCTCCTCTTTTTTCTTTTTTTTCCCCCCTGAATGGGGGCACCTGGTGGTTTTAGCCTTTTTATGTTCATCTCTTCTGTTTGGCTCTTGACTCAGTAAGTTTCCTTTAGTCAGGACTAAACTATTTGACCTTGATGGGGGGGTGACCACAAAATCGTTTTGTTTTTCCTTTTTTTATTCGGCCATTTCACACAATTCAGAGAAACCTGAAAGAATGATAGGCCTGTGTTTGTGATATTATGAATGAAAAATGGAAGAACGTTAAGATGTGATTGACTTTAGCCATGTTAATACAGTTGATTCAGCCCCTGCACGCTCATTTCATTTGGGAAAGACGCAGAGGTGAATTCCCCCGCCGCACCCCTCCCCTTCCTGTTCTTCATAGACACACGGTGCACGTGAACGTTCTCAGTCAGCAGGAGCGCCTGCAACTGCAGGGGGCGCCAACTTGCTGTTTCCAATCCAGACACTGTCATATGACAGATAATAGAAAACCTCGGTGCGGCGCAGATTTCCTTTTTTTTTTTTTTTTTACTCAGCGCTTGTGCGCCCCTTTTGTGTCATGAAAAAATGCCGCCCCGGGCAACTGCCCTGTCTGCCCGTGCCTAAAACCGCTACTGAGCAGGTCCTTCTACATAAGGTGGATGGAGAACACACCACGACGCCGGATGATTGCTACAACTTGGTAGTTTCCATCCCTCATCGTGTTACTTGGTTTTGAGACTCTAGTGTTTTGTGAACTCTTGTGATTTTTGGATTTTTGTGATTACCTGCCTTCAGGTTTTTTCGACGTCGCAGTATCCTGAGACCCAGGATACTTCACTCGTGCTCCATAGGATTCCCGGACTCCTCTCAGATACGTTCTCCATTCACCCTGACCGACTCGCTCTCCTGCTGACCTCACGCTCCCTCTCCTGGACCCCTCCCACCCACTTGGAAACACCCCAGCTCTCAACCTCCTCCTCACTCCAGTGCTTCCCCTAAATTCCCAGTAAGTCTTTTCTCTGCACCTTCCTAGTTAAGACTTACCTCCCAGGACTCACCTGTGTTTGCTCTCCCCTCTCCAGATGCTACACTCCCGTTCCCAATCCCACTGGACTTCCCAGTGCGCCTTCAGTTCCCCTTTTCAATAAATATATATTATTTTCCCATCATTCTGTGTTCAGGTTGTGATTCTGCATGTCTTGGGTTAGACACATTCCCCATATCATGACAAGATAGTCTTGCTGTGGGTTCCTGGAGTTCTGTAATGGTTAAGTCTTAACAGTTAACAGTGAGTAACTCCACTAACTGTTATGTTTGCTCCAAATTCAATTATCTTTTATTTTTCAATTCCTAGTGATTTTGATCCTTTTTGCAAATTTTAAACATTTTGTGACTGATTTAAGTCCATTTTATGCTTCGTTTTATCTACTAATCTCTGATTCCTACTGTGGTATATTCACATATAGGTTTGATTACTAACACCACTGGTTTACATTTTAGTGTTTCTTCCTCTTTATATTACTAGTAATTATATTATTGATTCTTTTAACGATATATTCATAGATATGCATTTCTGCATTATTTCATTGCAGCTGATTTATTTTTGTCATTTCTATTATAATCCATTTTATTTAGATTTTTACCAGTTATGGGCTACAGATTATTTTGCTCTTTTGTTTTGATAACATTGTTGCTCCAAAGCATTGATTTTCCCTTACATGTATTATAGGGTTATGCTAATTTTGTTCTTTTTGCAACACTTTTCCAGTACACGTAGTTTACTACATTCATTTCTTTCACCTGAACTCCGTTCACATAATTTGCCTCACATAGCACATATAGGTACATATAAAATTAGGTTTATTTTTATTTGACATCAGATGCAATCTATGTGTGTCTACATTCAAGTGCCCTGCATGTGTGCTCTTCTCTTCTCCTGAGTTTCGCCTGTGATTCTTGCTTCCTTGGAGGACCTCGGTTCCAAAACTTATTTAGCCACACCCCCCCTTCTATGTCCCGACCATGTCGATGCACCCCCCAGCCCCACATCAGGGCATGGCTCTATATATATATATATATATATATATATATATATATATATATATATATATATATATATATGTGTGTGTGTGTGTGTGTGTGTGTATATCAGACGTCAAGCTAAAGAGTCACTCGACAGACAGGGTTAAAAAAATATGATCGACCTTTTTCCCCATCACTTTCATTTATTAAATAGTAGGCCCTAAATAATAAACATTCAATACCATTACAGTTTCCTTTGATTTAATTTTAAATAAATACTTAGAGTGCCCAGGTAGCACATAAACAATGCAATTTAACGGTTTTCGCATGGAACGTAACCCGTGGCCAGAGCTCTCTCCTTCCTTCTGCTCTGCATAAACCTGAACTGGTCACCTACTTGTGCGTAATCAAATGTCTATAGGGGAAAAGATGGAAAAGCTATAGCCATGAGGTTCACTTCTTGCCTCAGACCGACTTATCGCTGTTTTATGGTGTGGCTGAATCTGCGATCCGCTGCCACGCGGACTGGAATAACAAATAACATGAGTTGTGTTCAGGTTCATGACTGGCTTCACTGGCTGGAGCGGACTCAAATTTCATTTGTCATCCCAAAATTGAAGCTAATATCTTAATTTGACCTTGAATGAAAAATGTTGTTATAAAACCTCTTAAAAGTTTTTTTTTTATCACAAAGGAGGCAGCGCTCATTTCTGCCTTCAGTCTGACGGTGCGGTGCGTGTGCTTATTGAAACTGTGTGTGTGTGTGTGCGGCACAGCTCCATGAGCCGCTCAAGTCACCGCGTCTCGTTATTGGTACTATTTAAACCAATGTTGTAAAATTACTTATGCCCAGCCCAGATTTGCTCACATGTGCACCCGTGAGCCGTGGATCCGCTGGAACGCGTCTGACCTCTGACAGATGCACTCTGAACTTCAGATCTTCAGCTCGCTGTTAGAATGCTGCCCCACAGTCAGTGTGCTAATATAATAATATAATAATGCTAAAATGCTCAGATGGGAATCATTTCTTGATTTATTTTGTTATATCCACAATGTTCTGTGTGTGAGGTTTACAATGTCAGAACACCTGCATGAGACAGGGCGTTTATTACAATCTGCCAGGCTCACCACCTTCAGATTTCTCCAACATCGTTAAAAATTATACGGAACATATCGGCGTGCGCAGGCCAGAGCGCTGAAGCTCGGCGCATTGTTATTGTGAAGCTAGGGCACATGCGGAGGGGACACACACACACACAAGCAAAATATACTGGTTTTCAATTCCATTTATTGTGCCCACTTACTTTTTCTTTGGCCCACCCACAAATGAGTTTCTGGCTACGCTAATGGTGACATATGACAGACTTCTCTGAGCTCCGCAGCCACTACACTTTTCACCTCGCGCACCCCCAGGGGTGCGCGCACCACACTTAGGGAATCCCTGCTACATCATCGCCTGATTCGGTTGCCTGCTGCCTGGGGGTCCGGTTCGCTTGGGTCTGGCCGTCCTGTGGTTCCTGCCGTGGTTGCTGGAGTTCTACGGTTCACCTGGGGCCTGCCCTGGTCCCTACTCATCTGCTTCCTTCCTGAGGATGGTGTTAAGTGAAATTACCTTTTCAAGTTTGGGAGTTACATTGACTATTCTCTGGTGTGGGGGGTTGCTTTCCTCACTCCTGACGCCTTTGCCTGGGAACTAACCTTTGCTTCCTCGACTGAGTCCTTAGGGCCTCTGGGATTGTTCAACGACCCGTGGTTTCCACCAGGACCAGGTCCAGCAATGGTCAGTTTTTAGGTACTGTTTGACCATTCAACATCTGGTCAAAAAGGAGACACGAGACTGCATGTGTTCCCTTTAAATCAGCCTGCCTTCATTTCATTCAGATCAGAGCATCCGGTATCAAGGAAGGCATGTTTCTGAGGTTGTCTTGATAACCATTCCTCAACTTGTCAACCTCCGGTTGGCTACACAAATCATAACATGAGAACATTAAAACTGGATCACTCTGGTGACTCATCAGCTCAGTTCGGTTCAGCTGAGCGGTACAGTTCTTGAGAAAAGCTTCAGAACGGCCATCTGAAGCAAAACCTCTTTAACCCAACAAAGCTTTTGACACTTTGTCAAAATCTATTTGCACCTGCGAAGCTGATACAGCAACAGTTCCTGCAGAACAAGCTGATATTGTTTAGACTCCTTAAGAGTCCCAGACGCGCGGTTCCATCCATCGGTCATGACCCTAGAAATCTCTGGACTGAAGAGTCGGTGCCACGGTATTCTACAGCCCTTCGGTGCCAGAGGTCATCCGACTTCTCTGGCCTTCGGATCCACCAAGAGGGTCTCCGAGAAAGGGTGAAGTAGACACACAGATAGTGTCTGATGTGCTTTTGATAATAATCAACTTCATAGCTGAACGCAAACCAAATTCTTTTACATCCAGAACTCGGCTCTCCTAGATACGGAAGTTCTGATAACACCGCATTTACACATAGGTTCATACATCACATCTAGTTCCATCCACCACAGTAAATGTTAGTTAACTTGCCATGTTTTAATTGTTGGCACAATAAATTCTTATTTTTATAAACCTGACTCTTTTCTGAATCAAAACGAAGTGTGTACAGTCCCTTCATAAACAAAGAATCCTAGAATCTTCTGATTAACACAGTAAAGACCAAGCAGGGTTGATATTCTATATTTAGATAGAGTATCACAGCTTATTAGTCATAAGTAGAGGTAATATATAAATTGAGCTCTTAAAGCACTCGTCGTCGTTGTCGTCGTCCTCCGGTTATCCGGGTCCGGGTCGCGGGGGCAGCATCCCAGCTAGGGAGCTCCAGACTGTTCTCTCCCCAGCCTTCTCCATCAGCTCTTCTGGCAGGACCCCAAGGCGTTCCGGACCAGATTGGAGATGTAACCTCTTCAACGTGTCCTGGGTCGACCCGGGGGCCTCCTGCCGGCAGGACATGCCCAAAACACCTCCCCGGGGAGGCGTCCAGGAGGCATCCTGACCAGATGCCCAAACCACCTCAACTGGGTCCTTTCGATCCAGAGGAGCAGCGGTTCTACTCCGAGTCCCTCCCAAATGTCCGAGCTCCTCACCCTATCTCTAAGGCTGAGCCTGGCCACCCTATGAAGGAAGGCCGCTTGTATCCGTGATTTTGTTCTTTCGGTCATTACCATAGGTGAGGATTGGGACGTAGATCGACCAGTAATTCGAGAGCCTGGCTTTCTGGCTCAGCTCCCTCTTCACCACGACAGATCGGCTCAGCGTTCGCATCACTGCAGATGCTGAACCAATCTGCCTGTCGATCTCCCGATCCCTCCTACCCTCACTCATGAACAAGACCCCCGAGATACTTAAACTCCTCCACTTGAGGTAGGACTTCTCTCCCGACCCGGAGTTGGCAAGCCCTGCATGTGTGCTACCCTTTTCCGGTCGAGAACCATGGTCTCAGATTTGGAGGTGCTGATCCTCATCCCAGCCGCTTCACACTCAGCTGCGTACCTACCCAGCAAGAGCTGAAGGTCAGAGCTGGATGAAGCTAGGAGGACCACATCATCTGCAAAAAGCAGAGACGAGATTCTCCTGCCACACGACACACTCCACACCACGGCTGCGCCTAGAAATTCTGTCCATAAAGGTAATGAACAGAACCGGTGACAAAGGGCAGCCCTGGCAGAGTCCAACCCTCGCCGGGAACAGGTCCAACTTACTACCGGCTATGCGGACAAAACTCACGCTCCTCTGGTAAAGGGACTGAATGGCCCTTAACAGAAAGCCACCCACCCCATACTCCTGGAGCATCCCCCACAGGGTGTCCCTGGGGACACGGTCATAAGCCTTCTCCAAATCCACAAAACACATGTGGATTGGTTGGGCAAACTCCCATGCCCCCTCCATCACCCTTGCAAGGGTATAGAGCTGGTCCATAGTTCCACGGCCAGGACGACAACCTCATTGCTCCTCCTCAATCTGAGATTCAACTATCGATCGGACCCTCCTCTCCAGTACCTTGATGTAGACCTTTCCAGGGAGGCTGAGGAGTGTGATCCCCCTATAGTTGGAACACACTCTCAGGTCACCCTTCTTAATGTTGGGGACCACCACCCCGGTCTGCCACTCCACAAGAACTGCCCCCGATGACCACGCAATGTTGCAGAGACGTGTCAACCATGACAGCCCTACAACATCCATAGCCTTGAGATACCCAGGACGAACCTCATCCGCCCCTGGGGCTCAGCCGCTGTGTAGTTGATTGACTACCTCAGCAACTTCTGCCCCAGAGATTGGACAGTCCATCCCCAGGTCCCCCGGCTCTGGCTCCTCATCTGAATGCACATAGGTGGGATTGAGGAGCTCCTCAAAGTATTCCTTCCACCGTCCGACTATAGCCCCAGTTGATGTCAGCAGCACCCCATCCCCATTGTAAACAGTGTGTGCGAGTTGCTCCGTTCCTCTCCTGAGGTGCCGGACAGTTTGCCAGAACCTCTTAGGTGTCGATCGATAGTCTTTCTCCATGGCCTCACCAAACTCGTCCCACGCCCAACATTTTGCCTCGGCAACTGCCACTGTTGCACCCCACTTGGCTATCCGGTACCTGTCTGCTGCCTCCGGAGACCCACAGACCAGCCACACCCTGTAGGCCTCCTTCTTCAGCCTGACGGCTCCCCGAACCTCTGGTGTCCACCAGCGGGTACAGGGGTTGCCACCACGACTGGCACTGGCCACCTTGTGACCACAGCTAGCAACAGCCGCCTCAACAATTGCAGAGAGGAACAAGGCCCACTCGGAGTCAATGTCCCCCACTGCTCTCGGGACGTGGTCAAAGCTCTGCAGGAGGTGGGAGTTGAAGACCGTCTTAACAGGTTCTTCTGCCAGGTGTTCCAAGCAGACCCTCACTATGCATTTGGATCTGCCAGGTCTACGCGGCATCTTCCCCTGCCATCTGATCCAACTCACCACCAGGTGGTGATCAGTTGACAGCTCCGCTCCTCTCTTCACTCGGTTGTCCAAAACATACGGCCGCTGGTCAGATGATACGTCTATCATCGACCTGCGACCTAGGCTGCCCTGGTACCAAGTGTACCGATGGGCATCCTTACGTTCGAACATGGTGTTCGTTATGGCCAAACTGCGGCTTGCACAGAAGTCCAATAATGAAACACCTCTCGAGTTCAGATCAGGCGGGCCGTTCCTCCCAATCACACCCCTCCAGGTCAAGCTGTCATTGCCCACGTGAGCATTGAAGTCCCCCAGCAGGACAATGGAGTCCCCTGATGGAGCACTATCTAGCACTCGTCCCAGGGACTCCAAAAAGGGTGGGTACTCTAAACTGAACTGATATTTGGCCCATAAGCACAAACAACAGTCAGGACCCGTTCCCCGACTCGGAGGCGCAGGGAAGCTACCCTCTCGTCCCCCTGGGTAAACCCCAACACACAGGCAGAGAGTCTTGGGGCTAACAAAAAGCCAACTCCAGCCCTCCGCCTCTCACCCGGAGCAACTCCGGCAAAGGGGAGTGTCCAACCCCTCTCAAGGACTTTGGTTCCAGAGCCAATGCTATGTGTCGAGGTGAGTCAGACTATATCTAGCTGGTACCGCTCAACTTCTGCCACAAGCTCATGCTCCTTCCCTGCCAGCGAGGTGATGCTCCAAGACCCAACAACCAGTTTTCTTGTCCGGGGATCGGACCACCAAGGCTCCCGCCTTGGTGTGCCACCCGATCCACATTGCACCGGACCCTTCATGTTCCTCCTGCGGGTGGTGGGTCCACAGTTGGATGAGCCCATGCATCCGGGTTGGGCTAGGCCCAGCCGGGCTAGGCGCTCGCCCACGGGCCCCAACCCCAGGCCTGGCTCCAGGGTGGGACCCCGGTAACCCTCCGGGCCGGGTACTCTGACTCTTTGAATTTACATCCAAGAAAGATCCTGTGAACCGTTCTTTGTCTCACCCTTCACCTAAGACCAATTTGTCATGGGAGACCCTGTTAAAGCACTCAATTTCCTAAACCCTACATTTAGAAACAGTGAATCTAAAACATTGCTGCTTATTTTCGTTTCCTTCTTTTTCACAAATCCCGGTTGTTTGGTGATCTCTGATGATATGTTATGTCTGATCTCTGAATTGTGTGTACTGAAACTCAATTTCATTTCTCTGTATGTCTTGCACATGTGGTAGAACTGACAATAAAATGACTTTGACTTTGACTTTCTGCTAACCACAAGTCCTACTGGACCTTTTCCAAGTACATATCCTAGTTCAGGTACTTGGTTGGTCCCTGAAATGTCGTGTAAGTTTACGGCACCTTAGAGCAATGAGGGTTTGAAGGTGGATTCACTGGTTAATTGAGAGCTTTGCCTTTTGGCTCAGCTCTCTCTTCACCACAACAGACTGGTACAATGCCATCACTGCAGACGCAGCTCCCTAAAGGACCCCCCCAAGGGACGCGGTCGAAGAACTTCTCCAAATCCACTTGTAGATAGGCAAACTCAAAGGATATAGAGCTGGTCCAGTGTTCCACGGCCAAAAGTGAAACCACATTACTCCTCCTGAATTTAAGGTTCGACTATCCGACAGACCCTCCTCTCCAGAACCCCTGAATAGACCTTACCAGGGCGGCTCAAGAGTGTGATCTCCCTGTAGTTAGAACACACCCAGCAGTCCCTCTTTTTAAATAGGGGACCACAACCCCAGTCTGACAATCCAGTGGAACTGCCCCTGATGTCCACGCAATATTGCAGAGCCGTGTTAGCCAACACAGCCCTACAGCATCCAGAGTCTTAAGGAACCATCCAGAGAACACTGTCTTCTTATATTATAATGTTAATTCTGTTCAGTTTAGACTAGTTTTTATTATTTAGGGAGATTGGACTTTAATAGAAGTTTTAAGACAATTGTAATAATAGTTATTCATTTTTAGGTAAATGTAAACTTTTGTACTTTTAACTTTTAACAACTAAATATTTTTTAAAACAATATTGTCCAACAAATCCAAATTAGCAAGAATAAATAATTTAAAAAAAACTAGTTACATTGAAGGATTTGGTCGATTTCACATCATCAAAAATAAAAAATAAACTAAATAAGATGTACTTTTGTCTGTTGATATGGTATGCACTAAGAATACTAGACAAGTTTAATTATAAACTAATATTCTTTAAATTAATATGATAGTCAATGATGTAAAGATGAATTTCATTAGCAATATACATCATTTTAAAGCATTTTTATTCTTTTTTAAAGCTGACTTACATTGTTTATTTTTTCATCACTAAGTCACTTATTTATTCTGCAATATTATCTTAAAGTCACAAAATATATTTTTAAAATTTAAAGAATACTTATCTTTAATATGTCTTTATAGATATTTATATATCTTTAGTATGATTTTGGAGAATTCTAATAATGATTAAGAAGTTCTCGTTGACACTAAAATAAATTCACTGATGCACGGTCTTTTCTTTCAACTCGCAGTCCTTTTCTTGCTGGAGAATGCAGACAGTGTGTGTAATCCCAGTTCATGTCTTTGTGCTGAAGAGAAGATGCAGGCCTTGCATCAGCTTAACGCCATGACGATGTGTTCCGCTGCTGATGAGAGCAGGCTCAACAGTGCCTTTATGGGTGCTGGAAGTGCTGGGGTCCTCCAGCACCCCACACCCTGCTCTGAGGGAGCGCGAGGCCACGGGGTGACGTGCGTTGGAGAAGTTGTACTGTTTTTAATGTTCTCACAGTAAAGAAAAAGGATGTGACAAAAGAAAAGACAAAGTAATTCAGCTCTCTTTGAATGAAAATCCTCCCAAGCGTTACTCAGGCCATGATTTCATTACCAGTTGCACTAATCCTCTCAGAGTGGACTTGTTAGACGTCTATGCGTGGGTCTGAAAAAACCCCTGAAGAAGAAAAGGAGTGTCCAATATTCCTTAAGTTTACGTGTGTGTGACTGTGAGATTGTGTCCGTGAATTGTTAAGTGTGTGTGCGTGTGTGTGCGTGCGTGCATGTGGGGGAATGCTGCATGTTTGACATCCTCCCTAGGCGCTCTAGACTGTTTTGATTTCCCACTTAATGGAGGACGTGAGAGTAATCCCCTCAGGATTCCCCCTTCTAGAGGTCTTTAGCTGCCATAAGCCACCATTCAACAGGCAAAACCCAACACGGGCTCAATGCAGCCTGCTGGTATTACTGGATGATCGGGGAGGGGAGAAGGCTTAATCTGCCCTTGTGGCTAACCTGCTGTTGAAAGGAAACCTGCAGGGAAGCCAGCCAGGAGACTGGATTTAATGACAAAGTATGATGTTCATCTTGGAAATGGAAGAAACTTTGTCAGCTGAAGGATGAATGATCAGAAATGTAACTTATCAATTGATTGAGTCTTGAACTAAAGGAAATTAACCCAGATGTGAGGTGGTTTGACATGCATTTATTTAAATGGCCTGTATTTGATATAGTGCCTTCTAGAGTCCTGGAACCCCTCAAGGCGCTTTACAACACAATCAGTCTTTCACCCATTCACACACATAATTAATTCACAATTAATTCAAGGCTACACCACATTTATATCCATAAAAGCCAACAATATATTCATGGTCTGATTTGTTTTAGAGCAGACTGTGAATAACTCTTTAAAGGTGTGGTTCACTCGTGTAATCAATACATTTGCAGTGGCCTCTAGTAGGGTTGTATGCTTTGTAAGTCCTTCTCGGGGTGGGGTGGGGGTGGGGGTGGGGGGCATTTCCAGAAACTAGAAGTGAGCCACATCCCAGCTGACTTTCAGACAGCAGGGCTTGGAGTCCTCTGATTGGATAAAAGGAACACAACTCTACCACTGACTTGCAACATTGATGTTTCATCTCCACAAATAACACAAGCCTGGAAGACTTTCTGCCTTGCAGTGGAGTTGCTAATGCTAGCATTTAGCTTCTGCAAGTCAAGAAGTTCTCTGCTGTTTCCTGGACGCTAAACCAACAACAGCCTTCCCCGTCGTGAGTCAAAGTGAGTGAGTCCATGACAGTGGACTCACTCACGGAGGTCTGTCAGGATTTTCAAATCCTAGAGTTTCAACGTCTATTTTCTATCAGAAACTAATGCAGGAGATAGATGTAGGAGACTATTTTCATGTTCAGCCTGCATGAAAAACTCTGTGTGACTGATTATAATCAGAAAGTATAGATAAATCTGGGTTTTCAGTGTTCCATACCTATTAACAACCTCAGTATTAAGAAAAAAGGTAACATTTTTTTTTCCAGATTGACAAGCTAACAGCTAGTGTGGGGCAGGACTCTAATCTGACTTTTTTTTTCCACATAATTTTATAAACCCATCTGTCACTGCTGGTTTCACATTGTACGGCTGTTTTCATAGAGTTGTAACATCGATTTTGAGCGCAATATTTGGGATCAGTAGCTAGCATCATGTCCACTGTTTTCCCTCTTTCCTTTTCATTTTCTCTCTCCCTTTTCTTACATTTTTATCACAATTATTGTTCTCATTTTAAACAAATTCTTAATCATTTTTGGAAATTTTTTTATACATTAATTTTTTTGTTTTGCATTTGTGACGTACCTTGTGATTTTTATCTTGAGAGACGCTATAAAGAAGATCATTTTCTTTCTTTCTTTAACCATAGCTTGTCATCTGCAGCTTGGGGGCTCTTCTAGCAGGGTTTTGATAATGCTTCTGCAGAAGTAACGGATTTGACACTGATAGTTTATAAAACTGACTGAAGTTGTGGCCCTGCTCAAATTTTAGCTAATAAATCTGGTTACAAATAATCTTTGTGTCTCAAAAAAAGCAAAAACGTGTCATCTACAACAGGTACGATTAATTGACTATAACCATTTCGCAGATTGTAACACAAACTACTTATTTTGTTAGTTGAAATGACAACAACAGTACTTCCTGCAAGATCATCATAACCCGTGTGATGGAAAAATCATTTATAGGTGTGGAAAACTAAATAAACATTTTAAAAACAATTTATAATCAGTCACTGTGAGTTTTTCATACAGGTTCAACATGAAAACAGTCTCCTACACCTTTCTCCTGCATTAGCTTCTGACAGAAAATGGACGATGAAACTCTAGGATTTGAAAATCCTGACAGATCTACGTCACACCGTCACTGAACATTCATGGACTCACCCATCTTGGCCCGCAACGGGAAAAGCTGTTGTTGGTTTAACATCCAGTAAACAGCAGAGAACGTCTCAGCTGGTAGAAGCTAACGGTAAGCATTAGCAACTTCGCCACATGGCGGAACTTTTCAAACTTTTGTTATATGTGGAGATAAAACATCAACGTTGCAAGTCAGTGGTAGAGTCATAATGCTGCTATCCAGTCTGAGGCGAGATGTCCAAATATCAAGAAATAGGACTTCAAATCCTGCCGTCTGAAGCTCAGCTGTGATGTGACTCACTTCTAGTTCCTTGACATGGTGCACCAGTGTTCTTTCTTCTCAAGAATGACTTACAAGGCATTCATTCCTACTAGAGACCACTGATTAAACGAGTGTTCCTCACCTTTTATGCTGTGCTGAGAGCTACTGAAGCTTGATAAAATAACATTTGTCGTTGTCGTCGTCTTCATCCGCTTATCCGGGTCCGGGTCGCGGGGGCAGCATCCCAACTAGGGAGCTCCAGGCCGTCCTCTCCCCGGCCTTGTCCACCAGCTCCTCCGGCAGGACCCCAAGGCGTTCCCGGACCAGATTGGAGATGTAACCTCTCCAACGTGTCCTGGGTCGACCCGGGGGCCTTCTGCCGGCAGGACATGCCCGAAACACCTCCCCGGGGAGGCGTCCAGGAGGCATCCTGACCAGATGCCCAAACCACCTCAACTGGCTCCTTTCGATCCGGAGGAGCAGCGGTTCTACTCCGAGTCCCTCCCGAATGTCCGAGCTCCTCACCCTATCTCTAAGGCTGAGCCCGGCCACCCTACGGAGGAAACTCATTTCGGCCGCTTGTATCCGCGATCTCGTTCTTTCGGTCATTACCCAAAGCTCATGACCATAGGTGAGGATTGGGACGTAGATCGACCGGTAAATCGAGAGCCTGGCTTTCTGGCTCAGCTCCCTCTTCCCCACGACAGATCGGCTCAGCGTCCGCATCACTGCAGACGCCGAACCAATCCGCCTGTCGATCTCCCGATCCCTCCTACCCTCACTCGTGAACAAGACCCCGAGATACTGAAACTCCTCCACTTGAGGTAGGACCTCTCCCCCGACCCGGAGGTGGCAAGCCACCCTTTTCCAGTCGAGAACCATGGTCTCAGATTTGGAGGTGCTGATCCTCATCCCAGCCGCTTCACATTCGGCCGCGAACCTACCCAGCAAGAGCTGAAGGTCAGAGCTGGATGAAGCTAGGAGGACCACATCATCCGCAAAAAGCAGAGACGAGATTCTCCTGCCACCAAACTCGACACACTCCACACCACGGCTGCGTCTAGAAATTCTGTCCATAAAAGTGATGAACAGAACCGGTGACAAAGGGCAGCCCTGGCGGAGTCCAACCCTCACTGGGAACAGGTCCGACTTACTACCGGCTATCCGGACCAAACTCACGCTCCTCTGGTAAAGGGACTGAATGGCCCTTAACAGAAAGCCACCCACCCCATACTCCTGGAGCGTCCCCCACAGGGTGCCCCTGGGGACACGGTCATAAGCCTTCTCCAAATCCACAAAGCACATGTGGATTGGTTGGGCAAACTCCCATGCCCCCTCCATCACCCTTGCAAGGGTATAGAGCTGGTCCACAGTTCCACGGCCAGGACGAAAACCACATTGCTCCTCCTCTATCTGAGATTCAACTATCGATCGGACCCTCCTCTCCAGTATCTTGGAGTAGACCTTTCCAGGGAGGCTGAGGAGTGTGATCCCCCTATAGTTGGAACACACCCTCAGGTCACCCTTCTTAAAGATGGGGACCACCACCCCGGTCTGCCACTCCCTAGGAACTGCCCCCGATGACCACGCAATGTTGTAGAGACGTGTCAACCATGACAGCCCTACAACATCCATAGCCTTGAGATACCCAGGACGAACCTCATCCGCCCCCGGGGCTCCACCGCTGTGTAGTTGTTTGACTACCTCAGCAACTTCTGCCCCCGAGATCGGACAGTCCATCCCCAGGCCTCCCAGCTCTGGTTCCTCCTCGGAATGCACATTGGTGGGATTGAGGAGCTCCTCAAAGTATTCCTTCCACCGTCCGACTATAGCCTCAGTTGACGTCAGCAGCTCCCCATCCCCACTGTAAACAGTGTGAGCAAGTTGCTGCCTTCCTCTCCTGAGGCGCCGGACAGTTTGCCAGAACCTCTTTGGAGCCGATCGATAGTCTTTCTCCATGGCCTCACCAAACTCCTCCCATGCCCGAGATTTTGCCTTGGCAACTGCCACTGCTGCACCCCGCTTGGCTATCCGGTACCTGTCTGCTGCCTCCGGAGACCCACAGACCAGCCACGCCCTGTAGGCCTCCTTCTTCAGCCTGACGGCTCCCCGAACCTCTGGTGTCCACCAGCGGGTACGGGGGTTGCCACCACGACTGGCACCGGCCACCTTACGACCACAGCTAGCAACAGCCGCCTCGACAATCGCAGAGTGGAACAAGGCCCACTCGGACTCAATGTCCCCCACTGCTCTCGGGACGTGGTCAAAGCTCTGCCGGAGGTGGGAGTTGAAGACCGTCTTGACAGGTTCTTCTGCTAGGCGTTCCCAGCAGACCCTCACTATGCGTTTGGGTCTGCCAGGTCTACGCGGCATGTTCCCTTGCCATCTGATCCAACTCACCACCAGGTGGTGATCAGTTGACAGCTCCGCCCCTCTCTTCACTCGGGTGTCCAAAACATATGGCCGCAGGTCAGATGATACGACTACAAAATCTATCATCGACCTGTGACCTAGGCTGCCCTGGTACCAAGTGTACCGGTGGGCATCCTTATGTTCGAACATGGTGTTCGTTATGGCCAAACTGTGGCTTGCACAGAAGTCCAATAACAAAACACCGCTCGAGTTCAGATTAGGTGGGCCGTTCCTCCCAATCACACCCCTCCAGGTCAAGCCGTCATTGCCCACGTGAGCATTGAAGTCCCCCAGCAGGACAATGGAGTCCCCTGATGGAGCACTATCTAGCACTCGTCCCAGGGACTCCAAAAAGGGTGGGTACTCTGAACTGATATTTGGCCCATAAGCACAAACAACAGTCAGGACCCGTTCCCCGACCCGAAGGCGCAAGGAAGCTACCCTCTTGTCCCCCGGGGTAAACCCCAACACACAGGCAGAGAGTCTCGGGGCTAACAAAAAGCCAACCCCAGCCCTCCGCCTCTCACCCGGAGCAACTCCAGCAAAGTAGAGTGTCCAACCCCTGTCCAGGTCTCGGGTTCCAGAGCCAATGCAATGTGTCGAGGTGAGTCCGACTATATCTAGCCGGTACCGCTCAACCTCTGCCACAAGCTCCGGCTCCTTCCCCGCCAGCGAGGTGACGTTCCATGTCCCAAAAACTAGTTTTCTTGTCCGGGGATTGGACCGCCAAGGCTCCCGCCTTGGTCTGCCACCCGATTCGCATTGCACCGGACCCTTCATGTTCCTCCTGCGGGTGGTGGGTCCACAGTTGGACGAGCCCATGTATCCGGTTCGGGCTGGGCCCGGCCGGGCCCCATGGGCGAAAGCCCGGCCACCAGGCGCTCGCTCACGGGCCCCAACCCCAGGCCTGGCTCCAGGGTGGGACCCCGGTAACCCTCCGGGCCGGGTACTCCGACTCTTCGTTTTAACCGCCATGAAAGATCCTTCGAACCGTTCTTTGTCTCACCCTTCACCTAAGACCAATTTGTCATGGGAGACCCTACCAGGGGCACTAAGTGCCCCAGACAACATAGCTCCTAGGATCATTAGGGCACTCAAACTCCTCCACCACGATAAGGTGACGGTTCAAGGAGGAGTAAAGTGAGAAGAAAGGTCAAGGAAAAACATGGCTGCCCGCAGTGTGCTGAGGTCTGTTTGGGCCTCATTTACAGGCTTAAAACTAGGTGCTGGGGTCACAAACACTAATTCGTTTATGAAGGTTAATGTTCCCCAGCTTTCCGCTTTAACCATCCCGAGCAGAGGACTTCGTCAAGTTGTGGAGAAAAGAGAAGGCAACACCACATCTATCAAGGGACAAATCATAGACTTACCAGCTGCACCTCAACCTCCAAATCCCACAGCAAAGTGTCCCATCTACAGATGGAACCTGCAGCACAAGTACACCTACACTGATGTGTTGCTGCTTAGTCAGTTCATCAGGTCAGATGGGGGAATGCTGCCTAAGAGAATCACTGGTCTTTGTCCGGAGGAGCATCGCAAGATAAAATAACATTTGTATAAAGTGTTCTGATTTCCTTTTAGATTAGAATGGTAAGCAGCCTGTATTTGATATAGCGCCATCTAGGGTTCTACAACCCCCCAAGGCGCTTCACAACACTAACAGTGAGTCACCCATTCAAACACAGTGCATGTTTTGAATGTGGTAGCAACCCACTTTTGACATTGGAACCACTCAAACTAGCCGTTAGCATGTCAATTGTGTCACAAAAACATCTAATTATTATCAAGTACAGTTTCATTGATATTTGTTTTAAATGTGCACATGCTTTTGTCGGTGAAAAGAAGTCAGCTGTTAAACTGTTTCCATCATCTTTGTTATTTGTTAAGATCTCACGAAGAAGGAGAACATCGCTGTTTGACATGCTCTCATGCACGGTTTAAGCTCTTACGATTATTGCAAGCATTTGGTTCTAGATTTAATCCAGAAGTTTATTTACTGTAGATTTCATAAACTCAAAAACAGCTGTTAGAAATGTTTGGTGAACATGTTCACATGACACTTGTGAGATTAAACTCTTAACTGGGGATAAAAGTGTGCTTCATGTGTTTGATATAACATCAGTTAAATTCCACATAGTATACTTTTTATGAATCAACTTGCTTCTTGTGAAAATTGTTGACGTTAAACTCAAATGCAAAACTGTCTGACGTCATGATGCAGGAAAAAAAAAGAAATTTGTCACGTTTAAAGTGTTTTTATCCACATATTGCGTGTTGATGTGTTTGCCAAATTCCCCTGCCATTCAAGTAAATCCAGATGATACACTAACCCCCCCTTAAGTGCTTGATCTGAAAGCAAGTATTGTTAAGAATGATTACATGGATGTGGGATGGATAACACTAACAAGGATTTAGGTGACCTGAATGCAATGCAGTAGCATGCCTAGCAGATTCATGTCACAATGCATGTATTGGTGGATTATTGGCTCGTTTAAAGAGCTTAAGATGAGTTTTGCTGCTGTGTGATCAAGTCTGAGCAACATGCCTGATGCAGTGCTGAGAAGAAAAGGTCCCGTCACACCGGCTCTCGGTCTGTCTCAAGGTCTCTCATCATTTGACTGTCTGAATGGTTTTGTAGCGACGTAGCTCTGATTGCAGTCAAGCCACATGTTGTTACCATGGAAATGGCACTCATGTTATTTCTTTTGTGCTATGGTTGTAACAATCTGTAGCACTCTCATCTGCAATAAACATATTCCTGCAGGGCTGCAGATCTGACACAAAATACAGCTTTTACATCCAGTCACCAAGTGTTCACACTGATTGATTTCACACACACACACACACACACACACACACACACACACACACACACACACACACACACACACACACACACACACACACACACACACACACACACACACACACACACACACACACACACACACACACACACACACACACACACACACACACACACACACACAGGCACACGCACGCACCCACACACTCATGCATTGCCACACCTGTGAAGACCTGTCATTGAGTTCCATTCGTTTTAGTGACTGAACTAACCCTAACCCTAACTAAAGTCAAATTACACCACGCCTCTAAAATCAAGTATTACGCCTCCTTCACACTGGAGGCATCAGCGGTGTGGAACAGCAGCAGAAGTGTTTACTCGCGTGATTCTCTGTGCGCCAATCCACACCAGGGGAGTCGGTCCCTCCTCCATTGTTCTCCTCACAGGACCTGCGAGAATTGCAAAATCCCTTGAGACTTCAAAGGGCACGGTTTGTTTATGCCATCCGCCATTAAACCAAAAAAAAAAAAAGACATTATATCTGACATCACTGTTTGATGTCAGATATAATGTTGCTCCTCTCCACGGTCAGGATCAAAGCCATGAAAAACACACTGTTACACTTCTAGAAAGATTCAGGTAGAAAATAAGCCATTCGGTCACTTGTATTGATGTAATCTACATAGATATGAAATTGCATCGCGCAATAGTCTTTTACTTTGAAAATTGCCTGATGTTTTACGCTGAAACTGTGTGTGATTTCCTGTGTAGCCCTATGTTAACTACAGAAAGTGACATGTCCCAGAAATGCCTCGCAGCAAAAATAAAACCCAATCCTATCGTTTGCGGCGCTGCACGGTGAGCCGCTTCTGGGACGCACCCAATAAAGTCTGCGCCGCGGCCGGTTTGGATCAACCCATAGGAGGATTCTCTTTGAAGCAGCGATGTTCCAGTTACGTTCCGTGTCGCTGATGCCTCCAGTGGGAAGTCAGCTTTAGAGAATTTTCCCTATCTTATCCAACCAGTTTAGAAGTCTGAAGGTTTCCTAAACGCCTATACCCAAACAGTTCAGGCGTATAAACTCAACTAAACGGCAGAAAAAAAAATTCTAAATTTAAAATAAATACTGTAGTTAAAAAAATGTAAATGTGACATTTACGTTGGTTTTCTGGTGAACCATCACGATACAACATAATTATACTTTTAACTATACATGCAAACCATACAGCCTTTGGTTTTAGATTTGTTCTTTCTGAAAATGTGTTTTAGAACAGAAATAACTGGTGGTGGTCAACTATGTTACTTTCAAAACAAACATCAGATTATGAGCAATTTGAAAAACTTGAAACCCCTTTTTAGTTAGTTGATATTCAAATGATTTAAGAAATATAGCAAATTTTGAAAACGGGTTTACACAAATCACTGAGTTTCATTCATTTGCATTCCTGACTACATGAATATTTCATTCATCACATTAAACCCTTGAAAAAAATACCACAAACACGTCATCATCAAGCTCCTCAGAGGTCATCACTGTGGCACACGGTCTGGCATAGGTAATGTTTTGTTTGAAGATATTCTGTGAGAGCAAAAAGGCTGAAGGACAATTATCTTGTGTGTCCTCAAGAAGTCTGGTATTGAGGAGGAAAGGCTGAGTGAAAGAGATCAGAGGAGGGGCGTACACACAGAAGTACATCTGAAGGCTTGCTAGATCCCTGGTATTACCAACTGTCTGAATTAACAGGATACACATACTTCACTAGACAGTCAACATGTCACGTCTTAACAGCGTTTGGCTTCATCTAAGAGCCAAAATTCTTATATGAAGCCCTGTGAGCTCTGTGGCGTTTCGCAAGCTTAGATGAGGTCTTAAGCCTCAACAGAAGATGAATGCCGAGTGCTAAATTAATTTGAGGCATTTTCTTTTGTGCGCTGACAAAAGCGACCAGGTTGTTGCTGCTTTCCATAGCTGATGACAGATCATCGGGCTGCAGTGTTTGCCCAGGTGTCGGGCCTCCCCGCTGCAGACAGCAAAGGGTTTGTCCAGGTCTCCGAACTTCGCATTGCTCAAGCTGCCGTGTCTTGATTGTACACATCGCTTCATTCAATGCAAATATGAAAAGAGGCTCTAAAACATAATCAGGACAGGACAACAGCTGCTTGGACATGTGTTTAAACACATTTCAGGCTGCAGGAAACGGGACAAAAGGGACTTCTAAAGGGGCTTTAACACAAAACAACATTTCTTTAATAGTGAGTCTTAGATTGGGTTCTGCACATTCATCAAAAGTACATTATAATTACCCTGCACTGTATATTGCTGCAATAAGGTATTAATTGCTCAGCAGTGTATAAAAAAATCATGCGCTGAGGTGTTTGGCAGATCGCTGCTGGTCAGGAATCTGAGCTTTTTGAAGCGTAAATAACACAATCTGTGTGTTGTTGAGGTTTGCAGCGTTTGGTTAAAGTTTGAACCGTTAGAGGACCGACCAAAAACGTCAATCCACTCACTCAGAGATGTCTGTAGCACCAGGCAGAGCTGACAGAAAACACATCTGGGTTCATAAATGAGGAGCAGCCACATCTTACTGGGAAAAGGTCCAAATTATTATGTTGCATGGGTGTAATTGTGTTTTTAAATCAGTAGGGGTCTGAATCTGCATTCTCGTGTATCACAGGTGCTCTAAATAAATTTGCCTGATTTAAGGTGTGTTGTTTGCACATCTCCAACTGCCTTCTGTGATGTGATCAGTCTTTTGAAAAAGCCTGAACCCAATCATGTGCTCACATGCTCCTCCTGCAAGTTTATATTTGTTCCTCTTTTCACTTTTTGGGAGTTGATATAAGAAGTGGAGAAGAGGAGGGGAAAAAATGACAGAATTACATGACAAATTAGAAAAGAGGCACAAGTTTCTCTGCATTTCTGCAGCTTATCAGACAAAAGAGCGCGGGCATTGGTTTTTCCACAGATTGAGCAGAGAAGAATTAGAAACCTCTGCCACTTAATTTGGCGGCTGAGACTTACCCTGCAAAGTTTTGTTTTTCTAAGCCTCCAACATAACAGAGTGTGTCTTGCCGTCAGCACCTTAAGCAAGTAAAAGCGCTTCCTTTATGAGCTAAACCCGGCAGATATTTGCTTTGTGAAGCCCAGCGAGAAGAAAAGAGGAGGGTTTGCTGTGAATAACTTTTAAAAGACTGAACGAAACGAAAAAAGAAAGCAAAAGACATGAAAGAGCAGGAGAAATGAATCGAATGTTGTTGTTTTTTCTGTGAAAAAAAAGAGGGTGATGGGATCTAAAGGCTTCTTTTCCAAAAGTCGTAGCCAGGTGATTCATCACGGCGCTCTGTCAAAGGAGCTTTCCACAACATGAGGTGAACAATGACACTGTGATTGCAAGGACAGGAGAGCTCCTGATTGAAAGATATCAGCTATATGTTCAGCAGAAAAAAAATGCAAAAAAAGAGGAGGGTGTACTGCTCGCGGATGGAAATGGAAAAATTGTAACTAGAGGACACGGGTGTGAGGAGAGCTCTGCGTAACGTTAGAAATTTACCAAAACAGTTGAACAGATGCTTAACTTCCCAGAGAGGAGCTGCCAGGTTGATGGATAGGGAATGTGACAAAAAAGAAAGAAACCTCTTGTAGTGGTGAGTGACAGATCTTATGATTAAACATTAATTCATTTATTCAAGTTATAAAATCCATCAATCCACTCATCCACTCATCAACCAACCAATCAATCAATCCATCGTTCTCTGGAACGCTTTGAACTGGCGTTAGAGCTGACGTGGCATAGTATTATACTTCGGATGTTATGGTTTATTGTCGAATGAAAATTACCAAACACCATCAGAACCATGCCTCCATCAGATCTGTAAGATTCTGAATGGATCAGTGAAAGGAATGTGTGATGTCTTTTTAACACTACGTGAAATGAGTCCTGTTGGAACACTTAAAGTCATATTACTTATTGCATCCTATAGGATCATAATAAAGTAATTAATATTTTGATTTCACAGGTCAGTCACATCTTATTTATTGACTAACACTTTGATGGATTAGCTTTATTAAAATAGAGTTCTTTGATTAATTAAAAGAAAAGAGTTCATTCTTCATTCTTCTGTTGAGCTGAAAATAAGCAGGTTAGAAGGAATGCATGAGACCTTGAGACTATCGCTCATGCAGACTAGTCCTGAGCAAAGAAGGGAAAATAAGAGTCATTACGTTCCGTTACACCAGGAGTCGGCAACCCAAAATGTTGAAAGAGCCATACTGAACCAAAAAAAACAAAAAACAAAAAAAAATATATATATATGTCTGGAGCCGCAAAAAATTTAAAGCCTTATATAAGCCTTATAATGAAGGTAACACATGCTGTATGTATCTATATTAGCCTACTATCAAAATGACTAAGTTGGCCACAAATACATAATGAGCCTTCATGATTAAATGTTTATTTTCCCTGTAGCGCATCCTGTAGAGAATGACGCACCACGTGACTACTCTGTTGTACGATGCCACCTCAAGTTGAACTTCATTACAGTATTAATGAATCATGTTTCATTGCTTTGATGAAATTAAAGAAATGCAATAAAGAAATCCGATTTTTGATGTCATTTTTATTTTTAGGATTCGAAAAAACAACAAAATGGAACATGCATAACGTGCCCCTCATCGGGGCAACAAACAGTGCAATAAAACGCAGCCTGCATTTATAAAAACGACTCCTTCATGTAGTCACCATGTAGTCCTTCATGTAGTCTTTGAACAGTCTGTGAACGGTTTTCCACGCTTTATTATCACCCGGGTTGCAACAAAACTTGCAGCAGTAGTGGAGTTTGGAGATGCAATACACTTCTTAAATCTATTTTTGCGCTCCTGTAATTTCTCCAGAAGTAATGCAATCACACTTTTTCTCTCACTCCCAACTGGATACTCGGCTGCAAATGTAGCATGCCTTCCCTGGAAATGTCTTTCCACATTACTCTTTTTGTTATCTGACAACTTCTCGTTACAGAGCAAACATTCAGGCAATCCTTCCGCACTGGCAATTAATGCAAATGATTCGGTCCAAGAAACGTTGAATCCTCTGTTCTCAGTTATTTTTCTCTTTTTCCCTTTGGGATCCATGGCCCATCACACAGCCGCCCATTTGTTTACAACGGCCACCTGCCTGGCATCCCGCCCGGCTGATAGAAACGTGTGTCGCAGGCTATGACGCAAATCTTCGTTGACAGAAATGTTGAAATTTAATATTTTTCTACACACTTTTACAGCACTGAAAAATGTTAAGAATGTTTGTGTCATGTTTGTCCTCCTACAGAAACTATATTAAAACAAAAAATGTATTTCCTTCCGCCATCTTTTTCCATTTTCAAACATTTTTGAAAAAGCTCCAGGGAGCTGCAGGTTGCCAACCCCCCGTGTTACACCATTAACCAACCAACCAGTCAACTAATCCATCTATCCATTAACCAAACAACCAACCCACCCACCCATCCACTCACAAACCAATCAATCCATTGATCCATTAACCAACCAACTAACCAGCCAATCCATTCATCAACCAACCAACCAACCCAAACCAGTTAAACCCATCTATCCATTTATCCATTAACCAACCAAATCAATTCTAGAATTTCTGTTACCACTTCAGTAAATATATATATATACCTATATATATTTTTCTTTTTTTAAATAACCTTTCCCAATGTATACAAATTGAAAATAAATTATTTACCAGCAAATTATTTATTTAAACTTCATAAGAAAAGTGATTTAAATAAATATTTTATTATATATTTTATTTTTGTTTGTAATAATTTTTTTCTTTGCCTTTCTATCAACTAGATCCTTGGGCTGCATGGTGGCGCAGTTGTTAGCACTGTTGCCTCGCAGCACGAAGGTTGCAGGTTCGAAACTCGGCAGCGGCCTTTCTGCGTGGAGTTGCGTGTTCTACCCATGCATGCGTGGGTTTCCTCCGGGTACTCCAGTTTTCCCCCACAGATCACAACATGCCCTATAGGTTATAAATTGTAAGTCGCTTTGGATACAAGCGTTTGCCAAATAAAGAAACATAAACATAAACATAGATCCACTCTGGGATTCTCAATGAGACATTTTTTTTCCAATCCAAACCCGCTCACTGCACGGTTTCTCTTTGTCAGACCATTCTCTAAACTCTAGAGGTGTTTATTGGTAGGAAAACCAGTAGATCCCCTAACCCTAACCCTGACCCCAAAGATATAGTTTATGCTTCTGCGTCAGCTCCACAAGGGAGAGACACCCACCCACTGGCAGAGACGTTTTGCTCTCGAACTTCTTGGTCTCCCGGGGATTGTTGCAAAGCAATTCTCCGCTAGGGCAACGGAGGGCATAGCGCTGGTCTGGGGTATCCTGTCATGTGCCCAGTCCAAGATAGTGCATTACGGGGCAGCAGTAGCTCAGGTGGTAGAGCGGGTTGCCTCATGATCGGAGGGTCATGGGTTTGATTCCAGCTCCCGCCAGGGGTATCCTGCTGCTGCGTCCTTGGGCAAGACACTTCACCCAACTTGCCTGTGTTAGTGGTGGTCAGAGGGGCCGACGGTGCCAAATGGCAGCCTCGCCTCTGTCAGACCTCCCCAGGGCGGCTGTGGCTACAAGTAGCTTACCATCACTAGCAGTGTGTGAATGTGAGAGTGTGTGAAAGCGTCTTTGGGTGTCTAGAAAAGCGCTATATAAGTTTAATGCATTATTATTATTATTTACTCTTTGCATGTGTTTATATTATGTTTTTGGTATTTCAGCGACAATTTAACACAGATAAAATCTGTCCCTCATTCTCCTTCACCTCTTCATGTGCTTGCCACCTCTAAACCTGCGTTTCCCATCATTCCCATTCAAGAATGAAACACTTGCTGCATGTCTTTTTACTCCTCCAGTCACGGGTGAATAAAGCGTTCATTTTTAGTTTTTTCAGGAGGTATTCTTCGTGCTGCTCAGTTTCTGCTGCTTTATCTGCAGCCTTCTTCATGTTTTTGAGGGCGCAATGGCGGTGCTGTTGACAAATGCGACGTCCTGACTAATCACAAGCTTGCGTTCTCAGTATCATTCGACAGATGTTTGGAAAAGTGGGCTCAACTCCGTCCGTCATTGCAACCCTGCTGGAGAGGCCTCACAAGGACGGAAAATAGCGTTGTGTGTCTCTGCACTGACCCAGGCGCGCAAGCATAAACTAGGCATAACCCTAACCCATCCCAAATCCAGTCACTAAAACAAGAAAGCAGATTTCACTTTGCTCACTCATCCTCTAAACCACTAGCTGGTGCCCATCTCCAGCAGGCACCAGGTGAAAGACAGAGAGACATCCTGGACATGTCCCCAGTCTATCGCAGGAACAAATAGAGGCAAACAACCAGTCACTCCATCACACCAAGGCACAATTTACAGTTTCTATTTAAGCCAATTATAAGCTAACATACATGTTTTGGATTGTGCACAGGGAAAACATGATAAATCTGAGCAGGAAGGTCACATGTTGGACTTGAACCTGCAACCTTTTTTCTGCAACCATTTAGCCCCAGATCTTTCATTTCTCCACCAGGCTCTTGCTGGGCTCCGTACAGATGAGCCTTTACAACTAAACCAATGACAACATCAAGCTCATGTGAATTTCATGTGCTTTTATTTTCCTTCAAAATACGTCCCTTCGTTTCACGTCTCACACTGGATCTCTGCTTATTCCCCATGTGTGATACAAGTGCAATCACCTTAGACACTATTTACACTCAGGGCTGAGTTCTAACTTTACCCTTCAATCAATATCAGCACTTAAAGTTCATAAATCTTTGAGCCGGCCCTCCAGCCTGTAATTTTCATAGTCCCTAATTTACAGTGAGAAGGGATAATATTACAGGGTTTTCAGCTAAACTGTGATGACATTCACTCATAATTGTGAGAAAAACTGATTGCTTACAGAAGCAAGAATACATTACATATATCATACATGGAAGTGCATGCATCACAGCAATGTAAATGTGAAATATGCTTTGTGGATGGAGGACAATCCCGGTCTTTTATAAACAATGTGGCATCTTCGTTTGAAGCATCTTCCTGTTTGTGCACAAAGACCTGATCCTGCAGACATCGAGTCAGCATTTAACCTCGATTCTACCAAAACATTAAAATGGGTCCAAACGTGTGATTTGGGCAACTTTGAACAGGAAAATGTTGCTTTCAGTCACGTCGGCATCAGGAGGTGTCTGATATTTAAGTGCAGTGACTCAAAGTGGTCCATTTTGGTTCAACAAACAACCAATTAGTGGCAGGTCTTTGCATTAAAGTAAATGATGAGAACAGAAGATGAAGAATGAAACAGTGATAGACTAAAAACCACATTCTCACACACAAAAATAAGACTGAAACAGCAGATGGGATGCACTGTAAAAATAGTATTCCAGATTATGTTATCCTCTTAGTTTCCTTATTTCTGTCAAAGTTGTCTATCTGCTGCTTGATCAAATGAAAACACAGACTTTTACTGTTAATTTGGATTCTGAAGCTCATTAATGCCAGAAATTCATTGATCTAAGATTAAACCAGGTCTTTTTGCTAGCTCAGGGAAACTACACCTTTGTAATAATTTGAGACAGAGGCAAAAATATCGTTTATAAAAATCAACTTGGTACTATATTTCTACTACTGATGATAACACAGAACAAATTATGATGAATGATGGCTGAAACAAGATTACTGAGACGAGGAATGAAATGATGGAACGTAAGCTTAGATGTTACGTAGCAAAACCTTATTAAGTATCTTAGAAACTTGTGGTGTCTGGGTTGTAAAATCAGTCTGACTGTACGATTTGACAAACTTTCAGGTAATAAAAACCATCCACACCAGTTATGCAGCGTCTACGAACCCTTGTGGTGAAGGTGAAGGTGTGATCCAGGGGTCTGTAGAAGTCTGTATAGAAAGGCTGCCGGTGGAGTTGGACTTCTGTGGTATTTGGACCCCGTAATTCTTACCCAAATACAAACCGTCTGGTCTGAGATACCTTCCAGGTGACTGCTGGAATCTGGCAGAACTGTTTAGCATCTGATGCAGTTACAAAGGCCTTGAGGTCAAAAAGAAGGATGGTTCCTTTTGCTTTGCTTACCCAGTCGGCCGAACCGGGCAGCTTGCTAGAACTTAAGTGTTAAGGGAGTGAACTCGCTTTTATTAACTATTGTTTATCAATTTGGACAAATCAGAATTTGATAAGTTAAAGTTATCAAAAGTCCTCAGATACCGCTCCTTTCCCAAACTCATAAGCCCCCTTCAGACAGGCCATGAAAAACGGAAATGTTCCGGAATCTGTCCGTAAGACCTTTCTGTCTGAATACAAGCATCCGGATAAAGTGTTCCGGAATTTATCTGGACAAAGCCCCTAGTAACAGGTCCGGACTTGTTACGGACAGGGTGGCTGCTTCAGACTGGTGAGGTAAAGTTCCGGACAAGGGGGAGGGGGAGGAGGAGGGGACCGGGGGACGCTGTGCGCACCTATATAACTCGCTCCTGTAGCATGCGGCAAACCACGGCAGCTCGCCTCCTACGGTACTGTCTAGACGCGCGACGGAGCGCTTCACACCGCTTCAGTGATTCCTTTAACCATTGAGCTTCATCATCCAGGTCTCTTATGCGTTTTCGTGTGCGCAGAATTATGCTTAAGCGCCTTGTGATTTTTATCTTGAGAGGCGCTATGGAAATGATATTTTCTTCTTCTTCTTCTTCTTAACATAAGTCCGATTCTCCCCCACCCCCCATCCCACCCCCCGCCGCCATCAGACATCTGGAACTTTTCCCTGCTGTGTGAACGCAGCCGAAAGGACAAGTTCCGGTACAAAAGTGGTGTGTCTGAAAACACAGTTCCGGTTAAAAACCGGATTGAATTGTCCGCAAATGTTCCAGAATGTCTGTCTGAAAAGGGCTCTAGAGAGGTTATTTCACCTAATGAGGAGTAAATCTTATTAAAAACATTAATGTGATGTGAACGTGTTAAACATTCATAATAATATTAATGATAAACAAATCATTATTAAATTAAACAAATATTCTAATCTGGGGTAATTTAAGATCTGAAATAAATTATAGGAATAAACATTCATGTTAACTCATCATTCATACTGTAGATTATTCAACATTATTTAAACACTTTAGATTTAAAAACATTGTAGGTACCACAGAACATGATTGTAACAACTTGTAAAGTTAAGACAGTCATTTATGAGCCAGAAAAGATACAGATTCTGGATAAAAAAAGTCGGCCATTTTTAGACTATTATTTATTAGCTTAAAATTAATATTGTTATAATTGTACATTATATATATATATATATATATATATATATATATATATATATATATATATATATATGTGTGTGTGTGTGTGTGTGTGTGTACACAATTTTTTTGTTATTTGCTCCTAATGAATAAATTATGCCAAAAATAGATTTAAAAAACTTGTTGTTTTTGTTGCTTTTTTCTTACTATGTAGGTAGAAAAATGGGTTAAACGAAATTGTTTACAACATTTTTTTCATGTACAATCAAACCCTGGTATATTTCAAACTGGCACAGCAATTGAGAAACTCTAAATTTTGAATGGCAACAAGGCAGCTGAACACCAATGTGGAATGAAAAGCTATATTTTACTGAGACACATTTTATAGAATATTTCAATTCTTGACAAGATGCCATGTGTGTCTTACGAATGGAGAATTTTCAGCGCGTTAGCCACAATGCTATGCTACAACCGTTTTGCTTTATGAACATCGTGCTAGCATGGAAAGCCTTTCTCACATGCAGCTTCATCCATAAGAAAATTAGAAGAGCTGTGCCATGTGTGGGACCCCATTGTGGTGCAGTCATGGGTGTACATGGCAGGGTTGTGAAGGGATTGTTCTATTTGTTTAAACAAGATTGGGACACAAAGCTAAGAGACCCAGGCAAAAACTTCAAATTTCCGTTTCCAGCAGATCCAAAGCAGTACTGAATGATATAAAGATTTATTTTTTGCGATTCAATGGTGCCGTTAAAGGAATTTGACCAATGAAAACATTTAATATCTTCAGTTTTTATACTATACAATAGTGTTTATGCCCTTCCACATGCCTCTGAGGCTGTTGGTAGCAATTTGTTTGTATCCTCAAGCAATTTTCTTGTTGCATTCAGCTTTCTGCCACCTCCTTAACTGAACCATTATGATGCAAGACAGCGCTCCTCACCTCATCTCCAAGACTGATCCCGACCACTCTACAGATGAAGCTCATTTCAGCCTTTTGCATCCAGAATCTCTTTCTTTTGGTCAAGATGCAAATCTTCTACCCATCTGTGAAGGTTTGTGATGCATACATTACTTTTTTTAATGGCAAAAATGGATCAAATCAAACACTGACAATGAATTAGATTTTTCTCCAAAATATTAAAAGATTTCTGTTGATGACTTTTGTTCAGTCACAGACAATGATGTGGAACGCCTTTACCCTTAAAGAGGTTGTATTTTCATTTTCTTAAACATTGGAAATAATCTAATCACACATTCTGTCTCACAGGTTTTTACTGGGAAGAGATGAAAACACTACGGAACATGCTCTAACGGGAATGTTTGACATATCCCAAATACTAATGTGCTAATTAATGACCCCTCAACTTATGCTGACACTGTTTGCAATATCCAGTGATTTATCCAGGCCTGCTGCACTTCAGCAGTTAATTGGAGTGGAAATTTCTTGGCCAAGAGAACATGGATCCAGGCATTTCACACTGTTAGGAAATGTTGTCTGGTGTTTTAGTGAAAGGACAGGTAAAATCACAACTCTGCACCAACACTTCACTACAGTTAAGACATCAAATGTTCAATCTGTAGTATATGTATTTTTTATGTTTGGGAATTTCAAACAAAAAAATGCCATTACAACTTCATTATGGATGTCCTAGAAAGAGTTTTTGTTTTGGAAACTGTTCTTTGAGGCTCAATAAAGTATATGTCAGGAACCGAGTTCTGAACTCAGAAGACCCGTGAAGACGCCAACACAGTAAAAATATATATATAAAAAAAGTCTTTATTTAAAGCAGAGTTACCAGATGGGCGAGGCTGGAGACAGAGTCGGAGACAGGCTAAGGTCCAAATGGCAGGCAGCGAGCAAGGCAGGGGTCAGGCGAAAAAACAAGGTCTGGAGACAAAGATCAGGCAGGGTGGATGGCTGGAGAACTACGGGCAAGGCTGTAATAATCTGGCCTCTGTTGACTGGATGGCTGGTTCTTTTATAGCAGGGGAAGCAGGTGAATGGGATGAGGCTGATTACAGGAGCAAGTGAAGTGGATGAAGCTGATGAGGTGTAGGTCAGGTTGCTGTGGAAACCAAGGCTTGGCTTGAGCTTGGTGAAGGGACCAGGTGAGCTGAATGAAAGTAGAATGAGGAAGTGGAGGAGAGTGAAGGACGGGAGTCATGACAGTATATGAAACTTTTTTGGGGCACACAGTGGCCCAGGAGCCCTGATTAAAGGCCAATCACAAACTAATAATAACAACCTAATACAAAGAGTGGTTTGCCCTGCCCACTCGGCCAGGACATGAATTAGGGTTGTGGAGGAATGTGGACTTTCTGGTAGGGGTTGTATGAACTAGTAGACTAGTCGACTAGTCGACCTCACTGCTCTGTAGTGACTTTTTATGCCTGTCATCGACTAGTCGCTGTCATGTGATGACAAGATGCAGTCCTCGGAAAAGACAGCAGGTGACGAGCCCCTGCGCGTCTGGATCGAGGCGGAGGCGACGCGCTGTGCCAGAGCGTCGGTACTGACACCCGCCGTAAAACGGACATTTAACCAAATTGTGACCTTTTCCCTCTTGCAATTTAACCTTCCCCTCACCCCATCCTAATCTTAACCAGCTTGCACATGCAAAGCTCTGATCGTTGACTCGCTCCAGACATCTGCGTCCTGAGTACGGCCACAGTAACATTATCAAATCAGGTGTTACCACTCAAAAACAAATGTAACGCGATCGTTCATGTCGGCTCATTTCCTTTTATATTTTTTGTCTTTTATTCTTGCCTGATGCACCCCGCTGCTGTGGAGCGGGGCGCATCATCTGTTTTGTCCTCCGGTGATGCACTGCGGCCGGCGAGCAGCTCGCACTCCGCTGTTTTTGCGGCCGGTAGATCTTTTAGAACTGCAGTTCAAAGTTAACTCATAAGGTGAATATATATGAACCCAGGTAGCAGTTTTTCTTTAGTTTTTCTCCTTGAGAGGAGATGTAGGAAGATAATAAACAGACAGGACAGAAAAATAGTCAAATAAAAACAAGTTTGTTTTTGTACCTGGTGGTTGCAACGAACAGACACCATTGAAGGTAATCAGAAGTGAGGAACAGAAAATGAAATAATTATTTTAATGTTTAGAGCAGCAGGAACTCCGAGAGGTTGCAGGCGCATCAGTGAGTTTGCGGCCGCTGCGCGGGGGGGTGGGGGTGGGGAGGGCTGAAGCAGAAACTACCGTTGTTAAAAGAAATGTGTTTAACTCTGAAAATGTGGGCGCAATTTTAATTGTCAAATTTACACCCCACCCCCCCCCCCCCCCCAGTTTCTGGTGTATGACGTCATCAACGACTAGTTGAAGTCGACTCGATTTTCATTACTTGACTGTCGACTTTAAAAAAATTATGTCATGCAACCCCTAGTATCTGGCATTCATTCAAAATCCGAACGTCCTAGCTGTGCTTTGACTATCTTCTTTGTTGATTTCCTCTTGTACAACAAGGTCATTAGCTGTGGTTCAGACTAGCATTAGTAATTGCTCGGGGTAGTTTTAGTAGTTGCTCAGGCTAGCATTAGCGGTAAATCAGGGTAATATGTTTCTCAGTTATTTTTGATTATGACACCCCCCTCCATCGAACATCACTTGTCTGTGCTTTGACCATTTCATCTGTCACATCTACGCTCCCTTGTGTGTTTATACGCTGTTTCTTCTGCTGTGTTAAACAGGCATCCTGTTGATTAGTCTGAGCACTGCTGCTACCTAAGAAATATGGTAAAAATAATGGATTCTCCTACAAGGATGCACAGTCACCAGTCTGGACAGAGATGGATTGGTTGGATAGGTAGGAGCGGAACCATTTACAGTATGTGCCACCACCGTCACCCCAACCCAAGACCCAAGCCGGTCCAGTAAAATATGGTGATCAACCATATCAAAAGCCACTGAAAGGTCCAGCTGGAGCAGCAGTACCCTAGACCCAGAATGTCATTTAGGACCCTAATCAAAACAGACTCAGTGCTATGGTGTGGTCTGAAGGCGGACTGAAACACATCCAACAATGAGTTGCTGTCCATATGAGCAGAAATCTGTCCATGAACAATTTTCTCAAGGACTCCTTGAAGGACTGCTTGAATTCTGTAAAAGCCTGGTTTTAAGGAAGAACATGGTACACCTTCTGGTCGTAGATCTAATTAGGACCAATTTCTTGGAAGTTATAGAGAGTAATTGTACTTTGGCAGGTGTGTTAGCATAGAGGTAAATATTTGCTGTCCTGGACACTGCTATCTGGAAATGCATCCTTATCACTTGTGTAACTAAATTACGTGTGGCAGTGCTCAGGTGCCTCACTTCTTTCTGGTCCAGGAAAGATAAGCGCTATGGAAGAAAATTTGTAATTTGAGAAGTCAGGAGATAAAACTTGACATCAAATAAGCTGTAATTGCAGTCCTGCACTGGCAAGCCTTAACTTAATGCAATGTTTTTAATAGGTTTTGTTTGCAGCTGCAAAATTTCACAGTTAATCTAAGGAATCTTATCACTGACTGATCTTGTCCTGCTGGCTGTCAGGATCGTAAAATAGATGTAAAGGCGTCTGGGTACAAAACCAAAAGTTGATAATCATTTACATGCAACAATTCTTCAGGTCAGTCTGTGAACAGTGGCCAGTGGTTTATTCAGTGATTTTCCAAAGCATGCCATCAATTATTGAAATCTATTTTAGAGAAACTAAAGACACCCCCACTCTCCTTAGATGTCGATATGGAGGATAGACAAAATAGATGTTAGACTATAAAACTGTCAAACAACCCTTCAGAGGATGCAATTAGTTCTTCCTGCACTCTGGTCTTGTCATTCCCACTCTGAGTGGAGACACATTGAAAGCTTCCTGATCCAACCCCACTTTTCCCAAAATCCACCAACTTACCAAACTCCCAGACTATCCTGACACACTCATCCCTCCCCCCAAAGCATTTCACGAGATTGAAAAGCATCTGCTAAATGATAAAAAGCAGCATCGTTGCCAAATTAGCACCACATTCAAAGGCTCTGAAAGGCTGCTGAATGTCAACAATGGAAGCTAAGCAGCAAAACTTAATTATCCAAGATGTGTGTGTGGGTGTATGAATGTGTAGATCATACATGTCTGTGCTCTCTTCCCAGGTTTAATACCGATGATGTAATATCATGTCTCTGGATGAGCATTACATCATTAATACTGACAGCTAGATGAAGACACTCAGGCTATGCTGACATTAGAGGCATGTTTCTTTGCAGTGTGCCACCATTTTTTAAGCATTTTACTGAGGTGTGATCTAAGAAAAACAGAGATAAATGTGTACTTTAAAAAAATATGAGCAGTTTTTTAGGTGTTGTGATGTTTAAAAGTAGAAAATGCAGCTCCACAGCTTTCTGTTTTCCAGGCTTTCAGAAAGGGTGCTGACAATTTATGGGTAGCACAACAAAACCAAAAGCCATGAAGAATGTTTGAAACGGCCTGTGTGCATAGCGCCTTCTAAGTGTTCTACGACCCCCCAAGGCGCTTCATAACACACTCAGTCATTCACCCATTCACACACAATGTAGCCGCAGCTGCCCTGGGGCACACTGATAGAGGCGAAGCCTACCTGCACCAGCCACCGGTCCCTCCGACCACCAACAACAGGCAAGGGGTCTTGCCCAAGGACACAACAGCAGCATTCTCTAGTGGGAGCCAATTTTAAACCTGCAACCTTCCGATTACTGGACAACCTGCTCTACCTCCTGAGGTAAATGATAAATGATAAATGACCCGCACTTGTATAGCGCCTCTCAGAGTAAGGACTCCAAAGCGCTTTACACTACAGTGTATCATTCATCCATTCACTCACTCATTCACACACTGATGGTGATGAGCTACGATGTAGCCACAGATGCCCTGGGGCGCATTGACAGAGGCGAGGCTGTCGAGCACAGGCGCCACTGGTCCCTCCGACCACCATCAGCAGGCAAGGTGGGTTAAGTGTCTTGCCCAAGGACAATTCTCTGTCCGGAACCGGGATCGAACCTGCAACCTTCCGATTACTGGACAACCCGCTCAACCTGTTGAGCTACTGCTGCCCAAGGTACTGCTGTCCCTATAGTCCCAATAGTCTATTTACAGCTGTTCTATTATGCTGTTGTATTTCATGTTCCTCTTTACCTGATTGTTTTTTGCACCAAAAACAAATATGTCACTGGGCTGCAACTCTAGGTTGCAAACTCCTACTTTTGTAGGAGTTTGCAAAATGTTTCAAAACTTTGATGACGTTTAGGATTTCTTTCTGAGATTTGCAGTTTTATTTTCATGGGAATTTTCAACATTTGAAAATTGTTTGCAAGAAATTAGTTAACTTAAAAAAAAACTAATTTATTTATACGTAAATAAAAATAAATGTTACTTTTTAAATCCAAGAACATGGGGTTACAATTTGGTCTGTAGGGTGCATAACTATTGACTTCTATGTATATCTCAGTTTAATAGCTAAATGACAGAAGGGTTTTGCATGCTGAAAAAAGTTTTAACTAATTTTTTCTCTCCTAATTTTTAACAAAATAAAACAACAAAAATATTAATAATGCAACATAATTATCCTCTATTTTCCTGGATTGCTTACTTACAACAAATAGTTTGACAAACTGGTGATGAAAATGCCAGCAAGAAAAATAAACAAAAAATAAAGAAGAAAACGTAGATGTAGGAATATTAATCAAGCCTAAAAATAAAATTGGAGTTGAGGGCTGTAATGTGCCTTTGTAACAGGCCTTTCTCCGCAGTTCGCTCATCTCCATAAGAAATGTGGTTTTCCATCATGAAAAAGGGACATAAAGTGACTCTAACCTGCTGTAGACATGTCAGAAATAAAAACAAACTTGAGAGAAGGGAAAAAAGTCAGTAAAGTAATTGCAGCGTATACTTTTTTACTTTTAGAGTGGTAAAACATGAGTCGCTTGATTCATTTCAGTCACTAAAGCAGTTTGACTTACGTCAATAATAAAAATAATGTACTGGTCATTTTAGGCTAACTGCCAATGCTGATGTCTAGTCTCAGTAAAGTTACTGTTACACAGTGGTGCCCCCAGAAAGTTTTCAAAAGGGGACCAGCAAAAAAAAGTTGGGGTGGCACACCAAATTGGTCCTTGTGGTAACTCTAAGATACATAATACGACATCATACAACTAATTCTCTTCCATTTTGAGAAATACTTACATCTCAGAAAAATGACAACATTTTATTTATTTTCAATATTATTTAAAATTTTATTGTTTAAGAATTTTAAAAAGTTTAATTTGCCTGTTGCTGTTTCAAAAACACATAATCCACAGTAACTATTGGAATTTATACTAGAAAAATTGGTGAACATCAGTGAACTATTTTATGTGTGATTTATTCTTAAAAAATCTTCAAATTTTATTCAAATAAATACATTTATCAGTTTTAGTATTTATATCTTGATTAAATAAGATTAATGTAAGGTGTGAAGATGAATGTGATTTATTAAGGGGAATGGGGAGATTGTCGTCCCTGGAGGGGTCATTGGGGTGGCCAAAACCTTTCCAGTGGGGGCCATGCACCCCCCCCCCCCTCCTCCGGCCACGCCTCGGGGACACCACTGCTGTTACAGAAATAATTTCATCTGAGGATCAGAGAAAATTTGAGGCCTTAACGTTTGTTTTACAGATGATTTAAAGCATTTCATCAGATGGAGCCACCAGGATGTCCATTTATCAAGCACCAACAGTCATGTTTACAACTGAGTTTCATTACAATCCTCAATCAGGGATGAGCCAGTCTGTGATGATTTAATGATCACGGCCATGTTTAATTATTATTCACGGTCACATTTATGACTGGACTGAAGAGAAAGAGCTGTAAACAGACCTGTAGGTAAGTTCACATTCAAATTCAATTCAAATTCAAAAATACTTTATTAATCCCAGAGGGAAATTAGAGTTTCAGTACACACAATTCTGAGATCAGACATGCATACATAGACACATGACAAGAATTGGGGACTGTGGTCATTCGAAACACGAGTTGCGCTACCGTAATAGATCAAGAGGGTTTATATGAGGATAGAGTCGGGGGAGGGGAAAAAGGGCACTTCAGAGTTACCCTCAACAGAGAGGGTAGCTTTGCTATGCAAAAAAACACCTCAGACAGATATGCACACAGACTTCATACATTACACAACATAAGTGTCCACTAGGTGGGGAGGTATGGGTTGGGACTCTCCTCACTTCAGTGCATGCAGCCGCATGGAGCAGCGCTCATCACCTCAGTTTGGACAGGGGAGAGAGATAATGGGCTAGAGGGCACATTGACTCCTAGATACGGTTCCACAGCCTTCACCGGTCGCAGTCCCACCCAGGCTGGGATAGGGAGAAAGAGTTTCCATAGCGACGACAGCATTCCATATTTCTTCTGAGGGGAGTTTACACTTCAGCCTCACAGGCTCCAAGGGCACCAGATTCAGATAAGAATTGTTTTGGGGACAGGCAGAGATAATTTCCTCTCTGCCTTAGTGTTCTGTTGGTCTTCAACCCCTCTAGATCCAATAATGGCGTAATTAATCTGTCCCAATCCGTGCTGATCCGTCAACTCGCTCCTTGATGGAATCCACCTTCTGTGCCAGAGCCTGAATCTCAGTCAAAGTTCCAAGCTTACGACTCATCTCGACAATTATATGAGTTTGTGCGTTCACAGTGCGATGCATTCCATCCCTGAGCTCTGGGATTGAGCCAATATTCCTCAAAAGCTTGTTAATTTTCCGGTAAGCCAGGTAACCGCTCAGGCCAAACAGCAGGAATCCCGACACCAAAACGATGAATATCCAAACATCTTCAGAATCCTCTACAGACAGTTGAGAGAGGCATTTCAGGTTCCACTGTTTCCAGGAGTCCATGATATACCCAGCAGGCTCTGTCCCAGAGGGGCATCCGGGAGCCCCTTCTCCCGTTCTCATCGTTGAAAAAATTTTGTCAATCGCGTTGAGAGAACAACTGACCAGATCCATTTTTAATCATTTCCAGTTTCCAGAAAAAATACAGAAAGCACCGTGCACACAAAGACAGGACAAAGAGCCTTGGGATGAGGAGGGAGGGAGAAGAGAAAAAAAGCGTCCGTACTCTCCAAGAGCCGGAAGAAGAAAAAAAAACTGATTAAACCACTTTGAGACTTCCTGGTTTAACTGAAAGTGATTGATGGACTGTAATTTACATAAAACATTTGGACACCCATGTTTACCTTTTTTCATTTTTATTTGATGTCAATGAGGCTGTCTGCCATACTGTCAAAGAAGACGCAAATACTGTACATCCTTTTTCTAAATAAATTTACCTCTATCTGCTCTCGACTCAAAGAAAAGCCACAGTAAAAACAGTCCAAAGTTGATGCTAAACCAATGGAGTGCTGTGATTGGCCCACCAAACCAATCAGAAGAAAATTTGACCACATTTTTTTTACACTAAAACCAACATGAAATGTTTTACTTTCTTGAAAATCAGTTTTTACAGTGCAGGATCGATCACATCCAAACAAACATTAAATCTTAAACTAGGGGTAAAAGGATTATATTTCTCATTTTATAGATAAATGATCATCTTCCTGTATGTTGCAAATTTATTCTTGAACAGCCTGAGTTCATATCCAACAGGATTGATGAGCTAACTGCCAGGTGAAGTTAGCCAATAACAAAGTGCATTATTGCCGTTTTTTAAAAGTTTCAATTTCCAAAGTTTTACAGCAGTTCAACTTTTTACTTGATGGTTCCTTTATGAATGTACATGACTATCCATATTCAGAGATTGGAGCTGTTTTCAGATGGCAAATACTTTAGTCTTGGTTGTATTTAGCTTAGCCTTTAGCTCATCAGTCCAAACTCAAATTCTTTAAATAGTGGCCATCCGTGAAACTATCTACAATGTGTAAGATAGGAATTCTTTATAACTTTTACACAGAAACTTGCTCCAGAACATCTGATAATCCCCTTAATGAGAGTGTTTAATGGTCATCGCTCCCATCCTCATGACATCAGCATGTCTGCATCTTCATTTCTAACACAAAGGTTCTGTTGTACATAATTGTTAATTGGAGCAAATTAACAAAAATGCAGTTTATCGAACACATGAGACATGAAAACTTGCCCGATGGAAGGAAAATGTGAGCAATATGTTCGTTTTTTTTTTTTGTTCTTTTTAAAAACACGTTTAACCTCGCATCACTGCACAACGGCAAAAACAAACTTTAAATGTTGCATCAACTGACCGTGCAGATTAAAAACTGCCTATCTCTGCAATTTATAATCTTAACACAATCCTCTTTGAAATTGAAGATGGAGTGCTGGCTTCAACAAAAGCGCTTCTGAATTATGAGTGGAGCGAAAAACGGTTTCAGGACTTGGCTCGAATTCAGTTTGCTTTGATGATCTCATTATACATTTTAAGTAATTACTGCAGTTGGTTCTCAAACACATTTAGAATCATGCAAATGGGAGTCTTAATTTAGCAACGTATTGATCCTCCACTTTCCTGCTGGTTGCTTTACATCAAATAGTTTGACAGACTGTGGATGGAAATGGCCGTGCCCCGAGCTAATTGTTCACACTGGAAACACATCCTGTGTTCAAACAGCTGAGAGCAGAGAGCATTTAAAGAAATCATCCACAATCATTTATGTAAAACTTGACTGTGGCCCTTCATCTTCGGCAGCAGCCAGCTCCACTTAGTGAGCCACAAGAAAGTGTGGCTGACGGTTTGCAGGAACCCGCCTGTAATTCTTACTGATGCCTGTGCATTAAACTTCCTCTCTTCTGTGGAGGAACACATCAAAAGATTCAAATTAAAACTTAGAACAAGGTGAGTCTGCAGGTGATAAAGCTGGTGCAGGAAATTAAAAAAAGAAAAGGGTCGGCTGAGGGTGTGCACGGCCCGGTAAACATCAAGCAACCTTTTTGTTTAAATGAAATAAGAGGCAGTATGTGTCTCCTGTGTCAAACCCAAAACCATCAAATCAAAGAAAAACGACGGGATTCAGCAAAAACGTCTAATAGCTTGTGTTATCCCCCTTTGGGAGCCACAGAGAGGGTTATTGTTGTATTGTGAATACATGAATACAAATGGGTGGCTTTCTTGAAAGTTTGTCTTAGACCTTGAATGCATCAGTGCAGACCATAAGCAAGCTCGGTCATGCATCTGAGCTCGAACACACAGGAGCTATGAAGAGCAGAATCTAAAAAGGTGGTGCCACGGCAGATAACCCTAGACATCGTTCAAACCACACGGGCATAATTAATGCTTTATTCCCCCAATGGTCGCCTTCCTGAGGTGCAGATGCAGCAAAGATGACCCAAGATTGGGAAACCACAAGTGAGGAGGCAGCGTGGAAGGGTATATCATGTTTACTTTCATAAATATGGCAACCCCCCTCCATCACCACCCCCACCTATAGCCTCTCTCTACCTAGCAATTAAATTCAGTTAGAGATTACTCTCAGCTGCATCCCTGTCTTCACAGGAGTCTCAGCCTCCAGCCCGGACTGATAATAACTACGGTCGGCGCTGTTTCAGCCGCTCGTTTGATGAAGTGCTTTTCACCTTGCAACAGCTCTCATTATGCACAAGCCAGACAGTGTGAGCACATGCATGGGTGAGTTTATTTACTTGGCTCAGAGCGAGCGGATTAAACAAGTGTCACGTCATTATTCTTTAATCAATTTTTCAATTATGATTAAGAGTCTATGGAAGGTGAACTCTGTAACAGAGCTACGAGGCGATTAGATGCTGCTGGAACTGGGCCAGCAAAATTAAAAAAACTGACTTTTTTTCCTCCTGTGGGTGAGATTGATCCTGTTGACGGAAATGGCCTTGGTTCATAACAGACCATGTCTGCTAGCAACAGCTTAGCTGGTCCACTGAAGTGTCTGTCTGCACGTCTTTTGGGAGGTTATTTAAAGAGGGCGAGTAAAGAAGTTGCTGTGAGAAAAGAGAGGGAGAAAGATGTTTATATTGTGCGGACCCACCTTGACACTGTGAGGCTGCTTCCACCAGAAACGTGCTACTCCAAGGCTAGACTTTCAGACAACCTGTAAGGAAAGACGTGTACAAACATCGTACGGGAGAGCCTTACGCTTTATTTCAACATTTCATTTCACTGATTTAACATGTGACAGAAACAGCTGAGGTGGTGTTCAGATTTGCACGTACACGGGAGTGTTTAATGATGACGTAAAAACACAGATGCAACCTTAAAAAAGTTAAATGCAAAACGAGGCAACAACAAAGGCACGAGAAACGCCAGCGACATCTAGAGCTGCCACAGCGATCATTTTGGTGTGAATTTTTGCTTATAGTCTCAGCATACAGCTACCCTAAAATGACAATCATTATCTTAGGTGTGTTCTTGCTGTGTCGTGGTTCTAATTCCATGCTGTTGTTCTTTTTTAAAACACAGAAACAGTTTCGTTACCTGTTTTCCCGCTACATTTCGTCTGCGGCTGCAGGCTTCCTCAGGCTGACGCTGATGGTGGCGTCACTTCCTTCTCCGTTTATCCGCGGGCTGCAGAGGATGTTGTCGCCCTCTGCTGCCCGCTCTCCCCTCTCCGACGATGCAGTCCCATGCACGGTCCAACGTGTAAACTCCATCGTCCCTGTTCATGGTCCCACATCCACGTCTCCTTATCTTGATTGTTTCTTTTATCCATCTTTTGTATTTTTGTTGTTCGGTGTTTATGATCCTTGTGTTGTCCCAGTCCATTATATAGTTTTCTCTTATGCAGTGATCTGTTACGGCTGACCAATGTAAGATGGTGCTTGTCCATGTAAGGCCCTATAGACCAGAACCAGGATCTTGAAATGAACCCTGAAGTTGACTGGCAGCCAATGATGCTGGAGGAGAAGCGGGGTGATGTGGGTGTGTTTGGAGGACTTGGTCAGAAGCCGAGCACAGGCATTCTGAACCACCTGTAGACGGTTCAGGGAGGTTCTGCTCAGACACGTGAAAAGAGAGTTACAGTAGTCTAAGCGTGAGGAGATGAAGGTGTGGATAACTGTCTCAAGTTCAGAGTGGGACAGAATGAGACTCAGCTTAGCAATGTTCCTGAGATGGAAGAAGGAAGAGCGAACAAGAGAACTGACATGAGAATCCAGGGTGAGAGCTGGGTCAAAGGTCACACCAAGATTCCTGATGGAAGGTTTGGTGTGAGAAGCAAGCTGACCAAGAGAGTCTCTGACTTTGGGAACCAGCTTGTCTGGGGCACAGATGAGGATCTCAGTCTTATCTTCATTCAGCTGTAGAAAGCTCCCAGCCATCCAGGTTTTAATAGAGTCTAAGCAGGTGTGTAACAGCTGCAGCTTAGACATCTCATGGGGTTTAAAGGAGATGTACAGTTGGATGTCATCTGCATAAAGATGGTATGAGATTCCTTTGAAGGAGCTCAGGATGTGCTGAAGAGGAAGCAGATAGAGGAGGAAGAGCAGAGGCCCCAGCACAGAACCTTGTGGGACACCATGGGTAAGGGAGGTGGTGGAGGACTGAAACTTGGAGACGGCCACAGAAAAGGAGCGCTCAGAGAGATAAGAGGAGAACCACTCCAGAGCAGTTCCTGATAGGCCTACCCAGTCTCTCAGCCTCTCCAGTAGCAGGTGATGGTCAACAGTGTCAAAGGCTGCAGTCAGGTCCAGCAGGACCAGAACAGAACAGTCCCCTGCATCACTGTGAGTCAGAAGGTCATTAGAGACCCTAAGAAGAGCTGTTTCAGTAGAATGAGCTCTATGAAAACCTGACTGTAAGCAATCATAGATGTTATATTCAACAAGAGCAGCTGTGAGTTGTTTAGTCACAACCTTTTCCAAGATCTTGGAGATGAACTGAAGTTTAGAGATGGGTCTGAAGCTGCTATGGAGAGAGGCGTGAAGACTCGTTTTTTTAAAAAGTGGGTGGATTACAGCGTTCTTAAAGTAAGCAGGGACCTGACCAGAAACCAGAGAAGCATTAATTATAGAGAGCATGCTGGGACCGATGGACTGAAAAGCACTTTTAAACAAAGATGAGGGTAAGATGCCGAGGGGGCATGCAGAGGTCTTCATAGAGTTAACTAGTTTGGTTAACTCAGGCAAAGAAACAGGAGCAAAGCTATCTAGGATGACGGGCCTGGTTGGAGTCGGGAGAGACAGCAATAAGGATGTGCTGAATGGATGTGCTCTCTGAAGGAGAGATGCTAGATCTAACCTTATTGACTTTGTCCACAAAGAAAGACAGAAAGTTCTCACAGTCTGCAACAGAGTGGATGGAGGCTGTAGGAGAGGCAGGAGAGACGATGCTGCTGATGGTGTTAACAGCACCTTGGGGTTCTCTTTGCTCTGGGACACCAGGTTGGAGAAATAGGAAACCCTAGCGTCTCTGACTGCAGAGTTAAAGGATGTCAGAAGATCCTTTAGGTGCAGCAGATGGACGTGGAGGTGGGTTTTCTTCTACAAGCGCTCAATTTTTCTGCATTGGCGCTTTAGGCTGCGAAGGCTGTCAGTAAACCAGGGAGTAGGGTTCACTGCAGGAACTGATCTGGTTCTGACAGGACAGATGTTGTCCAGAATGGAGAGGCAGTGCTCGTCAAACTGAGAAGTTAAGGAATCTGGGTCGTTATCAGAAGAACAGGGTGGATCGAAAGCAGCAGAAACATTTCTAGCTGTGCTCTCATTAAGAAAACGAGAACTAACCATACGGCGAGCAGGAGGTGGGGATGCAGAAACTGACAAGTTTAAGAAAATGCAATGGTGATCTGAAATATAAACATCCTCAGGACAAACACTGTCAGCATTTGGACTCAGGGTAAAAACAAGGTCTAGAGTGTGCCCCCTGGTGTGTGTGGGGCCAGAAACATGCTGGGTAAAGCTGAAGGAGTCCATAAGGCTGGAGAAATTCATGGCAAAATGATCAGAGGGATCATCAACGTGGATGTTAAAGTCACCAATAATCACCAGTCTGGACACTGAGCCATTGAATCAGGTGTGTTGGAGCAGCGAATAATTCTATTACCTTTAGTATTTACAGCCAGTGATTAGATAGCAGCAGGCAGATATCAGATTAGACAAATACCTTGTAGCACATTATTTATGACACCATCACCCTCCCACGGGCACACACAGACACAGATTCACCCCACATGCATGGTAACCTCCTCCTGGGAAATACTGCTCACTGTGATGGCATGAGTTAGCAAATAATTGCTAGTCTAGGGAAGGAGGTAGCTCTTAATATGCATTGGGAATTTTAATCTTGACTTTTAATAAGCCTTTGACCTTCTTGCGTCTGTAGCCTATAATTAGAAATTGTGGCTGGGCCAGATTGACAGAATACTGTGTCTTAGGGGAGGTAAAACCTTGTGTGACTGCGGTCAGCAGACCTTCTAAATCATGCACCGGTATGAGAGATGTTTAATCTAACAAATTGGTTTCTGTTTCCTCTCTCTCTTTTTTTTTCATTCTTTCATGCAGTTGGTATTCTGACTATGGGGGTGATGTCATCATCTCATCCTTTTAAGAGTGACTGTGGACCATATATTGTGAGGGAGAGGCAGAGAATCAGGACCTAATGGTCTCTCCTCCTTCGGCCAAATCTAATTTTGCCCTTATCTTTTTCCAAGTTTAACAGCTTCATTCAGCTTGTTGCACGTTAACTGTTGACTTGCCCGCGTGCGTTCTTTGCATACGTGTGAGGTTATTTATCAAGCGGAGCGGCAGCGACTCTTATTACTGCTGTTAACAACACACTGGTAACCTAGTTTGAATCTCCTCAAGCAGCTGCGTTTGCAGTCGTCTCCATGAGAATAAAAAGACGGACTCTCTCCTGGTCTTTTTCTGTCAGGCTGCACTAAATTGAGCATTTATTTACATTATGTCCTTGCTGGCGTGTCCTTTCTAAATGAAGGGCAACAGGGCTGCCACCATCCAGAGGACAGCACTGCCCACCTCCTCAGAAGTTGATGGATAGCATGGAGATGTGTGCCCGTCCAGAAACAGCACGTGTGTGCAAACTTTGTGCACTTCAGAGTAATCTACTTAGATCTGGTTGCACAGGAACCAGGGTGCATGAGCAGCCATCACAACGGGTCTGTGTAGCTCAAGTCATACAGGTATTTGAGTTTGCAGCCTGTGAAGGTATTCAAGCCTCTCCACGCTGCATAGTGGTGTTTTGCTGTTTCTGTGTGCCAGTGTTGAGCGCTGCACAGTCCTATGGATCAGTGCCTCTGTATGGATCCCTCAGAGCAGCCTCTTGTTCCTTTAACATTCCAGGTACATCCACACCAGCTCCTTCCTGTCGCTCCCCCCTTGTGTGGCGCTGATTGACAAGCGTCCGCTTCTCTCAGGCGCATAATCAATCTGCTAATTGGTGTCGGAGGGTCGGCTGCTGTTGAAGCGTCCCTTGCTCTTCCTCGGGCTAATTTGTCTTTGTCACCGTCAGCCTCACAAGGTACATTAGTTGGGAAAGTTCAGCCTCTGCAGAGCCTCGTCTCCCTCTTGCTCTCACACACTCCTATGCTTTGTTCGTGTTTTTTTTTCTTCTGAACTGCAATACATCGCACAAAAGAGTAAACGTTAGTCTTGCTCTGTTTCCATTGGTAACCACAGCTCAGTAGGTAGATAAAGGGGGAGCAGGTCATTCTCCCTGTGCAGGATAATTAGTGAAAACAATGTGCTTTATAATGATTCAGCACTGCAAATACAGCGTGCAAGCAGAAAGACTCATAATTAGCAAGAAAGCCTCTTAAAAGTTGTTGATTACGTTGAATGTGATCCCATAATAGGCAGATATTCAAGGAAAGCCCTACGTGTGGAAAAAATGAGCTGTAATAAAAGCATCTGCAACAGGAGCCCTTGAATCTGTACTTCACATCTGATTGATTCACAGGTCGTCTCCACCCAGGGTGCCAATCAAGTCCTGATTAGGCACCACAGACTCGGTGATGATGGTTCAGATGGGAGCGGTCGTGTCCGCCGGCTCACAGAGCGTGCAAGATTGATTGCTGCTTTAACCCACATTAATATCTGCAGACGAGTTAAGTGTGGTGAAGATTGTATCTGCCTTCATTTGCTGCTTTTTAGAGGGAGGATTAAGTGAGGAGTGACGGGGAAATGCCTGCTTTCTCAGATTTGTGGATTAGGCCCCCAGTGCCCCCTGTTGGCCCCCAAATCATCTGTTGATCCTCTCACACACTGATCCCTCACATGTTCGGGGAGAAAGACTCTAAAACCCTTAAAACAGTAAACGTCTAACAAGTTGTTGCCTTAAATCATTCCTTAATAGGAACAGAAGAGTGTAATGCTTTAATTAGTCATTATTACAGTTTTTTTGGAAATAATCTCAGCTTTGTTTCTTTTACTATCTTTATATGTTGATGAGTGTAAATTTTTGAGGGCAGAATTGTTGTTCAGATGGGGGGGGGGGGGGTGTCATGTGGAGCTGTGCATACGGTGGGGGGGGGGGGGGGGGGTATTGTAGTGCCACAAAGTCTCCTATTATGGTGGCAGCAGCAACAGTGCACTTATCACACCCTCATTAAAGTCATTCACTTTCACCCTTTTTGCTCTTGTATTTATGTTTCTTTTTGAAAAGGCTTCAGCGCGCCTGACGTCACGTCAGTAAACGTCTGCTAGCGGTCCCGTTTCAACGGCGGCACAATCAGGAGGCTGTTCGACTAAATCAACCCATGTACATTAAAGCTGCTTTTTATGTGCTTGATGCTTTTATGGTATGATGTTAAAAGGTCCTTTTATTGCATGAAAATGTTTTTTATTATTTTAAAGACAGGGGTAAAGCTTGTTGCATTTTAGAACCAGCACCATTTTAATCCACATTATTTACATCAGTTATTTATTATTTAAAATATGATGAAATTGTGTTAACATCTTGTTTTATTTTAGTTTTTTTTATCATTTTTGTTATACGGATGCCATATTTTTTTGTATTTATGATGTTTATTTTGATCTTGCAGTAGATTATTGTGAGACACATACAGTATATTGTAAAATATTTCATGGATTTTTCCCCCACATGTATTTTAAACACTTACTCGAATACATTTAGAGATTATTTAAACAGAAAAAAATTCTGAACACAAAGTTTTTGATGTTTAGCATTTAGCATTTTTTGCTATAAGCTGTTTGAAGCAAAAATAAATATCAGGAAATAAGACTCCAAATCCTGCCGTGTTAAACTCAGCTTGATGTGGCTCACTTCTAGTTCCTGAAACAGGTACGCTGGTGCTTTTTTCCCAGAAGACATTCATTCCTACTATAGACCACTGCAAATGTATTGATTAAACAAGTGATCCATACTTTTAATATTGTGGCGAAGGAGTTGTTTGAAAAATTTTAAGTGGGTTTTAGTGAAGAGCAGCTTCGGTTTGGAGAAACAACTTACCTCTGATGAGATTGATAGGCTAATGACTAGGTGTAGCACTTCCAGTCAGTCATATTTTAAGCTGAAAACTGTGACTAGTAAAAATTAAGATTATGTTAAGTTTTTTTGGGGTAAATACGCTTTACAATGAAAGTTATTCAGTTAGTCTTTGCCCCACTCGGACTAACCATTAGCACTTATATCCAATCAGAGCTCATCAACTGATCTCATTTTCATCAAACTAAGGTTATTCAAAGAGCTATTTAAAGCAGGTAAGATACTCATGTTGCTCATGAAGGCTGCTGCTTGATGCAGTTTTGTGGATATGTCGTATGAAAAGGTTTAAATATCTTTTTATTGTTACAATTCATAGTTTGTGATTTTTGTTATTTTATACTTAACTCATTCACTGCCACTGACGACTAAAGTCCTCATTTTAGATCCAACCGTTCACTGCCAATGATGACTAAAGTCATCATTTGCATTTTTTTTACTGTTTGAAAATCGGAACGAGCCCCCGCGCTGAGAGAACAAACATCTCAGCCCTGAAGCCGATCTTCATCCGCATATGTCACACGTCACGTGATCAGGAAGCAGAACATCAATTTCAGACTAGCGGGCCAAAGCATGGAGATGACATACCTGGTGCTGCAGTCAGCTCCCAGCACGGTTCCTGCGTGCTTTAGATCATGAACACAGCTGATTTGTTTATTTAGTGATAAATCACTCCTGTAGACACTAAGGAAGGCCGGGAGATGTTTCAGCTGTTAGATTAAGGTGTTAAAAAGAGACAAACGTACAGCAAGGAGATTTTGATTTTGGTTCAACAAACAGACACTAGGGGGTGCTAAAAGCAAGCTAAAACTGCCTCTTTCCCCTTTAAGTTGAACGTTTATTCATTCAAGTGACTATTTGAGCTCCAAGCTTGCACAATTATTTACCTGATCTGCCGTTAATTAAAACAAATGTTAATGTTTCTTCTTAAAGGTTGAAGAATAAATAACTGATATTTATTTTTGTTTGGATTGTCCAGATTTCTGCATTTTAATGAACATTCAGCGGGCATGGATTTCAGATGGGAAGCACATCTACCTGAAAGGACACTGTGCACTCCTCCGACCTGTGGTGTAGCAGCCCACATCTGTGTGTCACGGTGCTTCAACTCTGACCCAGACATGCAACCAGACAAACAAACAGACAGGGACAAGAGTCGCGGACAGTCCCAGTGGCAATCTGTTTTTCCTCGCTTTTGAAGCAGATCTTGTCGTGATTTTCACGTCCTCTGCTGAATCTGAAAACTCCTAACATTTATGACTAAATCTCAGACTTTCTGCATGATTAAAACCTTTTAACACCAATTTGAGACTCAGCGTCTGCCTTTTTAGGGTGCTAACGTCGTCTCTACTCTCTGTTGTGTGTGTATTTCAGGAAAATGCATTCGGGTTAGTAAATTCAGTGCATTTTTGAGTGCTGAGCTGCAGTCTGGTTGGCAGCTCGCTTGACCATGTAGCAAGTGGGTGAGTTTTTGCACACCGTCCTGTAAATTTTCAGGGAGCTCTGCAAGTAGAGGGCGTATTCTCACATTCTCACAGCAAACCTACACTGAAAAAAGTCTAACATGCAGTCATTCATTCAATCTAATAAGTGCCATTCAAAACAGAATAAAATCATTGATTTGATTGTGAAACCCTTTCTTTTTGCATTTTAAATTACCACTTTTCATTTGGATGAAACTAAATCTCTGTACAAAGGACAAAACACAAAGTTTTTGATTTCTCTCAAAACATATATTTCTTTTCATGTTGAACAGATAATATCTTTCATTTGAGTCAAAGTGATTTGCACTTGAACAAGCCCACCAGAAACCGGGACCCATTTTTGTTCTGCATGGTTGCTGGAAACATCGTGTCACATCTTTGATTAATTTCATCTGAAAATAAATGTAAGTAAAGCCAAGTGTGTTACAAAAGCTTTTATAATTTGTATTGCCAAAATTGCAGAAAATAACCACATTTAAGCTAGGTCGACAGCCACCCCCAATTTTTGCATGATTGTAGCTGCTAGCTACAAGCTAGCTAGCTATCCGACACGACGTTAGAACTGGTTACCAGCAACCGACCATCTTAGTAGGGAATGCAAGTTAGGCAAATAGCCTTTTTTTACCAGCCGTTTTTTTTTACTAACTAGCTAGCGTTACCACGATGCATCGGTGGTGGATACAGCTAGCTAGCATAAATTCATAGTTCATAACATTCATAGTATAACTCTGTGCTCCTCTTCATTTGAATTTTTCTGGTGATCTCGCGGTTTCTAGACACAAGCTTGTCTTTGTGCGCCCACGTTTGTCTCTGTCTCTCTTCATATAAATATCTTATAATTATTATTAATGTACATGATTTAGAGACAGAAATAACCCGCCAGCATATAAGATGAATGACATAAGACTAATTCCTTCAAATGACTTTCAGGCGCGGCTCAGAAAAATGTGCATTTTCTGAAGAAATTTTAATTTTAACAGCAAAACATTGACCCTATGCCAAACTTAGTCGCTAATGGCTGGTCTGTAGACTGTTTGGTAAACCTAAATCAAATTATAGTACTAGCTTTTTGTAAGGATGTGTATGTCATGTTACGTATTTCTTGGTTTTTTTCTATGTTATGTGTTTTATAGAGAAGTAACATTATTTTTTTTGTATGCTTTCAAAACCACAGATCGCTCCATCTGAGAGGTGAAAAAAAATCCTTTCATGCAGCATACTATCCATATTGCATAGGAACAATTTTAACTGTTCCTGCAGGATGCTGACATTAGGAGGGAGTGTATACTTAAATCTCTCATAATCTACCTTGGAGAACGTGTTGAGGACTTGATAAAAGAATACATGGTATGTCCATATCTGTTCTGTCTCTACATAAGATGCAGTCTCTTGATGTAAATTTGACAACTCTGCTATTAAATGCAGTGATTAATGTAGAACAGCAACGATTAATCAACTCATCAAGTTAATATCTTAGGGTTCTGTATTGTTTTCTTATTTTTCTTGGGCTTTGTGGAACATTTATGAAAATGTTCCACCATTGATTAAATTTAATAATTATGCAATTCACAATCTGATTAGTCAAATAATTGTTCTAACAGTCTGTGACCAAACAACTATCAAAATAGTAGTTTATTATGGTCAAAGATGTTTCATGTGTGCCAGACTTCAGTTCTTCACTTGTACATTTTGTTCCATATTTTACCTCAAGATATCCCAGAAAGATGAAGCTGAGGAAGAGCTGCAGAGTACCACCATGGCACTCTTCATCTTCAGGGACAACTCAAGCCTCCTACATCAGCCTCGAGACATCGGGATAATCATTGATGGTGTGGAAGTCCTGAATGAGTTGCCTTCTGTGTCAGCTGGAGTGGCAATGGTCTTTGGACTCTGTTATGCTCTTAATATGGAATATCCACGAGGATTCAGGTTCACCTTTGAGGCTCTTCAAAAGATTATGATGGAGCTTGACTTTAAAAAGATGACCTCTAAGATTCGCAAACTTAATTGTGAACTTAACACTGCACAGTAGTGTGTTTGCATGCATGTGTGCATGTGTATGTGCACATGCATGTGCATGTGTGCTTGGTTATTTTGCTTGGTTGGCCTGCAGTGGTATTCTACATTCAAAAATTATAAGAACACCCATTTGAAAGGGAGATTTAAGTTGATTTCATTGATACATGTGTAGATTTTTTTTTACATTGTACAGGCACAGTGCACATATAAACATTTCTGAGTACTTGCAAATTGGTTTAAAAAGAGTTTTGGTTTTATGCCAGTTTTACACAGGTTGCAGGTTTTATACCAGTTCTAAAAAGATTGGAGGTTTTATTCTGGTTTTCAAAAGGTTGCAGGTTTTATAAAACAAACATTTCTCTAATCATTTCTGCCGTAGCACTAAATCTTTATATTACTAATCCTCTCTATTGATTACAGTTAAAATGGCTTGGAACAATAAATAATTTGGAAATAATTGGTTGGCCAACTGTCTTGTTTTTTATAGGAAATGCAGAGCATTTTTGAACTGAAATAAAATGAAATGTAAAAAAAATATAGTTTGAATATATGTAAATCAATTACCTGGCTTCAACACAAACATATTAGTTCATGTTAATTTGGTTCGATGTGAATACATTAGGTTGGTTAAATTTCAATATATTAGCTTGGTTCAATAATTAAAATATGGTTCTATGTAAAAAAATCAATTTCAATCAATGCAAAATTTAAAGTTTCAGTCTAGTCTAGTAATATTGTTTATATCAACATAAAAGTATCAGGTCATATCAAGCGACTCAATTTGGATTCTATGAAGTCAAATATTTTGGATGTGACCATTGGACATCAATTTTTTTAATTTCAATAGGGTTTTTCTTTTTACAGTGTAACCTTCCCCAAAAAAGTCAGATTCTTGAGGTGAGCGAAACCACAGCGGGACAGATGAATAAATTTGATTTTAAAAAGAATTGGCAATGATTATTTTCAATATTGAGGATTTTTTTGAATGCAAAAGGATGTGACGTGAGGGTATTTCAACAAACAAAAGGGGATCTGAAGTGGGGAAACACCTTTCCTGCAACAACACATCATAAACATCAATTTTGAGGAGCCCTAAACAATAATCAATTTGCGTTACTATTAAACAATAAGGGCCCTGAGCATGATAATCTCTGTGAGATTGGCTGTCATCATCTCCAGTGTGAGCAGGTCGGTTTCCTGTGCGTTTGATCTGCAGGTAGAACACGTCCTCACAAAGCTGAAACATAATGTACGATTTGAGATTATGTTCAAATATACACGGCACTAAAACAGCCTTCAGTTCACTCCTCAAACACCTGCGCTGTCTGCTCTGTGATCCCCTCACCTGTGATCTAAGCCTTTTATAAACCTGCAGCAGTGGAAAGAACGCTGCAGCCCGTGGACTCCGCCCGCTGCGCCTGACGGGGCAGCCTCTCTCTGAGGCAGTAAAGATAAAGGATGAGGAGTTTCCCACCTGGAGACAGGAAGTGGGTTTAAGTTCACTTACAACTAGAGCAGACAAACATAAACACTCCTTAGACCTTATTCTGTCCAATTTAGAGGAGAAACCCAAATCCAAAGCAGCACTTAAACTACCAATAAGGTCTACCTGTCTGTTACAAACACAAAGAAAAATGTAGTTTGGGGCTTGTTCAGACATGCCCCAGCAGCCCCTTCTTCTCCATACATCCCAACTAAAGTAATGCTCCAGTTCCTCGTTTGTACTTTGGAAATGTATTTAGTGCTCCGGGTTTTATTTGCGGTGGCAGGACAGGATTAGCCCGGGCTTACTGAGCCGTGCACAGACGGAGCGAGAAAGAGAGGCAGCCTTTAGACTTTGTGAACTTTGTTGGGAGTGTGAAAGAATGTGCCTCACCTCGGCGCGTGAATCAACAGCCATGCTGGAAAACATGAGTGGCATCTGTATTTTTATACACGCACAGGGGTTTGTAGAGAAAGCTCGATAAACGTGGCCGAGGGTGCAAATTTGTCACCATGCAATATGGATGTATTTGTTAAAAAATGTTAGAATTGAAGATTTAAAAAATGTTTTGAATACATACGGTCTCAGTAAGGACATGAGAACTAGACGAAACGTGGAACTGAAGCACCTCATGGTGGCTGGTTGCAGTATGCAATTTAAGTCCCGCCCCCTTCATGAAAATGTTCAAAAACAAAAAATATACTCTGTACAAATAATTGTCCAGGTGTGATAGTTCCTACCTTAGTGCTGTACATTTGTAATTAGTTATTGAGTTTTCAGCCCTAAATTCTGGGTGAGCTTCAAAAATACAAATACAATAAATACATTTAAATTATTTTTAATTCTAGACACTCAAATCATTTCCTGTTTAATCATCATCTGATTACCTTCAGAACTTTGAGATGCAACATTTTGAAAGATTGGAAGGGTGTGTGTATATATATATATATATATGTATATATATATATATATATATATATATATATATATATATATACATATATATACACACACACACACACACACACACACACACACACACACACACTTTTTCACTTCTTCTTGAACCTGATTGAGCAAAATAATCCCAGCCAAGGCTAACACAGCCCCTTGTTCTCATCTGTAGCTAACCTAAAATTATTTTGAATAAAACATTTGAAAGGGATTGTTCTTTAATATACAGGGTGGGCCATTTATATGGATACACCGTAATAAAATGGGAATGGTTGGTGATATTAATGTCCTGTTTGTGGCACATTACCATCTGTGAGGAGGCAATCTTTTCAAGATGGGTGGTGACCATGGTGGCAATTTTGAAGTCAGCCATCTTGGATCCAACTTTTGTTTTTTCAATAGGATGAGGGTCATGTGACACATCAAATTTATTGGGAATTTCACAAGAAAAGCAATGGTGTGCTTGGTTTTAACGTAACTGTATTCTTTCATGAGTTATACACACACACACACACACGCACACACACACACACACACACACACACACACACACACACACACATATATACATGTGTGTGTGTGTGTGTGTGTGTGTGTGTGTGTGTGTATTTTTTTTTATTGTTTTTGTTTTTTCCAGTTTTTTCCATCGGGAAATTTCTTAGACCTTGTTGAGTTATTGTCATGTTCTGCGTCCCCCTTATGTGTCTCCTTGTGTTCTTCTGCCCTCTCTAGGTTCCCCATTTATGTGTCCTCTTGGGTTCCTCATGCTTCTCTGTTCTGCGTCCCTGCGGTCCCCTGCCCCCTGTCTATGTTCAGATTCAGCGTCCCTGTGTTCCTGTCTTGTTCTCTGTCCTCGTGGTCCCCAGTTCCCTTCAGGTGTCCCTCTAGTCTTCTGTGCTCCTTGTGTTCCCTAACCCCTCCGGGTGTCCATCTAGGATTCCCCTCAGGTGTACCCAAGCTTTCTGTGCCCCTTCTTGTATCCAGCTCCCACCAGGTTTCCCAGGTTCACTCATTCTTTAGTTCCTTTTGTATTTATATTATCTAGTTAGTTTTTCCCTGCAGTTTTCATAGGTTCAGGTTTTCTTTTAGTCTCCTTCCTTGTTCCTTCCCCACCGGTTTATTTCTCTTTTTCTCCTCACATCACTAGTTATTTATCTTGTTCTTTTAGTGTTTTGGTTTGGTTATTATTAATAGGTTATGTTTTATTTCCCCTCCTCAGCTTAGATTCCTCTCCCTAATTAGTAAATTGAATTCACCAGGTTCTCCTCGGTTTCTCTCTCCCCCATGCACCTGCAGCTCATCTCCGTATCATCCTGCCCCTGTGTATAAAACCCTGTCTGCGTCCCAATGTGTTGTCGGTCCATTGTTGTTGTCAGCGTTGTTTTGTTTCCCCCATGTAAACCAGAGATTCCTGCTCCTGAGTTTTGTCGTGTTTTGTTGAAACCTGGCTAGGCTTCCTGTCCATGGAATTTTGGATAATCTCCCAAATAAAGGATTCTATCTTTTTTCAATCCTGCCTCATGTCGTCTGGTGCTCTGCATCTTGGGTCCTTCTCTTCCTGCTCTGATTGTGACAGTTATTTTCTGGTAAGTCCTAACTTGGTTGGAGAATATTCCATATTCCTGGAAAGTTTAGATGTACTTTTTTTTTATCTTGAATTTTTTTAACAGTGCTGTGAATGATCAAAATGTATTACCGTATTTTCATGGCTGAATATTGGCTCCTGCTGTTTTAGTGTAAAATCTACGTTATTTCTTTTTTACAGTGAAGAATCACTTTTAACTCTGCAACTGCACCACATTTTTATGTTTAAGCATGCAAAATATTGGTAGGGTCAAAAAGAGCTGCATGTTTTAATGTTAATGAAGAAAATCAACAGCATTAGAAACACTACCTGAAATACTTAAAAACAGAAAGTATGAATTTAGGTGTTTTTTTTTTTTCATTTTATTTTCTTAGTGAAATTTGTAACTAAAATACTGAATATTATATAATCTTTCTAAAAATAAATATCAAGATACTTTTGGTGCTGGTCAGAATTTGTCAACAACGTTGGCTTAATTTAGGATTATTTAATTAAAATTATATTTTCTGTAGTTGAACTGACTTATCTAACATTGTGTAGCAAAATACAGATCATCTAAAGTTTAAATGTTTGTTTTAATTGTAGCTACATTTGTGTCTGTGAGCATTATGTAGTTACATTTTCTCAGATCAAATGAGTTTTAATGTCGACCAGTTTGCTATAAAAATTTTAAAGGGTGACAGAAGCTGCCGCCATAAGACAATTAACCCCGAGCACACAGAACCATGCTGGCTAAACAAATCATAAAAATAGGTATGAGCCCAACTTTTTATGAAGCTGCCATAAAGGGAATTGGTTCTTTCATGATTTCTTTGCTCAGAGAGCTCCTGCTTGTTAAAGAAAATGACTGAAGATGTCTCAAGGTAGATCTTGTCATTCAAGGTGTCAGAATGTGAGGGGGGTATAGACAAGAAGAGTGCTGCATTCTGGGTGCTAATCAAACTCAGTGCAGAGAATGACTTTTTTCCCCTTAAGTATATCTGCATCACTTCTATTCAAAATTTACTCAGAGGAAGTCTTAATTCCTTATGACCTGTTTGTGAAGGTGTGCATGTCAAGATACCACAGCTTTATAATCAAAATAAATATATTATATTTGTTTGTCAGTGGCAGTAGCGACTGGTGATTTATTTTTTGGTGGGATGCGTTTTTGCTGTTTGTTTTTCAGATGTGCTAACCATATTGTCACCAGTAGGGGATGCCAAATTTTGAACCCAACGAATGAGTACTAGGTCCATGAGCAATTCCAGCAACAAAGTTGTTCCAGAAACATGCTTAATATTCACCAATATATGCCAATTGCACATGCATTTAACGGGAAGAGGCTCGTCTAAACGATAGAATCCATGTTTTCTACCTCAACAACACTCAATGACAACTCGTCTCTAAATGAAAAACAAAACAAAGTTAATTTCATTAAGTAAAATGCTCCTCCTTGAACCGTCACCTTATCGCGGTGGAGAAGTTTGAGTGCCCTAAAGATCCTAGGAGCTATGTTGTCTGGGGTACTTTATGGCCCTGGTAGGGTCTCCCATGACAAATTGGTCTTAAGTGAAGGGTGGTACAAAGAACGATTCAGAGGATCTTTCATGGATATACAATCAAAGAGTCGGAGTACCCAGCCCGGAGGGTTACTGGGGTCCCACCCTGGAGCCAGGCCTGGGGTTGGAGCCCGTGAGTGTACGCCTGGTGGCCGGGCTTTCGCCCATGGGGCCCGGCCGGGCTGAGCTTGAACGGATACATGGACTCATCCAACTGTGGACCCACCACTCGCAGGAGGAACATGAAGGGTCTGGTGCAGTGTGGATCAGGTGGCAGACCGAGGCGGGAGCCTTGGTGGTCCGATCCCCGGACAAGGAAACTGGTTTTTGGGGCATGGAACGTCACCTCGCTGGCAGGGAAGGAGCAGGAGCTTGTGGCAGAGTTGAGTGGTATCAGCTACATATAGTCGGACTCACCTCGATACATAGCATTGGCTCTGGAACCCATGACCTTGAGAGGGGTTGGACACTCTCCTTTGCTGGAGTTGCTCCGGGTGAGAGGCGGAGGGCTGGGGTTGGCTTTTTGTTAGCCCCAAGACTCTCTGCCTGTGTGTTGGGGTTTACCCCGGGGGACGAGGGGGTAGCTTCCCTGCGCCTTCGGGTTGGGGAACGGGTCCTGACTGTTGTTTGTGCTTAAGGGCCAAATATCAGTTCAGAGTACCCACCCTTTCTGGAGTCCCTGGGAAAAGTGTTAGATAGTGCTCCATCAGGGGACTTCATTGTCCTGCTGGGGGACTTCAATGCTCACGTGGGCAATGACAGCTTGACCTGGAGGGGTGTGATTGGGAGGAACACCTGATCCGCCTGATGTTTCGTTATTAGACTTCTGTGCAAGCCGCAGTTTGGCCATAAAGAACACCATGTTCAAACATAAGGATGCCCATCGGTACACTTGGTACCAGGGCAGCCTAGGTCGCAGGTCGATGATAGACTTTGTAGTCGTATCATCTGAGTTGCGGCCGTATGTTTTGGACACCCGAGTGAAGAGAGGAGCGGAGCTGTCAACTGATCACCACCTGGTGGTGAGTTGGATCAGATGGCAGGGGAAGATGCCGCGTAAACCTGGCAGACCCAAACGCATAGTGAGGGTCTGCTGGGAACGCCTGGCAGAAGAACCTGTCAAGACCGTCTTCAACTCCCACCTCCGGCAGAGCTTTGACCGTGTCCCGAGAGCAGTGAGGGACATTGACTCCGAATGGGCCTTGTTCCATTCTGCGATTGTTGAGGCGGCTGTTGCTAGCTGTGGTCGCAAGGTGGTCGGTGCCAGTCGTGGTGGCAACCCCCGTACCACTGGTGGACACCAGAGGTTCAGGGAGCTGTCAGGCTGAAGAAGGAGGCCTACAGGGCGTGGCTGGTCTGTGGTTCTCTGGAGGCAGCAGACAGATACTGGATAGCCAAGTGGGGTGCAGCAGTGGCAGTTGCTGAGGCAAAATCTCGGGCGTGGGAAGAGTTTGGTGAGGCCATGGAGAAAGACTATCGATTGACACCTAAGAGGTTCTGGCAAATTGTCCGGTGCCTCAGGAGAGGAAGGCAGCAACTCGCTCACACTGTTTACAGTGGGGATGGGGAGCTGCTGATGTCAACTGGGGCTATAGTTGGATGGTGGAAGGAATACTTGGAGGAGCTCCTCAATCCCACCTACACGCATTCCAAAGAGGAACCAGAGACCTGGGAATGGACTGTCCAATCTTGGGGGCAGAAGTTGCTAAGGTAGTCAAACAACTACACAGCGGCGGAGCCCCGGGGGCGGATGAGATTCGTCCTGGGTATCTCAAGGCTATGGATGTTGCAGGGCTGTTGTGGTTGACATGTCTCTGCAACATTGCGCGGTCATTGGGGGCAGTTCCTGTGGAGTGGCAGACCGGGGTGGTGGTCCCCATCTTTAAGAAGGGTGACCTGAGGGTGTGTTCCAACTATAGGGGGATCACACTCCTCAGCCTCTCTGGAAAGGTCTACTCCAAGGTACTGGAGAGGAGGGTCCGATCGATAGTTGAATCTCAGATTGAGGAGGAGCAATGTGGTTTTCATCCTGGCCGTGGAACTGTGGACCAGCTCTATACCCTTGCAAGGGTGATGGAGGGGGCATGGGAGTTTGCCCAACCAATCCACATGTGTTTTGTGGATTTGGAGAAGGCTTATGACCGTGTCCCCAGGGGCACCCTGTGGGGGATGCTCCAGGAGTATGGGGTGGGTGGCTTTCAGTTAAGGGCCATTCAGTCCCTTTACCAGAGGAGCGTGAGTTTGGTCCGCATAGCCGGAAGTAAGTCAGACCTGTTCCCGGTGAGGGTTGGACTCTGCCAGGGCTGCCATTTGTCACCGGTTCTGTTCATTACCTTTATGGACAGAATTTCTAGGCGCAGCCGTGGTGTGGAGTGTGTCGAGCTCGGTGGCAGGAGAATCTCGTCTCTGCTTTTTGCGGATGATGTGGTCCTCCTATCTTCATCCAGCTCTGACCTTCAGCTCTTGCTAGGTAGGTTCATGGCTGAGTGTGAAGCGGCTGGGATGAGGATCAGCACATCCAAATGAAACCATGGTTCTCAACCTGAAAAGGGTGGCTTGCCAACTCCGGGTCGGGAGAGAGGTCCTACCTCAAGTGGAGGATTTTAAGTATCTTGGGGTCTTGTTCACGTGTGAGGGTAGGAGGGATTGGGAGATCGACAGGCGGATTGGTTCAGCGTCTGCAATGATGCGGACGCTGAGCCAATCTGTCGTGGTGAAGAGGGAGCTGAGCCAGAAAGCCAGGCTCTCGATTTACTGGTCGATCTATGTCCCAATCCTCACCTATGGTCATGAGCTTTGGGTAATGACCGAAACAACGAGATTGCGGATACAAGCGGCCGAAATTAGTTTCCTCAGTAGGGTGGCCTGGCTCAGCCTTAGAGATAGGGTGAGGAGCTCGGACATTCGGGAGGGACTCGGAGTAGAACCACTGCTCCTCTGGATCGAAAGGAGTCAGTTGAGGTGGTTTGGGCATCTGGTCAGGATGTCTCCTGGACGCCTCCCTGGGGAGGTGTTTCGGGCATGTCCTGCCGGCAGGAGGCCCCCGGGTCGACCCAGGACACGTTGGAGAGGTTACATCTCCAATCTGGTCCGGGAACGCCTTGGGGTCCTGCCGGAGGTGCTGGTGGAGAAGGCCAGGGAGAGGACGGTCTGGAGCTCCCTAGTTGGGATGCTGCCCCCGCGACCCAGACCCAGATAAGCGGAGGAAGACGACGACAACGACAAATGCGTAAATTCAATCTTTGCTGGTTTATGGTCATCCATGTTATAGTAGAAAAAAAATCCTCTCGGTTCGTGTAATTCAATGTCCTATTTTTGTTTTGTTTTTTACTTGCTGGAGTGTGTTTACATGTCTCTGACACCACATTCCATCATTTTCCGGTTCTCCGTAATGAAAAACTACAAGGTGCACTGAGCAGCTTGAACACAAACAAAGAACAGAGAGCTAAACAATTTTAAATAAATTTAAAAAAGAAAAGAATGGTGAACTATAAAGAGCTTTTGATTTTAGGAGAACATCCTGATCTGAGACTCCACCGGGTTTCGATCGCAAACCTCTGCGACCAAAGGCTCTCCTTTTCTTTTTATTGGAGGGGGATCCAGCGTGCATTTGCCAGTTATAGCATAGGTCAGTGGTAAAGCTTTTTGCACCTAACAAGAACAGAAAGTCTGTGGGTCGTAGTAAAAGTGTCAAATCACCTTTTTAAACTACACTTTAAATTATTTGATACCAACATAAACCAATACCCATTATGTGTGGAACCTCTGTCATTATAAAAATTTGGTAACTAACATCACATATCTCCTCTGACACAAACGTAAACTTAAAATATTACATTTGCAAAATATGACAACTACTTTAATTTAAGTTATGCTGGTTGTTCCAAATAAACAAAAATATCTCTAATTATACCATGGATCTGTAGTTGAAGAGTTAGATGTGTAATATGTGCATGGTATGTAAAGTTTGTGCCATTAAAAAGTAAAAACTATATCGATACTTCCCGATATTACATTTTAATATCCAATATTGGCCAATAATTCTGGACATCCCTAATATTTAGATACATTTTAATTGTAGGGAGCAGAAAATGATATTTTAATTAAGCGGCTCTTGCCCAAACCATTGACTACATATACAACTGATACTAAATATATTCCAGAGTAAAGTCTCTGCAACACATTTAGCAGAGCAATCTGTTGGGTCTTTATATCGTGACTGGATATCTAGTAGACAAAGATCTATGTCCATTCAAAGCCACTGCACAAAGTCAGATAGGAGACGCTTAACTTCCTTGTTCCTTCTAAGCAAAAACTGAGATCAGAAACTGCAGTTTCCTGGATCCGTAAAGTCAGAATGAACACACACAACCAGAATGATATAGATGCTTACAAAGCTGATTGCTATCCAGTTTTGTGTTGACACAAATCCTCAGTGCATGCCAACACTTCCTCTTTTTGGATAAACCAAGATACCTGTGGCACATCAACATCCGATTGGTTTTGAACTGAAAAGGAGGAGACAACAGTGATGGGTTAAAAATAGAAGTGTTCATTCTGAAGTGAAAAAGAAAAGTGAAATCTATTTTAGGTTGTGTGTCGGTTTGACAACAGACGCCGTGTTTATTCAGTTACCATCAGAAGAAATGAGAAAGAGCTGATTGAGGACAGGAATGCCTGAGCGGTGTTTTAGCATATCTGCAGTGACTCAGACAGACTGGTGGTTAGGCGCGGTCTGGATGAGTAGAGTAGTAGCCTGCTAATGGGGCGTGATTTCAGCTTTCTTGCTGTTTGTTGTGTTTCTGTTCCTCGTTTTTTGTCAGAAGGCGGAATTATTACCGTCGTTTGTGTAGCCCGGGGTGAAATGGCACACACACTCGGAGCACTCAGGGCTCATTAGAGAGATAAAATCAGTGTCCTGACTTTTAATGAAAGCAAACCCTGAGGAGATCATATTGAAGCTCATCTCTAAGAAGTATATTTGTACAGTCAAGTACTTTCAGATCATTAAGAATAAGTTCGGGGCATTAATCATCCATAATAACGTTGTTTCACAACTTGATGTTTTTGAGTCGTTGGTGAGAAATCTGACTTGTCAGAATATTGTTTGACATGAATTATCTCAGAGGTTCATGTAATTCCACCAAGATGTCAAACAACAGTCACAATTATCACTGAGATTTCTAAACGAAGTTCACTGAGAAACTACGTTTTACTTTTCATTTTTTTTAGTTCTTCGGTTTGTTTTTACCTTTGCCGGCACGTTTTGATGTCACTGCCGTCTTCGTCAGGGTAACCTTCGTCAGGGTAACGAAGAACTAAAGAAAACAAAATTAGAAAACAAACTCAGTACGAACGTAACAAAGATGTGTTTTTTTTCTTGTTATTATCTACTTTTATTGTCATTGTTAAAAGAGCCTTGCAACAAGATTATAAACAACAGCAACAATGTTGGTTTATACTAAATACTTAATAAAAACAATAAAGGAAATGGAAACACACAAACCAAAAAGTAGATCTATAAAGTACTAAAATATGGACAATCATGCATTCTTGTAAAATATGAAATAATCACTCTAAGTTTCAAATGCAGACTAAATGTGAAAACAGTCTTCTGCTCCTATTTCCTGGACTAGCCGTCAGTAAAAAATGGGTTAACGCTCAGACAAGAAAAGCCAGTCTGGTCTACATCACTTAGGTGAGTCTATAACTGCTAATTTTCTATCTTGGCCCTTCATTGTGACAGGAAGTGTTGTTGTTGATTTAGCATCCAGCAGAGGTGTGGACTCGAGTCGCATGATTTAGACTCGAGACATTATTTTAATGACTTCTGACTTGGCTTGACAAAATCTATAAAGACTTACGACTTGACTCGGACTTGAACGCCAATGACTTGTGACTTGAACCGACTTGCATCTGTTGACTTGATGATGACTTGAGCATATTTGATATTTTAGCACAAAAGTGGCATGACACGGGAAAAAAATTCATGAATGGATTTGATCTTGTACTGCTAAATGCAGCAGCACTTTGTTTGGAATCAATTTCAGCTGCACTTTCTGCTTGTTTGAGCAAATAAATGAAGCTTTAAGAAGCTTTATTTCTGGAATTTATTCATTATCATCGTCATTAAATTGAATTTGGGCAGATGACTTGATTATGACTTGAAAATTCAAGGTTAAGGACTTGGACTTGACTTAGACTTCCAGATCATTGACTTGGACTTGACTCGAAACTTGACCGGAAAGACTTGTGGCTTACTTGTGACTTGCAAAGCAGTGACTTGGTCACACCTCTGACATCCAGGATAGAAAAGAGCACGTCTTGCCTAGTAGAAGCTGACCATTAGCATTAGCAACTCCACAACATGGCAGAACTCCTTCAGGCTAGTGTTATTTATGGAGATAAAACATCAACATTGCAAAGCAGAGTTAGTGGTAGAGTCATGTTGCTGTTAGCTAATCAAAAGCGGGATGTCAAAATATCAGGGGGAAAAAAACTTCAAAAAGGGAGCCTGAGTCACTTATGGTCATTTCTCAACGAAACAATGCACAGAATCTGTGTTATTGCAAGTTACATCTATGGAATGCCTTCCAGATTATTTAAATTCTGAGTTTGTGATGGTGTGAAGACATCACAAACTTGTATAAATCTGCAGAATGGGAAGTGGGATGTTCTGGTTGCTCTAACAAAGGATGGGTATGATTCAGAAAGTCAAAACTTAGTTTAGTTCCTGAATCACTTCATTATTGATTCATACCAAGCATACCAAGTTTGTTTGGATATGAACTGGACAAATCTAACTCTTTGTTCTCGTGGGAGAAAGCATTTATACGTTTTTTCATCATGAAACAAATCTGCTAAACAAATGTTGTTTTAAAGTTTCAAACTGAATTAAACTTGAAAATAAACTGGTCCAGAAAAGCCAGGAAGTTTTCAGACTGTTCAAAAAAATGAGTGTGAAGAACAGAAGATGCTGCTCTTCACACTAAATACACACTAAATTATATAGTAAATTGTATTGGATAAATAAAAGATTAAAATAAAATTATGTTGATGGAATCACAGAAAGCAAATAAGATTAAAGCACAAGCATAAGAAATCTATTACATAAAAATCTCTCAATATTGAGACTTTTGGCTGGGTGTCCACCATTAGGTAGGGGGACACCAATGGAAATTAGCCTTTTGGACACAATTGGATACATTTACATTGTAAAATGTTTATTAATGCACACTGTCCCTCTAAAACAAATGCAAGTTATTAATTAATTAATTACCCTGTCATGATGTGAGGGTGGAGATGGCGGACCAAGTGTGGTGGAGGGTTCAGGAGGCAGGAAAGCAGGCACGGATGAAAAAATAAAAATGGTTTAATGGTGGAACGGGAGAGACGGGACAAAACACACATGAACAAACAACAGTGATCTGACAAAGACTGGCACAAGGAGACACATGGGGAAAGAAGCAGACAAAGGACACATGAGGGTGCCATGAAATACAAAAGGAGAACCTGGAGTGGGAACTGGAGGGGCTGGGTCCCGTCCAGGTCTTCGAGTCCCTGTCCCGAGTCAAGTCAAGTGTTCCCAGCCTCCTGTGTTGTGTGGCCTTGTGGGCGTCTGGTATCTGCCCATTAAGGGCCTTCCTGACTGTGTTCCTCTCCTGCCTTGATTACCCTTATTGTTCTCACCTGTCCCTCATTAGCCTGCCCATGTGTTCCTCATTTTCCCCGTGTATTTATACCTCCCTCCTTGCTGCTGTCCTTGGTCAGATCATTGTTGTGTTTTCACCGTGTTACGTTTGCTCCCGCTGTACCATCCTACCTGCCATATTAATTAAACCATTTTTATTTTTTCATCCGTTGCCTGCTCTTCTGCCTCCGGAACCCCCACCACACATGGTCCACCATCTCCATCCTTCCATACCCAATCAAAGCTGCAGAAACGCTGAATCTCATAACAGTTATACTTGAAATTAGGCTAACGTGCCATAGGATTTTTTAAAAAGTATTTATTCAGCCAGTTCTCTACTTAAAAATGTCTGATTTTTAAATAATTTACTTGAAAGTTATGGTTGAAAATAAGCATTTGGCCTCCTACAAATAAAAAATATTTCTGGCTCTCAAAAACCTGTAATTCCTTATGGAAGTTACCTGTATTAATAGCACCTGTTGGAACCTGCTATCAATGTATAAAAGACCAGAGGTGTGACCAAGTCACTGATTTGCAAGTAGCAAGTAAGTCACAAGTCTTTCCAGTCAAGTCTTGAGTCAAGTCCAAGTCAAAGACAACCAAGTGCAAGTCGAGTCCAAAGTCAATGATCTGGAAGTCCAAGTCAAGTCTAAGTCCTTAACTTTTAATTTTCAAGTCATAATCAAGTCATCTGTCCAACTTCAATTTAATGACAATGATAATAAGTAAATTCCAGAAATAAAGTTTCTTAAAGCTTCATTTATTTGCTCAAACAAACAGGAAGTGCAGCTGAAACTGATTATAAACAAAGTGCTGCTGCATTTAGCAGAACAAGATCACACCCAGAACGGAGAACGATGTATGATTTTTGTCCATGTCATGACACTTTTGTGCTAAAATATCAAATATGCTCAAGTCATCATCAAGTCAACAGATGCAAGTCTATTCAAGTCACAAGTCATTGGCGTTCAAGTCCAAGACAAGTCATAAGTCTTTGTAGATTTTATCAAGTCAAGTCAGAAGTCATTAAAATAATGTCTCGAGTCTGACTCAAGTCCAAGTCATGTGTCTCGAGTCCACACGTCTGTAAAATACACCTGTCCACAACCTCTAAGTCACACTCCAAACTCCACTATGACCAAGACCAAAGAGCTATCAAAGGACACCAGTAACAAATTGTAGACCTGCACCAGGCTGGGAAAACTGAATTTGCACTAGGTAAGCAGCTTGATGTGAAGAAATCTACTGTGGGAGCAATTATTAGAAAGTGGAAGACATACAAGACCACTGATAATCACAAGAACGTTGAGCAACAATCCCAGAACTAAATGGGGGACCTCGTGAATGACCTGCAGAGATCTAGGGCCAAAGTTACAAAGGCCACCATCAGTTACACACTACACCACCAGGGACTCAAATGCTGCTGTCTCAGACGAGTCGCTCTGCTTAAGCCAGGACATGTGCAGGCCCCTCTGAGGTTTTCTAGAGAGCATTTGGATGATCCAGAAGAGGATTGGGAGAATATGGTCAGATGAAACCAAAACAGAACTTGTTGGTAAAACTCTACTCATCATGTTTGGAGGGGAAATAATGCTGAGCTTTATCCAAAGAACACCACATCTACTGTAAAGCATGGGAGCGGAAACATCATGCTTTGGGACGGTTTTATTGCAAAGGAACCAGGACGACTGATCCATGTAAAGAAAAGAATGAATGGGGCCATGTTTCATCAGAATTTGAGTGAAAACCTCCTTCCATCAGCAAGGACTTTGTAGATGAAACGTGGCTGGGTCTTTCAGCATGACGATGATCGCAAACACACCACCGTAACAAAGGAGTGGCTTCGTAAGAAACATTTCAAGGTTCTGGAGTGGCCTAGCCAGTCTCCAGATTACAACCCCAGAAAATCTTTGAAGGGAGTTGAAAGTCCATGTTGCCCATCGACAGCCCCAAAACATCACTGCTCTAGAGGAGATCTGCCTGGAGGAATGGGCCACAATACCAGCAACTGTGTGTGAAAACCTTTTGAAGACTTACAGAAAACGTTTTTCCTCTGGGGTGTGTTCCAACTACAGGCAAATCACACTCCTGAGCCTTCCTGGTAAAGTCTATTCAGGAATTTCGGAGAGGAGAGTCTGTTGGATAGGTGAACCACGGATCCTGGAAGAGCAATGTGGTTTTCCTCCAGGCCGTGGAACACTGGATCAGCTCTGTACCCTTAGGGGATGCTAAAGGGTGTGTGGGAGTTTGCCCAACCAATCTACATGTGTTTTGTGAAAATTTGCAGAAGGTGTTCAACTGCGTCCCTCGGGGGGCACTGTGGGAGGGTTCTTTGGGCGTAGGGGGTACCAGGCCCTCTGATACGGGCTGTTAGGTCCCTGTATGACCGGTGTCAGAGCTTGGTCCGTATTGCCGGCAATAAGTCAAGCTCGTTCCCAGTGAGAGTTGGACTCTTCCAAGGCTGCCTTTTGTCACCGATTCTGTTCATAACTTTTATGGACAGGATTTCTAGGCGCAGCCACGGTGTTGATGGGATCCGTTTTGGTGACCTAAGGATCAGGTCTCTGCTTTTTGCAGATGATATGGTCCTGTTGGCTTCATCAGAACGTGATCTCCAGCTTTTGCTGGAGCGGTTGGCAGCTGCGTGTGAAACAGCTTGGATGAGAATCAGCTCCTCTAAGAGAGGAACAAAGGGTATATAACAAAATATTGAGATGGAATTTCATTACTGACCAAATACTTATTTCCCACCATATTTTACAAATAAATCCTATAAAAAAAACATTGTTATTTTCTGGATAGTTTATCTCATTTTGTCTCATAGTTGGCGTATATCTGATGAGAATTACAGGCCTCTTATCTTCTTAAGTGTGAGAACTTGCACAATTGGAGGCTGACTAAATACTTTGACTCACTGTTCACATGGTAAAAATATTGTCTTTGTTAATCTAAGCTAAATATCTGATAAAAAGCACCGGGAATTCAGAACAATCATTTTATTCAGGAAAAACTAATCAAAATATGCTAATTTTATGATAAAAGTTCAACATCATCAAACTCACATTCTGTGTAATTTTGTCTCAGTTCATTGAGTTTTTCAGGCTTTTGTTTGTCCTCACATCTACTAAAGCCCTGCTATTACTTGTCAGCTGGGTTGGGTTCTGGACTTTGACTGGACCATTGCAACACCTCGACTCTTTTTCTCTATTTTCCAGACATTCTGCCGTGTTTGGGATCATTGTCCTGTTTTATGGGTAGAGGTTTTAGCTTTTAAACAGGCAGCATCTGCAGGAGTTCAGTCCATTCTGACTGCAAACTAAGCCCAAATCATCATCCCTCCACCACCGTGCATGACATGATGCCCTGATATGCTGGTTTTGTGTTTTAGTGAGTGCAGTCCATCACTGTTCATCTTTTTTTCATGCCAAACCTCATTGTTTTATAAGTCTTGTAGTTCAAATGTCATTTCCTAGATAGGTTCTGTCTTAAAATTCCAGATACTTTGATACAGAGCTTACTCTAAAGTTTTACTGGTGTTTTTCTTCTTTGGTATTGTGTCATCACATACTTTTAGGAGTCCAAATAAGCTGTCAAAAGAGGTGCTGATGATAATTTAATCCAGTGCTTTAGATAATTAGGTAATTTATGGGAGTGTGTGTGTGTGTGGGGGGGGGGGGGGGGTAAATCCTGTTTTGTTTTTACGTGTTGTTGTTTTTTTAGCCAATTTAAAAACCTTTTGAGTACAGGTAATATTTTTATTATAATGAATGTTTAGTAAATCTACATAAAAGTGAGTGATTGGTTCATTTGGTTTAATAATATAATAATTTTCTATCATTATTATTATTATTATTAGGAAGCATGGCGGTGCCCCTCCCTTCGCCATCACCGTTGCCTAAGATTGTGACGGTGTTGCGTTGCAAGGCGGTCAGCCTCTGACTCACCTGGCGTACAAACAGCAGCCCCCCCTTGCTCTGCTCTCCACTCACTCACCTCCTTCCCCTCCCACGGAGTTCACCCTGCCCTGTAGTTCAAAGTGGTTTTGCCTGTCTAGCCTTGGCGTTTAATGTTTAAGTATTGGGAGCGGCTGGAGAGTGCAAATAAAATGCCTTTACAGACTCCGGGGCACGCTGAGGGCTGCGATTCCAGATACTGTATTGTGAAATTTTCATTGTAGCTGACAGAGTAGCTTCAGGGCACCTGTTTCCCTTCATATGAATTCTGACTTCCACTTAATGCTTTATGCGTGCGGCTTAGATAAACCATTTACAGAGACTATTCAGGGTTTACTGCTGTGACAAAGGCGTACACATGTTTGTGGGTTAGCTGGCTACCTGTCTGTGCTACGAGCTGTTTGTTAAAAGTTCAAAACAGGATAAAAGGTCTGAATGCGGACCCCACCTGTGAGACACAAAACCACAAAGAGTTGTGTTTCTGTTTGACTTGAAGAAAGGAAACCCCGTTTGCAGCAAAAGGAAAACAACACAGGAGCCTGACACTTCTTATGTGTTTGTCCGTGATTATTCTGTAGTCCTAATCCGTCTAAAAATGTTACAAAACATTCAGACAGGAGGAGGATTTAAGCAGTAATTGGGGGGGGGGGGGGGGGGGGGGACTTATACCGGTTAAACTCCATCAAACACTTCTAGTTGCACACAGCTTGTGCTTGAAAGAGACTACGAGGAATCAAACGTAGGCATAGCTTCAAATCGTCTGATGTTTTACAGGAAGTCAGGGCAGCGGAGATGAAGACGGATCAGAGGAGGTGAAAATGCATCTGAAGTCGGTCGGGCTTTGGACACAAAAGGAGGCAAAAACTGATGAGTCACTGGCCGTCACACACAACATTCTTGTTCATATGAGTCGTGTAAATCTCTTAAAGGTGAGGTTCACTAGTTAATTTAGAAACACGAGCAGTCACTCTGATTTTGACATGCAGGCTAAATGTGAAAATAGTCTTCTACCCCACTTTCTGCATCAGCCGCTGATAGAAAACAGATGGGGAAGAGCTTCATTCGAAAAAAAAAAATAAACTGTCAAATCCTCGTCATAGTGTAAATTAGCATTTAGGAACTCATCCACCATGGCTCACGACTGGGAAGGCTGTTGATTATTTAGCATCCAGGAGACATAAGAGCCCCTCTTTATTAGTAGAAGCTAACCGTTAGCATTAGCAACTCAACAACATGGCAGAACTCCTTCAGGTTGGGTTTTTTGTGGAGATAAAACATCAATGTTACAAAGCAAACAAAGTCAGTGGTGGAGTTCTGTTGCTGTTAGCCAATCAGAGTCGAGATGTCTGAATATCAGGAAAAGATGAGTAAAACTACAAATCCTGCTGTTTTCTGCCCTCCGCTCCTCCGGCTAATCACTACTTCCTGAAACAGGAGCGCCAGAGCTTTTTGTTCCACTGAGAATGACTCAAAAGCCATTCAGGTAGAAGTAGAGAAAACAGAAAATGCAATGAAATAATGAGTGTTTGCCCACTTTAAGATGTAATTCATGAAAAACCCAATGTTTCTATAAAGCCACGTTTGTGTTTGCTAATATGGATTAGCTGTGGTAGCCATCTTGAATCGAGCCAACTGTGATAGATGTACATCTTGTAAATATTTTCTGAAAGTTTTGTTCATGTTCATCTTGTGGTTCATGAGAAATTACAAAAACGACACACGGCAAACAAACTAAAAATCGGTTTTACCCCGTCGCCTTTCATCCACAGAAGTGAACTGAAACATCATAAAACAACTGGCAATTTTTTGATACAACAATCTCAGACACCATTAAAAAAATAAAACCCTCTTCCAGAGACCAGATTTCTCTTGCCTCGACTGTCTGCAGGGATTTCTCCTTCTTTCAGACTGAAAGCTCCACCTATCTGGCGTTGGCACAGGGCAAAACCAAACACTGAAGTGTAATGTTTGCAAATACTCTGGCTGAGAGATGGTTGGTTTCCTCTGCGGGAGAAACTCAAGTTCAAACCCATCAGCACCATACTTGCTCTTTGGGCTGCATTATTCATTGAACTGCCTGCATTATTCATCCCGGTCGGCATGGCGTTTTGTCACTCGCTTAATTTACAAAGAAGCCATTTCAGCCTCTTAGGTGATATTTTACATAGATTCTTCTTGTTTCTTTCAGGCTGACTGACAGAAGGACTCTTGCACAAAATGTCTTAAACTGTGGGTTTGAGATGTTTTAGTGGTTTGTCAGTTTTTATTTTATCTCAGAGAGATGACACCTGAACCAACAGTCTGACCCGGGGCCAAACGAGGCCTCTGGTGCTCCGCGGGGCACAGTAAGCTGTTAGCTCTGTGTTTGATTAGCTGCTGAGATGTGTCTGAGAATGATGACTCAAAAATCAGACTTTACTGGATCTTCCTAGGGTTATGGACAGTGTACCAGGTGCACAAGTCTTTTACTGGCCATGAGTTGATGCTCAGAAAGCGGTGGGTATAGTCTCACCTCCTCTGGTTGCCACAAGCCTGGCACAGGCTTGAACAACGCCAGACTGGAGGTCAGCCAGTGTGAGCTTTGATGAGACTGAAGCCACACCAAAAGGCTGGCATATCTGTCCTCACCTTTGTGTGATGAGAGCTAAAGTTGCCTCCAAAACAATCCCTCTGTCTGTAATTATTAAGGGCACCAATGCATAAGCACACAAGCACACTTATTACAGTTCCGTCATGATCTTTGTCTGTTTTCACATCCTATTAAACAAGAAAACAGGAAACTTGACGTTGAAATATCATTTTTGCATCTGTGAATCATGTAACGTGGATAAAATTAGAAAAACATCGCAAGAGATTTCAAGATAGCCCCACCCCGTTTGAGCTTTGTAATGCTGTTTAAAGAGGTTGCAAAAAACTTGTTTGTGTATTTTTGCATTTAAAGCAGCAATCTGACGTTTTTCCCGTTTCAGAAATGATGTATGTCTTTTTAAAGAATCTGTAAAAGCGATAAGCCTAATTTAAGCTTTGTTTATTCTTGACACATTTACTTTCCGCTTGGTGATGCGGCTCGCGGATGGAACGCGCTTCATAACTTGCAGCGTTTATGGTTCATGCGGCTTGTCTCTGCGGTGAGCCAATATTCTCCCAAACTGTAGGGGGCAGCATGGAGCTCTATGGCATGCACCCAACACTACACCATAGTAGAAGTAGAAATTACTGTTTACAACATGGCATTCCAGCATTTTTAACAGCGTCCTCGTCTTTTCCGACAGTGCGAGCTATTTCTCTCCAAGAATTATTAACAACATGTTGATCACGGTAATCCTTAAGAGCTGAATCATACAAATGTCTGTATTTACGAACCTCTGCCATACTAGTTCTTGCCAGTCCGCCATGTTTTTCCATGTTCGACCGTCCGCGTGGTTAGAAAATTTCCTAGGTGCACGGTGCGGAAAGTTTGGGCCGTGCGGAGGCCAGGTGAAGGGGCGTGGTTGTTAAAATGATGCAAGTTTGCCGCACGGAGCCGTGCAAACCTCGCGGACGTGTCAAGCATGAACCAACCTTTATACATCTCCGTCAGCTCTGCAAGCAAGAGACACGCACGCATTGATCGAGACGTTTTGCTCTCGAAATTCTCCGTCACCTGGAGAGTGTTGCAATGCAACTCCCTGCCAGGACAACAGAGGGCGTAGCACTTTGTTTCGATGTCCTGCCACCATTACACTCATGTATCTGGTCCATGATAGTGTATTTACTATTGTGTTTATATATTTCAGAGACTTTATTACAAATAAATGTGTCCTTCATTCTCCTCCACGCTCTAAACCCACGTTTTGTCATTTCCGTCCACAAATAAAACGTTTGCTTCATATTTTTGCACTTCTTCAGTCACGGGTGAATAAACATTCCTATTTTTGACTTTTTCTGCGAGGCATTCTTTACTCTGTTCCATGTCTGCCGTTAAATATCATTTTACTTTTTGACGTGTCAAAGGTGATGTTGTTGACAAATTTACAGGAAACGGCGTCCTGACCAATCTCAAGTTTGCAGTCTCCATCACTTTCGACGGATATTTAAAAATTTGGGCATGTCTCTGCCACCCTCTGCGAGCCTGTCAGAGAGCTCTTGCACCGACGCATAATGGCGTTGCGTATCTCCACAACAACACAGATGGAAAATTATAAATTAGGCTTTTGTCTTACCTTGTTCTGATATAATATAGACAATATGTAATTTTTATTTATTTATTTTTGCTAAGCCCGTCCCCATCCTCAGATCCATGCGGAAGTAGCTAGACTGATGCAGATTTGACCACATTTCTTATGGACTGTGTGTGTCTCTGTGTGTGTGTGTGTGTGTGTGTGTGTGTGTGTGTGTGTGTGTGTGTGTGTGTGTGTGTGTGTGTGTGTGTGTGTGTGTGTGTGTGTGTGTGTGTGTAATATACATATGTATGTATGTGGCCAGGAATATATTTGTAATTTAGCCTCACGTTGAAAAGAAAGACAACAATCTTTTATTTGCAGGGACACAGGCTGCGTCTTTGTTCACATACTTGCGTTTGAACCATGTGTAGTACTGGAGTGTTCCACTAGGCGGCAAAGTACAGAACTCAGACCTAATAGAAAGCCTGGTAGGGAGGGCACAACCAAAGAAAACATGGCTTAAATAGAAGAGATCAGTTACTGGTTAATTTTGAGATAACAGCAGAAAAAAAGACAGCAGCGATATTGTAGAGAGTATGAAAGACCTCTCACTTGTGACCGTGATGAGTGCCTCTTTGTTTTGTGAACTACTGGTTACTTGTATATTACAGCTTGCAAACAAGTTGTGTTAATTTCGAGGGGCCGCTCAAACAACGCTTCAAATTAATGCAAGCTATGCGAGGCAGCCATTTTAAACAGGTATATATGTTATTATAAAGCAAGTATAGTCCCAGCCCAAGGTGAAATACATTTTTTGCCTCTAGATGGCGCACTCTGTCGACAAACTCCATATTTCTACCTGAAGTTCAAACCATTGTTGTTGTTTTACCCTTACTGGCCCTTTCCACCAAGCCGTTAGAGTCGCTTAACATCTGCGAAGCATAAGCAGCAATTAGCCGCCGTTATAGTGGATGTGTACGTTTCCACCGGCCACAATGTTGTGGAAGCATCCCAAAAGCGTAGGGATGTATTTCTTACACTTTGAGTTTATATTTTATGCGCTACACTTCCAGAACACGTCAAGCTCAGCAATTCTGATCTGGCAAGACAGGAAGTCAAACACAAAAGCAGTGTAAAACATCTGGAAACACAAAATAAACAAAAGTCACGCTCACATTTCTGATTGCTTTACTTGCAAAGAAAAAAGTACGTAATTTCCTGTAAACCTCGGTAGCTCAGGTAAACACAACAGGAAACAAACCACAGACCTTTTTGGACACATGCTGTCATCTTTCTCCTTGTTATCACGTTAACTGCTGAAATCACGCGTGGTCTTGCAATTCTCCTGTGATTTCGTGACCTTGTGGAACCCACTGCGTGGAACGCTTTCCCTCCAATATTGCTTCTGAAGCACTCCCATAGGAAGGGAACTCAGGGGTTAAACCTGTTTATGATAACTTGCAAGTTGCTTTGGACAAAAGCGTCTGCTAAATACATAAACATAAACATAAACATGTTACATTAGGCTTACACATCCAGACTGGGTTATGGTTTTCTCTAAAGTTTTACTACATTTCATTGCAAAATAAACTCCTCCAGCCTTTTTCACTTGTTAAATTTCCTCCAAAGACACTTTGGAAACATAAAAAGTAATGTGGTGCCATCAGAGCCTCCGGATGCTGACAGTTTAAGATGTTTTCTACACAATGTTTAGATTTCAGCACTTTTGGTTCCCCTAGTTAGGCATCTGGGGACCCTAAAGAGTCATTAGCAGCTTTAACATTTCTATCTTTTATCCATCACAGTTTTTGTTATTGGTGGAATTTATTTTTGAATTTCATCACATATTTTCTCATTATTCTGACAGTTTTAAGCAATTTTATCCCTTAAAGCATTTAAAATATCCCATTTGTGTTTTGAACTGTGCAGAGTTTTATGATTGTGTCAACTCTTAAATAGTCACAGGAACCAAGCAGCATATCTGAATAAAGAAAACAACATTTGATCTGCTGACTGGAATACAATTTTTAAGAATAGGTACAATGGATGAAATGCGTATAGCTTTTCCTTAACCTGAGTCTCTTTCATTCAGTTTTACGCACCAGAATGGCAACGTCCGACTACTTTGAACGTGCAGCACATTAATCTGAAAGAGTTTCTAAAGTTGTATTTTATTTTTTCTGTGCGTTTGCCTCGTTATTGTGATGCGTAAAAGTCGCACACACCCGGAGCGCACAGCGAGCGCACACAGACATTTAGCAGGGTTTAAGTTTGGTGAAGACATGCAAACTCCATTTTCTTTCCGTTCAGTTTTGAAAGATCAAAAATGTTTCTCAAAAAAATGGGAAGTTTTGCGCATTTATTTTCATTTCATTTATCTCATTGAATCTAGGTTAGATGTGGTTATTCTTTGGTGCGCGTGGATTACTGCTAAATCATCCATAGCAGGTATGCGCAGTGCGCGTCCACGAGTGGCTGAATTTCCCCTCGGGAACGCAGTCTGAGCGGAGAGTTGCCCCAGACGCACTGACGTTTACGCACACGCACAGACACTGAAATCACTTCACTCTGCTTCAGACTTGCAGCACCGAGTTGTTCCTCCTCTCCTGTGAAATCTGAGGGTTAAAAAAGAAAAAGAAAGACGGTTTATAATTGATGTTTTCCCATGGAGGAGCCCCTCCTCCACGCAGCGCTGGCTAACCCCAAGGTGGAAGAAATCTTTAAGATTTTTGGGGGGGATAACATCAGGAGGGTTTGTCTAGGCGAGCCAATCAAGTCCCTCCCCTGCTATATAGATCGGTGCTATAATACAAAGCAGTAAAAGCGGTCGGCTCACACACGCAGCTGCAGCTCGGCTTCAGACCCCGTGGCTTTTTTTCATTCCCTCACTACTTTTTTCCTCAGCTTTCTTCGATGCGCCCCGTTAGCGCCGTTTGTCCGAGGCGTTCATTTCCGCACCTGCCGCGATAGAGAGCGAGCCGAGGCGCAGTGGAAGGAGAGACAAGGGCATTGCAAGAGCCTGGGGAGAGCAGGCAGACGGCTGAGACAGCAGCAGTGACTCGTTTAAGATCTTAAAAGGAGGAGGAGGAAAATAAAATCATGCTGCTGTGGACCAGAATAGCTTTGGTCGCTCTCATCTGCGTGTCCTTGGTGTCCTTTGGGATGGGATGCGGACCGGGCAGGGGGTACGGCAGGAGAAGGCACCCGAAGAAGCTGACACCTCTTGCGTACAAGCAGTTCATCCCCAACGTGGCGGAGAAGACCCTCGGGGCGAGCGGCAGATACGAAGGCAAGATCACGAGAAACTCCGAGCGGTTCAAGGAGCTGACTCCCAATTATAACACAGACATCATCTTCAAGGATGAGGAGAAGACCGGTGCCGACAGGATGATGACTCAGGTAAGGAGACTGCTCCTCTCACGCACCATCACTGCGCACCGCAACATCCTTCCTGTCAGACCGATTGCGCACCTTAAGTGAAGTGTGTTTTGCCCGCTGCTGAACTCTTCACACCGAGCCTTTTTTTATGCCGCACGGAAGCCTGCAGCCGCTGCAGGCTGGAACGAGTCATGTGCATGGACAGTCAGGACACTCGGCCTTCATTATTGTGACAGTGCATTTAAAATATTCATGTGGCCCTCTCCTCGCATCTATATTTGTATCTCTATAAGGCTCGCGCAGCCTCATTTGGCTTTGATTTTCCCCATTGAGCTTGCAGATGATGATGCGCACCGCTTCAAACAGCCGGGCTCCCTCAGGCAGGCTGGAGGGATTCGTTCATAGCTGCAGCGTGCAAAGCGCAGTGGCATTTAATTGAAAGAGTGTCCTAATTGTTGGGTGGGACTCACTCCGTTAAGGCGCGCGGCCAGAAGACGTCTGCTCCAAAGCAGAGGGAAGCACTTGGATCCGGTGGATTATGCGCCCCGTTTGGTGATGGAGCCATCACGCAGGCGCGCGCATTGGAGTCCCTGAACCCGTGTCTAGCTCTATGCATGCGCACGAGCTCCGATGAAATATTCACCGTGAGTGCGGTCTCAGCCCTCCCCACAGAGCTGATCTGAAAGGATGTTCTAGGTGATCTGGGAGGTTTTTCTTTCCAGTGATGAAGGAAAGTGGACAAATACAGAGAAAAGTAAAATATTGAACATAAATGAACATCTGCTGAGTGGATATGCAATGCGTAAAAGGAACGTTTGGCATGTTTTGGGGTCCTATTTCCACTTTAACCCGGTTTTGACCTTAAATATGTTCTTCCTCACCAACTGAGGCACATTTTTAAAGTAATATTCCATCCTCGTGAGCTCATACCGCACGGAAAATTTTATTTTTGTTGTTTAGCCGGGATCCAAACAAGATCTTTCAACTCTTTCATCGCATTAGAAGGCAATCCAATCGAAGCAGCTCACTTAGAGCGAGTGTGGCTGCATGTGGCAGAAGCATCACCATATGATTAGCTGTGCCAACGTTGTCGACTCCGTTTCGCGGGTTTGCGCGTTGGGGTTTTACGCACGGATCTTTACGCGCAAACCCAGGATTCTTAATATGTTTTAGGAAAACGGACATTTTACGTGAAGTGAAGCACGTACCTAAGCTCCGTTACATATGCGCATTCAGTGAATTAATGACGTCAGGATAACACCGGTTGGCGATTATTTAAGACTTTCTCAGGATTTTTGCGACATGGAGAAACTTTTAACGGATTAAGTTGCCAGATAAGAAACTTTTCCGAACCTGAAAAAGTAACAAAAGCTAAAAAAGAAAAAGAAAAAACTCTTCTTTATATTGTCATTTCAGCCGATAAATCTGCGCTTACTCTGAACAAATGGCTCCCAGTTTGGAGGTTCTCTCTGGTTCGCACCCTGATTGAGCCGGAGCCGCGTGTTTGCTCTGACAGGTAGCTGATAAGTGTTCCCTCTAACCAAATCATTTGTGAAAAGATTAAGAGGCGGGCTGTTGAACAACTTAAGCGCCCCGCTGCGCTTCATGGTGGCTGAGCAGAATTTGGATTGATTTGCGGCACACGACCTGATGAATTAATGAACAGCTTCACGGCTTTTTGACTCTCGCTGCTTCTAATCCACAAGTGTGTTGCTCATAAAACAGAGGCTGATATATGTAGAGCAGAATTCTGTGTGGAAAGTCACTTTCTGGAGGGAATGCGTCACAGCTAGAAAAACCCTCCAACTTAGGTATCAGGTCACGTTTCCAGGCCTCCAGGAGGATGAAAAGCCTCTTTGGGATGTTTTATTGGACATATTGCACACGGAGTTGTCTTGGAGAAGGCCGAGCATCTCCAGTGAGAGCACAGAGAGGCTGTGGCGCAAGCAAACCCCGTAGATCATCTTCATGTCAGCTGCGTAATCAAGAATTTATTTCAGGAAAACAGCCAACAAAGCACTCCCTCCATAATGCATTACTGTTGTTCTTAAAGCAACACTCCTTTAGTAGAGGGGGGATGCTGCTCGCACCTTCTCGAGACTAAACAGGGCCAGTGAAGCGAATGCAGTGTCTTGTCAATATTTCATGAGCAGCTTTCCTACCCGGGATGTGCCCTCTGACGCTGCTGCTCACTGAGAGATGCAAGCTCAGGACGCAGGTGGAGGCTCGGATGGAAGAACAGGGACACGTTTATTGTAGTTTTTCCCTCTCTGAGAGCTCTCGCTGATCCATTTCCTCCTCCTCCAGAGATGCAAAGACAAGCTGAACTCGCTGGCCATTTCGGTGATGAACCAGTGGCCCGGGGTGAAGCTGCGCGTCACCGAGGGATGGGACGAGGACGGACATCACTCCGAGGAGTCCCTCCACTACGAGGGCAGGGCCGTGGACATCACCACCTCAGACAGGGACAAGAGCAAATACGGGACTCTGTCCAGGCTGGCGGTGGAGGCCGGATTCGACTGGGTGCACTATGAGTCCAAAGCGCACATCCACTGCTCTGTCAAAGCTGGTGAGTCCAAAAAAACGCACCAAACAGCAGGAATCGATATTCAATCAGATGTTTATTGGGTTCAATTTAATAAAACGAATAAATAAGAGTCACAATAAATATTTAGGATGTGTTATTCTAATAAATGCTGAAACATGACGCGTTTTTATCAGAAATAAGCTAATGTTGATGTTCTGGAGTGTGGGCACGTGGAGACGGTGAAGTTCATTCCTTGATCTTACATCGCCCCACACCGTTTCCTTGTGGAAACCACCAGCTCAGTATTTCACAGAACCGTTCAGTGGGACCTGGAAAGGCTGCAAATAATAATAATAATAATAATAATAATAATAATAATAATAATAATAATAATAATAATAATAATAATATAATTTGGTGTTAAATGTGAAAATATGTGGATTAGTACCTCTTAAACCTAAGGATGAAATTTGATTTTTTTTTTTGGGTTATTTTAGGTGAAAATTTCCCAGAATCTCTTAATTCTCATGCCCATCCTTTTTGATCACACCCTGGTGTCATCAGAGGTCACGCGACTTTACAGAAAGGATTTGGGCTCGGACCAAATCTGGTTTGCAGCTTCACCTTATTTCATGCTCGGGAATCTTAAGAGGAGCTTAAACACCCCCTCCCCAGTTTCTTCCTCTCTGAGCGCCGGACAGTGTGGGGCACAGAGGCTGGTATGTGAAGAGTTCCACCAAGGCCAAAATTATGACAACAAAGCTATGGAGAGGTGGTAGACTGGGGGGTGGGGGGCATTGATGTTACACAACAGAAAGAGTCCGGCTCCTCATTTAAATTCAAATCTAGCAGCAGAGAGGCTCGGAGAAGTGGCTCCGCTGGGTAAATAGTGGTTGTGAGTCGCCTGTTTGTGTGAATTGTCACATGGAGGTTTGTGCACCTGAGTAAATATGGGGAGAGAAGCTGGGAAAAGGGCCTAAAGTGTTCTTTAGCTGCTTTAGAATAACAATGCGCGAGTTTTATTGAACTTTCTTTTAATTAAGAATAAATGAGCCCAGAGGCTTTCAGGTTGTTCCACCAATACGCATCAAGGAGCGTCATGGTGCAGAAATGCGCATTGAGAAGGTTCCTAATTAGGCTTGTAACTCGTTTGGTTTAAAAATGTGATTTTATTTTGACAGAGAATTAAATATTATTTGTCTTGAACAGAAAACTCAGTGGCAGCGAAGTCCGGCGGCTGCTTCCCCGGTTCCTCCACCGTCTCCCTCCAGGATGGCACCAAGAAGGCGGTGAGAGACCTCCAGCCCGGTGACCGGGTCCGGGCGGCGGACAGCGAGGGGAACCCAGTGTACACCGACTTCATCATGTTCATAGACCGGGACTCGAGCACAAGGAGGACCTTCTACGTGATCGAGACCGAAACGGGCCAGAAGATCCGCCTAACCGCGGCGCACCTCATATTCACCGGAAGTGAACGGAACTCCACGCGGATGTCGGCGGTGTTCGCGAGCCAGGTGCGACCCGGACAGCAGGTGTTCGCCTGGGACGGAGAGCGCCTCGCAGCAGTGTCCGTGAAACGGATTTACACGCAGGAGCACGTGGGCTCCTTCGCGCCGGTGACGGCGCAGGGGACCGTGATGGTGGACCAGGTGCTCGCGTCCTGCTATGCAGTGATCGAGGACCACCAGCTGGCGCACTGGGCCCTGGCACCCGTCAGGATCACCCACCGGGTGTCCTCGCTGCTCTTCAGCTCCCGGCCTCAGGGCAGCGCACAGAAGGACGGGCTACACTGGTACTCCAAAGTCCTTTATCAGCTGGGGACATGGTTGTTGGACAGCCACTCCATCCATCCACTCGGGATGTCGGTTTATCCAAGTTGAAACGTCGACAGGAGAAGAGACTCTGGTGTAGGACACTCGAACTGTTCAGTAGCTTCAATTATAAAACAATAAAAAACAAACAAACAAAAAAAAAACAGAACAAACGAGACAAAGGCCCCAGCGGAGTCTGGATATTTATTTCAGAGACTTTTCCCTTCAAAGAATGGAGCCTTAAATATTTTTTTCCTCTTTGAATAATTTATTCTCATGTGAACTCTGCTGCTGTCCCAAAAAAAAGGACTCTGAAACGGTGCCAGCAGCAAAATGTGCATAATCTATTTTTGTATATCTCAACTGCAAAAAAGATGAAAAAAAATTAAGAAAAAAATGTTTTAAAAAAAATAAGAAAAATACTGCAAAGAGAACGAAGGTGCGCCAGACTGACGGAAAACTGACTGTTATATTTTGGGGGAAGAACAAACTTCGCGGGGTTCCATAAATTATATTTTTATACACAGAATTGTAAATTAGATTTTGACAGATCGCTACAGAATCACGTTTCGTTATTTGAAATAGTGTAAGATATGAGAATATATTTTAATTTAAAAATAATACAGTAGCTGGGAAAAGTATTGGACTTTTGTTTATCATTAGGAACTTTATAATAATAATAATAATTATTATTATGTAAACTTTTGTCACAGAGGGGCAGGTTTGCCTCATGTCTGCTTTGGTTTGGGAGGGGGGTTGTCTCCATTTTTCTGTTTTCCTTTTGAGAAAAAAAAACATCAAAATGCAGATTTCTGACAGTAACCGCTAAAGTAGAACTGAAGCAGTTTGGTTGAATAAATTAATTAATAAGTAACTCCTGTAAATGTACTAAATGTTATTTTTCTTTTCATATTTTGTTATAATAGGGAACTAGTTTTCTATAGAAGATGACCTGCGGCAGATGCAGTCTTGGATAGTCTACATAGGCGGACGATAACTTTCATAACAGGGCGATGTGTCAACAAATGTCTAGAGTTTATAATTTATATGTTTATTACAAAATGAGATAAAGAAACTCTTCAAAACTTGCAGTTGTCTTTGTTTAAATGAGCCCAAAAACACCATCAGACATTTTCCAATCTTTTTAAACATGAGGAAATTTAATTTTACATCCATTTCAATCTTCATTATGAACTTTTTCCACTTAACGGAGTTATTTTTGGTCTGCTGAGGCGCAAAAATGCGCAAACAGGGTGGCTCCATTTGTTTAAAATGCAGAATTTTGCGCTTTGAACTGCCTTTTGCGTGCTTGTGAAATGTTGAGAGCCCGTGTCAGATTTAACGAGGTCTGCCCTCCGCAAACAGCCTCCAACCCGCAGACTGAATCAACAGGAGCGGGTTTGTCTGCCGCTTCAGGTCAAAAATCCGTACATTTGCGGTCCAAATCTCAGCTCCGTTAGTCCCAACAAATCTCCATAATCCTTCTGCATCCTCATAGTTCAGCGTTTAATATGGAGCTCCCACATGGAGGAGTCGCGAGCCGAGCGCATCTTTCTCAAGTCGATGACAGCATCAGTTTCGCCCGTTTTGAGGTTTATACGCGACGCAATGGCGACATCTTGTGGCCAACAGTTAGTACTGCAGACAAAAATTCTTTTGCACTGAAACTTTTTGTGAAACAAAAATATTGGAAATATTCAGATAATTAGAAATGTGCTAAATTAAAAATACATGATTACCAAAAGGGATTTCAATTTTATATAAAGATTTTTTTTGAGAAACCAAATGCTAATTTTTCCAAGAACCCCCCCCCCCCCCCCCCCCCCCACACACACACACACACACACGCACACATTTCACTTCCAAGTAGTTAGACTTGGTTGTTGTAACTTTTTAAAAACTTATCCTTTATCATTTGAATCTATTCCTTTTTTTGTCCAGTCCTGGACCATTTTCTGTCTCTAAAGCCTCTTAAACACCTGATCAGTGAAGCTTTCAGGTATAAAAAACCTCCTAAACTTCAATGACAACCAGTGTCTACATATAGACACACAACTTCATATTGATTTTAGGCGCTTATACCAGACTTCCTTTAGCTGTATTTCAGCACCAATCAGCGATCTTTTGGCTCAGAAGTGTCCCACTCTGGTCTTGTAGGCCACCATCCTGCACCTGATTTTAATCAGAGGGTGATGAACAGGCGAGCTGCTGCATCAGCTGCGAGTCCTCCACTAGTCTAGTTTCCTCACATGGTCACGACAAGCAGCCAAAGTCCAAATAAAACATCTGAAGAGATTTTACGACCAAACAAGTCTGCCTCCTTGCAAGGACGCCACTTCGAATCAAACGTTTACTCACATGATGTGATTTTGTATTTATGTCATTGTGGCTCAATGAAGCCAGAAGGAGCCGTTTAACCAGAGTTTCGGAGCACTGTTGCAACATGAGCAGGAATTCCATTTTCCTTTCCTACATTGTGTTGTGCTGTTGATATTGTGAGGTGGAAACTTAGAGGAGGAACAAAGCGGCCCATCTCTCCCAGCTCTGTGACCTTGGGTCCCTGTCAGATACAAAAGCGTCCGTGCAGGGCAGCATTCCTCAGAGCAGGTAAACAGAGCCTTCTCTAATCCCTCTGGGGGCCCACAGTCTGCTGCAGCTCAACAACGCTTTTACAAATGTTGACTTTTGCAAACATGAACAGTCTGGCTTTTGGAAAACAAAACTCCCCCGCGTCTAAGAGAGGGCAGCAAATGGCGTGGCGTGGTTTGTCCGTGAGACATCTGACCGTCTCTGATGTCTTCCAAGAACCAGGAGTTTATCACACACATGAAACCTCAGCAGAAGCTGATTACAGGACATTTACGCTTTAGCTTCATGAACCAAAATGAGCTTTACTTTTTCTAACATAACACAACATAAACTACATAGTTTCCCTACTTTTCTGCATATTATAGATGCTTTTAAACAATTTCATGAAACACAAAGTCATCTTCAGCCCTCACGAACCCAAATCATTCATGGAAAACAGATTGGAATAAATTCATCAACATGTAGAAATAAAATAAAGAAGTAAAATAATTTTCAGTATTTGAATGGATAGAATGTCACTTGGGGTTGACAAACTAGAATTAATGACTCAGCAGGCAGATGTTTGAAATGGGCTGACACCAGTGTCACCATGGGTCCTCAAGGGTTCAAAGCCTACAGCTCTTATCTATGATGTAAATTGAGAGAACTTAGGTCAATTTAATTTCTTGTGAGGTTTAGAGCTCTACATAGCATTTAAATTCTGACTCTACTCTTTAGATGATATTATTATCATTAAGAGAAGACTTTATAGATCCCACAGTGGGGAAATGTGTGCGTTACTACAGCTCAAGACAGATAGCAAAACAGTACAAAAGTAACTAAGAATGCAAAAAAAAAAAAAAAAAAAAAAAAGGAGAGAGACACTATACATCAGTAGTTCCTATGTATACACATCACAGTTCAGTCCCTACGCCCCCAGCAGGTCCCTGAGGTCCTGTGATCTACGCCTGGTTGTGCAGCACCAGGCTAAAGACCAAAGGTGACAGATCATTTGCTGCTGTGGCCCCCAGACTCTGCAACTCTCTCCCCCTGAGCCTGAGATCAGTGGACTCTGTGGTCTCCTTTAAAAAGCAGCTGAAAGCTCACCTGATCATGCTGGCTTTGGTGTGACCTTCATCACCCTCTTCTTATTCCGCCTTTCACAGGTTCCACTGATTTCCCTCATTCCTATTTTGAAAATGAGATGACACATCTCAAGCAGCATAAAATATAAAATAAAAAATGTTTAAAAATGTCTTATTTTCATTTTTAAATCACTTATTTTCCAATTTAACCTTTTTTTAAAAAAAAATTATATTTGAAATTTTTGGTTCTTGTGAAGCGCCTCGTGATTTCCATCTTGAGAGACGCTATACAAGATTGTTTTCGTTCTTTCTTTTGCACATACACAGGAAGCATTGTTGATAGATGTGAAAAAATAATACATAAAACATTTATTAAATACTTAAAAATAAAGAAAAAACATTTAGTAAAAATGAGCAAGACAAAAGTTTAAAGTGGTGAAATTTCTAGCTAACTTTTGGCTTCTGCTTCCACTGTCCAGAAGTGCTGCCCTCTAGTGGGCATCTATGATTATTGCAACAGACTTGTTTTGCCCACAGAAAGGAAAAAGATACTTCTGATTTTTGCCCTTTTGACTACAAACAGTAGTTCTGACTTACCATTATTTCAAAATGTAAATTGTGTTTTTTTTACTAAATCAAAAATTGTGTTTTTTTTTTACTAAATCAATATCACTGTTTAAAGAAATTAAAGGTGACTTTAAAAAAATACTTTTTGTTTTCATAAAGAAAACGTTTAATATCAATAACAACCGCAAGAGGGCGCTACAGCGAGCAGTAGCTGATACAAGCTAGGTCAGGGCTTCGTTTTCCATTGTAGATAAACCAAAACACTTTTGTTTATATTTTGATATTAAATGTGAAATATTCTGTTTTCTAGTTTTATTTCATCAGATGGTGCTTAACCAGTTACAGTGATTATTCTTTGTCAACACGTTTTTAATATTGTAAACAACTGCCACCAAAGATAAAAAATACCCAGCCTACTTCTACATTTTGCACTTTTGCCTTTGCCTGATTCAGCTAACCGTTAAATGCCTCCAGTTTGGTTTATTTTGACAATACTTTCTAATTTTAAACCGTGTCTCCATTCATCGATCCACCGGGAGCGACTTAATTTAGCGTTTTTGAAAAACGGGTAACTTTTTCATCTGCTTGCCTTGATAATATAAGTGCACTAATTCCTTAATGTAAATAAGTAATCTTTAAATTTGCTTATTTTTTCTGGCACTTCACATAATAAAGTTATAAAGCTGCTCACACTCTTGATTTGTTTTGTAGGAAAGCAAAATAAGTCTCAACAGAAATGCGGCACATTAAACAATGGTCATAAAACTTTATCGTCATTTACACAACAAATGACAATAAGACATTTGTTGTGTGCATCAATGATTTTTATTTTCCACTTTTTAGATTTGACAAGTTAGAAAATTCACATTTTTGACACCATTGTTGGAATATTTCATAATAAATGTCTTCAGAATTATGCAACACAAAACACAACCAGATCATTGGTGGTAAATGTGAAAAACAGTCAAGAGTTTCAGTTAAAAGTCAACAGGTTGGACTGTTTTACTCTTCATTTAGTGAAACAACAGTTTGACACCAGGAATCCCAAGTCTCATGAAAACCTCGACCCAACAGTGAGTGTGCAGAAGCCCAGACGAGCTGTGGTGCAGAGAAAGCCACAGACGGGTTTAGAGTTTAGATCTGCTCTGTGAACCCGGATGTCGCCACAGAGGTGGAAACCTTCATCCCACTGATCCAGAAAGGCCGCCCTGCTGCTAATCTTTCTGCAGCAGCAGCATTGAGGGAAAGATGAGAAACAGTCAACCTTACAGGTAAGTGGGGAGAAAAACAGGAAGTGATGAAGGAGCAGCTGATCTGGCAGAGAGGTGATTTAAAAAAGTCAAACGCCTTGCTCCAGGCTTGGAGAGCTGCAGGAAAACCTGGAATGTTAAAGATTAAAATGATAAAGCAGCATCTTGGATCCAAGTAGCGACGGCTCCGGTCATCGGTAATCTGTTGGGGAGAAATGGATGAGTTAATCCCAACCCAAGGTGTTCTAGTAAAGGCCATACCAGTGGTTCTGCGTGCTTCATGCAAGATAATTTAAACATATTTTACATTTCACAGGGTGTTTGACACGTTTGCTGTTTTCTTGACAGCTAAATTTAAATTTGCTCATTTGAAGCCAATAAGAGTTAAAAAAAAAACCCACAAGTTTGTGGACAGAAAAGCCTAAAGCTTCATTTAATGCAGCGACTTACAAGAACTAATAACCTGTTGTGTTGGTGAAAGCACACCTAACAGGTCAAATCTGAATTATTCCAGATCTGTGCTTCAATTTTTACATTTCTGTTTTAAAGCTGTCACATTAAAACTCTGGTTTCACACAGAAACCGTCGGTTTACTATAATATCACAAAACTACTGAACAACGATCACATAAGCCGGTTTTCAGCACACGCCAAAATCTTAGTATGGTCTCCAGAGTAACATGTAGGTGTTGCTGCTCCGTTTAGCTGCTTTCAGCTGGAAAATAAGAGATTAATCCAGGAAATGAACCACCTGCTGGGGAAAAAGGGTCAAATTTAAGTTTTTGTTGTCAAATGCGTAAATTAATAAATAATTAACTCCTGGTTTCTATTTCTAACTGGTGAATATAAAAAAAAACTCCATCACCTACTGACATAGAAAAATGGCTGCCAGTTAAACAACCACTGGTTCACTGTTGCATTAGTGAATAACTTCAATATAAAGTACAAAAGATTCAATGTGAATCTGGTTTGCTGCATTATGAAACATAATGTCTTTTCGTTCAATCCACAGGATTTACGTGTCCTGAAAAGCTCAGGAGCATAAAAACAGTCAATAAATAAATAAATAAGGACAGATCAAAGACTGGAAGGGGAGAAGTGGGTGCAGACAGCAGTGAAACATTTAAAATAAACATTTTAAGGGAAGTCCCGCTGAAGCTGAGAGCAGAATGAATCAGATAGGTGAAACTTTGTGAACTTATAAAAGTGAAAAACCAATAAAATAGTGATTCACAAGAAGAGGGATGAACCGACGTAAACATCAACACTGGATGCCATCCAGATCAGCAGCTTTCTATTTCCTCAGAAATATAAAAAACGCACCCCTGTGAAGCCACTAAGCTACAGTTACGGTCTCTTACGGAGTGTTGCTGCAGATCAGGAAGTCATCGCTGTTTCAATTTCAGCCCAGGATGTCAAATTTATCTGATTAATAAGTAAACAAAGCAGCGACACCTCCCCAGCAGCACCGTATCAAGTCTAGAATCTTCTAACCTACAAAGAGCGACTCAAAAGGTTTAAATCTGAATATTTCCAAAGCCGTATTTTTGATATACGAGCTGAAGAACCCACAAACTCAGATTCTGTGAAGTACAAGAGATTAAAACAGATAAAAAAAGCTCCTCTCAGACACACGGACGTCACACAGAACCACACATCTCTGGACTAAACTTGAACCGGTGTTGTTGGTATATCCGCCACAATTTTATTATTTTCTCCTCCTTTTTCTGTTCAATCTTCTATTCTTTTGTCTGATGAACAGAAAAATGGTCCGCTCCAAATAGAAACAGTTGTAAAATGATTTCTGACTGGATACATCAGCATAGCCTCTACATAAAAAAGTGTTTAGCTTGATACAAACGAGACAAAAACAAGTCAACAGGGTGAAATTCTGCTAGATCTTATGTACACGGCCAGCTCCACAGATAATGGTTGCCCCCTCGTCGAGAAGGTGAAATGAAAGCACGTTAGGGCCACTTTTTAAAATTTCAGTTATATGAAGAAACAGCACTGTGACTATTTTTGGTAAACGTGTCTTTAAGCTAACACAGACGTTTGCTAAACGAGGAAAAAGGTGAAAGAAAACACAAAATAAGCCTAAATTAGACAAAATGGTGATTTTTCTGTGATATATTCCAAAAGCAGGAGTAGAATAAGGGCGGGAAAATCAAAAGCGATGTAAAAGAGAATTTCAGCATGTTTAGGATTTATCTTCATAAGTTCTATTTATAAAAAGACTTTTCTTTTTCCAATGACTATAATTTAAACGGTGATACCATCAGCTTATCAGCCTGTATTGGATCAATTACTCCAACCCAAAAAATACAAAAATAATAAAAAATAATAAGTTACAGGAAAAAAATGATCTGATTTCCAAATTTGCTTTAAACCAAAAAATAAATCTGTATCGCATATGAAATGGAAACATAAAGTTCATGTTTACATAACCAAACGAGGAACTAAAAACGGCCTGAAGGTTTACTCTGAGTGCTCCAGTCAAAAGTTAAAAGAGCTGCTGATCTTCTACTAAGAACAACAGAAAAGGAGCCATTATTTAAACTTTTAACCAAAATAAACCAAAAAAATATTTATAAACTACCTAAACTATGTGAAATCCTCCTGCTCTGTCTGACTGTTCCCGACATGTCCACTAGGTGGTGCCACTGGATTAAAAAAAGCAACAAAAGGACCAAAAGTGATTAAATACTGCCACCTACAGCGAGACAGGAGAATCTGCAGGAACAACTCTGCATCCAAACTACAAACCATAATAAAAATAAACACTACTGTAGTGATTTCTGAACAAGTGTTCCTTTTGATCTATTATAAATAAGTCGGTGCCGAGGGAAGCAACCATTATCCTGTGACAGGCTCTAATCAAAGTGTCCACTTAGGATGAAAAGGAAAACAAAAGGAACCACATCAGCATCCAGTGTCTGTTATGTCCCATCTAGTCACGTGGTTTGTATCGTTACACACATGCACACTCAGAGGAACTGTCTTTGTCTTTTAGTTTGTCCACATTAGGACGACGACGACAACGTGCAGGTGTTGAAGGATCCCGTGTGCTGTCCTCCTCATCCGTCAATCAGAGACACCTCAATGTGGGACAAATCAATCATGTGCCTGTGTAGCAATGGTCATAATTACGTCTGAGACACAGTTTAACATCGGCAGGATCAAAATGTGGAACTCTGCGTTCGTCTAACTGTCCTGGGTACATGAATGAAAAGGGGAGAGTGTTGATTACCGATTGAAGCTCGATTGGAAATCAGCTGCATGTTGGGGGTTGGAGAACGTGGCGACAGCTTTCCTCTGCTGGGGCATCATTTTGAACATCTGCAGAGGACAGAGACAGACAGACGACTTGAAAATAGCAAGTCCACTTTTTTTAACCCAACGTCCAAATTAGCTCAACAGAGGGCGCTGTGGTATCACACACATGAAGATTTAATGATTCTACACTAGTAGGTTCAAATAAAATACTAAGATTTTAGCTGAAGGAATGAGTATTAAATATGAAAAGTTGAATATTTAAACAAGTGCCAGGCGTGCTGGAGAAGACAGACAAAAAGAACAACGTTGATGTGGGTTAAATGAGTTTGGCACCAACCTCAATGGGGCCGATGGACTTGAGGAGGTTCTTCAGCTGAATCTCACTGGTAGACGTGGAGAGGCCCTCGATGGAGACGGTACAGCGAGGGGTTTTTGCTCCTCTCAGGTTCTGTTGGACTGACACCGGATGACCCCGACCCATCTGACCACCTCCTCTTCCTTGGCCTCGACCCGTAACGACAACCTGCGCCCGCGCCGAGGGAGATATTGATATGAAACACTCCAGAAAACGTGCATTCAAAACCATTTTCTCCCACGTTTCTCAGACTTTATCACGATTGACTCATCATCTTCCTACAGGGCGATGCACGCCACACAGCATATCTTCATACGATAGAGAGAGAGAGGCGCTTTTTCCCAGCTGCAGAGGTAGATGGGGGAGGAGTGGTAGTGACAGGGATATGATTTTGTGTGTGTGTGTGTGTGTGCGTAAAGGCAGAGCATTCATGCAGGTGTAGCGGTGGCTGGCGTACGTTGTCAGCATCAGCGAGTATGGAGCCCGTGACAAGAGCCTGGCGGTGACACGCGTGCTGAGAGGCCAGGGGGACCCTGTGAAGCCCTGTTGTGTTGTTCCTCCAAATGTTCGCCGTTCTCTTTCCCTGTAACCAACGCCTGATTGGTACATCTACCCAACCAGACGCTTTTGGCTTCTTTTTCAGCCGAGTTTCAACGAAGCGCTCTCTATTAATAAATGCGTTTTAGGTGAAAAGATTGTTGGCGTTGGTTGCTTCATGACATACCCTGCTTTGCTGTGCATTGCCCCTGCCCCCGCGGCTAGCCTGCGGTGCTCCGCCTGGTCCCTGCTGCTGCTGTCCCATCATGGTCACCTTCCTTTGGACGCTCTGGTTGAGCGGAGATGCTTGCCAGGAACTCTGCTGCTGCACTGGGCTGCTGGTCGCCTCAGGCCCCGCTCCACTCTGGTTAATGACAAAACGCCACCAAATTAGCATCTCAAAACGACAGCGTTCATCATAAACTTCACATGAAGGTGAAGTTTTCACAAGAGAGCGGATTTCAATCAGGCGGTCTGCGGAGAACAGATCAACCAAACAAGGTGATGGTCTCATTATCAAATAAAGTCACAGCTCTGCTCTGTTGACACGCGGGGAGGAATTGAAGGTCGTCTTTTCTCCGACTCTGCAGAAAGATGTGACAGATCAATATGTGGGAAGAAAAGCGGCGCTATCTGACCTGTCCCCAGCTGAGAGTAAATGGATTAATCCCTCCTATAGAAATCACAGCTCCTGATTGAGCCCATCAAATGCTAAGCTGCATTACACTGAAACGACAGCAGCTCGATGTGTATCCCATCCCCCCAAACCCCCTTTGTGCTGTGCACTTCTTTGTATTACCCCTGATGAAAATATAATTTGCTTCTTATCTACGTGCCTAAGCTATTCAAATCCAAATCCCTCAAAAGTGGCAACTTTCTTACGCAGGTATTATGAAAGATTAATTACAAGAGCGTCCTTTGTTGCCTTGTATCTGAGCGATGGGTTGATAGAAACAGCAAGTGAAGGATGACAGAGAGGAAAAGAAAAAAAATGAGAGATGACACTGTTGCGCGCTAGTTGTTGACAGCAGAACAATGTGCAAGAATCTTCTTCTCACTCCGATTATTAGCCCCAGCTATTTCCATCCCACTTCCTCTCGTCGTTCCAAGATGCAGGAAATCGGATCGTTCCACACGGGTTTCCATTAACACACTGACACCTAGTGATCTTCATCTTCAGCCAGTCGCCAGTTTTGCTACAGCAGCTTGATCCTCTGAGATGGAAAGCAGCTTAATGCGTCTTTTTGGTATTAATGTTTAACACGCACATCTTTGTGGGTTTTCAATAAAGATTAATGTCCAATTAAGAGCATGAGAGTAGGAAAGAGCCAGCAGTGGTGTTTTTCTCCGGACTTTCCTGGAGAAACTGGTCCTGAAGTAGCAATCTGGAGTTTTCCCCTTTTCAGGAAGGATGTATGATTTTTTTGAAATCGGTAAAAGTGATAGTCTTACACGACACTGTGATATAATGCAGATAGAGGACCCGAGCTTGGAAGGATGGGACCAAACGCCAAGGATGAGATGGGATTTTTTTTATACACATAAACAAATGTGTTTTAGCTCTGTTTGTTGGCTAGAGGTGTGTGTCCACGGTAGGGCTGCACGTTATTAGGAAAATCTGCGATATTCGATAACAGTGCTTAATATTGCGATATCGATATTACTCACGATAAATGAACAAATACTAAAGTATACAGTGTTGATGTCGTCTGGCGTGTGATGTCTGCTCTGGGCTCAAAGCAAACACAAACTAATGCATGAATTCCATTACAACATAACATTTTTATTGCAAAAGTATGCAGCTGCACCTGCTACTGTATTAGCAGCAAAACAACAAACTGCATGCATGCAGTTTCTCAGTGACTTTAAAACATCACCACCACCATAAAACTTTTTCTGATGCTCCAAACACAGAAAAATATCCCTTACCAGGGTTTTTAGAATAAATAAAAAAATCTGAAAATAAGTTTAAATGTTAAATAATAGTTAACATCACTTAAATGCAACAGCAAATTCTCTCATTGCTACTGAGCATTTTCTCCACTTATGTGGTTTTGATATAAGGCTGTTGCTGTAATTGGGAAGTGATCTGTGCTGGGCCAAACTAGGAAAATATTAAGATTTTTTGAGGGAAAAACAATTGTTTACCTTTCAGAAGAGGAACTGGCAAAAAAACTACATGGAAAATATGTGAAAATGTTTGTTTTTAACCCGAAATTGAACAAGTTTACCTAGATCTTAAAAAGCAGCTCAGATGATGAAACTGCAACTATGATTCTGATAACAAGCTAACACATTGAACTAGCTCCTCTTAAGATAACTGGCTAGCAGAGCTTCTGACTGACAGTTTATGTGCAGCAGCAAATCAACTATCCTGAATAACAAGGTTATAAAAGCTCATAAATGAAAAATCACTTTGATGTGTGGGGGAACTTTTCCAGGCCCTCTTTAGCAGGGTGGGAGTGGGAGGAGAGTGCTGTAGCCTTTTATCTGGAAGCTAACCGGAGCCTGGGGCTAACATCACCACCCGGTGGAACACTAGCGACATGAAGGTGGGTTGGTTCACCGGGACGTGTTGGGAGTCAGCCCGGTAAAAATGATTAACGACACCGAGCGGAATCACGTTCACATTTGAAAGCAGCGCTGATTCCAGAAACCTCAGCACAAAGTGCGTTCGTTGCTCTGAGCCAGCATAGCGAACAAGGGAACGGTGCCGCTAACTCAGTTCGAGTGTTGCTTTCCATCCTAAGGGTCTACGTGGGGGGCGGGCGTATTACATGAACGGACCCATCTGATTGGCTGCATATCAAAAGGCCTACATTTGATTGGTCAAATAATACTTCTGCGTAAAAAACAGAGCTGGTTTACAAAAAGTTGATGTATGACACGGATGGAAATGTTGAACCAAACATTTATCGCCATTTTTGGCGTGCTTTGCGATGGGCCTATCGCACGTCCTGTTATCGCGATGACGATAATTTTTCGATATATTGTGCAGTGCTAGTCCACGGTATGTGGCCTGTATTTGTTTAGCGCCTTCTTAGGATTCTACAATTCCCCATGGTGGTTCACAACACAATCAGTCATTCACACGCTGGTGATGAGCTACGATGTAGCCACAGCTGCCCCAGGGCGCCACCGGACCCTCTAACCACCACCAGTAGGCAAGGTGGGTTAAGAGTCTTGCCCAAGTACACAACAGCAGCATTCTCTGGTTGGGGCCAGAATCAAACCTGCAACCTTCCAATTACTGGACAACCCGCTCTGCCATGAACGAAAGGGCATTGCTTCCAGCCGTAATCTAAAAAGTGTGACACATTTTTTCCACCTCTACATTTCGCCCTCTAAGAATATTTTTGGGATTTCTGCTTTAAAGAGAATGTGATGGTTTTGCTGAGTTTGTTGGAAAATTTCTCATAAACCACTGGACGGACTCAGGATGTAATAACGGGATGGCAGACTGGGAGCCTCAAACAGAAGGACCAAACTAAACCAATCACGGAATTTATTCCTAAACAACAGACTAGACTAAGGGTGGGGATCACAAACCAGTTCTTGTTGAGAACCAGTTCCCACTAGAAATCGGTTCCAGTTGGCATGAATGATGTCACCATGCACATTGCATAGATTACGGATTTACTAAGCAAGAAACATGGCGACTAAGCGGCACAAGTGCTCGAAAGTTTGGTTACACTTTACGAGAAAGGATTCAATTAAAATTCTAATTCAAAAATACTTTAATAATCCTAGAGGGAAATTCAATTATTAATCCTAGAGGGATTGCCAAAAGGGCAACTTGCAATACTTGCAAAGTAGATACCAAAGGGAGAAAACACTACGAATACGCTAAAGCATTTACACACAACATATACAACAGCTTAAGATGAATGTTGTGTGTGTGACCCGCTCCGGACTAGTGAATTTCTATGTTAATACTGCAGGTAACTAATCATCTAATGCAGCCTATCATGTTAGTGTCATTGGCCTTATAAACACACACCGCCACACTAGCAGACTCCAGACCTGTGGTGGGATTTTGTTTAGTTTGCATAAGCTACAGCAACACTACTAGAAGATGACTGCCTTCACAAAGAGCATAAAAGGGAACATTTGGAAAGATAATTTCCAATGACACCAGGTGCAATCGATTATTTATCATTAATTAATAGACAGTTTTAATGCAGGAGACTGTGTACTCGTGAAGTGATAAGGAATTGGACTGATAGACAGAATCGACAAAGGCATAATACTGATAAAAACGTACTAACTCCCACCCCCACAAGAGACTACGTTGAGGAATATGTTGACATATAGATGTTATCTGTCATTCCCATAGCAACTTTTACTTCATCACATTTCACAATGAATCCTAACATAACACCCATAAATGCTAGCTAATGTAGCTGGCCCATCTCTGGGTTTGCATCCTGATCAGCTGCTTCAAATAAAAAATACGCCACTCGGGCTAAAAGAGGGGTATGTGCACATGGGAAAGGGCCGGCCGAAGGGCAGTTTGCCAGATGGATCAGGATCCAATCATTAAAGGTATTGTGGAGGATCTTTTTCTTCCAGGTGGATCATCTGAACCATTGGTGCGCATTAACTGTCAATTGTTCTGGTGAAGTTTTTCACGCAAGGCCGTCGTGCGTGCTGTTCCTAGTTTTCACTTCCTGCTATTCTGCATTCTGTTTATGTGTAGAGCGATACGCCTTCATTCCTCGCCGTTTTCAGTCCATGAAAAGAAGAGAAAGACTTCCAAAGTGAGAAATAAGACCAGTGTTTTTAGGAGACTCTTTTCAATGAAGGCTGGGCTCCTCACAGACACCTCCATCGCCGGTTTTCTGCTGGAAGGGTAAGCTAAAGTTAGCGTGCTATTTGGAAAAATTCATGTCAGATTACTGCCAGAAGAAGTGCTGCAAGGCCAGCAGCTACTTGTAAACAGAGCGTGCACGAGGATAATTGGGTGTTGTCCCTCAGGTGCATTTTTTCAAAACGTGGAGAGGGCGGTTATTTCCTGAAATTCAGAAACATCCTTTACCATATCTTGCAGAACAGGACGTCCACAATGATTGGAGGAGGCTGTTGCAGAATTTTAGGTTTCAGCTGCGATTACAATGATTTCTTTTGTTGACAAAACAATTTAACGGTTGCCATCTGTGTGCAAAGTGCATTTCTAGCAGTATATTCTAGAAAAACATTTCCTACCCCACCTTTAAATGAAAAAAGTAGTAGTACTATTCAGTCAATTTACAGAAAATCCATCATACTGTGATCATTACCAGGATGAGATTATCCTATTGCATTGCCATTACTACTGCGACGGATGTAAAATTATGTTTTAGTAACAAAATCTCTCATAATACAAACTCTAAACACTAAGATGGAGGCAAATGCTGTAGAATTACATATTTCCCTCCAAAAAAAAAAAACCAATATCAGTTTAAAACTGTGGTCTTAGAGATGGTGAGTGATGTGTCTTTAGGAGAATGTCCTGAAAAGAGGACATCAACCTTTAAGAGTGGAGACGAGGTGTCCTCAACTATACGGTAAATGTCACACTGCCCTCTGTGATGCCTCCAGCCTTTCTGTGCTACAAACGTATGTAAAGACATTCTTTAAATATCAGTTCCCACCGCTTAAAAGAAGAAACTTAACAGATCAATTTTGCCAAAATGACACAGACATCACTGTGTCATTCTCATAGGTTAGACATCAACGAGAATACAACATAAGACAGGGAGAACCATCGATGGCATTTCCGTTTTAAGCCATGTGGTCGCCCCTGTGGGAGACCACAGTACGGTAAAGGATTAAATGAATGCCAAAGACGAGGACAAAAGGATTTAAAAATGAAACTATATGCTCACCATGCCTGAAAGTTTGACAACTCTGACTTTTTGTGGCACCTGCTGGCTTTCCACTCCAGAAATGCTGACTCGTTGCATTACGGTTCTTTTAGCCGCAGGCCTTGGCCCTTGAGTCTGACCTGGGCCTTGAGTCCTTGATGCGTTCTGAGCGACTTGAACAGCCTCAGCTGGAGCATTGAGTCTGTTTACAATCAGAACAGAATTGTTCCTCTGCTGCTGCTGCTGGGGATCCTTCCACTGCTGTTCAGGTGCGACACCGGGGCTTTGCTGCTCCTGTGTGAAGCCTTTAACCATCTGCAGGCGTGACTTGACATTGGAACGAGGTGCAGGGGTCTGAGCGGTTCCACTAGGAGGCAGGGCATTGTCTTGATTCAGATGCCTCAGTGTGTAGTTTAGCATCTGTGGCATCCTCTGAGGGGCCGGTCTCTGGTGCTGTGCTTGCAGCTGAGGACGTGTTTGTTCCGACAGCGGCGGCGGTTGCGGCAGTAGCGGCTGTTGTTGCTGTGGCTGTATGGGGTGTGGTCTGTGCTGATTAAATTGTAAAGGCTGAGTCTGTGTAGGAGCAGGGCCTTGATTTGGTGTGTTTGTTTGAGAATTAAGTCTTTCCAGAAGCTCCTTCTTTCTGACTCCTGCTTGCATCTGCCGCCGCAACTCCTTCTTTCTGAGGATCTCCTCCCTCAGACGCTTCTGCTCCTCAATCTTCAGACGATACTGCCGCGTCTCCTCATCTTCATCGGGGTCCTGTGGCACAAAATACATAAAAATCCAGGATTATTACCTGTTTTTACTACATAATGGTTAAACGTAATCATTCACTTTATTATTTATCTTTTGTAAGGATAATAGATTTTTTTATCTGATAGAACCAACTGCTGACCTGTGGTTCGGACTGGGATGGTGAGCTCAGGGTTTCCATAGTAACCACTGTCCTGCCCGCCCCTCCATGTTGAGAAAATGTGTTTGGAGCTTGGCCTCTTCCTCTGCCGCCGCCAGACGTCGGCTGCGCATTCTGCCCCGGACGCGTCCCCAACGTTGCCCTGGCAACGGGCCTGATGTTGGCAGCTTGGGAGGCGGGGGTTGGGGTGGGGCGGGTGTTGTTCATGTTTGTGTTAGCAGGTGCTACGGGGAGCTCCCGCAGGTTGCTATTGCGCTGCTGCATTTGCTTGGAAATAGGTGTGTTCTGGAGCCAGAATAAGACGTAAACAATGAACTCAGACTTTATTTACGTGGTCAGATCCAGTTCCATGACAGAACAGCATCAAGAGAAATACAGAAAACAGATAAGTCAAATATGTTAATCTCTTACCATTCGCTGCCTGTTTGACATGTTGCGCTGTTGGGGGTTCTGAGGGCGGGGAGTCATCTGCCTGGGGCTGCCGTGCTGTTGGTGGAATAGATTCTGGCCGTGGTGTGTCATGGGGCGAGACTCGCCGAGATTGATCTGTTGCTGACGGGGTAAGTCTTGCCTGTGGTGGTGTTGCTGCTGGTGCAAGGGAAGGGGAGACATTGTGTCATGATGTGGGAGCTGGGGAACAGGGGGGGCGTGCATCAAACCCTGAAACGTAGAGTAAAAAGGAACAATTATCAAGTGAACCTAATTTACAGATTTATATTGGGTGAACTCTGGTGGATTAACCTTTTAATAGGCATCCCAGTGTAATAATAAAATTGGGATTCAAACGCTAGGGGGCGCTCTCGTCTATGCCCCTGTTTCATCAAAACTTCACATGCTCTGAATATGACAACTAGTCACATCAAAAAACCATTTTTAGCAAAAAAAAAAAAAAACCCGAGAGACAAACGGAGCAGAAGCAGAAAAACAGCATCACAAACACTTCGACATGAATTAGTCATTAAAATCACTTACTCTCAGTCGTACCTGCATCCCAAATTGAACTTGTGGTGGGGGGAAAAGGTTTCCTTGCTGGCCGAAGGGCTGACGAGGGCCCATGAAAGGCCTGGGCTGGTTAGGGGGGCCACCTTGTTGATTCAAGTTCATCATCCCCTGGTGACCTTGGTGGGGAGGGAGGTTGGGTCTTGGGGGTTCTCTCTGAAACAGCCCTAGTGGACCCTGGTTGGGCTGGTTGAAGGGCGGCGCTGGCGGGCCGAAGCCCAAGTGGCCCTGCCCAGGCAGCTGCTGCTGCTGCTGCTGGTGGAGGCTGTTGCTGTTGTTCAAAGAGCCGGGGACCTGGTGATCAAACATGTGCTGCGCTGGAAACCGTGCTGCATCTCCACGATCTGTGTCCACACAAGGAAGACCATTATAAAAAACAAGAGATGTCAATTTGTTTGTTTACTCGAGAGCCAATATCAGTATCGATAATCCCCTCTCCAGATGTGTGGAATTACAGCAGGAAAAAACCAAACAGCTCTATCAACAATCAGGTCATTTTATCATGTCTGCATTAACTATGTGAATGAAAAGTCATAAATACGTATTTTTAATGCTTCTTTTCCAAGGTTCATTCAGATGTATACATATACCTACATGCATTTAACATGAGTTCTGCCAACACTGCAGCACCAGAGGGCTGGCAGCATACCCTCTAGGTATGGCGCTAGAGGTGATGAATGGGGTTAAATATGCTAAGAGGGCTCTGGAACACTCATCAAGGTCTGGGTGTGAGACTCACCTCCCATAAACTGGGGCTCTCTGTCCCTGGGGCCTTGAGGTGGCTGGGTCTTCAAGGGCTCCATGAAATGAGGGGGCCGCTGGGGCGGACCAAAATTACCTGGCATGTGCTGCTGGAACTCTCCCATTCCCTGAGATAAATAAAGCAAAACTCATAAATTATCTGCCATCCTGGAAACCCAATAATCAAAAACAAATTCAACTAATAGAAAATGGAGATCGGTGGTGGAGGGTGCTTGTAATTGAAGCGCTGGGGTCATTACACAAATGTAGAATCCTGAGTGGTAAACATCAATATGTATGCCAATATCAAAGGAACCCTTCAGCATGAATTCTTGAACAAACCTGCATTAATGTTACTCGAGGCTCTATTGATAAATCCTAAAGCCAGCTTCTAACAAGGAGCGGGAATTTCAGGAGGGAATAGGTGCCCTCATCTTTGTTTCACTACTTCTTATGTTTGACAGCTTTCTACTCACGGCGTACACTCTACTCCCAATCAATTTACCCAAGAAAACTAGATAACAACTGTTTAATCCCTCCTTGGAATTTGAATCCCCCTCATAACCGCCTCCTTTATTCTTTTAAACATCCACCTCTGTTGAAAAATTAACCTGCTATTCAACACGTGGCACTTACACAAATGGGCAGCTTGCCTCCTTCAAGCTTATTGTAAATTACTTAAGATGGTATCAAGGCCTAATCCATCTTTATTCCACCGCTGCGTGGAGGTATTTAGAGAGGAGAGGTGTTAGAAAGCAAGGCCAAGAGTCCCAAAACTTGCTTAACATAAAGTTAATCAAAGGGGCTTAGAAAGACGGGGGGATAACAAAGGGGGCACAATCGTGCCTTTTCTAAAAGGTCAGGCAGCCAGGTTTACACAATGAGGGCTCTGGTGTCCATATAATACCTCTCAAATACCACAGCTCATCCTCTCACTTCTAATCCCTGATAAAACAGCGTCAGGAATGCTCAATATTTAACCGATTCCGGTGCAGCTCAAAGCTGAAATGCATACGGGCCAAATGTTAAAGTACTTAATGAATCATGGCAACTTCAGTTAAAAAGATGTTTTGTCTCTTGGTTTTGTGTTGATGTCTTAGCCATCAACGATTTGAGAATTGCAGTTAAAAGATAACACCGGTTTTTCACTGCGAGGAAGCATTGAACTGTGTAATATTTTTGCTAAATGAATAATTAATGTTGTCGTCGTCGTCGTCTTCCTCCGCTTATCCGGGTCCGGGTCGCGGGGCAGCATCCCAACTAGGGAGCTCCAGGCCGTCCTCTCCCCGGCCTTGTCCACCAGCTCCTCCGGCAGGACCCCAAGGCGTTCCCGGACCAGATTGGAGATGTAACCTCTCCAACGTGTCCTGGGTCGACCCGGGGGCCTTCTGCCGGCAGGACATGCCCGAAACACCTCCCCGGGGAGGCGTCCAGGAGGCATCCTGACCAGATGCCCAAACCACCTCAACTGGCTCCTTTCGATCCGGAGGAGCAGCGGTTCTACTCCGAGTCCCTCCCGAATGTCCGAGCTCCTCACCCTATCTCTAAGGCTGAGCCCGGCCACCCTACGGAGGAAACTCATTTCGGCCGCTTGTATCCGCAATCTCGTTCTTTCGGTCATTACCCAAAGCTCATGACCATAGGTGAGGATTGGAACGTAGATCGATCGGTAAATCGAGAGCCTGGCTTTCTGGCTCAGCTCCCTCTTCACCACGACAGATCGGCTCAGCGTCCGCATCACTGCAGACGCCGAACCAATCCGCCTGTCGATCTCCCGATCCCTCCTACCCTCACTCGTGAACAAGACCCCGAGATACTTAAACTCCTCCACTTGAGGTAGGACCTCTCCCCCGACCCGGAGGTGGCAAGCCACCCTTTTCCGGTCGAGAACCATGGTCTCAGATTTGGAGGTGCTGATCCTCATCCCAGCCGCTTCACATTCGGCCGCGAACCTACCCAGCAAGAGCTGAAGGTCAGAGCTGGATGAAGCTAGGAGGACCACATCATCCGCAAAAAGCAGAGACGAGATTCTCCTGCCACCAAACTCGACACACTCCACACCACGGCTGCGTCTAGAAATTCTGTCCATAAAGGTTATGAACAGAACCGGTGACAAAGGGCAGCCCTGGCAGAGTCCAACCCTCACTGGGAACAGGTCCGACTTACTACCGGCTATGCGGACCAAACTCACGCTCCTCTGGTAAAGGGACTGAATGGCCCTTAACAGAAAGCCACCCACCCCATACTCCTGGAGCGTCCCCCACAGGGTGCCCCTGGGGACACGGTCATAAGCCTTCTCCAAATCCACAAAGCACATGTGGATTGGTTGGGCAAACTCCCATGCCCCCTCCATCACCCTTGCAAGGGTATAGAGCTGGTCCACAGTTCCACGGCCAGGACGAAAACCACATTGCTCCTCCTCTATCTGAGATTCAACTATCGATCGGACCCTCCTCTCCAGTACCTTGGAGTAGACCTTTCCAGGGAGGCTGAGGAGTGTGATCCCCCTATAGTTGGGACACACCCTCAGGTCACCCTTCTTAAAGATGGGGACCACCACCCCGGTCTGCCACTCCCTAGGAACTGCCCCCGATGACCACGCAATGTTGTAGAGACGTGTCAACCATGACAGCCCTACAACATCCATAGCCTTGAGATACCCAGGACGAACCTCATCCGCCCCCGGGGCTCCGCCGCTGTGTAGTTGTTTGACTACCTCAGCAACTTCTGCCCCCGAGATCGGACAGTCCATCCCCAGGCCTCCCAGCTCTGGTTCCTCCTCGGAATGCGCATTGGTGGGATTGAGGAGCTCCTCAAAGTATTCCTTCCACCGTCCGACTATAGCCTCAGTTGACGTCAGCAGCTCCCCATCCCCACTGTAAACAGTGTGAGCGAGTTGCTCCTCCTTGAACCGTCACCTTATCGTGGTGGAGGAGTTTGAGTGCCCTAATGATCCTAGGAGCTATGTTGTCTGGGGCACTTAGTGCCCCTGGTAGGGTCTCCCATGACAAATTGGTCTTAGGTGAAGGGTGAGACAAAGAACGGTTCGAAGGATCTTTCATGGCGGTTAAAACGAAGAGTCGGAGTACCCGGCCCGGAGGGTTACCGGGGTCCCACCCTGGAGCCAGGCCTGGGGTTGGGGCCCGTGAGCGAGCGCCTGGTGGCCGGGCTTTCGCCCATGGGGCCCGGCCGGGCCCAGCCCAAACCGGATACATGGGCTCGTCCAACTGTGGACCCACCACCCGCAGGAGGAACATGAAGGGTCCGGTGCAATGCGAATCGGGTGGCAGACCAAGGCGGGAGCCTTGGCGGTCCAATCCCCGGACAAGAATAATTAATGTGTGGTTTTAAACTATAAGAGTAAATGTTTTATACCCTGACTGGCCATCATGTTGTCTTATTTCAGACGAGATAATTAAGCAGAAATTTGGAGTTTTTTTGTCAGAGGTCACCATCTAGAGGCAGAGAAAATATATTGCACTTTACTTCTCTTACTTCTGTGACTACGGCTAGAAGCAACGCCTCTAGTCGGCCAACCGAGCAAAAACACACCGTTTTACAATTGTTCTCACGTTACACGGTCAGACATAAATGTCACACCATACCATACCAAGTTTATTTGTATAGCACATTTAAAAACGGCATGAGAGCCGGCCAAAGTGCTGAACAAAAACACACAATAAAAACAATCAAAAATAAAAACTAAAACCATTAAAATCGAGTAATCCAACTCGAAAAGAAAAGGAGAAAGAGAATAAGTTAGACTGAATTAAAAGCCAACGAATAAAAGTGAGTTTTTAAACTAGACTTAAAAACGGAAAGAGAGGACAGGGTTTCTGCAGAAATCAGCACAACAAATTTAATGCTTTTTAATGCCATTTTAATGCCATTTTTAACCTTTTTAATGCCATAAACAAACACACGTGAGAATCCACGGAAATATATGTACATAAAAAAATCCTCTGAGAACTCATTGTATTATAATGTACCCTGAGATAAACAACAAAAAAATGTATGCCTGGAACATAGTAAATACATAGTTGCATGGAATGTTACATGTTATTGAACATGCTACAGCATTTTTTTCACACACAACAGGATTAATGCATGTGCCTTAGCTCACTAGTTTTTGATTCCAGCTCTGACTCAACATCTGTCAGTTCACTGCATTTGTCCCTGTATCTCTTCCTTAGAGTATTAGATTTTGTTATCATTTGAGCCATGAGCGTGCTCAGTTTGTTTTCTGCCTGTTCAGCTAGTTGATCAGCATCTTTCTGAAGGCTGACACACACCACCCTTAATATCTCCTTTTTCTTTTTCAGCTGTTCTAGCTCATCTTCCAATGCTTTTCTCTTAAGTCCACGCCTGGCACCCTCTCTCTTTAACATACTCTCTTTAAGTTTTGGCCATACTTCAATAGCTCTCTCTCCAACAGGAAGATTTTCCACCCATTTGTGTCCACAGAATGGGAGTGGAAAAAGAGATGAGCCTGTAAGTTTTGTAAAATCTTCTCTTCTTGCAGGGACATTGTGAAAAAGAAAGTTGCTCTTAACAGTTTCTCAATAGCATGTACAGTGGGGCTAAAAAGTATTTAATCAGCCACCGATTGTGCAAGTTCTCCCACTTAAAATGATGACAGAGGTCAGTAATTTACATCATAGGTACACTTCAACTGTGAGAGACAGAATGTGAAAAAAAATCCATGAATTCACATGGCAGGATTTTTAAAGAATTTATTTGTAAATCAGGGTGGAAAATAAGTATTTGGTCACTTCAAACAAGGAAAATCTCTGGCTCTCACAGACCTGTAACGTCTTCTTTAAGAAGCTTTTCTGTCCTCCACTCGTTACCTGTATTAATGGCACCTGTTTGAACTCATTATCTGTATAAAAGCCACCTGTCCACAGCCTCAAACAGTTAGACTCCAAACTCCACTATGGCCAAGACCAAAGAGCAATCGAAGGACACCAGGAAAAGAATTGTAGACCTGCACCAGACTGGGAAGAGTGAATCTACAATAGGCAAGCAGCTTGGTGTGAAAAAATCAACTGTGGGAGCAATTATCAGAAAATGGAAGACATACAAGACCACTGATAATCTCCCTCGATCTGGGGCTCCACGGAAGATCTCATCCCGTGGGGTCAAAATGATCATGAGAACGGTGAGCAAGAATCCCAGAACCACACGGGGGGACCTGGTGAATGACCTGCAGAGAGCTGGGACCACAGTAACAAAGGTCACCATCAGTAACACACTACAACGGCAGGGAATCAAATCCTGCAGTGCCAGACGTGTTCCGCTGCTGAAGCCAGTGCATGTCCAGGCCCATCTAAAGTTTTCCAGAGAGCACATGGATGATACAGCAGAGGATTGGGAGAATGTCATGTGGTCAGATGAAACCAAAGTAGAACTTTTTGGTATAAACTCAACTCGTCTTGTTTGGAGGAAGAAGAATACTGAGTTGCATCCCAAGAACACCATACCTACTGTGAAGCATGGGGGTGGGAACATCATGCTTTGGGGCTGTTTTTCTGCTAATGGGACAGGACGACTGATCCGTGTTGAGGACAGAATGAATGGGGCCATGTATCGTGAGATTCTGAGCCAAAACCTCCTTCCATCAGTGAGAGCTTTGAAGATGAAACGTGGCTGGGTCTTCCAACACGACAATGATCCCAAACACACCGCCCGGGCAACAAAGGAGTGGCTCCGTAAGAAGCATTTGAAAGTCCTGGAGTGGCCTAGCCAGTCTCCAGACCTCAACCCCATAGAAAATCTGTGGAGGGAGATGAAAGTCCGTGTTGCTCGGCGACAGCCCCAAAACATCACTGCTCTCGAGAAGATCTGCATGGAGGAATGGGCCAAAATACCAGCTACTGTGTGTGCAAACCTGGTAAAGACCTATAGTAATCATTTGACCTCTGTTATTGCCAACAAAGGTTGTGTTACAAAGTATTGAGTTGAATTTTTGTTATTGACCAAATACTTATTTTCCACCCTGAATTACAAATAAATTCTTTAAAAATCCTGCCATGTGAATTCATGGATTTTTTTTTTCACAGTCCGTCTCTCACAGTTGAAGTGTACCTATGATGTAAATTACTGACCTCTGTCATCATTTTAAGTGGGAGAACTTGCACAATCGGTGGCTGACTAAATACTTTTTACCCCACTGTAGAGAAGCCAGTCTTGAATGAATTGTGCAGAGTGTGCGGTCCACAGCTTCCAACATTAATTAATTGGCGGCCTCCATGTAGTTCAGCATGCTCTTGCTGGAAATCATTTAAAAACTTCAAGTTCACATTTGGCACATCCATACTGATGGAAAGGAGGTTCTTCATGTCTAGCAGACACACACAATCCTATGAATACAATAAAATAAATTTTATTATTTGATATGAAAAAGAAAACCTGAAAACACCAACACCAACATGTTAGATTTGAAATGTGCTTATAGTAATTTCAAAATAAGCTTATTAAAACTATCTAAAAGCAAAAAACCTCAACAAAATGAACACATCTTGTCTCTTTAATTCATTGGAATACCACTTCATAAACAAAAAGTACAAATATACTCACTTTGAAATGGTGCAGCAAATCTTTAGCCTTTGAATGTCCCATAAACTGAGATCCAAGATAACGTGACTGGACAGCACCAGCCTCCCAAAATCGAATATGGACGTCTAGTTGTTTATTTTTTGTGGACAGGATGAAGCTTTCATCAAACATCAGCATAAATGGTCCAGCGTTGGTAGCTGCAGAAATCAGTTCTTTTTTTATATGTGGGGCGAGTCCAAACTTTAAAACGTAGCTTGTCTTGTCCTTTCCACAGGTGAAAGATTTAGCCATTTCAGAATCCGAAAACATTGCCTGGAACAACTCCGAAACACCTTCATTGGATGCATAGGAGTGGTGCTGCACGGCAGTGTACAGACACCAGAGCACCTCTGCCTGAAGCACCGCAGGCGATCCAAACAATTTTTGAAGCGTGCTTGATGTTCCGACGGCAGGGTTCGCAGCTGCAGTTGTGCTGCTTTTTGTGGTCGTGGTAGTTGCAGAAGATGTTGCGTTGCTAGTTACAGAAAAGTAACTAGTCACGGTTAGCTGCTGTCTGCCTTTTACGGCTGCTTTGTGGTTGTCCGACTGCATGTGCGATTTCACAGCGTTCACACCCATTGTACCAAGTTTAATACAACCAGCTCAGTGGCCTAGTGGTAGAGTGTCCGCCCTGAGACTGGGAGATTAGGGTTCGATTCCTGGTCGGGTCATACCAGACTTTGAAAAAATGGGAGCCAACGCCTCCCTGCTTGACACTCAGCATTAAGGGGTTGGATTGGGGGGTTAAACCACCAAATGGTTCCCGAGCGCGGCCGTGTCTGCAGCTCACCGCTCCCCCAGGGGATGGGTCAAATGCGGGGAACAAATTTCGCACACACATCAGTGTGTGTGACAACTAATGGAACTTTAACTTTAATTTTTTTTTTTTACAAACAGTACAAAATCCTTCTCCATCTTGACCATTAACGGGCTGCAGCCATACCTTGAATTTATCGTTTTCCAACCACTTTTGCTGGAATTTGCATTTACCCATTTTCCAAACGTTTACTCCTCACGATCCAGCTTCTTGTCGAACATCCGGTTTTACGACAATTCAACAAGAAACCGGTTGGAACAGAAGTAATAATCGAAATGGTTCTGCCAGCGTGTTGACTCAAACATACGTTTCATACAATTTCACAACAAATCACAATGAAGACAAAAAAATTAAAATTATTTAAGAATATTTCTTGAAAAAATTTAATGCCACTGACAATCTAATTTAATGCTTTTTAATGCCATTTAAGGCCTTAATTTTAGAAAATTTCATTTAATGACTTTTAATGCTTTTTAATGCCCTGCAGAAACCCTGGAGGAAGAGAGTCTGATCAGGAGGGGCAAGTGGTTCCAGAGCTTCGGTGCACAAACCGAAAAGGCGCGCTCCCCGCGGGATTTACAGCGGGAACTAGGGACATGTAGGAGGTGCTGGTCGGCTGATCGGAGGGATCTTGTAGGGACATCAGGGTGAATGAGCTCAGACAAGTAGCCAGGTGCTAAGTTATTGAGGGATTTAAATACAAAAACCAGGATCTTAAACTATATCCAGAGATGGATGGGGAGCCAATGGAGATTTGCTAAAACCAGGGTGATGTGTTCTCGCTGCCTGGTGCCAGTCAAGAAACGAGCTGATGCGTTCTGCACAAACTGAAGTTGAGCGAGAGCGGAGGAGGAGATACCAAAGAGCACTGAATTAGAATAGTCGAGATGGGAAGTAATAAATGCATGGACAACTGAATGGAGATGACGCCTTTTTAAAATGGGCTTAACTTTAGAGAGACGCCTCAGGTGGTAAAAACAGGTCTTAACTACCTGGTTGACATGAATGTCCATTTTTAGTTTAGCATCCATCACAACCCCTAAGTTTGTGACACGGGTTTTCAACCCACTTGTGATGAGGAAGGGTCAGTTGGGGACTTTGAGAAGTCTTAGGGCTGAAAATGATGGCCTCTGTCTTGGCGTTGTTCAGCAAAAGAAAGTTTTCTGACAGCCAGCTCTTCACATCATTCCAGCATTCAACAAGGGGCTATAAGGAGTCATTAGGCTTCACAGATGCATATAATTGGCAATCGTCTGCATATAAATGGTAGTCAATGTGGTGTTTTTTAAAAATGTCACCCAGGGGCAAAATATATAAATTAAATAAAAGGGGTCCAAGAATAGAACCCTGAGGAACACCTCAAGTCAAAGCTGCAAAGGGGGAGGCAGCACTACCCATCATAACATTAAAGCTGCAGTCACAGAAGTAGGACCTAAACCAATCTAAGGCAGTCCCCTGAATGCCGACCAGCTGGTTCAGCCGAGTCAGCAGAATAGCGTGATCAACCGTGTCGAAAGCAGCCGATAGATCCAACAAAACCAGCAATACATTAGAACCAGAGTCAAGGGTTAATAAAATGTCATTAAAAACACGAAGAAGAGCTGACTCAGTGCTATGGAGGAATCGGAAGCCTGACTGGAAGGGATCCATTAAACCATGATCATCAAGATAAGAAATAATTTGGTTAAAAACAGCACGCTCTAGTAGTTTTGATAGAAATGGAATCTTGGAGATCGGGCGAAAATTACTCATAACAGAGGTGTCAAGGCCAGGCTTCTTCAGAACGGGTTGAACTACTGCATGTTTAAAAGCACGGGGAACAACACCAGTGGATAAGCTGTTGTTAATAATGCTCAGCATAAGGGGGCCAGTGACAGAATATGGCTCTTTAAGGAGGTGTGGAGGGACAGGGTCAACAGGAGAACCTGAAGGCTTCAAGGCAGACAAGAGGTTCTCAAGAGAGGACAAAGAAAGTAAGTCAAAGTTATCAAGAGACCGTTGCAGAATGGGTTCCGGACAACTAGTGACATAGGGAGAACAAATCTGAGCCCGGATGCTAGCAATTTTTCCAAGAAAAAAATTTCATAAATTGAGTGCATTGAGCATCCGAGGTAGTAAGAGAGTGGTGGTCACTGGCTGAAAGAACAGCATTGAGGGTCTGATACAGGACACGCTGGTTGCCAAAGGATGCAGTAATGATATTTGAAAAGAATTTATTACGGGCATCTCTAACTACTTTCTGGTAACGAGCCCAGGTATGTATCATTATTTGGTAGGAAATCTGGAGCTTATCCTTTTTCCATCTACGCTCGGGTCTTCTGCACTCACGCCTGACAGATCTGGTAGTTGCATTGATCCAGGGATCCGACCGAACTTTAGAGTGTCTAGTTCTCATAGGGGCTACCTGATCTAGCACAGTAAGGCAGGAAGTTTGAAAAAAGTGCAACAAATCATCAGTGCTGGAAAACACCGGCAAAGTGGAAACAAGATCAGTGAATAAAGTACAGAATTCTGTTGCAGTAGATGGAGTAAAAGATCGGGCTCTGCGAGCAGGCATTAAATTAATTAAAGAGGCATTGGATCTATGAAGGCGAAACAAAACCGGGAAATGATCTGAAATATGGACAGCATCAACAAACAGGTCAGTGATCTTCAAGCCATGAGTGAGAACCAAGTCCAAAATATGAGAGCGTTCATGTGTTGGCATATTAACCAACTGGGCCAGGCCAAAAGAGTCAATAACATTTAAAAATTCTCCCACAAGAGGCTTCTCAGGGCAGCAAACATGAATATTAAAATCACCTAAAGAACACGGTCATAGTGTGAACAAATAAGATAAAATATCAGAAAACTGGGTTATAAAGTCTTTGCTGTATTTGGGAGGACGGTACAGCAAGGCACAGAGAACGGGAGGTGAAGAACACAGTTCAAAGGCAGTTAACTCAAAGCTGGTAAAACCAGGGAAGGAGTGAGCACCACCTCACCCCTGCCACGTGGACCTCAAGGGATAAACCATCAGTCCTGCTCAATCGTCAACTTTCCTCGTGGGGTCACCCATTAAGACAGTGGGAGGGTTGAATTAAACTGACAAACTTGTCTGAAGACATTTCTTGCCATTAAAGTTCTTTTGGTTTTTCGAGATTGTAACAGAATTTTTATGATGATGCATTTTTTGTTCTATGTTAAAAAAAACCTAATAGAGATTTTCCCCTGAAAACTTGATAAGCCTGGAGGGCCGCCCCATGCGAGGCGGGGGGTTGCATAGCGCACAGATCGCTCCGCTGTTGTTCTTCGTCTGGGAGAGCGGGGGTGGGGCATGGATCGCTCCGCTACCGTTTCTCGTCAGTATACATAATTTTTTTGGTAAGATTAACTCAAACGCACGCACACTCTGTGATTGACATCTGCATGTAGGCGGATCTCTAACACTATTGGCTAATGCCGAGCAGCACTCAATTCAAATTACATGGGGCTCTATGGGACAGGGGCAGGCTTTGCAAAGACAAAATTAAGGTTTTGACAAAATTATATTAAAGTATAGGGGAAGACTATCATTTTTGTGGATTTCTAACAAATCATACATAAATCCTGAGAGAGGGAAAACTCTGGATTGCTGCTTTGATGTCTAATTCTTGGGGCAAAGATGCAACACACATTGGTGTTTTTTGCAACTGCATCATAGTAAAATAAGTGTTATAGAATCAACATGTCATGTCCAAAGTGTATTTGTTTTGCTAAAAAAGCCAACCAGATATTAATCTAATCAGATGGAAGCCGAGGACACAGCTGGCTGTAAACCATCCATCTGAACAGTGATCCAAACGTGCGATTGTAGAGCACACTGAGGGAAAGTGGGTGTTGGTAAATTGCCGCTTTGTGAATCACAGCTTGTTCTTCCGTTGTGTGACCAGCTGCACTCTGCTGCATCTTTATTTAATTTCTCAGCTTCTCTTTTTTCTTAGGCTCATCTGCTGCACTGCTATGGATATAAACAAGCAATAAAAGCATGGAAACATCTTCTACTGACAGGTTTATTTTATATATTTAGAAGAGTTTTTAAGTCATTTTCTCTGTCACTTTAACAACCAGGGTGATGCCAGCATATCCTCACACTAATCGTGTGAGTGAGTGAGTTGTGACATCTCAAACTGCTGCCATCATTACTGACGTTACACAACAGGAATATATTAAAAGGGACATATTACATATTGATGTCATATTTAAGTCACTTGGAGAGAAGATTTGCACAAAAAAAGTCTACATGTTTTTTTTTACATGCTTCTATTCAAAGCCAGACTGTTAATATTCTCCTTAACTCACAATAACTTGACTCAGGAATGTAGTGCAGTTGAAACAAAAACAAAACTAGCACCCCCCAGTGGTTGGCTGCAGCATTAAGTGTGAAGTCCCACTTCCTCAATACAAACAAAGGTAAATTTTGGATGTAATGGGAAAGTCACTCTGTTTGACTGTTCAGCTGTAACAACAGAAGCACTGCCATCCTATATTTTTGTTCTATAGTTGAATCACCTCGATAAAATTAAATGACAAGCAGTTATTAAAATAAACAATAACTGATTTAAAGAAATAAAAAAAGCTTTCAACTAATAATTATCAGAAAACAGGGTAGAAGGGAGATTTGTTTTGCTTATTTGTTTCTGGCTTTAACTCAGGATGTCATGTTTCCTGTTTCAGTGAACTGGTCACTAGTGACGGGAAACCAAGATTACCAATCAGCAGGTCATCATGGGGTTAAATTAGATAATTTTTCAGGGATATTGGCATCAATATCGGCAGATGTTAGTCATTTTTTAACATATCTGTATCGGTCCAATAAGTAAAATTGGGCTGATATTAACAACTGATATTTTTTTGGGATGGACAATATATCGGCATCAATATAGGTATCAACCGATGTTAGTAATTTTTCAATATATCGATATCGGTTCGATAAATAAAACTGGGCCGATATTAACAAGCAATATTTTTTCCATCTCGTCTCCATTTGTTTACCTGTTTCAGAGGGCTAGAGGGGTGATGTGTAATAGTTTAGTCATGTGAACAGTGAATGAAATAATCTCAGAAGCGTAAATGTGTGTGGTGTGTGTACACAATAATGTCAATTCAGCTTCAATAATTTTCATCCTATAGAAAATCTGCTGATTTCAGAAGCGTTAATGTCAGTATATTGGTATCAGCAAACATCGGTTATCGGCCATAACAGTGATCTTTATATTGGAGAAAGAGTTTCTCAAGAGTTTCTCAAGAGACAGAAACTTCTTATATTTAGGGATGTGTATTGCCAAGAATCCGGCGATACAATATGCATTTCGTTACAAGAGAGAGGATGCGATATATTGCGATATTTGTGAGACAATTTTTGCAATTTATTAGACTGAGCTTCATTGGATAACTCTTGTAGAACACATCCAGTGTTATCACCAGATCTGGTCAGAATGAAGGAGGTAAAAACTGCTGCCATCTAGCAGTCAGATTTTGAACTGCTGAACACAAAAGAAATAAAGTAAATTTTCGCATGTAAATCCTCAATAAAAAATCTATACACAGTTTTTTTCCATCGATTCAATATCTGAACACAAAAATTGCGATATTTCAGTGTATTGTTATTTTCCTACTTAATGGAATATCGGTAAATGTCAGTTATCGGACAGAACATTGATTTAAATATCGGATATCGATATTGGCCTAACTTTTCACATCGGTGCATCCCTGCTTATTGCTATATTGTAGTAACTGATTTAAGCACTGCTGAGTAAACAAACGTTTTATAAAGAGGTTTTAGACAATATCCCTTAAAATCTAAAAAGATATGTGGTCAGTTTTTCTTGTTTTGTTGAGTGGATCAATTATTGTCATGAGATTGATTTGGAAACAGAACAACAAAAAGCACAAGCTGATATTTGTGTCTAAAAAAAGCCCATGTGAACAGAATAAATATTCTTAATAATGGCTTTAATTGGTGCTAAGATTAATATTTCAAAACCAGTCTCCACCAGTAAAGATTTAATGCAGCAATACTGGAGGCTATGACCCCCCATTAGCCAAGCCTTTAAACAATTAAATTTGATGGGATGATAATGTATGATAATCAGGAGTAATCAGGTGCCCACTGATAAATGGAAACTTGCTGGCTGGTATGTCACCTGCATTTCAAATCGTGTCCTTGGCAACAACGGTGTAAATGTGATTGACAGCTGGGGAATCCTACACTATGCTGGTGTCTGCGTACCATTCCCATTACGCGCTCCGCTATCCGATAAGAGCCCAAACAGTTTCTTGCTACTTCGCTGTCAATATCTAACACGACCGTGGACTTCAGGGAACAAGAAACGTGCAGCGTTGATGTTGAAGGCTGAAAAGGAGGTAAATATAAAATACAGGGTTTGATTAAGACCGTCACCCGAGAAACAGCCAGGCTCATTTGTGCATTCGCATGAATGCAATTGCACGGAGCTATTTTGTGATAGCCAATTTGCATAAATCCATATAAAATGCACTTTCCAGAAAGATGTCAGTCAGTCCCGGCCCCACCTGATGCCAGGGTGTGATTATGTAAAAAGACGGAGCTACTTAAGGCATAGAGAGCAAGTTTCCCCACATTTCTGTTATTCATTGGATTTATTTATTTGTTTTGTGAGTGTTTATTCACTGAAAACCTAAAAATATAGGCCGAAGAAAATAAGAAATAGGTTTGCTCCAGTCGCATCCTTCCACCACCACGTTTCGCTAATTCAGATACCAATCAGTAAACGTTTCTGTGCCTTCGGGACACAAAATTGGCAGTTTATCCTGTATTCACAATTCCATTACGCGCAAACCCGGATAGTCCAAGCTCCAGCCCATCCATGGAGAGCTGCTAAGTAAGTCCTGTAACTGCGGACGCAGCCTTCTGCCTAAAGCTCCTATCGTGCATTTCCAGACTCGTATCACTGTTTACGGATGTGCTTTAACAGTATTTAACTGGTGCAGACGGTCTAATTGGAGTAATGTTATTGCCCTCGCATAAAGGGACGCTGACCGGTGTGGCGAGTGAGAGAAAGTGAAGCGAAAGGATGGGAGAGGAGCAGCTGCTACTCACAGGAAACCTCTGAGGACCCACAGCAGGTCTGGACTGGCTCTGAGCAGGAGGCATCAAGGGCACTGCAATGAGAAAGAAGAGGGGCAAAAAGGATGAGGGGGAGGGGAGGAAAGGGAAAATGAGAGGCAGAAGGCAGAGAAAGGGTGTGATTGTGCAGAGGAGGAGATATCTCTATGCTGAAGGCTTTTAGCCAGACATAAATGTTACATTTCACCTCCTCATACTTTACACTGATACATACAGACCAAGGAGCTCAAGGCAATTAAAAACATGAGAATAATTCACCAAAAAGCAAAAAAGGCATTTGCTGTTTCACCACATTTGCGTGAAATAATTCAGTAAACTTAATTTTGATGTTTCTAGCATTCTGAAAAATAAAATAAAAGCAGGACTGTAAGGCAAATGGTCAATTTATTGAAATACACGTGTTGAAAAACCCTGTAGATACACATCTGCATGCATGGATGCACACAGACACTCCAATCAGGCAACGCCTGATCTTTCAGGACGTCTTTCTCTTGGGAGCCGAACACAAAATAGACAAGCCAAGACGTTTTGTTAAAAAAATTCAATCTTGGCCCGGACAGATAACCTATCAGAAGCAATGAGGTGGCGAAGGGAAAAAAGAAACCCAGAGCAGACCCCATTACAGGCGAGAACTGTCCGTCTGTCATTCACCCTAACAACAAAATGACATTTTAATCCTGATACTGTGGAAGAATAACTGCCAGTCTCTGTGATTTATTGGTTCTGCCCAATTTTGGCTGAATAAAAAATGAGGATTGTTGATTTTAGAAGGAAAATGAAAGTTTTAAATGTTTTTATTTGATCTCATACAACCAGAGCCACAGTCTTTAGTTTAACGTTTAGTAAATTAAATAAAATGTTTTACATTTGGGGGAATAATTGGAAAAGGCACAAACTCACCTTGCACAGAGGACTGCACAGACCCTCTGAAGTGGGGGTTAATGTGGATGTTTTTGGGCTGTGGGGGCGGCGGTTGTTGCTGCTGCTGGTGATGGGGAGGGAAGGCGGGTGGCGGGGAGCCCATCATTCGTGGTGGTTGTTCCATTTGGGGTCGCAGTGGTGGGGAGCGATGAGCCATGTGTGGGGGGAGGAGGGGCTGCAGGGGCTGCTGGGAAAGAGGGCGCCCATGCTCCTGGAAGGGAGGAAGTGGTCCTCTCGGATGTGAAGGGTGGTGCTGATGGGACTGCATTTGTTGCTGATGGGGATGAGGCATTCTGGAGGACTGCTAGATGGGGAGGGGGTTATTTAGTTAAGTGGTGCTTCAAACTCATCCTTGATAATTGGTCAAACAAACAAACACAAAAACAAACACGCCAGTGACCAAATTAGACAAAAGGTGACACCATGGTACGTTGCCAAAAGCACAACCCTCATTAGCTGCGGTCACCAGAACGTATGTGATGCTGCTGTGTCATCCACGTGTCGTTAATTTTTTCACTTCCAGCCTTGCTGTGTTTTGAATTTTACCGTCTGTTATCATTAATTAATAAAGCCTAAAATAATACAGTAGTGGAGTTAAACATCACACAGCCTTGAGAACTCCTACAACACAGGGGGAGGGGGGGTACTCTCCAGCTCAGAGCGCCAAATAAACACACAGCTGATACTTTGTTTTGGTACCTGCAGCCTTGGGCTAAAAACACTGCAGATCCATATGGGTTTGGCAGCAAAAGGAACAATATTTTAGGAATTTAAAGGTTTATGTTCTTGATGTTTATCAGTGGAATCGCAGCAGCATGTTCCATCATTAGTCGACTACGTAAATGTCAGCAAACAGCTCACCTGCATGATCATGTTTCCCATCAGTGGGGGCATTTGGTCATGCATTTTTCTTCTTTGTCCTCTAAAGTTCGGCATTCCAAACCCCGGAAAACCACCTCTCCCTCGGCCCCCTCGTCCCCCTCCTCTACCTCGACCTCCGTAACGGGTTTGCCTCCTCTGCCGTTCCTGTTCCTCAAACTCCATCAAGTCCCGTTTGGCTTTCTCGGACAGCTCTGACCAAAGGAGGAATCAGGAAGTGCATCCATCACAGTTCAGTTCGGATAAATTACAACTAATTCACACCTGATAATTAAAGTAAAAAAAAAACAGAAGGGACTTGTACCGAGGGTTTCGGGAATGTTCCTCCTTTGACCTGCGTCTGCCAGTCGCACGACAACGCCTTCTTTCCTCTCGGACTTGAACCGTATTCGGCCAGAATCTTCGCCGTCATCTTCTTCTTCATCCGACTCTTCCTTTGTCTTGTCCTCAAGCAAAGTGTCGTTTTCACCCTGAAGATGTTATCCAATAAGAAAAAACTAACCAAATATGATTTTTCTGTATTTTGTTCCACTTTCATCCAGTTTTTTGCACTTTCTAAAATATAAATAAAGACATAAACCGTTAGTTTACCTCCTCTGTGTCATAGACATGAGATTCCTCATTGGTGTCTTCTTCACCTAGCTGCTTTTCTCCTCCCACCTCCTCTGTGTCCTCCTCCAGTGGAGCTTCACCTCCACCACCAGCTTCATCACCATAGCTTTGATAGTCTTCATCCTTTCAGGAAGAAACAAATAAATCAATTTAAAAACAACTTCGCATTTCCATCATTCCTAGAAAACAGTCAGCGGCTACAATCTGTTCAAACACCCTCATTTGATGAGCAAACCAAAGATGCGAATGGGCAAAAGTGCTATTTTTCTAATTTGCATTTTATAAATAGAAATTTAAACATCAAGATGCAAATAAAAAAAAAACATAAAAAAAACACGGACCAAAATGTTTTGGTGAGGATTTGGGGGGGCACCAGGGAGCCCCACCCCTTCCAAAAGCACATTACCATAACAGTGGGAGCAAGGCTTCATTACTATTCCTGACAGCATTTGAAATTCAATGAGATGTAAATGTTTGACATGATATACAGAAATGCAGGCGCAGATAAAAACACTCCTCCCTGCTTCAGTGATGGTGAAAATATCATTGACTGACTCCTCACAAATCACGCCGTTATTGGCTGCACTGTAAGCTCATGACTCCATGGCGAGAATGTGGCATCGAAGCCGACGCTCTGGGATGACAAATCAGGTTTTCTTACCTCAATAACAAGACTTTAGCGTAGTCAGCTGGTATACCATTAAATAAAGCCTCTGCTATTACAGTGAAGGAGCAGCTTCTGAATTCTTATTTAAACCGAGGTCAGAGCAGAGGTCACACTTTAGCATTTTTCTGTTGTACTGCATTAACCTGCAACCCGAAGCACAAATAAATGCAGAAAATAATACACTCTTAGTGAGTCAGGCAAATGGACGGAGTACCCCAAGGGAAGGGAACAGCTTAATCATTGAAACAGTTTCAGATAATCCTCCATGAATGCCACGGTGAGCCAAATGTCAAGGTCAAGCAGTTTAGTGACCTTGTAAACAGCCAGAATACACAACCGTATCCCAAAATTCAAAACAGGCAGCGACTTTGGCTAAAGAAGGTCAATACCGTATCTTTGTTTTGAGGAGGGAGGATAATATATCTCTGTCAGGTGCCAAACACAATCACACTAAGGTAAATGGACCATAACAGACATTTGCACAACGATCCGGCCTTATCTGTGATCCTCTTAGGCCAGGCTAAGAGGAAAGGGAAACCAATGAAAGAGAAACTCACATCAATCATTAGAAAACTGTATGGAGTGTCCTCGGGAAGGTCAATAATCTTTTCACCTGCGTGAGACTTTATCAGATCCAGTCGAGAGCCGGAGAAAAAAGCCCCCCACATTAACCTCCGCCGATTGGCAGCACATCTCCCAAACACAAAAGCAGCTTCTTACTCCTCCAAAGATACAGAGCCCAAGGTCACAATGGCAGCGGGATTCGGAGAGACAGCAGCGCATTGCCTCATGCCAAACAAGCTCTCAACTAAACTTTGTCAGCAAGATGGAGAAATTTGCTGGCAGGAGGTGATAATGATTCTAATCATCCTCTGCCCAAAAACGACGGCCAACATCTCCTTCACCCCAATGGATTTTTAATCCTGACTTCTTCCCAGCGAGACAAGAAAACTGACATTATCTCTGGGACACAATAGAGACGGAGAGAAAGGCTGGATTGGAGAATGTGTGTGTGTGTGTGTGTGTGTGTGTGTGTGTGTGTGTGTGTGTGTGTGTGTGTGTGTGTGTGTGTGTGTGTGTGTGTGTGTGTGTGCTTCTTTTACGTTAAAGGAAAAAAAAATTGTGAGAACTCACTTGAAATTCACCATCTAGGGGCTCTGTGATTTGGATGTCTAGCACTTCATCCTGGTAACCATCATCATCCTCAGCTAGGTCTCCAGCGTAATCTTCAGGCATCTCTGTGTTGTCTTCCTGTCTGAACCCCTCTGTGTACACCACTTCCCCCTCTTGATGGTGCCCGCCCCCCTCCTCCTCCTCATCGCAGCCCTCTGCACCCAGGTTCACGACGTCATCTGGGTAGTCCGCTTCCTGCGAGCTGCCCTGCTGGTCATATGATGCGTCCATGCCGAGGCTCGCATCCTGGCCACTGAAAAACAAACCCAGTAAACAAGAAAAAAAAACATTTAAATAGAGGAAACGAAACAGAAAATCCATTTTAAATGAGGTAGAACCCTTACGTCATGTTTAGGTCTTCATCGTCACTTTGAAGGAGGTCATCGTTTAGTTCCTCATCTGATACCTCTGAAGTGTTCTGAAACATAAATAATATTTGAAAGCTGAGCATTATTTCTCCTGCTGGATTTCTTTTGAGCATGTTAAAACTGTGGGGGCAGGGGGCTGCCTCCAACCCTTAAGGATGCTTTATTCCCATGTGGCGAAGGCAATCTGGGCAGGTCAATACAGAGCATTTTTGTCCACTGTACTTCCTCCTGGTTCACATCAACAACTCCCCCTGTGGAGGAGCCACCTGCTACAAGTCCACTCCTCATGACTATTCTCTAAAATGTTCCAATAACACAGACGCCTAGTGTTTTGGATGTTATTTTCTGCATGTAAGCAGAAAACACACACACACACACACACACGCACGCACGCACGCACACGCGCACGCACACGCACACACACACACACACACACACACACACACACACACACACACACACCTCTGCCGAGCATCAAGGCAGGGAAAACAAACGTGCAATCCAAAAGAGGTTTTGTCTTTCTTACCTTTTTACCAGACAGCCAATCCTCCTCCAACAAATCCTCTTCCAGATCGCTTAAAAATAAACAAGAATGGGGAAGCAGTGTTACATTTTAACACAGAGCTGTTTGTGTTAGAACACACTCTTCTAATTCTGTCTTGCAAAAATAGTTTTGTTTCTTTCCAAATATTTAACCCCATCTTGTAAAGATATTGAGTCCAACATCAGAAGAGTGAAACTAAGCTTAAGTTGGCTAATGGTAGGAAGTTGTTAACCACACTGAAAAGTATAGTTATGTAAATCCAGTTTATCTTACAGCAAATCCAAGCCATGTATGATGGCGTTTCTTTAAACAAGAAATTAACAGATTACCACGAAATAACTATACCTTGGATCTGCTATATTTTGACATTTTGAGTGAGAGAAAAGTAGCGGAAGAGTTTGATGTATGTGTACGGCAGGGTTTCCCTTACATAGGCGTAGCCGTGGCGGCCCGCCACGGCTGAAATCCCACGGCCACGCCTACAAGATCCCAAGTTTTTTTATTTATTTGTTTTTTTTTTTTGCGCTGTTTCCCGAAGAAGCAGCGAGAACTACTATGTTGTCGCTTGTGATCACAGCCGGCGGGCAGCAAGGAGGAGCAGGCAGGGCAAGGTGAAGTTACAGCATAAGTTACTGACTTTAAAATGAGAAAGGTAGCAGTGGATATAATGCTTTTTGGTTTACATGTTTCAATAGCATTAAGATAAACGAGTGTTGACGATCTTGACAGGGTTTTCTCCAGTGCTTATTAGGCCAGGTTCTCCTCCCCCCACCAGGCTAATCATCACTTATTCATGTAAAATTTATTTATTTTTTCATGTCTGACTTTAACCACATCTAATACTGTATTACGGCATGAGCGCAACAGCGACAACTTAAGATCCATGTGTGAGCAGCGTGAGAGGTCGGGTGTTTTCATCTGAACCCTTAAAACCTCCAGCAGGCTACGCTGCACTGTTGACACGTTAGCGCGCGGCGCTAACAACTTAGCGACGTGACGTCTCGGAGAAAGCGTAAAAACACGGATGCTTCTTCTGAAGCGGGAAAATAACACTTCTTCTTAAGCAGAGCACGACGTCGCCTCGGCTCGTTCACGGCCAAGCCGGACTGAGCTCGATAACATTGACCCAGCACAGCCACTGGGTCGTTGGAGCTGCCCCGTGACTGCCTGATGGAAAACCAGAGGGTTTCATCAGACTCGTAAAGTTTCTTGTTTTTGGTGGGGACCCCCTGTATTTTACCGCTCCCTCCTGCAGTCTTCCCCTATTAAAATGTTAAATGATTCTGTAAATTCCGTGTATCAATAGAAAAAATCTCTGCCTCTGCCAGCTGCAGTAAATGTAGTTTCCAAATAATAAATAAGAGGTGCATTCATCTGTGTATCTTCTTTGATCCGCATTAGTGATATTCTCAGCACCAGAACAGTGAAGCAAAGAAAGATTCCTGAGTTTGTTAGTAATTTTATTTATTAGGTGCATCTAACCTGTTCGCCACAGCTGGAAAAATTCCTAAGGGAAACACTGTACGGTACGTAAAAGTTGTGTCAATAAAGGAGTAAAAGAGTTTTATCAAACTCTTTAAGTGGTTTGGATTCAACACATCATAGTGTTTGATTGCTTCACTTATCAAGAACATTTTACTAATCACAGTGTTAACAAATGTTCAAGCTGGTGATCACAGCTGCTTGTTGTCTTGGAAACTAATTTAAGAAGGAAGTGAATTTCAAAATGTCTTTTCTTAATCAATCCATTCATTCATTTTCTTCTGCTTATCTGAGGTCAGGTTGAAGGGGCAGCAACCTAAGTAAAGAGGCCCAGACATCCCTCTCCTCAGCCACTTGGGCCAGCTATTCTGGGAGAATCCCAAGTTGTTCCCTGGCCAGCCGAGCAACCTCCAGCATGTCCGGGGTCTTCACTTGAAAAATCTCCCAGTTGGAAGTGCCCAGAAAACCAAACCCGAGCCACCTCAACTGGCTCTTCTCGATTTGGAGAAGTGGATCTACTCCGTGCCCCTCCTGGTTGACTGAGCTACTCACCCTATCACTTAAGCTGGGTGGACACTGTGCGACTTTTTCACTCGTAGCACTCAGCTTCAGCTCAAACCCTACGACTTCCTCGCAGGGCAGATCTCACGAGTCATGTGCTCACACTGCACGACCCAGTTCTCGGATGCGACCCGACAGCTCACACTGTACGTCTGGTAGCAACACGTCGGACCTAAAAGTATGCTAAAAATAGCAGTTTTTACTCAACACGTCAGACTTTTTTGTCTTGTTTTGCCTGTTGTCCTTCGGGAGTGCTGCAGGAGGACACACAGGGATTTATGGGGGTTGGATGAGGAAAACGAAATAAAGAAAGTAAATCTGTGTTTTGTGATCAGTTTAATTTGACATGAACACGACAAACACACTTTCTTGACAAACTTTGTGAGTAAAAAAAACATGTAGAAATAAAAATGAACAACGTGTGTTATTAGGGAAATAGCAGGCGAGCGGTGTTGATGCATGATTGTGCATGCGCCGTGAGCGGTTCTGGTACTTTTTGGGTCGCAGCTGCTCGCAGCGCCGCTTCAATCCTCACGAGGGACGATCAAAATTTGAAACACGCCAGAAGTTTGTGCGAGCTCACGATTGCTGATCGGTAGCTGGTCACGTGATGTTAATCGCCTCTCGTAACCCCCTGTACACTACAAGACGCTCAGCGCAAAACTCGCCCCGATCTTGTGGATTCTCGCACGAGTGGAAAATCGGCTCAAAAAAGTGAAAAAGTTGCACAGTGTACGCCCGGCTTAAGGGAGAGCCCAAACACCCTGCAGAGAAAACTAATTTAGGCCACTTGCATCTGCGATCTCATTCTTTTGGTCACTACACAAAGCTCGTGACCATAGGTGAGGGTAGGAACTAGGGATGTCCTGATCCGATCACATGATCGGAAATCGGCCCTGATCGTTTCAGACTCGATCGGGACTCGGGCTTTACTTCCCGATCCAAGCCCCGATCCGGACTCGGATACTGGGTTCAAATTACAGGAGAGCAACTTGGTTCTCCTTAAAGGTTGTCAGGCTCCCCTGATGCCCTTAACTTACACACCCAGAAGGAGCACACTTTTGAACAGAGATGCAGAGCGGCAGGCAGACGGTAGATTATTCTTGAACTCCAGCTGCATTCTGCACACGGCCACAGTAACATTTTCTAAGTTTCTAAGTGGCGTCACCAAAAAATATATAATTAACACACAGTCATTCGTGTCCGTTCATTTTCTCTCTGGTAGGTTCTGTCTGTATTTGAGCATGACGTGTGGATGCGCTCGAGCTGCAGCGCTCGTCACTGGCGTAGCCGAGCAGCGCAGCGCACACTCCGCTTTTTTTGCGGTCAATAGATCAGTTTGATCTGCTAGTTAAAGTTACTTGTGAGGTGAAAAAGAAGGAAGCAGGCAGTTTTTCTGGAGGACTGGGAGATGCAGGAAGATCAGAGACAGACAGGACAGGAAGATGGGAAAATAAAAACCAAGAAAACAAAACAAAGTTCTTAAAAAAATAAAATGTAGGTGGATTGATCCCACTACACGTTTGTACCTGTATAAAGCAATAATTTATCAGCATGTAGTATTTATATAGTCGATACAATTCAGACCATCTTCAAAACTCCGTCCCATGCCCAGGGACGTATCTAAGCATTTTGGGGGCCGAGGCAAAATAGCCCCCTGCCAGCTATTTTAAGTTGAAGTTCAATCTGTTTTTATATTAGACTTTTCATGTTTGCAATAAAGTCCAAAAGTGCAGAATTTATGTTATTTATTACTTGATTGTTCAAGCTACCTCGCAGAAGTGATCTGTTGTTAAACATTAAAATAAAAAGGTAATTAAATAAAAAATAAGGAACATTCTGGAACTGTTTCTTGCTTTTCTTTCTTTTTTTTAATGTATCAAAAGTATCGGATCAGGACTCGGTATCGGCAGATTCTCAAATCAAATGACTCGGACTCGAGGGCAAAAAACCCTGATCGGGACATTTTTTGTAGGAACGTAGATCAACCAGTAAATCAAGAGCTTTGCCTTCTGGCTACGCTCTCTCTACACCACAACTGACCGGTGGCATCATTGCAGACTAGGCACCAATTCGTCTAATGATCTCGTACTCCACCTTTCCCTCACTTGTGAACAAGACCTCGAGATACTTAAACCCCCTCCACTTGAGGTAGGACCTCATGCCTGACACCCTCCAGGAACCCCCCAAGGGTTTAGAGCAGATCCTGTGTTCCAAGGCCAGGCGAAAAACCACATTGTTCCTCCTGGATCCGAGGTTCAACTATCCAATGTATCCTGCTGTCAGAAACCCCTGAATAGACTTTACCAGGAAGACTCAGGAGTGTGATCCCTCTGTAAACATACTTTTAATCTTTTTTTTAATCTTTTTTATACTTTTTATTTTATTTTATTTTTTTGTTAAGCTCCTCGTGACTTATCTTGAGAGGTGCTATATAAAAGATCACTTTATTTCTTTATTTTCTTTCTGTAGTCGGAACACACCATGCAGTCCCTCTTTTAAAAACAGGGGGACCACCACCCTGGTCTGCCAATTCAGTGGAACTGCACTCGATATCCACGTCATATTGCAGAGTCACGTCAGCCAACAGCCCCACAACAACCAGAGCCTTGAGGAACTCTCAGCGGATCTCACCTACCCCTGGGGTCTTGTCCACCAAGGAGCATTTTGACCACCTCAGTGACTTCATGACTTCAGCACCAGAAATTGGAGAGCCAACCCAAAGTCCCCAGACTCTTTCTCACTGGAAGATGTGCCAGTGGGATTGTGGAGGTCTTCAAAGTACTCCGCCCACTCGATCCTGAGGCGAGGTCAGGAGCACACAATCTCCACTATGAACAGTGTTGGTAGAGCACTGCTTTCCCCTCCTGAGGTGCCAGATGGTGGACCAGAATCTACTTGAAGCCGTACAGCAGTCTTACTCCATGGTCTCACCAAACTTTTACCTCCGTGACCACTCGAGCCGCATTCCGCTTGGACTGCCGTACCTAAAAGCTGCCTCTGGAATCCCACAGGCCAAAAAGAACCAATAGAACCAATAGAACTTTTCTTCAGCAATGAACCTGCAACCACAGCTTTGATAAGCCGCTTTAACAATGGAAGCATGGAACAAGGCCCATTCGGAATCAATGTCCCCTACCTCCCCTGCGACAAGTTGGAAGTTCTGTCGGAGGTGGGAATTGAAGCTCCTTCTGACCCTCGCAATATGTTTAGGCCTGCCAGGTCTGACCAGCATCCTCTCACAACTAGATAATAGTCAGTTGTAGGGCTGCTATCGAATATTTTTGTAATCGAGTACTCTATCGAATCTTTTATTGATTAATCGAGTACTCTAATAAATTACTCTTTTGCGTTTTTAAACCATTATATCAAATAGCATGTTATAAAATATGAAAGACCTCTTGAAATGAGAAAGCAATTGCCAGTTATTCTTCAAGTTTTATTCAAAATTAGTTTTCAAAACTTCAGCACTTCAACTTTACTTCACAGTAAAAAAAAATGCGAGCGGCTGTGGCCCAAACAGCACCAGAACCGCTCACGACGCATGCGCAAACATGGCTCACCAGCTGTTTCCCTATTAACACACGTTCGTTTTAATTTCTACACTTTTGTCTCACACTAACAAGGATTGTCGAAAGCATGTTTGCCGTGTCAAATTATACAGATCACAAATCATTTATTTACTTTCTTTCACTTTCCTCCGCCACTCTCATAAATGCCTGTGTCCTCCTGCAGCAATGCCGAGGGACAACGGACATAAATAACAACACAGTAAAAAGTTCGACGTGTTGTAAAAACTGCTATTTTTTGCACATTTTAAGTCTGACGTGTTGCTACCAGATGTACGGTGTGAGCTGAAACTAAGTGCTACAAATGAAAAAGTCGCACAGTGTCCGCAGAATATATAGAAATACAGGCTAAAATGCATTATCTTGTAGAGGCTCCGAGTCCGCTTGCAGAAGTGACATTTACAGGTGGATGTTTCCTGGTCAGGTCGCAGCATCGAGGAATGTGGTGTTGTGGTAGGCTAAATCCATTTTACAGTATTTACACTGGAGTACGTTTTCCGCCTTACGACGTGAAAATGGTCCCACACCTTTGACATTTTGTGTCTTTTTCGCACTCCACCGGGGTCCACGTTGTCCGCCACGGCTTAAAAGAAAGTTAAGTTGTGTTCGCTACTCGCGTGTGCGTTCAATGCAGTGTGTATGTGCGTCACTTATTTCGGTCCGGGTGAAACATGACCACGGGCGATTGCAAAGCCATGAATTAATTTAATTAAACATGAATTAAACGAAGCTTCGAGGCAGAGAATTTGACTCGAGGATTTTTTGTACTCGAATTATTCGAGGTAGTCGAGGAATCGTTTCAGCCCTAGTCCGTTGTAGGGTTGTCACGGTGTGAAAATTTAACCTCACGGTTATTGTGACCAAAATTATCACAGTTTTCGGTATTATCGCGGTATTTTTTTAAACATGTTAAATTTTCACACAACTAAAACCCTGTATATCAGGAAAATATTGTCCTCAGTTTGTGTCTAAATTTTGCCTACAATTTGTTATTTTGTTATTATGTTGTTTATTTGTTTACATATTTCCCCTTTAGTCTTTAAAATACCAATATTTGCCCATAACTTCTTTTTTCTTTGTTTGATGTCATCATATAAAAATATTAGATCAGATGATACTCAGTACTCAAGTAGCCTTCTAATTAGATACTTTTTTACCCTTACTTGAGTAATAAACCCTATATCAGGAAAATATTGTCCTCGGTTTGTCTCCTTCCAGTGAGCTTTGCAGATTTGGGAAAATGTCATCAGGCAGTAATCATTGTTAAATTCATAATCAGACCAACTCTTATCTGCCCCTGGGAGCCCCGTAATGCATAGAGTCATTTCAACATGGGGGTGTTCGCGACACGGTTTATATGCAGGTAGCGGGCGCTGCGGCCATTTTATATAGCGACTCGTTGCATTCTCCCTCAACCCAAATCCTCGGATCACGCATTTTAGCTAAAACGCTAACGTTAGCTTGCCTTGCGTTGACTGGAGAGTTGTGGGTGATGGTCACGTAGATGTGTCATGAGATTTGAAGCGTTGCTGCCTTTCACAGACACTTTCTGCACGTGCTGCAAACAGGATAGCCGTCTTCTATCAACTGTTCCTCGGCATTCTTTAAATATCCAAAAAAAATGCCCGTACTTCCCACTTTGTCTTCTTTGAGGGATAATAAATGTCCTCCTGAGCGCTGCCGTCTCCTCCTTTGGCCATTATTTCAGCTTTAGCTTCAAGAAAGTTTTGGTTGTAAACAACAAAGTGCATATGTGCCACCGGCAACTTCAGCAGATGATACGGTGGCTGGTAAGGGCCACCGCGCCTACACCGTAGCCACGGTAATCCACCGAGATAATATAGTTTTTTTTTAAAAACAAGACGGTTATTATTATTGTCAACTTTTTTACCGGGGTTTACCGCTACACCAGTTACTGTAACAACCCTAGTCAGTTGACAGATCTGCACCTCACTCCACTTGAGTGTCCGAGAAATGCTACAGCAGATCAGATGATTGTAGCTTGTTTTGTCAATTATACATTTTGTGCAGCTAATTGTGTATAAATGCAAAATCCTTTTAGTCTACTGGTTGATATGAAATTAAATATTCTGACAAACTAGGGTAAAATACCAGTATATAGCATATATCCCAAGCTTAGGAGACATGTTATTTTTGCTTATCGTTTGCTTGCTACCTTCATAGTCTGGTTTGAACGTAGCATTACTATGATGCATTTATGGTTACCACTTAAAATTATTCTATTTATAAATGTAACCTTGTTGATTAAAATTTATTTTTGTTAACTTTGTTCAAAATAACATTTATCACTTCACTTATCACTGCTGCTTCGCTGTGTATCTGTGTATCTAGCTAAAAACAGCATGAAAAGTTGAGGCTCTGCTCTTTGTGCACATACACAGTATTTTGATTGTAAAAACTTCATGAATTCAGCTCAAAGAATTGGTCTATCATTTTCCCGATTTTCCAGGACGTGTGGAAACCTAACTGAATTAAGTCAATTTATTTTTCTGTAAAGAAAAGAAAGCACAATCCAACATTTTACCTCTCCAGAGCGTCATCCTCCCCTCTCCTCCTGCGGGAACGTTCGATACCGGGTTTGTCATATTCACCAAAGTCAAAATCTGCAACAGAGAAAAAGGTTTTCCTTAAAAGATAAATTCTAGGGATGGACAATGTTTTTAACATATCAGTATCGGTTCGATAAATAAAACCGGGCCGATATTACCAACCGATATTTTTTCCATCTCGTCTCCATTTGTTTGCCTGTTTCAAAGGGTGAGGGAGTAATGTGTAATTGTTTAGTCATGTGAACAGTGGATGAAATCACCTCAGAACCATAAATGTGTGTGTTGTGTGTAGGGCTGCAACAAACGATTATTTGGATAATCGATGAATCGGATGGGGTCTCGACACGATTAATCGGATTACATAGGGACATTTTTAAAAACTGCTAGGGAAACGTTATTTTTCTCCTTCCTTCACTTTATTAAACACAACATTATTAGAAAACAGTTCAATAGCAGAAAAACAACATGCCATCACCTAAATTGTCTGATAAGGTGTATAGACAGAGACCCTAAGCTACACTTATCTGTGACCTAAAATGCTTGGTCCAAGTTAAACAGCTTAAAGAGCAAGTCAAACCCTACCAGAGTCTAACTCCACTCTAGGGTTGTCACGATACTAAAATTTCAAACTCGATTCGATACTTGAATAAAAACTCGGTACTCGATTTCGATACTATTTAAAAACACCAATTTATTGAACAAGTTTATTCAAAAAATAACATTCCTCAATTTATATTGCAAAAATTAAATGTTAAGAATTAAGTGTATAAAGTGCTTAAACCTTTCAAGTATTAGCATTTTTTTAAACGTGCATACAAAAACTGGCAAAAGTTAACACTTTAAATCATGAATTGTCTCACTATATATACATTATTTGCAGAGTGATGTTTTGCTGCTTAAATTCTGTTTAAGTAGCATTTTTGTCATAAGATGTAATGCAATGTTTTGTTCTGTACTTTTGAACAACTCTGTTGGTCAATAAAGGGAGAAAACGAATTTCTCCACAGTAGGACAAAGGTACATCTACCGGTAATCTTAATAAAAACAGATTGGCGCACGGCAGTGACGTCATTAAAAGCGCCGGTTAGTTAGCCGCAGCTAGTCTGTTTACGCCTAGAAATACTGCGGTCAAGTGAATCCCAGACCCGCTCCAAACGAACAGGAGAATCACGTTAATGATTCCTAACAAAACCTTTCGACATGAAGATGTTTTGGTGCAGATAATGTCTTATTTCGAGGCTGCACCATGGGTGCCCGTCCGCACCCGTTATATGGATATACACTGATGGCGATTCGCCGATGGATCTAAATACCCCGGGGAATCCAAGTAGCACCAAAGTTGTCAGCGTGAGTAAACAAACGTACTGCATGCTAGAAATTAAGTCCGGGTTGCAATAAACGGGAGTTTCCTTTAAGCACATAAGCGTGAATATACAACTACGTGTCGGACTTGGTATGCTAATTAAGTTGGGCTGTGAAGCGCCTCCCAAATTCGCAGTTTATGTTTTTGTTTATTTATTTGGCAGACAAAACTTGGATCAGAGACAACTCGCGTGGGAAATTGCAATGTAGCCATGCGGCGTCTTCTTCTTCTGTTTGTCTGGGAGGCGGAGGCTGCTTTACGGCATCTGGCTGTTGTGCGTGTCGGTGTACTTGAAGAAGGCTGTGTATAATAGTCCATAATATCGATACCACAGGGATGGAATATCTTATTTAGATACCACTTTTAGTATCGATTTATATCTAGGTATCGATTTTTTGACAACACTACTCCACTCCCACTTCATGTTTGAAAAATGCAACACATGCTGTTGCCTGGCAGACCGAGAGGGCGGAGCCACTAACAAATACACACACACTCAGGCTCACAACAGCATTGTGACATCATAATGTACCAGTTTACATCATAGCATACTTCTTAGCCAATAGCGGTGGCAGATTTAAATTAAAATACAGTGCAGAGTTTTTACCTGACAACGGCACAACACTGCCAGTTTTAGGAAGAATATTTAAATTTTAACTAAGATGCACTGAAGTGCCAAATTATTGACGACACGTGTCTGCAGCACGATTAGACACTCGTTTATTTAGTTTATCAGCAAAAAAAAGTTTATTTGGGGGTGACTTGCTCTTTAAGGGCAATTCTCATCTGTTTTGTTTGATCTCATCTGTAGACATTTATTATAATTGGGGATGCCAAACAACTAATTTTTAAATGTAATTAAACATAGGCTGTGAATTAATCAAAATTAATCACCATTTCCAAAAATGACTGAAAAAATACCAAATAAAACAAAAGTAAATGAATGCCATCCTCCTTGTGATGATGCCCTGGGCAACTGTCATAAAGTCACATCAAGAAATGCTGCTGATCATTCCAATGATCCCAAATAGACTCACATTAGGCCACATGAAAGCAACTGAACCCAAAAATATATTAACCAGTATATAACTGCACTCACACACAACACGCCTGCAGCAACAGTTAGGACTCCTCCCTCCCTTTTAAAAACGTTTTCGCTTCTGAGGGCATTGTAGTTGTAAAGCCACATGTTAGTAGTCAGACCCCGGTGTGATCAACCAGTTTCTGCGAGAATGTGACGGCGGAACCGGTTCGTAGCCCCCCCCCCCCCCCCCCGTCTATCTAATAGCGTCGCGCTTACAATTTTATAGACTTTTTAAACGAGCTTAGGGCATGTCTAGCCTGTGTAATAATCCGGGGCTTGGGTGAATCACTTTTGAAAAGTTTTTAACTTACCCGGACACAGGGCTCTCTCCTTCCTCGCTGATGATTCTGACATGCTTGCGCTGCATCATCAATGCAGTACTCCCGTGCCATGCTAAGTCTGACCTACAAACGTTGCAGGTAATGAATGTCTTCGCCTGATTTAACTGAAAATGCTCCCAAACTTTAGAAGTTTTTACTTATTTGGGGTCTCGCTGCTTCTGCCATGTTCCTCTTTCCAAACACTTGCCAGCTCTCCGGTCTGCGCGCAACGGCGGGCGGGAGGGGAGGGGGCTTTTGAAAGAGTTGCGCAACACAACGAATCGATGACGCAATTCGTTGCCAACGCTTTTAGTAATCGATTTTCATCGAATTTATCGATTCGTTGTTGCAGCCCTAGTTGTGTGTACATAATAATGTAAACTCTGCTTTAATAGTTTTCATACTATACAAAATCTTCAGATTTTAGAAGCAATAACATAAGTATATTGGTATCGGCAAATATCGGTTATCGGCCATAACAGTGATTTCGATATTGGATATCTGTACCTGCCCAAAAATGTCATATCGGTGCATCACTAATAAATTCTTTATTTGACTAACTATAATAGTACATTAGACCCATTTCTGGTGACTTTTAATCTATGTAGACACCAGAACACCACACATCTCTGTAAGTACTAGTTGTACCCCCAGCTGACGGACTCTATTCAAGCCTGTTTAGGTCATTTAAGAACATAGCAGTAAAACGGCAAACACTGACCTAAACACTCATACGTACCATAGCACTAGATCAAGTTTCAATGTTCAAATTAGTCACGGCACATGGAAACAAGCCTTTATTTTTCCATGCATTCAAAATATTAGTTTTGGATCAATCAATAAATAATAAGCTACTTCTAAGCAAGAGCACATAGAAAATTATTGATTTACAGCTCTCATTCGACTTCAGCTTCTTCTGACATTAAGGATGTAACACATGAAAGGATTACAGGAGACATTGTGTTGGAAAGATGTCAAATAAATTTGTGTCAACATACAGAGCATGGTCTTGAAACGTTTCAAAATCTACAAAGAAGATGTGAGAAATGACAGACCAAAGGTGATTTAAAATGCTGAGCACCATATTTCACAAATCTACAGGGAAATGGTAGCTGAGATATCTAGACCGCCAGATGCCAAAGCAAAATGATTTTGTTCTGCATGCCAGTCTAGCCACGCTCCACTGGAACCTCTGCAGCCCCGGACAGTCTGCTGGCTGGCTGATCACATCTGGCTTGGTGGGCGGGAACAAAGTAGGCGACGGCTCATTTGGAATGGCTTTGACATCAACTTTGTATTATTTAGACCTGGGCTTTGAGTCAAGAGCAGATAGAGGTCCTTATAACATCCTGATGGTGCATAAGGACTTAAAGATGCAATGGAAAACATGTAAAACGAGCTAGTTAAAAACATTTTTACTGACTCTTAATGTATATTGTGGAAATTAAAATGTGTCTTTAAAACTGATAAATAACAATGTGGTTTTTCCACATTCGTCTAAAAACTAGGGATGCACCGAAAACTCGGCCACTGAACATTTTCGGCCAAAAATGATCGAAAAGGGAATTTTTGGTTTTCAGCTGAAACACCCAAATCACCAAAAACACAGCTGAAACAGACCGTCAGGTGAACCTTGTTTTTGTTTCATCTTGCTCCGTAACTTGCTTTTTGTTTCATAAAAATAGTACATTCTGATTTCAAAAGTAACATTTTCCCCCTGGCAGTAATGCTATGTTATTAAGCTTTTACTTATTTAATTAGGCTTTTTTTCCCCTTTCTTTCAATGTTTCGTTTTTTTCTGCCTTGGTTTCCTCATCTTCGATTTTGGTCAAGAATTTTCGTTTCGGTGCATCCCTACTAAAACCCTCCGCCAATAGCACGGCTCAATGATAGGACCACCTGGTTGTCTGTCTTATTGAACTACGAAACTTCCCTGGGTCTTTCATTCATTACACACTTATGTCTTAAGCAACAGAAGACCACTGGTGTGAGAGGTTCTCTGCTTAATAAAATCTGAGACGGAAAAACAGCCGGCTGCTAGCACTTCAAATTTACGACAAACTACCAGGGTCCCAAAAAGAAAAAAAACTGTTTGAAGTAGGGTTGCAAGGATTAACTTAGGGCTGGGCGATATGGACCAAAACTTATATCTCGATATCTTTAAGCTGAATTCCGATATACGATATATATCTCGATATTTTTCCTCCTGTAAACTGTTGACAAGTTAACTCACTTCAAGCTCTTGAGAAATTATATACATAAATCAGTAGGTTAAATGCATAAAAATGTATTGATTCTTGTCAAACTTTAACCATAGTGCCTATTCTCTACCAGTCTGAGCTTTAGTAACACAGGTACAGCTGTCTGCTAATACACACGCACGCACGCACGCACACACACACACACAGTTGAGAGCCAGAGGTGTATCAAATGTCCCACAGGCACTTTTTAATTATATATTTATAATTAATGTAAAATTATTTAAATTTCATCTAGAGGTGGCCCATATTGTATAGGTCTTGTCCAGAGAAAAAAAAATCCATCATGTTAAGCTAAATGTACGATGATGTAATTGCATCTACTGAAGATCACATGGGTCATGCACCATGGAGTTATTAGAAAAACTAGTTATTAACTAGTTGTTAGTTATTAGTTAGCAGTGTTAGCTCATATCAGCGATTATACTGTAATGATTCAGAGTCTCTGGTTGCTCTTTTATGAGTGTTATTTTCGGGCTACTGTCGCCATAACCCACACCTTACAAACTCAACTTTTTCATCAGAATCACTCGTAACGGAGTATTTACTAGCATAGCAAACCAGAGCGGAAAAAAACGGAACCGGAACAACATTTCTCACCCGTTGAGTTCGCCTTCAAAATAAAACGGTAACCCCGTTAGGGTTGTCACGGTAACCGATATAGCGGTAAACCCCGGTAAAAAGGTTGACAATAAAAATAACCGTACAGTTTTTAAAAAACTATATTATCTCGGTGGGTTTACCGTGGCCGCGGTTTTGGCGCGGTGACCCTTACCAGCCACCGTCGCTTCAGCTGAAGTTCCCGCAGCGCGCACACGCACTTTTTAGTTTGCAACGGCACCAAAACTTTGAAGCTGAAATAATGGCCGAAGGAGGAGACGGCAGCGCCCAGGACATCCATCAGCCCTCAAAGAAGACTAAATCGGAAGTATGGGCATATTTTGGATTTCTGAAAAATGCTGAGGGACAGTTAATAGAAGACGGCTATCCCGTTTGCAGAACGTGCAGGAAACAAGTGTCTGCAAAAGGCAGCAACACTTCGAATCTCATGGCACATCTGCGTGACCATCACCCACGTCTCTACAACCAGTGCAAGGTAAGTTAACATTAGCATTTTAGCTTAAATGCATGACGTGAGGACTTTTGATTGAGGGAGAACGCAACGAGTCACTATATACTGCAGCCGCAGCGTCCTCTGCCAGCATTTAAACCGTGTCACGGACACCCTGTTGCTGTATGAAGCATCTTATTTGTTGATGATGAAGAGAAATATACAATTAGTTCCTTGTCATTGATTTGTTTACTTATTCAATGCCATTTATACTTGAACATTTGGATTTGATTACATAGTGTAGTAGTTATTTTAGTAATTTGTTTAAAGTGGCTATTTATTTTAAATACATATTTTTTAAGGTTGACTTGTACAGTGCTCAAGTCAAGTGTGGACTGGAGTTTTAGATTTTCATTTTGATAATGAAGAAAACAAGTATATGAGAAAACAAGTGGTGTTTCTTTGATTTGTTTACATATTGTTTATGTTTCGAATGTTTGGATTTGTATAATTTAAACCTGCACTGACTATTGTAACATGTTCCAGAAAAAGAAGCTATTTGTTCCTTTACTTGTGAAAAGTTGCACTTTTGCTAAGGCTTTGTGTTATTTTAGGTTTAATAAACACTGTTAAACCTTTTCAGAACTATTTCAGTTTGTGTAGAACAGGACTATCAATGCTTTCTGAACATATGCAACACCGTTTAAAAAATACCGTGATAATACCGAAAACCGTGATAATTTTGGTCACAATAACCATGAGGTTAAATTTTCATACCGTGACAACCCTAAACCCCGTAGTTTACTATTCAAACCCTTACAATATGTTTCAGGTCATTTGGCCACTCCGGCTTTCCGTAGCCGTTTCCTCATTACACAGGGGAGGGAGGGGTTTGGCTCGTCTCTCCGCACAAGCAGGATGGAAAACAGAACTCCGTTGGCATTGAACGTCCCCAAATAATTAAAAACCAGGAGGCCAAATGCAAAGTTTAGAGCAGCACATTTACCCAGAGGCTCTCAGACTGAGCAAACTTGTGAGAATACACGTAATAGCCGCTTAGAGACAGAGCAACATGTCGCTAGCATAGCGGCTAATCGCTAGCATAGCGGCTAATCGCTAGCATAGCAGTTTGGCCAGTTATATCGATATTAAGTCATCTTATATCTTGTTTAAAAATTATACCGATATTTAAAGAATATCGATATATCGCCCAGCCCTAGATTAACTGATTTGACTATTAACCAAAGTGTGAAACGCTGCAGTTAACCCACCAGAAAGACATCCCCAACACCGCAAATAAAAGAAAGACATTAGCAGACCAGAGCGAAAGTGAAACTGAACAAACGCAAGCAGCAGAACCAGTGTAAACAACCACCAGGACTGTTCCGTTTCCACCTAGAAAGTGCTTCAAGTCACCTGTGAGGGAATAATTAAGACTCCCAAAGCTGCTAAAAGAGAAATTCAGAACGATGGCTCATCCATCTCATCCCAACTTATCATGTCTGAAACCAACACGCCAACAAATTCGCTCCAACTGAGTCAGATTGCGTTAGTGACTGAATGGATTTAACAGTAATATCAGAACAATTCAGTGAACAATGGTTCAATGTGTTGTTCTACATTTTTATCTGTACAAGCCACTACAGCAAGCCACTTAATATTTAATCAATTACACCTCTCTGTAAATCCTGTTCTATATAGCAATACAATCATTTATCATTGTCCAAATAATATTCTTAATGATGAAATTTGAAAAGACATGAACAAGTAGAAATTACATTTAAGTAATAAGTAATAATCATAACAATAACTGCACTAGTAGGAATTAGCATTTTCATTCATTAAGGTGTCTCCATCCTTCAGTGCTAACCCTGACCAGTTATCAACAACTAAACATTTTTGTCTTTTTACGGAAACTCAAAAAAGGCTTTTAGGCAAATATAATAAAGGTGTGGTTCACTTAAATTTTTTTAATGATTATTACTGACAATCAATAACTCTGGAGTTTTTCATACAGGTTGAACATGAAAATAGTCTCCTACACCCATCTCCTGCATTAGCTTCTGATAGAAAATAGACAGTGAAACTCTAGGATTAGACAATCCTGACAGATCTACGTCACTTAACATTATGGATTCACCCATCTTAACTCATGACAGGGAAGGCTGCTGTCTGTTTAGCATCCAGGAAACAGTAAAGTTAAAGTTAAAGTCCCATTAGTTGTCACACACACTGATGTGTGTGCGAAATTTGTTCTCCGCATTTGACCCATCCCCTGGGGGAGCGGTGAGCTGCAGACACAGCCGCGCTCGGGAACCATTTGGTGGTTTAACCCCCCAATCCAACCTCTTAATGCTGAGTGTCAAGCAGGGAGGCATTGGGTCCCATTTTTTCAAAGTCTTTGGTATGACCCGACCAGGAATCGAACCCTGATCTCCCAGTCTCAGGGCGGTCACTCTACCACTAGGCAACTGAGCAGGTAGTAGAGAATGGCTCGACTAGTAGAAGCTAACTGTTAGCATTAGCATCTCCATCACACAGCAGAAGCCCTCCAGGCTTGAGTTATTTGTGAAGATAAAACATCAACATTGCAAATCTGTAGAAGAGTGAATTTTCTAAGGAAAATCTCAGAAAAGGAACAATAGCTTATTCAGGGGTTCAAAACCTTTATAGAATGTAATCATGCCTTTTATCAATAATTTATAGAATGTGTGTGTGATTTATGTGTGTTATTATAGATGTGAAATCAATTCATGTAAAATCATCATGAAACCATCATTATTTCTCAGACAATAATCATACCAGCTAGGGCTGTCACGGTAACCGCAAAAATGAAATATCGCAATATGAAGAAGCCCACCGCGCTGCATCATGGGCCACTGCGATTACTGAACTTGGTTCAACTCAATGATGCATGTTGAGAAGGATGGCTGCGCTGGTATCAAAACGAAACGTTACTTCGCTCCTTTGGGAGCGCTTTGGTTTTCAGTACGTCAGCTGCTGCGCAGCCAGAGTCCTTGGCCGGGACAAAGCTGCCACCAGCGGCAAAAAATAAATAAATAATAAACGCTCGGAGACCTGCTGAAGTCCCGGACAAGCACTGCTTCTGCAACCGTCCCGAAGAGAGTTTGAGCCGAGCTGGAGCTCACTCGCTACCTACAGGAGGAATGCATCCACCCTAAATAAAACCCCCCTGACATGGTGGAGCAACAACCGGGAGAGATTCCCTTTGCTCGCCAGAGTCGCACGCAAGTTGAGTTCGGAAGCGAGCGGGGCCGGACCGGAGCGGAGGTAGTGGAATTTGGGGTAAGTGCAACGAGCGCACCATCCGAGAGGGTTTTCAGTGTTGCTGGAAATGTTGCCACCCCTCTCAGATCCTCTCTCAAACCGTATATGGTTAACATGCTGGTTTTCCTTGTGGGTAACAAGGACGTGACCGAGCTATAAATCACCGTCATTCGTGTGTGTGAAAGTGAAATGATAGTGCGCCCACCCCCCGGCGCACGCGCGCCCGGTACATGCAATTTTTTATGCATGATTTTAAACAACTAAACAAAATGGGGACTTGTTTCTTATTTGTTAGATGCTGCAGCCAAATTTGCATTTAAAAGTTTAACCTTCTCCTGAATTTTGTTGTTTTTAAGTTCAGTCGGACTCCGACTGTCGGACAAACAAACGTTACTGCGATCTGTGTTGTTACTGCCCTTTGATCTGCATTCAGTAAAGCGTTATAAAAGAAGGCACAGCAATTTTTAACCTTTTTTAAATGTGTAAACATTATGTTTAGATAGTACTGCAATAAAAAAAATGACTGAAGTAATATCGCATACCGCAATATTAAGCCACCCTGAATCACCGCAGGGGGAATTCCTCAACCGCGACAGCCCTAATACCAGCAACATTTGTACTCGTTGCAACCCTAATACGAACTTAATAGTTTAACATATTAGTAGTTTGTCTTAATCCTTCATTTATTTATTATTGCAATTTTAATTTAATTTTACTTTTTCTCTTGAGTAACTATTTCTAATCCAGTTAATCTCACACCTGATGAAATAGTCAATGGAATATGAAATGTCAAAGTGCAAGACAGGAGATACTTATATGTGTCTGTAAGTTACACATGCACACACACACAATGACAAAATTAATATCTTCACATTTAAATATCTTCTTTCTAAGCATAGATGATGTCTATTTTTTAATTTGTCACTTTGAAAGCTACTTAAATTTTCACTTATATATAACAAAGTTAATGTTTCATTTAGTTTCATTGTTTTTTCTCAAATAAACTATATTTAAAACAAGCAGAAAGATTTTGATTATTTTATTTTAAAACATGTTTTATTAATTTGACATCAAAATAAAATATCTCTATTTTCATTTTGTTCTTCTTTAATGCTTGAAGATTTTAGTTTAAAATAAACCTCTTTGATTGATCCAACACAGTGGTATGATGTTTGACAAGTTCAGCTTTTGAAAATAAACCTTCAAAATCAAAAATAAGTTTCTAATATCTTCAAATCTCATTTAAAAGATCAAGAGAACATTGAAGGTTGATAAAACAGTGATTTGTTTTAGATTGTGATTTATACTGACATCAACTCATATGTGGTGAAAGGATTTTTTTCATGTCGTCCAGACCTAATAAAAACACACGCTAATACATCAACACTTCCATCTAAACTACAGATCCTCAAAGTCATTACTTAAAACTAATTTGCATAAATTAAGCTGTTTGATCAATTTTTTTCGACTTCAATTTGCAATAAATGAGCTTTTTGTCATAATTTTTGATCATTTATTTCTAACCAAACTAAACAGCCATGCAAAGAGCAATAACTGGAGAACATGCTAACATAATATAATCATAGTACTTCACATGCCCTCAGACACAATCCATGCTTCTGCAGACTTGGACCATAATTGACACTTTTTAAGACCGCGTAAGAGCCCCGAAACAAAAGCCTGGAACTAATCAATACTTCATTTTGAGACCATCATATTTGAGCTTTTGAATATAACACATGAAAATTGCACCACATGTTAACCAAATAACTACGTCGACTTGAGTTTTCATTGAAATATGAAAGGTTTTTCTTCCCATTTGTGCACCAGAAGGGCTAACGCAGCTAACATGCTAAAGCCTGCGTCTTTGCTTTGCTTGTATTTAGCGTTCAGTACACACACAATGTGATTAGTTTACTTTTTCAAGTTTATAATTTAGCCAAAATATATGCTAACTTCTTATTTTTAACTCTGTTTACACCCTGGTGTCAAACCATGATGGTCGTGTGAACGCGGCCTACGTATAGCAGCTAGCTATAGCTGCGTTAGCTTTATGTAGCTAACAGCTAACTTAACACAGTGGGGGAAAATGGAGCGCTACTCACCCTGAGCGTTGGCTGACATTGTGCAAGGTCCGTCCCGCTTATAGTCCGACTACAAACCCGTTGGCTGCATTTAATCTTTAATAAATCATCGTTGCGTGATCTTTAAAAACAAGAGGCTTCTGTTTAGGATTAATGTGTGTCCACAACAGGAGAGGAAATCGCTAAGGTGGTGATGATGACGACTATGCGTTGTGGGTGGAGAAACAACAGCGGGACCACCGATCGGTTTGCTGCATCACAGCAGCCTGTCAGATGATGTAAACACCCACTGAAGATTAATCTGATGTCTATCTGTATTTACTCTCTTCTACAGATTTTAGGGGAATAACATTTTAGGTGCGCGGTTCATTTGAAATGGCAACTGCCACAGAAAAGGGAGATATGGCATCGATTTTTCGACAATTGATTACGCCATTAACAACTTGTTTACTGTACTCTCTTTGTTTACTAGAATAATATAATATAATATAATATAATATAATATAATATAATATAATATAATATGTTATATTATATTATATTATATTATATTATATTACATTATATTATATATTTTCATATTATATAATTGGATGTAAATATAAGAAAATAAGACGATAAACAGACAGAATGCAATGAAGTACAAAAACTCCATCAATACACCTAAAGGGGACAAATATCTTTTTTTCCTTAAGTTATATTAGTTCTAAAGGGTGATACAAAACATATTTATGAAGTTCTTTGCACTAAATCTCTCTCACATAAGGCAATTTCAGCAGTTTTGTTCTTGGCTTCATTTCAAGATCCTGGTTCTGATCTTTAGGGCCTTACATGGACAAGCAACTTCATACACTGGTGATCTTCTCAGTCCCTACGCCCCCAGGTCCCTGAGGTCCAGTGACCAAAGCCTACTGGTTGTGCAGCACACCAGGCTAAAGACCAATGGTGACAGATAATTTGCTGCTGTGGCCCCCAGACTCTGGAACTCTCCCTGAGCCTGAGATCAGTGGACTCAGTGGTCTCCTTTAAAAAGCAGCTGAAAACTCACCTGTTCAGGCTGGCTTTTGTATGACCTTTGTCACCACCCTTTCTTTGTTCTGTTCTTATTCCGCCTTTCCCCGGATCCATTGATTTCCCCCTTTCCTTACATATTTTTTCTTTTCTCCTTTTAAACATATTTGTATTCATTTTTGAAATCTTTTGTACTTGATTTCACATTCAATGTCAACCAAAAATTGTTTTGCAAAACTTAACCAAATTTTAATAAGGGCCTCAGGCTGCTTCATATGATCTCTGCATGGCCTTTTATGACACATACAAAGCTGGAATGATAATTATTTGATGGCACAATAAAGAATACACAACAATTTAAAAAGAACGAAAATTATTCAATTGTTAATCGGCCACAATCATATGAAACCTTGAAATAAGCTGTTTACTGAGAAGGATAAAAATGTTTTACTAAATCCTCAAAAGTTCAAAAGGTCTGACACATTATAGATAAAACACTAAATAAAGGAAATTCTTCTGTGTGGTCAAAGTTAATGAAATAATCTATTAAATGATCTATTCTTTTGTTTGCAAATGATATTTCTTCATTTTTTATTCTACTTTTTTAGAGGCAAATGATAAATCATTCTCTAAACCTGCATGCTATTGTATGTATGTATTTATATAGCGTCTTCTTAGCCAAACTTTAGAGAGGAGAAAGTATTGTCAAACATCCAGTGAAGCACCGCTTACTGCATTGTAGTAGTTTTAAACATCTAAACTCAAGGTTCTCAAATGGCTCAAATGAAGGCAGCTGGGCTCCTTTTGTTTCTTGAAGTATTTTTGCTTTTCATATGAGAGAGTTGCACTTATAAACTGTAGCTGTCTGTTGTTTCTTAATGAGCTGAAACTACCTATCAATACCCCTCCTTCCTAGCCCCAATGGGTTGTTGATGTTAGGTCCTGTTGTGTTGGAAGAGTTGTTTTGATTAGATGGGTTAGGGTTATGCCCTGCGATGGACTGGCTCTCTGTCCAGGGTGTATCCCGCCTACTTGCCCGTTGACTGCCCCCCCCCCCCCCCCCCCCCCCGCGACCCTGCATGGACAAAGCGGGTTCAGAAGATGGATGGATGGATGGGTTAGGGTTAATTGAAACTGCTTGGGGCTCTATGGTACAAGGGGCAGGCTATGCATAACCAAATTTGCCATATTGCATACTTTGTATCGTAAGACTATCACTTTAACCGATTTCTAAAATAATAATACATAATTTCAGAAAACTTCCTTTAAAATAAGGAAAATTTCAACCTGCAGTCTTCCAAGCTTTTTGAACCTTTCCTGGGAATTGAACAATATTCCCTTTGCAGATTCAGCCATTTCTCCCATTTTTTAAAAAGGTCGTCGCTGAGAAACAGCTCCACAGCAGTCTGAGATTTTATAAAAGCTTGTGAATATTATATTTCCTTCATGGCAGATTGCATATGATGCTATTTTTATTGTAAAGCATTTTTTTTTTGCACAAAGAGAACCAGGTAGCACAAATGCAACCCAAAAAGGACCTATCACTGAAGGCTAAAACTAAAGAAAGTATAAAAACATTTCTAAAACTGAAAAAAGTTGGGTATCTTTGTAAAAAATATTTATGTAACTACCATTATATTATAAAACAACAGTGAAACCACTATTCTATTTATAACAGGTAAATCTTTCAACAATTACATTGTAATAAAATATTTTGGGAATGTAATTGTATATCTTTCATTTTCTTATGTTTGCACTCACACTAACACCAAATTACAGGGAAAATTGATTAATGAATTATGTATGACTACATTTTAATAGTTTGATTTCATGGTTTCATTAAATCTGGTGATTATTAGGTGATGAATATAATAGAGCTTTTAGCGCTAAATTAATCTAATTGTGGGTCATTCCTTTAAAAATGCAAACAAAACAGAAAAAATGTACAACTGATTTAAATTAATTGATATATAAAAGTAATTATGAAAGTGATAGAAACAGGTCAGTTTATGGCATTTGCTGGTTGCATGTTGTCATGAATGGTAGCAAGTGTAGCATTATTTTATTAACCTTTTTAAAGTATATAGACACCTTTTCCCACAAGCTTTACCTCCAGATTCCCTTTTTTCTTTCCTTCTTCTTTGGGATTTAGCCCAAGTTCAAAATGGCACATCTGCCCTTTTCAAATCTTTGATTACTTTGGCTGGAATTTGAAATGTGCCCTGATCTTTATTCAGCTCACTTCTTTGGTTTTCTTTCCCCTGCAAGGTTATAAAGTCTGTTCATCGCTGAGCAAACTTTTTTCCACCTTTGTGCCGAAGTCTGGGAGTCAGAGTCCACTGTTGGGGCTGCTGCAGAAATCTAACCCCCCAAATTCCTCTGGGGCTGACAAATGTCAACAAAGACCCCGAGAGACACCAAAGAGAGGTGAGCAGTGAACTTGAACTGAAGCCTCATTGTATTGGCTCATTATGGGGTCCCGCAGTGAGGAAGAGGCTGTTTTGTAGTGCCACAAGGTTAATATCTGAAAGGCAGGGCGATGAAGAGGATCGGTCATGATGAGACTTTTAATTTAAGAAACTTTTGTGAAAAAAACAACAAAAATGTGTACTTGACTTTGCCGTTGTCATTTTTTGACTGTTACTTCTGGATTAGCATCATCAGTTTCTGCCAAAATTAAAATCACAAGAGCCAAATACCCACGTGTTTAGCCTTGCAAATTCTCCAGGTGCAGTTTGTTACACATCTTATGACACATGTGTTTTCCAAAAGCCCGTGTAAGATGTCCTCTCTGGACTTACTTTCCCAGGAATTTTGATTTCACTTCCAAATAGATTTGAAAGGGCAAGCTGTCACACTCTATTATGGTGACCTCAATGATTCTGTGCTCTATCCAAATCCAGCGGTTTTCCATAACAATGCAAATTAAAGGGCGCAAAGCCGAAGGAGACAAGACTTGTTATTTCCCATCCAAAGGACAGAGGTTCTTTACAACAAACTCGTCTGTACGCCCGGTGTAGACTTTGACAGAGTTTGTACGCCGACTTGGAAGTTGTTTTGTGCGAAACAAAACGTTTGTGATGTCTACTCTTGAGGATCAGCAGCTGTCCTGAGAAAGGGCAACCAGAGCTGTGGAGTGGGACTGTAAAAGGGTGGCGAGGGCTTTATTTGTGAATGAAATAGATTTTCTAAATGAGTGGAAGTCGAGGAAATCGGTTTCCATAGTAAAAAAAAAATATGAACCCACTGAACTTTGGTGGGAAATCAGTGATTGCTAAAGCGGAAAGCTGTCTGGGATCAGTTGAACTTTGAGACTGACTATCTATCTATCTATCTATCTATCTATCTATCTATCATCTATCTATCTATCTATCTATCTATCTATCTATCTATCTATCTATCTATCTATCTATCTATCTATCTATCTATCTATCTATCTATCTATCTATCTATCTATCTATCTATCTATCATCATCTATCTATCTATCTATCTATCTATCTATCTATCTATCTATCTATCTATCTATCTATCTATCTATCTATCTATCTATCTATCTATCTATCTATCTATCTATCTATCTATCTATCATCTATCTATCTATCTATCTATCTATCATCTATCTATCTATCTATCTATCTATCATCTATCTATCTATCTATCTATCTATCTATCTATCTATCTATCTATCTATCTATCTATCTATCTATCTATCTATCTATCTATCTATCTATCTATCTATCTATCTATCTATCTATCTATCTATCTATCTATCTATCTATCTATCTATCATCTATCTATCTATCTATCTATCTATCTATCTATCTATCTATCTATCTATCTATCTATCTATCTATCTATCTATCTATCTATCTATCATCTAAAATCAGCTGCCTTTATTAAAGCAAAACCCATAATATAAATAATTGAAACAGTCCAAATCAAATAAAACAGGAACATCTATTTAAAAAATAAAATGTTAAATAAGATGTGTTTTCTTTGTTATAACATCTTGCGCCTCTGCTGTTTTCCCAGAGTGAATGAGCTGCAGTCAGTGACCCAAATCTCAGCGCAATGAACTGCTTGACTCAGACTGTTGTTTTATTCAGTGCACTCACTGTCAACAGACAGGGGTGAGGAGGAGGATGGGGAGGCGGGACCCTCTCCTGCCTGATGCAGTCACCTGATTGGCTCCGGGGCTTCCCCTCCTCGTCGCTATTGGCCGTGCGCCGCGTCGCTCCGCATCTGTTATCGCCACTTTCCGCGCCATCCGGCGTGCACGCGCGAGCGGGGACCCGGCACGCAACCGCTAGGAGACTGTCTGGAGTCTGTCTCAAATTGATAAAATTGGAAATGGAGTTTTACATCTCTGCGCGCATTTTAGCAACGAAAGCCGCTCGGTGGGGATCTCTGCTGTCCTCCTCAGATGCCGTCGACCGCGACTCGTCACTCGATATATTTATTTATAGGCTACATTTAATTTTATATGAAAAACATTAAAGTTTTTTCCCCTCCTGCAGTCTACCAGCGGGCACCTCTTTATGCACAGGTAGGTAAGACGCGCCAGAGATGCTGCAGCGTCGCGCCGCTATTTGTTCTTGATTTTTATTTATTATTTTACACTTGTGTCGCTTGCAGATCCGGTCTGGGCTGTCAAACTACACGAAGCTCAGCCATTTTATTCAGTTATGTGATTATAAAACATCCCATTAGAATAATTTAGCACAATTCCTTTCCCATAACTCGTTTCAGACAATTTCGTTGTTGCGGAGTTGACCTGATTCACTCCACTTCAGGAACACGCACAGGTGACGCACCTTTGCTGACGCGAGGCTTTTGATCAACTTCGTGCGCGCTTAAGAGATCTGTTTACTCAGCACACACCTGAGGGGGAACACCTGCCTTCATCTCGCTGCTTTTAACCCTTTCAACCATAAAATGAACACACACAACCTGCTAAATGATAACAAAGCACTGGATAATATATATTTTGCAACAACTCCTATTATTTACTCATCAGATGTAAACCCTTAAAAACATTTTTCCCATTTCCTGTCTGCAGGGAATCATCTTTCAAGCCTTGGCGTTCAAGATAAGTTCACAAAGTCAAGGAGAGGTTCGTATAGCTCTGATCATTGTAAACATGCTAATCAATCTTTCATTTAGAAGTTTTAAAAGTTCTCCTCAAATGTCAGCTGATGTAGATTAAAAGTTGCCCCAAAATCATTTACATGAAGTTTAAGCTGTTTAAACAGATTCACCAAACAAAATGGAGATTTGAGCATATTTTTTTCCCACATTCATCCCCTCTGCTCCTAAATAGTTGAATAGATGGAAAATAATCTGGCGTGAAAAACACTTTTCAGGCTGCAAAATTATAAAAACATGCAAATGTTTTTAAGGATTTAACCCAAAGTAAATTGTGGGTATGCAGATGTGACTATAGTCTCTTCTGCCTGTCATTGCAGTCGTCTGCAGACTGAGCAGTCATATGACCTCCTCCTTTCAGCGTCTGCGCTGTTTGGGCAAGATGGCTTCTAAAGCTCTGATACTCATGATGTGTTCTAGAGCAAAAACACTCAAAAGGTGATGATTTATTGTGTTTGAAGCAAATGCCAGCCTGTAAGGAGTAATCAGAAAAAGTTGCAAATGTTTCATAAAGATTTTTCTCACCTGAATGTTTTTACAAATTTCAGTGGAACTATTATTTTTCAGCTTTAATAATCAGCGAATTACCATAATTCATCAGTTTTACTATTTTGGTGAGATCGTAAGGCAGTTGTCATGTTTTCCTCTCATATTTCTCGCTGGCTCTTCTTGGGATGCCTGGTAGCCATTTTGTCTGATTCACGACTGCGACAGGCTTTCAGGGCATCTCCATGACGTCTCTGCAGGCTGTCCACTTATTTCTTCTAACTTGAAGACTTTTTTAAATGAAAAATGTCCACATTTATTTAAAAAAATGATATTTGTTGGAAATTGTAACCATGTTTGGCTGTTTAGTTTACTTTGCAAGGATAAAAACATCTCTGATCCAGTTGTTTATCTTTATTATGAAAAGCATTTTCATATATTGGATGATATTTACAAAATTATATCAGAGATTTTTGTATTTTTCTTGAAACGTAACCTAATGTTCAAGTCTACAAAAATAGGCAAAGTTAAAAATATCATGCTAGGCGTTGTTTTAGATGCTTCTGGTGTTTTGTGTGATAGAGAAATGTTTGGAGTGAGTTTAAAGATAAAATCTTTCTTACGCGTAACTTTTGGAGTTATAAATCGAAACACGTTTCCGTTAAACAATTAAACCGTATATTTGCGTTAAAGTCAGTAAATGTGTGATGCAAAGCACAAGATGTTGAAATGTTTTTGTTTTAGTTTTGCAGCTTCTTCAGAATCCAGTTCACAGGAAGGCAGCAAATCATATTAACTCTGGCTTTCAAAGCGCCCCGAGCTTTTCTCTGACTTTACAAGTTACTTCCACTCTCCTAAGTCTGTGATGTTTATCTGTTTGCCATATCATTGACCAGCCTGGGCAGATCTCTTCATTATCATCTACTTAGTGCATACTCATCGGCGTCAGACAGCTCCTTTAATCTCATCTTTCCTTGATGCTCACTGGTTTTTGAGTTCTGGGTGCTTGGGCTTGTACTGGGACGGGCAGTGCTTCTTCTAAACCTGATGCAGCACCTGAAAAGTAAAAAAAAAATTCTATTTGCATTCAGGAGAAAGCATGAAAATGTGATCAAAGTGGAATTTTAGCACCATAAATGAAGTATTTTGGAAGAAATGAATTGTAAAACAATGCAAAAACACTATTTGGTGGGCAGTGTTTGGGTTGTGGCATAAAGTGTGAAGTAAAACGCCAAAGTTCTTTGTGAGTCATTTAATCATATTAATAATAATAATAAAAACAAATTATTAAATAATAATAATAATTACGTATTCATGTTTGTTTTTAACACAGAATAGAATCTAAAATAATGTATTTCCTTAAAAAAATTATTCCTGGCTAGATTTCCTGATGAAAATTAGCTTGTTTGGCCAAATCTGGCATTTTCACACAATAAGATTACATTACGACTAAATATTTGAGCGAGTCACTGCAACTGAAGCACAATTAAACATTTTATAGAACGTTAGCTAATTCTAAAAACGTAATTGTGGCTGTTTGATTGCTAAAGCAGCTTTACCGGTTTGGCAAAAAGGCAAAACACTTATTTTATGGTTGTTTATTTTTGAAATCTTCTAATATTTGTAGTTTTTTTTTTTTACAGTTTCAGCTAATGTTTTTCTGTTTGATTCTTACAGGTAGACTCTGTGGTTTCTCACTTTCGTTTCTTCAGTCCTCATGTCAGCCCTCTCTAACGGTAAGCTCTGTATTGACCCGTTCATTAAAACACATTTAGGCATGTTCAGAGTTGAAAAAAAAAGCAAGTTCAGGAACGCTTCAAGGTGCTGCTGTGAGTGAATGGGACTGCCTGAAGGAAATATTCCTCTGCTGCACTCAGCAGTGTTTGCAGACCTTGTTACACCATGTGAGACCAAGAACTGGCTCATCAAATTCCAGGTTGCCACTCACTCCTCAGCAGCAATCTTTTTTTTTATATTAGCACTTTTCATAGGGAGGGGGATCTCTTCATGAGATAATCTTGGATATGGAACTCCCAACTTTCTCTTGAGTTGTAAAATGCTGATGCAAGAATCAGGCTGAGTATCTAACCTGTTTTTCTATTGGCTCACTGTCTCCACCCACCATGAGGTCACGAGGTCTAAAGTCGTGACGATGTTTGGTGAAAACAGGCTTTCATCTGGGCTCTAATGCTTCCTGAGCTTGATTCAAATGATTTTCTGGGTCTATTTTCATGCAGAAATGAAGAAGATTTGAGAATGTTTCCATAGAAACAGCAGAAGGTGTTGCTGTATAAATGCAGGGTTGTTTATCTTGACAGTTGCGTGATGGCGCAGTTTTCCTGGCTTTGGTTTGAGATGTTTTAATGAATTCCTTCAGTGTTTGTTTTTAAGACATTTTCTGGCAGGCTGCCAAAACGTGGGTCCATTTTGCTTTTATTTTTTCCTCCAAAAAGTACAACTTCACAGCGGTGACCTTTAGCTTGTTTTAGCCGTCGTCTCAAAGCCACTACCGTCCATTTTAGGTTTTGGTGAAAGAAGTGACTTGGTCTCTAGCGCTAAGAAAAATCAGAACTCGCCTAAGAAAATTATGCAAATTTTATCGTGTAAATAAACTTTTCGTCCAAAAACTTTAAGATAAATGCAGTTTGAAGTGAAATTTTTTATTATTAGGTTCAATATTTTTCCCCACATTTTGCATAATGCATTTATTTATTTATAGAATTTTACTGTAACGTTTATCTTCAGATTTTTATAGACGTGTTTTCTAAACGTTAAATGTCCTTAATTCAATTTTCATAAACAGAAAAAATAATCAAATGTTTCAAATCGTAATAGAATCCAAACATCCACGTTAATAACATAATATTATAATGTGTGCAAAAAAATACTGCAGATTTTTGTTTATAAATTAGTCGTTACATAAAGAACCCATTTTACAATTTTAATAATTACCAGGCAATAAATACGCACTTAATATTAAACATTCCTATAGAAATAAAAAATTTAAACAAGTTTAGTTTTGTATTTACTTAAATAAAATGTAAGTTTTTTTAAAGTCTAAATCTTGCTAGATTATGATGATCTATATAAAACGGACATTAAAAAAATATTTTTCACAATGAACGTAAAAAATATATTTAGTTGCAGTAAGTAATTTGCCGTCAAATAAATGTTGCATTATCTTTTATTTTGGCTATATTTTTATATTTGATTTCCTGTTTTAGATTTGTGTGATGGTATTTAATTTTCCTAAAAAACAAATCGTTAATTTTCCAAGACAAATTTTTGAAAACATACATAAAACAGTTAAAAATGTTACGTATTTTATACATTTAATGTGAATCAGAGGACAAAGCGGAAGAACTCTGTATTTTTGTTGCGCTAATTAAAAATTACAATTCGATCGTTAATGAAGTAGCATTTTCTGGATATTTATTTAGAATTCAAGACCACCCAATGCCGTATTTATTTGAAAGTGGTGTTTTTTGTGATGTTCGAAGGTCGGTTTGTCTCACGTAAAGGTTTAGGTGACCTTCACCCTCCTTGCTGCTTGTTTTCGTCTGCTGTTAAGACCTCACGTGAAAGCCGGACAGTGTTCTGATGCCACATAAACACAACAGTGGCTGTCAGTAACTTTAAGCTGGGTTTTTCTGTTTTCACAGAAAGAAAAAAGGACATGCTACCTTTTGGTTCATGCATGTGTTTTGGTCTCACAAGGGAAGGAGGCAGGTCAGAGTTGCCAAACCTATAGATTCATGTGGAACTAAGTGGATGTTTTAGAAACTTCTTATAAACAAGAAAAAGAAAAAATTTGCTGTAATTTGGTTTGTTTGATCCGTCTGATTTAAAATAAGTTTTGGGATTTCTTAAGGAGGGCAAACATCTACCAATCATGCATCTGTTTAACTGTGTTTTTTTGCCTGCTAACTGGTTTTATTTGGTAGCTTTATGAATTTTCCCTTTTAGTTCAGCATCGGACTCTTTGCTTGGATATGGCAGACCTTTGTTGTTTCGTTTTTAGCATTCGAATTTATGCTGAAACCACGATAAACATTCTGTCTTCATTAATATCATCTTTGACTGTGATGAAAATGCTATTTCTGATTAAAAGTGCGAGGTTATTTATTGACAGTGTTGTGTTGCCTCCCTGTTTTGTGATCCTGCCAACCTTCTCATGTGCACATGTTGCATGTCCATTCCCAGTCAGCACCGTGTAGCAGTGACAGCTTCAGCAGGACTTCCTGTTTCCATTCGACTGCGAACCCACCGCTGACTTTTACACAGAGTGTGCCCATCTATAAAACCTTCCTAAATGGCACGAAAACGGCTGTGGGTCAGGGTGACCGCTGTTTAACTGCAGCTTAAGGCTACATGCCTGCTTGAACAAGTACTTTTAGAAAGAAACTTCAGCGCTTGAGACAGACTTTTGCTCATCAATAAAACTCAGTAGTCTTGAGTTTTATTACAAAATAAAAGCATGTTGCTGAATTCAAGACCAACAATTAAAAAAAGGAAAGTGGAAAATGATTGTGTGTTATAATTTGGTCTAATAAGAGGATGCACAATAAATATGAAATTCCTTGTCTATAATTGTGTTTCTTATTGCATTGCACAAAAACGTACAATAATCAACTCCCAATGAAGCGACATGAACAATCATAGAAATGAAAGGCACAAGGTAAACAACATTGTGTCTTCACTGTACAGCAGCCGTGATGATAATGTTAAGAAAAACATACGGAAACATTCCAAACACGTAACAATAATTGTAAAAAAAAAACAAGCACCAGTGGTAAGCCAGAGCTGGTGCTAAAGTTTTTCCCTGACTGGTTCAATAAAAACTTATTTAAGTACTAGTTGGTCGCCATCATTGAACTGCGTCATTAATAAACACCAAATATCTCTTTCAGTAAATTGTTGTTTTTGTGTAAATTCAGAGTTCAAGATGACCCAACGTCACTCGACTAGTTCCTTAACAACAGTCGCCTGTTGTTTGACCAACATTTTGACCTCGGGTTAGTTAATAAAAATGACCTTGCAAACAGGAGTATTGCTGTTGTTCTCAGCACACGTGCTTTAGCGTGTTTGCCACTAAAGTAAAAGACTTTGAGACCATGCGTAGCCGGGTTTCCCACAAAACAAAGATGTTTTCTACGGTTTGGCCTGTCAGCAAGAAAGTGAAGATACACGACACCTGAAATCATTATTTTAAAAACTTGAACCAAAGGGTAGATTTGTGAATTCTCCATTGTCAGCATTTGCTTGTGGACGTTAATAACCAGAGTTTTAGGTTTTGCAAAGTCAATAACAAGGGACGATGTTAAGGATTGTCGCAGAGGAGTTCAGTTCCTGGCCCATAACCAAAGAGTTGCAGGTTCAAGCCCCATCTGTATTGTTGTGTCCTTGGGCAAGACACTCAACTCGCCTTGCCTGCTGGTGGTGGTTGGAGGAACTGGTGGCGCCAGTGCTTGGCATTGTCAACGCTTCTGTCAATGTTCCCCAGAGCAGCTGTGGCTACACCGTAGTTTATCACCACCAGTGTGTGAATGTGCGTGTGCTTGGGTGGATGATTGTGTTGTAAAGCACCTTGGGGGGTTGTAGAACCCTAGAATGAACTATGTCAAATACAGGACGCTTGTTGCTGGCCACCCAGTTATTCAACATCCAAGGAGTATTTTTTGGCAAAGATGCCAAAGATTTGGGGAACTACCCCCACCTACAGGCTTGGCATGCCTATGCACGGGCTTCACAATGCACATGATATTTTTGCTGACAACACGGTGGTGTAGACCACAGTTGACCTTAGATGAGTGAGGGAAAATGTTTTGCAAAAACCTAGCTGTGTGTGCATATATCGACATTGTGCACATCATTACTCTTTATTAACAACATTTTGATGTGCCAAAGAAAGAATCTTACCATGTTTTAAATGTTTGGTGAAAATAACATTTATACACTGTTAAAAAGGACACTTCTGAGTGCAGCTCTATGTGAGCACTGACTAGCATTTAGAACAACTTTTATTAATGGTTTAGATTACACAGACTTGCCACTCATTCTGGTTTGTCATTGGCCTCCATAATCCTGCCTCCAATGGTAGGTGTAAGCAGTTATTATAATTTTGCCCCAGCCCAGTTGGTGCTACTTTAGCACCACTCTAGGCCCAGTACTGGCGCTTCTGCAATCGAAATTAAAAAAGGATGCTAAGTAAAAGAACTGGATCAACACATAAAGAATTGTCCTAACATGACCTCTAACTCCTATTAAATCCTGCAACACTATGCCGATTCGTCTCAAACTCTTATCTCTTTGTCATTCAAAATCTTTTCGTATCTAAAATAAAAATGTTTTTAAAAAGTCAAAACATGAAGCTGCAAATTTTCCCAGTTCAGGGGATTTGCAAAAAACACCATCAAAGTCAGACTTGACAGTGTGCTTGCATTTTTCCTTAATTGGGGCTTACTCTTAACACACCTTGAATACCTGCTTTCACTTTGCCATTTGACCTTTAGTGAATTAAGACAGCAAGGTAGCGGTACATCATAGCGAGGGGAGGCTGCACCATGACTAATTAGTAAATCTCACTTCTCTCTGAGGTGAAAAAGAAAATCATTTCCTTTGCACGGGAGTGTGAAGGTTGATGAGTAAATACCCACCTGCACCAAGCTGTGGCAACCTAATAAGTCTCTCTGGACTCTGAAAGTGAATATTTCATATTTCACTGATCTCAAACAGCTTTTCTGCGTGTCTCATTTTGACTTCCCTACAAGCCTTCTAAGGTGGCTAAGTCTGCACTCACAAACTGCAGGGTCTCTCCCGCCACACAATGGTGTGGAAAGGTCAGGCCTAATGAAGTCGGGGGTGCGACCCCTAGTATTCAGTGACTTTGCATGGGCTCCCATCCCACCGCTGCAGCCATGCCGGTTAATCCCTTTTTGATCCTAATTGATAGGCATTAACATGATCCTTATCCAGGAGCTGTGTTTTGTCTTCCACAGTCCTTCTCTTTTTGGTGTCGGTGACACAAAGTGTGAAAGCGTTAAGCCAAATGTGAAATTGATATTTTTCATGTTTGTGTGCTTAAACTCTGACTGTGTTTCCAAGCAGTTGCACGCAAGTGCTCAGCGTTGAGCGTTTTCGCCCTTTGAGGCTCTTAACAGGACTTAGCTTCTAACCTCTGGAATCCGACTGTGATGTGAATGGAACCAGCCCCATTTCCAGATTGTTTTCCTTTGAGCCCTTTTATCTTCATCACTAGATGATCTCTGCCTTTAACTGTTGACTAATTACCCCCTTTAAAATGTTTGCTCAGACTTTTAAGTCAGGGCAAAACATGTCACTAATAAGAAAAGCGAAGTTGTCGAAAAGCGAAGTTGTCGCCTGATTTGCAAAAGTGCAGCAGGTGTTACACCACTTCCTGAAGGCTTTGACATTTATTATCTTTATTCACAACAAACTTTTAAACATCCTACATTCACGATACCTCATAAGACCTTGCATTTCCTTTGCCTTACTCGCATACTTGTCTCAGTCGTGATTTCACTTCCTTAACCAATCATGGAAATACAACAGTTTTATATTTTTTTAATTAAAAAAGAAATTAGACTTTGTTTTTGGTTTTAATTTGATTTCATGTCACAAGTCCAACATTTCTTTCATTGATGTAAACATAAAAAGCCATCCAATATGGGTTTCCCAGTGGCCGATGCAAATTTTTCGACATCACGGATGGTAAACAATGACTAATATGTATCTTAAAAATGTATAAGACAATTAGCAGTAGCAATCTAAAGCATCTGTATTTATATTTATACTATTATATACTTCTACTAACATAGTAGAAGAGCATTATCACATCACAGAAGTAAATAGTGGACTGCAGTGAACTTGCCTGCTGCTGTTGATTTTTTAATTGGAAATCAGCCAAAGATGCACATGTCTGATAATTGATTATTTAAAAAACGTTTTTGCAAATATTTACTGATTTAGAACTAAGACCAATGAATCCATTACTTCTCAAATGCATCATCAGTAACAAATACAAGCATTATGGAAATTACGACTCCATGAGCAGCAGTTCAAAAAATATAACAAAACATGGGGAAAATTGAGCAACTGTAAAGTTTGAGGGGGTTTGCAATGATGGAGAAATGATGTGATAGTAACTAATGTTTTATCATCTCAATCAAAAGCACGATACTTCAGCGTTTGTATTTTTGGTTTAATTTTACTGGTTTTATTTCAAAGGTTATTTATTTTTAAAATTCAGTGTCAGTTATATATGCTAGTATGAGCTGAAGGAGTGACTGTATTTTGTCTTCACATTGTTATAACGTGCATCAGCATGCCTAAATCCAGCTGCTCTCGTAAGATGTGTAAAGTCATGATAAAAAATGAGCTGTTTGATTTAGTTATTCGTATTCCAGTGCCAAATTCTGAGCCAAAGCAGGAGGTCAGGCCCTATAAACTGGTGCTACATTAGCATGAACCCGTTGTTTAAGAAGTGTGTAGTCTTGGGTTATGGAGACTTACCAGGCCATCTATCTCCTCACTCATTTTTTAAGTTTTCTTTGTTTTTTTTTTCTTGGTTGTAAAAAGTTCTCTGCTGTATTTGCTTCTTCACTCCAAATGCAAACTGATTTAGAATAATTTTTTTTAATTATTCACAAAGTATTGATTTTTAAAAACTTGGTAATATTGGGTCTCTTAGATTTCACTAATTGGCTTGCCATAAAGCTTCGGTCATGTGCAGAATTTACATTTGCTTGATTACAGAAAATGAATCTAATCAATTATTTTATTAATACTAAAACAACTAAATAATAATTACTAAATAATGGCTAATGAAGCCTGGGTGTTCAAGCAGTGCTCATGACAAGTGCTTTTACAGAAGCACCTATGCTTGGAAATAGAACAGTAGGGGGAAGAAATCTCTGGATGCCGCACAACAGAACATTTTTATTTTATCCTCATACTGCCAGTTTTACTACTCAGACAATTGTGAGTTTGGTAAAGGTGAAACATGAATGCATGTTATTCAGACAAAATCAGAACATGCTTTAAAAGTGTAGAAAATAATTAAAGCGGGCCTACACTAGATTGCCTTGTGAGTCGTTCGCTGTGGAAAAAAGTAAGTAGAAGTTAAGTAAGTAAAAGTTAGCTGGAGGGGTGGGCGGCAAAAATGGCAGGATTTGAAGTCTTACTCATGCCAGAGGTGAGAACAGCATAACTCTTACTCATTGGGCTGCATGGTGGCGCAGTTGTTAGCACTGTTGCCTTGCAGCACGAAGGTTGCAGGTTCGAAACTCGGCTGCGGCCTTTCTGCGTGGAGTTGCGTGTTCTCCCCATGCATGCGTGGGTTTCCTCCGGGTACTCTGGTTTCCCCCACAGATCACAACATGCTCTATAGTGCTCCGGACGTCATGTGACTCTCAGAGAGTATACGCCATGTCGGCAGGCAACAAAGGTAAACAAAATGAATGGGATCGGCTTGGATTTTACTTCGTCAGAGTTTACTTCACACTTTAAAACCAAATAAATCGTTTTAGTCAGAAATTAAATAGATTAAACATCTCCGACACTTACCGTGCCCCTGGGATACTTTTTAAAAACGCCAGAAGCTGTCGGAGCGGACCTGGCCAGGGAACGCCTTGGGATTCCCCCGAAGGAGCTGGCCCAAGTGGCTGGGGAGAGGGAAGTTTGGGCCTCTCGACTTAGGCTACTGCCCCCGCGACCCGACTCCGGATAAGCGGATGAAAATGGATGGATGGACAAATAACATAGATTTACATGTAAGAAGTTTAAATAGAGTGCTGTGCTGTTTGAATGTATAAACTGAACGCCAAGAGAAATCACTAGTCTGATTTGTTTTTCTGTGAATAAAATAAATATGTCAGGCAGGAGCGTCTCAGGATCTGTCTGAGATCTGTCTCGGTGAGACCGATAATAGCAATCCAAAGTGCTTTTTATGTGTGATCTGACAATTGATCAACCATTGCTTAAAAATTAAATACAGCCTAGCCGGTTAATTGCTGTGATCATAAGACACGTAAACGGCAGCACGCAGAACTCACAAGGCAACGTTTTACGTGATGCTTACTTGCTGCTATGAGTAATAAGACAGAAAAAGCCACGCCAAAATAAGTTTAGGAAGCCCACTAAGAATCATAATAAAAGCATTTAAAATAAATACCATACACAGTTGAGGAAACGTTGGTTTAAGTACCTGATATGAAGTGGTCGCTGCATAAGTGAAAACCTTTACTCTTGGTACCCCACAGTTTCATTTTAGCCCAGTCACTAGCACGTTTTATTACGATGATCCAACGTTTGCGGCGCTCCGGATCTTGGGGAATCCTGTAGATGGCTCATCCCTTATGTTGCCCGCGTCTGTTCTGCATCCTGGGGCACAACAGGAATCTACCATATTTCCCGTTTGATTGAGTTTTCTGAAAATAACAAATGTTCCAGCTGCGGGCTTCTGCCTGCCAAGATGGCGCCGTTTTGATTTGAACTGTTGCATGCCGGGAGAAGTGACGTCAACTCCCGGAGCTCAATAGGTTATAAATTGTAAGTCGCTTTGGATAAAAGCGTCTGCCAAATAAATAAACATAAACATAGTATTCATGATATTTGAACATCTTGCTTTGGATTAGCTAAAAGCAAACAGACTCTTCCGCTACCCCCATTTGCCCTGCCACATTAATGCGTTATCTCCACAAATCGCCTGAAGGTATTCTGCCATGTTGTGGAATTGCTAATGCTAATGGTTAGCTTCTAATAGCTGATACATGCTCTACTCTCTCCTGGTTGTAGATTAGCATATATTGACTCACTCACCTTGGCTTGTGATAATTTCTATGTTGATTTTTGCAGCAAGTAGAGGCTAACCATTAGCATTAGCAGCTCCGCAATGTTGTGGAACACCTTCGGGCATATGTTATTTGTGGAGCTAGCACATCACTGTTGCATTTTTTATCCAAGAAAATATGTTTTACAATATTACAAATTAGCATATCGTGAATATTAATGAGCAAGATGTTGTTTTCTGCTGACCTACTCTGACAGAGAATAGTGTGTTTTTGAAGTGCTGTGGTTTATAAACATAAACAGAGGTTGTGTTGCTGAGTCTCAGCAGTCATTTAAAGTTATGGGAATAATGAATAAATACACACATTGGTGCATTCATCTTCTGGATCAGGAATGGTGATTCACTTTAAAATAAAGAACCAAATTAAGCCCTTCATCACCATAAAAAGCCACAACAAAAGCTGTTTCAGTGTTTGTTTTTTAGCACATTGCTTGCTCAAACATTTCTTTACAATTCTTTATTTTTTTACCTTGGTCATGAGATCTTAGCGGGACACCTGGCAGTCTTTATTTTACATGAGTGTCTTTAGATTTGGCTACTCCAAGCAACTCTTTCCTGTTTGTCAGTAAGAACAGGCCAATGTTTAGACCTCACTTGTCTAAATATGGATGAATTTGATTAACAGACATACGTCGATGCGAACGTTATAATTAGCTTCGGTGCAGCCTGGGATATTTTTTTGTGAAAACTCTTGAAACATGTTTCAGTTCGTCATCCTCACAAAGTTCTGTCATCTCCAACTGGGAAGCTTCATCTGTCACCAAATGGACCTTTGAAGCTTTTGAGTCTGCAGTAAACGGGATGATGAGGAAAGTGATCAGAGGTTGTTTTTTTCGTTTTGGGTCATAAAACCTTTCTGCAGATTTTCAACCAGCATTGCATAGCATGCTGTTCTCACCTCTGGTGCTCCAGTTGCCTTTAACAAGGACGACAACGGTATCAGGTTCCCCTTTTGAATAAGGTCCAAGAAGAGCTATAGTTTGTTGACAAATGTAAAAATACTTATTACTAGGTGAGGCAGAATTTTAAACTTTTCTTTCAGTTGGACTTTGACCAGATGCCCTAAATCAGATTTCCTCAGTGGATCACAAAACTAAGGATAGTCCTTCTCTTTCTCCGCAAGGGACCATGTTACTGTTTTAAAAAGTTCTAAACTGACAAAGGACTGTTTCTGCACAGACCATTTTTGGTGTGACACACTCTGAGCCTGAAAGCTTTAGGCCCAGTCCCAATACTTGGAGTACTAGAAGGAATGAGCTCGACACACAGGAAGTGACATCGCCTCTCCTCCATACGTTTTCAATGAGACATGAGTGACAAAGTGATAATCGCGGGTCTCCCTCCTGCTATGCGACACGCAAAAAACGAGCATGTGAAATTTTGGACTCGTGCATGTGTCGTGCACAAACGAGCCAGCGATGCGATCCCAGAAAATAGAACATTTTAAACTTTTCGTCACTGTTGCTCGGACAAGGACCAATCAGCAGAGGTTTTATTGACTGACCAATGAGCGGCCAGGATGCTTCGCATTACATCTCTGGGCAAACATGAAGGAAAAGTTACTTGCTTTACAACATTTCTACAAAAGAATATAGTGATCTTCACAAAAAGGCAGTAGATTGAGAAATAGTTGCTGAGATGGTTGTTGGTATGGTCTCATATTCACCATTTCTTTTTGTGTTTGGGAAGAACTCATTTACGTATTTGTGTTTTTTTATATAGTAAAGTCAGAAGTAAGACTTCACTTAACACTAGCAAAACCTTGTGAAACTTCATATCTACCGCTTTTTAAACTCTGAACTGCTTTAATAACCCAACATTCCCTCTAATCTGACGGCCAATTAAAACAACAGAGGACTGGAACAGAGTGCGTCGCTGGCTTTTACTGCTGCTGCTGCTGGCCGCTGCCGCATGTCACCTCCTGTGTGTGAGATTATCAAAACGACAGCTATCACTGATCGTAGTCGTTTGTTGCCTCCTGTATGTCAAGCCCATAAGGCTTCGAGTACGTAGTACACAAGTGTGCAAACATTTCTGAATTGGGACAGTGAGCATTAAATCATTGACCATGACATATGCCGGGATGCCAGTCGCTGTTTGTGCTACTTTAAAAGAAAAATCTTTGTTAACAACTTTCAAACAAACAAATAATAATTTGACAAAATTGACATTGATTGTTGTCCACATTCAGTTTTAGTCTTAAAACATTCAGAGCATGAATTAATATCATTAATCATCTTTCTAATCATCATTTCTTTCCTTTTAAAACACATTTTTTCTTGTGGGTAATTGTAGGAATTCCCTTTGCCAAAGACTGCATTGATGCAGACTTTGGCAAAGTGCTGATCAAGTGTGCAAAAGGGGTGTGGTGAACTTCTGCTCTTGAGAATCGAGACATCCAGGTACTGGTAGCTTTGGCACTGTGTGCAGGTGCAAGGTCCTGTTGGAAAATGAAATCTGCATCTCCGTGAAGTTGGTCAGCAGCAGGAAGCATGAATTGGTAAATGGCCTGTATTTGATCTAGCACCTTCTACAGTCCTGGAACCACTAAACAAATAGAGCGCTGTAACTAGACCGCTACCAGTGTCACTTAACGAGGAAGTTGTCACGATGTAAGCCAGGAGGAGGTTAGGACCCAAGATGCAAAACCAGGATGACACAAGGCAGGAGTAGTAAAAAACGTAAAATCCTTTATTAGGAATAATTGTCCAAAGTAAAATCCAAAAAGGGCAGGTAGCCAAAAACCTAAATCCAAAAATCCTAATGCGCAAACCTGGAGACCAAGAGAGGAAGAGCTCCTTTAAAGAGCAATACCTAGAGACCAAGAGACCAGGAGAGGGAAACGAGACAACGCTGACACAAAACAATGGACCGACAACACACTGAGACGCAGACAGGGTTATATACACAGGGGCTGGGTGATTAAGGGAATTGGACACAGGTGAGACTAAAAACAGAGAGGAGGAGCAGAACGGAGCAGGGGAGGAAACCAGACCTAACTGGGGAAGGAAGCAAAAATGAACCAAAGGGAGATACTGACCACATGATCCAAACATGACGGAAACCTAATGATAAGTGGGGTGACTACGGGAAACGAGGGAAACCTTGAGAGAACCTGGAGGGGGCTGGGGACCACAGGGACAAGGGGAACACCTAAGGAGAAAACCTGGAGTGGGCTGGGGAACACAAGGAGACACATAAGGGGAGCCGAGAGAGGGATGGGGAACACAAGGGGACACATGAGGGGGACACTGAACATGACAGAAGTCTGCCATACATCGTGGAAGAAGCAGGGAAAAGATGAAAATACATGTTTTTTTTCTAAATAAATGTGCTGTGATTGGTCAGCCACAATACTGGCCAGAGCTGTGGAAGTTCTGATAGAACATTACAAAACTTACATGCAAAGCAAAAATAATTTTGCTTCGTCAAATGATGGTCTAGATTCTAGGCTAAGTGATTAACACAGTGTGGATAATTTCCAGCTGTTATAATACTTAATGTTACTAGCATGTTAGCATGAGGCAGCTAACTTTTTATATAAAACACCTGAAGGTAAAAATGAACAATTGAACATAAACAATAGAGCAGCATTATTGTGCTCAGCAGTGTGCAACATCCCAGTTTGGCTGTGAAATGCCAGGTGTCATGTTTGTTCTTGTTGGTTCCACACAGCGGTTTGAGTCCCTCCCTGGATTTTGGTGTCTCCGTAGGATTGAGATCTATTTCCAGTTTGTTTGTTACGCAGAATAATGAGAACACGCTATAAGGTCTGATGACATAATTTGAAGATCGCCAAAAGGAAAAGAACTAATTATTCAGTTGAGACTCCAACAGATTGGGACTTCACTTGACTGGCACCACCTGCCCTCCATATATGTCACACTGACTTCACATATACCCGTAATGTGCAACCCCCAGCAGACATATGCGCTGCAGCTCTGCTGAGTTACTTTTTGTTGTTCTTCTTATTTAGATTTAACTGTAAACACATAATTAAAAACAGCATGCATGACAGGTTTGGAAGACTTAGTGGCAGCTAAAGTAAGGAAACTCTTCATTGTTACTTTCCGTAGGGCACTGGTGGAAGAAATTGTGAAAATACTGTCTTTATTCTGTAGAATATGTTCCACACGTATGATTAACTGGAAGATATATCATTTTGATCTGCAAGTAGAAGAACTTTTGGTTTTTTTGCATTTCTTGGAGGATGGGAGTAGACAGCAGACGTATGATCATGTGCATACAGTATGAGGAGTTTGCTTCACTACTGACTGTGGCTGCGCTGAATATGTTTTCACTGCCAGCTTCTTCCTCGAAAAGAAGAAAAACATGCAAAGTGGTTCATGAATATAACAACAGTTAAGTCACCTGAGTGTGTAGAAAACAAAGTTCTAACACTGATTGTTGCACCAGAGCAGAAAGTTCAAACACATTTAGCCATTTTTAAATTTAATCTTTTTTATGTTTCATTGATTCAACAATGAATGCGCTTCCTAAAAGCCACACATAATCTAACTACTCTGTATTTAGCCGTTGGCTAATTTATCAGTAATTTTTAGGCCAAAAAGTACTTTTGAAATAAACAAAGAACAAATAAAATCAAGTCAAACGCTTGAGTTTGTGTATAAATTTTGCAGTTTTAATATTTACCCACTTAAGGAGCAAGCTTTGTTATTCTGTTTTGTTTTGTTTTTGCTACTGTCTAGCTGCTCAGTTTGGATCATTTTGGTTTTCGTTAAGAACATAACACTTAAATTGGAAATCACTAGAGTTCACGTTTTAAGGAGCCTGCAGCCAGGTACTGATTTCCATCAGAGAACGGCTGAGTGGTGCTGCGATGATGTTTTGGTAATTATTGAAATGATCTAACTTTACTCATTAAGTCGGGAAGAACAATGCATTATTTCTCATCTTCAGACAAAACACTGTAGTGCTGTTTGTCAAAATTAGTATCAAAGGATCAGGCTTGTCTTGTCCAAGGTGCGGTCCATGGGCCACTTGAGGCCCTCAGAAAGATTTTCCGTGGCCCCCAGTGTGGTAGAGTTTATGTTCATTTTCTCCCCAATATGAAGCCTGTTTTTGAGAAGTAAAATAATTCCTGCATTAAAAAAATGTTACTTTTTTCTGGTCCATGAAGACTTTCACCTTGATCTTGGCCTTCACCTTGACAAGTTTGGATACCCATAGATGGTTAATTATAACAGTTAATTATAACATATGTTCACTCTGACAGTTTTCTGTCTTTATGTAGTGATTTATTTTGAACAAATTCCCTCATGAATTTGTACTTTTACCACCAATAGTCACTGTCTTTAAAGCACAAGTTTTCTGATTATGCAGAGTTCACATTTTAAAGCTGCAATGGCAAATTTGGAAAACAAATGAGCTTAAAACATATTTTTAATGCCTCTTAGGAATGTTCTAACATACTATAGCTGTAAATATATTGTGGAGATTAAAAAAAACTAAAGTTGTTCTTTTGTATTTGTCCAAAAACCTCCGCCAATTTTTTTTTAATTAGCATTGAACTTATATAGCGCTTTTCAAGATCCCCAAAGACACTTTCACACACTCTCACATTCACACACTGCTAGTGATGGTAAGCTACTTGTAGCCACAGCTGCCCTGGGGAGGTCTGACAGAGGCGAGGCTGCCATTTGGCGCCGTCGGCCCCTCTGACCACCACTAAAACAGGCAAGTTGGGTGAAGTGTCTTGCCCAAGGACACAACAGCAGGATACCCCTGGCGAGAGCTGGAATCGAACCCATGACCCTCCGATCATGAGGTAACCCGCTCTACCACCTGAGCTACTGCTGCCCCGATGAAATGTCAGACACGAAAACAACCATTGGTTGTCGGTCTTGGGTCCTCCGCTTATAACACACTTGCGTATTTTGCAACAGAACACCACTGGTGTGAGAGGTTCTGCACAGACGTCTCTGCATTAAGGGCCAGTGGACCCAGGCCCCACAAGATGGCGCTGTGGAGCTCTATGCTTGTTTAGAATAATCAGTGGAACAGAATAATTGGTTTTACAGTAGCATTGTATAAAATTCCATTCTGGCACCAAGATGATTCTCTGAAAAACATTTGTGTGTTTATATCTACGTTTTTGCCAGGACATTGACAAGCTCTGGGGATTACATTCTCTTGAAAAATGTCTCAGCGTCCATTTTATACGAGGAAGATTTTAGTGCGCATGCTCAGCTCATTCTCAGTGGTAAGCCATAGGGCCCAGAGACTCCGGGCCCCAAGCTCAGATCATCCAATCAATAGGTTAGAAAAACACATGAGAGCTTTTCTTTCTGTTCTGTGGACAGCTGGAGCCATGTTGGTTATGCTTGTTAGCTAACAAGAAGCAACAGAAATAATGAAGAGGACTTTGCCACTTGAACAAAAGTTAGAGATTAAACTAGATGTCTTTAACTAGTATTATCAAAGGGAATTGCTGGCACTGAAAATAGGGAGATGAGGCTGTTGTGGTTCGACTGGGGGTGGAGGAGGGGTGAGGAGAGCACCCGAGCGTTAGGGATCGCTGAATTAAACTTCTGATGACTGGACTTTAACTGAGGAGTTATTTAAAGTGACAGTGTGTATTTTTCCTAGCAATAGGGGACAGTAGATACCTAAATTGTTGCAAGCAAGCAGTATTCTTCTGTTGGAGAAAGACCTAACCAACGGATGCCATTAGGGTCAAAAAGCCCTGGGGAGTACAAACTTGAGCAAAATAACAAGCACATCAGACTCCCTTTCATCACTGGCAACAAGTGAAGAGGTAAATGTGTAAAACAACATTTAAGAATGATGAATGTTTTGTAACCGCTTGTTTCAAATTAGTAAATGCATTTTGTCCTCATGGGCTCCTGTAGAAGCAAACATGGCATTTAATATGGTGTCGCCCAGAGGCTTAGACCTGCTCCCATGTATTTTATACCTGATTTTTATGGTCATATGTTACAAAGCCGCCAATATTTTTCAACAACTGGGCATTATTTCATTCATTTTCAACAATATTTTGATGGATGTTTCCAGAAACTAATGGTAAAAACTACACATTGTATCTTTAAAGGTTTTTGAAGATGAAAGATCAACATTCAAGAACCGAACAACAATGGTGAGTGACACTTTAAATGTAAAAGTGTTTGCTCGCTTTTGCTACTTTTTGTGGCTCATTTAACACACACACACACACACACACACACACACACACACACACACACACACACACACGTGTGCATGCTGTTGAGTTGGTTTGCCCTACCTAACCTATCATGCAAGAGATCTCACTGTCAGAGAAGGAGAAACAAACTACCAGAGTCCCAAAAACACTTCTTGAAGTCACAAATAACAAGAGATGTTTGGACCAAGAAAATGGTGACCGATGTTTAGCACTGTCTCGTTTTGTTCGGAACTGGGGTGTCTGGTTCCAGCAGAAGCATCTCAGGGACGATACCCGAGGGGAGGGGTGAGTGTTTTGTGACCGTGTTTTTGTTCAAAACCTAGCTTGTTCTGTAGATTTGTTATAACAGCTTTAAGAAGACTGCAGTTATGGGCTTACATCAACAGGTGGCAGAAATTATCTTTTTGGTAGTGAATCAAAGATGGACAGACAGAAATGCAGCTAGATAAAACAGAAAAAAGCTGCTATGGATGCTTGGGAGGGAGTACACATCTAAATTCTTTTTCAAAAGGGTCAAGTTGAAAATAAAAATGAAGTTTGAAGAATGTAAATTAAAGGGACTTTTTGGACTTTTGAATTTTTATACTCGCGATTGCCCCCTCAGGCCAAAAGCGTAACGGCAGCTTCAATAGTAGGCTCGTGCACGTGGCGCACATGCTGTACGTGCACACTCCTTAATGAAAATAACAGCTGAGACAGTCCCGTGTGTGTGGCCCGGAGGACAGAAGAACACAGCAAATTAATAAAAATAATGTGCCTCTGTCTCTGCAGCTGCACTTTCTCGTCGGCCAGCCGAACGTGCAGTGTGTGTGTGTGTGTGTGTGTGTGTGTGTGTGTGTCCCAGAGGACAGGAGAATACGCATCTAATTAGTTAAATAATTTGGTTCTGTACCTTTCTCTTCAGCACAGCCGACAAAGGTTTAAGATGAGTCAGTGATCCTGCATGCTCAAATCATTCCCTTCTCTTACTTGAAAAATTGTTCCAAAATGAAAGTTGGACCCACACCTTTTTATCTGTGAATTCAATGCCGTTCGGCGAGTCTCAAATAAAAACTTGGGCATCTTATTAATGTAAAAAAAATCATTAATGTAAAAAAGAAACTCCAAATAACAAACTATGTTCACACCCGGAATCAAACCCAGGTCTTTAGCATGAGAGTCAAACATCTTACTAGGTGAGCTAAAGCGCCAGTGATGTTCACTGTATCTGTAATATTTATATCCGTGATCACAGCTGAAACAACGTCAATCCACAGAACGGTTTGGAGCGAAAATGGCTATTTTGTTGCTAATTTGCAGGAAATATCTAGAAGAAAGTAGCTAAGGGTCCTCAGAAATGTAGCTAGGTTCATCACTAGACGTTAGGAACAGCGACACAGTAGCTGAGTTGGCACTACGTCTCTCTCTGCTGCTAAAGCTACGGATAGCAAATGCTACGGGCGATGCCTGAGCGTGAACGCGCATGAAGCAGCCTGCTTGACCCGAGCAGCTCTCTTTTTCTGTGATTTTACAGAAAAACAGGCAATCACAGTAAAAATGCCAGGGCTCATTCTACAGGACCAGGGCATTGCAGGAGAATGTATGAAGAAGAAATGTATTATTTCTATACGTGTTTTGGCTGTCAAACTTCCTTATAGTCCCTTTAAAATAATCGACGCATTATTACCTTTGTTACTTAAGCATTTGGAAAGGCGTCAGTTTTGGCCATGGGAATTGCCGAATTTGCCAGTCACAATACTTTTGTGATCGTTTGGAGCCGAAATGGAAATTGAAATTAAAATTCTATTAATCGCCTAGCTCTATGACATGTTGAAGTGACGACAGCAGAATCCAGACCAAGACCTCACCGCTCTTTGGTTTTCCTCCCACATGAGCTGCATCCTCTGGAAACCACACAGATGAACACATCAGGGTGTTTCTGCAGGGATGAGAGGAGCTCCTTGTCATCTGTTGAAGTAGATCTTTTAAATACTCTGATGGAAACTTCTGCTCTCAGCATACAGCTGTCAGGAATCCCACCGGGAGAAAGTTGCTCATATTTTTTAAAAACAAACAGCGACTTGTGGATTTTAGTAGTATGAACATTTTGGAAGGGATTTTTAAAGTTTTTTATTTTTATTTATTTGATGATTTGCAGCAGTCAAATCGAGTTTAGAGCTACAATTCTAATAGATTTAATTTTTACAAAACAATAATCTACCAAAATGGTGGAAATTAATAAACTTGACCAAAACAACATCAATTTCTTGCTGTTTAGCCTCTTTTTGTAAAAATGTCATCTGTTTTTTCCTTAAATGTAGTGATGCAAGGCTGCACAGTGGAGCAGTGGTTAGAGCTGTTGCCTTGCAGCAAGAAGGTCCTGGGTTCGCTTCTTTCTGCGTGGAGTTTGCATTTTCTCCCTGTGCGAGCGTGGGTTCTCTCCGGGTACTCCGGCTTCCTCCCACCGTCCAAAAACATGACTGTTAGGTTGACTGGTTGTCCAAACTGTCCTTAGGTATGAGTGTGTGTGTGATTGTTTGTCATGTGTGTCTCTGTGTTGCCCTGCAATAGACTGGCTCTCTGTCCAGGGTGTACCCCCCGCCGATTGCCCGTTGACCGCTGGAGATAGGCACCAGCCCCCCGGCGGCCCTACGTGGACATGCGGGTTCAGAAAATGGATGGATGGATGTAGTGATGCAACTTAAAGTCATCCTCAATGAGGAGCCCAAATTACACAAAGATGAAAATTTCTGGCAAACTACTGTGTATATATTTATTTGTGCTGCTTTTTAAAGCTCTGGTCTAGGGAGTGCCTGGGATATATAGTCACTCTTAAATAACTTTTAGCCCCTGAAACTGCAGTTAGATTTCTTTCACCCTCCTGCCCATTCAGTTTTTAAAAAATGAAATTCTTCTCTTGGGCTGTCCTGCAGGAGTTGGAAAGAGATGATAGATTACTCTAAAATCAACCATTTGTCACTGGTTTGTCTGGACAGTTCAACACTTTTTTACTCTACGGGAGCAATTTTTAGAGTTTTGCATAAAGAAAAATGACTCAGTTTATTGCATAGGTTGCATGTTTTGCTTTTGTCTTGTTCCATATGAATAGAAACCTTTAATTCTGCACGCTCTCCAGCAACAAAACTACTCAGCAACAAGGGCAGCATCACCTCTTCTACTAATGAGGCTGTTTACTTACCAAATTTTCTTGCAAGCTTAAAAACAGGCCATGCATAGCAGAGCACGTAATCAGCATTAGCCAAACGGAGCCTCAGAAATCCCAGGTTAGAGAGCGCGTGACAGTCTAACACAGGCCATCTCACCTGCAGTGTCTGAACACGAGCAGCTCTCAGGGAGGTTACTGAAGTGAGCCAGCCACATTATTACACCCTGAACAAAGATGTGCTGCCTTCTTTTTAATTATTAATCTTCTAAATGAAGGCCAAGAAAATACAGCTAAATAATGTTAGAGCGGGTTTTTACAAACTTAACTGGATACATTATTAGAAAATTTTTGTATACTGTCATTTAAACAAGAAAAATGCCAACATCTGTTTTTAATTTGACTGAAATGTTCCAGTTTGTTGCATTTCTCTACCCTGAATGTTGTATTTGAGGTTCACAATGTGTTAAAAATCCCCGCTTGCAGCCATAGTTAGATTCTAACTTATTAATTAGCTTTAGAATTGTTTTTTTTTTTTCAGAAAAGCACAGAAACTTTATTAATTTTACTGATTTGAAGCTGGTTTCTATCAAATCCTTGAAGAATTTCCTGGAAGATGCAGGTTCCAGTGATAAAGAAGCTTTAGCGTTCGATTGTTTTCAATAATAATGGATAAAGGGAAGATTTTTCTGCCCGCTGCTTTATTTGCAGATGCAGATTGGGTAAACGTGGAGGCTTTACTGTATGTTTGCTTATCTGTCCTACCGTCCCATCCATTCAAACGGCGTTTCTTTCATTTAAAGCTGTGTGCTTGCTGGGCTTTTCTTTTTTCTTTTCCCTTTTACTTCCCTGGGACCTTTTCTGTTATTTTGGGACCAGATGGCGGGGAGCACGGAAGCGTCTCTTTTGTCTGGGTGCCCCTGTGTTAAAGAAAAAAAAAGAAAGAAAGGAGGAAAAAAAAGGTTGTCCTCTCTAATGTAATCACCGGAAGGGTCCGTTTTGGGCCATGAAAGAAGACAATCCGGTCTGGACACGTCTAGATTACAGAAACGCGGGGTTCATCTCCCGACCTGACCCCCTTTGACCGAGGTCCTGGCATGGAGGATCCCCCATCTTTGATCAGTGGAGGGTGGAGGTGCTGATGCGACCCCATGCGGGCCAAAGGCCACCCCTCTCCTCGACCCTGCCCTGTTTACCCTGTACTTGGATGCTGCTGACACCTCCTTCCGGAAGGAGCCGGGGTGGGGAGGTAGGATGGCACTGATGAGGAAACGGGGCAAGGGGGGGTACCATGACCTGTCTAGACACTGCTGTTGCTTGTTGCCGTGGTGTTGCTAAGGAGATAAAGTGAACTTTGACCTCGAACGTAGTTGGTTAGGAGCCACTCTGGTCATTCATGGATAACTTGTTAATTTTCCGAGTTAGAGGGGAGGAATAGGAGTTTGGACGTGAGCCACGTTAAACACCACAGCATGACTTTACCTCATTTTTATTAAAATTATTGTGTTTCAGTTGAGGAGCAGAAAAAAGGAGCGGTTTTATTTGTGTTCCAACTGGATTCTTGTTTGGAATTCTTCATTCCCCATTTGCAGTAAGTAACTTCACTGGTAATCTCCTTTTAAAGCAACTTAATTAAAAAAAAATAATTGTTTTGTTGTTTTTCTTCTGAATCTGGAAGAAAACACTCATTAGCTTTTCTGAGTTTGGCTTTCTAGAATTCTGTCATCAACTAATTGTGATTTTCTGTGTCGGCTGATGAAATATTATCATCTTCCTGCGCTTGTGAAGCCGGGGCTGAATGTAAAATTAGTGTTTTCAATTAAAAATGAAAAATAATCTTCATTTAGACGAGTCAGGGTTCTTTTTTAAAAGAGAAATCCGCACAAAAGCAGATAAAACGTTTGCTTTTTTAATAGAGATGCATAACAAGAACGTTTATTCTCTAACCAACGTGTCGGAGTGAGACCACACGACCCGAACCGTGATGCAGGCCGGTGTAGAACCTGACGTTGCTCCTCAGGAGTGTCTGGGGTGATTCCACCATCATGGCCGACGCCAAACAACAACAAAAAAAAAAAAAAAAAAACAACACCCTCTCGCCTGCCACTCAGGAGCGGTTTAAAATGGCAGCATGCAGCAAAAATGAGTGAGAGGGAGAAAGAGGGAGACACCCACCTCTGCAAGCTAAGGCACGGTTGACTGAGCTGTAGCTCCCCTCCAACTCAGACACCCTAAAAAAAAAGAAACGCCATGATTTTATTCTGGGTTTATTTCAGCCGCGTGAGCACGGGCTTCAATGTAAACGATAAAGTATTGAAATTATTGGAGATCTGGTCTTTTCTTTGGCTGAATTTTGGTGGTTTTGGTGTCGTTAGTCATTCATTGGCACAAAAACACCAAACCTGCATTAAATCTTCTTCTTTATGGTCAAACATGATGGAATAACGATAAAAACACTCTGTTATCGTTTGCCAGAGCTGCTGATTCAACAGTACGGCCATTCTGGAACGATAGTTAAGAGTCACACCCAATCCTGAAGCTGAGCTGAACAACAGGAACACCTTACTGCCCATTCAGCTTCCCGTCTCACTTCAACAAACCATGTCTTTTTGTGCATTTGAACATTTTTGGTTCAAAAGTTTCTCCTTAAATTCAAAATTGTAGGAAAGTTAGAACAAGAGAAATGTGAAAAACAAGTGAGTAAATATTCATTCTGAGGCTGGTATGTACTTATGAAGTACTTGTGCATATCCAAACACATTTGTGTATATATTTATAGAAACTAATGAAATATTCTAACCTTATAGTGGTGTTTTCTTAGTGTTCAGATGCGTGTGTTTTTGTGTTTGTTTTTCTCAAAGAATGCAGATTAGAAGGTCAGACAATGAGATTTTCCATTCTGGATGCAGTCGATCAAGCACACGGATAAGAATATATCCATTTTGTTGTCCTGTCTTCCTCATATTAATCAAACCATCTTGTTTTTTATGTGTCCCTCTGTTTATCAAACGTGACTGTGTTTAATGAATTATTGCATGCTGCTTACTGATAATCACAAAAATGTTGCTTTAAATCATGAAAAAATAAAAAAATATTAAGTTATTTGTGTTTTTCAAATATATTTGGTCGTTTTGGGGGTTTCGTGCATTCGCCGTAGCGTCATTTCTTTCCTAAATTGATGCATTACAGTTTTTCTGCATTCCATTTTTCTTTAAAGAGCTTGAAAGTACAACGTGCCATGATTCAGTGAACATTAAAACGCTTTGCTCATAGGAAAGCATCTCCGCGTGTGTACTTATTATGTCATCTCGCTAATTAAAAACTATATGCTACACCAACCTGATGCTATTTCACAGCTTGGGATCACTGTAAAGGAGCTCCAAGGCTAAACGTGTTTATATCCAGTCCTAAATTAGCTTTTAAACCTTGTCGTTTTCTGTCTTTGTAGAACTGTCTTCCACTTCCTAACAGCTCTATTAAGACTGCCTATATCCAGACTGCACTGTGCAGAATTTAAAGGTAAATGTCTACTTTTTTTTCCTTTATTTTTAGCTCTTCCTCTTCTCCCTGAATGACACTTTATTACCGGTTTCCCGGGGTGTGAATGTGTGTTTTCTTCCATTTTTTCCACAGAGCAGAGAGCTGGTGGTGGACTCGGAGGAAGATGTCATGCTAAGGATGGATTTTTGGTGATGATGATGTTGGTGCTGTTGATGCAGCATCGAGCTCTTACTTTGTGCCTCTGTCAGCTATGATCCGTAACCACACGGTGAGTGACAGGCCAGTCTCCGGGGAAAGCAGAGGTCTGAGGTGAGTCAGATGTATCCTTGACCCTGTCTGAATGTGTGTCAGCAGGCTACGGAAACTCAGGAAGAAAGGCCAGAACTGGCATGACTGTACATTGTACATCTTTATTTTACTTTATGTTAGAAGAAAGTTGCAATCCTACTCAGATACCCTGACTTCATGAGATGATAATGTAGCTCATATCCCTAAAAGTTATATATTTGATCCATTTTTGTCAATTTCTGTCCCACGTGAGATATAAATACTTTGCTTTGTGATGTTTTTAGATACTAGTGTGACATATGAGCTGAGATTTGGTGGTTTCTCTGCATCAATTCCAGGGTGTTGAAAAATATACATTTTTAGGTAAAACGTTGATTTGATGGAAAAACATTTTCTAGGTCCACATAATAAAATCATTCTGTTTTCATATTTATGCTGAATATTAAGAATATGGGCTAATATCTAAAGCGGTTCTGGTTTAAGTGAGGAGAATATTCAAGCATTGTCTGTTGGAATCGTAAAACCTTAGGTTCAATAAAAAGTTTTAACATATTCATTTAAAGGTGCAATATGTAAGAATGAAGTAAGCATGACATCATGTGGTTAAATCTTGGTTCTGCAGTCCATTTTTCTAAAATAAAAGTAACTGTCTCACTGCTGTTTCATGAGTTTCCTGGGTTTTGCCAGTCATAGCTCAGCGCCAGAAGATTGTGGATGACAAGTAAAGGCAAGTAATACACAGTAAGTAGATAAGTACATTTGCATATCTGGCGGTAGCACTTTTGGGTGTTTGACGGCAGGGGGCACTCACTTATTATGGCAGCATGCCTCTGGCATTAGAGGAGTTTGCTGTCTTGCTGGTATTTTTCTGAACAACTTATTAAAGGAAGCAAAACGGCCAATTTACTCATGATTCACTTTACACATACCTTTCACTGTAACATTGAGTGTTGGTAATTGAAAAAGTTCCTAGAATTTTTTTGAGCTGTTTGCTTTATATTGACCATTAGCATTGTTAGCTCAACACAAGCCTCTAGCCTGCTTCACCCGATATTAGAGTGGCTTCTTAGGGGTACGAGAAATAACTTCTGGGTTGCTCCTGTTTACTGGCTTCAATTCTTTAAACAACTCTGGAACGTTTTGCTGACTGGTGTCAAATTACAAATGTTGGCACTACTACGTTAGATCTGCACAGACTCTGCAACCCCGCGGGATTGCAGATTATAAACAGTGATACGTCCCTCTTTAGTTTTTTAAAATGAGAAAAACTGACAACCCCCCAGCCGGCTGAGAATGAAATCTGTTTCACTGTAACCTTCCATCTATCATGATTGAGACATTAGACCGGTTAGGGATTAGTTCTTTGTTAAATTCTTACATATTGCTCCTTTAATTATTTCATTTGTTACCGTTATTGTGTTGATTAACAAATAAATCATGAACAAAATAAAGTTTTAGATTATATTGTCCTATCTTTATATCGTTAAGCCTTTGGATCAAAAAGGTGTTTTTCCAAAATTGGACGTATTAGTCATACATTATTATTACAACTGTATAAATATTTTATACACTAAATGTAAATCTAAGAAATAACTATTTCAGTCAGGTTGCCATGTCAAAAGTAGTTGTTAACTTTCTTGGCAATTAATGTTGCTATTATTGAAAATGTTTTGTTGTTGTTTTAAATCAGTTTTCAGCTATTTTGTTTAAAACGTTCACCAGATGTTTGCAAAACAAAAGAAATATTCTGACGAATCTTAAATGTGTTTGAAACAAAATGGATCTTGGAGGCAATTTTCTCTGCAGCAGGCACTCAAAACACCAAAAAGGGAATATTTCTACTATAATAAAAACATGGTTGCAACTCAAAAAAATATGCACTGATGCTTTTTCTCTTCTTTTTTTTCCAAGTGAATGAAAAGAATTAGTGCTTAAAAAGTCCTGCATCCTTTTTTCAAGGGTCACTCAAACACAGTGTGTGAAATGAGAGTTGCCTGGGTGTGACTTTACCAGAATGCACCCACTTGCTATTGTCTGCCTACTCAACTTCTGCAGGCCCCAGTGCCCTGACTTCCATACATGAGAGATCAAGGGTTACCAAGGTGCTTTTGAGAAAAGAGGGCTCAATGTGAGAGGGGACAAACTGACCGCTCCACAAAATACTCATTTCCTTTGCATGTTCGATACCCTAGTGGGGATTCAGATGAGGTCACTGACACCACCGCCCTTTTTCTTCTTCGTCCAGCCGTTGTTGCTACTGAAAACTGTTGCTCACCGTCTTTCAGTGGCTCCCCATCTCCCTCGATAGCACACTTGAGTTTGGCCCAAAAGAAAGTTTGTTCAGACTCTGGTTGTTATCAAACCTGTAGAAAAGGTAAAAGCACCTCTTATTCTTGCCAGAAAAGTTCAACCACTGAGCCACGGCATTAACTTGTATTCTAACAAGATTAAAATATATTCGTCCTGGGGATTAGCATAGTTAGGTATCCTTTTGCCTCCGTATTATTTTTTCTCCCAGCGCTGGTGCGTTGACGTCGGGCTTTGATCTGTGTTGCGAGGCAAGAGTCCTGGCTTGGACCTAGCCATTCGAGTGCCAAGTGTGAAATTGGCCTGATGTCATCCCTATTCTTCACCTTTTACATCTTTCACCACTTTAATTATGTTTCCGCCACAAAGCCCAGGCACCTCTGAGCAGATTCCACTCCAGCCGTAGGAAACATTTTAGAAACTGTGGGTAAATGACACAGTGGGGGGGGGGGGGGGGGGGAGGTCAGAGCAGGATGGGGCCCTTTTGTGTTCACAGATAGACATCGATGCTTTCCTGAATCTTCTTCTCTCTCTTTTTTAATCCCCACCATAAAAAAATATCTATTAAAAACGTGAGATTTTAAACTTTTTTAGCATTTGTTTTATGTTTACCAATAAATCTTCATGATAGTTTGCTGTTTTAAAAAGATGTAGGTCCCCAGCATCTGGTTGCTGAGTTTTTTGTTTTCATTTTTTTCTTTTGGGAAGGGGGTGCTATGCTCATGTAGCGTTAGCTTTAGCTTTAGCATTGGTGTCCCCATCTGAACTCCAGGCTGCTCCTCTTCTTCTCCCTGTGAATATTCTAGCAACGAGTCCTTTTGATGCACTGAATGAGGGATCGAAACAACAGGAGTGTGTGCATGGAACATGAGAATGAAATAAAATATTTGTGTGTGCGTGTGTGTGTGTGTGTGTGTGTGTGTGTGTGTGTGTGTGTGTGTGTGTGTGTGTGTGTGTGTGTGTGTATGTGTGTGTGTGTGTGTGTGTGAGAGAGAGAGAGAGAGAGAGAGAGAGTTTAGAGATTGAGAAAGCTGTGTGGAGAATGGGTTACTGCGGGGCGGAGGAGATGGGAGGAAGGGGGAACCAGCCACCTGCAGCCATGGCGGGCTTTGACCTTCATTGCTCCCTCTCTCTCCCTCTCTCACTCTCTTCCCCTCCCCTTCCCCTCTCTCTCCCTCTTTCTGCTCCCATTTCTGCCTTGTGATAGAAGCTCTTTTCAGAGGCGGCGAAGAAGACTGACCGTCTCGAAGACAGCAGCAGCCCTATCTGGTGTAATGCCTAGTCACTGGCCGTTAGACATGGCGCTCCAAGACTAGCGGTGCAAGCATGGAAATGCAGATAAGGCATTGTTGAGGAAACATGCCTGGGAATTGTTCAAGGCTTTCACTTGCAGAATGTTTGGATGCTTATGATGGAATTGATTGTTGTGCACTGCATATTACCGATGCTGTTGATAAAATATGTGAATACTGGATGTGTTTTGATGTGTTTCTTGATGTTTGCGGCTAAAAACAAAGACTTTCTGATCTGTTGCACCTTGTTTGTGTTTCAAGGAGCACAGAAAGCATTTTTGTATAATCTTCAAGGTTTATTTATTCTTCTTTTGCAGTTTTCAAGAGGCAGTTAATTACACAATTAATACATGATACAAATTATGTACATTATACCAAAGAATACTTCCAACTTAAAATAAAAATAGCATTGTTTTCTACAACTCTGTGTTGTAATTTCATTTAGACATGTTCATATATAGATAGATATACGCTGATGAGTAAATTCATAATGTCGTACCAGCAGTTTTTCATAAAAGGCAATAAACTTGAGTAGTCTGCATTTGAAGTAATACTGCTTCTCTGATTCGGCACAGTTCTGTTTCACAAAAAGTTCCCACTTGAACTTTTAAGGCAAGGTGTGTTTTGTTCTGTTTGGTGGATTTCTCTTTTTTTACTTTTTAATTCACACACATTTATTTTTGCAGATACACAAAAAAAAAAGAAAAAGAAAAGAAAGAAAAACACTCAGAAAGGCAAAAAAGTCCACAATTTGGTATGGATGCAGTCTGAAAACCAAAGAAAACTCATACTTTTTTCTCTGTAAGGTTTATAAACACAGTTATTTGCCCCAAGTACAACAAATTGCAGCTTTCATGCACAAAAGGCCCCATGACAATATGTCATTCACAAAAAATAATAATAAAAGGAAACAAAAACAAAAAAACTAAAAAAAATGAAGTTATTGCAAGATAAACAAGCAGTGTAAACACCTCAGAAGTCTACTCTAAAGCAACACCGGTCATTGGATAGATTTTTTATCTCAATATAATCTATATAAATACACATATGAAGTCCTTTCAACACCAATAAGAGATTTCCAACATTTGTAATACAGTCACTGATGGATTTCCCTTCTTTTCAATGATATATGAATATGTAATAAAAATGTATATAGAGAAAGATTTACCAAGAACATCCAAAAACCTGCACGTGTGGTCTAGAGAGTGGTCATCATTGTCTTTTATGCTACAGAGTTGTTTCTGTGACCCAAAAGGCAGCATCATAGCCTTCAGTTAGCTTCAAACACCAACAAAAACAAATCATATTGCTACTTAAAACAACAATAGCTGCACTGATGCATTGGCATACGTTTGTTTAAAGAATAGAAGTTTTAGTTAAATGTTAGCTAGAAAAAAACTGAAACAAATGCCCAATTAGCTCAGAAAACGTCATTTTGACCAGTTTACACCAAGAAAACCAGCAGCATGGCGACATTTAGTTAGATTCACAGTAGCCTGGATGCAGCAGAAAAATACTATTCTTTGGACTTCAGTTTTTATTTTTTAATTTAATTTTATTTTTTATTTCCACTTGACTGACAAATCGAAGGTGCCAGTTAGTTAAAATGCAAAATGATGACAATCATGTATAGCTGTGTATAAAAACGGAGAGATCTGAAGCTCCTGGAAAGGGGCGGAGACAAGAAAAACAAGGAAAACTCTATACATCATCTTCTTTTATAGACGTGATATTGCAGAAATATCTCTATTTTTTAAACAATTTATGCTGGTATACGCTGGCCCTTTGTTCGGTCATATTATTGCATTGAAGGCTTGATTAAACCTCCCATAAAACGAAAAAAAATACCACTATAATATTCCCATAGGAGCCTATGGAATGGGGTGTAGGAATTCTGGGTGACCTTTGTTGTGTTGTGGAGCCATTGTACATCCGGGTAATTAAAGTATCTGCTGTGGAAATATTAAATATTCCTGTAAGTAGAGTTTTTAATCTTTATTAAAGAAAATCTATCATAGGATTACTATAGGTTCTTTTTCGTCAGGAGGCTGTTTTTTTTTCTTCTGGAAATCAATCGCTGTCTGATTTTTCGTCTTTCGACGTGACGGTGGCGTGATTGTACAGTCCCTGCGCCATCAGGTGCAAAGCCAGACTGTTTTTAGTGCCGCTGGCCTTCTTGATTTTTGCTCTTTTGTTCTGAAACCAGATCTTGATCTGGGATTCGTTCAGGCCCAGCTCCTGCGCCAGGTTCTGTCGCCTCTGCTCCGTCAGATACCGATTTGTCTGAAACTCTGATTTGAGTCTTTGCAGCTGCTCTGCTGTGAAGGCCGTGCGTGGTCGCTTGTCCTCTTTGCTGGTCGACTTCTTCTTTGGTTTGCGGGATCTTGGCCCTGTTGGTCACAGGACACACGTGCAGTGTCTTGTTAGTGTCAAAATCACCAACCAACTGAAAATTAAACTAGAGAGGTGTACAGCAGTGATAGAGGTGGGAAATCGTAGAAATATCCCTTTAGTTTTTTATTAGTAAACTACTCCGTCTTCGCATTCTTTATTTTATCATTTTGCATTAAGCTTTCCAACCCAAAAGCACGTGCGTAAAGTTAACTTTTACGCAAAAGCGTCATTCAGTTTTAAAGCGTATTCCAGTCTTCCCAAATTACGTCCAAACAAAGAACTGAAAATGCAAAGTAAGAGTAGCTTTTTAATTATTTATGTTGTCAGCTTAAAGATATTTTAAAAAATAACGGATATAAATGTGTTTTCTCTTCATGACGTGCAGAAAAACGAGACGAACGGTGCCAAAAATTCGAGTTTCACTAAAGAAACGAACCATGAAGCTGAAGTACCTCCCTGTTGCTACTCTCCTTCCTCTCTGACACACACACACACACACACACACAGACACACACACACACACACACACACACACACACACACACACACACACACACACACACACACACACACACACACACACTGAACTGAAAGTGTATGAGAATTAAATAAATAATTTTCCGCTCAGTTTTTGTTTTTTATTTTAAAATCAGGATGAATTCCATCCTTTTAAGTTTTCCTTTTCTTTTAAAAGTTTATTTTTTGGGTCCAGATTTATCCTACAGCTCCTAATCTGACCAACGTGCCAGAATCTGAGCAACACACATCAATATTCCTCCTGGAAGGATGCTCGTTTGGAGAGTTTGTCTCCTCCTCCGAATTGTGCGTAAAAACATTCATGAATCAACACAAGACGGCTCGAGTTCCACGGATCAGCGCGCGCGTGTGTCACAATTATTTATTTCTTTACCTCTCCTCAATCAGTGTGAGAACGGCAGCTCAGCAACTCGTAGTAGTCGCCCACGCCACTCTATATGGCGTTACATAATGCATGAGAACAAGTTGTACTCCACTTTTTTTGATAGACGCAAAGGAAATTTCAGTCTCTAACTTGCAACAGGATGACAAACTTTAGAGTTGCACCAGAAAAACAGCAGCTTTAGGCTCACTAGCGGCCTGATTAGCCTCCAAACGCATCAGATGGAGCTTAAATGTTCCTTTTTAAAATGTTACACACTCTCTTGAATGTTTTTGTTTACATATTTTAATGACTATTGTTGGATTTACGCTTGAAATAATTAACTTTACGTATTAGAGAATAAAGACTATTTTCGTGACGAGAAATTGACGTGACGTTATAGTTCCACACATGAGCCGTTTTTTATTCTTTTGTTGAGTAAGTTTTAAATGTTTTGCTCCTTATAATAAAAATGTCCATTATTTGTTTGCATACTAAATCAAGCCTACTTTCACCAAAATAAAATTAAACATTTATGCACTTTAATATTTTTACTCTATTCCAAACGCGCGTCCTGGTTTAACCTCTTTACATTTATTTTTTATTTTAAGGATTGTAATTTCTGTTCAGCACCGCTCTGCTCTACTCTGCAAGTGAGAAGTCGGTCAAGCCATCTGGGGTCAGTGTTACGGGGTATTTCAGGTTACCGACAGGAGCGGGGATAGTAGAAAATGCACGCCACCAACCTGAAGAAGGCCTGTCCGAGTATCTGGTGCAGTAAACCCAGGCTGGCCACAGCATGGGCTTAGACATGGACGGGTTTGAGCTGGCTTGGGAACTGTCCGAGTCCGAGCTCAGGCACTGGTCTCCATTCTCCCCGCGGGTATTTAGGGGCTCCTCTGCGGTTTTGGGGGGCTTCTTTGCTCCTGTGACCGTGTGCGGAGTGGAGGTCCCCTCCGCCGGCACCGTACTCCCCACCGGCTCGGTCTGATGAGGGGCGGCGGGGCTGTTGTGGTTCTCCCGCGACGCGAAGCTGCCGCTCTCCTCGCGGTTTCCCCCCGCGTCCTTTTTCCTCCCGAAGTCCGGCCGCAGGATGTTGTCGATGAAGAAATTGGTGACCCGATGAGGAATCTGCAGGTTCCCCGGCGCCTGCAGGAGGGGGAGTATGGCTCTGTTGGACTCGTCCGCTGACTCCCGCCGCTCCACCTCATCTCCTTTGCCGTGCTCATTTTCTTCCATAGTGATTCACTTTCGCCGCTTTACTCTAGTTTAACCCCTTTATCGCTCTCCCGCTGCAGGAACAAAAAATCGCGGACAACTTTGCAGGAATTTTAAAAAGAACTGCACGAGTAAAAAACAAATAAAAAACTCTCAGATAGTGGGAGCCTCGAACACCATGCAAAGCCTTGCGGTAGCGTCCTTTGCGAAAAGCATGTATTTTTTTTCTTTTCACATAAATCCCATCAAACTCGGGTTACAGCTCAGCTATCACTTGCCATTTGCGCACCATCCAATTTGGTGCTATCCGATTTGCGCGTCCACTGCGTATCTACACCTAAACTAAACTAAAAGGGGGTAAATAAAGAGGCTCCTAACTGATGCTCTAATACTCTCACTCCGGAGTTTTGTTCTTATTTTCAATGCGAGCACCCCCGAGTGACGTTCTCTCATCGTCCTCCCCGACACGTGCCTCGGACCAATCGGATTGCAGAAACCGGGCCACGTGACGCACACTCCAGTGCAGTATACAACCGCCCATCCTCTCCTCGGTAAAAGAGGAAGAGTCCCGGACTTAACAGAGAGGAAGCCTCATTTAAATCCACTGCATGTTCCCAGTTACTCCCAATATATCATTTCCCTCTAAAACCCGTTTTACTTTATGTAATTTACTTTTAAGTACATTTTGGATACGGGACAGTTTGTGCGTAAAACCAGAGTGTGCGTAAAAACCTGTTTGTGCGTATAACAAGACTGGTTGGCAAAGTGAGCGGCAAAGACCCCATGGGTCTCCTAGTTGCAGGGCAAACATTCCTAATTATGCCAAGGAGTATAGCACCATTCCACTTTAATTCAATATCTTAATAAAAACTGGAATTCTTGACTGTTTTTGGAGATCTTGGATGGCACCGTTTCACGCAGTTGGAAAATGTGCACAACAACCACGATCGGTGCCTATTTAAGAAAAACAATCAGAGTTTTGTCTAAATTAACGCATTTTCTTTTAAAATTTGAATCGAATTCAAATGTTTTAATTAATGATTTGCTTTTAAAATAAAAAATGGTTCGAATCTACTCGAGCTGGAAGAGGATGTGTGCGCACACGCTGTATCTCTTGACACATTAATCTTTTTGAGGCTTTTTAAATGTAATGTAACTCCAGCGCGCGCATCCTTCCTCACATAGCAACAGCACGCGTATGTTTACTGTCCAGAGTCCTTCAGCTGAGCGCATTCTACCCAAAAGCCAAAACAGGGGGTGAGTATTTCCCTGTGCTCGCGCTCATCTCGCGCCACCGCGGTCCACACCAGAACTGGGTCCATATCCCTTTAAAAGAAATCAGTGATGCAAACAAACTGTTTAGTGCGCGCTACTCGGCATCCAGAGCCGCGCCAAAGACAAAAGTTTGGGTAACTACTGACCCAAGTTTCTGGGGCGTCAGTGAGGCGGACCGCGGCTCGAACGGCTCTGTTCGGTCCGGTTCTGGAGTTTCAGCAGCGGCACAGAAGGAAGGAGACCCGGGGAACAGACGGAGGCTTGAGTGAGAAAAGAATATTGTTTTGTTTTTGGGTGTTTTTGTCCAATATATTAGCGTCTCTTGTTTTGCAATTTCTGTAAATTGTTGAAAGTAGAGCCAATATTTTAAAAGATGCGACGTTTAACATACAAATGTATTCGTTTATTTATCATTTTCTTTTAATGGAAGAGATTTTGTTCACAAAACTCAAAAATCTAATCAGTGACACTTTTAACCATTTCGCTTGTTTGTTTTGGAGACTTTAAAACAAACTTTTTACTCCGCATTTTCTTAACTTTCATTTCTTCTTTGCAAACTAACGTGAGAATAAAGTGAAAAACGTCAATAAATAATCCGGATTATAGCTGAATGTCACATCATTTCACAAAATGTATGCCTGCACCTGGAAAACGCGCACAGACCCTGCCGTGCATGCGCCCATCACAAGTCTAAACGGTGAAAGTTGAGAGTGAAAGATGTAATTAGACAGGCCACTCTCACGCTGCGATTGTTTCTCGCTTGTCGAAGGGAAGCGCAGATTAAACGTTGAGGCGCTAAATAAGCAGCAGACAATGGAGCCACAGACGGGCCGCTACCGCCTGGGCTTGGCCTCTAACCTCCCAGCAAAAACAGGGATGTCTGGAGGAAATGACACCGTTTTCAGAGTCTGAATTCTAATCAGAGCCTTTGTGCGCAGCGAAAACGAGACAAAAACCAACCCAAAGCCATCCACCAACCAGAGCCTCTAAAAATATACATACATTCTATTAATTGCATCTTGTAAAACGTGTCTGATTGGAGCATTTTCTCATTTTGACCAAATGCTTTGAGGTGAAACAGCAGAAATCCTCCTTCTGACGCAGCTTTTACACAAAACAAGCGTGCGTATTTTTGCAGCGTGCAGACCCGCTACTATTGTCTTCTTAGATGTTTTGGCTTTTTCACCCATGCAAGGAAAACGAATCATAATCTCTGCGTGTAAAGACCACCTCATGCTTTATCTTCATTACAATTTCTTTATTTCCCGATGGGCTCTGCGTGTTGTGACGTTCGGATTTGACCGATTATGGCAGAAAAAAAATTATAGGAGATTTTTCTGACTGAGTAAAGGTTATAATGTTTCTGTGGCTCATTTAAATTATTTGTAAATTACAACATTGTTATTTTTTATTACCAAACGGTTTATGATCTAATAATCCGACCTGCTTGTTTTTAATCATAACTCGTTTCTGCTGAAGCCGGTTCACATGAATGAGTTTTACTGTTCCACTGATTTCTATTAGAAAAACTATAATTTTATAAATAATCATAGCTTGTCTTTTCTTTTTATCCTAGTTTCTGTCATATAGGTGTGGTCAAATGTGCAATATGGGTCAAAGTGCAGTTGCCGTGATGACTTTAGAGACGTGTGTGTGTGTGTGTGTGTGTGTGTGTGTGTGTGTGTGTGTGTGTGTGTGTGAGAGAGAGAGAGAGAGAGAGAGAGAGAGAGAGAGAGAGAGAGAGAGAGAGAGAGAGCCATGCAGCTGTTGCAGCATATTCAGAAACCTGCAGTAGTCTGAGGATTGAAGCAAATGCAAGCACGACATCCTCTTATTGGCTGTTACTTGGCTCCAGAAGGCAAACTTGGGATGCTCGTTACTATTTTTCTTTTTCTTTTTTAAACAAGGTGTGTTTGATCCTCTGGAAGCCCACAAGGACGTTTGAGGTCAAATAGCAAAATCTGATCTGCTTTTAAAAGATCTGTGTAGATTTTATGTTAATATTTATAGTTTAGAATTAAGAAAACTTCTCAATATTATTTTATTTCAGAATATTTTAGTTATAAAGGGTGATTTTTAAAAATTTTGTTTAAAATCACAAAAACATCCTATGTTTAATGTCTCTATATTTACATGTTGCTATAGCTCCCCTCCCTCTCCCTCACGCACGCGCTCTCACACGCAGCACTCCTGGTGCGTTGTGCGCATGTGCCCGGTCCTTGAGTCCCCCCCCCCCCCCCCCCCCCCCCCCCATTCCTCTTCGTAGGATTGTCTCATACGTCACCATGCGCGGAGTACTATGGAGTACTACAAAAGGTGACGCGCAGGAGAAGGATTTGTGAATGGACGCCGTGATGTGTGCCAGCTCACAGATCAGAGGGCGGTGGGACCTCTGCAGATGCACCCACTACTCCCCCCCACCCCCCCTTCCTCACCACCCCACCCGTCACCATCCTCTGCCTCCACATGAATGGGGCTCTCTACATATCAGGTCTGTCACCGTTGCAGGGGTCGCAGCAAATCCTCCTGCTTCCTGCGCCTTTCACAAACCTGAAAGCATGCCTCTCTTCTATTTGATGATCCGCTATGATTTTTTTTCTTTTTCTTCCTTTTTCTTTGCGCCCTTCCCTTCCCTTGTTTTTTTTTTTTTTAGCGGGTCAGGCCGGCCAAGAGCAAAGGCAATAGAATAAACTACTGGAACTAATTGCAACCAAACAAGGGTCAAACACTCCAGATAAAATGAGGAGATTCATGTCTGGATGTAAAAGTTAAGATCTGGAATTTGATTTAGACTCATGATGCAAATAAAACAACCCATCGTTTCTTTTATTAAATAGATGATGTCTTTATAACTTTAACAGTTTTGCAGAGAAATCCCCAGGTGTTGCCACGCAGCGCACTTTTTAGTTCTCCAGAATCTTCCAGGCCCTTTTTCTGGGGTTTAATAACTCTTAATCCTCCTGATCGGTGTGGCGTAGATAAGTCTCGTTTGAATTGGGATTGTTCTTTAGGAGAGGCTTGTTTTTCATTCTTTCTTTTTTTCCCTCAAAACGGAGCTTAGCGCTAAACAACAACCCACCCTGAGCGCGCAATTAAGGCCGCGGCTAAATTAGAGGGAGTCTAATTGAATGCAGCTGAGTTCCCATCAGCAACTCTTGAAATCTGCACTAATGTGAAGAAAATAAGCGTTTGACGATCAATTATTGTTACTTTTTAGAAAAAAGGAGACATTTTTATTTGGTAAAGGGCAAGAAAATTAATAAAATCACGAAAAGTGCCAGATATAGAAAAGTATCAGCCTGTGGTAATTTTATTTATTTATTTTTGTAGCTGCAACTCAGTAAAATAAAATAAAAATAAAAAGTTTGAGAAACACTGGTTGGACGTAAAAAGTTCAATAACTCCAGTGCACATTTTTGGGGTTTGTATGAACAAATTAAAGCGAAAAGTGATCAGAATTAGAATGCTATGAATCTTCTTGATCATAATTAAAAATCGAATAAAAATAGAAGAATATGCTTCAAAATGAGTAAAATGAGTAAAATCATTACATTACATTTGACATGATTAAAGTTTTAAACTGTTATTTGGGTCAAAAATAAATTCAAACATGATTCAAACCAACAAAAACAACTTGTGGATCTTTACCTCACAAAAATAAATTGTGAAACACATTTTTACTGATTTTAAACTCATTTGTTATAGTTTTCAAAAAGAAATAATTATATACGTGGTGTTAAAGAGGAGTAAAAGTCACAATATTGTAAAAAAACGAATTTGTATTACTGAGTCATAAGTTTTGTGTTTTTTAAGGAAACAAACTCAAAAAGTGCATTAAAAGTGTGTTTTTGAAATGCGACCATATCCAAGCTGATGGGCTTGCTGTTTAAAAAATTAAATCTTTTTTGCAGCTCTGCAGGACATTTTACATGTCAGGAGGTTTTTACCTCCAACACCAAAGGATAAGCTGCACATGCAGCTATTTCTGTAACTTTAATGACTTTTTCTCGTTCTGCAGGAAAACAGAAAAAAAGCCGTGCGTCGTGAGAAGTGACAGTTTTTGGAATTTATAAAACTTTAAAGAAAAGCAAGACATTGAAAGATCTCCGCTCCACGCTCCCTTCAGCATAAAAAGTTCCTCCGTTCTCATGTGCGGGCCTGTCCAGGATGCTTTGCGGGGTTTAGATTGTCCGCATTTCTTAGTGCACCTGTCTGGCGCACAGGAAAGCAGGAACAAGTGGGAACCAGACAGGTGGAACGCACTTGCTGCAGAATAAACACACATTTATTGGTGCGAGAGCAGCTTCACCAGCATCAGATAGCGCCTGGGTGTCAGGCCGAGTCACTCACTGCGATGATGCGATCAGATTTTGATGCAAGGAGGTTTATCTGCGCTGTTTTTGTTTAGATTTATGCTGTGTAAAAAAAACAAACAAAGCCACTCGGTTATTCTAACAGATGTATCTTCTAAAACAAACAAAAACTATCAAACCACATAGACGTTTAGGCAACTTTGCTGTCCGTGCATTTGAGAAACAATTCCGACCATGTCTGTGCGCACATCTCTGCGTTAATTATAGCGCGCGGAGGTCAGTGAGCAGAGCCCTCTCCCTGTGTGGCATCGCGCCCTTTGCTGTTCAACTTGCCAAAATAGAGCTGGACTCCCCTGAAAGCGCCATGTGCCACCCCTCCCCCTCCCTCCACCCTTCCCCTGCGCACCTGAGTTGTTTTTACCCCCCAGGTAGCGGATATGCGGTGGTGATTTAGTCACTCACATGCAGGGAGCTGGTCGAACTTTTTACTTATTGTTATTATTTATATTATTATTATTATTGTTATTGTTTTGGAGTTTGCGTGTCTGCAGCTGCAGGCGAAACGCACGTCTCTTCATATAAACACGAATAAATATGAATGAAAACATGACAAACTTTGACCTTCAGCGCTTCCAAAGCGCTTTTGCAAACTTTTATTATTATAAAGTATATGTTCTGTTATATTTGTGGCTATTTTACTGATTAAATCTTAGTTTGTTTTTCCTTAAATGATTCATAAATCTTTTTAAGTGCATATACAGGTCCTCACATCTGGAACTTTCTGAGAATCAATGGTTTATAAGGCAACTTCTCATCTGTTGCACAAATGTATGCTTTAATTTTTTTATTGAATTTTCATGACATGTTTTAATGTAAATTGGTCTATTTTAAGGCACATTAGTCTTAAAGCCCTCAATGCAGGGAAAAAGACTATTTTTTTACCAATATTTTAGTTAAAAATTTTAAATAAGTACTTTTTAAATTTTTTGTTTCATTTCTTCCCATCAAACTAAAAAAAGCATACTATTTGACATTTGATGTATTTAAATGTCTTTCTTTATGAATGTTCAACATTTAGAGGACTTGCACCTCTAAGTCCCCATTAATCCTCACCTGCTTGTCTTATTACTATGGTTATTAATCAATTTCCAGATCTAAGCTGTCAGATGCACTGTTGTGTTTATGCATTGTTTCCATGAGCTTCATGCTGTCATTTTGTCCTGCAGAGGAAGAAGCAAATGGCTCTTCATGGTTTAAGCTTCATGCAAGTTGTTTATATTAGTTAATTAATTAATGTATTTATTTATTTTTACCCAGGGATTCACTGAACCCAGAGCACAAGACGAGCAATCAGCAGAAAAGCATGAATTAGAACGTGACCATTCTGCCCTGCAGACAGAGAGCAGCCTCACACTGCCATTTGAATAGGATCGGAGAGGTAATTTGAGCTAAAATGGAGTCCACCTTTGAGCCCCCCCCCCCCCCCCCCCCACCACCACCACCACCACACACACACACACACCCATGGCATCACTGTAATCCATTATTCCTGCCCAGTGCTGGGAGAGGCAGTGAATGAGGGCAAAAGAGGAGTGGACCCTGCTCTGGTGTAATGAAGACTCAGTAGACCTAAACGACACACACGCACGCACACGCGCACGCACACGCGCACGCACACACACACACACACACACACACACACACACAATCTTTCATTATCTATCTGGGAGAGCAGGACATTAATGCTGCTCAAGACCTTTTGGCTGAGGAATAAGGGAGCTGTGCTTTTCTCCACACTCGGTCCATTTCATTGACCTTATCATGCATGTTCGCTGCAGTGTAAGATAAATATTCCAAGAACAATATTCTGGCTCGCTGCTTAATAAAAGTATTTTTTTTTTGCATCTAAATGTGTTTTCTTAGACTGCAGTTTTATGATTCCCTCACTTATACATGCAACTTTAACACAAATACCTTGTTTCTTCAGATGAGTGTTTGATTTAAACTTACCCAGTGTAATTTTTTCATTAAAAAGGTGACATCCTCCACCTTGTAGGATTAAGACATGTGTGTTCCCTGTCCCTCCACTAGGGGTCTGTAGATGTCATGTCCAGACAAGCTGGGAGGATAAACACTGTCATCTGGTGGTAAAACAGGACAGTTTCCTAATTGTATTAAAATATGATTTACTCCACTTCTCAACAAAACCAGCTCCATCCAGTCCAGAGATTTGAAAATAGTCCAAACTGAAGCACCTTTAAAGTTAGGCTAAGTTTAAAAAGGGCTAAAAAATTTTTTAGTTTTTTTTTTGGTGAAATGTGGGGGAAACCCTAAAAAATGGGATTGAATCAATGAATACAACCATTCCCTTTGTGTAAGTGACCTATTTATAGAATGTAGTACTTATACTGATGCTTACATAGAAGCCGCATATATTTGATTTTAGTTGCAGGGTCAGGGTTAGGGTAGGGTTAGCCAGTGGCTTCATCTGCTTAAATAAAATAATAATAATAATAAATAATAAATTAAAAATTAAAACAAGGTCAAACTGAATCTTAAATGAGAAAAACAAAGTTATGCTGCTAATTTAGAAATAATCAAGTCAAAAAGAGCTCTAAGCAACATATAAGGAAAAGTTAAATTTGTATTTTTTTATGTGTTACAGGTGATTATTTAGAAAATATGCGCACTGCTATAACCAGTAGTGCTTTTAAAAAATAAAACTAATTGCAAAAGTGCAGGCTGTCAGCGAAATGTAGGTTAAAGTCAAGTCAAAGCTTTTTTTTTAGATAACATTGTTGTGTAACACAACCAATTAGGGACAAAAATATGACCGTAGAACACATAAATATACAAATTCACACAATAGAAAAATTTGAGAATTTTCAATACGTGCAAATGCAAATATTAAAGAGCAAGTAACCCCCAAATCAACCTTTTTTGGCTGATAAACTATATAAATGAGTGTCTAATCGTGCTGGAGACACGTGTAGTCAATAATTTTGCACTTTAGTGCATCTTAGTTCAAATAAAAATTTCCTGCCTAAAACTGTCAGTGATGCGCCTTTGTTAGATAAAAACTCTACACTGCATTTGAATTTAAATCTGCCATCACTATTGGCCAACAGGTTCACTATGACTTTAGCTGGTACATTATGATGTCACAAGGTCATTGTGAGTCTGTGTTTGTGTGTATTTGTTAGCGGCTCCGCCCTCTCGGTCTGCCAGGCAACAGCATTTGTTGCATTTTTCAAACAGGAAGTGGGAGTGGGGTAAGACTCTGGTAGGGGGTGACTTGCTCTTTAAAGAGACAAAAAAAGGATTAGGATTGTAAATATTCAAACAAAAACAATTAGGTCATTGCATCAGAGTGAGAGGTTGTCTCTCTTTCAAAGGAAATATGTTTCCCTAACTTTATTTTGCTTACCAATAGTTTCAAATAATTTATGTTTATTGAGTCCAATAGCTCCTAACTAGCTGGAGGAAACTAGAAATGCACCCAAAACAAAAACCCAGGACTCAGGAGGGCTCAATGTGTAATTTTGCTGGTCAATGCATTTCAATTCTACGAGATTTTTAACCCTCTGGAGGCAGGCGTTGCAGATTTGCGACGTTAAAACCTACCTACCTGGTTACTCCACATACGTATTTCATTAGCATTTTTTAACTCAGAAGTACCCCTGAAGGACTTAGTTATTCGTCCTTTTATCAAAACTTATTTTGAGCCTGAGAGGGTTAAAAGTGGAATAAGGTCTCTAATTATGTGGAGCTGTGGGGAGCTCAGCTCCCCCGAAAGGTTGATGGGCTCCCCTGGAAGCCCTCAGCTGACACAACCAGGGGGAGCCTGATAAGTGATCCAGCCCCCCCTTTCCCGCTCTGATGACGATGATTGGGTGGATGACCCCTCACCCCTCCCCACGCTCTTGCGTCACTCTAACGGGGCTTCCCCAGAAGACTGTCTAATTCAAACCATGGAATTGACTGTAGTATGAATTTTGAAGATAAATGTTTACTCAACTCCTTTTTCATGCAAAAGTTTGATTATGAATTCCTTCCGCATCACAGAAATTTATAAACCAACAGCTTTCACACACAATTACTGTTATCGCTCCAAAACAATGTTAATATGTGTGTGTGTGTGTGTGTGTGTGTGTGTAAGGTTGCGTTTAAACTTTTCTGTTCGAAATTCTTTTCCTTTAACTTTTTCTGTATCTACCATTTAGTTGCTGCGGTAATAAAAATCGATAAAAACCTGATCTCGTGTGCTGCTGTGTCTTTCACTGAGAATCATCCACCAAACAGAAACAATTTCTCACGGATTTTAAACAAATATGAGGTTCACGGACGATAAAGTGGGATAATAAAAGCCTAACCTGTGCGCGGAGTGGTTAAACTTTCATGTTTTCTGGCTTGACTGCATCAAATTAGAGGCCAACAGACTATTTCAAAGTCAAAGAGCTGTCTGCTTGTGCAAACCTATAGATGGCGCAAATCAATACATTATGTGACCCTTGCTTTGGCTTGTCTGGTTGCCTTAAAGGGAGGATGGAGAGACTAAGAAAGAAGGGGTGGGAGGAAAAATGGGGCTGCTTCTGGCAGCGAGGAGATGCTCTAATGGAGTCTTTCAGTTGTAAATGAAAGGAGGCTGAAGCTGAGGCCAATTATTCTTCCTGAGAAGAGAAACGAGGAGGGAAGAAGGTGGCGTGTGGCGCTGGATCGCTGCCCCGGCAAAGACATGGAGGAAGATAGATGGATGGAAAGATAGTGGTATAGAAGGAATTAAATGGCAGAAATTGGCTGCACTCCCAGAAATTTCCCCCAGTGCAAAAGGTTAACTGTCAGTCCCCTGCTAGGTATAAATAGAAGCCTGCCCTCCAGAAAGGGGTGCTGGGGGGGGGGGGGGGGGGGGGGGGGTTCCTCGTGATCCCTGTGACACAGAGGGGAGGGCTGGTCTTATACACACAAGAGGAAAGAGGATGGATGATGATGCCAAGAACATTACTGTGGCTTTGGAGACTGACAGAGACCAGAGACAAAGACCGTCCTCATCAGGACCACAGACAGCTCAATTTTACCTCATTAACCATAAATCAAACATTTGGTCTCCCGGTGAAGCTTGTGCCCTGGGTTACGTTTAATTAGTGGAGATTGGACTTCCCGGATAGGCGTAAGAAGACTAGACGAGATAGAACTTCCTGTTTTAAAAACAAAGAAAAGAAATTGGGAGTTTTGGGATGGAATTCATCAACCGGTTAAAGCTTCTGGGAGAGCAGCCCAATGAAAAAGTGACCGGCTTTGTAGTAAATACTGAGCAGAAGGGCACGTCCAGTGGTGAGTCAAGGGTGAAATCAGCCATCTTTACTGAACCAACAAGATGGGTACATTTTCACACAACTCTTTAGCTATGGCAGCTTTGAGGACCTCCTGGCACAATTTTGATTAATATATATATTTACATTATATTCAGAAGGCGAAGCTCTCGATTTACCGGTCGATCTATGTTCCTACCCTCACCTATGGTCATGAGCTTTGGGTAGTGACCGAAAGAATGAGATCTCAGGTACAAGCGGCCGAAATGAGTTTTCTCCACAGGGTGTCTGGGCTCTCCCTCAGTCATCTGGGAGGGGCTTGGAGTAGACCTGCTGCTCCTCCACATCGAGAGGAGCCAGTTGAGGTGATTCGGGCATCTGATTAGGATGTGAACACGTGGTAAAAAAGTAACTTTTCTGGTAACAATTTGTGATTAAAGGACAAATTCTTCTTCTCCAAGGAACCAAAAAAATAGAACATTTTCAAATATTTTTTACCCGTTGTTTGTAAAACGTTTGCATGACATGCTAAGAAATCAGCAAAGCAGCAAGATGCTTTGATTAGTTTTTAAGACTAACTCAGATTTCTATATTAAACACGTTTCCATGTTTTAAGTATCCAAGTCAACTATAAACACAGAAATTCATGTCTAGTGTTTTTTATTTATTTTTCACTTAAATTCAAGGTAGCAAAAATCATACACAGCTCAGACTGAAAACTAATACAACAAAAGGTGCTTCACCACCTCAGAAAGACAAAACAACAAAAAGCGTAAAATAAATAAAGTTTCCTCTTTTGTCAGCATACCTGAATGAAAGCAGATGAAGTTTTTAAAAAAATAAATCAGGTTTCCTCTAACAATGCTACGAAATGAGACTTTCTCTGAGGGTCATTGCTGTTGACTCCAATAATGTAATCTGACTGAATCGGGTTCACAAAAACAAAATAGCGTGATTTAACAACTCACACTGCATTTACAAACTTTTTTTTAGTCTTTGTCAGAAATAATAAATAAAAAAGGAGAATCAGGAGATGTATAATTTGATTGCACTTGATCTTTAAGACCCCCTTAAACACAAACATGCTGCAGGTCTTAGTGTGGTAAAGAACAGCGGTCCGATTGCAGAAAGCTATTTTACATTTGAGCATCCATGACATCATACACATGAGAAAAAACTAGTGACAAAAGCACTAAATTCTATAAAACAGGCAATCACAGATTGCAAATCTTGACGTAATATGCCCTACCCTCCTGAATACTTTACTGTGTGTAAAATGATTGGAAATCAAAGGGGTCGACGACATTTAGATCAGATCAATGAAAAATGGATACTTGTGGTACATTCTTTGCACCTTAGTGGCTTTAAATAAATCTCTGCACGTTTACATTTAATGGACATTTCAGCCCCAGCTAATGCTGCATAATAGCACCGCACCTGAACCAAGTTTTTATTTCTTCCAAAAAAAATTGGTCTTTTTTTCTTATCTGGAATTAAAAGAGACAAATCTAATGGAGTAATCACTTGTCTCGCTCTGGAACTAAATACGATACTTGACCTGTTGGTAAATACAGATTTTTCTGTTGTAATTGATGCAGTGTGCTTTGTTTTATTTATTTATTTTTTTTACAGCCACCCCATTTTTACTTTACTCCACTTATCAAAATCTACAGAAACATTTTGAGAAACAATTTGCTTTCTTCCCCCCCCCAAAATCCCTGATTATGCAGCTACTCAGCCAACAATGTGTTACTTCTGCTTTTTAAACCCTCCAAAAAAGGCCAGTTTTATCATCTGCAGCTGAGCCAAATCGCAGTTAAAGCTGCCGTTCTGCATTAAGAACTTTAAGAGGGGCCCAGCTGCAGGTTGCTCTCCTCGGGGGCCAACTTCTGTGAGCATATATGGTCTGATGCAAGAAACCAGCAATATAGCATCAGTATTTACTCACAGTCGACCGACGAGGGCTCAAATGAAATTCAGTTTCAACTTTGTTACAGAACGGGAAACTACAGCACTTTTGTGTGTTTTTGTATTGATCTTAAAAATAGCTAGAATTTTTTTTAAAAAAAAAGGAGATTTTTAAGTCTAAATATATTCACTGAAATAATCTTTTGACTTAAAAAAATATCTATACCTACAAAGTACCTAGAAATGTTCAGAATTTTTACAGTACTGTCACTTTTTGTTTAATTATTGTCCACCTCATTTTAAATTTATATATAAAAAAGGATAATTTAAAGAAAGCAACATAATTCTCAAAATGTTTACACACACACACACACACACATGCTTTAGGTTTATGAAAACTTACAAAAAATACTTTGTTTTGGTTTAAATGGGAACGTAGCACTCCCCGGTGATGCCACTAAATACGACTCCACGTAAGAGTGATGAGGTTTTTTGTACCAGCAGACATTTCCCTTTTATGATTCTAAGTCTAACAAGAGAAAAATTTAAATACATCAGTCTCATCACATCTTCCAGCCAAGACCAAAAACAGTCACTGAAAATCAAAACACTCAAAGAAAAGGCGAACCCCGTCTTCTTGTCTCGTGTGAAGGAAGTCTTAATGCCGACAGAGATAAATGAGGAGTTGTTTGGCCACAAACAGGTTCAGAGGACATGGCACGTTAGACGATGGACTTTGAGGATCCAAAAGGATGTAGTCGAAACTATGAGTCTCTTCTTTTCTCAGGTCATCATACCCCTCTCTCCGAAAACCAAACCGTCTCTATTTTCATCCGTTTTTTACCTCGTTGTACGTCTTTCTGCTAGAGTTCAGTCCATGTGGGGTTTCTCACACCCACCCTGAGGAGAAACAAACACATCCAGCATCAGAAATCACATCTTTGGGTCTATTGCTTACATTTGAATATTTAATGTCAACAGGCCCATTTTCACTGTCGGAACTAATTTTACCAGACCTTAATGGCATGCCCGTGTCACCAGTTCATCCGGCGTTGGCGCCGTTTTAACATAGTCAGAAAAGCCAGAATTCTTGCAGCTTTGTGATCTTCTATAGAGCGCCGTAAAACCTGATCATTGAACGCCACTTTTTACACAACAAAGCTGCTCTTCACATCCCCGAATGAATTAAATAACGGCATACTTTGATCGAATAAAACATTTAATGTCAATAATGTCCGTGGATGCCTTTTGGAGCTGATCTGTGACGTCACCCACGGCTGAAACTTTTGCAATATTCAGACGTTTTGGCAAAATCCTGAAAGAAACGATTTTTTGAGGAGAAACAGCTGAAAGGACGGAGCCATCGTTTTGTCCCCATCGCTTTCCTTTGCCAGAAATTTCCCAGAACCTCTACGGTGGTGACACAGGTAAAAATTTTTCCTTTGACGAGATTATGTTCCTCCATTGAAACAGTTAAAATATTAATATTTTAAAAAGTTTTTGTCAATTATCCTGCTTCTAAATGGTTCTATTAAGTTCTAATAAAGCTGTTTTAGTGTAACAGTAAAGAACCAGGTACACTGGAAAACTAAAAATACAAGCGGATTTTCTCTCCGATACTTCTAAACACGATCAAATGGAGCAAAAAGGGGGGATAAAATCTAAAGAAAGCTTCGAGTTCAAACTTGTGCCAACATTCCTTGGGCCTCTTCACAAAAAACAAAACAAAACAAAAACAAGTAGCTAATGACCCTCTGGTCAGCAGAGTCTGGACTGGCTCGGAGTCTCGCCACGACTGTGAAAAACAACAGCTCCTAATCTGCTTTCACGCTTTCCCTCAGTCAAACCGAGAACTCGTACTTCACAGGCGGAATGAGGTGGGGCTTCCAGACAGACGCTCAATAAAGACATCAAAGCCCACTTCATGGGATAATTATGAAGGAAGAGAAAATGCTCTTTGCTCACATGTAAACCATTCCACAATCTTATCTGCTGTGGCGGCTCAGCTGGATAATTATTAATAAAGCAAGTGTGATGAACAGGAGGCGTTTGAAGTCATTATTTGTTGTCGAGGAACGCAGAAACTCATAGAGATAAACGCTGAGGGGTCTTTTCAGCAAAGATGTCTGGGGGAAAACTTTCCAAAGTATCACAGAGATTCAGTGTTTACTCTGGAATTTTGACTTGGCAGATGGGGAAAAGGTGCTGGACTGAGATCAAGAGAACGGAGAGCTGTTCTGTTAAAACCAAAGATCTGGCAGATCTGCAAATGGTGACATATGCGGCCTCGGATTGGTCGGTATTAAGCTGTCTTTTCTGAAGGTGGATGGCATTGTTGCTAAGGCAGGAAGAGGAGGGTCCCATTTTAAATCTGACCTTATAGGAAGCAGTAAGGGTGTACTGGCAATAATCTGGTTTGTAGCCTCCTGGTGGTTGTTGCATTGTTATGTATTGCCTTGTAAATGTTAATAAAGGCTTTGTAAAATAAAAATTGGCAAGAATCTTGCAATACGATATAGATCACAATGACAGGTGAGACGATCCAGTTTATCTCGAAACTAAAAGCCAAACAACGTTTGTGATTTTTAGGACCGAGTTTAATTGGGGAACTCAGGTCAGGCACTTCCAAGACACTCCAGTATTTTGCCATAAACCAGGAGCGTGTCCAGGGGGTGGCCTGGGGTAGCACATGCCAACCTTGGAATCTGATTGGCCACCCCACTGAATTTCCTTTAAACAGACTTGTCCACCTTGTCCTTGATTCGGAAAAGGGTAGAATGCCTTCTCCGGGTCAGGGGTGAGGTCCTGCCCCAAGTGGAGGAGTATCTCGGGGTCTTGTTCACGAGTGAGGGAAAACTGGAGCGTGAGATCGATAGGCGGATTGGTGCTGCATCTGCAGTGATGCGGGCGTTGTACCGGTCTGTCGTGGTGAAGAGAGCTGAGCCAGAAGGCGAAGCTCTCGATTTACCGGTCGATCTATGTTCCTGCCCTCACCTATGGTTATGAGCTTTGGGTAGTGACCGAAAGAACGAGATCGCGGATACAAGCGACCAAAATGAGTATTCTCAGAAGAGTGGCTGGGCTCTCCCTTAGAGATAGGGTGAGAAGCTCGGTCATCCGGGGGGCTCGGAGTAGACCCGCTGCTTCTCCACATTGAGAGGAGCCAGTTGAGGTGGCTCGGGCATCTGGTCAGGATGCCTCCTGGACGCCTCCCTGGTGAGGTTTTCCAGGCACATCTAACTGGGAGGAGACCTGAAGGTAGACCCAGGACACGGCAGAGGGACTATGCCTCTCACCTGGCCAGGGAACGCCTTGGGATTCCCCCAGAGGAGCTGGCCCAAGTGGTTGGGGAGAGGGAAGTCTGGGCCTCTCGCCTTAGGCTACTGCCCCTGCGACCCGACTCCGGATAAGCGGATGAAAATGGATGGATGGAGACTTGTCCACAAAAAGCTTGGGGTAAAAAAGAAAAAGCATAACCATTGGTGCCACTTACCTGGGCCACCCCATTTTAAAAGATCTGGCCACGCCACTGCCATAAACTTGAATATATAAATACCTCAGTGGGGGCTGGAGAGCGTCGCTATATTAGGTGGATTTCTCACTCTCCAAACCCAACTGGAGTCAATACAGGTTGAGCAAATATGCCTGTCTTTTGTGCAGCCTACTGTTGCAGCAACAGGCGCATTATTGAAAAGAGATCATCTGGGATTTCTACTGACTTTTCTGGCTACCCGTTGGGATTTTACATTTGAATTTATTTTCTATCCATCCATCCATTTTTGGCCGATTATCCAGGGTCAGGTCGCAGGGGCAGTAGCCTAAGTCGAGAGGCCCAGACTTCCCTTTCCCCATGCGCTTGGGCCAGCTCCTGCGGGGGAATCTCAAGGAGTTTCCTGGCCAGCCAAGAGACATATTCCCTCCATCGTGTCCTGGGTCTTCCTTTAGGTCTTCGCCCAGTTGGACGTGCCCGGAAAACCTCACTAGGGAGGCGTCCAGGAGGCATCCCAACTAGCTGCCTGAGACAATTTATTTTATTTTATTATATTTATATTTTAACTATGATGCCATACCATATGTGTGTCTTTGTGAAAAAGGATAATAAAATGTGTGATTTAGTTGGGTAAACGTCTTCCTCGGTAAAAAAATGCCATTGGGGGCGAAAGAATAGAGATTCATCCAAGATGGCAGCCCGCTGCTACACCAGCACCAATAGGCAGCGCTAATCCACAGAGTGTCTATGTATATGATGAAGGCAGTAAAAAATCCTGCCCCCTAGCAGTTGAAGTTTGAATAGCAACACATATACAATAAATACTTGCATTTAAATACTCAATAAAATTGATACTGCCTTTGAATATTGATTCAGAATAATAAAATATTGCGATATTTCAGTGCAGCAACATTTTTATACATCACTGGGAAGCAGTTAAAAAATGGCAGAAAATGTTACCATGGCAAGTTGGCGTCCGATGTTTCCCACAGTAACGCCGCCTGAGAAGAAAATACACGGGAGCCAGGAACGCACGTACAAAAAGTCTGGAGATGTGTACCTGAAAATAGAACAAAAAAAGAAAAGCTTTTTACTTTACTTCTCCAAATGAAGACATTTCTGGTTCTGCATAATTAAGCAAAGACCTTACTGAAAAACTCCATTGTAGACCAGCAGCTGTGAGATGATGGTAGCTAAGAAGGCCGTGGTGATGCCCAGACCAAACCCACTTCTGGAGCGGTCAAATGTCCACCAGAGGCCCAAAGACAAGGCCGCCAGTGTGAGGGACAGCTGCACGTTGTTGGCAAAGTCTAGTTTCTGTGTTACTGTGGGTTAAGGGCAAAGTTAAACAAGATGATGATGATGTGCTTTTGTTCAAATATTGTTTCGACCGCCTGGTTTCAAGTTCAACCATTAGTGTCAAAAGTTATTGTGTTACTCTCATCCAAACAGGAGGTGGAATATTTTTCCACTTTTCTCCAATTTTCTGGGACAAAAAACTAGCATTAAAATAAGGATTACTTAGGGAAAACATCACAAAAGGATACAACACTAGCATGGTTGATGCCAACAAACACTGCAATGCATCTCATGACGCTTGCCCACTCCCTCTTGAACTTGTGCGGTTCCCCCAAATGGCTGTCGAGGCAGGGATAGAGCAGGCCAACAACAGCTGGAAATAGAAAAAAATGGAACAAAAAGTCAGGAATTATGCAAGATAAGCACAAATTCTCTGAACTAAACAGGACACATCCTGTCAGAGCTGGTTATATGCTGACCAAGTGTTGTTTTACTTTGTGACACATCCATTCACATAGATATCATTAAGTGTTTAAAGAAAAAAGCAAAGAAATGTTCTATTATTTATTGAATTTTTTTTGTTTGATTGTGTATTTGATGAAGTGGAATACAGATACATTTTTTGATTGTGACTTTTTATTACTTTACCACATTTAAATGAAAAAAAAGAAACTAATACAGACTTTCACAGCAAAATAAAATACTTGTAGTCAACCTTTTTTTAAAATAGCTGTAATAATTTAAAAAAATACCAAAGACCAAAAAATATGTTTAAGTCAAAGACGTTGTCCAGCCTCTAGAAATGATGTCCTTTTTATATTTAAATTTTAAAAAAGTACTTTGGGCATTTAACAAAAACTAAGGTAACTTTAAATGAGGACAAATTGTATTCTAAATCACAGCTCTTCATTAAACCTAGTGTTACAATAATTAGCTATAACTTCTACAGTGAAAATTAGACACAGTCATTTTGTTTCACTTTTTTTAACGGATTAAAAGTCAAGACTGGTGAAACATTTTAAATCTGCCAGGAAATAATGTGGTAATTTCTTTATAAATGCCTTTAAAACCTAAAAATGTAACTGGTCTGAAATATCTAGCGAGGGAAGTTCTGATTTTTTCCAATTTTTGGCATAACTGAACAGACACAATTTAACCAATGATCATGCTTGACTGGTGATTTAAAAGTACCAGGACTAACCTAATCTGTTTGTTGTGCACAAAAATGAAGTGGAAAACAGCTATTTAATTAAACTAAAGTTTAACAAGCTGGAGTAAATTAAACATGCTGAAAGACAAAAAGCTAAAAGTTTTCTGCTCAGCAGCACATGGAAGGAGGAGCAAAACGCGTTTTTTCTACCTCCTCTCATTTCCGGGTTCCTGGCCTTAAAGGGGGCGGCCCTTATCTCACCCGTTATGACACCAGCTAATGAGCGAACAGCTCACGTAGACTCTGACCAATCAGAAGCCAAGAAGCTCTACCGTCTGCAACTAGTCGTGTCTTTTGATACTAGACTGCCACTCAACCATAAAAAGTCTTCCCCGACGGAAGAAAAACAGCGTTACAACAACAACAGCGTTACAACAACAACATAGTAAAGCCGAATGACAACGTATCGCAGTAGGACACGATAGAAAACGACAAATTAGAAGATTTTCAAAATGTGTTGTTATAAAGCCGCGTTTGATTTATTAAATGACATAAATGGGTGCTTACTTTAGCGTGCAAGTGCAAATAAGAATAAAATATGATTTTCCAGACTCTTAATGCCTACAAATGAATTATAAATTAAATGTATCCTCCTCGTTAGCATTTTTAAATTAAATAAATAATGCTCCACGGTAACCCCTCCCCTCTTTGCTTGTCTTTGTCCCCAAATTAGCTGTAAACTAATACAGTTATGAAGTTCACCTCCGTTTATGGTCCACTTACCTGCTCCTGTACCGCAGCATGGCGGGATCCACCAGGCAGACGAAAACAAAGTTGTCATCACCTCCTCTGGAAAAAGGGTGACATTTCTTTGTATCTGCAGCAAGTTGAGCACCAGGGCGAGGAAGACCCCAACCGTGAAGAGGACGAGACCCCTTCGGATCAGGTTGGTGGTCCTGCCGTGGTGGAGGGAGCCGTAGGCAGTGCTGAGCACCTTGGTGGTGATGGACATCATTTCTTCAGCTTTAGATGCGAACCAGCTGGCGCCAAATGAATCTTTAGTTTTAGCTTTTGGTGAACAAGGGCAGCTCCAGTAGTGGTCCTCCAGTCTGGGCATTTGGCACTTCTGAGCTGTTTGAAAGCAGATTCATTCAATTATCTCACATAAAAAAGACACGTTGAGGCAAGGATGACGCGATTCTTGGTCCTTACCTTGTTGATCTCCAGATGAATTAAGTGTCTGGTCCAAAACGAAACCTGCACTCCAGCTCATTCGAGTTAAGCCACGATCCCCGTTTTGCTTTCCTGCTGTTTCCGACAAGGACAGCCGTCACGTCGTTTGTTCACATCATATTTAGTAAACACACAGCGTTGCTTCATTCTACAGCTAAAAGAGCTCGTACCCCAAAAAGAACCAGGACTTCCACTGCAGAAAACAATCTCAGCTGTGTCTGGTGAGAGGCGGCAGCCAATCAGAGCGCGGCAGCTGATATGACGTGACACCAACGCCCCGCCCCGTCGTCCGGTTCAGACAGACTGATCAGGAGGCTGCAGGGCTGAAACGAAAGTAGAAATACTTTAAATAGCGGGAAACATGTAACTCTGGTTTTACATAACATTTAAAATGGGGTGATTAAATATATGAGGACACATTTAAAGGGACACAGTCAAACATTAACATTGATCATGAACGTTAATTCATAATCTACAAAATCAGTTTTGCAAAGTATATGGCAAAAAGTAGATTACATCTGATCAGAACAGACTAAAACCTGATAACATTTAAACGTCTTACAAAAGTACAATGAATAGAATCAAATTTTCAGGTTTTATTCTAGTCAAATGCCAGTGCTGGAGGTTTTCCATATTACATATAGTTTTCTCAAATTATCACATGAGTTTTGCATTCACTCCAACACCCATATTGGATTGGAACCCATTGAATTTTCAGCCCAGGCTAATGTTTTACACTGTGGGGTGGCAGCTGCAAAGGCGTGATCACCTACTACTCTTCACCCTAGGGACATCTTAGGTTGTTTGATCTTAATGTCCTGTCAGTCAGACCAATAAAAGTTTTGAAAACCAACAACAGGAAAAAGAAAAACTCTACTGGTCATAGAGCTAAGAAATAAAGCTGGCTATAGTGATGGTGGTCCATCCATGCATGACGTTATGGTGTAATGTAGACCAATGGTTCCCACATTTTTTACCTTCAGATAAAAAAAATGACAGATATTAAGACTTACAATATATCTTATTGAACTATACATACTTTACTAAAAGCAAGGGCATAATGAAAATTTACAAAGACAATGTACTAGGAATATATATATATATATATATATATATATATATATATATATATATATATATATATATATATATATATATATATTAGGGACACACAAAAAATCAATAAACTTGAACATTGCTACATTTTGTATGCTGGATTGATAGTTAAAAACAATATATTGATTTTAATTGAGAATTTATGTACAAACATTTACTGTATTTCTTTTGTGTGGTAAAAAAATCTCTGACTGCTAGTCATCTGTTTTTTTACTGCCTTTATGACGGAACAGTGACATCTCGCAGTAACACCAGATGTGTCTTGGAAGCATCTCGCCTGAATTTTTCAATGAACTTCAGTCCTAAAAATTGCAAATATTGTCACCCCTGTATTGTGAAATATATTGTTTTGCCGTATTTTTGTCAATACACACTCCTAACCCCATGTTAAACTCAGATTATAAATTTTAGTTTTACCTTTATACCATTTACAATAAAATATTACAGGAATAAAAAATTTTAAAGTCATGTTAGAATTCAGGAAAACATTTTAAGACCCCAGCCTTAAAGCTTTGTGACCCAAACTCTAGAAAGTCTAACAGAGGCTTTAGAGAGTTTTTCCGTTTTTTCTTTTATGGGTAAAAAATTCGTAACAACATCTCTAAAGTGCTTGTACCGGTTATCAAAAGCAGTTTTAATAACAACGATGACTTTTCAAAATGAAAATAGTTTGTCTTTTACCAGTCAGAACAGGATTCCTCTAAGATGGAGACTGTGAGTGTCTTCTTTTCTCAATAAATCTGTAGCATCTTCCAACTCAACTAATCTCTCATCACAGGAGCTCTTATATAGACATGCGTCGAAAACGGGGTTAGTAGCACATGCGTTTGTTTTTCTGATGTTGGTAACAGGTTATTGACCTCTGGGTCAGTCTACTGGAGGTGTGTCTCTTGGGGCAAGTTGTGGCGCTCCTGCATATCAGTCAGACAACATATAACTGGATAAAAGGTCAGTATTCATTTTTCAAGGACCAATAACAACATGGGTTAGATTAGGTAACATAATCTGGAGAGCACAATAACAGATACTGCATGCATGTGTTGAATACATTTGTATCCACAAAGAAATAAACTGGAAATAAAAAGCTAATTTGCTGATGAAAATGTTATTTAACCCTCCCACTGTCTTTATGGGTGACCCCGCAAGAAAAGTTGACCATTGAGCAGGATTGATGGTTTATCCCATTAGGTCCACATAGCAGGGGTGAGGTGGTGCTCACACCTCACCCCTGCCACATGGACCCAAGGGATAAACCATCAACCCTGCTCAATGGTCAACTTTCCTCGCGGGGTCACACCCATTAGGACAGCGGGAGGGTTTAACAGATATGTCATATTTCCTGCAAAACCATGAGCACCAATGACATGGATGACTGACTTCATTCAAACTGATTCACAGGTTAAATGCATGACCTGCAGCAAATTTAGTAAACAAATTCAGATAGCTGGGGAAAAAAATCTGTTTTGGGGATTATCAAACTGAGCTGCTGAAATCCCATATTGTTGCATTTATTACTTCATTATACAAAGATGCAGAGCTGAGATTGAGTTTAGCATTATGGTTGTTAGAACTGGTTTTTGGCTATCACCCAATGTTGAAGTGTACTTGGACTAAACACAGAGCCCCACGTAGCTTCAGATCCTTGTGTCATCAGTGCATGATTGGAGAGAAAAAGTGCTCCACTAACAGGTTGCACAATGACTGCCTGTAAATAGGGGATTGGGAAACTCTGCAAAGAATTTAGCGAAATTAAAAAACTTAAAAAGGCACCCACCATGCATATTAGTGTGGATCATTTATGGTTTTATGAACTAGCTATACTGGTAGTTTAGGGTTAGCATCTTGTTTAGATGATAAAACTTTTAAAATATTTTGATAACTCTAGTGTTTTAGTTGTTAATAGTCGTAGAAGTCATTCAAACAGACAACAGTAAAGCTGCTAAATGGACTTTAGAACATGTGACTTACTTATAACTACATGATATGAGTGGCTTCAAATGCAGAAGAATTGTAGCAGGTGAAAGTAATTTACACTTTGTATTTATTGGGGTTGTTTTATCTTAAACTTAAGAATTGTTATGGATACATACATTTAAATCATATTATGTCTCCATATAGGTAGCCTAAGTCATGCCCATCTACTTCCGGACCAGTGATCCCCTGAAGAATGAAAAAATGAATGCAAGTCAATGGGGCTAAAAATATTTTCTAATCCTGTTTGTTATGTGCGATGGATTTCACATATGATGTCCCTGAATTTTAAAGGTACATTCTGATCCCAAGAAAGCACTTATTTTCAAACGGGGCAAAAGTAATTTTAGGCTTTGTGTGAAAATCTATCCAGGACTACAAATGCGCGATACCAAATTGATGTCATCAAACCAGACACAAAGAAAAGCAGTGGGAAATGGCTGTAGGTTCAGCAAACTTTTCCTCACTGTCATTTGCTTCTTGCTAGACCAGCTAGGACAGTTTCACATGACTACACAAAGTCTCATGACTCTACCTCATTCAGTTTGCTGCACAGCATCTCAAATGAGTCATCACCTGTTGCTACCGTAGATATCTACATCATAGTCTTTTAGGCTCTAAAATTATTTGTATAAAAAAAAATAAAAACTGCTTTTCTGACCCTTTTTTTGTAAAGAACCATTTTCTCGCGACAGCATGCGCGATATCTGCCGGGCAGACATTATAATATTGCAAATGAGGGGCATGTTGATTGGTGGAAGGAAGCAGGGGTGTTGACACTGTAGGTTTTGCTTCAGTATCTCTCTCCAAAATAGCATCCCTGTGATGGACAACGTCCCGGCATGCATACACAGTAGTCTAACTTAGCCTTACTGTTTGAATTTCAGGCAAGTATCTCAGTGTTGAAATGGCCTCTCTTTCTAGACAAATCCTTGATGCCATCTTCGCCTGATATTGCCCCAAATTTATAAAGCATTCTGGCTTAAAATAGTTAGCATAGACGCTGAGACTAGTGGGGAGAGTTTCGGGAACAGCACTGTTAAAAATAAAATTAATCCACTGGTCCCTGGCAGCTTGGTTCAATTTTGGTAAAACAAACACATGTGTGGAGTTTGGCAGTCAACAGCCACCATGGTAGTCAGCAGCTCACATGTGAAACTCCCTTAGACATTTTTCCTTTTCTCAATTTCAGTAATGGAATTACTGCAACTAAATTTGAGGGAAGCGTAGCTGTGCGTGGTATAGTGACATTGCTCTGTGCTGTCCACATATGGTACTGTACATCCTGCCTTAGTGACAACATCGAGGCCAGAACTCAAGATCTCGTTTTGGGCAGGGGCGCCTCCAGAAAATGTTGATGGAGTGGCCGGATGGGGCCAAAGAAATCTTTGGGGTGGCACACCAAATTGGTCCTTATGGTAACGCTGGGAGAATTTAGCTTGTGGCGATGTACTGCATTGCTCCTTTATTCATTTTAATTAAAATAACTACGTATCCAAAACAGTTAACTTAAATTTTACAAACACAAACATTTCAGAAAAATACATTTCAGTTATTTAAAATGTTATCCATAATTTAAATGAAAAATTTATATTTTTGTAGGTTAATTCACCTGTTGCTGTGTTAAAAAATAAACTATAGAGATAAAAAAAAGTTAAAATGGTGAGCATGAGAAACATATGTAATTATTTAATTCTGATTATTTCTTTACTCATTAATTGTAATATTTTAATTTTGTTTTACAATATGTCTTAAATAAACAAGATCAATTTATTGTTTGACTGAACATTAACGTTATTTGTTAACACTGGCTTTTCCTGGGGGGGGGGCATGGCCTCCCCTGACTACCCCTTGGGGGCGCCCATGGCTTTGAGGTGCACGTGAGTTGGTTGATGAAGCCAACAGTAAAAAACGATCCAAAGTTAAATATCGGCTTCCCAACCAGTGAACAATCATTAGGATGCCATTACATAATAGGAACATTGGCAACCTACACACACCTTTTCATTATTTTTTTTAAATTCGTAATATATTTGCACTGGTAAAATTAAGTCAGTAATAGACACACTTCTATGGTGTCTGTAAACGTTCGCCCACCTCTACTTTGAACACTTAAAGAAGGTTTACCAAACATCTACACAGTAAAGGAAATGAAAATGTCATAATATTGAAGGCCTATCACTTGACACAAAAGTGAAGATAGATGACACTAAAAAGAATCTTTTAAAAAACTTTGACCAAGGTTGGGATTTGTGGCTTCTCTATTGTTAGCATTTGCTTGTGGAAAAAGAGGAGGGTTTTAGGCTTTGCAACATCACTGCCCGAGACAAAAATGGGTTAGGGTTAGGGTTATTTTCACTTGCTAGTTTTTACAAGCTCAGTTACTCCCCTATGTAGAAGACCACAGGTGAAGGACATTGTCTAGCTATTCCACATCCAAGCAATGGTTTTTCTGCAAAGACACTGACAATTTGGGGAACTACTGCCACCTATAGGATTAGAATGCATATGAATGTGCTTCACAATAGATTAAAAATGCTTAAAATAAGGTGGTGTGGACCCAAGGAGGATATTCAGTTTTACAAAAACGTGGCTACGTGTACGCTACCTAAAAGTTTCATTGTAGTCATTCGTTTACAGATAAATTAATACACACAAAAACATTATCAACCACCAGGTAGTGTTATCAAACCCTTGTCAGGGCAGCCTTTCTCATGCCTTTTTAATTGTCTCTCTGCCCAATGAAGGAATTAGTGAAACCATGACACATGAAGATGATAAAAAATGTAAAAAAGAAGCGACTCGCTACAAAACAGACTTCCTGTAAGGTTACAACAGCAGGCTGGGGACCAGTGTTGCTGTTGACAAGCCTGCAAATGAAGTGGTGGCAAATCCATACGAAAAGGAGCTTCCTGCGATCAGTTCTAACCATGTCATGACACAATTTGAAAGATAAAGCAGCCTTTTCAGCCTCACTGGAGCAGCTACAGAAGGACATTTTGAAAGTATTACGTCTGCAGACTGCACATTCAAACTGACCGATTTTAAATTGGTTTCACTTGGAGTGAATGAGAAAAGTCATCTCTAAAATGGCAGCGATAACGGGGTGGTTAAATATAAATGTCACAGCTGCACTCCACTAGAGCTTTTTTCACTTTTTAAGCAAAGAAATAAAGCATGAAAGAACGTTGAGGGCTGAAAAGTTAGCGTTTGTCTCCCCAGTTTCATTTCTTAGAGCTCGAATAAATAAACCATGTCTTACGGGATGACGACGATGATGAAAGAAGGAATGTATTTTTAAGCCAAAACAGGTTTCTTGTGGCATTTTTTTTCTTTCAAAAAGATGCTTGGACACAACATCGTTGATCTGTAGGCTGGAGACGACAAAAGCTGCAGTCCATAGATAATGACATCAGTCATATTCACTCCATTCTAATTTCAGAGAGCCATGTGGTTTACAAAGATAAATCAGCAAAGCCTCTCGTGTTTTTAAAAAGGCAAGAAAAAGGAGGTCAGGAAAGGAGATGGAGAAGGGTGCACCAGAGTTGTGAAAGTGCAGAAGCAATTCAACAATGTCAATTTCATCTCAGCGTAGAGTCTCAGTTTCCCAAAATGAATGAGTTCTTAACGATCCAGAGGCCTCAGGATAAAAGCCTACAGCAGTGACTGTGTGTGGGTGTCGAGAGCGCCAGTCTTTATCGTCAACAGGAAGATGAAATCTTGGAATAATTTACTATAAATCTAGATTATCTCACAGAAATTAATGGAAAACAGGCCAGAATCAGAAGGTTAGCTTACAAGGATAACCATGAAAATGCCTCAACATAACGCAAACAGCTCTTAGCAACCATCAATGTTGGGGAGGTCTTCGCCACATCAGCAGATAAAACAGGAAGCGACGACACTTCAAATGAAAAGCAGATCAAGCGTGTCATAGATGACGCTGTTAGACTCAGAGGGATTTTTGCTGTGGGAACGAAGAGGGAAAAGCCCGCTGGAAGAGTACGCAAATTGATCCATCAAACTCAAGCCTGACAACCCCCTCCACCTCAAGCCTGTGTGAAATTATGAAAGGAAACATCCTAATCCACCCTCGACGGATAGTTGATTAAATTGAAAAAGGTTTAGGCTTTTTTCTGCTTATTCCCTCTTCATCATGTGTCATGAAGCATGGCATTTATTCCTGTCCAAAGAGCTGAGATACACATTTGAAATGAATTTAAGCCATCAATGATATTTTCATGTCATTTCCAGCATCAATTGAAATTTTATTGCAAAATTTGCTTTATTTCTCCACAACAACACTGCCTCCCTGCACTGAGTAGAATTCTGAGGAACAAAGGTCGCCTTAAAAGTGCTGTTTCTGCAGCCTGAGGGTGTGGCACCAGGTTTCCATCATGGTATCTCTTTGTTCTTTGCCACTCGGCTCTGAAATTGTTTCAGAGCTGCTCAAACACAAATACTTACTATCCCGTAAAGTGTAAGCTGTAGACCAAAACAGGGTTTCATTCTCAGTGATCTGCATTTAAAGTGAAAAATTTAAGGGAATCGTACCAAATCGAATTTATTTTTTTAAAGTTTCATTGACTTTCATGTAATTTTTAAGTTTTTTTGTTGTTTTTGTTATATTCTGAAATTTGATTTTTGTTTGTCTTGCCCAAATGTTGATTTATTTAAAAAATATATATTTTACTTAGCTAAGTCATAATAATGAGATACTATATTGTAATTATGACTGAGCTATAATGAGATACTATCTCATAATAATGAAATACTATTTCAATATTATGAGATACTATTTCATAATAACGAGATACTATCTTTGGAAATGGGCTTCCAAAGTATGGGATGTTTCCTGAGTTTTTCGTGTGTTTTGGGAGGTGATTTATGAGCTTGGTGTTGTGTTTTCTGAAGAGTAGTTTATGTTGCCCTAATATTCTCTGAAACTCTTGTTTATTGTTGTTTTCCCAAACATTGTTTTGTGTGTTTTGTTAAGTGCTTGGTGTACAATCAGATGTCAAATTTGTGTCTCCCCAAAGGGTGAATAAGTGTTGTAGCTTTTTCTCAAATGTGTTTAGAAATATGGGTTTCACCGTTGCCATTCTCTTTCTTTGCCATCTTTGTTCTAATTTCTTTTAAATACATATACATCATCATGTCTTTAGATCTATTTTATTCTATAATTTTTAAACATTCAGATATTTTGTACAGCAGTTCATTATTTTTCTAACTAAAATAGGTTTTACAGAGCTAACAAATGCAACAATGACATTTTTGTTGCAGGGCTTTTGTGTCAAACTGCTGCAGGTAGAGTTTGTGATTTTCCTGCTGTGTTTGTGTCCTGTTTACATAAAGCTCCATTCATGCCAGCTATGCCAGAAGTGCTCATGAACAGCACAGCCCCAGCAGCCAATGAGCTTCCTAAATGACCCCCAGCTGTCAACTCAGATGTCATTTTCAACCAATCACAGCAGCTCCCTCGGTGGGTGCGTTTGTGTGCCTTTGGGAGGGTGGAGAGAGGTAGTACGTGCTGTAGAGTGAGTTAGTTAGACGTTGGACAGTGATCCTAAATTATTCGTCACATGTTTGTCCTGAAGCAAAGCAGTACAGAGACAGAAATGAGTCACAATGCTGACGACAGACTGATCTCAGAGCTGCTTTATAGGCGGTGAATAACAGGACAACTCAACATGAGCGCACCCATGGGTGGCTGTGGCGAGCAGATTGCATGACTAATAATTTATTTAAGTCTTTGGTTTGACTTGTCCTGCTGAGAAAGGCTGCCTGGCCTTGGTGATGAGAGACAAGCGCTGTTACAAGAAGAAAAGAGAAAAAAGTTACTTTTCTTTATCTCATTTCTATAGTTAAGATGGAGATCATCACACCATGTCATTCATCCATCCATCCATCCATCCATCTGTAACGTGAGGAAATATGGGTTTTCTATCACAAAGGTGGTGTTGGACTCAGCTGTGTCAAAGCTGGGTCGCTGAGAACTTTCACCCACAGATTAAGACCTGAACGCCAGCGAGTCTGGGAGGAAACCATAACATCAACCACCTGCAGTCTACCAGAAGATGTGTTTACATGAGTTGTACCCAGACCAAGTCAAAACATAAAGTTTAAACTTCTTTTTCTTGATTTTAATGTTAAAATAACCATTATCATTTTGCTCATTATAAATGTGTTTAATCAAATGAATGGTTCTTATGCTTTGGGGTAATTATAATGGATTAATGAATCCACACTTAAGTAGATAATGTTGAATGTGTGGTACTGACCTTCACACTCAAGCACACAAACATTCACACACACCCACACACATCTTGCCCACAGTAAACTCCAGACACATTTGATGACGCACATGTTTTGCTTTGAGAAGAGAAAGGTTTTTGGTAAGTTTCAGTCTTTTGTAGTCAGTTCGTGTTGGACAACGAGAGAGAACAGACCTGAAAACCAAAGGGGGGGCAGAGCCTGTTGGCTCGTTCTTCCCCCCTTTCACGCTGTTTCTGCCACGCCAGGCAGAATAGCTGAATCGCAACTTCTAACGCAGACTCATTACCGAGTCTTTTGATTTCTGAGTGAATTAACTTAAGAAAGCGCGTCGACAAAACGCTTTACCATCAACGTGTACCGAGGACAACTCTGGACCGGGTCGCAGCGCATCTTTGTCTTTTCTGCCAGCCAAGGTGCCCTGGATGAAACATCCTAAGGTGACGCCCCGGATCCGAAAGAGGGTCCAAAAGAATTCGGTGAGACAGAACACGGTGTTTAGCGTTTTGATGCATCTTTTCCAACTAAGAGCCTAAGTTTATTCAAACCATCACTTTTCACTCAGACACCTGGTTCTTCCTGAAGCAAAATCAGATGCACTCACGCACCCATCCCAGCTCATATCACTCTCACCATCACAACATTCTCAATCTTCATAAATTCATCAGAAGGTCTATTTGAGCCAGAACAGCATATCAACTGTTAAAGAGATTGTCCCACAAAGTTACTAATGTTGATTGTATTTCCTGTTTGTCAATTTCAAAATCATTAGTTTAATTTGAAGAATTAAAACTTTTAAACGTCAAACTGGTTTCCTCATTGAACTGAAACACAGACACTCAGATATTATCGGCAGTTTATGGATGAAAACAACCTTTGAGTCTTCTGAACAATATAAAATTTGGTTATTGATTTATTAAAATTAATATTCCGAATTAATACGTAGCATGGTTCCTCTTTCATAAAAGAGCATATATCCATAACGCTACATCAATGGCGAGCCAGCCAGGAGGACTTCTATATCTGCGATTTATCTGATTTCTTACATCTAAAAGCTGCAAACAACGCTTTTCTCTGTGTTTCACTTTGATGTCTTATTTTGAAATTAACCGGAAATTGTTCCGTTGAAGTCACTCTTCCGCGAGGCGTCGTCCTGGTGGAAACTTGGCCGGGAAGATCTCCGATCTCAAATTGACCGCAAATTACAGACCTAACTTTGATTTATCCCATCTTCGCCTTCGGAGCGAACGTGTGAGTTGTGCTTTTGACTAAATTCTGTCCATTTTGACGCGCCGCCGCGTCTCCAATCTAACCTCAGGTCGGAACGCTCCGTTTCCGCTCTGATCATCGCTGGGTGGGCTACCGTGCAGCTTATCCTCAGTTCCTAAAATTATCACTATATTCTCCGAACCTCAGAACCGTGACTGAATTCTCGGACACCTTTCGTCTCAGTGTGTTGACACTGTGGGCGAGCTATTGTGAAAGAAGTTTCTACTGCATTCAGATTGCGTGCGCTTTTTGAACGGAATGCTCGGTGACACCTGCCGGAGCTTGACTGCTCGGTAAACGTCGTAAAGCGAGGCACAGCCGTTACGCGTTACTGCATTCAGATTGCGTACGTTTTTTTTAAAGTCCGTATTAAAAGTGGAGCGAGATGCCTACTTGTTAATCGGGAAAATTTAAGTCTGGTCGCTACAGACAAAGAACGCTAGAACTAGCCGGAGAGCTAAGCTAGCGCCACAGTTAGACAAATAGGGCACGCGTCCCGTTAAATTGTCATCATTTCTGGCACAGTCAGTCTGTGTCCTCACAAAACCCGCATTGGCGGTGATTCTTGTAAATCGCTACGGTGTGTAGAATCTACATTTTGCTACGTTTGTCCGTCTGACACCAACACGGCAGCGTAGGGTTTGTTATTTTTTTTTATTATTTTTTATTTTGGACCGGTGAACGGGTCGGCTTTCACAGCCTCCGTTGCTCGGTTCCATGCCTTTTTCTTCCATCTTGTGAAGTTGTGTGTATTCATTTCTCTATCAACAATTCCTTGTTTTACCCTGTGTCATAAAGTTAAGTAAGCTACGGACAGTCCTTGTTTGTGTGAGACATATTAAGGAATCTGCCCGGAGTTTTACGTCGGCTCAGAAGGTAAAAACGCGAGTTGCTCTGAACTTAATGGGAGATGGACGAGACACGACAAAATCTTTCTTGCACTGTTACACCTGATGTAAGGTTCTCTGACGTTCTGCTTCCAGAACATGCCAAGACGCAGGAAATTCACCGGCCGAGCATCGCTGGTCCCTCCGCCCGCCCGAACGGGCCCGTTTTAGGCGGGTGCCGCCGGTCGGGAACAGTGGGGACCAGTGGCTGCGGTTCGGTGCCAGCTGCACTGGGTCGGAGGTGGTTCTGGTCTGCACTTCATGTCGTGAATTCAAGCAACATGCTGTTTACAGTCATAACGCTTTTTCTTTACTTTTATTTCTTCCAGGGGGTAAAAAACCCACCATCAACATCAAGGTTTGAAATAAACAACACTTTCTCTGCTGCTTTTAAGCTGAATAAATCTCTTGAACCTATGGTTAACCTCTCTGACAAACAGGTTGTGCTTAACCCTTTGGTTCCTAATGCTTCTCCTCTGTCATCCATGTTAAAGGCTGAACATCTCTCCAGCATGGGTGTGAAATCTTCAGGCTGTGACCCACCGCTTCAGTCAGAGGTCTGTTTTAATCGTCAGTCCGTCTCATGCACAAACCAGCTTCTTTATCGGGGCGTGATGGGAACGTCAGCCGCCGTGAAACGCTTGTGGTCTCCGGACGGAGCTGCCATGCCATTTAAGGGGTTTGTGCCCGGACATCTTGACCTTTATGTGAATGACCTTGTCACTTTTCAAGTTGTGACCTCTGCTAATACGGCGGCCAATTCCTTTCTCCTTTCACAGGGGTGTGACTTAGTCTCGGGCCTCTGTGCCCTCTTTCCTGTGATTTCTCTTACAGGTGACCACGACGACGCAGAAAACCCTGCGGTTTCCAGCAGTCCTGTGGTCAGTGGCGATATTAAAGGTGGCTCGGTGGTTGCTGCGCACACCTCTCTCACGGGCTCGGGAAGGCAACCCGGCCCGGGAGGTGTAGGTGCGTGCAGTGATGCTCTGCTCGGGGCCCCTCCTGACAAAGGGGGGGTGCTGAGTGGCTCTGAGTTTTCCGTTGCGGACTTCAACCGGTTCGGGGGAACGCCTCCTCCGAGCGGGCGGGTCATTGCAGAAATCGACACTGACCTTGCACCAATTCAGCTGACAACATTGACCTCCGACCCGGAGTTAGGTGCTGCACCTTCTACGGGGCGGAGTTCTAGTCAGTCTGTAAATAATCTGGTTAAACCAGGTTTTTCTGATTCTGTGTGGGAACCTCCATCATTCTTGGGAATAAAGTATTCTTGGTTTCAGTTTTCAGGACAGACCATGTTCCTAAAGCTAGCGACATGTCTGTATCTGATTCTAAACATGGCTAGGTTTGCTTTGACACCCGTGACACAACCATCCTTGGATCACTCCTTTTCAGAACCTCCAAGTCCAACACCTCCAGGTCTTTGGACATCTGAACACCTACTCTTTCAGCACGATTCAGGTGACAATGTGCATCTTCTTGGTAATAGCGCTTTTAAGAGCTTAAGAACTGTTCTTTGTTATGCTTCTCCTGTCTCACAGACACGGCATACGTTTGAGAAACAAAAAGGGGGTGGGGAGCTTCCTCCCGCTTTGCGAGCATCATTTTCGCATTTCCAGTTCACTACCATTTCTGATCACAACAAAGTCGCCTCCGTTAAGCTGCAACCCAACTTTGAGCAGGTAAAATCAGGTTCTGATTTAACAGCTAAACCATCAGCTTCGCTCCAGTTCCAAACGGGACCCTCAGGTAAATTCAAACAAGTTTCCCTGTGGGTTCGTAACACCAGATACAAACAGTTTGATAACCAAATCGCTTATGAGCCTGCTCCCACAGATACGTCCAAACTCGTGTCTCTGTGGGTCCGCAATACCAGATTCAAAACTCTATTCTGACCGACTCTATTCTGACCGGATTCTTTTCCACTGACTGGTGGACCGTTACAAATTCTCTCGTTGTGGGATGAATTTTTAACAAATGTGATATCCTTTGAGTTTTTTTTTTCAGGTTACCTGCCTCCAGCCAGGGTCCTGTTACTAACTCACACCTTTAGGGATTACTAACCTACTGATTTACATTTTTAGAACTGATTTACATCTCTATCTTTTTATTAGTGCTTTGTGTAGCATGATTATATTTGATTACAAATTTAATTTTATTTTGTTGCTATTTCCCTTAAAGGGCCACAAGCCAATTTGCCCTTCATTTTCATGATTATTATTTCTTTTATATACATGCCTTTAATTAGTGCAGCCTGCTGAGTTTCACATATCAGTTAGGATTTACTTTCTTTTATTTGTGTTTTCACTGCATCACGTTTTTACATGACACGTAGAACAGGGTGCAGAACATTTCTTCTTTAGATAATTCACAAAAGGCACCCACATTTTCCCAGAGGCACCCATAGATAGGTTTTGATTGATTTCTTTGTTTTGCATCAAATGCTATCTGTCGTGTGGGCTGTCTCACTTTGTCTCCTTCTCCGAGCTCGTATGGACTACATCCCATCAGAGGGGCCGTCTACACCATCCTTCAACTGGTTTTCTGTCGCATGGGGCTTCGGTCGTGATTCGAGATGGGTCGAGGTCGTCACTGGACTTCGCCTGGACTACGCCTGAGGAATACTTCATCTGCCCAGCTCCGTGTGGCACACGAGCTGCTTATCCTTTGCATACCTTTGCATTATTGCTGATGAAATTAACTGCTATTGAAATAGCTCTGCTTTCAAGATTTCCTAAGTGGATTACTTTACAATAATTGCAACAGTTTTGGCCTTAATCATCTGATCAGGATAGACTCCCTTCTACACGAGACCTGTGGAGACGCTTCATCGTTCCTGCCTTCATCTGGGATGTCTACCTTCACGAGTACATCACGTTATTGTGTTTGTAACGGCAGGTGGCCTGTGCTTGACCACCATGTCGTCACAAAAAGGGGGGGGGTATGTAACGTGAGGAAATATGGGTTTTCTATCACAAAGGTGGTGTTGGACTCAGCTGTGTCAAAGCTGGGTCGCTGAGAACTTTCACCCACAGATTAAGACCTGAACGCCAGCGAGTCTGGGAGGAAACCATAACATCAACCACCTGCAGTCTACCAGAAGATGTGTTTACATGAGTTGTACCCAGACCAAGTCAAAACATAAAGTTTAAACTTCTTTTTCTTGATTTTAATGTTAAAATAACCATTATCATTTTGCTCATTATAAATGTGTTTAATCAAATGAATGGTTCTTATGCTTTGGGGTAATTATAATGGATTAATGAATCCACACTTAAGTAGATAATGTTGAATGTGTGGTACTGACCTTCACACTCAAGCACACAAACATTCACACACACCCACACACATCTTGCCCACAGTAAACTCCAGACACATTTGATGACGCACATGTTTTGCTTTGAGAAGAGAAAGGTTTTTGGTAAGTTTCAGTCTTTTGTAGTCAGTTCGTGTTGGACAACGAGAGAGAACAGACCTGAAAACCAAAGGGGGGGCAGAGCCTGTTGGCTCGTTCTTCCCCCCTTTCACGCTGTTTCTGCCACGCCAGGCAGAATAGCTGAATCGCAACTTCTAACGCAGACTCATTACCGAGTCTTTTGATTTCTGAGTGAATTAACTTAAGAAAGCGCGTCGACAAAACGCTTTACCATCAACGTGTACCGAGGACAACTCTGGACCGGGTCGCAGCGCATCTTTGTCTTTTCTGCCAGCCAAGGTGCCCTGGATGAAACATCCTAAGGTGACGCCCCGGATCCGAAAGAGGGTCCAAAAGAATTCGGTGAGACAGAACACGGTGTTTAGCGTTTTGATGCATCTTTTCCAACTAAGAGCCTAAGTTTATTCAAACCATCACTTTTCACTCAGACACCTGGTTCTTCCTGAAGCAAAATCAGATGCACTCACGCACCCATCCCAGCTCATATCACTCTCACCATCACAACATTCTCAATCTTCATAAATTCATCAGAAGGTCTATTTGAGCCAGAACAGCATATCAACTGTTAAAGAGATTGTCCCACAAAGTTACTAATGTTGATTGTATTTCCTGTTTGTCAATTTCAAAATCATTAGTTTAATTTGAAGAATTAAAACTTTTAAACGTCAAACTGGTTTCCTCATTGAACTGAAACACAGACACTCAGATATTATCGGCAGTTTATGGATGAAAACAACCTTTGAGTCTTCTGAACAATATAAAATTTGGTTATTGATTTATTAAAATTAATATTCCGAATTAATACGTAGCATGGTTCCTCTTTCATAAAAGAGCATATATCCATAACGCTACACATCCATCCATCCATCCATCTTCATCCACTTATCCAGAGTGTGGTCGCGGGGGCAGTAGCCTAAGGCGAGAGGCCCATACTTCCCTCTCCCCAGCAAACTTGGGCCAGCTCCTCTGGGGGAATCCCAAGGCGTTCCCTGGCCAGGTGAGAGACATAGTCCCTCCACCGTGTCCTGGGTCTACCCTTAGATCTCCTCCCGGTTGGACGTGCCTGGAAAACCTCACCAGGGAGGCGTCCAGGAGGCATCCTGACCAGATGCCCGAGCCACCTCAACTGGCTCCTCTCGATGTGGAGGAGCAGCGGGTCTACTCCGAGCCCCTCCAGAATGACTGAGCTTCTCACCCTATCTCTAAGGGAGAGCCCAGCCACTCTTCGGAGAAAACTCGTTTCGGCCGCTTGTATCCGCAATCTTGTTCTTTCGGTCACTACCCAAAGCCCATGACCATAGGTGAGGGCAGGAACATAGATCGACCGGTAAATCGAGAGCTTCACCTTCTGACTCAGCTCTCTCTTCACCACGACAGACCGGTACAATGCCTATCTATCTCGCACTTCAGTTTCCCCTCACTCGTGAACAAGACCCCGAGATACTTAAACTCCTCCACTTGGGGCAGGACCTCATCCCTGACCCGGAGAAGGTATTCTACCCTTTTCCGAATCAAGACCATGGTCTCAGATTTAGAGGAGCTGATTCTCATCCCAGCTGCTTCACACTCGGCTGCGAACCGCTCCAGTGAAAGCTGAAGATCACGTTCTGATGAAGCCACCAGGACCACATCATCTGCAAAAAGCAGAGATCTGATCCTCAGGCCACCAAAACGAATGCCCTCCACACCTTGGCTGTGCCTAGAAATCCTGTCCATAAAGGTTATGAACAGAATCGGTGACAAAGGGAAGCCTTGGCGGAGTCCAACTCTCACTGGGAACGAGCTCGACTTACTGCCGGCAATGAGGACCAAGCTCTGACACCAGTCATACAGGGACCTAACAGCCCGTATCAGAGGGCCTGGTAACCCATACTCCCAGAGTACCCCCACAGGGCCCCCCGAGGGAAGCGGTCAAACGCCTTCACCAAATCCACAAAACACAAGTTGACTGGTTGGGCAAATTCCCACGCACCCTCCCCCTAAGGGTATAGAGCTGGTCCAGTGTTCCACGGCCAGGACGAAAACCACATTGCTCCTCCTGAATATGAGGTTCAATTATCCAACGGACCCTCCTCTCCAGAACCCCTTAATAGACTTTACCAGGAAGGCTCAGGAGTGTGATCCCCCTGTAATTGGAACATACCCTGCGGTCCCCCTTTTTAAATAAGGGGACCACCACCCCAGTCTGCCAGTCCAGTGGGACTGCCCCCGATGTCCACGCGATATTGCAGAGCCGCGTCAGCCAACACAGCCCCACAACATCCAGAGCCTTAAGGAACTCCGGGCGGATCTCATCCACCCCTGGAGCCTTGCCACAGAAGAGCTTTTTAACCACCTCAGTGACCTCAGCACCAGAGATCTGAGAGGCCAGCCCAAAGTCCCCAGACTCTGCTTCCTCACTGGAAGACGTGCTGGTGGGATTGAGGAGGTCTTCGAAGTATTCTGCCCACCGATCCACAACATCCTGAATAGAGGTCAGCAGCACACGTCCCCACTGTACATAGTGTTGGTAGCACACTGCTTTCCCCCCCTGAGGCGCCGGATGGTGGACCAGAATCTCCTCGAAGCTGTACTGAAGTCTTGCTCCATGGTCTCATCGAACTCCTCCCATGCCCGGGTTTTGGCCTTGATGACCACCTGAGCCACATTCCGCTTGGACTGCCGGTACCCGTCAGCTGCCTCTGGAGTCCCACAGGCCAAAAAGACCTGATAGGACTCTTTCTTCATCTTGACAGCATCCCTAACCGCCGGTGTCCACCAGCGGGTTCGGGAGTTGCCACCACGACAGACACTGACGATCCTGCGACCGCAGCTCCGGTCGGCCGCCTCAACAATGGAGGCCCGGAACAGGGTCCATTCAGACTCAATGTCCCCCGCCTCCCCCTGAACATTTTGGAAGTTCTGTCGGAGGTGGGAATTGAAGCTCCTTCTGACAGGAGAATCTGCCAGATGTTCCCAGCAGACCCTCGCAATACGTTTGGGCCTGCCTGGTCTGACTGGCATCCTCCCGTATTATCTGAGCCAACTCACCACCAGGTAGTGGTCAGTTGACAGCTCCGCCCCTCTCTTCACCTGAGTGTCCAAGACATGCGGCCGCAGGTCAGATGAAACAACAAAGTCTATCATCGAGCTGCGGCCTAAGGTATCCTGGTGCCAAGACCACATATGGACACCTTTATGTCTGAACATGGTGTTCATTATGGACAATCCATGACTGGCACAGAAGTCCAACAACAAAACACCACTCGAATTCAGATCAGGGGGGTCGTTCCTCCCAACCACACCTCTCCAGGTCTCACTGTCGTTGCCCACATGAGCGTTTAAGTCCCCTAGCAGAACGAGGGAGTCACTGGAAGGAGCACTTTACAGCACCCCCTCCAAGGTCTCCAAAAAGGGTGGGTAGTCTGAACTGTAGTTTGGTGCATAAGCACAGACCACAGTCAGAACCCGTCCCCCCACACGTAGGCAGAGGGAGGCTACCCTCTCATTCACTGGGGTAAACCCCAATGTACAGGCACCAAGATGAGGGGCAACTAGTATGCCCACCCCAGCTCGGCGCCTCTCAGTGGGAGCAACTCCCGAGTGTTAGAAAGTCCAACCCCTCTCAAGGAAACTGGTTCCAGAGCCAGAGCCATGCGTTGAGGTGAGTTCGATTACATCTAGTCGGAACCTCTCAACCTCACACACCAACTCAGGCTCCTTCCCCACCAGAGAGTTGACATTCCATGTGCCAAGAGCCAGCTTCTGTAGCCAAGGATCAGACCGCCAAGGTCCCCGTCCTCGACTACCACCCATCACACACTGCACCCGACCCCTTTGGCCTCTCCCACGAGTGGTGAGCCCATGGGAAGGGGGACCCACGTTTCCCGAGCTCCATGGGTGAAAGCCCGGCCACCAGGCGCTCGCCAACATGCCCCATCTCCAGGCTTGGCTCCCAGAGGGGGCCCCGGTGACCCACATCCAGGCGAGGGAACATGGTTTCCATTTATATAATTCATCATAAGAGGTCTTCGGGCTGCTCTTTTTCTGATCCCTCACCTAGGACCTGTTTGCCATGGGTGACCCCACCAGAGGCAGAAAGCCTCAGACAACTTAGCTCCTAGGATCACTGAGACACTCAAACCCCTCCACCACAGTAAGGTGGCAGCCCATCCATCCATATGTCAATCTGTCCATCCATCCATCCATCCATCCATCCATCCATCCATCCATCGAAGAAAGTGAAAACAACACATATTGAATCCCAAAAAGCTTTTAGATTCATGTCTTAAGCCACTTCATGCGGAGAGAATGGTTGGTGAATAGCCACCATTTTTAAATATTTACCTGAAGCCAACAAGGAAGGGGCAAAAATTGCAGTTCCACCCTCAGCTCCACCTGTTTCCCCATTCTGGATTGTCTGGGCATGACGACGCATGTGACACGATCACTATGGCGGTGGTGGGAACCTCCCATTTGAAATCAAAAACTCATAATTCGGACCTATGGACATTATTTGCCCAGTATACATGCTGATGGTCATTCCCCTTAGATAGAGGAACTACATGCATTCTCTCCGGTGAGGGAACACATTGTGATTCCCCTGGAGGAGCTGGAAAGTGCCTCTGCGGAAAAGTAGGTCTGGGGTTCCCTGCTGAATGCGTCACCTTGGCAAAAATGGATGAATGCAACTATATTAATTTGGTTTTAGATATAAAACAGAACAACTAAATATACATTAGTTCACCACAACAACATGATATACAACTTTCTTGATTATATGTAATAATTGTTTTAGCTGCAGTCACAAAATTATGGACAGTTCAGTTGCTTCTCTTTTGAGAATATTTGACCAAAAATGTAGCTGCAGTTAGTAGAAATGTAACAAGTGCACCACCTTCACTGGAAGACTCTACTCTCTGTCACCTGCTTTAATGTTTGACTGACTCATATCAGGTGAGGTGCTAAACACTTGTCTGGGAAAAATAAAAAACACCCAATAAAAGTTAAAAAGTAAACTGGCCTGTGTTAATGTTCTAAGAGAACTTCCACATGAGCTCATGAAAAACACTAGAGCTCAAAAAACATAAAAAAATGAAATCGTTTGAATTTTTAAAATACTTTTTGCTGTTTAGGACTTTGATAAAATCATGTTTAATTGATTAATAACATTTGTTACAATTTATAATGATGCCAGTATAATAATTAATCTTATAAGAATTAAGGAAAATATATTAAAATTTAAGACCTATAAATCCCTGATAGTTAATTTCCTGTATAATTTTAACCTTTTGAGACCTCAAATCTTCATATGAGAACATTAGTTTTTTTTGCATTATTACTATTTCCCATGTGAAATTAATTGCAAATTTTAAATGGAAAATATTTTTTATTTCATTTCTTGAGATATAATAGTTCTATGGTTGAAACAAAATATGCTAATGAAGTTCTTTGCATCAAATCTCTCTAACATACAGCAATTTCAGCAGTTTTATTCGTGACATTTTCAGTACCTTCCAGAATAAGTTGTTTCAGAAAAACAAGCTGGAGCTGGCCACGCCCACTCTGCGATCAGCTGAGAAGCACAAGTATCCAGGAGGGGCAGCCGAGAAGTGATGCACAGTGCTGCTTCTGCTGCTTGTGCCACTAAATTTAGGATCAGGTTCTGTTTTTGCACAAGCCACTCCTGTGACACGTCAATTTCCCTCAAACTCTAATTTCCCTCTGGGATTAATAAAGTATCTTTGATTTGATTTCTGCAGTTAACATAGAGCTAGACAGGAAATCACATACAGTTTCAGTGTAAAATGTCTGGTCATTTTCAAAATAAAAGACTATTGCAGTGATACAATTTCATATCTACGCAGATTACATCAATACAAGTAATCTAACGGCTTATTTACTCCCAGCATTTTTTGAGAACTGCAGCAGTGTGTTTTTCATGGCTTCAATCCTGGCAGTATTCAATTCAATTTCAATTCAAGTTTATTTATACAGCGCCAAATCACAACAAGAGTCGTCTCAAGGCACTTCGCATAGTAAACATTCCAATACAGGTCAGTTCATTAAGCAATTCAGTAAAAAGTTTCCTATATAAGGAACCTAGCTAATTGCATCAAGTTTACAGCAATCTTTACAGCAACCCTCATAGTAAGCAAGCATTTAGCAACAGTGGAGAGGAAAACTCTCTTTTAACAAGAAACCTCCAGAGAATCCTGGCTCAGTATAAGCAGCCATCCACCATGACTCACTGAGGATCAAGAAGACAGAGCAGACACACACATACACCAACAGCACACATCTGGGCTGCATGGTGGCGCAGTTGTTAGCACTGTTGCCTCGCAGCACGAAGGTCGCAGGTTCGAAACTCGGCAGCGGCCTTTCTGCGTGGAATTGCGTGTTCTCCCCACGTGGGTTTCCTCCGGGTACTCCGGTTTCCCCCACAGATCATAACATGCTCTGTAGGTTATAAATTGTAAGTCGCTTTGGATAAAAGCGTCTGCCAAATAAATAAACATAAACACCAGCCCACACACACACACACACAACATACATACCAAGTAATGTTTCTATGGTTACATTGTGATTTCTTAGTAAATATTCTATTTGGTGAGGTAAACTTTAAAGTATTTATCCTAGTGAATCTATAATTAAACAGGTAAACTAGTAGTAGCACATTCAATGTCAAAGAAAGTAAAATGTTATTATCTGGAGAGGGAGAATGTTTAAATGGTTAGCAACAGTGTTCAAGACGATGGCCCCTTCCATGAGGCTACCACAGCTCAGCAGAACACCATTGTAGCTTCCTCTGGGGAGAAAAACAGTCAGAGAAAAAATAAAGTTAACAGCTGAAATGGCAGGAAATAACAGAGTTAAAGAGCAAATTGTAGAAGAAAGTAGTAGAGTGTGGAAAGTGGTCAGTATGTCCTCCAGCAGTCTAAGCCTATAGCAGCAAAACTACAGATAACTCTGTACAGAGGAACTACATCATATATGACTTAAAACGTCAAGATCAAATGTGATTTCCTTCTTCTTTTTGTTTGAGTGGTGGATGGCATAAATAAACTCTGATCATTGAAGTCTCGAGGGATTTTGTGATCTCATGACTCCAGCGAGGAGGATGGCGGAGAAGCCGCGGTGCAGCTGAGACTCCTGGTGTGCAGCAGCTCTCTCTTGCACGTGAGAGGTTGTTCTATGCTAGTGTCCCCATTTGTGACATCACAAACTGGCACATTTTAAAATGATTTGTTTCAGGCTTTTAATTCCTAAAACCACTCACTGACACAAAACAGATGATCTTTTTCAGTCGGTAGAAGCCAGCACGGCAGCACAAATTGATGCAAAAGGGGCACTTTGCATTATATGTCCCCTTTAATCATCTTTAGATGTTCATCTGATGGGAACTTTCTGAGAACTTCATAAAGTTTTTCTCTGCTGTTCTTTTTGCAAAAACACACAAATGCAGGCAAAAACACACGGAGCACAAGGGCTAATTCAACAGCATGAATCAACATTTAAACGACTAGTTCAAACAGATTGTCTGCTAGCCCAGAGATCAGGACCTTGGTGTCAGTTTTTGATTAGCCCACCCCTTATTGACTCTTCTACCACTCGTGTGATTATTTTTGCAGTCACAGCATTTGAACAGTAACGTCTTTTACAGTACGACTGTCCTTGTGGACCTGTCACAGCGCAGGCTTTGGTAGGTGGCTTTCTTTGCTTTTAAATTGTCTATTCAGCCTTGAGTTAGAGCTCTGCTGTTCAACTTTAAGGCCAGAGGCACAAACTGATTCCAGAGTGCAAAGATTTACAAGTCATCACCACCCTACAACTGCTGCCAAGCCACACGCCAAACTTCAACCATGCACTCAAACACATTTCTAGTTGTGTTCCAAAACAGAAAGATTTATCAGAGATAAAATGAAGATTAAAGGCACTCTCTAAACAAAACCTCTTAAATAAACCACTTTTCTTCGGATGTTTTCATTATTGCACATGGTTGCAATTATTTATTTACCTTTTTGATGAATGATTAACCTATTTAAAGGAAGATTACTCTGCACTTTGACTAATTAATGCATGTTATCACTCAGATTTGTGAGTCATATCCTTTCTTGTTCTGATAAAGTGTTGCTGTTATTGCAGGGTCATCGTGAGGACAGGAACAGGCTGTTTGTGTTGCTGTATGATCTGTCTGATGGTTTTATCAGTCAGATAACAGAAAAAAAAACACTCATCAGGAGGAGCACGTGGTTTTTACTGTTGCCTGTCTAAGCTCATGCTGTAGCCAAGTGTCCTCCTAGTGGTAGACTCAGAAATGAGTTTTTGCACATCAAAAACCAGCAGATGGCGCTCACATCACTGTTAAAAACCTCAACTGAGCATCTTTCTGTCCCTTTTATTGTTTTAATCAAACAACTGAATTTCATTCTGTAAAAATAGACTTCACACCTGTTCCAGACTGAAAGAGCTCAGGTGTTTTTAGACTCAGTTCACCATCTCTTCCCCATTATGCCTGAAATTGTTGTGAAACTGTTTGACAAAGAAAAAGAAAATTAAAAAAAGCATATCCACCAACTGTAGCCTGTCTGACAAAATAATGAAAGACAATTTTGATGCTAATTTGATTCTTGACTACCTGGCGCAACCCCTCAGAGACTCGCAGGTATCTGATACACAAGTTAATTAAAGATTCTGTTTGCTCGCTGCATGCAGCTCCTGCATAAATTAAAAATCGGAAAAGCTGACAGAGCCACAGTCGATCTTATTATTTTTTTAAATAAATGCAGGAAGGCACTTTCGATCTCACGCTAAGCTACATCTCTGCTGGTTTGAAGGACCTCATCGAGACGACGTGTTTGTCAACAGCAGCTCGGAAGGGTCAGAGGAAAGTGGCTCTCCATTCCACAGAAATTACCTGGAAATTAATTGTATGAAGCTAATCTTCACAATTTCCCCTCTAAAGTGTTTTTATGAATTCAAGGTTCTGTTTCACAATATTAAACTCAGATTTGCCCTGTTTTGTCCTGAAGCTACGAAGCTCCAATTGTCTTGTTGAGCAGCTAAATTGTTCACCATGAAGACCCTTTTAAATATAATTGCCCCTGTTACAATTGCAGGACAATTTGAATCCTGAAACAAGCAAAATGCTAATTGGGCGCCGTCTATCCAAATAATTGATGGCAATTACTGCTAAAGTTCTCTTGTCGTTTAATTGCAGATGATGAAATCGTGAGACAGCGAGGCAAGGACGATGATTCTAGTGAATATGCATATGAAAAACCTACTTGGACCAATGAGTGGTTCTGCTTTATGAAACAAGAGTCTCCAACTCAAATACTGAAATAATCAGAAAGGTTTCAAGAACTTTCTTTTCACATTTCATGATCTTTAGATTGCGAGAAAATACAATTGCTTAATAATTTGATTGGTCGATTCAGACCTCACTTGAACGAATTTTTAAAGGTCACGACTTTAGTCAATGCTTGAGTGCCTGTGAGTCAAACCGTGCAGAATCTAAAAGGTCGGGGGAGAAAAGAAGTAAAAACTCAAGCAAAGGCTCTGTTTTGATTCATTTAATGCCCTCTAGAAGGATCTGAATGTACAGGACTGTGCACTCGGTGTGTGCAATGTAATCATCCTAAGCAAACAGGGAAAAAATGAGCTGAAGTGTCACCAAGCACACCAGTCCTTTAAAGTTAAAGGAATTTATGCTTCCATAGATTAAAAAAGGGTATAAAGAGGATTGTGTCCTTTAATCAAATCAGAAGTTATTAACAGATTGGGGAGATTCAATGAAAATTGAAATTAAATCCCAGTGGGACTCCGGTTCTCTGCTATTTAAAAATGGAGCCTTCCCATCGAGATTTGACATTAACATTTCACAGGAATTTTTGCTCATCGTGTTATGACGGCCTATCAAATCTGCTGTTCTGAAGATTTTTTGAACGCAAGGTCAGCTCCTACAGGTTGTCAACAGATGTGCTAAACTTTAATGAGTTCTCACTAAAGATTACTCGTATTCTCTTGTGTGTTTATATATGATGTTCAGATGAAATAAGACCAGCAAGGCTGCTTCATTGTCACCTCACTCTGGCCTCACACTCACATCATCACAGCTTTTTTATTTAAACTGCACATTGGAACATCGTGCCACCATTACAAATTGGTCATTGGAGGGTGTCTCATGGCAGGCAAATGCTCGACAGGTGCCAACATTTATCATAATGTGTTTTTGAACTAGCGACAGTCCCAGCGATTTGGTGTAAAACTACCCTGAAATGTATGTGTGTTCTTCTATCGCCAGGAAAGTACACACTCTCTTTAAAATGTAGTTTGTGCACAGTGTTATGGTCGGCCGTTGTACCAGGAAGTAGCACATATTTAACCTGCGTCACATGTAGCAGTCAAGCATCCATCTTGGGTGTTTCTTAATGCAAAGTAACATCGTCTTGATGTCTTAGCCCCGCCCTGGTTGCCTAGGAGATACATCATCAGGAACCACCAAGGCGTGTTCCATTGTTCTTGTTCTACCAAGGAGCCTGTTCTCCGTTCGTTAGCCGTTTAGCTAGCTGAGCAAGGATACACGGGAGGTGTCTTATAGCCTGGCCTTGGTCAAAATTTCCCAGAATGCACTGCTGTATTTTCAAAAGGATGGCAGATCAGAAGCCGGCAGCTACTTCGGGGCAAATTTCAAGTTCAAATGTAAGTCAATTAACTGTAGCTATTGGGCTGATATCTGAAATGTTTTTCTTTTAATATCCAAAGCAGTTAGCTATGGTTGGTTAGTTACTCAGTAGTTGTAGCAAGTGGCTAGCGGGTATTAACTTCCTTACATATTTAATTTAACCAATATATACACAATTTAAAAAGTAAAAGGCTTGTTATATATTTATATTGAAACTTATATGTATAAATTATCTCCCGTGTCACGTGATGTTATGTGACCGCCATGTCACGTGATGGCAGTCTGTTCCATTTAACCATTTTCTTTGATCAAAGAAGGACAGTGTCCTCGTAAGCAAGGCACCTGGCCTCGCAAGACATCGCCTTGCGAGGCCAGGCATTGATAAACACCCCTTCACTTCTCACTTCTTCTCCTCCTCTCTCACATACTTCTCTGATCCTATACTGCCTCCTAGGGGTAGACACAGCACATAGCATGTTCCAAAATGAATTATTAATCTTGCATCAGTGACATGCAAAGTATTCCCAATAAATAACTGGACAGATATCAGGGTTTTGTGTCATTTATGTAACTTTGATTCTTTTTTCTTTTTGCACAAAAATCCAATGATGATTTGAGGTTAAAAAGAGGTGGAAATACAAAAGACTTCTTAGTCGTCGTCTCTGTATCTAGAATCCAGCAAAGTCTTAGCAGGGCTCCACCGAGTGTTTGACAGCTTCTCGCTGTACCGTATACGCACAGCAGACAGCAGCAGAATAATAAGAGTAGCTCTTTTGTAAATAATAGCACAAACAACTGGTTTGTTCCATTAACCTGTTTCAGTGAAGCATGACAATAAGCACCGAGGCACCAGGGATCTTTAACATCACAGCGTCTATACATCCATTTCCCGCCCACACTTCCTTTTCCATGTGATACACAACTTTTTATCATCTGTTTTGGCACAGGTTCAACGCTCACATATCAATGTTTGTACGCATAACAGATGGGGTTTTAAATTGCAAAAAGTGTTAAATAACTTAATTATACCCTTTAGCTATGTTTGTGTGCTGTATTTAAATGACTGTGGGTCCTGAGGTTGAAAAGAGGCAGGTGTTGCGCTGGTCTGTCTCAGACCAGAGAGAGTTAAAGCCAAAAGGCAAACGTATCTGTTTATCCTCATTTAAACCAACGACAGGTCATGAAGAATACGCAGTGACTTAAAAACTGGTTTAACCCAGCCAAAGGGAGCTTTAGTTTAAGGGTGAGGTGCCCTTTTATATTGGTTTGTTTGGGACTCTTAAAGTGGATATGCACTTGTTATTTCATTAGGTTTGCTGTAGTCTGTAGTATGAATAAATGCCTGTGGAAAAAAACATGCTTGTTTATTTTTATTTATTTGGCAGACGCTTTTATCCAAAGCGACTTACAATTTATAACCTATAGGGCATGTTGTGATCTGTGGGGGAAACCGGAGTACCCGGAGGAAACCCACGCATGCATGGGGAGAACACGCAACTTCACGCAGAAAGGTCGCAACCGAGTTTTGAACCTGCAACCTTAGTGCTGCAAGGCAACAGTGCTAACAACTGCGCCACCATGCAGCCCTGGCATGCAACACGACACTCCTAATTAAAGATGGACAAGTTAGTTGGGAGAGTGAGGGCAGACAATACCAGGAATTTGTGTCTTACTCATTATCAGTGATGGGCAAGTTACTTGAAAAAAGATAGTTAGTTATAGTTCCTAATTAGATCTTCAAAAAGTAACAGAGTTAGTAACTGAGTTACCAAAAACAGTAACTAATTACTAGGGAAAGTAACTATTGCGTTGCTTTTTAAATTAAAGTAACACTAGATGTTTTTAAATTGTGTGTCATGAAGCTTGGCGGAGGACCATAAGGACACCAAAGCACAGTAGGCAGTAGAAAACCGCCTACATCTTAGCCTGAAGCTAAGAGGAGATGTTACCAGAGCAGAGTTCAGGAAAAGGCAGAGTCGAGGGCAGCCGTGGGTCGGAACCAGGATGATTCGAAGCAGGTTCGAGGAGCAGGCGAGAGACGTGGTCGTAGAACAGGCGTGGATCAGAGCCAGGCTGAGACGAAGCAGATATGAGAAGCAGGCGAGAGACGTGGTCAAAGACAGGCGTGGATCAGAACAAGGTAGGTTCAGGACGTGGTCGTGGTCAGGCATTGGTTGTGGAGGCAGGCAGAGTTCTTGGCAAGGGTCAGGCGTGAAACGAGGTCGGTAGGCGATGATCAGGCAGGATGAAAAGGCTGGAAGATCTACTAGTAGGCACGTTCAATAATCTAGCAGAATGCTGGTGGTTGACTGTGGAATATATAGCTGGTGAGGCAGGTGTGTGGCATGAGCTTGATGAGGGGACCAGGTGTGATGCATGAAGGCTGATGAGGTGGATGGTGGTAGCATGGAGATCAGGACATGGCAGGATCATGACATTGTAAGCAAGAGCTTTGATCTCAGTGATTGTTGAGTTAGAAACTTGACCAATTTCATATTTGACATCACTTTGCAACCCTCTGCAAAAACCATGCTAGTTTGTGACGCAAGTAGGTGTTCTAGGGGTGCTCTTTACCTGCTATACAGCTGTTAGCTGTAATGCTAGCTTTTAGCATTTTAAGTTTGCCAACCATCAATAAATAACACAAGAAGAAAAATAACACATTTTCTGTGTGCATCATGACGGAGCATGGAAGTAAAAGTAAGAAATGTCTTTGGAGGCCTACATTAGCTTGAGGACGCTAAAGGAGGCTACAAAATCGCAGACTGATGGTGACCTTGCTTTGTTGCTACTAGACTTATATGTAACAATATATTTTGTCCAACAGTGTAAATCTCTTTACAGGCCATTAACCACATCTGTGTGGCTTTTAATGAAATGGTAAATGGCCTGTATTTGATATAGCACCTTCTAGAGTCCTGGAACCCCCAAGGTGCTTAACAACACAATCAGTTATTCACTCATTCACACACACGTTCACACCCTGGTGGAGAAGAGCCACATTGTAGCCACAGCTGCCCTGGGGCACTCTGACAGAGGTGAGTTTGCTGTATACAAGCGCCACCGGTCCCTCCAAACAGCGCCAGCAGGCAAGGTGGGTTTAGTGTCTTGCCCAAGGACACAATGACAGCAACAGACTGAGTGGGGCTTGAACCTGCAACCTTCCGATTAAGGGGTGAGCACCGCCGCCTGCCCTTAATGACTCTGAGCGTTTCCTTGAAAATGATCATTCGGCTAATGGAAGAAATAAGCTTTCAGCTTGCATGTAAAATTCAGCTTGACCAATCGTACGTATCTCAAAATGAACAAATATTAAACGTTTCTCAGTGAACTTCCGCTTTAAGATTGTTGCCTTGCTGAGGAGCTTTAGACACAATCGGATTGCATATAAGGACTCAGCGCAGGAAAAAAACTTCCTGGCTTCCTTAGAATCCCAAATTGAGAGGTGGGTGTGGCATCTGAGTAGAGGGAACTCCAACAAAATCTGCCTACAACCCATAGCTGTAGCTTGAAAACGTGAAAATGGATGGAAGGATTTATTTATTTATTTCACAAGCAAACACTCATTCCAGTAGTCGTCAGAACCGCTCCTATTCATCCACAATCACATTTTGCCGTAGAGACCCTCAAAGTGAAACCAGTCCCTCCCTTTCTAACCCTTTGTTACAGCTGGAAACAATCATGGACATGTCAAATCAATAACACACAAGCAATAATGACCAAGGATGTGACATTTGTGCTACAAATGAAAGAACACGTTCCCTCTTGCAATTTGCACTCATGCGGTTGTGTGCTGAAAGTGTAGACATCAATCGTCCTGATCAGAACACTGCCTACACATCTCAGCAAATCATCCATGTTTTTATTCCCAGTTGCTGCCACTGCAGGAGTCTAAACCTTAAAGAACAAGTTACTTATGAATCAAACTTGACAAACAAGCCCTGATGTGGGCGCAGAGTGAGCAGTCTTGTGGCGCGTGTGAGTTAAGACCCCTCTATGACAGAAGAACTTCAGATCTTTTCTCCACAGAGAGCTGACACACATCACACAATTGCTGACAGGTGTGCACATCCTCCACTTTTGATCTCTACATGGAGTGCCTTTCTATGATTATCCCAAGCTCACTACCTTTGATTCATTTGCCGATGTGGAATCCATCTATTCAAGGATTTCTTTGTTTTTCTTTGTCGAACAGGGACAGTGTTCCAGCGTTAAAAAAGGGCTACACCTACTGTTTCATACAGACATACGCTGAGAGAATATAAAATAACCACTTGTGTAGGCATTTGTGAGCCACGTTGTGCTTCAGTCAGACATAAAAACTATTCCTGGTAACCTCCTCCTCGTTGTAACTAAACCGTTAAATCTAAAATGTTTACTGTTCAAAAAAATTGGTTCAGTTGGCCAATCGGAATCAAAGATGGTCTTCTCTTTGTATCTGTTCTCTCTTCTGCTTATTGCTGTTGTGATAGGACAGTGTGGGTGCCTGTGTGTGCAAAACGTGTGTGTGTCTTCAAAATCCAATTAGAAACAAGTAATTCTGTTATACACGAGATATCCTTGTCCTGAGGGTGTTTGGATGTTATGTACACAGTTATATAAATCACCACCAGATTATGGTAAAAATGTCGTTGGACATTTTTATGCAAAATAACTAAAAAAGATTGCTATGAAATATGGGTTTGGGTTTAATCTGAGTTTGATTTGCTAGAAATAAGTGTGTCACTTCAGGGGGTGGACTCCACCACACTGATGCCAGATACCAAGCCTTCCTGCTCCAGGGGTCTGGTGTTATTACATGCCAGAGTACAAGGTGCCTTTGGAGCCCTTGCAAATCTAGATCCACATGCCTGTTGAGATCATGCATTTCCAATCCTCGAGTTCTGCAAAAGCATCAAAACATCTTTAATTTTTACTAATGCATGATTACAAACTAAATAAAATAAAAAAAACAGCTATTCTAGTTTCAACGTGCTTCTCACAATACGCAGAAAAACGTCGTAAATTAGAACTTCTTGGAATTATTGACAAAGAGACACAATTTTTTAGCACAAAGACTACAAATAGAAAACTTTGAACATAGTAATAAATCAGATAAATTTTTAGCTAGCCAATTAAAAATTAATAAAGAGAAAACTAACATATCTGCTGTTAAAGACTCAACCGGGAATATAGTTTATGACCCTGAAAGAATAAACAACACTTTCAGAGACTTTTACCAAACTTTGTACTCACCACAGATAAACCCATCAGATAACGAGATCAATGAGTTCCTTGACAGGATAACACTTCCTAAATTATCAGACAGCGAAGCTACAGTCCTGGACTCGCCACTAACATCAGCGGAGCTCCAGGAAGCCCTTAAATCCATGACTAATAGGAAAGCTCCAGGTCCAGACAGGTTTCCAGCAGAGTTCTACAAAGAATTCTGGGTCATTCTGGCTCCAACATTTTTCAGAATGGTGATGGAAATCGAAGAGAGCAGCAGATTACAGCCAAAATGAATTCAGCCAATATTAGTCTCTTGTTAAAACCAGGCAAAGACCGTGCATTTCCTACCAACTATCGCCCAATTTCCCTTATTAATGTTGATCTCAAAATAATTTGTAAAGCCCTGGCAAAAAGATTAGAGAAGGTAACCCCCTTCATAATACACCCTGACCAAACTGGTTTCATTAAGGGTAGACAGTCATCCACTAACTCACGTAGATTACTTAATTTGATAGATTTCTCTTACAGTAGAAACATAGAAACTAGTATATTATCTCTAGATGCAGAAAAGGCTTTTGATTGAGTTAACTGGAAGTTCTTATTTGCAACTTTACATAAATTTGGTTTTGGGAACTTCTTCATAAACTGGCTACAAACATCATACAGTTCACCAACAGCACGTGTCAGGACAAACGACCAAATATCAGCTAGCTTCTGTCTTCTGTGGGGGACCAGGCAGGCATGCCAACTCTCCCCCTCACTGTTTGCTATTTTTATCGAACCACTAGCAGCAGCAATTAGGCAAACAACAGACATTAAAGGGATAGAGTGTAAGAAAATAGAACATGAGATCAGTTTTTATGCAGATGATGTGTTACTCTTTCTCCAGAATTCTCAATCCTCTCTCTCCCATTCAATAGAACTGATAAAACTCTTTTTCAAGAGTTTCAGATTACTCTATAAACTGGTTAAAATCCACAGTTCTACCAATTAATTTCTCTTTTTTCAATTTGCTTAATACACAATTGGAGTCAGGGAATATCACATACCTGGGAATTAATGTCTCTCCCAAGCTGGCAGATCTAACCAAACTAAACTACACCCCACTTTTAAAGAAAGTGGAAGATGATCTTGCAAGATGGAAATCCTTACCGATATCACTCATGGGGAGAGTTGCTACAATTAAAATGATGGTCTTACCCAGAATAAATTACTTATTCTCGATGATCCCAACCAAACCACCTGCTGACTGGTTTAGATCTCTGGACTCCTCAATTACTAAATTCCTTTGGCAGGATAAACCTCCATCAATTAGCTTAAAAACGCTTCAGAAGATTAAAGACAGAGGAGGACTGGATTTACCCAATTTTATTATTATTTCTTAGCCAACAGGCTGCAATATATACCAAGATGGTTGCAAGATAACCCACTAGATGAGTCCTGGTCAGACATAGAACAGACACTTTGCAATACGATAGAGCTTTCAGACTTACCATTTATTAGCTTAAGCATAAGAAAACATGAAAGCTTCAAAAGTATTAGTATCAGCACCTCTCTGACAGCATGGTGGGAGTATCTAGAAATGACTGAGTCTTCACTAGTACCATGCAGACGCACACCTATCTGGAATAATCCTGACATTTTGCAAAATAACCAAATGATGAACCTTCCGGACTGGAAAAATAAAGGAATCCTATACCTGGAACACATATATGAAGGAGTGGACTTCATCCCATTTAATTGAACAGTCTCCCAATTTGGAATGGATAAGAATAGCTTTTTAGAATATCACCAAATTAAATCTGTAGTCAAACAAAAATTTAAGCTCAATAAAATAGAATTACAAACACCACCAAGGGTATTAGACTTCTATAATCTCAACCCCCCCAAACTACTGTCTAAAGTATATAAGACACTGTCCAAAATAGACGATAGAATAGCAATCCCTATTGAAAAATGGGAGGTGGATCTATCAGTCAGCTTTGGCCAGAACTTCTGGTCCCAAACTTGTTTAAAAACTTTTAAAATGATCAGACACTCCAATTTACAATTAATTCAGTACAAAATTCTACACAGAGTACACTATACAGGTGATCGGATGTTCAAGATGGGGTTTGTGTCATCTGACACATGTACACACTGCACAAAAAACATTCCTGACAATTACATTCACGCACTGTGGTCCTGTCCACCTGTCCAGGAATTTTGGGGTAGAGTATGTGAGGATCTGACAAAATGTCTGAAATGTCATATCCCAACTTCCCCCTCTCTTTGTTTACTGGGGAACCTGGACGATGTCCCGATTGAAACATCTTTGGTTCACGTGGTTCTGACTGCCATATGCATCGCTAAGAAAACTATCCTCTTGAATTGGAAAAATATAGAAACTCTCTACATTAACCAGTATAGAAATCTTTTGTTAGATCATATTACACTTGATTTAGCCTCTGCTTCCACCTCATATCAATCTCTCTGGGCTCTTTTGATAGGTTCCATCACATAGCGATGACAGGGGACCATTGATATTGTCCTGTGGGATGAGGTGGGTGGGGGGGTGGAGGGTCTGAGTTTGGAGTATCCGGATGTTCCCTGGAGGTGGGTTCACTGGGGGTGTCTGGGACTGGGGGGCCATTGACCCCTCTGGAGGTGCTTGGGTTGCCTCGGGGGGGTGGACTACTGGCGGTTGAGAGTGGGGCCCCTTGGAGGTCTTGGCGGCGGCCATGGGTCACTGCCTGGCAGCTGCATTGCCCCTGGGCGGGTCTGGGTGGGGGCCTGGGGGCTCGGGTGTGGGGGTGGGGGTGCCCGGCCCTGTGTGGTGATCTGGGCGGGGCCTTGGGGGTCGGGTCCTGACATGTATGCTGCTGGGAAGAAGGCAGGAACATGCAGCAGTGCCTGGCCCGGGTTCAGGGCCTCGGGTAGACCTTGGCTCCTCTGCTGTCCCATCACAGGGGAGGGAGAGGTCCAGGAGGGGGAGGACCCAACCTTACCTGGATGTCCTATGTCTTATATATTCTAGAAGTTGTGCAAATGCAGGGATGGGCATAGATATTCTGCTGGGGTGGGACTGGGTTGGTGCCCTCGGACTCCATGAGGCTCTGCAATGCTGCTGCTTTGGGCCCTGGCAGGATGGGCTGGAGTCTCCATGCCCTGGGTGGCATTTTAACAACAGAGGTGCCTATTGGGGCCAGTGGGGGAGCTGGCTCCCTGGAGGGCTAAGCCCAACCAGCCATTCCTCCCCATCCCCGCATATTTTTCTCCTCCTGCTCCCTCACATCATCACACAAACATGCACATAGGACCTTGGGGGGTGGACAAGTCAGGGAATGCGGGTATGGACTCCATTTCCGCATTCCTGTGGCAACCTGCCCCCCAATATTATTTGCACCTTATACACTTCCACCGACGACATTCCACGCAAACACACACTTAGGGCCTTGGGAGTGAGCACATTCAATGGCCCTTGGCAAGGGGATTTCTCAGCCTCCTCTCAAGTGCCGGTGCCCACTTCCAATTTTAAACTGCACTTAGACACCGAGGACTGTGGGTGCAAGTGGAGTGGTGCGGTGGCATCAGCTGGCATAGGCCAGACAATGCCCGCACTGCCCGCTCACCACAGCCATGGAATACACCTCATGAACACACAACACTACACTGCGTGTCTGGTCGGAATTACAAAGCATTCAAAAACAATAACAATTAAAGCTGCAAGCAGCGTCGTTCGGCCCTCGCAGCTCCGCGCCGCTCCGGCCTGGCCGGCAGCCCGGGGCACCAGGGCACGTCCGCAGAACACAAACGTCGACCACCCCAACACCAGAAACTGCTAACGGCCACCTTGTCCGCAACTCACCCTGACTCAGCATCCCCTTTGAGCCCACCATTATATTTTATGTCTCACCACTAGGGAATCCTCTATCTTTACCACACTGGTATGTGTGATGACAGTGACCAACTTTAATGCTATTCTGACCATGTTTTTTAAAGTTATCGAAGGATAACGTTATCTAGGTGGCGCTGTGACCAACTACAGAAAAGTCCCATTGAGGTCAGCTTTGGTGACATTATATAACATTCACCAACCGTTTGTGCCTCATTGGCTAAAGGGCATGATTGTTCATTGCCATATTCAGTTTCGGGCAAATCGGAGGCCGTTTGTGGAAGTTACAGTCAAATGTAAGGTCATGGCGTCACGCCAGCATTCACCATGGCATCAAAGCCCCTCCCTTTCTGGAAAGCTATCAGATCTGAATGGTCTTTAAAACATCATGAAGACACTGTATGACCTGAGTGTCATTTTCATTAAATTAGAGGGGACAAATAGGGGCATTTCACCATAAAACAATAGACTTCCTGTTGTCAGGGGGCGGGGCTTAGGTGATGTCAGCTGTCCACATTGTCGTTGTCTTGAGATGTGGTCAGTGATCACACAGACAAAGTTTGAATTAGATCTGATCATGCACATGGGAGTTATTAAGTCAAGTAATGTCATGGCGAAAGGTCAAAGTTTGAGGCTTAGCCACGCCCACACCTTTATACTTATTTAAAATCCGACGGTTGAATTTTTTCCCCTTTGACTTAAAAGTACATAGCATAAGTTTGAAGGTGATCGGTGTAAAGGGCAACGGGCCATCAATGTCCAAACAACGTGTGCGAAAACCACTAAATCGAGTACTTGGACCAAAATGGCCGACCTCCTGTGCGAAATTGCGCTTGGCTCCAAGAGACTTTTTTGTAGGGCCAGAGACCCTACATGAGTGTACCAATTTTCGTAATCCTCAGTCAAACCTTGTCTTGGGGCTGACAGTTTTAATGGTCCTAGGGGGCGCTATTTCAGAATATAGGCCACGCCCACAAATCTCAGATGCCCATTTCTATTGGGGGTCAGACTAGGATCACTCACCAGACATTTTGTGGCGATGTCACGATAATTGAAGAAATGAGAGGCAAACGTATTGCCATGGCGTGATGGCGAATTTCGCCATGCTCCCAAAGCCCCGCCGTTTTTCAAAACCTGCCAGTACTGTAGACCAAGTGACCTCAACTTGTCAGCTGCTATTTACCAGAGATTCCAGGTGATTGGGTAAAAGGAGTCCAATAGGGAGCTGTGAAAAAAAGAGTGGCGTGGCGAAAGGTCAAAGTTTGAGGCTTAGCCACGCCCACACCTTTATACTTATTTAAAATCCGACGGTTGAATTTTTTCCTCTATGTCTTAAGAGTATATAGCAGAAGCTCGAAGGCGATTGGTGAAAAGGGCGACGGAGCATCACTCTCCAAACAACGTGTGTGAAAACCACTAAATCGCGCACTTGGACCAAAATGGCCGACTTCCTGTGCGACTTTGCACTTGGCTCCAAGAGACTTTTTTGTAGGTCCTGAGACACCACATTAGTGTACCAAATTTCGTAATCCTCAGTCAAAGCATGGCTTGGGGCTGACAGTTTTAATGGTCCTAGGGGGCGCTAATACAGAAAATAGGCCACGCCCACAAACTTAAGCTGACCTTTTCTATTGGGGGTCAGACTAGGATCACTCACAACAATGGTCGAGGTGATATCACGATAAATGAAGAAATGAGAGGCAAACGTATTTCCATGGCGTGATGGCGAATTTCGCCATGCTCCCAAAGCCCCGCCTTTTTGCAAAACCTTCCAGTACTGGAGACCAAGTGACCTCAACTTGCCTGCTGCTATTTACCAGAGATTCCTGGTGATTGGGTAAAAGGAGTCCAATAAGGAGCTGTGAAAAAAAGAGTGGCGTGGCGAAAGGTCAAAGTTTGAGGCTTAGCCACGCCCACACCTTTATACTTATTTAAAATCCGACGGTTGAAATTTTTCCTCTATGTCTTAAGACTATATAGCAGAAGTTTGAAAGTGATTGGTGAAAAGGGCGACGGAGTATCACTCTCCAAACAACGTGTGTGAAAACCACTAAATCGCGCACTTGGACCAAAATGGCCGACTTCCTGTGCGACTTTGCACTTGGCTTCAAGAGACTTTTTTGTAGGTCCTGAGACACCACATTAGTGTACCAAATTTCGTAATCCTCAGTCAAAGCATGGCTTGGGGCTGACAGTTTTAATGGTCCTAGGGGGCGCTATTTCAGAAAATAGGCCACGCCCACCAGATGTTCACATCAGATCTTTTGGGGGGCCGGACTAGGATCACTCACAAGAAGTTTCGTGACGATATCTTTGGAAATGACGAAATGGGAGGCAAACGTAAGGCCAAGGCGGTACGCCTGAATTCGCCGCGCCGCCACAGCCCCGCCCTCTGCCGAAAACTCCCATAAAGTGACGCCAAGCAACCCCCACTTGTCTTGAGTTACCAGCTACAAATTTGTGGTGATTAAGTGAAATGGGGCAATTTGGGACCTTTCACAGTAAAACTTGATCTTTTTGGTCCTGAGGGGGCGGGGCTTGTGTGATGTCATCATCCGACCATTCAATTTACTTTGTGGGTGGATGACGAATGACCACAGAAAGTTTGGTAACTCTATTCCATTCAGTTATGAAGTTATAGCAATTTAAATATTTTTGGCGAGTAGTCAAACTTCGAGGCCTGGCTCCGCCCCTTCAACATATACGAAAACTCAGAATCCTTATCTCATTTTGTTCGCCCATCCCTTCTGAGCAATTTTACACAATTTTTGAGACAATCGTGCGAAAAATGATCGAGCAATCCAATCAGAAACGGACCCTAAAAACGGCAAAAACGGCAAAAAATCGCCATTTCAACCCAAAATGGCCGACTTCCTGTTTGATATTGACCATGGTTGCAAGAGACTTTTCTGTGCGGACTGTTGAGTACTACAAGTGTACCAAATTTCATAACTGTACGATAAACTAAGCTTTATGGAGAGGGTTTTTTTTCACTTTGTAGGGGGCGCTGTTCAGCCATTTTCTTTGCGATTTTTTTGGGACCTTTAAAATATCAAATTTTTCACCAGGCCTGACAAGTGTGCAAAATATTGTGAGTTTTGGGGTATGTTAAGGTCCCCAAAAAGCTGTTCAAAGGGGGCACGGAATAACAAAAAATAATAATAATCAGAGCAAAAACAAGAGGCCTTCGCAGCGCTTTCGCTGCTCGGGCCTAATAAAGTTTTAAGTATCAGGCGTGACATTAAAAGCAGACGGTTTAATGCTCCACCTGAGAGTAAATCACCAGCATTCAGACTTCAATTCTGTTTGCTTCACAGCCAGACAGGACACGGTAAAAAAGAAAAAAAAGAAGAAATCAGAAACCACCAATTTTGAGTAACACTAGATATTTTTTTTAAACTTTAAGAACTTTAAAATTCAACTCAGTGATTGTTGAGTTAGAAACTTAACCAGTTTCATATCTGACACCGTTGTGCAACCCTCTGCTGACCAAAAACCACACTAGATAGTTTTATGGAGCGGGTAGGTGTTCTATAGGGGGCGCTCTTTCCTTTCTTCATGGCTGTTAGCTGTAATGCTAGCGGCTGCATTTTCATTTCTCCAATTGTCAATAAAAAGCACAAGAAGTAGAAAAAAAAGAAGTTTGCTTTTTCTGTTGGCATCATGGTGGAGCCGGGAAGTAAGAGTAATGACTTTGGAGGTGAAGCAAAGAGCTAAAACCAGAGGGAACATTGGCATGAGAGAGCTAAAGGAGGCAACAAAGTCCCAGACTGATGGTGACCTGGCTTTGTTACTACAGAACTTGTAAGTAATATGTTTTGTCCAACAGTGTGGATCTTTTTACTTTATGGTTTATTTTAGTATTAGCTGGCCAATGTTAATGTTAGCTCATTGTTAGCATTAGCTGCATTAGGGTGGTTTATTACAGTTGTAATTCCACTTTCAACCAGTAGGGCAGAGGATCAGGAAACCGCCCACTGTTACTTCAAAGTTGACAAATTACGCAAAACTCACCTTTGGCATTTTTTTGTGTTGCAATTTGGGTTTTTACTGCCTCTATAAACAATATAAACTACAAACTATAATCTGTCAGTGTCTGGTTTTAGGAACTATATGTCTACAACAAGCCATTTTAAAAGTTCCCATTTGTGATGTCACAAATGAAGACATTTGCATAAAACCCCTCTCCAGGATGTTGGAGCAGCAGCTCCAACTAGATCCCTTTCCGGATACCGTAGCTTGTTAGCTAATAGCAGCCAGAGCAGGGCATGGATGGGTGTGTCGAGCTCCAGCTGTTTTGTTAAAGTTACAATGCCCAGAAATGGCTCATTCTGGAAGGAACTAAAATGTCTCTTGTAAATAACTTCATAAACATAATTTGAATATACTATAGGACTGTAATATCTTCAAAAATCAACATCTGTTCTTTCCTCTGTGGTCAGCAGGAACAAGGATAAATTCTCACTCAAGGCCTTATAGACAAATGGAGTAAATAGTTTACAGAAAATTTGACAAGAGTTATAGCCATTTTGTTTTGGATATTAACTGTGAAAAGTCTCCAAAATCTACTCAGTTGGAGATGTTTTTCTTTCTAAGCTTCATGACATTTTTTGCTAAAAGACACCAAAGATTTACCTCATGTCACATTGAGGGGAAGGTTAGGACCCAAAATGCAGATTACCCAGACGACAAGAGGCAGGAGTTGGTAAAAGGTAAAAATCCTTTTATTTGGCAGGATGAAACAAAATAAATCCACAAGGCAGCGAGCCCAAAATCCAAAAATACAAAAGTCCCGGAACACAGGACACCGAAAGCTCACTTAGAGCACCAAAGTCAGGAGACATAAAGCGCACAAAGAGCACGAAAACCTGGAGACGAAAAGCTCAAACAGAGCACGAACAAACGCTGACAACAATACAATGGACCGACAACAACGCAGTGACAAGACAGGGTTTATATAGACTGGGAAGATGAGAGGGAGATGAATTGCAGGTGTGTGAGGAGAGGGACCAGGTGAACACAATTACTAAATCAGGGAGGAGGAAGAAAACACTGGAGGGAAAAAAACATACTAAATAATGAAAGGCTATAAAAAAAAGGAAAATGACCTAAGAGAAAAACAAAAGACCAGAAGGCATGAAGGTCATGTAACTAACATTCTGAGGGGAAGCTGACACTAAAGGAAAACACTACAGAAAGAAACTACAGGGGCATGGCTAAGAGGGGGCCAAGAGAGCACAGGACCTGGGAGAGGGATGTCTGAGGAGGGAAACCTAGAGGGCAAATGGGGAACACCAGGAGACACATGAGGAAGATGCAGACATGACACATGAGGGCGCTATAAGACAAAAAAGGAGCACCTAGAGACGAATGAGGACAAAAGGAGACACATGAGGGGAGACGCAGACACAGACAATGACACCTCAATGACAAAGTTTAGAGCTAAAATGTCTCACAATCTTTTTGCACTGCTACCGACAGCCTCAAGTCATAGCTTAATATCTTTAAAACACTTTTTATCTCTTTTGACCTCATAAACTAGCTTTTATCCAAGGGCCGCTGCCATTAAATCTAATAAATTGCTGTGGCTCCAACAAAGCCAGCAATTCATGCTAATTCATCTCACTGCATGTGCTAAGTTGCCCAAGAAAACCATCCATTTCTGCAAATTTGTACCTTTGAACATTCTCACATGATTGCAGGCTGTGACACGTTGTGAGGTGTGACAGATGAGGCAGGGCAATTGGCTGGAACACGGAGAATTAGAATGTTATTTAAGATTGCCGTCATCTGAAGAAGGAAGCAACGTGAGAGCAATCATCCATAAGTGAAGTGGAACGACCTATTCAAACAAATCGTCTCATTATCTATTAATATCAGTGTCTCTATCTGTCCGCTTGTCTGTTTGTACCTGTCCTACAGCTAAATCGTGAGCTCACTCACACACACACACACACACACACACACACACACACACACACACACACATGCGCACACACACACACACACACACGCACGCTCGCACACACAGACACACACACACACACACTTACGCACGCTCGCACGCACGCACACACAGACACACACACACACACACACACACACACACATGCACGCTCGCATGCATGCACACACACACACACACACACACACACACACACACACACACACACACACACACACACACACACACACAGTCGTGGCTGATTGATCTGGATTCTCTGGAGACACACATGCTGTTTTAAATTCCACCATGAATCTCAATTAAAGTGCACAGCTGTCATTTATTTTTAAATTTACCGACGTACGACACCAGGCTGAGCTTTTGAAACTTTAATGGGGGTGTTGGAACTGAACCTGGTAAACCTGAGAAAAGACAAGAAATCTTTTCTATCACAGCTGCAGATTAAGAGCAAACGGTCAGTTGGGTTGAATCTTTCCCAGCAGTAGGTAACGCTGAAAGATGGCCGACGAGGGAGCATTTGAAGTTTCTTGCTTTCATGTTTTCCTGTGAGGACCACTGAGATTTCAGCAACAGTTAAAATACAGATTTCTCTGTGAAGTATTTCTTTTTAAATTTACAACCGACTTTTAATTTTTTAAACCAACACGGGAGATGTCCAATTATTTCTGTTACATCTTAATCAGTGTTACCATTGGTTACTGCCATCAAAGAGAGCTGAGAATTTAAAAAAGAGCCAAGGAGGATAAAACTCTGCTTTTTAAAACTTTTAGTCAATTTAATTTGTCCATGTACTGTTAGAATAAAACACCAACTGGTTTTAAAGGGGAACTGGGCAGTTTTAGCTTGCTTTTAGCACCCCCTAGTGTCTGTTTGTAGAACCGAAAGCAAAACCTATCTCCTTGCTGTACGGTCATCTTTTTAACACCGTAATAGACAGCAGTAGGTCAAGAGATAGTGCAGGTTATCCAGTAATCGGAAGGTTGCAGGTTCGATCCTGGCTCCGACCAAAGAATGCTGCTGTTGTGTTCTTGAGCAAGATACTTAACCCACCTTGCCAGCTGGTGGTGCACAGAGGGACCGGTGGTGCCAGTGTTTGGCAGGCCTCACCTCTGTTAGTGCACCCCAGGGCAGCTGTAGCTACACTGTAGCTCATCCCCACCAACGGGTGAATGTATATGTGAATGGGTGAATGACCGATTGTATTGTAAAGTGCCTTGGCGGGGTTGTAGAATCCTAAGAAGGTGCTATACAAATACAGGCCATTTAATATAAATGCTGAGACGTCTCCCCAGCCTTCATTAGTGTCTACAGACGTGATTCATCGCTAAATTAAACAAATCAGTTGTGTTCATAATCTAAAACATGCAGGAAATGTGCTGGATCCAGACTTCAGCATCAGGTAAGTCCCAGCAGAGCGACTCGCCAGTCTGAAGTTGCAAGTGGAATATTTTGGCCACAGAGGGCGATAGGGGCTGGGTGACCTTTCATAAACCCTGTAAAGGGTCATTTTAACACTTACTGGCTCAAGAAAATAATTTAAAAATATGAACAAGTTGCTAAGTATGGCTCTGAGGACTTCATCAGTGCCATTTTCATCATACTAGAGTCCTTGCATGTAGCCTGGTTTTACATATCTCTCACAGAAGATAAAGCAATCACACCGATGATGACGCTTTGAAGACTACGCGTGCTTGTTCATGCTTTGTTTCCTCGTGCATACATTTCCTGGTAATCGGAGCGCTGTGATGAAGCCCCGATGTGTCCCTGACTGTCAGCCCCTTCCTGTCCTGATGATGACAAATGATTTGCAATCTACACCATTAAACACACCAACACCAAACACCTGGTGCTTTCATTGATTCTTCAGTGCCACAGGCAACATTATTTATTTCAATGTCTCTATGAATGCAGCAAATTGGCAAAGATTTAATTAAATATTTCTTTTGAAGGAGTATTTCTGCTATTTTGAAGTGTTTTGTTTTGCACCTTTGTCGAGAAAAATAACATTTATGTGCGTTGGGATGAATGAAACTCACAGATGTACACTGTAATAAAGAAAATGTTGAATTTACTTAACCGAGTCAAGTCAACTGGTTTCACTACGAAAACACAAAAATTTGTCTTGCACTCGTTTCCCTAAAATTTACTAGAAACCACAGCTTTTTGTGTTCATTTTAAGATTTTCAACAATTTTGTTTTTATTCACGTTCATCTGAGTTGATGTTTATTTGATTTTCTGTGGTTTGTTTTTGCTTCCATCTTTCTGGCTTTCTTTTTTATTTCCTGTTATCTATAGTAGAGCTACATGTGTCTGATCTGTGGTCGCTGGTGGAAACAATTTGCAGACCAAAGTGCTCTAAAATAGCTTTTCTGAATTTGCCTTACTTATAACCTTGATCCGAACAAATCCCTCAGAAAGTGCTTTCTCAAAGACAACCATAGATGGTCTTTTATTCTGTATCAGTGCACACATCCAAAGTGTTGGTCGTCCCAAATATTAGCGTTGGAATTTGTCCAGATTCTAAATCTATTGGCTAAGAGAAAAATATATTTTGTTAAATATTGGAATCACTGTTAAAACAAAATGTGATTGATGTGGTTAACATCAGCTTCTCAGAGATTCTGAGCTCATGTCCTCGCACATTTATGAGGCGCTTTAGTAAGACGGCTTCTGTCTGTGTTCATCCAAGGTTTCCGTCTAAATGTAAAGAAGGGTAACAAGCGTGAGGTTTCCGTTTAGAAAAAGCTTATCTCTGGAATCAAAGCCATATACATTGCTGTCTGTGTAATACTTCACCTGATGGTGGAGTGAGATGGAGTCAGCCAATTACTAAGCTAAGATTGGTTTTAAAAAGGGAAACTAAAGTAAAATCATTGTTTATTGAGGAAACTGGGGAAACCAGTATCACGAAGCTAGGTGACGTCTTACCTGGTTTGTTGCTATGGTAACAAATTCTGCAAACCTAATCTGAGAGACATCCAACAGATGTTGATTTACTAGGAAGCCTAAATCAACTGATTTGTCCTGAGGTCTAACTGTTTCCGATCAGGAGTTAATGGTAATTATTTTATTTTATTGAATGAACTGAATTATGAACCAGTTCCCTGGTGTTCATTTGTAAAGGACGCATCTTCTGAATAAGTGTCTTTTTGTATGTTGATGTTTATTTCCACATAGATGGTGTAAAATGTCTGAAAAACATAAACAAAAATACTCTGAAGTTGCAAATGTGTTATTCTGGCCACAGAGCGTGGGGGTCTGACACTTCATTAACCCTGTAAAGGGTCATTTTAGCACATACTGGCTCAATTAAATAATTAAAAAATATAAAAAAGTTGCACAGTATGCCTTTAACTCTGAAGTTGTAATGCGACAATGTGATTTCTTCATAACAGAATCATTCTAAATATTGCAATTATCTCTCTCTATACATCAGAGATTATATTTGAAAGAATAAAGTTACAATTTAACCGCTTTGCCAGATTAATTTACATTATAAAAACCATGTTGGATTTTTCCATCTTGTTCAACCTTGTTACCCAAGAATCCTGAATGAAAGCCACATGCCTCCTGGTCTGCATCCTGGCTCCATTTTATGGTGAGTACTTTTTCAATGTTTCCCTTATCAAGACAATATAAATCATCTCACTTGTGCATTCTTCTGACTTTTAATATCTAGCTGTAAGCATGCTTCTGTTTAGGATTTAAAAATGTGACACCGTGGACATCTGTGTGCAGCTATTTCTGCTGAGTATGCTGAGTCACTTACTTCCTCCAAACTGAAGTGTTACTGTCTTGTTTTCTGCTTTTGTGTTATTCTTTTGTGAAATTCAAAGGATCCATCCAAAACGGGTTTGAAGCAGGTTTTAAAAACAGCTGGGTCTGGTGACTCATTAGCTGAGTTGCTCACAGGAAACCATAATGGGTAATGTCCCCTCAAGTCTAATTAAGACCAAAGCAGTTAATGATTTTCAGGTTAACCACAGAATCTTTATTTCATGACATGAGAAGCATCTGATTTTACTTTAACACACCGATCAGAGCAACACTCGCCCACACGACCCTCAACAATCACAGTCAACACTGTTTGGCTAACGGGGGCCGCTTGCTCCTCTTCATTGTGCTCGCTCAGCACATCGTGATCCACACAATTAAATAATCAATAGGAGCTAATGGGAACTCTAGGACTCCATTTGGAAACAGGCGGCAGGAACAACGTGGCTATGAGTGATTAGATCCAGAGCAATCTGTAGCGGCCAAAGGCATCCATTATGATATATAACATCATGACACTCTACCAGGAGTCATTCACCATCTCATTTTCTCCGTTTCAGTTTTTAAAAACACTTCATTTCTGACCCCTCCGGCTGGGAGACTGTCAAATCCTTTAGTGATGATTAAATGTAACCGAACAGCGGATGAACTTGATGTTTCCTTTGCAGAATGTGAAATTCCTTTTGTAAGCTTCGATTTGAGCGAGCTGGCAGGGAGAACATGTTGAGAAGCGCTGCAGCCCAGTGGTCCATTTTAAGTGAGAAGTGGGCTGAGCAGCGTGGACCAACTGTGGCAAAAAAAAAAAAATCAAATGAAAATACAAGGCAGAGATATTCAATGGAAACACAGCTGGGCTGTAAATTGCATGCATCAAATGGTCTTCATGCTGTCAACGCTCTGAATAATCAATGCAGTATTAAAAGGGTAAAACAATTAGTTAAGTAAAGGTGGGAAAATCCAAGAAGTTTTTTTTTACTTAAAGGTGCAATAAGTAAGACTTTTACAGCAAAATCATCACAAGTCTAATGTCTCAATCGTGTTGGAAGGTTACATTAACCAATTTCCTTCTCAACCAGCTGTGGTGGTTGTCTGGTTTTCTCCTTTTAAAATGACAAAGATGGTCATTGTTTACAATCACTCCTGCCTCCATACAATCACTCCTGCCTCCATACTTCCTGGTTCAAGAGCCAGTCATATAAGAGTCTGTGGGATTGCCAAGTCTGCGTCGCCATTAAACTGGCCAGCAAAAAGCAGCAGTGTTGTAGATAAAATGGAAGCCAGTAGTACGGTGACATAAAAGCAAAAGAAAGTAAAATTATTTTTGTTTTCTTTAATATCAGGTAAAGAAGTCTAGAGGCTAATGTTGAGCTAACAATTACTGTTGTTGGTTTAGCAACCGGTAATCAGCAGAGGATGTCTTGGCTAGTTTAAGCTAACCATTAGCATCAGCAACTTCACCTCACGGCAGAAGCTACTCCAGGCCTGTGTTATTTGTGGAGATAAAACATCTACATTGAGAGTCAGTGGTAGAGTCGTGCTGCTGTTATCCAATCCGGGGCAAGATGCCCAAACATCAGGAAATAAGACTCAAAATCCTGTCATCTGAAGCTCAGTTGTGATGCCGCAGACTTTGCTGAGCCAGAATTTTGAGGGCTTTTTTGCCCTGAGTACTGCCTATAAGGTATTCATTCCTGCTACAGACCACTGAAAATGTATTGATTAAAGGAGTAATCCAAACCATTTAAGTGTGCATTTTAAATGCAATTCAAAGTAAAAAAAAGTAAAAGTATTCAACTAAGATTTAAATAAGTGTGTGTGTAGAAGTGTGCTGTCAGACCAGGGGACTGAACAAAATGTAAATTCAAATACTTCTACTTTTGAAACTTTTAGAAAATGTAGAGGGAGTAAAAGTAAAAAGTTGGTGTCAGGAGAATTACTTCAATGAAGTACAGATATAGAAACATTTTACTTGTTTATATTCCACCACTGAAAAAGTAACATTTACATGTTGCAGTGTTAAAAATAAATTTAGAATAATCTTTACATTCAAGCAACTATTTTGTTAAGTCACTTAAACATTTCATTTCTTAGAGTGTGCCTTTTAACTTTCTTCCAAACAGCATCAATATGCAAGTAAAAAACTTCAGAGTGCTTTCTTTCTGTCTTTCGAAAAACAGCAGAAGGCAGGCAATCAGCTTCCCTGTAAAGGTTCATGTTTCAAGGATTTGCACAATTTGTCAAGGACCTTAGAAGAAAATGCTGCAGTGCCACGGAGAAATCAAATTTTCCCAAATAGAATCTTAATGATGTGTTCAGCCTTGATGTGCATGCAGAGACAATAAATTAATCAAATTGGGATTAGTTAAAAAAAATTGTAATTAAACATGAAACATGCAAAAGCCCGAAAACAAGTAGAATGTTTGGATTTGTTTGAAAAGTGAGTTTACTGATGTTTAAAGCTGCTATGATAACAAATTGCTCAAGTTAAGCTTGGACAGATGCAGTGCTGTTATGGAAAGCAGAGAATTTCAAGCTAAAGGAGTACAGCCAGGTCAGGAGAATGGCTGGGCTGGTTACAAATAGTTTTTCCCCACTTATCTAACTCAGGGAAGTATGTCCAACAGACAAAAACTCTCTTTTGAGTGAAATATCCCTTTAAAAAGCAATTCACCCCCAAATCTACTTTATTTTGCTGATAAACTAAATAAACGAGTGTCTAATTGTGCTGAAGACATGTGTAGTCAACAACTAGCACTTCAGTGCATCTTACTTAAACTTTTAATATTCTACCAAAAACTGTCGGTGTTGCACCCTCTTCAGGTAAAAACTCTTCACTGCAGTTGAATGTAAATCTACCATTACTATTGGCTAAGAGATACCCTATGATGTCAGCTGGTACCATATGATGTCACAATGCCGTTGTGAGCCTGCGTTTGTGTGTGTGTGTGTGTGTGTGTGTGTGTGTGTGTGTGTGTGTGTGTGTATTTGTTAGTGGCTCCGCCCTCTCGGTCTGCCAGGCAACAGTATTTGCTGCATTTTTCAAACAGGAAGTGGGAGTGGAGTAAGACTCTGGTAGGGGGTGACTTGCTCTTTAAGAAACGTTAAACTGTCATGCTTGATCCTACATAATGTAGCAGGAGCTTTGAGGACTTGCTTTCAATAATGTAGAAAATAAGATTAAAGTTGTGTTTGGTTTCTTTTGTGCTGCGTCTCCAAATGTTCAGGGTTGTGTTTCTCAGTGCAGAAGGAATCACTCGAGGAGGAATTCAATCAAACAAAAGGAATGCAAAAACAAAGCCTGTTTTCCCCGCGGTGCCTGGGTGTGTTAGAGCAAGAGCCCTGCTGCTGGCTCTTCTTCCAGCAGCAGAGATTGGTCGACATAAGGCAGCCAAGTCTTTGTGAACAACAACACCAGCTCTGCACATGGCACAGACAAATAAATAAAAAGCCAGAACAGCTCATCTGCACACTGTTATCACCAACTGATCAACAGGGAGGGCAATCAACCACACTCTGTTCCCACGCGATGGATCTCATTCATATTCGGATATTTCTTAAAGGAAGCAGAAGAGAAGCAGAAGAGATCCACGGCACCGACACACATCATCAGATATCAAAGTGGGGCCTTCAAGCCGGCTCTTCCACGGCTGATTGAGGTGGAGAGCAGACAATGCTCATCCACATCAACACACTTGTGGCAGATATTACATCACCATCTCCTTGATACCAGCTCCAGAGGGACTCTCGTACCCAAACAAGTACCTTTTCAGCCACTTTCCCCCTCAACTCTTCAGTCAAACCGTATCCATCACCTCTAACAGACAAAACAAACTCTGGGAAGTGTTACGTTTTGACCAGAGTGTGGCAGAGAGTGATTAAATTGGCACCAATTGCGAGGGATTAAGAAAGGTGAGCCGGAGATGTTTGAGGACTTTCTGGGTTATTGTGAGGCATCCTTTCTTCGACTTCCCAGTTCTGTTTTTAACATGTACAACTGAGATTCTTCAGATATAAATACTGCAGTTTGGTTCACTGTGTTGATGCCATAGCAACGGAGCTCAGTCGGTTTGTGGGTTATCTTTACTGGTGAATTAGCCGAGAATCGGAGTACCCCAACACACATTTTCCTGAATGGCTCAGTCTGTGTTGCATTGCATCTTGCTGAGTGTGTGTGAAATGTTGCTACATCAATCAGCTTGTGATCTCCGTCGATCCCACGATTACAGAAATAAATAAATAAATAATCTGTCTAATCTCAGCAGGAGGCTGTCTTCTGGTGGCAGTATTTACAGTGACGTCTTTCTCAAATGTCTTCTCTGCGTTTCCATGTCAGCAAGAGTTTCACGGAAAATCTCAGTGCTTTGTGAAATAAAATCGAACACAGATTGATTTGTTTTCTTCAAATCCAACGCAACACAATAAAAAAGGATATTTAAGATGCTTTTTACAAGTTGTTTCTTGAGAAAACTGATGCAAATTCCAGGAAGCTGCAAAGGTTCCATTAAAATGTTTTTGAAAAGGACTTTGAAAGGATGATGGAGGTATTTAAGAGTCCTTCCACTTGCCACAAGATTCACATCAACAGCATTATAGCCCAGCAGCATCTCCTGAGTATTTGAGATGCTTTTCACATATACACTCTATTAACTATTCATGCCATGCGGGACAGAGTTATTACAGTGAACGAGCACTGGGTCAAAAGAGAGACAGAAAAATGACTCAAACATGACCACTAGGTCCATTTGTAGAACAAGCTGACTGATTTATTGTGTTTTACAATTTTAGCACAAAAGACATTTGACTTGGGAATGAAACATGATCTGGATTCAAATTATTTGCCTCTGAGATGAAAATTAATCGTTTCTTGAAACGTGTTTTATTCTGCTGATATTAAAAAGAAGAATGATATGGATTGAATTTAAAAAAGAGCTCTGCAGATAGAGTTAGCTTGGAGAAACAGAGACGAATTCTGACAAGACTGATAAGCTAAAGGCTAGAACAAGCAAAGTTAAGGTTCAAAGCAGAATTTTTTTTCTATTTAAAATATCTGTAAAAAACATTAGTCCATTCAGATGATACTAAAACATTAAAGAGGAGGTTCTTTGAGCAACTTATAAAACTGGTTTCTTTTGATATACGATTGGTCGCTTTGAGTTTCACATGCATGCTGATTGTAAAAATATTCCCTTGTTATGACACCTAGGTTTTACAATCGTTGGTCGCATTATTGTTACTGTTTAGTCAGAATTTTCCCCCTGTTTTGGTAGTTTTCTTCCCATTGTTTTGTTTTCTTTTGGAGTGACAACACCAGACCCAGATACAAGATGGCTGCCTCCATGCTGTTGTCCAGTAACCATGGAAACCACAATGAGCACCGGCAGCCTCATCACCAGTGGATCCCTCCACAGTTCTTCAGGTGGAAGCAATTGGACTAATCGTTTTCTCTGGATCTGGAAAGGATAAAAGGCTGGAAGAACTTTCATTTTAGGAGCTACTTGTAACCAAGTAGACTCCCTTTGGGCTGGTTTCAGGGTTTTAGAAGTTTAAACATCTTGAAAGAAAAATAATTCCTCAGCTTTTATTAAGTCTCTCTTTGGGTTTAGTAATTACTCTTGGTAAAAGAACTACAGTGGTCACTGTTAGTTTGAGAGTCTTTTGTGGTTAATTTGCTGAATTATGTAGAAGGTGAAAGCTTCTTTAGGTGTGTGGAAATAACCCTGAGTCTTTTAGTTAATCCATCCCACATTTTTCTTTCTTTTGTACCATCCTGTTGGACACTTCGGTATGAATGGTTTTCTTTTGGTGCTGCCAGTTAAAATATCTGAGCCTTAGTCTCCTATTTTATTTTATACCAACATTGGACTCTCTGAGTTTTATGGGCTGTGTTAGTGAATTGCTGTTAGGATTTCCAGCCCTTGGTTTTGTGTTATCCTCTAATGTTTTAATAAATTTGTTTTTCTTTACACAAGTTCCTTCTTGCCTCCCTGGTTTCCCCTCCCTGAAGAAGGTAAAACGTAACACCTATTTCCTGTATTAGCTGCAAAGAGAAACTAGACAGGGAAACACTCACGGACTCACCCACTTTGGCTCGTGACCGCAGAACACTTGCCTCTTTTAGAAAACAATGCTACCATTTTGCTGCAACGATGAGCCGGCATCAGGGAGCCTTAGGTCGTTTATAAGTGGTCAGACCGTGGCAGTAATGTGGCGCAGTCATGTCCTTTTTCCAAAAGATAACGCAATGGCGGTATAAAGGGGGTATGGGGGCGGTCTCTGCGCTTATCTTGGACATAACTTGCTTTTTATTGCGATTAAAGCCGCGCCCATTAAGTTTTCTTTAACGAGCCGCTCCTAAATGTGTCTGTCTCCATCAGTTCCTGTGCAGTCTCTGGTGATCTGAGCTCCAGCTCTAACGGAGAGAAGCTCCTGGAATGTGGCATTGCTCCAGTTTATCCTCTCAGCTAGTTCTGTTAGAATAGTGAAACTTACTTACATTTACTTTCATTTTAAGTTGCCAACTGGAGCTTGGCAGTAACTCCCCACGAGATCATGACACCACCCTCTGTTGCACCAAGACATAATATGCATTCAGAAGTCCGACATTATGGTGCAAATGCCGCAAAATTCCTGCAACACCATGCCGCCACGACACATTCATAAGACACTGTGGTGGCAGTACTACGCTGATTTGCCGGCATGGTGTGTCTTCTAAAAAGGGCTAATGAGTTGATTAAACAACCAGGAAAGAGTAGAGCATGTCTCAGCTAGTAGAAGCTAACTGTTAGCATTAGCTACCTCAGAACATGGCAGAACAGGTTCAGACTTGTGTTGTTAGCGGAGATAGAACATAAATGTTCAGAAGTGTCATGCCGCTGTTAGCCAGTCAGAGGCAAGATGTTTGAACATCATGAATATTAATGAGTAAGACACCAAATCCATGTTCCACCCCCTCTTCCTCTGAATAACTTCTACACAGTTATTTGCTAGCACAAAAAAGTAGCAACAGTAAGCTTTAGCACTTCCTGTGTGGGAACTCAATTCTCCCAAAAGTGAACCATGGAAATTAAACTTGCTGTGCACATTTTTTTTTAAAAGCAGTACATTTATTTCAATATTTTTTATATTTACTATTTCCAGACCACTTTGGTCTTGGACCTGAATGAGAAATGCCATTCTGTTGTGAACATTTGCCAAGAGGTTTGGAGGTTTGTCCATGTTATTTAGACAATGCAATTTCTGTTTCAAGAAATGAGCCAAACCACTGGAGACAAACTGTAAGCCAACTTCATTGATGTAATTGCATCCACTAAACAGGATTATGTTCATGCGGGTCATCAGCAAGAACTTATTGAAGTTATCAAAGCAAACATGGCTGGAATCAGTTTTACCTGTTTTAATTCACTGCATCACCAACTAATGTAGGAGAGGGAACATGTGAGAGTCACCACGGTAGAAAGCACAGCTTGCTGTGAGCGAGAGTAGCGATCTGTGGCTGACGAGTTAAAACAAAAGAAAAACATTCGGGACTGAAGCTCCATCAACACCGGCTGGCGACGCGGCTGCATTTCTAAGTAAAGCGTGCCATTTTGGCGGCACGCACAGCCACAGCTCACGGTTCTGGGAGAAAGAACTGAGCATGCCCGTCCCATCAACAGCAGGTGGACCTCACCGCTCCGCCCATCTCACAACCAGAGCGGGAAAAAGCACATCGGCTTGGATCATACAGGCGGGATTATCTGTGAAACAACGCCAGTGAAATTATTACTTAAGTGTTGTTTGTGTGCATGTTGTTCAGTAGCTAATGCTATAATTAATATCATCTGGTGTTTTCATAAGGCTTACACACTGTGCGTGATGTGCATTAGGGGAGCGCAGGCGCTGGTTTAGCGTGAGAGAGTGTGAAGAGGGTCAAATGCGTGTGTCTCACGCTCAGTGCGTGAGCGTTGGCAGCCCTGGAAAGGCATTGTTAATCTACCAGTGTAAAATCACGGTGGGCAACATGGTGGTGCAGTTGGCAGCACTGTTACCCAGCGGCAAGAAGGTTGCAGGTTTGAATCTCAGCTGCAGCCTGTGCATCACATTCGTGCATGTGCAGGTTTTCTCTGGCTACTCTGGTTTTCTCCCACAGACCAAAGCATGCATGTTATGGTTAAAACTGAAAGTTGCTTTGGATAATAATGTCTGCTAAATGAATAAGCATTAATAAAACAGAAAGAACATATTCTGTTTTTGTTTTGGAATACAAATTTACCTACAGTGTCTTTGGCCGACCACTGGTGCACGCCACAATATTTTCTCTTATCAGTCTCAGCAAGGTCTCGGTTTATGAATATTCCACAAAGTCTTCTCATGAGTCATTACAACCTTCTCCAGCTTGTACCCCAAACCCCTGGTGAGGCGAAATGTTAGAAATCTAGAATGCAAAACCCCATCATAATATTTATTTTTCTGATTTGATGATAAAATACAGATTTTCCTACTACCCAGTGGAAAATCTGCAAATTGAAATATTTTAATGCATTTAATAAAAATTTAATTCAAGTTCATTTATATAGTGCCAAATCAAGACAAAAGTTGTAAACATTCCAATACAGGTCAGTTCATTAAGCCAATCAGTAAAACGTTTCCTATGCAAGGAACCCAGCAAACTGCATCGCGTCACTGACTGATGTCAATGTCTTTACAGCAATCCACATACTAAGCAAGCATGCAGTGACAGTGGAGAAGAAAACTCCCTTTTAACAGGAATAAACAGTTTTCTTGTAGCACAATTATACTTTTATAATTGAATCCAGCGTCTGATAACAGGAGGTAGACAAGAAGAAGCGCATGGGCAATACATGTGCGACAAATTGAACAAGAAATCTAATTAAATGTCAGTTTTCCGGATCTGTCCCAGATACAAAGATTCAAAAACCCTTTAAAAAGCTGTTCATCTCCTTTTTTTATAATACCTTGAGGGAACCGAAAAGATTTATCAGCTCCTCTGGACTATTTTCAAATTTCCATTATTTTTTCCCTACTATCACCTTTGCTTTGCCCTGAGACCCTGGATGGAAAGCAGTCAAAGAGGAGGAGAGAGAGAGTGCTGCAGACATTCAAATCCCACGTACCTTCTCAGTGGGATCTTCTTCTCCATGGTCTTGCTGCACGCTTTCTGTTTGCATCTATTTTGATATAAAAGAGCTGTCACAGAATAACAAGCGGCAGCGCAACCGAGTCAGAGTGTCACTGTCAGTGTAGACTTGTCATGTTGTGAGCCAAGAGGAGGTTAGGACCCAAAGATGCAGAGATTCTAGATGACACAGGGTTGGTAGAAATAACGTAAAAATCCTTTATTAACGAATAAATCCAAAACGGCAGGGAGCCAAAAACCAAAATCAAAAAGTCCTAATAACAAAACCTACAGATATCCAAGAACGTAAGAAACCAAGAGATACAAAACCTAGAGAGGGGAACGAGACAAGGGTGACACAAACAATGACCCAACAACACACTGAGACGCAGACAGGGTTAAATACACTGGGGCAGGATGAGTGGGAGATAAGCTGCAGGTGCGTGGGGAGAGAAACCTAGTGAAAACAATTAACTGATCAGGGAGAGCAAAGTGAGCAGGGGAGAGGAAACTAACATGACCTAAGAGCAAAAACAAAACTTGAAGACAAGAAGAGCAAGCTAAATAACTAATGTTCTAAGGGGGAAGGAAAACTACAAAAACCGGTGGAGAAAGAAACACACTAAAAGAGACTAATTAAATGAAAAGCTGAACCTTATAGAAAAACTGCAGAGGGGTGACTAGGGGAGACCAATGGGAGCACAGGACCTGGGAGGGATAACCTGGAGGGGCTGCAGACCAGGGGACACATGAGGAACACAAGGAGACACATGAGGGGATCCTTAGAGGTGGATGGAGCACACAAGGAGACACATGAGGGGGACGCAGACCATGACAAGACTGTAAAAAAATTAAATAAATAAGGAACCTGATATTTTGTGAATCAGTGCTGCGTATCTCAACATTTACTCTTCATCTGAACTCTTATTATTTTATCTGTTTTCCAATTAAACATAATAGTTTATGGAAACTGCATGTATCATGTGGAGGCTGGTTGTGTCTTTTCTGAGGGTTTTGGCAGCTCAAAGCTCAGGTTTTCTTCTTGCCGGAGGCATTTGATTCTAATCCTCCCTCGTTTTAGCCAAGCCACATTTCCATGCATGCCGTCTTCCCTGAGGACATGAATGGATGTGCTCCTTTGAACAGGAGCAACACACTCTCTCCTGGCCCTGGAATGTGTGAGCTAGCCGTGACAACAGAGGAAGATTTAAGACTCAGCGCCACCTTATAAAACACCTTCTACAGCTGAGCAACCATAATAGAAAAACACTCTTATGAAAAATGATGGACACGTGTTTGGCCAGGCATACGCCATCTGTTATCAAACGAGCAGCAATGTGCTGCGGGTTCAGCCCGTACAGCTGTTCCGCTCGTAGGATTTACCTGTTAAAGATCCAAGCTTGGCACCTTAGACTGTGAGTTATGTGCCTGTTTATTTTAAATTTGAGCTTTGAAGGCTTTTCTGGGATGAAATATGCACACTGAGAAACAATGATACAGTGAAACGTGCCAACGAATTTGGATGATTTAAGAGTTTTAGACGGCAAAAAAGGTGTATTTTACTAGAGAAGTTCTGCAACTTTTTTGCTTTTTAATTTCTGAACAGGAAGTGGTAAAATTTTCCGCACCAGTTTCACCCTGAAATCCTTCCTGAGCTGAGATGTCAGAAACAAAGGAGAGAGGCAAAAAAAAAAGAGAGAGAAAGGAGAAGAAGAAACAACAACTATTATCCTTTGGCTATTTTTCAGAGTGGTATGAAATTGTTTCATGTATTCTTCCAAACAGCTGTAGTCGGTCTAAAAGTGGATTGTTTTCACAATTCACATTTAAAATCAATGCATTTTCCTTTTTCACCAAAATGTGCTTTCACCATCCAAAGTCAAATCAGAGGCACTTTCTGGAAACAACAAAGCAAAACACACAAATAAAGGTAAAAAAAGCCTGTGTGGCAGACTTACAAAAAAAATAACACCAACTTATTTATAGCCGCATTTCTGAAGCTTGATAGCCTTTGGCAAATTTGGAACTGGTCTCTATAAATCTTTAACTTTTTATGAATTAAATATCACTGCTTTAAAGCAACCCACTACACCATCTAAAATACCACAATAATACAAAATGCTAAACGGTGCAGCAATGTGAATTTTCAAAATGTCACCTGGATGTTTAGAAATAGCAGCAAAAGACAAAACTGAACTTTATGTGGTGTAAAACGCCTAACCATGACAAAAAAATTCTTTTGGAAAGGAAATTATAAAGATGTACTGGAACAATTTCAACAATTGGAAACTGTTCTTTGAGCCTCTATAAAGCAACCTTGCTGGGGCTCACAACCCACAACCTCCAAATAAAGCTCTATGATAGAGCTACTGCTTTGTTCCGCCCACTTGGTCACACATGAATTTTGCATCAGTTGCTGGGGGCCTTTACTTCCTGTTTTGTCAACACATTCTCACTCCCAGCGCGTCAAAAACAAACGCTTGGTGAGCCACCCTCCACGTCACACCCCTGATGCCAAAAGTGCCCTTTTTCGTTACTTATGTGCGAAAAGGGGTTTTTCCCTTATTTGACTGCAGATCCCAATGCAGCGTAAAACTGAAGGGATGGGATGTCCGCTACCGTTGCATCCCAATGCAGCGTTACACTGACGCGATGGGACGTCCGCAGCCAGGGCACCAAACAAGCTCATTGTACCTCACCTTAACCTTATCCTCTTATTTAACCTTATCCTCTTATTTAACCTTCCCCTCACCCCTATCCTAACCTTAACCATCTTGCTAGCGAACACGTTAGTGATGTGTCGATCGCTCTAAAAGCCGGCTCTATGAACTGAACGGCGGGAGCCGCCTCGTGATTGGTCGAGTTTGGACCGAGCCAATGCGAGGGGGAGGTTTCAACTACCACGGGGGAGGTTAAAAGTAGAGGGTATGTGTAACCTCCCCCTCGCTAGATGGTATGTTCTAACGTTTCCCTTGTGCGGCAAATACGAAAATTCACAGTCAGACTGACTGTCACAGTCATTGCATGGGAAACAAACGCTTGATCACAGTGAGAGTAACGTTTTAGGTAGCAAGAGGGTTAAGGTTAGGATGAGGGAGAGGGGAAGGTTATAAATAGCGAAACGTTAAGGTTTAGGTGCGGTTAAACGAGCTGGTTCGGTGCCGCATCAGCGGATATCTAATCATGTCAGTTTTACGCTGCATTGGGATCTGCAGTTACAAAAAGGAAAAACCCCTTTTCGCACATAAGTAATGAAAAAGGGCACTTTTGGCGTCTGGGGTCTGACGTGGAGGGTGGCTGACCAAGCATTTGTTTACGACGCTTAGGGGTGAGAATGTGTTGGTTTTGTAGGTGTGCTTAGCCACATGTTTTTGGTGTCCTGACTGAACCTCTTTTGAGAGGTTAGTGTCTGTTCTTAACAGACATGGACGTAATTTTTTTTTTGGGGGGGGGGACATATCCCCCCCACGTTTTCCAAAGTCAAGTTTTGCCCCCTGCACTTTTTACCATCCAAAAACAATATTATGCTATATTAAATTGACACCCCCCCCCCCACCCCCCACCCCCGTGCCCCCTCACTTCCAAAGTGAAAATTACATCCATGATTTGTGACTAGACCAGAAGGAATGTGGTTTGGACTCCATAGGAAGCCGACAAGGTCTTTTCCACCGCCCAAACTGGCATGGAATGGGAAGGATCGGGTCGCTAATTTTTCTGTTCTGATTGTAAAACCGGTCCAGACAAACGACATGGACCACGCCAGTCACGGGATTTTCTGGGCTCCCTTCTGTTGTAGGTCCAGAAATTCCTGGAGCGGTACGGTTAGGGTAGAGCAACAACACAGTCCACTGATTGGTTGACAGACATACGTCACTTCTTGCAAACAGGAGAACTAACGCCTAGTATAGCTTGAAAAATCTCCAAAATAATTACAGAATGAAGAATTACAGGGCATCTTTTCCCCAGAACACGTTAGCATACTGAAATTATTAGTATTTTGTTGACAAACCTATAAAACTACACTAACTGTAACTGTTTTCATTATGCCTTGGGAACCAATGTTTTATATAGTCAGACAATTTTTCCTCATTTTCACTTTATTTAAAGAATGAAGACACACACTTAAAAACATCTTTTTTTGCCACAAAAGTCACATTTTTCAGTGTGAAGAAATGCAATTATTTTCCTCCCATCAAAAATGGTGCAAGAGACTTTGATGTTTATCTCTAATGCAGCACAACTACATGTAGGATAGCTTATTCCCATGCTTGATTTGTCACATTACTTTGATACACACGTGAATGGAGGTTCACTCAGTGGTTCTACTTTGGTGGATTCATACTTTCAGCTTTTTCAGCTAGGAAAAAAAACATATTGTACAAAAAAAAAAAAAAAGAGAAATTCACAACTGGAAATCATCACATCAGTGAGATATAACTTTTTTTCTTTTCTCGGAGCACATTTGGCATTTTCTTTTATGTTATCACATTTTTCGTCCTAAACAATCGTGGATAATCTCAAAACAGTAATGCAACTCATGCTGCCATGTATTCCTTCTCTAAATCGATTCTGCTTGACTTGTCCTTAATATGTCATTTCTTACCCAAGGCTCTCCACCTTTTATACAAAATAATATTTTTCAGTCAAAGTGGGCCTCAAATGATGTGTTTCCCCCCAAGTTGTTTAGATTTCTGTATTCCCATGAAAAAAATGACATAGAATTTCAGAAAACTTGGAGGAAAGATTGAGTAGAAGCTGTTAAATGTTGGTTCAGACTGAGAGCACTTTGTATCTGGATGACTATGCTCTCAGAGAGCCTTTTTCCTCGTAAAACCTCCTTTTGTACCCTCTGATAGTTCGAACTGACATTAGTTTTCTTCAGAGCAATTCTTCCTAAGATTGGGAAAGTAATAGCTCTCATGTGGGAGGTAGTGTATAGCTATTTAGCATCAGAGGACAGAATGTACCTTTATCTGCAAATGTGTGTGAATAAATAAAGTGGCAGCATTTTTCAGTCCCACAGCTGAATAGATTATGGCTTTCATGAAGGGATTTTATCTTCAACAATCCATCTTTTTCTATAATTAATTTTTTTCCTTTTGTGTAAAAACGACATCTATAATGATAATTTCAATGTTTTTTTTTTTACAGACTCCATTTGGCACCAGCGAGTTTTATTTTGGCTTGGTCTTACAGATTTTTTTATTTTAAACAAGTGTTTCTGTTATGGTTTCACCTCATACATGATGATTTTGTGAGTGTTTGTCCTTATTTGGCTGTACGTGTGGACAGCATGGCAAAAAGTGAAATTAATTCTCCACTTTGAAGACATTGGTAGCCATTTATCCCAGTACCACAGCGAGGTGACTCCTTAAAGGTGTGGAACACTGAAAAACATTTTTTTAATGATTATTTCTAATTATAATCGGTCACTCTGTGTTTTTCATGCAGGCTGAACATGAAAATAGTCTCCAACACCTATCTCATGCACTAGCTTCTGATAGAAAATAGACATTGAAACTCTAGGATATGAAGATCCTGACAGATCTACGTCACGCCGTCTCTCATTCATTGACCCACCCATCTTGACTCACAACGGGGAAGGCTGTTGTTGGTTTAGCGTCTAGGAAACACCAGACGCTTGGCTAGCATAAGTTAATCGTTAGCAGTAGCAACTCCACCACACAGCAGAACTCCTCCAGGCTTGTGTTATTTGTGGAGATAAAACATCAACGCTGCAGAGCAAACCGAGTCAGTGGTAGAGTTGTGTAGCTGTTAGCAAATCAGAGGCAAGATGTCCAAATTTCAGGAAATAAGACTCCAAATCCTGCAGTGTCCTCCCACTCTCTCCTCCACCTGACTCCTCCATGCAGATACAGGCGCTCCCCTCTGAGCATGACTTACAAGGCATTCATTCCTGCTAGAGACCACTGCAAATGCATTGATTAAATGAGTGTTCCACACCTTTAATGAGCAAAATACATTAACACATACAAATTAAGACATAACGATGTTCTGTTTTTAAAAAGACAGTTTCTGTTTGGAAAAGTAACACAGTGTGAGCGGGTGCAGCTAGTCGGCCAGGCGTAGAGCAGGTCTCAGCGCTGTCGGGAGAAGAGGTTCCTCAGGGCGTTGTTGTAGTTCTTATTAAAGGCAGTGTATATGAGCGGGTTAAAGAAGGAATTCGAGTAGCCGAGCCAAAGGAAGATGCTCTTCCAAATCGGTGGGATGTCACAGGAGCACAGCGGCACAATGAGCTCGGTGATGAAAAAGGGGATCCAGCAAAGCACGAAGACGCCGATCAAAATTCCAACCATAAGGGCCGCCTTCTTCTCCTTCTGCTCGCGCCATGTGTCCCCGTCTGTCTGGAAGGTCACGGTTGCGTGGCGCACAGTGAACACCATCTGGGGCTGTTGGGCTTCATCCTTTACCTAGGAGGCAGTCGATCACAGAATAAATCAGTTACCCCACTGTCTCCATTCATCTGTCAAGACAATCCTGGTTAGCTTTCAAAAGCAGGAGCAGTAACTCTGGTAGTGGAGGCCAAAGACAGGCAATTACTGCAGTGAGTGTTGTGTTGTTGCTCAGCAAAACGGATTAAAAGCTGCTGAGTCGACTCTGAAACAGCAGCTGGAACAACAAGCTATATTAATATATATATATATATATATATATATATATATATATATATATATATATATATATATATATATATATATATATATATATAATTTCTTGCAAACACAGTAAAAGGAATCATAAGTACAACTGTCCTAATCCGCCTTTTGCAGGAGCACATTCTGTCCCTTTTCTCTCTTACTTACTAAACAGGAAAAGGAGAAAGAAATTGTCAGTGTTTATCTTCAGACTTCCTCCACTCTCATTTGTTGCCTGGAGCTCAAGGCTGACGGTCTTTCTTTCTTTCTTTGTGTGACGTTTGCCCAGGTCACAGCTTTTGGAAGTGCAAACCATTTATATGAAGGCATCAGAACTGAGGCAGACAGGCTACACTACCCTTCACTGTTGTGGTCTGCGTCGCACTTCACCAGAAACCCGCAGTCAGAGGAGAGAAGCCAGGATGGAGTCAATTAAGGCGAACGTGTTTAGGTCAGCAGAGTTTGGGCTGGAGGTTTGACGTTTAAGGTTGGATATAAGTGACTTTAAAACACGAGTTCAACATAGATCTCGCTAGATCGAAGCTAAAATCCTCTCCTGTGTTATAGTATGATTTGTAAGAAATCTCCAGATCTCTTTGAGATTTCATCAAACTGAAACCCCTATCCTGATCGTGTTCAGGGACAGAGAAAACGTGTTTATGTCCAATAAGTAGTCTGGTTTTAGAGTAATAAATGGAGTCTGGGTCAAGTTCTGCATTTTAAGCTTGGGTCACAACATACTTTCAGTGCACATGCTTCAGCCATCTTCGTACCCCTTCTATCCACTCTGTACCCACCTGGGTCACGACCTTAATGTAGGACTTGGAAGTACACTATAATTACAAGCAGCTCAGCAGGGTTATAAGAGGTTGCAGAATGGGAACAGTTACATTTCCTATTGGTATGAAAAATCAACATTATGTGCATAATTGTAATCACCTCACACAAAATGACAACTACTTGGTGAAAGGCTAGGGTAGGAGTTTGCTGAGATGCAAAGCGACCATCGACCGATACATCAGTAAATGCAAGAATGAGTTCATTTTTCTAAATTAAGATGGTCTTCGTCCTGGTGAGACAATACAGGTAAAAGAAGGTGGTCAGGTACGAGTTAACAAGCATTTTCTGGTGAAGGTTTGTCACAATAGAGGTCAAACTCAAGCGTACAATAATTTCATGGTTGCAATTAAAGCTCAAAGATGATTTTTTTTAGCAAAAAGGGGAAAGTTTATGGCCTTTTGTGATTTATATATTTATTACATGCTTGTAATCCAATGAAACAGTGTTCGTTTTTACTTAAGAGACTATATCATACAAAATCCACTTTTTGGATCTTTTGACTATGTTATATTGTTATTTCCTAATGAAAAATACCACTAAAGTATTTTTTGGCTTCATGCAAGCATTTTCCTGTGTTAGATGTTTCTTCCCTTCAGCTCTGCTAAGCTATTGCAAATGCCTGGATGAGGCACGGTTGTGTCATCATGCCCCGCTTATCCCATCCAGGGAGTGTCTAATCTGCATCCCTCCACCCCTGGACTGTAAACACTAAAGTCTAATTTTTACTTCTCTGTCAGCTCCGTGAGGGAGAGATGCACGCACACCAACAGAGACGTTTTGCTTTCAGACCATCAGTCAGCTGGGGATTGTTGCAAAACAATTCCCCAACAGGACAACAGAGGGCGTTGTGCTATTCTGGGTTATCCTGCCGCAATTACAGTCAGTATCCGGTCCATGACAGTGTATTTACTGTTGTGCTTACATTGTTTTAATGTATTTCAGAGCAGGGGCGGATTTAGGACTGAAGAAGATCCGGGGCTTAACACACACACGTCCGCGCGCACACGCGCGCACACACACGTGACACGCACTAGTCAACATCGCATACGTTTTGTACCACATAATTTTTAATCTGAAGCTACATATTAAGCATTTTCAGGGCAGAGTATTATTGTTCCTGTTAGTGTTTAGTGTGAGATGGTAGTAAGTATTCCCTTTCTTTCTCCAACAACTAGTAAGCTAACTTTAGGCAAACCAGCAGCACAACAAATATTTTCAAATAAGACTCACAAACCTGAGTCAGCACCAGTCTCATCAAAGCTGGGGTTCTGTCGTTGTACTTTTTGTCTAAAAAACGTCCTTATGTCCATCTTCACTCATGCGCTTCAGGCAGAGACTGCAGAAGAAGCCGGCTGCTGAAGGGCTTCTTCTTCAGTGGTGGAGGCTCAGGCAGGCTGTATACAAACTACTGCCAGCTGCTCCCTCTCTGTTGGACTTTGGTACTGCATGTTACTTCCACGATTTAGATCCGGGGCTTTTCATAAAACATCCGGGGCTTCAGCCCAAGTAGCCGGGCCTAACGCCGCCCCTGTTTCAGAGACTTTTCAACATGGACAAATATGTCCCTCATTCCACCCCACTTCATCATGCAATCGGCACCTCTAAACTCACATTTCTTGTCTTTTCCATCCACGAATAAAACGCTTGCTGCTTTTGTACTCCTTCAGTCATGGGTTAATAATCGTTCATATTTTCATACGTTTTCCGTGATGCATTCTTCAATCTGTTCTGTGTCTGCCGCTAAATATCTCTTTACTTTTTGAAGAGGCAAAGATAATGCTGTTGACGAATTTACAGAAAGCAGCGTTCTGACCAATCACAAGTTGCGTTCTCTGTCTCTTTCAATGGATAGTTAAAAACTGGGGCATGTCTCCGTCTTCCTCTGCAAGCCTGTCAGAGGGCTCTTGCGTCGACACATAATGGCGTTGTGTGTCTCCGTGCCAACGCAAACAGAGAAGTATAAACTAGGCTTAACACCCAGTCTCTCTGTGTGGCTAGCAAGGACTTTAATCTCCACAGTTGTGAAGAAGGGATTTCCTTGTCGCTTAAATAATGCCTAGAACTCAAAAGTGGATTTTTGTCTTCTAGGTACAGAACCCCTTTCCCGTCTTCCTGGGGAAGAGTTTAGTTGGCAGAAATGGTTGGATCTGGTTGGACTGTGATTTTACGGACTGCTTGTTAAACAAGCTCCCATATTTCGGGTCTGGATATGAAGCAAAACAGGAAGTGACATAAATTGCAGTTCCACCCTCATCCACTGGGGGCTGGTGTCAGAAGTGAGCAAATCCTCACTGACTCCCATGTTAAAAATACCAATTTCACAGCAGAAATAAACATGTTTACAGCCTGGTACCAAAACATGTTTTTTGTTTAAATTATCTAGTTTACACTCATGACAACTCTGAGGGGGGTGAACTTTTTGTCACTCTTCTGTTTAAGTGTATTAAAATCCTAAAATTCTGTATAATTAATGAGCATCTGACCCACGTGGTTGCAGAGCAAGCTGCAGGGAAAGGCCTCAGTCTGAGCCTCTCCTTCAAACTTTTCCACCATTTTCAGTCTCGCAACTTAGACCATTAGTTGTGCCGTTTGTGTGTTCTTTCACTAGCTGAGCTTAGATTTTAACGTGTACTGTTTAACCATGAAATTTAAATTTACTAGGGTAAAACCCAGTGCGTTTAACATAACGCAGCATTTTTGAAGATGAGTTGAAATTTGACATGTTGGTGAAGCAGGGTTCCGACTATCGGTATGGTCTCCCTCCCTTCAGCGGCAGCTCGGCGCATCTCTGAACACAGCTGTGCCTGTCTGCTGTGCGGGCTGCAGGCTTGTGGAGCTCTCAGGAGACCCCTGTGTTCCACCCGGTTCTCCCCAGCGGTCAGCCCGGCGTATCTCTGAATCCGTTGTGTGTGTGTGTGTGTGTGTGTGTGTGTGTGTGTGTGTGTGTGTGTGTGTGTGTGTGTGTGTGTGTGTGTGTGCACTCAGGACATGTCAGCCACCAGTGCACCGCTGCTGGCATTTTGCAAAGGCTGCTTTCTGGGAATCCGGAGTTCTGTAATGACGTGGATGGAATTCCTACAGGTGAATCTTTTATATATATTATTTTTGGGTAGAGGTAATGGCTCACAAAAATAACTTATATTTTGGAAAAAATTACAACTCAATAGTGCCAACTGTGATATTCTATCATATATTGTGCCTATTGTTGCTCTGAAAGGTGTGAAATAGGTATCTTGTCTATTTGCGATTGACACATTTTTAAATTCTGTTTGATGATGATGCAAGGGAAACATGAATGCACCGATGGGGCCGAGTACAAAACCCTGTGGAAATCCCAAATAACTATTTTTATCCCCCTTTCACAAATTTCATTTTAGACTCATGTATTTTCTTCCTTAGTTTATTCACCGTTTATGGTTTCATTTATTTACATACTTTCTCCCAGCCTTTCGGTCGCAGCTATGTTTATGTTTGTTGTTTTCTGTTCTGTTGTGTCTTAGCCTCATTTTCCTGCTTCTTGTTTCTAGTTTATTTTATCTTCATAAGTTGGTCTTCAGTTAGTTTTTATCCTTAGATTTTATCATCCACATTTAGCCTCTCCCTGTTTATTTCATTCAGCCTCTAGCATTGTTTTATTTTAGTTTACTCTTATTTATTGTTTTGTTCATTTTTCAGTTCTCCTCCTATTGAGTTTTGTTTTGCCTTCCATTTCTCAATGATTCTCACCTGTCCATTGTTAGCAATCACTATCACTCACACCTGCCCCGCCTCTCCATTTACCTCCTCGGTTATTTAAACTCAGCCATTTGCTTCTGGTGGTTCTTTTTTCTATGTTTGTTCCTCCAGCTTGTGCTCCTCACCTTGTTAGTTAAAATAAAACAATCATTCCTAGAGAACTTCCTAGAGTTCCCCCATTAGTGCCTTACCTTGACAAAAAACAGGAAGACTGAATTCTAAATGAGTTTGATTCGTCTACTTTTCAAACAAATGATTATATAAGTACAAATGAACACTAAGATGAATTACATTTGTGTTTTATAGATGTAGCATGATGAATTGTCCATTTCTGATCTAAAAGGCCCTGCTCGGTTTTGCTCTGCTCAAAACAAAACCAGAAGTTTCTGACACAAACCTAATCTGCATGAGATGTTTCTCAAGGTCTCATGCTCTGCTTCTGAACTGTTTCTTCCTTTCCAGCTCAAGAGAAGAATGAAGACAAATGACTCTTTCTTTTAATAAATCAGAAGTACTCTATTTTTAATAAAGCTAATCAAACAAAGTGTTAGTCCAATAATAAAATGTGAACAAATCTGTGAAATGACAATGTTTATGATCAGTAGTATTTTAATAAGTAATATAACTTTAAACTAGCTGCACTAGACATTCTCATCCACGTAATGCTTAAAGTCACATGGCACATTTCCTTTTTCTGATCCAATCAGAGCCTTCCAGATCTGATGCGAGGCGTGGTTTTGTTGGTGTTTGGTAAATCCCCTCTTGTTGTCCTTTTTTTGATTCAACCATAAATCAAAACATCCAAATTATAAAACTATGCCCACGTCATCTTAACTTCAGTTCAAAGTGTTCTAGAGAAGTTATCTGAGTGGCCAATCCGTAAACTTTTCTCTTCAGCTGAAAGAACCAATGACAGGCTGGATTAAATCTGTTGCATGTTCCACCTGCTGCAACAGTTCCTTTCAGAATAAAAGCTGAACCATCACGACCCCTTTTTGGGTCCTGCTAGATGCCAATAAAACTGTCGTGACCTGGTATTATCTCAAGACAGGACTGGTCGGCAGCCGTGGCTGTGCTACAGGCTTCGGCTCCAGAAAGGTCCAAGCTGGGCCTCTACACCTCCTGATCTAGACGTGGACTTCCGCTGGGTACGTAGACTGACAGAATGGCGTCTCAATGTGTGTTATAATCTCCAGACCAAAGCTTAGAGTGAAGCATCATCTTCACTCCCATCAGAACTAATCGTTTCTCCGGATTTGCTGGTTCTGAACAACATTCCACACACCATCCATCTTGCCTCATTCACCCCTAGATCCATTCATCACACAGAGTGATTAGTGTTTAAAGTTAGTCTAGTTTTAATTTGTTTAGTAATACATCTTTTAAACCTGACTCTCTTTCTTTTGTCTCTGAGTTAATACGAAGTGGTTACATAATCCCTGCAATAAAAAGTTCCAGTCTTCTGGTTTAAATTATCCAAAGGTCCATAAGATTGATTTCATATTTCATATGGAATCTCACATTTTATGGTTCATTAAATAATATGTAAATTTAATCATTACATAGATAATTTTAGAAATGAATGATAAATTATAGTTATTTCTCTCGCTAGCACTTCTAAATGACAGGAAGGTAAATGTATAATTAACATAGCTAAATCAGAAATGGTCTGGTCAAGAGGAGGCGTATCTATTCATGACTATGACAAATCCTGTATTGCTGTAAGCTCTGAAAGTCCAAGGAAGAGAGGAAAAGCAAAAACATGTCAAACTAAACATTTGTTTCTAAAGCAGTTGTACAAGATCATACATCAATGTCAAACATAGGAATGATGTCATGCTTTTTTTCTAATGAAAACTAATTTAGTTGTGAAAAAAAGCTTGTGAAGTCATCAAAACTTAATGTTATAATGATGCTTGGCTTAATAGAGCTATAACTCTCTGTCTGCCAGGATCCGGTGGTGAAAGTAAAACCTGGAGTTATAATTTCTCTCATTTATGTGATGAATAACAGGTTCTAGCATCACGAGAGTTGTCTTGGATATTATTAGACCACCTTTCTGGCACAAATGAATGGAATGCCACCTTCTTTACAGCTTCGTCTGTTTTTGAGGACACTGCTGCAAATGAAGTCAAAGACCCAGCTTGTGTTGCATTCTTAAGTGGTGTTCGAGTTGTGGCAATGTCGCTGTGGTAATCAGCGTGCGTGGGAGTGAAATGCATGCAGATTCTTGTGTGAAATTATGAATGTCTTCCCTGGTCAGTTTATAGTCGATGCTACGGCTGGGCGATATGGCCTAAAATCAATATCACGATATATTGAGGATTTCACCTCGACAACGATAAATGGATGATAACTACAGGTATACGCAGGAACAAAAGCTGTCCACTAGATAGGGCTGCCATGTATTACATTGAGCCACATTTTTACGTTACTCAAGGTGGTACAGCTTCTTAAAGGGACATGAACGTTGCCAACCTACTAGTGATGTGTCGGTCGCGAACGAACCGGCTCTAAGAGCCGGCTCTTTGAAGTGAACGACAGGAGCCGTCCCCTCCCCTCCCCTTTTGCTTTGGTGAACGCTACAGGCAATTGGTCAGCATGTGTAACTGCGTGTCCAGACTGTCCACACACAGAGCAGTAGGGGCAGGGAAGAGGGAGGATAACCCCCAAATTCCACTACCTCCGCTCCGCTCCGGTCCGCCCCCGCCTTCCGCAGCCGCTCGCTTCCGAACTCAATTTTTACTGCTACCCACTCTACAACGGCTCCGCTCCGGTGCGGAGACCTGAGGAGAGCAAACAAGCATGCGCGGGATTTTCGAGATCTTGCGATACAGTCCGAGCAATAAACGCGGAAGTTAGATCCAAACACCCGTTGTGTGGGAGAAGCATCGGCATGAGCTGTTTAATCTGCCCATCATTTGTGTTGAGAGATCAGCAGTGTTTGGATCAACAAAGTGTGTCTACTTTGATAGTGGAAACTGTATTTATGGCTTAATTTTGTGCATTTAAACTTCAGCCGCCACTGATAGTTGTTAAAAGTTGTTAAATCTGTGCATATGAAACAAAAAACGCCTTTTGTTTATCGATTTATTGTGAAATACGGAAATTGTGCTTGCTCCTTTTCCTGTTGGGCCGTTGTGATTTCTGTCCATTTACTGCGGAGGTGCTCCGGCGTCCGGCGAAAATAGGATCGATTCTATTTTTGCCGGACGCCGGAACAGAGGGCGGCGCACGGCGCCTCACTGCCGGAGCACGGCCGCAGTAGTGGAATTGCTCTGATTGACTACAACGGGACCGATTTTGCTCCGGCGTTCGTGTCGGAGCGGAGCGGAGGTAGTGGAATTTGGGGGTAAGACTCAGACACACAGCAGAGCACATGCGGGCGGAGGGAGACGAGAGGGAGTGAGGAGGTGGAAAAAGGCGAGAGAGAGAGAGAGAGAGAGAGAGAGAGAGAGAGAGAGAGAGAGAGAGAGAGAGAGAGAGAGAGAGAGAGAGAGAGAGAGAGAGAGAGAGAGAGAGAGAGAGAGAGAAAATGAGCGCCAGCAGTCGGAAAGTGGAGATTTCTGAAAGTGTTCAGTTATTAAATCCATAGAAATGATAAATATTTGATATATAGCATTTGTTTTACATTAGTAAATCATTTTACATTTAGTTTTGCATTATTTTGGTTATAAATGTACTCTATGCAACAGAAAATCTGAGGAGCCACTTGGGAGCTGAAAGAGCCGGCTCTTTTTGGTGAGCTGAGCCAAAAGAACCGGCTCTCTAAAAAGAGCCGGAATTCCCATCACTACACCTTTTAATTTTTTTATTATCAAATTTACTGACATGGGAAAAATTATCTTGATATGAGTCAGATAACGATAAATTTTCGATTTATTGCCCAGCCCTAGTGGATCCAACAACAATTCATGTGCCTCTGGATTTAAGGAACTGATTTACTGTAAATGTGAACAATGTCTCAGGATTCTGATGTGTTCCCCAGCAACACCTCCCTGGTGCCTTGTTACTGATTTTGGGTTTGTTTATCAGCGGGAGTGTTGTTGAATGGGGCAAAATCGATGAAGAACGTTGACCGCTGATGGTGACACACAGGCTTGACTTCAGGCTACACTGCCTCTGATCAGCCTTGCTGTTTTGGGTCCATCTGGGCTGGGCTAACAGCTGGCCTTGGCAGCGCTACACCACTCAGTGGGGCCTGACTATCTCCTGGTGTGTTTGAAGCAGTGAAAAGATGCTCTCCCTACAGTCTAAGGAGGCATTCTGCTCCATACTAAAATGAAAAGCTTCAAAAACATTCAAGAGTTTGTGGAAAAAGAAAACATTTCAAATGCCCACATTTTAGAGAAATACACACAAGAAATGACCAATGATTTCCAACCAAATTTGGCCTTTGTAAGGACCATTATCTGCAGTGGCTTAAACTAATGAGGTGATTAGCAGGCAGCTCTCCACCAGTAAGCAAGCCCAGTGGTTGCTACTAAAAATATGACACAGGGATTTAATGGGGGAAGGGAAAGAGCTTTGCTTTGCTCCTAAAACCTTATATTTACCAATACAAGAGTGGTGCATGTCAGAGCAGCAGGAGACTCAAAGAAAACAGCTGCAACAGGAGAAAATTGATGTAGTACAGAAGTGTTCAAGTAATTAATGTATCACAGTCAGAAACAATTCAGGGGATTCAACGAGCCAGTTGCAGAGAAGAAATTAAACAGAACACATGTGAGATAAACAGATTTGTCCAACAAAGAGGGTCAAGAAGGCAGCTGAGACTCAGGAACTGAGTCAAAAAGGAATTGATTCACTTCGTGTTTTTAACGGCTACTTCTGGGAAGACTTTTTATTGACCTGTCAGAAGCTGTGTATAAACCAGCAACAAGCTCACATCTTGACTTTTTCACCACCTATTCCCTTATTTATATCTTTATTCTCAAAGAAGCGTTCGAAATAATTATGAATCATCGATGTAACATACAATTTGTAGTTTCTCATTTGTTTTATGACAGATTTATGAATGTTGTTCAACTTTTCCTCTTTCTATTTGGCTTTCTGACATTAAACGGAGCAGAGGATACATCAGAAAAACAGAATCCTAATCATAAAGCTGTTATTTGTTATTTTTTATATACAAACGACACAACTTGGCCTGTCAGTACATGTTAGGTGGAGACACATATTGTAATGTGACAATAAAAAGAAAAAAATGGAATGGTAAATGTAATTTCACAGAACAAATTCGACACAGAACACACATGTTTGAAATGGAATTGAAAGAAAAGTGAAATAACTTTTGGAAGAACCGTCATTTTGATGTGTTTAAAATGTAAATGATTTATACATATCGGTGGTAACTATCAAGACTTGTGGGAACAATTTTCAGAAGCCCATTCAAATCTTCCAACGAAAGCCAGAGACCTCCACTCAGAACAAAATAATAGAAAAATTAAGTTTCTTTAGTAAATACTAAAAATTTCAATTTTTATAAATTTTCTTCAAATGCATCTTTTTATTGTTTACTTCAGGTGATAATTAAAAAAGTGGCTTTGTTATATTTTTGCAAAAGGAACTCTTCAAATTCAAGAAACTTCACCATAACACCTGACTAATATGATTTTTAATTCATTCACTGCCTTTGACGACTAAAGTCGTCATTTGCATTTTTTTAATGTGTGGGCGTCGGAACGAGCCGCCGCAGAGAACAAACATCTCAGCTCTAAGGCCGATCTTCATCCGCGTACGTCACATGTCACGTGATCAGGAAGCAAAAAATCCATTTGTTAGGAGATCCTTTTGGGCCGCTGCTGTAAAAAATGTGAGAGAACCGGCAAAGCTTCTGCCGATCACAATTCGACAACAGATTATGAAAGAACAGATAACGCTCGAAACGCACGGATTCTTCCTGATAAACGAGGTGAGTCTACTCTTCGTATTGTTAGTGTTGGCATTGACATCATCCTAGCACACAACGTTCTGTGACTCTTAAAAAAAACAGTAAAAGCGCTGAAAAACGCTGGCAGTAAGGGGCATTTCTGATCAGGATGGTTGTTGCCAGTTATGGATCAGCATTTCAAATTCATATCAGATTCACATATCCGATTTTACATGACAAGCAAAGACGAGTCATTAACAGTAAGTTGATACATGGATAAATACATTGTATCTGGTGTTAGTACTCTTGCGTGTTTTACAGTAGGGAGTACTTACTACACTAATTACGGTAGTTTGTGTCTGATGTTAGAGGAAGTGGTGTTAGTCGTCTCCCTGTTCCTGTTATAGTTCTGAACGACTCTTTAAAGGAAGTAAAATGCCCCAATTACGGTGTTCATTTCAGGATATCCTCAGGTTCCAGGTGTCAGACCACAGAGAAATACAATCATCAGGTTTCATTCAAAAACCCATCAGACTTCTGACTAAATAACATTAAGCAAAAAGTTGGCTGGAAAAAGTTTGCTTGACTAAATGCTCTATTGAGTTGTTTCTAATTGAAAAAGTAAGTTGAGATCATTTTAGCATTGACTATTTGCATGTAATTCATTGTTAGCATTGTTAGCTCAATGGTAGCCTCTAGCCTGCTTCATCAGATCTTAGAGTAAAACAAAAAAATGTTGTGTCTTCTAAGAAATAACTTCTGGGTCGCTCCTGTTTACTGGCTTCAGTTCTTTAAACCACTCTGGAGCTTTTTGCTTGCTGGTGTTGAGTTACAAATACCTGTGCTGCTGGGTTAGCTCGGCACAGACTTCACAAACACATATTGTAAACAGTAACTATGTCCAATAAAAAGAAACACCGACAAACCGCAGGGCAGATGAGAAGGAAATGTGTGTCAGTTAGGGCTGGGGGTAAACGATTATTTTTAAAATGATTATTCTGAAGATTATTTTATCGAATAGTCGACTATTCTAATGACTATTTAGACAATTAATCTAATAATTATTTTTCTATTGCACAGTTAATAAAAACCAAAAAATCTCAAATAAATTCCTCAAAAAAATTGATTAATTGGTACGGTAAGAATAAACACTACAGGCCTTCCATTTTGTATGACACTGCTTTTATTGTGTTGCGGTTGGTTATGTTCTGGTGACATGTAGAACTTGGGAGTGCAGGCTGCTGCCTGAGAGGTGGTTCGAGATGGAGTGTCTCCATGCTGCTTTGTTTTGGTCACTTATGTGCATGAGGCGAGTGGTGTTACGACCCTTCCTGGGGAGTTTGGCTCGTGTGCAAAAAGGAAGACACAATAACGTGGGATTTAAAAGTAAAAATGATGATCAGGTTTATTTACAACTACAAAAAAACATAAATCTTTCCATCCACAGGTTGGGAATAATAAAACTAATTTTGCCTGTGTGTCATGGTCTGAGTCTGCATCTTCCTTCATGTGTCTCCTGATGTTCCTCCATCCCTCTCTAGATTCTCTTCTGTGTCTCATAGCGCCCTCATGTGTCCTTTGTCTGCATCTCATTTATGTGTCTCCTGTTTGTAGGCCTTCATATCATTCCCTCAGGTCCAGTGTTCATTTAGTCATCCTCAGCCGCTCCAGTTGTAGCTCCAGCCTCTTTGTCCCCAGCTCGGTGTGTGTGTCACTCCCCAGTTCAGTGTGTGTGTGTGTGTGTGTGTGTGTGTGTGTGTGTGTGTGTGTGTGTGTGTGTGTGTGTGTGTGTGTGTGCGTGCGCGCGTGTCCACTCCCCAGCTCAGTGTACGTGCGTGTGAGAGTCCTTCCCTCAGTCTTTAGGTTTAGTTCTGTTTTAGAGTTTTAGGTTTATTTGCCCTCCTCTGGTTCTGTTTCCCCCATTTAGATAATTATATTCACCTGTCTTCCCTCCAGCCCTCACTCCACACACCTGCTGCCTGTTTCCCTAATTACTCCTCCCTGTGTATTTAAGCCCTGCCTTGTCTCTGTTTTGTGTCGGTCAATTGTATTGTTGTCAGCGTTTGTTCGTGCTCTATGTTGAGCTTTACGTCTCCAGGTTTTGGTGCTCTTGGTGAGCTTTCAGTGTCCTTAGTTCCTGGACTGTTGATTTTTAGTTTCCTGCCCCTGTGGGATTTTTTGGGCGCATCTTCCTAAATAAAAACAACATGAAGCGTGGGTGCAGAGCAGGAGCAAAACGGAGACAGAGAAAGAGGTAATTCAAACCATCTCTTCCATCGATCATAATAGGCAATGTGAGATCACTGGCCAACAAGATGGATGAACTCCAAGCCCTTTCAAGGACTCAGCCAGAGTATCGGCAGTGCAGTGTTATGTGTTTTACTGAGACGTGGCTGCAGGACCATATCCCCAATTCCAGCGTCTCTCTACCAGGATTCCTGACTGTATGAGCAGACAGAGATCTGAAGAGGAGCGGGAAAAGAAAAGGAGGTGGAGTGGCAGTGCTTGTCAACAACAGATGGTGCCATCCAGGTCATGTTTCAGTGAAATGTCGTCTCTGCAGCCCAGATGTTGAACTCTTGGCAGTAAGTTGTCGCCCATATTATTTGCCAAGAGAGTTCACCAGTGTTGTCTTGGCAACCATTTATATTCCACCTTCAGCCATTGCTGAAAGTGCATGTGATGCCATCAGCTCCGTTGTGGCTAATCTACAAACCCAGCACCCCAATGCATTTGTGGCTATATCTGGTGATTTTAATCATGCCTCGCTCTCTGCTACAATTCCAACATTTCAACAGTTTGTCAGCTGCTCCACCAGAGAAAACAAGACATTGGAATTGTGTTATGGAAATGTAAAGAATGCATACATGTCTAAAACAAGACATCCTCTGGGACAATCAGATCACAATCTTGTTTTTCTCTGCTCAGCATATAAACCACTTGTTCAGAGGCAACATGTGACAAGAAGAACTGTGAGAAAATGGTCACAGGACACTGAAGAAGCCCTGCAGGGTTGTTTTGAGACCACAGATTGGATGACTCTCTGCCAAGGATATGAAGAGGACATCAATGCCATGACTGGATGTGTCACTGACTATATAAACTTCTGTGTGGACAACGTCATACCTACCAGAACAGTGAGATGCTTTGCTAATAACAAACCCTGGATCACCAGTGAACTGAAGAATCTGCTAAATGAGAAAAAAGAGCCTTCAAGGAGGGAGACAGGGAATTATTGAGGAGTATACAGAAGCAACTGAAGATCAAGATCAGAGACAGCACCAATCCACCGACATCTGGACAAAGCAGGCAGCACTGTGAAGGTCATGTTCTTTGATTTCTCCAGTGCATTTAACACATTCCAGCCTGATGCACTTTGCCAGAAACTCCAGAAGACACAGGTGGGGGCCTCAACTATCGCCTGGATTAAAGACTACCTGACAAACAGACCACAGTTTGTGAGGCTGAAGAACTGCACATCAAACCAGGCGATCAGTAACATTGGAGCACCACAGGGGACTGTACTCTCACCATCAGGCTGTACCATCTCATCAGGCATACAGGAAGAAGCTGGAGAACAAACTACAGAGGAACAATATCAGAGATGTCTGGTCAGGGATGAAGAAGATCACACGCTTCAAGCAGAGGAAGGATTGCACAGATGGCAGCCTGGACACAGCCAATGAACTGAACAAGTGCTTCAATAGGTTCAGTTCAGGAACAAACCCAGCATCCTCCTCACTTGTCCCCAGAGAAACAGACATCCCATCCTCTTCTGATCCAACATTTTCCTGTCACACACCAGCTCTTTTGTTCTCTAATGCAGCCATGGACTCTTCTGGTTCAATAAATCTGTCTTCAACCAAGTCAGGAGATGCTGCTGCCCTATTTGCCTCCCCCTCCAACCTATCTGTCTCTAGAAGTCAGGTGAAGAGGCAGCTGGAGACTGAACAGAAACAAGGCTGCAGGTTCAGATGGTGTCAGCCCCAGAGTACTGAAGGCCTGTGCAGAGCAGCTCTGTGGGATTCTGCAGCACCTCTTCAACCTCAGCCTGGCCCAGGAGAAGGTTCCAGTCCTGTGGAAGACATCCTGCCTTGTTCCAGTTCCAAAGAAAACTCGCCCATCAGTCAATGACAACTACAGACCGGTTGCCCTCACATCCCACATCATGAAGGTCCTGGAGAGACTCCTGTTGGTCCACCTGAATAAGCAAATTAGACCATATCAGGACCCGCTGCAGTTTGCTTATAGCCATGGAGTTGGAGTTGAAGCTGCCATCATCCAGCTGCTTCAACCAATCCACTGACATCTGGACAAAGCAGGCAGCGCTATGAGGGTCATGTTCTTTGATTTCTCCAGTGCATTTAACACGATCCAGCCTGATGTACTTTGCCAGAAACTCCAGAAGACACAGGTGGGGGCCTCAACTATCGCCTGGATTAAAGACTACCTGACAAACAGACCAGTTTGTGAGGCTGAAGAACTGCACATCAAACCAGGCGATCAGTAACATTGGAGCACCACAGGGGACTGTACTCTCACCATTCATTTTCACCCTGTACACCTCAGACTTCCAGTACAAATCAGAGACCTGTCATCTACAGAAAGACTCAGATGACTCTGCAGTTGTTGGGTGTATCAGAGATGGACAGGAAGCTGAGTACAGAGAGCTGGTGGAGCGCTTTGTGGCATGGTGTGGAAACAATCATCTGACCTTGAACGTGAACAAAACAAAGGAGATGATTTTAGACTTCAGAAGAAACAGGGTGGAGTCAAACACTGTTTCCATCATGGGAGAAGAAGTGGAGGTGGTTAAGGAATACAAGTACCTTGGAGTTCACCAGGATAACAGACTGGACTGGAGAAAGAACAGCGAAGCCGTTTACAAGAAGGGACACAGCAGACTGCACTTCTTGAGGATGCTTAGGTCCTTCAATGTCTGTAGCAAGATGCTGCAGATCTTCTACAAGTCTGTTGTTGAGAGTGTAATCTCTTCAGCCATCATCTGTTGGGGCAGTAGCATCAGAAGCAGGGACCTGATAAGGCTCAACAGCCTAATAAAAAAGGCTGGTTCTGTTCTGGCGACGACTCTGGAACCACTGGAGGAGATAATGCAAAGAAGGATTCTCCAGAGAATCAAGAAAATTACGGACAACCCTGAGCATTCTCTTCACAAGACTGTCCGACAACAGAAGAGTGTCTTCAGTCAGAGGCTTCTTCAGTTTCGCTGCAACACTGACCGCTACTGGAGATCCTTCCTGCCAACAGCCATTGTAATATACAATAACTCTTTGATGACTTGATTATTATTATTATTCTGAGCTACTACAGCAATCAATTTCCCTCTGGGATTAATAAAGTATTTTTGAATTGAATTGAATATATAGAACCCCCCTTTTATGCAGATTTTAGATGCGCTTTTTAAGCATTTACCATAAAATGCACCTATATTTATATGTACATTTCTAATCTTTGCTACAATTTAGTTTTTGTAACCATGGTAGGAAATGCATGTATCATGTCTGATAATACACTCTATTTGTGCCATAGTGTGTATGTGTGTGCCCTAATGAGTGGGTGTTCAGAAAGATGAGAACAGAAAGTTCATTCTCACAGATTTCACTGCTCACATCTCAAATAGACATTTTGCAGGTTTTTTGTTTAGCTTTGAAGCGATGGAAGCAAACGTTGCATTGAAACAGTAATAAACCAGCCATCTGCTGTTAAAATAACAAAATGACTCGTTCTGAATAATTACTGTTGCTCACAGATTGATTGCCTGTGTGATGAAAGTTGATACAAGCAAAGCAGTAACATATAAGGCTAATTAATTTAGTGAACAAGCTAATTTATTGAGTCCTTTGGGCAAATGGATACCACTGCTGCAAAATAAAAAGAGAATTCATGCAGGGAGAAAATGCCATCAGAGTTTCTAACGAGATGTGTTTTTCTTTTCCATCCATTTTTTCAGATATAATGATTTTCAAAAGAGGAACATTTGAGAGGCAAGGGAAAAATCTTTCTGCTTCAAAATGTAAAGAAAAACATGCAATCTCCACCAATGACACGTTATGGGTTCACTTGGAAATTGCTGGTGAAAAGTAGCAGTTTGGTGCATTTTTCACAGAGGAGACTTGTCTGATTAGATGCTTGCCATTGGAAGGCGGAATAGATGTAGACTTTTATGTGCGGTAATTAGATAAACTGCAAAGCTCTGGAAGGTGCAGAGGCCCATTAGCGATGCTGAAGATGGTATTTATAGCCTTTTACTCTCGGCCTACGCACATCAACAGGCTGCTGGTGATGAGCAGGATGACTTCAATTATTTTTCCGTATGCTCGTGTATCAGATACTTACCTGATTACTGATAAACTGCTCACCAGTGGCAACAATCAACAATGCACAATATATTTGCAGGTCAGGAAAACGAATAAGATAGATGGTTGTGAGTGGTGTGACTTATAAAGATGAGAAGATGAAACAGATATAAAGAGGTTCTCGCTGCGGTGTGACTGTTAATGACTAGACGAGAGCCTGAATGGTAAGGCATTTCTGCACTCTGAAATGTCAACGTTCATCCATATGTTGCAATTATGTAATCAAATGCCCGACTGTGATCAGAAATTGACCTCTTTTATTGCAATTTAGTCACAATTATTTTTTGGCCCCAACTGTTCTCCATTTCCAATTATTTTGGGTACTGATGGCCAAATTTCCAGCCAAATGGTTAATTACTCGATGGTAGCCTGGCAAGCCAGACTAAATAAAAATATTACTTAGTCTGGCAACACTCCATTGGTTGATGGCTCTCGGTCGTGGGGCGGGTTCTACCATTGTCTTTCAAACAACCTCCATATGCTACTGGACAACGAACATTAGATAATCGCTGCAACGGATGCCGGTCATTGAGGCTGTCCGCTGTTGAAGAAGGCAAACATACATCCTTCTTCTCAATAAAGGACTTAAATACATCTATCTGCTCCTGATTCTAATAAAGCCCAAGTCCAAATTGTCAAAAATTGATGTAAAAGCCGTTTCAAACAAGTTGTTGCCGTCTTATACCACTATGTTGCCTCATTCCGCCCACCAGCCCACAAAGCCGATAGAGCTCTGTGATTGGCCTACCATTGTGGACAAATCACAGCGCTCTATTGGTTTGAAACCCCAACAGAAAGCTGTGATTAGCCAGCCAGAAGGCTGCTAGGGGTGTGTGGAGGTTCCAATGGAACGTTCCTAGACCAAACTCTTGCTTTACAAAATTTGGTCTAGTTCATTAGGCTAACTCGACACTTCATCGTGTGTTTCATTTACGCAGCGTTATATAGTGACAACTGCTGGTGGAGCTGAAACATGACAGCCAGGCCGTACAAATCATTTGGGGAAGCCTTGAGCCATTTTGCAGACCCTCTCCTAAATGTTGCTTGTAATTTAACTTTCTTAGTTGCAGCCCAGTGAGATTCCGGTTTACTTCTTTAGCTTCTTAAAGGAGACATATTCGATTTGGAGAATGAATCGTTTCTGGTTGGCTTAGCTCACATATGTCAGAGTCAAGGCCCGCGGGCCAGATGCGGCCCGCGGAGCATTTTTATGTGGCCCGCGAGATAAATATCAAAAATATATTAAAACTGGCCCGCTGGCCGATTTTACCGCAAAGACTTCAACTCCCATGATGCTTTGCGGCGTCAGCGCGGAGCCGACGAAAACCCCTCCTTTGTGTTTTTTCAGCGCCTGCTGCCGGTCTCTGCAGCTCCGCTGTTTCGGACAAACTACAATCCTCCCACTCAGCGCCGAGTTCACTCAGCTGTTTTCTGACGTTGAAGCCCATAAAATGAGATTCTAGCCGCTCAGTAATGTGTTCACGACTGAAAGAGAAAGTTTTTCAACTAAAGTCCAGACAGAGCTGATATAACTCCAGCGAGCAGCGACACGCTCAAACCAGCACGGCTCTGTGGTTGTGTTTCCTCCCCGACACACAACAACGTGGTCAAGCTGCTCAGACATGTTCTGCAGCACAAACCTATGTGAGCACCTGTTGTCATCTAATGTTGTCATTATTATGATGAAGATGAACAAAACAACAGGAGTCTCCTCCTCAGCTCAGATCAACCCCATGATGCAGGTATCTGGCTGGAACAGGTGAGCTTTAAATATGTTGGTTTTATGCTCTTTTTCTGCTCCAAAACATGAAAGTTAACAGGTGAGATGTTGCATTTTCATTTAAGATAAAATGATATTCTTATTTTGTTGTTGGCCCGTGAGAAAATATTTAACCAACAGTAAACAGGAAGTGGAAAGGCTGCAGATAGATGACTAGAATAGAAAATCCCTTTATTGTTCCTCATTGGGGAAAGCTAGACGTCACAGCAGCGATGACACGTATTACAGGAGAAAAAAAGGAGAATAAAAAATAAGAAAAATGAATAAACAAGAAAACAAATCCTGAATAGATTTAAAAAATGCTGATAATACCACAAGTAATGAATACCACTGATGCCTTTTATTTGTAACTGACTTGCTCGTGTGTAATTTGGTTATTCCACATTCAGTGTTAATGCAGAAATAAGTTTGTTTCCAAATTTAAAGGTTCAAAATTGCATATATGTTGATAAAGAAAATGTGCAAATTTGCTGTCACTTTTTCAAAAATATTAAGTTTGGCCCTCGACTCCGTCCCAGAGTTTCATTTCGGCCCCTTGTGAGTTTGAGTTTGACACCCCTGGCTAAGCTCAACTGCACTTGGAGACCCCTCACTAGGTGTTGGTGTGGGTTTTTTGGTGCCGGGATGGTTTTGCTTCTGGCTGATCTACATCAGTGGTGATGATAATGTAGTGGGCTTGTCCATCCTCTGGGGCCAGGCCAGCTGACAGACTTTCCGAGGCCCAGGACTCCGCCCATTGAAAAACAATCTCTATTTTACAATATGTATGCATTTGGCGCAGTAAGAGCTAATAATAAACCTTTAAAAGATACTCTCTAAAATACTTGGAAACCATCCATTAAAACAGCAATAGACAGTTTTTTTTTTACTTTAAGTTAGAGCTTTAACGTTGATCTCAGTGATTACCAAGTTCAAACTTGACCAGTTTCATATTTGACACCACTCTGCTGACCAAAAAGTGCATATGATAGCTTTGTGGAGCGGGTAGGTGCTCTATAGGGGGCGCTCTCAACTTGCTTTACAGCTGTTAGCTGTAATGCTAGTGGTTAGCATTTTCAGTTCGCCGGTCATCAATAAAAAACACAAAAACAAAGTAGTTTTCCTCTTCTGCTGGCAGGAAACTGCTCAGTGTTACTTTAACTTCATTTTTTTATTGTTGTCCATATTTTCTTCAACTTTTTAAGTTTTTCTGTATTTTTCTGACACTTTAACGTTCACAAATGTGCTCAAATGGCCAAATACGCTCCTATAAAGGTGAAAGATAAAAAATCTAATATAAGGCCTTTCTACTACTTTTTTCAAACATCTCCTTTTTTTTTTGTTTAGTAGCTTTTCTTAACTATTTTTTTCCCCAGCAGTATACCTGCAAGTTAAAAGTTCAAAGAAAGAACAAGAATAATCACCTCAGCCATTGGTGTGATTGTGTTCGTCTTGCGTGAGCCAATCCGAAACTTGGCAGCCTTGTAGATCTTCCAATACACAAACACAACCACACAAAGTGGAAGGTAAAAAGCTCCAAAGGTGGAGAAGATGGTGTAGGACGGCTCCTGGCTCACCTGGCACTTCATTCCTTCTGAGTAGGTCTCCCCCCATCCAAACAGAGGTGACAGGGAGATGATGGAGGACAGCAGCCAGGTGAGTGCAATCATCACGTTGGAGATCTTTTTTCTAGTCTTGAGCGTGTACTCCAAGTGTCTGGTGATGGACCAGTAGCGGTCAAGTGCGATAGCTGTAACATTCCAGATGCTAGCCGTGCAGCAGAGCACGTCAAATGAGATCCAGACCTGACACAGCACGCGGCCCAGTTTCCACAGCCGGCCGTTAAGTTCGTGCACCAGGCTGAGTGGCATCACCAGTGCCGCCACCATGACATCTGAAATGGCCATGGAGGCCACCAAGTTGTGGGGCACCCGGTGGAACGTCCTAACCCTCAGAATGGTCACCAGCACCAGCAGGTTCCACACAAATGTGGCCACCACCAGCATAGCCAGTAAAGTGAGCGTGAGCACGCTGAAAACAGAGAAGGGTCTGTAGATGTTCCCACCAGAGTTGTAGCCGTCCAGAGCCCCGCTCAAGTTGGCTGTCACTGTGCTGCTATTGGAGTGTGTCATGGTGGCACCCCACAACCCCGCCGCTGAGGGTACGGAGGATTCAGAAACTGTTTACAGACAGATGAGGCATTCTGCAGAAGAAAGAGAGAACGAGGCAATAATTGAATTTGTAGAACAATCTAAATTAAAGGAGAACAATGAAATCTGATGTTAGCCTAAATCTGGACAAGTGGGGGAGTAGAGGGAGGTGGAGTGTAGAGTCGGTAAAGATGCTCTCCCTTGCCCTGCCTCCAACATGCCTCCATCTAAAAGGCTAGGTTCTCCAGAGTTATCTCTGTAGTTATGCTGCTATAGGCTTAGACTGCTGGAGGACATGCTGACCACTTTCCACACTCGACTACTTTCTTCTACAATCTGCTCTTTAACTGCATTATTTCCTGCTATTTCAGCTGTTAACTTTATTTTTTCTCTGTTATTCTCCCCAGAAGAAGCTACAATGGTGTTCTGCTGAGCTGTGGTGCCCTCATGGAGAAGGCCATCGGCTTGAACGCTGTTGCTAACCATTTAAATGTTCTCCCTCTCCTGATAATAACATTTTGCTTTCTTTGACATTGGATGTGCTACTACTAGTTTACCTGTTTGATTATAGATTCACTAGGATAACTACAATAAAGTTTATCTCTCACCAAATAGAATATTTACTAAGAAATCACAATGTAACCATAGAAACGCTGCTTGGTATATATGTTGTTTGTGTGTGTGTGTGCGTGCGTGCGTGCGTGCGTGCGTGCGTGCGTGCGTGCGTGTGTGTGTGTGTGTGTGTGTGTGTGTGTGCTCTGTCTTCTCGACCCCCAGTGAGTCGTGGTGGATGGCTCTTTATATTGAGCCAGGATCCTCTGGAGGTTTCTTCCTGTTAAATGGGAGTTTTCCTCTCCACTGTCGCTAAATGCTTGCCTAGCATGAGGATTGCTGTAAAGACTCAGACACCAGTCAGTGACTTGAGGCGATTTGCTGGGTTCCTTATATTGGAAACTTTTTACTGACTGGCTTAATGAACTGACCTGTACTGGTATGTTTGCTATGAGAAGTGCCTTTGTGATAGGCTAATAGACTGCTTGATGCCCAAGCTTAAAGACTGATTTTATACCCCTCTATGCAGCTCCAAGGAGGATCCAGTGACTGTTCGTTATTTGTTATAAGACTGATTTCATTTGAACAATAGTGTGGTAAGAAATGCACAGTTTACAGTATCAAAGCTTCACAATGAATGTAAACTCATAGCAGTTCATATAGATTAAAAACAGACCAATGTAAATATATTAACAATACTGTTTAAAAGCTAATATTTTATGATATATTTCACGTTAGAGTCGTTTTAGTTAAAAAAGAGTGAATTGTGTATCGGCCATCGACTAACAAGCCTTATCTGTGATCGATTAGTAGTGACTTAGCCTTCCACTAGGGGGAAAACGGCGCGCTCGCGCCTCATTGCAAGAAACGACTGCATGAGAGAAGCAGCTCACAAATCACTTTCGTGATTCTTTCACCCCTGTTTCAGGGGTGTAACACCTTGAGACTCATGTCATGATTTGGTGCAATATAAATAAACTTGAATTGAGTTGAATTGAAATACTTGTAGTTTTGCAGTTTTCCTCGCTTGTTTCACACCTGCATGCATCACTGTGTCAGTGACAAGAGAGGCAGTTTAGTGATTTGCTCACAAAGGTAAAATGCACTCGAGTCTCTCATTCCAGCCGTTGAGCAACCTGCCTACAACTTTCAAGTGCAATTTCATCTGTTGTTAAAAAGAGCCACGAGCACTCTGCAACATCCCCGGCTCAGGAAGAGACCATAAATATTCAGTTTCATCATCGCACTGCTGTGCTTTGATTTGCATTCAAATCAAACGAACGAAGCAAAATGAACAGGTTTTTTTTTTTTGTGTGCTCATTTTGTTATGAACATCTTCATATTTGATGAGGAAATAGATTTTACGAGCACATTTTACGTTGACTTTGGAGCTGGTGCTAAGAAAAGCATCTGTTTTTTAAAATTTCTTTTAGAGATGTTCTCTCGTACCATACTGCAGGACTGCCCCCGTCTCAGACCAAGGGAAGAAAGAAAAGATGCGACATGCCAACCGTATCGACACATTCACAAGAGACACTGGGTGAGCTCTAAAGTCTACCCAGCGTGGTGTTCGGCACCGTGAAAACAATGAATTTCAAATCAACGAGAGCCACTGCTGCCTGCCAGCTGACTGTTTGTTAGCTCAACATGGATCTTTACATATTGCTTCAGTGGTAAACTGTTCAGCTAACACAAGGCTTTCTGGGTAATCACATATTTACTAAACTGTTCACTATTAAAGTCAGAACGCCAGTAAGGATTTAACACATTGTTTTGGAAAATATTTTCCAATATGCATGTCTGGAAAAATCCCACTGGACATTAAATTTAATAATTGATCATGACTTATTATTTATACATACTGTTTAAAGAAAGCTGCTGGCTTTTAAATACTTAAAAGTCCATTTTTATGCTGAAATTTAAATATTAAATATAAATAAATCTGTCAAACATAAATGTATGATGATTAAATCAGACTGTGCACAATGAAGAAAGTAACAGTGACCATAAAGTGATGATGCACAGCGCATATTTGGTCCGCAAACTTGGTTTCAGTTCATTAGTAAAACAAGATGCAATCAGAAGTTTGTGTGTTTTAATGATCAAACCCTAAAGCACAAGAAAATCTGCAGCTGATGCTTCCTGATCTGATTTTTTCAGCTCAGCACGACTAGAAACCTGCTGTGAGACAAAAACTGGTGATCAAACCCAATCAGCATGACCTTTTTCAACACAGTCACAGTGCTGTGAAAAAGCATTCATCCCTTAACAGAATTCTTCTGCTTTAGCATTTTTGGTGCATTTAAATGTTTGACTTCAGTAAACTAATTTCAATATCTGACTAAGTTAAAGGTATAGCAATCAATGTTTTTCTTCCGGGTGGATCACGTCAACCATTGATCTGCAAAAATGTCAATTTCTGGTGAAGCCAATCCTGGGTTAGTTTTCACTTCCTGCACATGCTTACTCTGTGCACCCCTGCACTCTCATGGAAATCAGGAAGAGGCTAACGCGGTCCAGTCCGCTCCCCACAGACGCCGCTGTTGCCGGTTTTCTGCTTGAGAGGTAATGTTCTGCATGCTATTTTTAGAGCCTCTTATTACACATTACGGCCGGCAGCTACTTGTAAACAGACGCTGGGAGGGTGTTGCGCAACATGGAGAGGGTGGTTCTTTCCTGAAATTCAGAAACATCGATTGCTATACCTTTAAATACAAAATGGAGTTTTTTATGAGGCGCGGTGAAATAAGTTATCCAAACCAGCCTGGTTCAAATAAAAAAGTGACAGCCCCCTTACTGAAACATTATTTAACTGTGATTAACCCCATATTTGGGAATGTCACAAGCCACATTCAAGCTGACCTTAAAAATTAAGAAATGACTCTCAACATGAAGTAAGCTAAAAGATCTAAAAAAGCAACATATAACGCCCCGTTCTGAAGGAGAAAATAAGCCACAAATGACCTGAACTTTCTGTACGGTCTCTCATTCCATCTGGTGCAAAAGTAACAGATCAAAAAACCTAATACCAACTATCAGACACGGTGGGGGCAGTGGGATTATAGACATAAATACGTAGACGCAACATTAGGCGCTGGAGAGCGTAACAGCGTTGTCGCCATATTGGATGGCTCCCTCACTCTCCAAACCCAACTGGAGCCAAAGTGAGCAACTCGCCGTGCAGCCTACATTTGCGACAACTGGTGCAGTGTTGAAATCAGATCACGTACAATTGACTTTTCTAACTAATCTGTTGGGATTTTTTTTTTACTTATATTTACATCATCATGCCATGTGTGTCTGATTTTGTGAAAAAAACATAATAAAATGTGTTTTTTAATTGGGTAAACACCTTCCTCAGTAAAATTAAATTCACTGAGGCGAATGGAGACCTATCCAAGATGGCTGCTATTGGATGCCAGCTCCAATAGGATTTCCCTCTGGGATTAATAAAGTATTTTTGAATTGAATTGAATTTGAATTGAATAGGCAGCACCAGTCCACATCTACATTTACAGGGTTTCCCCCAGAAAATGAGTTAAGCCTGGCGGATTCGGCCGCCGGGGTGGGGTGGGGGGTGGGGGTGGGGGGGGGGGGGGGTTCGCGCGCTCCGTCCCGCAGTGCTCCTTCGTGATGGTGAGGGTGGGGGGGTTGCACACATTCCGCTGCTGTTTCTCACTAGTATCAGCTGATGGAGGGCTCTAGTTTTGTTGCGCCGCTCGTGTCAGCGGACACGGTAGGGTTGGGGAGGGGGGCGGGGCATGACGCTCAGCCTGGCGGGTGGCCAAGCAAAGCCTGGCGGGCCACCAGGCTTATAAAGCGCTGGGGGAAGCCCTGATATATGATGCCTGTGAGTGTGATGGGCTGGGACTGCTTTGCTGCTTCAGGACCATTTGCTGTAATTGGTGGAATCATAAATCATGGCTCTCTGCTAGAAAACATTAAAGGAAAACGTCTGACCTTTGACCCTTAATAGACCATTCATCCTGAAAACCTCTTCAATATGGCTGAATTATATCAATTCTACAAAGAAATGTGGGACAGAATCCCTCCACAGCAAGTGAGTCTCATTTATCACAAACACCAAAGGTGTAACAACCAGAGGTTGACTCCCTTTTCAACTTTTTGGCTGCCTGTATTCTTACAATGGATGCTCATTATTAAGGAAATAATCTCATTATTAGACAAAACCAGATTTTTTTTCAGCAAAAACTGCAACACAGCTTCAAATATAACAATGCTCCTGGCGAAGGTCCTCATTTACCCTGAGTTCATCCTCTCAAAAGGCTGCGTCAGGTTGATTATTTCACTATGATTCACATCATCAGTAGGTCCTGACATGTACGAGCGGCAAGGAGCACGTCTCTCCCAGTCACTGGGATGGAAATGACATGGGACAGCGCCTCTTAACATCACAATCTGTGCCCTCTAATCACAGGCTCCAACGCAGCAGACACCGACGAGCTCTGTGCTCAGCCCGCTCTCATTAACAAGCCCAATAAATAGCCGTGAAAGTCAGCGGACTGCTGTCCGGGGAGGAGGCAATAAAACGTGCAGCTTTCAGGAAAAGCATCCTTGTCACTCTGCTGACGTTACAGGGCAAGGCGTCACGACAGGCGGCTGCGACTTGCTCTGCAAAAGGCAAGCACACAAGACAGAACGGTGCAGAAAAACATGCAACATGCAAACGTGAAGAACAGAAAAGACCCCAAAGGGGCAAACAGCCCCTCAAAGTCTGCCTTAAGAAGCAGCTGGTTGGAGACTCTTATGCCATAAATATGATCAGTGGGAAAACAATATGTTTTACTATAATCTACAGATGTGAAAACCAACTTCAGCTGTTTCAGAGTTTTACACATCCACACTCATTAATACCATAGCTTCCAGACTCACATTAATGCCCATTTTCTTCATTTCCTTCCTCTTTGCTGCTCTGTTCTAAATTCAGGAGTAGGAAGAATAAACAATATTTGCCATCACTCTGAAAATCTTCTGTTTCCACTTCCTCTGCTCATCATTTCAGCCTCCTCCCTGCTGATATAGCTGACTTTTCACGTGGGTTTCTTTGTCAGCTGCAGGCTCGGGTAAATAGCAGCTTTGACATCTCATTTCATTCCATATTTCTGTGTCCAAGCTCAACGTTAGAGCCAGGCTTGTGATTAAAACCAGCAGCGTGAGTGGCTTTCTGTTTATATTGCAGAGCTCTTCGCAATGAAACTGTTGTCTGCTCAGATGTTGCACAATTTCCTCCAAAGGGGTTTCTCTGAGGCTGACATTTGCTGAGGAAATAGGAGGGAAAGTGTGCACGTGTCCTCTGATTTGCGCAAAAAACATCATAACGCAGTGAAGGGCGCGAAGACGGTTGCAACGAAATGCAAATGGGATAATTAATAACTTTTTTATAACTGAGTGCAGATTTTTAGTCAAACTGCAGCTGGTAACTAGAGTTGGACTCCAGAATCACAACTTTACCATGCGCAAACATGAGATAATTACCGCATCTGAGGGAATGCGCTCACTTTTGAGCCCCTAAAAGATTTATTTTCCTCTCTCCGGTAAAGACAAACTCACCCGGTCCCGGTGCTTTCTGTTTTGGTCTCTCCATCGACATTCACTTAGCAGCGCCAAGTGACATAAGCGCCTGGCTCAGTGCGGATGAGAGAGACGCGCCTCGCTCCGAGGACACAGAGCCGCTGGAATGAACCACGCCGCGTTCTGGAGGAGGGGGGCTGCCTCCAATTAAACAATGCATTTTTTTTATTTAGGGGGCTTGTGCGCGTCTTTTTCTGTGCTTTTGGCGAAATCTTTTGTTTTAATGTTCACTAAAGCGACAAAGCGAACTCAGGAGGATTCCCTTCTCTCTAATTAGCGACTAATCCCGCAGCTTTCTGATTAATGATCCCACCTATGGAACTCCCCCCTCCTCCTCCTCCCCTCTCCTCCCATCTCCTCCCACCCTGATGAATCGCAGAAAAGTAATTCAAATCCAATTTGTGTTCTCTGAACAACTTGTAATCGAGTTCCTCTCGCTTGGGCTCTGGAATATCCAGCGGGACGTTTTATTTTGTCCAAGGAAAATGAGAGAACGAAAGTGAATAGACTCATATAAACTCCTGAGTGATTAACTTTGAGTGATAATATTGAAGTGGGGGCTCTGCAGACAACCCTTTGAAAGAGATTGATTGGAGACTGTTATTCTGACTGGATTGATAAGCTAAAGGCTAGTTAGAGTCAACCCCCTAGAAAAATGCTGGCTGTTGCTTACATGACGACGGACATGTGTTTAACAGTAAATTCAGAGATTTTGACTCATAAAAGGGCGAGAAAAGTATCAGGTAGGCAGACCCCTTGCTCACACAGAGTGCATGCGGCTGCCAGAAGGACTGCCATTCACACCAACTGCGGTTCGTGTGCTGAACATCTCCAAAAATCTGTGAGCTCCAAATAATTAGAAATTTGGTATAATATGTTTAACGATGCACCTGTAAAGATAACGTGAACTTTCATGAGCCTCTTTTACAAAACACACTGTGCCAGCAAATCAGCTGGGACGTAATTTGGGGGGGGGGCGGGTGGGACATGTCCCCCCCACTTTTTCAAAAGGCAGTTTCGGTCCCCTTCACTTTTTTCCGTCCAAAAACAATATTTCGCTCCATTAAATGGATTTGATTGAGCACTAGGACCGAAACGGAAACCGGTTTCCTATTAGACCCACCCAAAAGCTAATCTATTGGCTCTGCTGATACTTGCTAACGTATTATTGGCTGTTGCTGCTGTCACTCAAGTTGTAAGCAGTCAGAACGTGCTCACGTTGTTTTGCTAGTTTGGAGCCGCTAGGGAACACCGGTACTGAGTCACATCGTCAAATAGACGCTGTGTAATATCAGAGCTCAGCTCAGCTTCCATTATATAACATTTGAATAAGTGTTCATTTGTGAGTCTTTGGTAGTTATGCACAGCCAGGCGGCAGCATGTCAAGAAACGTAAGTGGATATAAGAGACTTCTTTCAAAGTCAAAACGTAAGTTGGAACATGTGACACCCCTGCATTAAGCTCAGACTCACCTCCTCCTTCACAAACATACTCAAAACTAACTTTTACAAACTAATCTCCACATAACTGACTCCTCAGACACAATTTATTCGTATTATTATAATTTATTATTATTATTACTATTATCATGATTATTATTACTAGTAGTAGTAGAAGTGTAACTTCAAAACTTTTATCATTTAACTTTATTGTAAACTTATCTATTGCAATGTATATGTTCACATTAAAAAGCTCTGAAAAATGAACAGTATCATCGTCAACAGATTTTTTTAAGCTTAATGTCAAATATGTACTCTTTTCATTAGATTTATCTTATTTTTTCCATTTATTTTTTGTGTGTTGAAATGCAACAACTGTTTAAACACGTTTAAGGGAAAAAAACATATTTAATATGTTTTTATACACTCAAATTGGTAATGAATAATTTACACATTATATTAATAATAATTGTGAATCATACTAGAACCATCCTGTAAATATTTCTGTTTGTTCCATTCCAAAATCTCCCACTGTTTATAGTTCATGCATCTTTTTTTCAGGTGACTGACAGAGATGCAGGAGGAGAGACCGGTGAAGGTACAGCAGGAGAGGCTGTAGGAGATGGAGGACGAGAGCCTGGAGGAGATGGAGCAGAGGCTGGAGGCTCACAGGTGAGGTTGAAATAATGAAGATACGATAGACATAAAATTGATCATTGTGACAAATGTTAGGGTGATGATCATGTGTAAAACATTAGTTCAGCATGTCCTCTAACACAGCAAATGAAATAACGGCCAGATCTCAGGAGGGACCGTTTATGTATAAATACTTTTTATACTTTTGACTAGGCCTGGCAAAGTAACAAATTTTGCTGGATGATATTTTGTCCAACAAATTGTTGATGATAAACGATATCATTGTCAACATTATCTAGACCAAAATAACCACTAATATAATGTTAATATATCATAATAATGCAAGTACACCCTTTAAAATGCAACAAATAAACCTTCATTTAACATTGAAATGTCCAGAACCAGAACTTCTAAATGAATAAAAAAACAAACAAAAATTAAATAAAAAAAAGAATCTCACTCCCTGTTAGAAAATGTTGCACCAAAAACAATAAAAAAAGACCCAAAACAATAAATACAATGGCCTATCCATTGTCAACAGCCAAAACTGCACTTCAATAATGATAATAAATATTAATGATAATAGAGTTGTACATTTTTTAACTTTGATATATATATATATATATATATATTGAGGATGGAAAAATTATTGAGATGGGCATGTGATGTGTCAAAGGGTCTTTACATAACACCCCCACCCCAAATCCGCACAAGCCTGCTGTGTCCCCCCCACTTCTGAAATCAAAATTTCGTCCCTGCAAATCAGTATAATATTACTGCAATTGTGTGTCTTATAAACGCGCCATGGCGGCATGGCGATACACGAATTTTGCGGCATTCTTTCTGCCTCACTTGGGAATAATATTGCTGTAATTGTCTGTTTAATAAATGGTGAATTCGGCTTGGTGCTACAGAGGGATGTGTCATGATCACGTGGGGAGTTACTGCCGAGCTCCAGCCTGCAACTATATTGAAAATTAATGTAAAAACGGGCCGTAAGCAGAGGTGGAAAGACTACTAAAATTTCCTACTTAAGTACGAGTACCAATACTTTGATAATTTTTTACTCAATTACAAGTAAAAGTACTTGCCTAAATTTTTACTTAAGTAAAAGTAAAAAGTATCGTAAACAAAATGTACTCAAAGTAAAAGTTACTTAGTTACATTTTTGTCAGTGTAAGGATGGCTACATCTAAGTAGTGCTAAATCACAACGCCAGTTCACAATTTGCTCGTGTGTGTGCGCACACACACATACACACACACTCAGCTTGAAGGAGGGATTTCTATCCAATCAGTGAGAACAGGACATGCACATTGATTGGACGAGGTTTTTCTAGGATGGTAAGTTTCAATTGTGGTTAAAATTATTCTTTATTTTGAGAAAAAATAAATTTTTAAGATGCCATCAGTGTGTGAGGTATCTCAATGTTCTCATGACAAAACTGTAACATGAGACTGTGCTCTAACCTGTCACAAGACTAATGCAGTCAAACATTTCAGATGGACCGTATGACAGCTGTTAACGTTGGCCCTGCCCTACTTTACCTCTACATTACAGTTCTTTTATCCATGTCCATCCCAGAGCTCCTCTCTGACCTTCATGCTTATTTAGAGCAGCTGATTTTTTAAGTTAGCAGAGTTCATCCTTGGTGGTGGGTTCGCTCACTCATTTAACCCTTCACCACTGAAAAATCAGTTTGTTCATTCCAATCCTCCTAAATCATCCTCCAATCATCCAACTGGAATCCTTAAGGGTCCCGTAACGTCCATCCTGTCAGAACAGGCCTTGGGTGCCCAGGTGTTACTAGAACTAATGGTGTCTCCTCACCAGCGTGAGCCTCCAAACTGTGAAGGTTGGTCTCCAAACATGAACTTTAAATTCATGCATTTATCTCCTCTTGTAAAACTTTAACATGTTTTAAAAGGCTAGTATCATGATAAGTTACACCTCCCAGACCAAAGATAAGATAAAACATTATCGTAGACACTGCAGAGATGTCATTATGTATGAAATATGTTATTTTGCTGAGCCATTACTTCAGCCAAGATATAGGACTGCATGGATTTGATGAAACCATGCTGTCTCATGCAGTCCTATATGTGTAACACACACACACACACACACTGCAGCATGTTAGAATCTTTTGAATGACTAATTTAACTACATTGAACTGCTTTAGTAATAATTTAATCTCATTCTGGAGTAAAATAAAGAAACAAGCTAAATCATCACATATCTGTGGCATCAAGAAGCATCTTCTGAGTTCAAACACAGGGATGGAGCACAATGTTTACACCTGAACAGTATCAGGATGTTTTAACTCACAGAGGCCTGCAGGTTTTCTGTTTCATGAGCAGAGCGCTGATAATCCGCTTGTTATGAGCGCTAAACGTTATTTTGCTGCTTCCATGCGGAGCGGTAGAGAAACACAATTCAAACACGGAACCGAGTCCGGCTACCGAACCGAGCAGATTTCTGATGACGTCACACCGGTGCACAAAGGTGCGGGATCCAACCCACAGGAGAGGAGGGAGAGAGGAGGTAAACAGCGAGTTGAGGAACTGAACTGATGTCTTTGAGCAAAAGTGTACACCCACACCCCCCACGGTTTAGACGCGGTGCTCATGCAGGTGTCTCTTTCCATTCCAACGCTGCTACACGTAATATTTTTAATTTATTAAGCCTATAATTTATTTTTACTCAGTAACGGATATGATTTAAAATGTAGCGAATTACAATTCTTTTTTAAAAAACTTACTCAAGTAAAAGTAAAAGTAGAGCTTTTGAAAACGACTTAAAAAATATAAATATACGAAAAAGCTACTCAATTACAGTAATGTGAGTAAATGTAATTTGTTACTTTCCACCTCTGCCCGTAAGTTTTGCTTTTGTAATCAGAATCAGCTGACAGGGCAATTGGAGCGATGCATCAGATCTATTTCTAAATAAAACCCAAGTTTTACAGCTTTTGTTTTATTATTAATGACAGCTGTATCAACTCACAGTGTTTAGCCATTTTTACAAAACAATGTCTTCGTTTTGCTGCAACGCCATTTCTAAGGAAGTTATGTCCAAGATAAACGGACATCCGCAGCAGCGGAGGGACCATACATGCCCCCTTTAGTGGTCTTTGTCCGATGATGTATCGGGTGCTGTATATATCTGTGTGTGTGTATGTATGTATGTATGTATGTATGTATGTATGTATGTATATATACACACACACACACACACAGATATATATGTATATATATATATATATATATATATATATATAGAGAGAGAGAGAGAGAGAGAGAGAGAGAGAGAGAGAGAGAGAGAGAGAGAGAGAGAGAGAGAGAGAGAGAGAGAGAGAGAGAGAGAGATGTGTGCATGTATGTATGTTTGGGGGGAGAGAGACAGAGAGAGAGAGAGAGGTGTGTATGGAGAGGGAGAGAGATGTGTGTGTGTGTGTGAGAGAGAGAGAGAGAGAGAGAGAGAGAGAGAGAGATGTGTGTGTGTGTATGTATGTATGGAGAGAGAGAGAGAGAGAGAGAGAGAGAGAGAGATGTGTGTGTGTGTATGTATGTATGGAGAGAGAGAGAGAGAGAGAGAGAGAGAGAGAGATGTGTGTGTGTATGTATGTATGGAGAGAGAGAGAGAGAGATGTGTGTGTATGTATGTATGGAGAGAGAGAGAGAGAGAGAGAGAGAGAGAGAGAGAGAGAGAGAGAGAGAGAGAGAGAGAGAGAGAGAGATGATATCACTTCTGGACAAAAGCACAAACAGTGTTTTTGGTAACTTATCAATGTTACTTTCCAATAAGACTAAATAAGGCTAAATTAACCCAAAGTGCCCCCTGCTGGTGATGTGAACAGATCCATTGTGACTAATAACGTTTGGACTTCAAGCCGGTACCTCACTACCACTGCCTCTGTCACCACATGTTAAACATTAGCAGAGAACACAGAGGGACAGAAACACCGGAGCACGTCGCAGTTCAGAAAGCATCTTTATTTGTAATAATCTCACACTTCACATGATTTCCATTCCAGATGTGCTATTCCATTCGTAACCATTTTAAACACCCAGCTCTACAGAATGAGATGTGACTTTGATCCTCTTCCAGTGGTTATCTTCATTTTTCTTTTTAATTATAAAAATAAATCCTAAATCAGGAACATTAAGCTGGCGCACAGAGAAAGGCAGACCACCACGCTCACAGACATGAATACGCCCCATCGGGCACTGAAGAGTTACAACGTTGCATTCTGAGATGTGGCAGACATGTTGATGGCCTTGTGAGAGTACATAAACCATGAAAACAAACAATATGTTGCAGAGAAGAAGCAGATTTGTGAGAAAAGAAGTATTAAACAACATGTTAAAATCCCAAAAACGACCAGGATACATTAAATAGAGAAGTCGGGGGCCGGCATGTGGACAAAGTCAGCATTTTAAGCGGTTTAGATCTTTATGAAAGACTTGTTGCTGCTGCCGTTCTACATAACAGACACTTTTGGCTATCTTGTTTGTGGTTTGAGCGGATGTAAATATCCAGATGAGAGGTGTACATTTCATTTGTTGGTTTTTCTGTAGTTGCACAGTGGTTAGCTCTGTGGCCGTGCAGCAGGAAGGTCCTGAGTTCACTTCCTGGCCTGGGGGTCTCTCTACAAGGAATTTACCCTGTGCATACGTGAGTTCTCTCCAGGTAGCCTGGCTTCCTCCCACAATCTAAAAATATGACTGTCAGGTTGATTGGTCTCTCTAAATTGTCCTTAGGTATGAGTGTGTGTGACTTGAACAACATAATTTAGTTTATCTTCAACTTAATGCCATCCAAATATCCTGATTTTGGGTTGTTCACCCCAACAGTATCATTAATTTGAGCCTCTAGAGCACATGGCCACTATCTTGCGCCAGCAGGCAGATCCCTTTTTAACATTTCAGTTTCTGATTTCTAGATTGAACTATTATTTCAACATTTATTTTATTTTTCATAATTTTACAAAAGTTTATTTCATATGGCCGTCTTCACAAAAACAGCTGAGTTTTACACTTTATATAAATGAAGAGTAGCTGCAGCATATTATTATTTATTAATTATGATTTATTTATTTGGTCAATACGTATATATTTTATAGAGTTAGAAATGCATGCCTTGATAAAGAGGATAGATTGATGGGTTTTACAAAAAAAATTTGATTCACTATTATTATTTATATACATATTTAATATGATTTATTAAAACAGAAGGGTCTTCCTTCGGGGGCGCCACCGGTTTGAGCAGCTCAAAGACCAAAGTGAGATTGTTGATGACATATTAAGACCTCTGAAAATAAAAAATACATTAATAAAGGAAAAAGTGTCCAATCTAATCAATCATTGTCATTATAAAGGACATTATTTGAACGGTGGACACTGCTTTGATAAAAGCCTAAACACTGATAACACTGATTGGTGTCACTGATAATGAAACATTGAACCTGATGGTATATTTTTTTCAATTTTTAACACTAAAACTGCCCCATCTTGTTTGCTTAGGAGTAAAACAGAAAAATAAACTAGGACATTTCTGAAGAAATTTTAAAAAGGGACTTGCTACCTAGACAGTGTTAATGCAAATGTAAAAAACGCCGCACACTCAAAGTTTGAACAGGTAGCAAAATCTGCCCAAAATTGAGACATTAAAAAAAAATTCTAACAATTTTGCCGTGGTAAATCGGATCTCTGAGGAAAGTAAAAGCACACCTCCCATCGCTGAGCCGCTCGTTTTAATGTAAAATATGTGGGGGGTGCTCTCTGCCGTTTGAGCCCCATTAACGTCCACGGAAGAAGAAGAATAATGGCGATTAATATCAAAAACCCACCAGATGCATAACAACAATGGCCATGCTTGCTGGCACAGTAGCAGGTCCCTCAACTAATCTGATTAAATCTGAGCGCATGTACATCTTTCTAATCACGTGATTCCTCCTGTTTGGATCCTTAACAACTATAAACTTTATCTCACGACAATTAACGCCTGCTGCTACAGATGCTGTACTTACACAAGCAAAGAACTATAAATATGTTGGTTAATAGCCATCCAGTGCAAAATTGATGATGATGTAAGTGTTGAACATTTTGCAAAGGCGGATCAGGGCAACTGTAGATCTTGTTCTTTGAAGTCCTAAATTAACAGAAAAAGGGTTAAAGCTCCCATCATTAAAAGCGTGAATGTATGAGAATGAAACTTTTATATCCTCTGATGATGTAAGTTCTTTAATTTATGTAAAAAAAAAATCTAATGATTCAGGATTAAAGCCATACATCTGCAATGAAACATCTGTATGGAGGCAGCTAAATTATGGATTTGCAAGAAAAAAAACCTTAAAAGATTTGTGGAAAACACTCTAAATGTCAGTTAGGTCAGAATGATTCTATCTGGAACAAAAACACTTCACCAAAAACACAATTTACATTAAAACACCCCGAGCGTTACTGTTTCTGTAAGCCAGACATCTGGGGATTTCATTTCATTTTATTGGTTTCTTCTAACATGCCAATAAAAAGAAAGATGGACAAGATCCGACTGCTGCAGCAAAATAGGATTCATATCAGACTTTATAATGCCAAGATGCTGTTTTGTGGGTGGGGCTGACATTCAGCTGTTTATTTATTATTATTTTTATGAATTATTTTAATTTAATTCAATCTTATTTTTCCCGTGTCCTGTCTGGCTGTGAACCAAACAGAATTGGTGTCTGAATGCTGGTGACAAGCCTTACAGGTTCACTCTCAGGTGGAGCATCAAAGTGTCTGCTTTTAATGTCATGCCTGATACTTAAAAATTTATTGTTATTGTTTTGGAATGCTTTGTAATTCCGACCAGACACGGAGTCAGAGGTGAGCGAGAAAGGAAGAGATGGGGGTGGGGGTGGGGGGGGTCCCACGAAAATAAACACTCAATGGTGAACAAGAGTCTGCTTCTAGACCTGCAGAAATAGAAAAACAAACAAAAAATAAATAAATAAGGGGACACAACAATACAACTACAGCAAGCTATCACAGCATCAACCTGATGAGGAAATATAAAATCAACATTGTTTTACTGAACAATCACGATAATAAATCACGGGGCATTTAGTGCCAGCCACAGCCTTAACACATGTGTTGAACGTGCCCAAGTCCATACTTTTGAGAGCACCATGTGAGCACCTGTGTGTGTACACACGCTTGTTTATGTAAGGTTTCTCTATAGGAGCATCCAATAGAGAATGTGAGGGGCCACAGATTTGTCCCCCAAAGATGCGTAGGAGATGGAGGGAGCTCCAAGTCCCAGAGATCCAGGAGCTGTCCCAGAGTGCAGGGACCCCAGAGAGACTGTAACCAGAAAAGCCCTTGCCCCCTCTTGAGAAGAGCAGAGGATTGCCCTGGGAGGCCACAACCAGCAGCTGCCTGAGTCCCGGGGGATATCAGCGGCAAGCCCACAGGCCCACCCACAGCCTCCCACCCCCTAGTCGGCCGAGCCCGGAACCCAGCAACCCGGGACTCAGGGGCGACCAGCCCCGCCGGGGACCCAACAGAGCCCAGGGACCCAGACCCCACCAGGCAGCCACCGGGATCGATCAGGCAGACTCCAAAAATCTTAAATCCCCTGACCTGGGAGCTGCGAACATTCAGGCAGACCTAGGCACCGCACTCCACACCAAGTGTGGCAGGGAGAGGGGAGGCGAAGATGTGTAGCAGTACAAGAAGTCCCAGGAGAGGGGAGGAGTCAAAGGCCCCACCTGACATATGCTGTCATACACAAACACAGTCACACACTCCCTCCCTCATGCTCACACATACACATGCAACCTAAGACTTACAAAAATGCATGCTAGACACCCACTCATGCTCCCCATTCACACCCTATTCACTCTGTTTATAAATGTAAGACAACACTTAATTTTTACAACATAAACACACTGAGCCCCTTTCATAGATGTGTAAACGTTGTTTTCAGCACCTCGGTTAGCGCCGAGGGATGCCTGCTTCGTTACCAGCACACAAAGGAGCCAGTTGGCTTCAGCACAGCCCGCATGAAGTTATCAGCTCTTCCAGAGAAAATGGAAAAACAAACACAAGCCCCATCCATCTTATTTGCTTTGGAGAGTGAGTGGAGTGTATCTATCTAACACTCCCGCCACTTACTTCTTCTCTAATCCATTCTTTTCTTCAGGACAAGAGATGGTTCTGGAACAAATGCGAACATGCGCAGCTGCACAAGTGCAGAGGTATGCTGTGTGTTTGTCATTCCTTGCTCAAGGAAAACATTTAAGTCGGTTTTTGCAACCCTTCTCTTTCAACTTCCTCCGCTGTTCCTCCTCCCCCTCAACGCCCTCACAAAGGTGATGCTGCTGCACAAAAATCTGCTCAGGAGTTGTTTTTGCAGCAACTCGATGAACACATGAAGAAGCACACTAAACAATATCGCAAGATGCTTCTTCCACATGCAGATGGAACAGTGTGGCTTGCAGCTGCATGTGATGCTGAAGATGCAAGTTTCAATGAACTGATTCACGTGATGAAAACTTCTCTGCTTTCTTTTTTTTCGGTCCCTGCAGATTCCTATGTATCACTTTTCCGCCCTTGTCCTGCCATACTTGTCCTTCCCTATACATCTGCAGTCATCAATTACAGCTGCTGTGTCCAGACTGTAAGGTGACAGCTCTAGCTTTGCACTGCAGGTCCTGGAAAATGACCAGGGAGAAAATATGAGGCCGTCTTGGGTGAGGGGCTGTGTCGGTAAACATGTCATATAAATTCTCCCTGTCTCTGACCTGCAGTGATTGTGTAATGAGTGATTGGAACAAAGGCAGAGATAATCATGGTGTTTCATCCCGGAGTGTCCCCTCTTTGCTCTGTCATCCCAAACGGTCACACGCCTGCAAACTTTGGTGAAACGTGATCCGTTATTCTGAGGGCGGGTCCTGATTTACTCCCCTGCAGTACATCAGTAACCAGTAACGGAGTTGTTTCTAATCCAGACACCTTCATATAAATCACCACCGCCTTTCTGGGTGGGTTTCTATGTAATTTGGTGTTAAATGTGCTTTAGAGCAAAAACCTCCAACGTTTCCTCCTTTATTCCACAGACAAGAGGAAACTATCGAGCTGCTGTCCTTGAGACTCAATGATATGTATCTGCGCTTTACCGCTTGTAGCTAATTACAGCATCAGAGGATGTCAGGCGCTTGGCTCAGACAGGCAAGGTGTTAGGCTATGATGTGCTGAGGCAAGCAGCAATGGATGGAGGTAAAGGGGAGAGGCGATTCAATGAATTAAGGAGACGGAAGAGTGGAGACCCAGGAGTGACAGGCTGTTGGCAGAGGGCACCACCCCTAAATGATGCTCATAGCTGGATTTAAAAAGAAAGAAATGTGGCTAGAATTTGTAGAAGCTGATTACAAGAAAAACTAGAATATGATCTGTTAATAAATCTTGTTATTGTTGCGGTGTGAAAACACAGTTTTGACAACTATATCTGACAGTTGAGAGAGACTTAAGAAGTGTTTTCACTCAGCGAGTAAAGCCCTGTTGAGAGGCTGTTCAGCTGTGTGTTAAGATAAACTAACATGCTAATTTCATGAGTTGAATTCAGTATATATTTTTAAAGCTTGATAAAATTGCAACACAGAACAGCAACAGAGCCAAACAACAAAAGAACATGTAACAGAAATAATATAACAGAAGTGATTAAATCATGGTGCTTTTAGTGCCAACCACAGCCCAAGGTAATGTGTCAAAACACCTGAGTCCATACTTGCGAGAGTAAATGCACTTTCTTTTCTGTATTTACATAACAGCATCACACAGTCGCTGCAGATTTGTCGGCTGCACTTCCATGGTGTGAATCGTCGGTTCTCCTGCATCTCAAAGGTTCTGGTCTGGATTGAGATCTGGTGATCTCGGAGGTCGTTGGTCTCCAGACAACTTATTGCCTTGAGGTGATCTCAGCTTTGTAACACAGAGCCTTATCTTCTTACTGGATGCAAGTAACTGAACACACACAGACTCAATAGACTGACCAGTGAAAGCGAGCTGTATTTGTTTCTCCTAAATGCATTCAAAAACACATTTGAGCCTTGAATGAGCTAGAGATTTTTAATTTGATCACTTTTACAAACTGTTTTCTTGTGGACCTGCAGCTGTGTCACAGTAGATCTACAACCCAGATAGGCATCTCTAAGTTGAAATGTTTCTTCCTTGAAGATCCAACTGCTGTTTTAGTAGCAGAGTACATCTTGCATTAGCTTCTGCTGATGCTGCATGTGACATACAGCTCAGTTATAGCCAGGCCACAAACAACTCTTCAGTGCATTCATGGCAACTTCTGGTGGATCCAGCTGTATATTTTCTCACTTTGCAAACCTAATCACCCATGGAACGAAATATTGTTGCTAACATTGTGTGCAGAAATCAGCTGTCATTCTAATATTATTCTGCCTGGAGAACACGTCTCCTCCAGGTTCTGACTCACTGGAAACTGAAATATCTCCGCCTTTTAGTTCTAGGAATTTATCTCCTGCAGAATTTTGAAGAAGCTCTTGGAGCGACTCAACCAGAACAAGGCGGTAAGTCCAGATGGTGTCTTGGATTCTTCTGCAGAGCAGCTGTGCACGTCTTTAACCTCAGCCTAAGTCAGAAGAAGATTCCAACGTTGTTGAAGACATGCTGCCGCATGGTAGCAAAAAAACAAAAACAAAAAAAATTACATAAAAAAACATAAAAAACATTCTCCTTCATCTGCTTTCAATTACCATAAAAAATCATTCCAACTAAATGAGAGTCCTGGAGAGACTGTTATTGGCCCACCGAAGTACCTTTGAGAAGCCAATATGCTTGTCGCCCTGGGTTGGAGGTGAAGATGCCATCAGTAATCCCATTCTTATCTGGACAAAGCAGGCAGCGCTGTGAGGAGGAGCCTGTTCTTTAATTTCTCCTGTGCCTTCACACAGTTCACCCTGCACTGCTGTTTGTGAGATGCTCCATAAAATACTGCCTGGTTTATTGACAACCTGACAGACGGGAGGCAGTTTGTGACACTGATGAGCTTCAGGGTGGTCAGCAGTCCAGGAGGACTGCAGGACGCTGCTCTTTCATCTTTTCTCTTCACACCTAAGATGAGCAGAACCCAAACCCAGCCACAGAAACGTCAGATCATTGTACTACTTAAAACCAGATGATGCTAATCTATAAATCTTCTGTGATGGAGAGTGCAATTTTCCCCATAACCATCTGCTGGGGCTGAACCTCAGAGCTCATGACTCAGAGAAACGAACCTGACTAATAAAAAGAGCAGCTTGTGTGCTTGGGTTGGGCCAGGGGTCTTTGCTGGAGGTCATTTGTGCCTGCGGCAATAAGAATATACAAGGACCAGCTGAAAATTTATGTCTCGATTCCCCCCTCTCATATTTATGTAACAGCTGGATCCCCAATTAAAACCATTCACTTTAACTGAAAAAAGATGTAATTTTCATGAACCATTTGCAGCTGCTGCACTTCATGGTTTCAGCTTCTGTCTATTTAAGGCCTCATCTCCCCAAAGATTCAGTCTGCTCTGATTTATCAACAGTGGCAGACAGGAAGACAGGTGCTCCGTCTTTTGTTGGAGACACATCAAACTGGCTACTGGGCAGACATTATGGAAATGTGTTGTGATATAACTACCAGTTCTTATCCCAGGGCATCTACTATTTTGTTCAAATAGAAGAAGCTGTTCTTAGATAACACTCAGGTCATCCTAGGGCTCTGGTGTATAGCAGACATGTCCATGTGAGATTCACAAGATAAGGATCACAAGGGGATTCATGTTAAGGTTGAACCTAGATACTTGTGTGAAATGTTGGTTTGTCTATTTTGGTTTTCTGACTTTGATATACAGATTTACCCTAATTTTATCTGCTAGATATAAAAAAGTATTTTCTCATATTCTACAAGAGTGCACCAGCTATAGTTATTTCTTCTTTTATTCCTACATAAAGCTTACGTAGCTAATTTTACAGGTCAAAGCTTCCAAACGAGCATTAATTATATAATTTAGAGGCAAATCCATTATTTTTAGCCTTTGTTTTCATGCTGGAACGCTAAACCACCCCGAGTCACTAGGTGGCAGCAGCACCCAGACTAATCTACGACGAGAAAATAATGCATGTTTACTATAGGGAGCCTAAGTCTCCTCCCCTTCCGGTCCGCTCATGGGTCCCTGGAAGAATGAAAAAATAAATGCAAGTCAGCGGGGCTAAAAGAGCTATTTTCTAATTCGCTTTGCCTTACGTCCTGGATTACACATATGTTGTGCTGCAATTTAAATGAAAAGTAACATGGGTTTTTCGACCATGCCAGTCACGTACTTTGAGATTTATCAGCTTGTAAAAGTTTTTTATTAGCATGACTACAAATCAGACGTCGGCACGTCGCATATGTGACGTCACCACATAATCTTTTCTCCTCTAGCATAGCTGCTACTTACCAAATGGCTAGATTTATGGTGGTTCATTCCTTATGAAGGAAGGATTTCAAGTTTGCTGAGCTTAAAGCCATTTTCCAGAGGTGTGACCAAGTCACTGCTTTGCAAGTCACAAGTAAGTCACAAGTCTTTCCGTTCAAGTCGAGTCAAGTCTAAGTCAAAGACTACCAAGTCCAAGTCGAGTCCAAAGTCAATGATGTCGAAGTCCAAGTCAAGTCCAAGTCCTTAACTTTGCATTTTCAAGTCATAATCAAGTCATCTGTCAAACTTCAATTCACATTAAATTTTGACAATGATAATAAATAAATTCCAGGAATAAAGCTTCTTAAAGCTTAATTTATTTGCTCAAACAAGCAGAAAGTGCAGCTGAACTTGATTATAAAAAAGTGCTGCTGCATTTAGCAGAACAAAATCAAACCCAGAACGAAGAATGATTCATGATTTTTGTCCATGTCGTGCCACTTTTGTTCTAAAATATCAAATAATCTCAAGTCATCATCAAGTCTACAGATACAAGTCAATTCAAGGCTCAAGTCATTGGCGTTCAAGTCCAAGTCAAGTCGTAAGTCTTTATAGATTTTATCAAATCAAGTCAGAAGTCATTAAAATAATGTCTCGAGTCTGATTCCATTCCAAGTCATGTGACTCGAGTCCACACTTCTGCCATTTTTCCTCAGTTTTCTCCGTGTCTGGTTTGATGACATCACTTTTGTGAAGCGCATTTGTAGTCCTGGACTTAATTTCACACTAAACCTTAAATAATGTTTCCCCCTATTCAAAAATAAGCATCTTCTTGGAATCAAAATGCATCTATAAATTTTATATGTGAAATCCATGGCACATTACAAGTGGAATTAGAAAATGGCATTTTTAGTCCCATTAACTTGCATTAATTTTTTCCATTCTTCCGGGGACCCATGGTCCATAAGTAGATGGATATGTCTTTGGCTCCCTATGGGGGCCGTGACACATAATATTTTGTTATTTCATCTAAAAAAAGAGCTGATTTAAGACCCAAAGCCAGTAAACAGGAGCGGCCCAGAAGTTATTTTCTGTATCCTTAAGAAGCCACTGCATCTCTTTGTTTTGTTCTAATATCGGGTCAAGAAGGCTAGAGGCTAACATTGAACTAACAATGCTAATGGTGAACTAAAAGCAAATAGTCGGCTCTAAAATTATCTCAAGCTACTTTTTCACTTACCAAAAACTCGATATTGCAATGAAATGTATGTGTAAAATGAATGATGACCGTGATGTTTTACTTTCTTTGACTCATTTGTGGAATGAGTTAGATGATGATTTGAAGAAATGTACTTCTTTACTAAAGTTTAAAGCAGGTGTAAAGTGTCACATATTTACAGGGTATGAAAAGTATGTATAGACATTAATGAATTTTCATTGTGGATATTTATATTGGGGAAAATAAAAGAAATGTATATTGGTTATGTATCTTAGGTGGAAAATAGGGTAGGCTAAAATAAGCTTTGCTTCTGCCTATTCCTTTTTTGGTTTAAATTCAAGTTGTTAATATTGTTTTGTTTGAAAAGAAAAATTTTATGTTAATGCTATAAACCAAAATAAAGACCGAAAGAATAAAGAAGACTCATTCACTACCAGCTGTTTCCTGATCGGTAAAGCCCTTCGCTGCCAGTGTTTCTTAGCATTTTTACAGTTGTTTTAAGAGTCACAGAACGTTGCGTGCTAGGATGATGTCAACGCCAAAACAACCAAAACAAAGAGTAGACTCACCTCTTACATCAGGAAGAATCTGCGCGTTTCGAGCGTTATCCGTTCTTTCATAATCCGTTGTGGAATTGTGATCGGCAGAAGCTTTTCCGGTTCGCACCTCGCTTTTTTTTACAGCAGCGGCCCAAAACGATCTCCTAACACATGGATTTTCTGCTTCCTGATCACGTGATGTGTGACGTATGCGGATGAAGATCAGCTTTAGAGCTGAGATGTTTGTTCTCACGGTGCGGGGGCTCGTTCCGATGCCCACACTGTAAAAAAATGCAAATGACGACTTTAGTCGTCATTGTCAGTGAACGGTTGGATTTAAAATGATGACTTTAGTCGTCAATGGCAGTGAATGAGTTAATGAGCCATTCAGAACTATAACAGCAATCTAACAGCAAGACAGCAAACTCCTCTAATGCTGGAGGGATACTACCATAATAAGTGTAGTAAGTGCTTCCTACTATATAACACCCAAGAGTACCAGCACCAGATAGTACATTGTATTTTTCTACTTATCTGTGTATGACTCCTCTTCACTTGTCATCAAGAATCTTCTGGTGCTGATCCATAACTGGAAATAGCCATGAAACTCATTGAACGGGAGTAAGAAAGTAACTTTTTGACAGAGGTGGAAAGCAACAAATTACATTTACTCACGTTACTGTAATTAAGTAGCTTTTTTGTAAATTTATACTTTTTAAGTCGTTTTTAAAAGCTGTACTTTTACTTTTACTTGAGTAAGTTTTTAAAAAAGAATTGTAATTCGCTACATTTTAAATCATATCCGTTACTGAGTAAAAATAAATTATAGGCTTAATAAATTAAAAATATTACGTGTAGCAGCGTTGGAACGGAAAGACACCTGCATGAGCGCCGCGTCTAAACCTTGTGGGGGTGTGGGTGTACACTTTAGCTCAAAGACATCGGTTCAGTTCCTCAACTCCCTGTTTACCTCCTCTCTCCCTCCTCTCCTGTGGGTTGGATCTCGCACCTTCGCGCACCGGTGTGACGTCATAAGAAATCTGCTCGGTTCGGTAGCCGGACTCGGTTCCGTGTTTTAATTGTGTTTCTCTACCGCTCCACACGGCAATGGCAAAATAACGTTTAGCGCTCATAACAAGCGGATTATCAGCGCTCTGCTCATAAAACAGAAAACCTGCAGGCCTCTGTGAGTTAAAACATCCTGATACTGTTCAGGTGTAAACATTGTGCTCCATCCCTGTGTTTGAACTCAGAAGATGCTTCTTGATGCCACAGATATGTGATGATTTAGCTTGTTTCTTTATTTTACTCCAGAATAAGAGATTAAATTATTACAAAAGCAGTTCAATGTAGTTAAATTAGTCATTCAAAAGATTCTAACATGCTGCAGTGTGTGTGTGTGTGTGTGTGTGTGTGTGTGTGTGTGTGTGTGTGTGTGTGTGTGTGTGTGTGTGTGTGTGTGTGTGTATTACACATATAGGACTGCATGAGACAGCATGGTTTCATCAAATTCATGCTGTCCTATATCTTGGCTGAAGTAATGGCTCAGCAAAATAACATATTTCATACATAATGACGTCTCTGCAGTGTTTATGATAATGTTTTATCTTATCTTTGGTCTTTGAGGTGTAACTTATCATGATACTAGCCTTTTAAAACATGTTAAAGTTTTACAAGAGGAGATAAATGCATAAATTTAAAGTTCATGTTTGGAGACCTACCTTCACAGTTTGGAGGCTCACGCTGGTGAGGAGACACCATTAGTTCTAGTAACACCTGGGCACCCAAGGCCTGTTCTGACAGGATGGACGTTACAGGACCCTTAAGGATTCCAGTTGGACGATTGGAGGATTATAATGAACAAAATGATTTCAGTGGTGAATGGTTAAATGAGTGAGTGAACCCACCACCAAGGATGAACTCTGCTAGCTTTAAAAATCAGCTGCTCTAAATAAGCATGATGGTCAGAGAGGAGCTCTAGGATGGACACGAATAAAGGAACTGTAATGTAGAGGTAAAGTAGGGCAGGGCCAACGTTAGTAGCTGTCATATGGTCCATCTGAAATGTTTGACTGCATTAGGCTTGTTATATTATGTGACAGGTTAGAGCACAGTCTCATGTTAGAGTTTTGTCATGAAAACATTGAGATACCTCACACACTGATAACATCTTAAAAAATTATTTTTTCTCAAAATAAAGAATAATTTTAACCACAGTTGAAACTTACCATCCTAGAAAAACCTCGTCCAATCAATGTGCACGTCCTGTTCTCACTGATTGGATAGAAATCCCTCCTTCAAGCTGAGTGTGTGTGTATGTGTGTGTGCGCACACACACGAGCAAATTGTGAACTGGCGTTGTGATTTAGCACTACTTAGATGTAGCCATCCTTACGCTGACAAAAATGTAACCAACTTTGTAACTAAGTAACTTTTACTTTGAGTACATTTTGTTTACGATACTTTTTACTTTTACTGAAGTAAAAATTTTGGCAAGTACTTTTACTTGTAATTGAGTAAAAAATTATCAAAGCATTGGCACTCGTACTTAAGTAGGAAATTTTAGTAGTCTTTCCACCTCTGCTTTTTGATTAGAAAAATTGGCTGTATTACCCAAATTTGACAACAGGATGTCATTCTTACATGTTGCACCTTTAAGTTACAGACTTCTTGGATACTTCCACTTTACGTAAAGTGTGTATTTTCCCTGGTGATGGGGGCAGTAGTTACCTAAATAATTGCAAGCAAGCATTATGTTTGTGTTCAAGTAAGACCTTACCGGCAGATGGCCATTAGGGTAAAAAATCTTTGAGAGTGCAACCTCCAGCAAAATAACAAGAACATCGGATTCCCTTTCATTACTTGCAATGAGTGAAGAGGTAAATGTGTAAAAGAACAATGTTTGTTAATGCTGAAAGTTAATCATTTGCTACAAATCATTAAATGCATTCTGTCCTCAAGGGCTTCCATAGCAGGAAACATGGCATCCAATATGGCGTCGCCCAGAGACTTAGACCTGCTCCCATGTATTTTCAAGAGCATCTGGCTGCAGACATCAGCTGGCGTCTTTGCCGTGACAGGAAATGACGTATCCGGAAAAACAAGTGTCACTAACTTCACCGGAAGTCATTACCTTTGCCGGAAGTAGTTTTTTTTTTCGGGTCATAACCTTTGCCGGAAGTAGTTTTTTTTTTCTTGAATACGCTTTATTGACAAAGCACAAAAGTAGTTTGAATTTGTCAAAACCATACCGTGTCGTTTTTCTCTTCGATTTGTACATATTTAAGAGAAAAATTACACGGTGGGTCATTACCTTAACCAGAAGTCATTACTTTCACTGGAAGTAGTTTTTTAAAAAACAAAACTTACCGGAAAAAGCTTTTTATTTCGGATTTTTTTTTCTCTTCAGATCTGGACTGGCAAACTTAAGTAACATTGTTACCTGCGTTGCATGAAAATTGAATATTAAATCCCTTTGTCCTTCAGACAGGGACTTTTTATGACAGTAGCACATACATACATGTATATATATATATATATATATATATATATATATATATATATATATATATATATATATATATATATATATATATTCATACACACATATATACATATATATATATATATATATATATATATATATATATATATATATATATATATATATATATATACACACACACACACACACACACACAATAAAAGGCTGTAAAGTGAATTTAAAAAACTTATGGAAAAAATGATAACACATTAAACTAAGACTTTTCAAAATGTGCAAACAAAATAGTACTTGCTAAATATTCAGTTTTATTGTTAAGCCCAAGATGAACTTTTGACCTACACCAATTGAAAAAAAGTACAGGACTCCCAGAAGCAGTGAAAAACATTTCAGCAACACTCCTCTCTCACCAGCAACAAAAATGAGTTATTAAATATCCATAACACTGTCCTATTGTGTATCACAGGAGCTCATTGCAACAGAATTTAACTACTACAGCTGATAACTATTTAGCTAGTTGGTATTTATTTTGAGTGAAAGACAATAAAACCAAAGAAACACTTTATTTCACAACCATTTTATTTTGGGTACAAATGAATTTGCTGAAGCATGGCTTTCTCAGCTGCATATTGATTCATCCCCTCCCATTTTTCCAACACATTTATTGTTACCTGAAATACATGCAGGATTACTTCAACGTCGTCGTCTTCTTCCGCTTATCAGGGTCCAGGTCGTGGGGGCAGCATCCCAACTAGGGAGCTCCAGACCGTCCTCTCCCCGGCCACCTCCACCAGCTCCTCCGGCAGGACCCCAAGGTGTTCCCGGACCAGATTGGAGATGTAACCTCTCCAACGTGTCCTGGGTCGACCCGGGGGCCTCCTGCCGGCAGGACATGCCCGAAACACCTCCCCGGGGAGGCGTCCAGGAGGCATCCTGGCCAGATGCCCAAACCACCTCAACTAGCTCCTTTCGATCCAGAGGAGCAGCGGTTCTACTCCGAGTCCCTCCCGAATGTCCGAGCTCCTCACCCTATCTCTAAGGCTGAGCCCGGCCACCCTACGGAGGAAACTCATTTTGGCCGCTTGTATCCGCGATCTTGTTCTTTCGGTCATTACCCAAAGCTCATGACCATATGTGAGGATTGGGACGTAGATCGACTGGTAAATCGAGAGCCTGGCTTTCTGGCTCAGCTCCCTCTTCGACAGATTGGTTCAGCGTCCGCATCACTGCAGACGCTGAACCAATCCGCCTGTCGATCTCCCGATCCCTCCTACCGTCACTCGTGAACAAGACCCAGAGATACTTAAACTCCTCCTCTTGAGGTAGGACCTCTCCCCCGACCCGGAGTTGGCAAGCCACCCTTTTCCGGTCGAGAACCATGGATTTGGAGGTGCTGATCCTCATCCCAGCCACTTCACACTCGGCCGCGAACCTACCCAGCAAGAGCTGAAGGTCAGAGCTGGATGAAGCTAGGAGGACCACATCATCCGCAAAAAGCAGAGACGAGATTCTCCTGCCACCAAACTCTGTTAAGGATTACTTCATACACTGTCAAATGTTTTCGAAAAGTAACTTTTATACCAATCACTGCTGAAGACTGCGTTGTACCTCTGGAACAAGGACATCAAACACCAAGTCCAGAAACTGGAACTCTCCCTTCTTTATTAGTTTATCTATTCCAGAGCATGAACCAATCCGCTCTGTCAGCTCGTCAACCTATAAAACACGTTAACATAAAAATGAACAAAACGTTCCTCTCAGCATTAGACAACAGACCCAGGTGGCCCACTGACCATGCATCCACATAAATAAATGTGATGCAGCTTATTAAAAGTCAGTATACATTTACCTGTGCATCAGCAAAGTGGAACATCAGTGGCTTTAGTCTTTGCTTTAACTTAAGCGAGACACCTGGATTGTGCCACAGATACATGAGGCCAGACTTCACTCTACCGCTGCAGAGATCCTTATACAGAGTCTGAGTAAAGACAAGAGTTAAAAATAAGCAACATTACCTCAGAAAACAAGGGATTGCATTATCCTATGTCCAATTTTAGAGTCTTAATTTATTATAATTAAACATTACCTTGATTTCACCATCTGAAATCACTGCCTGGGTTCCATTTTTCAAAGCCTCGATTGTCCTGTAATTTAGATAAAAATACATCTTATTAGCAAATGAAGAATACAAGCACATGTAAGGAGTTTTGTCAGGGTCACTTGAAGAAGTCCGATATTCATTTTAGATCTATATTTAAGGCCTGTAACTCCTGAATGATTTGCAGCTACATGTGCTTAAATCCGGTAATATTAATATAAACCAAACCCGATCAAAGCAGTCAGTGGACAAAAATATCTATTTTTTATAAGGATAGGATTATTCTGAAACAGAATCAGAAGGAGGGCGGCATTAATTAGAGAAGCGGCTACTATTTCAAAGTTATTGTACCTGTTGCATATCACCTGATTTGTGCAACCACAGTTGAATGACCCAGCACAATACCACACAATAACTGAAAAATATTTAGAGATATTGAAAGCTAAGCTTGTCCAGAAAATACATTTTATTTCTGGGTGCACAGGACCAGTTCCAGTGTGGGCCAGATGCTGAAAAATAAATTCATAAATCTGTCTTTTTTGAAGTTTCACAAATCAGAGGAAGGTTTCACAAATCACAAACTGCATTCCTACGAGCCCAGAATAATCTAAAACAGGTTTGAAGAGTGTATGTATTGTAGGTTTTGAGCTAGAGCAGAATAAAAATGGTCAGAGTAGAGAAAAATTGGGTGTATTAGCCCTTTAGCCATTTCCCGAATCGGAAGCTAACTTTAGCCTCGTATGAAACCTAGTGATTGAAACCACTTACAAATCTCTGAAAATCTACGCTTTTTAATTAAAAAAGGGTATTAATAACGTTTCAGTCAAGTCAGTATTAGAAATCGTGGTCTTTATATCATATCTAAATTATATATAAAGTTAATATTATTACTTTAACTGTTTTAACAAACAGGGAGACCAGAAAAATCAAATAGCTAAGTTAAAACTAAGCTACAATTGCTGATTGCTTTATTTATGTAGCTTTTGTGTTAGCTAGCTTGTGAACTCCCTGCATTCGTTTTAAGACTGCGTGTTAATATTGATACAATTAGCTATGAAACACGGTGCCTTTGCAATAATTCTCTGGTAAAGCTTTAAACGCTATAGTGCCTACATTTAAGAACTAAGAACGGTTGCAACAATTAGTTAATTTCATCGTTATCTTTCTTTCTTTATCCATCATCCTTATCCTTACCTTTCCTCAATTGAAACCCGTCGAGTATGGTTGAAACAAAAACAACGTAGCGGCCGCCAAAAAAAGACCAACTTCCTGCCGAGGTCTTTCGCTCGTTGATTTTCCGGTAAAAGTAATGACACGCCATCTTGCTCTCGACACACCAGCTGATGTCTGCAGCCAGGTCCTACTCTGTATTTTAGACCCGATTTCTCTAATCATATGTTATGAAACCGCCAATATTTTTCAACAACTGGGTATCTTTTTAAATTCATTTACAACAACATTTCAATGGATATTTCCAGAGACTAATTATAAAAACTGAAAATTGTAACAAAGTTATTTTTTTACCCCTCCATCTGTACTTTACCCTAAGTAAAAAAAATCAAGTACTTTTTCCACCATTGCTCTCTACTCTCGTAAAGTTGGCTGGACTATTGACTACTGAGAACCAATCTCCTCCTTGTCACAAAACCAACTTTTTTGGAGAGCCTGTCTTTTTCAAACTGCCAGTGCTCTTCATGCTCCTGCCTAATCTCCACAGTTTCGCCTCCCTTCCTCTCTCCAGGGATGCCTGGATCTTCCTCCCCTGAAAGTGAGAAATGAAATAGGCTCATGAGTCCACATCCTTGTTCCCCAGCCACATAAATAACAGTAATTCTTCATCTTTGCTATTGTGACTGCACACGGAGCCCCATGCATGTTGAAACTCTGAGTTTAGACAGTTACAAAATAAATAAATAAATGAAGGAATATGGAACAATCAGGACAAGTCTTGATCTAAAAAAGCAATCTTTTGAATGAAGACATTTCATAACTCTAATTCAGTTTTGGTTTTGAGATGATCCTTTTGTGAGTTTTTAAAAGTGTATATGTGCTTAAATCCCAGTTTGCTATGTTTCCAGTCAGTATAATTTGTGTGCTGTGTTTTTGTTGTGAAACTGTATATAAATGGTGTTCATTTGTTTTTATATTCATATGGAGCGCTGAAGGCATGACATGAGACTGAGTCAAACAAACTCCGTGTTTTTTTATTGCTTCTTTGTGATTTATCATCTTTTGCCTCATACTCTAAGTTGACCCTCTCCATTATTCCACATATGAGTTATGATTGGTCCAACATGGTTGTAACACAAGGGACAGAGGTGTCCTTATTGTACTGCTGTCAGGTGATAAATTACTTTGACCTCCATGCGGAACTGTTAACACACCAGGAATAAAATATATGGCTGCAGCTCTCTGTGTTTCCAGAATTTCAAGCAGTTGGAAATGACAGATCCTCCCTTTTGTCCTCATTTCTCTTCATTCACTTTTTATATAAATCCAAGAACAGCAGTCGGGTTGTTATCACGAGGTCATGTGATGCCCTGCTGTCGGCATCACTGTCAGCATAAAACACTTAGTTCTTATTTATTAATGACTCTACACAAACTTTGTGAATCTTGTTTTACAAGGTGTTTTTGAAAAGGATGAAGTTGTTACTGTCAGCTGACATTTGGATCATTTAACGGTAGAAAAAAAGTTGATAAGTGTCATGGAGAAAAACTTAAAAAATTTTTGTTCCTCACATATTTTCTGAATTTATTAAAAGGAAATTTTGGTCAATATTCAAGCTCATTTTTCTACCAAAGCTATAAATGATTACTATCTTGTAGCTAGCCTGAACATCCTCTGTTCAGAGAAGTGGAGATGACAGGACTGGCAACAAGCAGTCAGTGTGGTTATGTGTGTACTGACCGACATCTAAGTCGATCCAGGTCGATTTTATTGTAATAAGCTGGGAGTGTTTATCCTAGTTTACATGCGCATCAGAAAACCAGCTTCTCAAATAAAGTTTGTTCCATTCTGGTACAGTAGGTGGCGACATGCCCCTTTCATGTTGGCATTTCCTGTTAGCTTATAGCAACACCAGTAGTATATAGAGGCTGGCGGGAGTGAAGCAGATGGAATTGAAGCAGGATAGCACAATGAAGGAATGCACAACAACGACGCTGCAGAAAAGCTTATTTGGTACGTGCTGCTCTGTTTCACGGTGTTACGCGTGTTTCTTTGTGACGATGGTGTTGTCAGAAGACCACTTCCGGGATCTTGTCACATCCGGAACACGAGCATCCTACCGGTTTAGTTTGGCTGACCTGTTTACATGCAGGATGCAATGGGATTGCTACCACATTATCTGGGTGCTTCAGCTTGATTAGAACTAGTTCGACATCAGCCAGACTAAAACGTTTACATGCACTTAAAAAACAACGTGAGGCTTTTTAGGACAATAATTTGGTTTTCTGATGTGCCTGTAAACGCACTGAGTGAAATACATGGAAAACACAGCTGGGGGTCCAAACACCTTTCGTCCACATGGTTGTAAAAATAAATAGCACCAAAAACAATTCTTTCAAACACTGATCAAAATGAAGCTAATTCTCCTTTGTCTGCATTTGCTTGTAGATGTAAACAACCGGGGTTTTATGATCCAACGTCACTGCCTTGACAAAACTACTCCAACGTTACATGTGTGACCTATGTTTTCATTTGCTTACTTGTTTTTACAAGCTAGCTTACAGCTCTATGTAGAAACCACAGGCGAAGGACGTTGTTGTAATTAATTGCAACCTAGTCACATGTCCAAGGAAAGTTTTGGGAAACTACTGCCACCTACAGGCTTGGCATGCTTATGGATGTGCTTCACAAAGCACTGGAATTTTTTAGCTGAAAACAAGGTGGTGTGGACCACAAGATTGTTTCTAGATGGATGGGGGAGGATTTTTGGTTTTGCAAAACCCGATTACACGTGTGTTTTACGAAGGATCTTGTCTGACTCCTTTTTGTTTTTGTCATTTATAAGACTTATGGCATCTAGATGTTTATTTTATTTTTATTTTATTTTTTTGTAAAATCACCTTTGTAATTGTAATTCTAAAATCTCTTTCTTGATAAAATAAGTCAAACCTGTTTCCATTTATGATTCTTGGAGTTGAAACGCTGAGTGAGTGCAGCGATAGTCTCCAACTGTGGGTGAAAGTAAAAATAATATGTGATGAATTTTTAGCACAAAATGACCCAATTTTCTGTTTTATTCTTACATTGTTCTAGTCGGAGTTCATTGTTCTCATAAACTGGCGTCTAATTGAAATGTTTGAATGCCAGTGATGCATTATTCTGCATCACAATTTCTCAGTTTCTTTTAAAAAGGCCTTCTTAGAATTAGGAAAGGATGGATGTTAATGATGATCTTCAGTTTCACTTCTGATATAATGGAAACAAATGGCAACTACTTTTTTTTGTCCTGAAGTACCAGAAAAAATTAGCACCTTTTGACTAATTGGAGAGGAAGCTTGCACCTAAAAAACAGCTAATTCAATTGTTTCAATTTAATTATTCTCCAACAAAACCACATAATTGAAATAGTTAATGAACAATTTCTTCCGTTTTAACAGGAAACTGTTTTAATTTCATTGTTAATGTGTCAAGAGATCCCCTGATTAACCTTTTAGGGGAATAGCTGGAGGTGCTGCCCTAAAAAAAGAAGGAAATTAATAAACCATTCAAGGTCATATTACATTAGATTATGCAAGGAGACATGTGTCTGCTGCTGAGAGAGGCTACGAGGTAAAACGGGGTGAGGGCTCATTTTTCTTCAAGTTAAATTCAGTTATCCGACACTGTTTTGCTCCAGATAAATCATTAAAAGCCTATTTGGGTTTAATATGCTATCAAGTCCTTACGGTTCCTCTCAATGTCATATATCTGGTCCAGTTTACTTCAATTCTCTTCTTTCCTTTCCCTGTAAATAAATAAAAATGCCAGGAAGGTATGCGCACACACGGCACATACCTTCCCCAAGTCTTCACATTTCATCTCAGATCCCAACCAGAGCACTGAGACCACTCCTCCAGCAGGATGAAGGGTTCTTTAATCTGTAATTTGCTGCAATCAGAGAGCCCAGACCTTCGGGTTAAAGAGTCAGACACTTGAAACGGATCCCATCACAGCATACAACAGCACACTCTCTATTTTCCCTTCTTGCGTCGGCTGCTTCGCCCCACTGGCGAGGATTATTATGGGGTCAGCCATGACACCTCTGATTTGGAAAGGTGTAGTCCTAGGCTTTCTCTCCCAGTCTGCAGCTGAGGTTTTTTATTCTGCAGCGGGGAGAATAAAAGTGTTATGACACGGTGTTTTCCTATTTGTGCAAAAGTGACAATCAAATTGATGCTGTGACACTCAGTTTGAACTCTAAATCCAAACAGCTGTTGTTCAGTCCATCACATCACTCCTTCAAAATAAAACCACTTTTATCTGGCTACAAAATAAGACCAATTTCTTCATAAATGTTCTCTTTGTTTGTGAATGCCATTTTATTTCCTTTATATTTATTTAAATGTAAATTTCAAATTATTTCTAACCATATTATTAGATCACAAATTACTTTGAGATTTAATCCACTCATTCCAATAAAAAGCAACTGATGTATACAACTTATTAATTCACCACTCTCTAATATTAAAATGTAAAACATTTTTTATTGATGATTTCTAGCTTCACATTTCAGCAGAGTTCAAAACAAACAGCCACTGAAAAGCACACAGCGTGTATTAGATAGCTCAAAATGAATAAATGACCGGGCTGGACTGTAATGTCAGCTAGTTAAACAATCCTTTGTCTAGGTGATTTTTTTTTCTTTTTTTTTTGTTGATTCAGTGAGTATTCAAATAGCAGTAGAACACGACAGCCCTTTGGGAAGATGTGGTTCTTGGAAAAAATAAGGAGTGGCCAAAACGGTCAAACTGCGATCCAATGGGCTGTTGTGTGTGGAACGCACTAAGTGGCAAAGAATGGGAGGAATGGGAGGCTAAAATCAAAGAGAGCTGACACAAAAAAAAAAAACCAGCGGCGCTGCAAGTTTGTCATGGTGCCCCAAGCGAAAGCACAAGGAAGCTTCAGGTAGTGCAGTTCTGATTTGATTTAAAGTGGTTTTGGCCCTCTGAGGGGGCCCTTGGGGCCAGGGGGCCCCACACAATTGCCTGCCCTGCCTGTCTGCACGCAGCACCTCTGAAAATGATTCTTGCAATAATAAAGAGTTCAGTTAGGTAATGGAATAAAACTTCTGCACGGAAAAAGGGTTCAGTCGACCACTAGGTCAAGTTATATCTGGTAAGTAAGAATTTAGAATTAGTACAACTTACAAGGCAGTCATTCCTACTAAAGACCACTGCAAATGTATTGATTAGAGTGTGCCACACTATTAAGGTACAATTCCTTGTAATACTTATTGTTTGATATATTTGATTTGCTGACTTTCTTTGTATTATTTTTTAACTTGGGACAAAAAGTCTCCATCCATCCATCCATTATCATCTACTTATCCGGAGTCGGGTCGCGGGGGCAGCAGCCTAAGGCGAGAGGCTCAGGCTTCCCTCTAATGGGGCCAGCTCCTCCGGGGGAATCCCAAGGCGTTCCCTGGCCAGGTGAGAGACATAGTCCCTCCACCGTGTCCTGGATCTACCTTTAGGTCTCCTCCTGGTTGGACGTGCCCGGAAAACCTCACCAGGGATGCGTCCAGGAGGCATCCTGACCAGATGCCCGAGCCACCTCAACTGGCTCCTCTCGATGTGGAGGAGCAGCGGGTGTACTCTGAGCCCCTCCCAAATGACCAAACTTCTCACCCATCTCTAAGGGAGAGCCCAGCCACACTTTGAAGAAAACTCATTTTGGCCACTTGTACCCGCGATCTCGTTCTTTCGGTCACTAGCCAAAGCTCATGACCATAGGTGACGGTAGGAACGTAGATCGACCGGTAAATTGAGAGCTTAACCTTCTGACTCAGCTCTCTCTTCACCACGACAGACCGGTGCGGATAAAGCACCAATCCGCCTATCGATCTCACGCTCCAGTTTTCCCTCACTAGTGAACAAGACCCCGAGATACTTAAACTCCTCCACTTGGGACAGGACCTCATCCCTGACCCAGAGAAGGCATTCTACCCTCTTCTGAATCAAGACCATGGTCTCAGATTTAGAGGAGCTGATTCTCATCCCAGCTGCTTCACACTCGGCTGCGAACCGCTCCAGAGAAAGCTGAAGATCACATTCTGATGAAGCCAACAGGACCACATCATCTGCAAATAGCAGAGACCTGATCCTCAGGCCACCAAAACGGATGCCCTCCACACCTTGGCTGTGCCTAGAAATCCTGTCCATAAAGGTTATGAACAGAATCGGTGACAAAGGGCAGCCTTGGCGGAGTCCAACTGTCACTGGGAACGAGCCCGACTTACTGCCGGCAATGCAGACCAAGCTCTGATACCGGTCATACAGGGACCTAACAGCTCGTATCAGAGGGCCTGGTACCCTACACTCCCGGAGTACCCCCCGCAGGTCTCCCCAAGGGACACGGTCAAACGCCTTCTCCAAATCCACAAAACACATGGAGATCGGTTGGGCAAATTCCCACACACCCTCCAGAATCCACCTAAGGGTATAGAGCTGGTCCAGTGTGCCACGGCCAGGACGAAAACCACATTGCTCCTCCTTAATCTGAGGTTCAACAATCCGACGGACCCTCCTCTCCAGAACCCCTGAATAGACTTTACCAGGAAGGCTCAGGAGTGTGATCCCCCTGTAATTGGAACACACCCTGTGGTCCCCCTTTTTAAATAAGGGGACTACCACCCCGGTCTGCCAGTCCAGTGGGACTGCCCCCGATGTCCACGTGATATTGCAGACGCGTCAGCCAACACAGCCCCACAACATCCAGAGCCTTAAGGAACTCTGGGCGGATCTCATCCACCCTTGGAGCCTTGCCACAGAGGAGCTTTTCAACAACCTCAGTGACCTCAGCACCAGAGATTTGAGAGGCCAACTCAAAGTCCCCAGACTCTGCTTCCTCACTGGATGATGTGTCGGTGGGATTGAGGAGGTCTTCGAAGTATTCTGCTCACCGATCCACAACGTCCTGAGTAGAGGTCAGCAGCACACCATCCCCACTATAGATTGTGTTGGTAGCGCACTGCTTTCCCCCCCGAGGCGCCGGATGGTGGACCAGAATCTCCTTGAAGCCGTACAGAAGTCTTGCTCCATGGTCTCACCGAACTCCTCTCATGCCCGGGTTTTTGCCTCGGCAACCACTCGAGCCACGTTCCGCTTGGACTGCCGTTACCCGTCAGCTGCCTCTGGAGTCCCAAAGGCCAGAAAAACCTGATAGGACTCTTTCTTCAGCTTGACAGCAGCCCTTACCGCCGGTGTCCACCAGCAGGTTCGGGGGTTACCACCACGACAGGCACCGACGATCCTGCGACCACAGCTCCGGTCGGCCGCCTCAACAATGGAGGCACGGAACAGGGTCCATTCAGACTCAGTGTCCCCCGCCTCCCCCGGAACATTTTGGAAGTTCTGTCGGAGGTGGGAATTGAAGCTCCTTCTGACAGAAGACTCTGCCAGACGTTCCCAGCAGACCCTAGCGATACGTTTGGGCCTGCCTGATCTGACCGACATCCTCCCCCAACCATCTGAGCCATTATGGATAATCCTTGATCGGGGGGTCATTCCTCCCAACCACACCTTTCCAGGTCTCACTGTCGTTGCCCACATGAGCGTTAAAGTCCCCCAGCAGAATGAGGGAGTCACCGGAAGGAACGCTTTCCAGCACCCCTTCAAGGTCTCCAAAAAGGGTGGGTAGTCTGAACTGTAGTTTGGTGCATAAGCACAGGCCACAGTCAGAACCTGTCCCCCCACACGTAGGCAGAGGGAGGCTACCCTCTCATTCACTGGGGTAAACCCCAACGTACAGGCACCAAGATGGGGGGGGCAACTAGTATGCCCAGTCCACCCCTGCTTGGCGCCTCTCAGTGGGAGCAACTCCAGAGTGGTAGAAAGTCCAACCCCTCTTAAGAAACTGGTTCCAGAGCCAGAGCCATGCGTTGAAGTGAGTCCAGCTACATCTAGTCGGAACCTCTCAACCTCACACACCAACTCAGGCTCCTTCCCCACCAGAGAGGTCACATTCCATGTGCCAAGAGCCAGCTTCTGTAGCCGAGGATCAGACCACCAAGGTCCCCACCCTCGACCGCCCCCCATCACACACTGCACCTGACCCCTTTGGCCCCTCCCAAGAGTGGTGAGCCCATGGAAAGGGGGACCCACGTTTCCTCTTCGGGCTGTGCCTGGCCGGGCTCCATGGGTGAAAGCCTGGCCACCAGGCACTCGCCAGCGTGCCCCACCTCCAGGCTTGGCTCCAGAGGGGGCCCCGGTGACCCACGTCCGGGCGAGGGAACACGGTTTCCATTCATATAATTCATCATAAGAGGTCTTCGGGCTGCTCTTTGTCTGATCCCTCACCTAGGACCTGTTTGCCATGGATGACCCTACCAGAGGCAGAAAGCCTCAGACAACTTAGCTCCTATGATCACTGAGACACTCAAACCCCTCCACCACGGTAAGGTGGCAGCTCAGGGAGAGGACAAAAAGTCTTTTTTTTATCTTTGTTCTGCTTCCTGTCACCTGATCATAAGAACTAAACATCACACCTACTTTCTGCTCAGTTTGCACAGTTCTCAGTCGTCCATCTTTTAACAAGATTACCGTTTAATGTTCTTGCAGTCCTGTGACGAAAAACAGTTTTCCAGCATTCCATTTGTACAGTGCAGGTACTTTTCGTAAAATGCTTCACCCAATCAAGTCCTTAGAGGTCTCTGTCCTGCATGTTTTAAATGTTTCTCTGCTCTAAAACATCTGAATCAAAGGGTTACATTTACCCCTCAGCATGTCAACTTCTGCAGAAGCCTCTTAATTACCCATTCATTTGAATCAGGTGCTTCAAAGTGGAAAAACATCTGACACATGCTGGTTCTGGCATTCAAGCACTGGCATTTGGTGATCACAACACCAAATGACTGTGCTCCCCATTTAGCATCTACATTTCCGTTCCAGTGATGTGTGCCATAAAATCAGAAGACACTTTTTCTTCATAATGAAACAATCTCTGCTGTGTGGAAACTTGTCAGCTTGTCTCTTTTCAGATTCTTGATAAACACGTGGCAACGATCCACATTTCTATCTTTTTTAAGTCACTTAAGGACCACCAGAGAATCTCCATAATTATTGCACTCCTTAATTAAAACTGTAATTTAAAGTCAAAATCTTTTGATTAATCCCAACATCCTCCTTGTTGGTTTGCAAGTGTCCTAGAAGACGGCTGCAAATGCTTGTGGATCCATGGGAAACAGATTTAAAAAAAAGGAAAAACATTAATTTAAAGAAATAATTATTCATACAGATCTCACACTTTGGTATCTACTGTCCCCGTATCTGGACTGGGAGGGTTTGTCTTAAATATGAAGCTAAAGGAGTCGACTCTGGGATTACCAGCTAATTAGTGCATGTGTGTCATGGGATTAATTAATTCAGAGCATTTACATATATTCTGCCTGCTAATTGGCATCACTGTGCCACAGCTGAGATATTGAAGACTGCTGAAGTTTGTTTGCTCCGAGCAAAAGTAAATATGTCAACCTTGTGCATGTTGTTGTTGCTCTATTGGCTGTTTGAAATGCGTACAACACACCAAGAATATCAAGTGAAAAAAGTGTATCCAAAGGTTGTTGATCAATGCCTTTGTTTTTCAGAACAAGCTGCAATTTTGTCCAAAATATTTATTGTATCACTCCTGCCTTGTTCAGATAACGTTTTACATGGCACACTGAAACTTCTCAGATCAGATCAGATTTCAGATTTATTGGCCAAGTAAAATTACATTTACAAGGAATTTGTCTTCGGTAGATGTTCGCTCTCGAAAACATACAACAACCATAATAAATGAGAATAAAAATACCTAAAAACACATAAGAACATGTATACCCACACACATGTTCATTTACGCACACACCTATATACATATATACATACCCACACACACACACGCACGCGCACACACAGACACACACACATATCCATAAGCATACTGATTAAGTATTAAAAACTATAGTAAAAGGATGGTAAAATAATCTACAGATTCAGGAGAGAAATGGCTGAAGGAAAGAAACTGTTCTTGTGTCTGGTAGTTTTTGTGTACAGTGATCTATAGCGTCTGCCAGATGGGAGGAGATGGAAGGGAGTAGATGCAGGATGTGTGGCATCTTGGACAATATTCACTGCCTTTTTCCTGATCCTGCTGATGTACAGTTACTGGACAGAGGGCAGTTGGGCACCAATGATTTTTCCTGCTGTTTTAATCTAAAGCAGGGGTGTCAAATATGCGGCCCGCGGGCCGGATCCGGCCCGCAAGCGGGTTAAATCCGGCCCGCAAGATGGTTGTGTAAACTTTACAATGTAGAGTGAAAATAAACTTATCAGTGTGAGCAAGTTTCCTTTGTAATGAGTATAAATAAAACAAAGCTGCACCCAAGGCTCACACAAGAACTTGAATCACATCCTGAAGTTGGCCGCCACTCAGGATGTGACTTCTAATATTGATGTGCTGGTGAAAGCTAAAAGATGTAAAGTAAAATGAGTCAAATATACTTTAAGTGCTGCATGAAACTGATCTAGCCATGTGATCTGTGAGCTCTTTGAATCACTAAGGAATGTTTTTATTTGTTGATTTTTTTTTTTTTTTCAAATTTTCAAGTACACTTCAGGTGTTGTACTTGTACTACACTGTCCTCAGGCTCCAGCCTTGTTTTATATCGATTGTATTAAAACAAAGAAAACAATCTGAAATATTTTTTTAATTTACCGGTCTGGCCCACTTGGGACTAGACTTCCCTCAATGTGGCCCCTGAGCTAAAATGAGTTTGACACCCCTGTCTAAAGCTTTAAAATTTATAAAAATTCAATGTATAAATTGTCTTAAATGTACAAAAATAATGTAAATTAATTATAACATATTTGTGGATGAAAGACTCATTTAAAGTATCTTTCCAGAATTTTTCCCTTTCAGAAATTATGTTTGATTTGTCAGAAACCCATAAAAGTGATTATCTTATCATGCACTGTGATATAATGTAAGCAACACGCCTTTTTTTTTTATACGCACACCCCCGCCAGTTGAGCAGTCTCGGGCATCTGGTCAGGATGCCTCCTGGACGCCTCCTGGACGTGAGGTTTTCTGGGCACGTCCAACCGGGAGGAGGCCTAAAGTTAGACCCAGGACACGATGGAGGGACTATGTCTCTCACCTGGCCAGGGAACGCCTTGGGATTCCCCTGGAGGAGCTGGCCCAAGAGGCTGGGGAGAGGGACGCCTGGGCCTCTCGACTTAAGCGACTGCCCCTACGACCCGACTTCGGATAAGCGGATGAAAATGGATGGATGGATGGATGGATGGATGAATTTACTGTATAGTCTGGCCACGACCCATAGACATATCTCAGGCTTGGGATCTATGGTTGTCTTTCAAACTGTCTCCACATTCTACTGGACAACAACCAATGTGACATATTAACAGCTAGTCAGTTAGTCAACGGGGCAGTCCCTCACTCTGTCGAAGAAGACGCACAAACTAGGAAGTGAGTGTCGGACCGGAAGATGTTTGAGCTTCACCTGACATGTTCTCAAACATTTAACCTGATGAAATAAAGATTGAATGCTAATAGCTTGGGCTAGCATTAGCAGTAGCTCAAACTAGCATTAGAAGGCAGTAGTAGCTCGGGCTAGCATTAGCCAGGGCTGCCAAATTTTTAACTTTTCAAAGTGTGTGTGTGTGTGTGTGTGTGTGTGTGTGTGTGTGTGTGTGTGTGTGTGTGTGTGTGTGTGTGTGTGTGTGTTGTGTGAGATATTGGAGGTGTGACATGAGAGCATGTGAAGATGGTCAAATGTGTGTGTCTCAGGCTCAATGCTGGGGTTAGCAATGGTAGGTCAGATTAGCATTATTCTGCGTTTAGCGTCACTGGGACCATTGCCGTTGTTGAAGTGGGTTGGTACATGCTAATTTAAGGTGGTGTCTCAAAAGCTTTGACATGTTATATCAAGTTTTCTTGGAATGAACTGCTTCTCAGCAGCCATTTCAACATTACTAAGCAGCTTGAAGGAAGCATTGACAGTACATTTTCGTACATTAGACACTCCAAGGAAGGTTTACACATCGTGAAACCACAAAAACTGTATGAAACAATAAATAAAACGCAAAGATAGAGTCATGAGGCCACTGATTAAAAACACAAGCCAAAAGATCCAATGAGCTGGAACAAGGGGGAGGGCTACAAGCCTCATCTATCATCTATCAGACCCAACATGTCAACTGGGTTAGACACGCCCATAGAAACAAAACAAAACTTCCTTCAGAAAACTAACTTATAATCATTCTTGAACACCCAGCATTTCCTCCTGCTTGTTTTTTTTCCCTTTCAGTTCAGCATTATTTTCCCAAAGAGCTTTTCACTGAGCGCTAAAACTCAAATTAAGCTTTCAGAACTGCTGGAAATGAGGTCACGTTTAGGGACAGATTTAAACGCCCTGCACTGATTTCTACTAGCAGCAGCAGCACTGTGTTGGTTTCCAAAGACCACGTGTAAAAACTGTTGGAGATAATTGATGCTCATCTGTGTAGCCAAGCATGCTTCAATATTTGGAACTAATTTAGCTGTAGAGTGAGGGGATTCGAGTGGGAGGACAACTTGGAACGAGCTAGGACTTTCCCTTTTCTTTTCCTCCATCAATCTCGTTTCCTCCACATAATTATATGTATTAAATTAATTGAGAATGCCTATTTGCATATCTAGGTTATTTCTCTTATGGAGGAAAAGGTCTTTGGAGAGTTTGGAAACAATTACAAGGCTGCCAGATGGTGAAATACCACCATTTCTATCGACATGTCTGCCTTTTTTTCCCTAGCCTGTGTTTTACTCCAGGGAGGATTTGGCTGCAGAGCTCCAGAGAGATGTGATAAAGCTGTGGTTGCAGGAGTCACATCCATGAAACAATTTAATGGCCTTCACCTGACATCTTTAAATTACTTATTTATCGCTTTTCTTTGCTAGGAAGGAAGCAGTTAGAAATATGTTTCTGAGCAGTTTTGACCATGGCTGTTTTTAATTTAATACTGGCTAATGTATTTTATTTAAACATGGCGAGAGCATCTGTTTTTTATATTTTTTCTAGACCACGCTGGGATTTTTTTTAAAATATATTTTCAGCAGTGCTATTTTTTATTAATTTACACTGCTGAAATGTGAAACAAGTAACGGAAGGTTCAGCTGAGCTGTGTGTTTGTGTGTGTGTGTTGAAAAAGTTACTGCTGTCTTTTGGAAAGTCTTACACCTTAAAGTGGCAGTGTGTAGTTTTCTGGCACTAGGGGGCAGTAAATACACACATCAGTGTTTTTCCTACATAGGCTCAGGCATGGCGCTGTGCCAAATTCCAGCGCCACACCTACAAGACACCCCCCCCCCCCCCCCGAACCCTGAGACGCACCCCTCCCAGAGGCGGTTTTACCATTAGGCATAGGTAGGCGGCTGCCTGGGGCCCCCTAGTGGTGGGGGGCCTCCTAGCCCTGACCGTCGGCACCCCTCTGTTAATGCCACAATATTCTTATTACCAACCTGTGGCCGCAGACGGGATTGGACATGCGCACTTCTCATTACCATAATTCCTGAACCATTCAAGATATCATTAAAATTCCAAAAGTGCTGAAAAGATTAAAAATGGGGCTTTTCGTGCATATACAATACATTATGGTAGCCACCGGGATTCCTTGTCTTGAGCGCAACGAATCACAACACAGATTCAAAGACGTGCTGAGTTTGTCATCCAAAATGCTCTGTTTTATAACTATTGAACGGCTGACAGATTCAAATAATTCCAACGGTTCCTAAAAGTACATAAAAGCAGCTTTCCAACGATCTATAGCATGAAGCAATCAGAGTTAGGGAAAATATCGCTACGAGGGGAAATCCTGCTGTACAGCCTGATAGAAACGGAGCACAGCGCGGTGGAAGCGGATATCGGAACGGGGAAGCTAATTAGCATAAAAACCAGCATGAAATTATGGAAATGCCTCAAAGAAAATCAACACGATCTATTAGGTGTCCCAGAAGGCTTATATCTGAAGTCAGTGACCACGAAGAAGGACAGATCTCCAGTGAACCAGGATATGAATGTTTGTTCCGTCTTTATATTTTATTTTTTTATTTTAACAACCCTCAACTATTTGCTAATTGTAAGATTCAGCTTCATTCCAGCATTATTTATCCTTTTACAATAAATAATTATTTTTGCTAGAACAAAAGTTTTTGGTATAGCAGCACGGTGTGCCAGAGAAGCACCCCATGGCAGTGTGAGGTGGGACTCTGCCTGCAGCTGGAGAGAAACTGCTTCAAGGTCTACCATCAAATAAAACGTCTGAAAGTTAACAATACTAAATGGTCTTAAAAACAGCTAAAAATGATACCAAGGTTCAAACTTTTTAAGGAATAGATGCATTTCAGTTCAAAGTTTAAATTGTTTGCCCAGTAAATTTGAAGTTCCTGTTCAGTAAGAAATGTAAAAAATTCAAATCCGTTTTTTGCTTTTTTCACTTTGAAGCTGATTTTTTAAAGGCTTTAATAGAAATAAATTCTAAATACAAACCACACACTGAAAGCTGAGGTTGTTCTGAAAAAAGTAGAAGAGTTACACACACCTTTGTACTTTTTATTACAATTTTACAGCCATAAGATTAAAAACATACCAGGCGGCCCTGTTATAACTATGGTCATAAGAGGGTTATTAAGACTGCGATGCACAAACAGGAAGTGATTGGTAGTCATTCCACTCCAATCCAGTTGGTGGCGGAAATGCACCAAATTGTTGTTTGCCAAGTGCCATGAGACCACAAATAAGAAGAATAAGAGAGGTGGGAGCGTTTGTAACAAACTCAAAGCAATAGTAAAACATGAAGCATGAAATGGAGTTATCCTAGTGGCTCCAATAAGAGAAAGAAGCAGCTTGCTTCATAAAAGCTTTTATTTTCACTTCTGAAAGTGACGTCGTTTCTCGATGTAAACCAGGGGCGGATTTAGGACTGAAGAAGATCCGGGGCTTAACACACACGCGCGCGCACACACACGCGCGCGCACGCGCACACACACGCATGCGCGCACAAACGTGACACGCACTAGTCAACATCATATATATTTGTCTTGTACCACATAATTTTTAATCTGAAGCTACATATTCAGCATATTCAGGGCAGAGTATTGTTCCTGTTAGTGTTTAGTGTGAGATGATAGTGAATATTCCCTTTCTTTCTCCAACAACTTTACCTGATAGTAAGCTAACTTTAGGCAAACCAGCAGCACAACAAATATTTTCAAATAAGACTCACAAACCTGAGTCAACACCAGTCTCATCAGAGCTGGGGTTCTGTCGTTGTACTTTTGGTCTAAAAAAACGTCCTTATATCCATCTTCACTCATGCGTTTCAGACAGAGACTGCAGAAGCCAGCTGCTGAAGGGCTTCTCTTCAGTCTCAGGTAAACTGTATACTGACTAAGTAGCCTAGTGGTAGAGTGTCTGCCCTGAGATCGGGAGATCAGGGGTTCGACTCTTGGTCGGGTCATACCAAAGATTTTGAGAAAAATGGGACCCAATGCCTCCCTGCTTGACACTCAGCATTGGATTGGGGTTGGATTGGGGGGTTAAACCACCAAATAGTTCCCGGGCGTGTCTGCAACTCAGGGGATGGGTCAAAATCGGAGAATAAATTTCACCACACACCTGTGTGTGTGACGACTAAATGGGACTTTACAAACTACTGCCAGCTGCGCCCTCTCTGTGTGACTTTGGTACTGCATGTTACTTCCGCGATTTAGATCCGGGGCTTATCATGAAAGATCCGGGGCTTCAGCCCAAGTAGCCGGGCCTAACGCCGCCCCTGATGTAAACATCAAAAGGAGGCAGAAAGGAAAGACAATGGAAAATGTTTAAAGGGAGGAAAACATAGACCAAAATGGAAAATAGAAATAAAATAACAAAGGCAAAAGCAGGAGCACTGACAGGAAGAAGAAAGCACTCAAAGGGAGAGAAAAACAGGAAAAAAGAGGAGGACTAATAAAAAGTGAAAATAAATCGTGTCAGAAGAGGGTAGATTTTCGCAAATCCAGTTAAAGGTAAGATTGTCAAAAATTTAGTGTAAGAGGCCCCATGTCTGTGTTCGCCTTGGGCCCCCAAATTGCTAAATCCGCCCCTGACCCCTCCAGAGGTTCTGTGTGTTCAAAATTAGGCTAATTCATTCAAACCAGTGAGAATCATGGAAAACAGAAATAAAAGTAAGGGGGAAGGAAGCTGAAAGTTTGAAAGGTTTCTACAAGAAGACACATTTAATCTGCAAAACAAACCTAACGGCTTCAGCGACTCCTCAGGAGATAGGGAGGAAGGGTATTCGTGGGTAGTTTCTGCTCATTAAAAAAAGAGAGCTGCAGTTTATTAGCTTGACTTTCCCATTTTCCAGTCAGAATTGACAAAGCTGCTCAGATGAAAAGCGAAACGTCTTCAAGAAACCAAAGAAGTCCAGTTGCCTTCATTTAAACCCCTTAGAAAAAAAATAAAAATAAAAAATAAACAACATAGTAATAAAATAAAAGGCTTTTATTCTGATTCTTGGAAGTCTATTGAATGATGTGCACCAAATTTTCTTGTAGAATGTGGAACAATAAATGAAAATAATAAAAAATACTATGAATTCCTGGAGTTTTTAATTCAGCTAAAATGAGTAAAGTCAACTGATTTTCCCTCAGAAAAAAATCTGAATAGAGCCATAAAGATTCAGGCCAAATAAAGAACAGACGTTTCTATGTAATTAAGACTTTATTGTGATTAGAGTTGGGGAAAAAAACATTTTCTCTGCTGTTTTACAAAAATTTTTGCATCAGCACATCATATTTATAACTGTCAAGGATTCAACTGAAATGGATAATTAAAGAAACAAACTAACATTTTGAACTGCTTCTCTAGTTCAAGATGTTTCAATCAGATGCAAATATTCATCCATCCATCTAAGCAGAACTAAATATTTTTACATATTGAGCTACTTCTGGTTGCTCTTACACCACATAGGTCCTGATTTGGGACTTTTTGGAGCAAGACTGAAACATTATGCAGCCAAACCTTTCTCACTTTAAATTATTGGTCACAAAATCTCAGATCGCCATTGCAATGATATTTACAAAGTAGGAAAATGCACATCAGGTATTCATGGAATCAATAAAAACACCCAGCGGAGTCCCCCTCCTGCACCCTTTTTCATTTTTTACAAACATTATTCCTTTAATTATAATTTCATTACTTTTTAAAAGAATCAGCAACCTTTCTTAGTTCTTAAAATAAACTTTGCTGCTGCTGATAATAAAAAGTACAGTTAGAATTAAGTCCCTCTGTTTGCACCACAGCATCACCCTCCATCTGCATGTATAATTCATTTCTGCAAGGGAATTAAAATGAATCGTTTTTTGCTGCTTAAGATAAAATGTGGTTTTAAATGCAGTTTAGATAAAAATCCTGAAAGTCAATTATCTCCATAACATCCCACTGGAGATAATAATCTCCTGCAGAACAGTTTTATTTAATTGTTTATTTATTTTACACCACAGTCGAGTAAATTGCCAATTTGAGTTTATGATGGAGGTCAGAGACATCCACCCACCACACAGGAGGCTTGTACAATATGATGCAGCACTTCAGCAGCAGCAAAAAGACATTTCTGTTATTAATGAGCCAATAAAAAAATAAACAAATAATTAGAATTAGGTGTTTCTGCCTCTTGTTAGACCAACAGCTCCTTTGCATGTCATTCCTTTTGTCTGATTCCCCCTCTGACACATTTATTGGATCCCTTGTGTCTTCTTTTTCACCGCTTAATTTAATGCTTCATTTAATACAGCTCAGTCTCCTCATCAAAGGTGGTGCTGCTCTCCTCTGAAGCCAAAGGGCATGTTTGATATTCTGTTCTTAAAGACGGAGAGCTCTCACCAACTTCATCCAGCGTCATTATCTCTGTGGAACAACGTCACAGAGCGGGAGAGGACCCGAGAGGAAGATGGAAAACAGATGTGCTCTGTGTTGTTACGAGGATGTCGTTGTTGGATAAAAACACACCGATGTGGTGTTTGTAATCCTTACTTGGTTTATTCATTTGATTTGAAAGTAATGCTTTGAGTTACATTGGTTGATATTTTTGTAAGCTGCTGTTATCTATTTATAAAACCAGTTGCATCACATGCAGGGTACCCACTGTGCCATCTCCTGGTACAACAAAGGTCTTCTCATAATTCTACATTCTGTGTGTAAAGTGGTAGTCTGCTGCCCCCTTTAGGGCAATAATATATAGCACAAACTCATGAGCTGATTGCTTGAAATGTACTTTTGGGTTTTCCTCCCAGCTGGCACACTGTCTCACAGCCATCATGTCTCCTGTATGGTTCCACTGCCACGGGTTTGCTCGACTTGTCCACACATGTGCTGATCAGGTGGATGAAGCTCATGATGGTGACCAGAAGCATCATGATGCCTGAAAGAGAAAGAGATCAGTTTCAGTTTCTTGAATCAAAACCAAATATTTTCATTCCCTGTGTTGACGTCTTACCGCAGATGGCTGTGTTTATGGAGAGGTTTTGGACCCGATAACTGCTGGTGAACATGGAACCGAGGCCAAGAACGAGGACGGCGTAAACACTGAAGGTGTGGCGCATGTGTTTGCTGAAGAAGAAGTTCTGCAGGATGAACCTTTCAAATAAAGAAAATATGCTATTCGCCGTTTTGGCTTGTGAATATGCAGCTTCTCTTTGGGTCGTAGTTACCAGGTGATGATACACAAGAAGATGATGGCCAGGATTATGGTGCTGACTAATGGGTCTTCCACAAAAGCGTAGTACTTGAGCACCAAGCCAAGACCCACCGCAGCATGCAGGACAGACCACCAAGCAAATGCAGCCAACCCGTTCTGGGTCTGACAGAAAACAATTATCAGCTCTTCTCTCTTACTTTGACAACAAATTAAAATTAAGAAGAAGAAGAAACCATTTTTATATTGCGCCTCCTTAAATTAAATCCTGATCACCAGATAGCGAGTCCAGTGGATCACACTGGGGTTGTTGATGGCCAGCCAGGATTTGTGTTTGCTGAGGTTGGAGTAGGATATGTAGAGCATGCCAAAGCTGTAGACTGGTAGAATCCACCTGAGCACCACAGCTGATAGGATGAAGCTGTAAAAAGCAGAGAGCGTTGATTTTATTGCCTTTTAGAGGTTTATGAGCGAGAACTGCACATGGCTTACCGCTGATCCCAAAAGGGCATGCTGCAAACTCTTGTAATGTTAACTGTGGCCCACATCAGGTAGAACTTGGGAGGGTGGATCTCAGGATTCCAAGCCTCGGGGCCGAGAACGTTTCTACAGATGGAGCAACCATAATCAGATCAGAAACTCTGATTAAACATGTTGCGTTGGTTAACAGCAGAGTTTATGTTTGTACCTTTTAAAGAGACTAACCACCGCATAAATAAGCCAAGCTTTCGACCACAGGTCAATCAGGATCCAGTAGGTCTCTGACCACCAATCCATAGACACCTCCAGTGGGAAGGACTCAGACACGTTCCTCGAAGAGGTCTGAAACAGTGCTGAGGGACCCAAAAGAACATTTCTGATCCGGAGTTAAACATAACAGAGCTCTAAACGGTACGTAGACTCACTCACCATTTGGAACGCAGCTTTCCTGAGCCAGAACAAAAAAGATGCCTGAGATTATCTGAGTGATGAACGCAAGAACGATGCTGCCAGCGTGGATCGCTACACGGCAACCATTACTAGCCGAGTTAGAAACCATGGTGGAGCCGCTGGATTGTGTCGACTGACTCCAGCTGGAGCTCCGTAGGACACTGTCACTGTAATTGAGTACATTGGACTTTGGATCTTTATTTATCTTGAGCAATTATATGATCCTGTTTTGACTACACCTGTAATCCCCCTCAAACTTGGCACCACATGAGATTTGCTACAGAAACAATATAAAATACCACAGGAAGGTTGCAGTTCATTCAGTGGAGATTCAATGTAATTTAATGTAATGTAAGGTGGGAACCAGATGGACTGGTTAAACTCAGCTTTTTAACGATTCTCTTCCGGCTGTAACAGGCGCTGCTTTGTTTACTTCAAACAGCTGCGAGTATCTGCTTTTGTTTTCAGAGGACTGCATGTGCTCCTTTTTAGTCCTGTTTGTTGCAAACTTCCACCCTATTTTTCAGCAATTTTACATGTGAAAAGTTATTCATTACATTTTAAAGGTTTATAATAAAAAAATGCTTCAAACATTTATAAAGCTGCAAGCTTTGATGTGCACACAACTACAGACTGTTTAACACACAAAGAGTGACAGCTAATCCTCCTCTGTTGGTCTTAGCTTCCCTTTGCTCTTTGGTCATTGTTTTAAGCGTTAGAACAGCTGGATTTGCATCTGTTTGTTGGAACAAATACATTTTTTAGCTTTCTTGACATTAATTGAAGCACGATACTGTGATTGAAAATTCAAATTGAGTTATATTCCTGTATTTTGTCAAAGAGAGTGAGAGAAGGAGCTGTTTTGGTGTGGGCTTTTACATTTGGACTTTCGTTCAAGCGTTATTGTTTAATTCTAAGAACATGTGATTTAATTCTTTTTTTTAACCTTGTAACCTTTAAAAGCCTGAAATAAAATTCTGGAATTGATTGAATATGTAATAATATCTAATTATTTAACAACAAAAACACTATCTAAAGATGTTAGAAACCATTGAAACAGGCTTTCCAAACATGCTACACTGTAAAAAATAAAATGTTGAATTGACTTTACCAAGTAAAGTCGACTGGTTCCACTAAACCTGGTTGCTTCAATGTGAAAAGTAATAAACATTTACTTTTAATAAAACAAAGTTTAAGAATTACTCTTTACATTAAAGCAACTGGATTTAGTGGAACCACTTGACATAATCTGGTTAAGTTAATTCAACATTTCGTTAGAATTCTTGGAGTGTGCGTCTGACATTACTGACAACTTTTAAAGAGCTTACATTATTTTATTTCTCTCATGTTATTTTTTAGTAATATTTTCAATTATTTACATATTTTTCTCATAAATAAACTCTACTTTCAATATTTGACTAGAAAACTCATTATTCTAAAAGTTTGTACATTTTTCTTTCTTAAATAACTTAGCAATACAATGAAAGACCCTGTAGAAAAATCCTTCCTGCTACATCCAGTTTTTATAAAAAGATTCTTCTTTGTGTCAACGAAATTTCCACTGGCGACAAACTGGGACCATTGTCCTTGTAAAGCGGCTGTTTGTGATGCCTCCATGCTACCAGAGCTACTCGTAACACAAACAAGATGCAGGAAATCATCAGGATCGAAGCTGCAGAAAGAAGAACAGAGAAAAACAGTTAGGGTTGCGTAAAAATAAAACAGCAGTGAAGGTTCTTGGAGTATACCTGCAAAGATGTACATAAGGTTATCAGAAGATCCAGAGTTGGTCAGGACCCCCAACAGCCAGAGGATAACCACGGGGTAGATGGTTACATTGTAACGCACTTGTTCATCTAGATAGAAGTTCTCCAACAGAAACCTGAGAGCAGCAAATCAAGTGTTGTTCCTCGGCTCTTGTTTTGTGACAGGAAACAGCGGGGAGTCAGCCTCACCACACTAACAGCTCCATCAGTAGCAGCAGCAGCGACAACATGGCACAGTCGCACCTCGATGTGTCTTTCTGATGTTGCAAGTAGATTGTCAGGTTCAGTAGGGTGGAGAGAGTCCCCCACGTTGCATAAACTGCCACTCCGTTCTGCACCTGATTCAACACAGTGACAGAGAGCTGTTAGCATGGCGGTGTGATGGACTGGCATGTCCTCCGTGTTTCTCCTGGTGCTTTAGCTGGTTCTACATATTGCAAATACTCTATCTGTAGCTGAAATTGTAGGTAACTGAAGCTGAGCTAGGCGTTGTTTGAGGAAAAATGCATATGGAATGGAGGGCTGGGTTTCTAGATCTGTTTAGATTGAACCAAAACAACATTTGGGGGTTGTTACAGGCAAAAGTCCAAAAATCTGAAGATGGTGCACAAGTTTGTTTATTTCATTAATTCAATTTAAAGGTGAAACAAATATTTGGGATAGATTCATCACATGCTAAGCCAGAGACTCTTCAAGTCTTTATTTGTTAAAATTAAGGTCTCCTTCCCTTCCAGTCGGCTCATGGGTCAAAACGTTTCTTGCTTATTTACTTACTTACATACTTATTTACTTTTACATACTATATTACTTGCTTACCTACATTATTACTTACTTAGTTACTTTATTACTTACTTACTTATTTACTTTTACTTACTACATTACTTACTTACCTACTTTGTTACTTAGTTACTTTATTACTTAGTTGCTTATTTACTTACTTACTTATTTACACTTACTTATGTTTACTGACTTACTATTACTTACTGCATTACTTACTTAGTTACTTTTACATACTTACCTTTTACCTTACTTTATTACTTACTTAGTTACTTTATTACTTACTTTGATACTTTAATGCTCATTTACTTACACTTACTTACCTACTTACTTGCTTGCTTACGTTTACTGACTTACTATTACTTACTTTATTACTTACTTAGTTACTTTATTACTAACTTAGTTACTTTAATACTTACGTACTTACTTACTTACATTTACTGACTAACTATTACTTTATTACTTACTTAGTTAGTTTATTACTTACTTAGTTACTTGCTTGCTTATGTTTACTAACTAACTTACTTACTTAGTTACTTTATTACTTACTTACTTACATACTTACTTCAGATCTGTCATATTTTGACATTTTGAGAGAGAGAGGTAGCTGGAGAGGTTGATGTGTAACATGTCTATGATATGTAAAGGTGTGTCACTGAGTTAAAAGTATGAAAACCGATACCAATATTTAATTTAACACTGAAATAGGCCGATGTTACTGGTAGACTGATAATATCCAACATCCTTACTTACCTACTTACTTACTTTCCTACTTTTACTTAATTACCCACTTACCTAATTACCTTATTTACTTTTACTTACTTGCTTACTTACTTATCTACTTAATAAGTACTTATTGCTTAATTACTTTCTTACTTATCTTACGAAGTGATGCCACCAACATCCGGCGGTTACCCTGACGAAGCCTGACGAAGATGGCAGTGACGTTGAAATATGTCGGCAAAGGTAAAAGCAAACCCTCATCACACTGTGTACGATGCTCCAACTGTCTTTCACTTACCTACTTGATTACCAGCTTAATTACTTTTAATTAATTACTCACAAACCTACTTAATTACCTGCTTACTTTTACTTACTTGCTTACTTACTTATCTACATAATTACCAGCTCAATTACTTTCAATTCATTACTCACTTACCTACTTAATTACCTACTTACTTTTACTTACTCGCTTACTTATTTATCTACTTCATTACCAGCTTAATTACTTTTACTTCAATACTCACTTACCTACTTAATTACCTACTTACTTTTACTTACTTGCTTACTTACTTATCAGCTTAATTACTAACTTAATTACTTTTTACTCAATTACTTACTTTCACTTTTATAACTTAATTACTTACTTAGTTTTACTTAATTACCTACTTTTACTCATTTACTTATTAAACTTTTTTGCCTAACTTACTTGCATTTTTGCTTAATTACTTACTTTAATTTCATAAATTACTTTAACTTACTTACTTATTTACTTTTACTTACTTACTTTTTAACCTAATTACTTACTTACTCACATACTTATCTAGTTAATTTCTTACTTACTTAGTTAATTACCTACTTACTTGCTTTGTTACTTCATTTCTTACTTTTCTCTGTTAATTACCTATTTTTCTATCATATTGTAATGCATTATCTAATGTAATGTATCATAATCTATAACGTCACATTGTATTGTATGAGATAGCACCTTCTTGCTCAGTATTTATGTCTTATCATCTACGTTGTATTTCATGTGTTGTATCAAATCAAATCAAACTATATCATGTATCAGTTTATGTCGAACTGCATCATGTCGAGTTACATAATGTTGTGTATTATATCACAATTTGCTCAGCTTGTCTCAAAAATCAGCAAACATGCAGAACTTTGCTTTAAATGTATGATTATTACCAATATTCTGAAAATCCAGAGTTCTACGTTGTGATGTTTGTTTAACCAAGCTCCATAAATCTTGAGTCCACAACAGGAGAAAAACAGAATGGTGTAATCAGTGACAGTCATTAGTGCTGATGTTATAAGCACTGCTAGTATCAACCTGCAGACACAGAAAAACGTACACATCACACATGACAGCAGAGGGCCCTACTGAATGTCCCATTTTAGAAACATGTGACTCACTCTCTGTCATACAGAAACAACCATGTAATGTTCAAGCAGAGGTTGATGATAATGGTGATATGAAAACCATAGGGCAGCACTGAAGGCGTGGTATACATCCAGGCATAAGAACTCCTGCAGGGAGAAAGGATAATACTATTAGATATGAGTGGCAAAGTACACTGCAGCAAATAAATGGTGGCAATGGGGACATAAGCTCTCTTTTCATGCAATGTTTGAGCATGTAAAGAGAAAATAACTACTCTGAGTAGCCTGAATAGCCTGCAAGAGATGGATTTAGTTTTTCCACATGCACACATTGAGGGTGAGATAAAAGTATTAAATATCCTCCACTGGGCTGCAGCTATAGAGCTCATGTAAATAAACTGTGAAAATAGCTTTTAAAAGTGCTTGCCTTCTGCAGAGTCCAGCCAGGAAGTAGACAAACATGGCAAAAAACCCAAAATAAATGAAATCCCAGACGAAAAAAGCCCACTGGGCAGGAGTTATGGGCGTCATGTACTTGAGCGTGACATCCTCTGTGCGCTGCTTGAAGACACCTGAATTTGAGAGTATGATATTTGCTCCACAGCTTTAGATGAAAGAGACTCCTCTTAGAAACCCTTACCTGATTTATCGCCAAAGCCTGAAAGAGTGTTGAGCGTGATTGCAGCTAAAAGGATAAACAGTCCAAGAAACATTAGCACAACACGGGCTGGGCTGGGGTCTGACATGATGACCTCCCGAGGGGTGAAAGTCCACAAGAGGAATAAAAATCTACAAAAATGATGACAGATTTCAAGGATAAACTTGCACGTGTTTCCTCATCAGCCATCTGACTCTCCTGTGACGAATATCGTTCTGAGTCAAGAGTTAAATAATAGAAAATGTCCGAACGGATCATAACTTGTGTCACAGCACGTCCTTTTATAACTCCACAATGAGTATCTGTTATCTTCCCCCGCCATAAATACTCTGCTGTTTAGTTGTTAAAAGCAGGGTAAAGAGTAAAGACAGGCTTGTGAAAATAAAGAACGCAGCTGGATGAATGTAACTCATAAAGCAGGTTAACATGGCTGTTGTGTGGAAAGTTTACAGCGTCCTACATAAAACTGTCTGTAGAGGCCAGCGGTGCCACCATCTTTCATGTTTTGCAGGCTGAAACGGTCTTATCTACGCTGACAGCTTAATCCTCGAAATAAAAACTAGAAAAACAATACCAGGCCATGGTACACATAGATCTGTTTACTTGTAAGTTAGATAACTGTGTATGAAATAAAAATGGATAGTCACACAAATATTCCTTTGATTAGAAGTGTATCTAAGCTGACCAATAAAGAAAATATGTTGGTGCAAGTGAGGTGTTTTCATGGTTTTAAAGGTTAAAAAAAAGAAAAAAAAGTATTTTTAAAGGAACTGCGTAATACCTTTTCAAAGTAAAACTATTTGTGCGTGCGTGTGTGCGTGCGTGCGTGTGCGTGTGTGCGTGTGTGTGTGTGTGTGTGTGTGTGTGTGTGTGTGTGTGTGTGTGTGTGTGTGTGTGTGTGTGTGTCTTGTCCACACAGTGGCACTGTTGTTTTACATTGCTGCAGTGTGATAGACCTGCTGAATCCATAAAAAAACAACAAAAGTTCTTAGCCTGGTTCTTTTTATGCACAAGCTGAATAACAAACATATTGTGAAGGTGGTTTGTCACCTAGATGGTGAATGTCAAATCGAATAAATAAATAAATAAATAAATAAATAAATAAATAGCTTGCATCACCTTCTTTCCTACTTTACTTTAAAGGGATGTTCCTTCGCCAAGTGAAATGTAGTCAGTTGCCCCTTTCTCCAGTTAGATCAGTGGGGAAAAGCAATTCGCAACCCGCCCAGTCATTCTTCTAATCTAGCAGTATTCTTTTTGCTTTAGCTTAGCATAAACAGTGTGAGTGAATGGTAACAGTTAGCCTAGTAGCCACGCGTTTGTGTTTATAGATGTAGATGTTTTATTTTTATTTGAATGATTGTAATGCTAGTTGTTACCATTCACTTGTGTTGTTAATGCTAAGCTAACAGATTACTGGAGAATGACTGGATGGTTACAAAATGCTTTTTCCTCACTTATCTAACTCTGAAGAATATGGCAACAGACTTAACTTCCCTTATAGGGTGGAAAGTTCCTTTAAGATTAAAGGTCTGCTTTATAATTCAAATGATTGGCAGAAAAAGAGACATTTGTGGAACAATGAGTGAGATTTATGATCACAAACATTGAAAGACTGGTTTCAGTAACATGTTTTGGCATTAGATTCTTTTTTCAGTTGTGCATTATTTATTTTTAAATATCAACACTCTAAAACAAACTTTTTACAAAGTTAAACAAAAATGATTGCATTGGTAATAATCCAGCCCACACAGTGACATAAAATAAGCATTTTGTTCCTCTCCACATCATTCCATTGTTCCTTTTGAGACTAGAATCACAGCCAGGGGAGGAACTCAACCCAGGAAACCTCCCCTGCTACGTTTCTCATCCTCCACCAGATGTTGCCTCACAGTGTGCTCTTCTCAACAGTCTGCAATAATTAATGAACAATCCTGCAACAGGGCCTGAATTAAAGGCCTTTTTGGACTTTTGCACATGCAGTGAGAGTTTTTACAGGTATGCTCTTGGAGGTGAGTCATTACTTCTCATGCATTTAGGAGAAAGATAAAAGCTCTTCAAGTCAAAATGCTCTTCCTGTTCAGTGAATGGAGCTAAATATACCACAAGAGCACTTAACATCACTGCTACCTCTCCAGGCAGAACAATATTTGGCTTCTGTTCTGATTCTGTAATCCTAAAATTGAGTCTGGATGGCTCTTTTAGTTTGACTGACTGATTACTGTGACCCATGCTGCTGGCAGAGGACAAGACCCAATTTGTAGGCTGTTCATCATCTAATGAGCCAAATCATATCCAATTACACGCCCGCCATCCATTATGAGGGATATGTGTATGATGGATATTATTAAAGATCACTGGCACTTTGGTGTTGCATTATGATTCACCTTATGACTCACTCAGGTCTTGGTAACAGTGGATCCTGCATCACGCAGCAGAAAACACGGAAACATTTGTAAGGTTTTTAACTTACATGGGTTTAGATGAAACAGAATAGTCTGTTAATATAAATCGGTCAGAAGCTGAGGAAGAATCTTACGTTTAAAAATAGTTCAAGCATGTAAACAGCACAAGTAGCTTCAAGTTTTTGAGGACTAGATGGGACAACTGGGACTTTCTTGCACGAACTGTTTGTTAATTGGAGACCTTGACTAAGAAGATTTGTGTTTTTGTCTCCTCAGAACTTGAGCTGCGTGACTTTCATGGCGTATTTGTGCCTAACGCTGGTGTGGAATCCCCACGGAACCAAGATGCCTCAATGTGACAATCATACTGCCATGACCATTACTAGTGACTGTGCCAAATAGATTACTAATGAGGAAGGCAAAGGACAAGAAAGGTGAGGATGGAGGGTGGAAGATGTTTGCCTCTAGAAATTATGTTTTAGTGACAGAGTTGTGATTAGAGAGGTATTTATATTTTAAAAAACATGAAAAATGTTTTAGTCAACTAAAACAACTCTACAATTACTACAAAATAGTCATCTTTTCTGCTTTGTTTAGTTTTTTGCTATTTTGTTGCAACATTTTCCCTTTCAATTAATTTTCTCTCTCTTCAGGTTTGTTTAGTATGGGGTGCTGATTGCAAAGTATTACATAAAAACATTTTTACAACATTTATATTCAATTAAAAAACATAATTGAATTAAGAACGTAATTTTTTTAATAGTATTTAGAATGAAATCTAAATGTATAATGTGAAATGTTACACTGGTATGGCATGGCATGGCATGGCATGGCATGGTATGGTGTGGTGTGGTGTGGTGTGGTGTGCCGTGGTATGGTATGGTATGGTATGGTATGTGCCGGGGTGAGTACTCCTCTCATTTTCCCATCTTTGAGTTGTGTGTTTCAGGAGAGGGAGGCTCCAGCTGCAGCTGATTTGCAATCATCGGGTCTGGCTACAAAAGGAGGATGAAGAACACTCCTCGACGCTGGATGATTACTACAGCTTGGTAGTTTCCTGCCCTCTTGCAACTCTTGAATTTTGTGCTCTAGTGTTTCTAGGATTTTTTGTGAACCTTTGGATCTCTTCCCTGTGCTTACCCGTTACCAGGTTTTGGAACGTTTTTGGACTTCTGTGACTTCTCTGGATTACGTCTCTGGTTTTCTGCAACTCCTCAGCATTACTCACCTGTGTCGCATAGGATTTCCGGACGCAGCTCTCACCGTTCTCCATTCCTCCTGGCCGGCCCGCTCTCCTGCTCTCCTCTTGCTCCCTCTCCTGGACACTCCACTTGGATTCACCCTGGCACCCAACCTACCCTCCCTCATTCCTACACTCCCCTACTCCAGTAAGTCTATTCTCTGCACTCACCAAGTTTAGACTTACCTTCCTGGGCTCACCTGTATCTGCTCTCCCCTCCTCAGACGCTGCACTCCCGTTCTCGATCTCCACTGGGCTTTTCCAGTGCACCTTCAGTTCCCGTTTTAAAATAAAGATTCTTTTTTTTTACCATAAGATCTGTGAGAGTGATTCTGCATGTTCTGGGTTAAACGCATTCCCCAAACCATGTCAGTATATGGTATGGTATGGTATGGTATGGTATGGTATGGTATGGTAAATCTAAATAGTTTGAATAAAATTTAAATTTAAGACATAAATTCTAAATACTTAGGATCACATCTTAAAGTTGAGTTCAAGCCATGAAATCTAAATGTACATGAAGCAGTTTTGATTTATATTACTACACATGTATTAGCTTTTAAATATATTTTGCTTTTTACATTTTATTTACAGTCAGCATCACATATTTTAATTGTGCTGTTTTTCAGCAGGAAATATAGGTTTTTTTTTCACGTTTCAACAGCCGCAGAGACATTTAGTTGTATCCTGAAACATGACTTGTATTAGACCCAGAATCAGACACATGTTGTTGATCCCCAAGGGAAGATTTTGTTCCAGCTGCTTCAACCAAGAACAGGAACTTTTAGTAAAATAGGCGTAGAAAATATGGTGAAAATAAAATTTATAAGTAAAAGGTAAACTGGGTGTATAAAGTGAACATACCGTAATTCACATAATAAATATAATTTATTATATTGTCTATATATCCATTTGATGTTTTGTAACTTCTACTTTAGTTGATATTTAGTTCATAAATAATTACCTTAGTAACTGAAAATAACTAAACTGAGCCATATCGGCTAAATGGATGAAGTAAACCTTAAAGGTTTCTTTTTGTTTTATGTAATCTCAAAAGCAGATCTTATTCTTCTGTTAAATGTATTTTCTCCATGATAGTATCAAGGTGATTTGATGTCATCTGAGAGAGAACATCAAAAGAAAACATCTCAAGTGTTCCTGTAGCTGTTTTCAAAGGGATCTGAGGCTTACGTTAGATAAGTGGTTGCTAAATCGGCCTCATGTCTCCATCTAAAAGGAATGTGGAGAAGAATCAAGATATTTCATGTTTATTCAGCTTTTATGTTATTTTATTTTAATAGACATGCTATTATATTCTTTGCTGAGATCTTGTTGACATTGTTTTCACCTGCTGTGCATTTGATTGCAGAAGAATATAATTTTACCAATTAAATGGTAAATGGTAAATGGTCTGTATTTGATATAGCGCCTTCTAGAGTCCTGGAACCCCCCAAGGCGCTTTACAACACAATCAGTCATTCACCCATTCACACACACATTCACACACTGGTGGGGATGAGCTACAATGTAGCCACAGCTGCCCTGGGGCGCACTGACAGAGGCGAGGCTGCTTAGCACAGGCACCACCGGTCCCTCCGACCACCACCAGCAGGCAACTTGGGTTAAGTGTCTTGCCCAAGGACACAATGACAGCGACAGACTGAGCAGGGCTCGAACCTGCAACCTTCCGATTTCAGGGCGAGCACCTAACTCCTGTGCCACCGTCGCCCCATGTGAGGAAGCGTTGGCGCACAGCTGGGTTTTATTTATACATGCCTGCTGGAATAATAGCTGTTTATAGATTTCTCAGACTCGGATGTTTAGTAAATGTGAAACATTTTATTATTTCAAATTATTTCTTTGTTTTCTCATTTGGGTGCGTGTATACGTATGTGACATTCAATCCTGAAATGTTAAAAGTAACTGACATTCTTCAGTTCATTTATCGTTACAGAAAGCAAATAATGTTAAATACCTGAACTGCTGAACTGCTTCTTAATCAAGTTAAAGTTTTTTTCTACTTAACTGACGAGTTTGTCCAAAAGTTGTGTTGGCTTTTGCTCCACACTTCAAAGTTGTTGTTTTTTGTTTCATGAATGGTAATAGTCATTTTATGTGTGAAATCTTTTTTTAAATAATCAAAAATAGCTTTGGCTCTATATGCTCCATCTTGTGTTTGCATCTCTGCGGATTCCATGGAAACGTGAGCTGAAACATCGGAGGACCGATTTAAAACCACCCTTAGACACGATCGTTTCAGTTTTGATGGAGGTCTCACAGGGATTACAATCTTCTTCCCACAAATCCTCACCTATGTGACAAAAACCAAGCCATCACATGAGATAAATCCTAACATTTGAAGCCACTCTGGTCTACAAGAGGAGAGTCAGAATAATCTGTTCTCTCCACCAAAACACCTTGATAACTGCTTTCTGCATCGGTGGTTCTCATCAGGCCAGACCCAACTTATTCCTCAGGATGTGCTAAAAGCTATAACTGTTCTTTACTTCACTGGTTTTCCTGTTGATACTGAACTCTGGATTCTGCTAGAAGAGTGGGATTTTTACAGTGCAGAATCCCAACCTGTTGCTAGAATGAAAATGAATACAACTTATAAAAAATGTTTTCTTGTCCTCCACCAAATCCTGCTCCTTAGTTTCCGTCTCTGACCAAGACCCCACAATGTGGGGCAATTCTTCATTGACTCCCATGTTAAAAATACCAATTTCACAGCAGAAATAAACATGTTTACAGCCTGGTTCCAGAACATGTTTTAGGTTTAATTGATCTAGTTTACACTCATGACAACTCTGAGGGGGGTGAATTTTTTTCTCACTCTTCTGTTTAAGTGTATTAAATGCCTAACATTCTGACTAATTAATGAGCGTCAGACCCACGTGCTAGCAAGCTTACAAGATAAATAAGATGAGAGGCTAGTCTTAGGAAAACAAATGCTTTTTAGAGCCAAAACAGCAGCGTGGGATTACAGATGCAAGAGTTGACCGGTCACGTCGACAATCCGGTTCGTGAGTGTCAAATCGGAGATGACAGCAGCCTGGTTTAACGTCCTTCTGAAAGAGCTCAGCATTTAGACATTAACGCCGTGAGTTTACAGAAATGATGAGAGACGGATTATTTCAGTAAGAATACTGTGGAAATCATCTGGTCACTCACTGGTCTCTCAAAATGCATTCTCATATTTAAACTCAAGCCAGGGAAAATCCAACTAAACAATCCCTAAATTTAAACTTACGTATATCTTAAAGCTCTCATTCACTTGTTTGCTTTTTCATATATTTGTTGTGGTCTCTGGTTTAAATGAATGCATTGGAAGTTGTTCTCTGTAGGGCAAAAAAGCTCTTGTGTTTCTCTTTCAGGAAGTGCAAGATAGCTGGAGGAGTGTGTGTGTGGGAGAAGAAAACGACAGGATTTGGAGTCTTACTCAATAATTTTCATGATATTCAGACATCTTGCCTCTGATTGGCTAACAGCAATTATCCTCTTCCATTGCCTTCATTCTTTCTGCAACAATGATGTTTGATCTCAACAAATACGCCTGAAGGAGTTTTGCCATGTTGTGGAGTTAATGCTAACGGTGAGCTTCTCCTCACCGAGACGTGCACTTTGACTTGAGCTGTGATTGAACTGGCCGTTAGCTTATCAGTCCATTTGGACATAAATTCCGTTTTTTCTGAACAGAGACTGATCAGGAAGCTATCCATAAGGTAGGCTGGCCATTATTCCTCATGTTTACTAAAACAAACTTCATATTACTCAAAATATCCCTTTGACACATCAGAGAAAGCCCCCCTCAGGGATTGTGACCTGTGAACTAAATTAAGCTAAAATAATCCCTTAGAACACATCAGAACATCATGTTGCATGCTACTTCTTTAAAATTTGAATTTATAGTTATTGAACAAGTTCTGCGTTCCCTTTTAGAGCCAAGCCTCTATGAAAAAAAACTAGTATGTATTCATATGTGTATATATGTATGTATATAGATCTATAACTTAATGGTTCTTTCTGTGTAAATTGTTTTCTTTTTTCTTTTTTTTCAAATTCATGGGTTGAGATTATGTCGGCCAACAAGTCCAGGAACTATATTGTTCAATTTATTTAAGAATCATATGATTATTTCATTTGTACTAATGTTATTTTAGTTAAAAGGGGCAGACAACATAAGTTTTTCTTCTTTCTGTCCCCTTTTTCATTTTGGCTTGCAGGAATTTAGTTCTGTATTTTTATTTTAATGTCAATAAATGAAAATGAAAGATTAAAAAATGTTCAGTCTCATGCAACATAGAAACAGGAAAACACAAAACATGTGGCAATGATTTGGGAGTTTATGACCAAAAAAACAGCTAAATGTTAGCATTTTTGTTCATGTTGATGATAATTTCTAACAAAAGAGAAAAAAAATCACCATAACTCAGCTGATCTCAATTAGCGTCCGTCACCTGGTGAGGAGCTTCAGGCTTTGATTTAAGAAGAGAAAGGATCAAATTAACTGAATAAATCATCAAATCGTCCAATTAGCAAATGTCTTTCTATCATTTCCTCTCACCAGGAGATTTTCTGAGACTCTGCTAAAGGGTGTTGAATCAGCTTTCTCTGGTTCCAGTTCTCTGAGACACTTCCTGTTGACTTAACCTTCAACTTGTCACATTTTTGTACGCGTGAAGCCACTTGCGCTTTTGCTAAAACACTCCATATTCACAGGAATCCTGTCAATGTGAATTTGGAGTGGAAATCAGAAAATCCCTTATTTAATTGCTTCAGTTTTGTGCTGCAAATTAAACCAAACTTAACAAGTTAAAAAGCTCAAAGAAGGTGAATTAGATCCTTATTATGCAGGAAACAAATTGGCGGCTTCACAAATGACACGTAAGCAGTTGAGTGAAGTGGACATGCAGCAGCAGCCCGGTTCCTCGGGTCTGTTTAATTGTACCGCTGTGCAGCACAAACCTCATAAGGACAGATTAAAGGTTGCTGTTGAGTTGTGATCCTATCCTGATACCCTGACATCAAAGTTTTCCTTTTACAAACTAACATTTAACATGTGTCTGCCTGCAGCAGCTTGTCTTTCATTCGCTGGCTTTCTTTTCCAATTCTCCATGATTTACTTTCATATCCACCCACCCCCGCTCTTCCTTCTCAGAATCCAATACTGTCAGAGTTCTAAACTCCCAGGATACACGGTGATTTAGTGACATTTTAGAGTCTCAAATGTGGAACAGCTTGATTCCAAGGAAGGCTGCTTGGTTTGGTTAAAAAAAATAACATTTTTATTTCTCTGAAACACCTGAATCTCAATTCTCAGTGCCCTTACTCATAATGACCTATGGCAGGGCTATTCAATTCCAGGCCTGGAGGGCCGGTATCCTGCATGTTTTAGTTTTAACCCTGCTTCAACTCACCTGATTTCATTCAGCAGGGGTCTCATTTATAAAACATTGCGTAGAATCCTTACTAAAACCTCACCTAAGCCCAGCAAAATAAATGTACTTATGCCAATTAGGTTTGTGATCTTTCAAACATGGAGTACGCACAGCTGCACGCAATCTCCACTTCATAAATCAGAAACTATCTAGAAAGGTTCTCAGCTGCTTTTTAGTCACATCCCGCCCTCACCACGCCCACTTACTGCCATAAATAGTCAATGCAAAGAGCCTTGTGGATCTCATGCATTTACATAATCTGGCTGTTGCAGCGCTCCGCCAATGACATGGCAACCAAAGATCAAGGCAGATCAAGGAAGCCCTATTTCACAGAAGCAGAAATTGAGGTACTTGTGGGTGAGGTGGAGAAATGAAAGGAAGTGCTTTTGCAAAACAAATAAGAGAAAATCCACGGAGTGGCACAGCTTTGCTGAAGCTGTCAATGTTGTGAATTCTTCAGAGAGATCTGTGGCGGATATTAAAAAAATGGTCCACTCGGGATTTGATCCCCAGACTCTTGGGTGAAAGTCACGCGCGCTAATCAGTCACTCAAACTTAGATCTCCCTTATCCAGGTAGGCAGGGTGCATGATCAATCAGGTCACAGTGACAGGACGCTCACACTGTCACAGACGCATGACATTCTGTTTCAATCTGTCCCCCTGCTGATTTTCTGCATTCCGTATTCTGCGCTTCAGGCTGTGTGTGTGTGTGTGTACGCGCGCGCATGTGTGTGTGTGAGTGTGCGCGTGCATGTGTGTGTGTACGCGCGCGTGTGTGGGGTCTTGTTCTGCGTGAAAACGTAGCAGTACAAGTGATAATGCTGCAGGATGTCATAATTTTATCCTTCTCAGCAGCAGCACTGCAGGTGCTCTCCATGTCCAAAATGTGCGTAAGCCAGGTCCTTAGTCATCTTAAAGTTGCGCACATTTTTCCGCTAAGTATTCTTTCATAAATCCCAAAGTTTGCGTGGAAAGTTGCTCACGCAGTTTTCCGACCCCGTTTTGTGCGTAAGCAAGCTTCATAAACGAGGCCTCGGGTGATTAACAGGCTTCTGCAGAGCTTGATGAGCTGCTGCACAGGTTATTCAACCGCTGAATCAAGTGGGGGTTCATTCAGGGCAACAAAAAAAAACGTCACTATTTGAAGCAGGCTTCTGTGGAAAGGTTAAGCACAGTTGTTATTCTCCTTCTAGGCAGCTCTTTGATCAACTTCAGTTTGGAGAAACAGATAACTACCAAATTAAAACTAAGTTAAGCTCAAAGTTTTAATGCAAACTGTTGAACCTTTACACTTGAATATTTTTTTATTATATTGACGGGTTTTTCCTCATAGTCTAACTCTTTACCTAGGTCAAAGTCTTTACTGAAGGTGATAGAACCCCCTCTGACACAAGCTGATTCAGGTTAGCCACGGATTTGGAGAAAATAGGAAAAAGAGATGAAGAGGGCAAAGAGCAGGAGACGGGAAGAGTCAGCGGTGCAGTGAAGCGAAGATAATGCAGTCTGTTTGGTTCGCTCAGCACCTTCTAACTGTCAGTGAACAACTCAAGCAGGAATTGCTGCTGTCTGTCTCCACCTGAAGGACTTAGCAGCTGCGTGATGACAGAAGGTACCAACACTGAGTCGCAGCTTCAGTACTAAACGTGGTCCCAGGAGCAAGAAAGATCTGAAGTTCCGCTGTGGCAAAAGCCCCGCGGGATCGATGAAGCATGCACTGTCAAAGCTGCATGCTGGTCGTCATGGACACTAAGGTTTCCTCATAATGGAGGGGTCAAATTGTGCTCCAGCTTGTGTGTTGGAGGCATTCATGTCCCACTGTCCTCTTAACTCTGTGAGACCAGTACAGACCCCCAGTCAAAGAAATTATTTTAGAATTCAAACCTTATGAATATTAAAATAGCTAAGCCCGATGATTGATTGTGTTTTGGATGTGTTGTGATGGGACGATGCAAAATAGTCCACCTATCCATTTTATCCGGGGTTGGGGGCAACAGCCAAAGCAGGATGCCCTGACTTCCCTCTCCCCAGCCACTTGGGCCAGCTCCTCCACGGGAATCCCAAGGCCTTCCCTAGCCAGCCAAGAGATATAGTCCCTCCTGGTTGAATGTGCCTGGAAAACCTCACTATGAAAGCATCCAGGAGGCATCCTAACCAGATGCCCAAACCACATCAACTGGCTAAGATAAGGAGGAGCAACAGGTCTACTCCAAGCCCCTCCCAGATGACTGAGCTTTTGACCCTATCTCCAAGGGAGAACCCAGACAACCTGCGGAGAAAACTCATTTTGGCCGCTTGTATCGATCTCGTTCTTTCAGTCACTACCCAAAGCTTGTGACCATAGGTGAGGGTAGGAACGTAGATCAACCAGTAAATCAAGAGCTTTGCCTTCCAGCTCAGCTCTCTCTTCACCACAACAGGCCGGTACAACGCCCGCATCACTGCAGACGCAGCACCAGTCCGCCTGTCGATCTCACACTCCACTTTCCCTCACTCATAAACAAGACTCCGTGATTCTTGAACCCGTCCACTTGGGGCAGGACCTCATCCCTGGCCTGGATGGATGGATGGCTGGTGGGTGAAAGGATCATATCGTACAAAAAATGTCTTTACACTCAGCTGCAAACTGCTCCAGCTAAAGCCAGAAATCACTTTCTGATAAAGCCAAAAGAACCACATCATCTGCAAAAAGCAATAGGTAAAAATCATTTCATGCTTGAAATTTTAATTTGAAAGCAAATCTTTGAAAGCATTTGTATGAACTTTTTTTTTTCCACTTTTTGTCTTTATGGCTGTCCTTAAAAAACTAACTGGGATCACCATCTACGTAGAAGAGTCAAATGATGTGCTGATCTTCTGTGGAAGTACGCACAGCTGACCCCAAAATAGAAATGGAAAAATTTTATTTTTGCTTTTTTTTTATTAATTTGGGCAAATAAAAACTGTAATAAATTGTAAGTTAATAACAAAGTAAAACAACAGTTATTTTTGCTATAGTTTGCTTGCTTAATCTATGGCTGTAGCACAAAACAGCACAGACCATGCTCCATCTGTTTTAATCATTCAAGTCCTTAATGGACTTTATTCTTTAATATTTAAAATTTAAATTTAATTCTCTCAAAAACAGGCCTGAGTCTTGAACAAGGGTTATTCCATAATTGCTCTGTCATGCTCATCCTCTACGTCAAAAGACCACTTCGACATACAATTTAATGCACTTCAATATTTAATAAACCCCAATGAATTTCTTTTGTAAAGCTTAGAGAAGTGTGAAAAGCTTGCGTCCCATCTGGGGGAGGATGACTGGAAGACCACAGTTGAACAGATAGGAGAAGTGTGTTCCCATCGGTACGAGGAAGAGGTAGAGGATGTTTCAGAAATGTGAGCAGAATTGTGTCAATCTTTTCTGGCCTGCTTGATCCATGTGGGTTTCCTCATGTGTCTGAAACATAAAAAGTAGCAAAGCATTGGACATTTTTTGTGTAAAAGCACTAAAAACATATAGCATTTAAACAAGAACAAGCCCTGTTTTAAGTAATTTGCTGCTAAGATGTCCGTGTGTTTAGGGTTTGTGTGTTCCACGTCTGAATAATTCAGTGTCCTCTTATGTCTTTACTAGTGCCTGAACAGCTGCAGATAAGACCAAAACATGGATGAAAAAAATATATAAATAAAAACATCATAGCATTTGACAGCTCAGATCTTTAAAGTGGTCCTAGAATTTAAAGCCACATCTACCTTGTTGTTGTTTGTGGTGTCTAATGTACCATATCAAAAAGTCTACCATCTCCGATATGCTTTCCTTTAGTAATGTTGTAAAGGCCACGGAAAAATGGTTCATTCTGATAAAAGAAGGATTTACTCATCATAAGAGTAGACATACCACCTTAATAGACAGTTTTGGCTTGCTTTTAGCACCCCTTTGTGTCCGTTTGTACTGAAAGCTAAACTTATTAACATCTTAATCTAACAGCTGAAATGTCTCCCCAGCCTTCCTTAGTGTCTACAGGAGTGATTAATTACTAAATTGAGCAAATCAGCTGTGTTCATAATCTAAACATGCCAGAAACGTGCTGAAAGAAGACTGCAGCACCAGGTATGTCAGCTCAAGTGTTTTTAAGTCTCAACAGAGCAGTCCGCCAATCTGAAGTAACAAGTGGAATATTCTGGCCGCAGGGGGCGATGGGGGCTGGGTGGCCTTTCATTAACTCTGTAAAGGGTCATTTTAGCACATAGTGGCTCAAGAAATGATTTCAATTATGAAAAAGTTGCAAAATATCCCTTTAAATTAACCCACTTCAATGTGGGCAGTGCACAAACATTGGTCACTTTAGTGGTAACCACAGAACTACACCAGCATGAGCTACTGCTAGCAATAGCCCAAAGTGCTGCTAACTCTAAGCCGAGCTATCGCTAATGCTAACTCGCGCTACTGCCAACACTATCCCAAGGTATTGCTAATGCTAGCAGCATCTAGCATCCTAGTTAGACCCGAGGGAAACAACTAGAAGAATATAGAAGCATACATGTAACGTTCCGGGATTTACAGACAATGCAATGACTGAATGCTAAATAGTTCCATACACAGAGTTACTAGCCTCTAGCTTCAGGCTGTCATTGAGCCATTGGCGTAAACCAGCCAATCAGCATGCAGCTCATTTAACAGTCATATCCTGGTCTTTATATTGCAGGGCTTTATTATGGTGTTGGATTTGACCATTCTTCAGGGCTCCTGAGCCATTTTCAGTCCCAACAAAGTTTCATCTGATATATAGAGACTTTCTAGTTCACCTTTACTTTCATGTTGTTTTATTAGTTTATATATGTTGTGTTATGTAAGTGCTGAAATGTCTGCAACAATGGGTTACAATAAACCAAAGTTCTGATTAAATGCTGATGTTTACGTGTCTCTTTTCAGGACAGAATAAAATGGTTCGAAACAAAGACATCTGTAACAAATGAAACTGGCAAGCAACAGTCTTCAAGGAAACATTAAAGGTTTGCAAATGCCCATCTGGGCCTTTTTCACCAGCATCGATTGAAAGAGCTGGGTGGGAATGTGCTTACAGCCTGCTATCCGCTGAACTTTTTATTTATTTATTTTTCCATCCAGCCATGCTCAGAGCTTAGATCTGCTAATCTCTCAAGTCTGTAATAGTTCTTCAAAGACGAACAGAAAAAAGAGGAAGGTGAGTGGCAGCAAAGGAAGGGTCGGTGAAATAAAGACTTGGGGATGTCTTCTGTAGCTGACCCATAAATTATGACTAATTTTGTTTTAAAGGTGTCCTAAAATTCTAAGCCAAATTGATCTTGTTGTTAAATATAGGCAGCTTGGTGCGTCTAATGTAGCAAAAAGTCTGAAATGTCTCCAATCTGCTTTCCTATGTAAATTACAAATGTTGGAATGTCCACGGAGAAATTATTTATTCTGAGGAAATCTGGTTTAACATATAAATGGCCTGGCCTGTATTTGATATAGTGCCTTCTAGAGTCATAGAACCCCTCAAGGCGCTTTACAACACAATCAGTCATTCACCCATTCACACACACTTTCACACACTGGTGGGGATGAGATACGATGTAGCCACAGCTGCCCTGGGGTCCACTGACAGAGGCGAGGCTGCCGAGCACAGGCGCCACCGGTCCCTCCGACCACCACCAGCAGGCAACGTTGGTAAGTGTCTTGCACAAGGACACGACGACAGCGACAGACTGAGCGGGACTCGAACCTGAAGCCTTCCGATTTTGGGTCGAGCATATTATAAGCTTAAACATATCTTCTTAAATTAGCCCCAGCCTACTTCAGTATCTGCAATTTATAAACGCTACTGTGGTTATGCTAACCACAGAACAACACCAGCCTGAGCTACTGCTAATTCTAGCCTAGCTATTGATAATGCTAGCATACTGCTAACATCCTTGTTGGACGAGAGGAAAACACAGAGAAGATTGTTGGAGCAGCACTCACATTTACTGGCAACATTCAGACTTTAAATGAATGCCACATATAAATCTACAACTTGCGTTCCTTTTCGTCATCCCCTTCCTCGTAGCAGCTCATTTAATATTCATCTCCTGGCGAAGTGGGCGGGGCAAACCAGTCTTTCCATTGTAGGCAGGGTCCGAAATTAAATTTTTTACTCACCGGCCAAGTTGGCCGGTAGATGATGAAAATCTACCGGCCAAGCATATTTTTTACCGGCCAAAATTCTAAATGATTTAGATCCGCCTAAAGCATGTAATTCTATATTATGTTGATTCCAAACAGAGTGACAAAATAATTAAAACTTCAATTAATAAGGAAAACAACTCTTTTGTCATTTTTACTATTTATTTATTTTTAGAGATGTTTTTATGAACTCTTTCATTGAAATCTAGTCAGACTCCTTGTTTTCTCTGTCCATGAAGTCTGGCCTCCTGCTTCTGACACCGTCTTTGTGCCAAAGCATTACAGCCTCATTTGGGTCCTATAGTCCTTGATCTCTGGAGAACACAGCTGCAGCATGAGAATATCTGAAAGTGTGTCAGGGCTAGGGTTGTCACGGTAACTGGTGTAGCAGTAAACCCCAGTAAAAAAGTTGACAATAAATAATAACAGTCTTGTTTAAAAAAATATAAATATATTATCTCGGTGGATTACCGTGGCTGCGGTGTAGGCGCGATGACCCTTACCAGCCACCGTATCATCTGCTGGAAGTTGCCGGCGGCACATGCACGCTTTGTTGTTTACGACCAAAACTTTCTTTAAGCTAAAGCTGAAATAATGGCCAGAGGAGGAGACGGCAGCACTTGGGACATTTATTATCCCTCAAAGAAGACAAAGTCGGAAGTATGGGCATTTTTGGGATATTTGAAGAATGCCGAGGGACAGTTGTCTGTGAAAGGCAGTACCGCTACGTGGCCATCGTAATGTAGCCATTGTCTCACGACTCCGCCGTCTCCAGTTCGCCACTTTTCACAAAATCTTCTGGTTGCCACTGGTCCTGGTGGTTTTTCTTCCAGTTCGACGAGTTTTCTTTTGGAAGGCTGGCTGACTCCAGTTAAAAACCACCACATTTCACCGCTAGTTTTAACACGAAGCTAACTGCTAACTTGATAAACTGATTGAATGGGATAGGTGGAAATGACGTTGGATGCGGCGTTCACGTTTCGCGTAAGTTTGTGTAAGTTGCATGCAGGCGGGAGGAGTATCAGAAATCCGTGGAAGATGACTGATAAACATAACTAATTTGGTGCAAACATTTACTCGCCAGGTGGCAGGTAGAGCTCAAAAATTTACTCGCCAAATGGAGCAATTTACTCGCATTTGGCGAGTGGCGAGTGTTAATTTCAGACCCTGATTGTAGGGCTTTATAATGGGATTGTGTTTGGCTATTTCTTAGGGCTCCTGGGCCATTGTGAGCCCCAAAAAAGTTTCATAATCTATAACGAGGCTCAAGGAATATTTTCAAGTTGTAAAAAAATGCAGTTTTTTTCTAGAAAACTTTTCATTTGAATCACCTCCACAGTTTAACACTCTTCTAACATCCTCACTGCAAGTGAAGCAGATTTTTTTAGTTTTATTGGTTTGTTTATGTTTGATTTCTAACAAGATTCATTAAGATTTTCATTGCTAATTGGCTGTCAGTGAAATTGCACCATCAGCAGAATATTTAATAACAGAAACTATTAATAATTAAAAGCACTATGTGGCTTGTGCTTCATTTGCCGTCATTAACTGGAATAATCTAACTCTGCAAATTAAATAGTGATTCAAAATAACCTGATTAGTGAGTTAATAATAACTAAACCATCAGCAAAATGTGTTTGTACAGTGAATTTGAGACACCTGCTGTAATTAAATACATCATTTTCACTTCTCAGTCTCAAAATTCAAGGATTTCTTTTAAAAGCCCATCAAAGTGTTCTTTAATGTTGATGTTAGATTTTGATTTAAAGGTGATTTAACAGTTACCTTGAGCTTTCTGTCATTTTTCATTCATTTGCAAACCTCCTTTGGTATGAATTATTGATAAATAGCTGGCTGTTGCATGCTGAGCCAAAGAAAGAGGTCAAACCTGCACTGGATTCTGACACAAATAGGATCAGGATTGTTTATTTTAAAATGCAGGTCACTTGTCAGCTCCAAGCACCTAGTGGTTTCTGGACACATGTGTCATCAGATGTTTTAATTAATTTCTGTTGTGTAAACAAGACTTTTAGGATTCCTGTAGGATGAATTTGTGCATTTCTGAAGCCACGGCACATGGCACACTGAAGCGTAGGCTGCCGCTGATGTACTGTAATTACAAGATTCTGTGACACAAATGAGATCACACAAGCCCCCCTTGAGGGAATCAACAAAAGCTGACGCCACACACCGTCTTGAAATATTTCCAAAAACTCTGCACTCCTTCCGTGTTGAAGCCTGAGCGTTGCAGCTGATCTTAAAAGGAAGCTCACGGTGATTTACTGCAGACTTCCATGGGAAGGAGTTTTGTTTCCCCCTCTAAATCAGCGCCCACACTGAGATTAAGAGGAATTAAATCATTACACTGACAATTAATGTCAAAGAGAGTAAAGTGGCAGCAAATATTCCAGCTAAAATAACAGTTTGTTATAATCAGATATTTCTACAAATTTATTTCAGCTCAATACATTTAGAAAAGGTAACAATCAATCTCATCTACATACAAAGCAAGGGAGTTTTTTTTCTCTTTTTGGGTTGGTTGTTGCGTCACACAGGAAATATCGACACTTTCATGGATTATTGACTGACAGCCACTGATAAACAGCTGATAGCCAGTTGATGGAAAAGCTTTGGGCTTCTAGTAAACTGTCCGAAATAAGTCTCAGCGCACAAACATTTCCGTTTCCTAAGTCCAGCCATGTTTTGCATTTTGCATGCATAGCATTGATTCTGTTAAACCCCGATCAATCAAAGTTCACTCTAACAGAGAGAGGCAGCCTGCTGCAAGTTCAGGCTTTGGTGCCACTGCTGCTGCCCCTGCTGTTGTCAGGGTTGACGCATTGAAGTGTGCAGCCTGGTTGTTAGATCCTTACTGCCTGACAGGCAAAAAGAAGCAGCCAGAGCTGTTCAGTGTTCAGTTAGTGCTTGATTTCTCCCATCGGGGCATCCTCTAGGCATTTAACAGAACCGATGTTCAAAACAGAAAGATTTGTTCTTGCATCATGTGTCTATGCAGTCTCAGACGTCTCAACTCAATTTCTATTACTTTTTTTGTGTTTACAGAACCAGAAATGAAATAATCTTTAAACTAAATTACTATTAGAGATTATTTGTAAATGTAAACCAATATGAAAAAATAAAATATACTAATTAGAGTAAGACGGATTCACAAATAATTCTTTAAAGACATTTTATTTTATACAAATGTTCTGTAAGATTGATTTACTAATTTCTCATTGCAGAAATACATTTATTTTTACTTTGTTTTTAAAATATGGGAGGCGCGCCGGGTTTGGGGGCCACAAAGAGGGGGCCAGAGGGGCTGCCTATGGAGGAGCACTGTTCTAGAGTCTTGGAACCCCCCAAGGTGCTTTACAACACAATCAGTAATTCACCCATTCACACTCTGGTGGTGATGAGCTACATTGTAGCCACAGCTGCCCTGGGGAACACTGACAGAGGTGAGTCTGCAGTACACAGGCACCACCGGTCCATCCGAACACCACCAGCAGGCAAGGTGGGTTAAGTGTCTTGCCCAAGGATGCAACAACAGTGACAAACTCAGTGGGGCTCGACCCTGCAACCTTCCGATTACGGGGCGAGCACTTAACTCCTGTACCAATGTTGGGATAAAACATCAGCGTTGCACGCAGAGGTAGTGCCATGTTGCTGTTCTCCAATCCGGGGTGAGATGTTCAGCTATCAGACACCAAAACCTGCCTACTGCAGCTCAGCACTGATGTGGTTCACTTCTAGTTCCTGGACATGGTGCACCAGTGTTTTTTCCCCCAGAGTACGACTAACAAGGCATTCATTCCTACTAGTGATCACTGCATGTTCCACACCTTTAATAGCAATAACACCTAAACATTTTATACCTTCAATTTTACAACATGCAGCAATATCCACATCAAAATCAAAATACCATCTTTTGTTTAAATTTTGGCTGCCTCTGAAACCCCCCAATGTAAGAGTTGGTAAATGTAGTGCTTTTAGAGCTTAATATATTACCTCTACTTATGACTAATAAGCAGTGATACTCTATATAGAATGTCAACCTGCCTGGTCTTTGGATGTTTAATCAGAAGATTCTAGGATTCTTTGTTTATTCAGGGATTGTAGAACACCTCGTCTTGAGTCAAGGAAAGAGTCAGGTTTATAAAAAGTAAGAATTTATTTTCCAAACAATTAAAACATGACAAGTTAACTAATATTTACTGAGATGGATGGATCTAGGTGGCTGAAATGTGATGTATGGTGCCTATGTGTGAATATGGTGTTATCAGAACTTTCATATCTAGAAGAACTGAGTTCTGGGTGTAAAAGGGAAGAATTTGGTTTGCGTTAAGCTACGAAGTTTATTCTTATCAAAAGGCATCAGACGCAATCTGTCATGTACCCCAAGTGGAGACTCTCTTTTGGATCCGAGTTGTCAGGGGGTCGGGTGACCCCAAGTTACCAAAGTCCATAGGAAAACCGCAGTACGACCACGTCAGTCCAGAATCATCTCCGGGTCACGACAGGTTGTAACTAGCTTGCATCTCGGAGGACTCTTAGGGAGTCGGAACAATATCAGCTTTGTTCTGCAGGAACCGTTTGCTGTGTCAGCAGTAGGCAGCTTTTAGCAGGGTTTTGGCAGCTGGCCAAAAATACTTAGGGTTAAAGAGGTGTCCCTCTGGACGGCCGTTCCGAAGCGCTCTCTAGAACTGAATGCTGAATGATGGGAAGCTGGAATGCGACTGCTGAATCACTTACAGTGATTCAGTTTTAATATTCTCATATTATGATTTACTTGGCCAATCGGAGCGTGCCATGTTCAGGGATATTACCAAGAAAGCCTCAGACAACACGCCTTCTTGAGACACCGGATGCTCTGATCTGGGGTAAAGAAATATCTGTGTGTCATGAGTTTAACTTAACTTTAATTTGTCCTTGTGTCTGAGTGCGGGTGACGATTGCCTTGTCATATGAAACATTACTGATTACCATATACAGGTGCTGGCCAGTAAATTAGAATATCATCAAAAGGTTGAAAATATTTCAGTAATTCCATTCAAAACGTGAAACTTGTACATTATATTCATGCAATGCACACAGACCAATGTATTTCCGATGTTTATTACGTTTAATTTTGATATTTATAGGTGACAACCAATGAAAACATCAAATCTGGTATCTCAGAAAATTAGAATATTCTAAAGGCCAATGAAAAAATGTTTGTTTCTCTAATGTTGGCCAACTGAAAAGAATGAACATGAAAAGAATGTGCATGTATAGCACTCAATACTTAGTCGGGGCTCCTTTTGCCTCAATAACTGCAGTAATGCGGCGTGGCATGGACTCGATCAGTCTGTGGCACTGCTCAGGTGTTATGAGAGCCCAGGTTGCTCTGATAGTCGTCTTCAGCTCCTCTGCATTGTTGGGTCTAGCGTATTGCATCCTCCGCTTCACAATACCCCATAGATTTTCTATGGGGTTAAGGTCAGGCGAGTTTGCTGGCCAATCAAGGACAGGGATACCATGGTCCTTGAACCAGGTGCTGGTGGTTTTGGCACTGTGTGCAGGTGCCAAGTCCTGTTGAAAGGTGAAGTCTGCATCCCCATAAAGTTGGTCAGCAGCAGGAAGCATGAAGTGCTCTAAAACTTCCTGGTAGACGGCTGCATTGACCCTGGACCTCAGGAAACAGAGTGGGCCAACACCGGCAGATGACATGGCACCCCACACCATCACTGACGGTGGAAACTTTACACTGGACCTCATGCAACGTGGATTCTGTGCTTCTCCGCTCTTCCTCCAGACTCTGGGTCCTTGATTTCCAAAGGAAATGCAGAACTTGCTTTCATCAGAAAACATAACTTTGGACCACTCAGCATCAGTCCAGTCCTTTTTGTCCTTGGCCCAGGTGAGACGCTTCTTGCGCTGTTTCATGTTCAAGAGTGGCTTGACACACGGAATGCGACACCTGAATCCCATGTCTTTCATGAGTCTCCTCGTGGTGGTTCTTGAAGCGCTGACTCCAGCTGCAGTCCACTCTTTGTGGATCTCCCCCACATTTTTGAATGGGTTTGTCGTCACAATTCTCTGCAGGGTGCGGTTATCCCTAGAGCTTGTACACTTTTTTCTACCACATTTTTTCCGTCCCTTCGCCTGTCTGTTAATGTGCTTGGACACAGAGCTCTGCGAACAGCCAGCTTCTTTAGCAATCACCTTTTGTGTCTTGCCCTCCTTGTGCAAGGTGTCAATGATTGTCTTTTGGACAGCTGTTAAGTCAGAAGTCTTCCCCATGATTGTGGTGCCTTCAAAACAAGACTGAGGGACCTTTTAAAGGCCTTTGCAGGTGTTTTGAGTAAATCAGCTGATTAGAGTGGCAGCAGGTGTCTTCTATATTCAGCCTTTTCAGAATATTCTAATTTTTTGAGATACCAAATTTGGAGTTTTCATTAGTTGTCACTTATGAATATCAAATTTAAATGTAATGAACATTGGAAATACATTGGTCTGTGTGCATTGCATGAATATAATGTACAAGTTTCACGTTTTGAATGGAATTACTGAAATATTTTCAACCTTTTGATGATATTCTAATTTACTGGCCAGCACCTGTATCTCGACGACGAACGCTATAGACAAACTCAGAGAAAATTAGTAAAAATAAACAGTGATGATTGAACCTTGTTGTATTTGCTTATTAGATGATTTTTATACAAATATAAATATTGAACCACACAGTTTTAAGCCCTAACAATAATTAATTCACACAAGTCCCACTTACTGGTTTAATATTTAAGTCCTGAACCTTTTGTATTTTAAACAGATTCTTCTCTTAATATTTTTTTTCTTGAATTTCAATTCACTTCTGCATAGGCAGTTGATTATTGTTAGCTTAAGGCCATCTGCAGTGGTCTATAGTAGGAATGAACACGTCATACTTTGGGGAAAAAGAGCTCTGGTGCACTTGTTTCAGGATGTAGAAGTCAGCTGGAGGAGACGGTGGCCGAACACAACAAGATTTGGAGTCTTATTTCCTGCTTGTTGAGACGTTCTCTGCAGTTTCATGGAGACTAAAACGACAGTCGTTGTCGTTGTGAGTCAAGAAGGGTGAGTCCATGAATGTTAAGTGACAGTGTGACGTAGATCTGTCAGGATTTTCTAATCCTAGAGTTTCACCGTCTGTTTTTTCTCAGAGGCTAATGCAGGAGATAGGTAGGAGACTATTTTCATGTTCAGCAGCCTGCAACAAACTCAGAGTGATCGATTTTAATCAGAAATAATACTTAAAAATGGGTTTCATTTAATGAATATTTCATTATTTGGATGATAAACAATTATGATTAATATGGGCTTCATGGGTTTTGAGTTGTTTTTTTTTGTGATCTGATTCATGCAACAGTAGATCATATAAAGTGATTTTTGTATTAAAATGTTATATATTTTATATTTCTATTTTAACACGTTGTACTTATTGTAGAATTCCAAATTTATTTCTTGCTCAACTTTTAACACAATTTATGGGACTGTTTGGACTTTTGGACGAATCCAGACATCCACGGGCTCCATGTCGGATTTTCCGTCTCTCCATTTATATGAAGCGCCGTTTCATACGTTCAGTGATGCCTCTGCAGCCCACAGACAGAGCGATTCAGGAAGATACTACAGTCTGTCTGTGGGACCTTATCAGTCAAGTGACGTCCTGTGATCAATACCGACTCGAAATTATCCCATAGGAAAGGAGCGTTTCCAGCGGAATTCCCAGGATTAATCTCTGTGACTGTCGGAGTGGTGTCTGCTGAGAAGGTAAGGAGCAAAATGCGCAAAATGTTCCCTCGTTTCATTCATTCAGCAGAGTACCGGTTTGTCATCAGTTAAAGTGTTCATATTTTATTCATCACAGCGTGAATTTAGTTCCCTTTTGGGGGACAAACGCCTTAACGCGCCGTTTATGTTCAGATTTTACGCGTAATTCTTGATTCCTTATTTTGACTTTCCTATGAAGAGAAACACATAAAATTATGATCTGTTTCTCAAAGTTTCTAGACAGCAGTATCATTTTTGGCACGCTGACAGCCGTTTCTAATACTTGCCATCTAAGTCATGATGATATCCAATCACCCATCCGCGCGCTTTGACGGAACAAACGCGTCTGCAGTTGCGTATTTGGCATCTTAATAGGAGAGTAATCTGCAGAATTTCCCCCCTCTTTTTCCTTAGCGAAGTTGACATGTTTTGCTATTTATTCATCCCTCAGTCTTCACATCAAGATTAAAAATTTAAAAATCCAAATCTGCTGCCCCTTTGTGGGAAGTGGATTCAGTTATAGCCAGAACGTCTCTCTTACATGTTCAGGGGCTTTGAGATGTAAATTTGACCCTATCTAACAAAAGCTGATACCTTACAGCATCCTTTAGTACCACAGATTGCATATATCATGTTTAGATTGATATCAGTATGTTATTTAGGCTCATTTGCTTGCTCCATCTCCTTATAGCCATAACAGTGCATGATGACTTCATAAACATTGTTCTAAGTGACTCTCTTGATCAAATCTAGCTCAGATGTGAAAGGATCACTTCTCTCAGGCAAATGCATGAACATTAAATATGGGATAGAGTATTATTAGAAAATCGATGCTATTATGATTGACAAAGCAATAATTATGTGAATGTGTGTGTGGCAAAAGTCACCCATGTGTGTAGAAAAGGGGTAATTAGTGTTTTTCCTGACTCCAGTAGCCGATTCAGAAACCAATGAGGGGTCAGAGAAATATGACAAAGCCAGAAGTTTCCAGATCCGTCAGATTTAGACACTTATATGTTACAGGCTCAAGCTGACTTCTTACATAACAAGAAGAAATCAAGCTTTAATGATGTTTTTCTTCTCAAACTCTTAATAAAAGGTGCAGGCAGACATTTTTTTTATTTATTTCAAAGATGCAACGAGCGATCCGACAGTCTGTTAATCTTCGCCTGCTGCCTTTGTGACTTCTCGTTGCTGCTTTCCTTATTATTCAGAAGGCCAAAGCATCTGCTCCTTCTCCCACCCCATCAATCAGAGACCCTCTGTTGGCTGTTCATAGTTGTGTGAAGACACAGTTTGGTCTTTTTTGTTGTTTCACTTCATTTTTGTTGATAAATTAAAGGAATCAGGCATTTGAATCTCTTCGTGAGTAGTAAAGGGCTTTTATTTCTTTGCAGAACATCATCGATTTAGTTAAAGATAATAAAACCTGCTCTATCACAAAATAATCCTGCAAACACAGACTTTGCTGCTGCTTTTCAAGTGCTGCCAGTGGAAAATTAAGAATGCTTTTGGAGGAGATAAGTGCTATTTAATGTTTTAAGATCACTGAGGTTTTTTCACACGTTTTCCATACTTAGTTATGCAGATAAAGCTGTCCAGATGAAAATGCGTCATTGCAGACATACTGTATCTGTTTAAGACTGACTTTGAAATTCACAGAACCGTGAAATCCATTGAAAGCATTAAAAGGCCATCAGATTAAAAAAATAACCCAGAGGGTGTGACAGGCACTGGCACGTTTACTGCTTTCCAGCACCCAAATGCCGGGTCCACACTGGGAGCATTAGCGGCACGGAACGTTGGAAAGTCCAACGAAAAAGAGATCACGTCCCGTTAAGAAAATTCCATCGTTGCACTTCCCGAAAGGTACTGATAGTAAATAAGCCGCCAGGTCACATGATTAGACGTTAGCTACATACCGGTAGATAAGATGTTGCATCGCTGCGATAGAGTTTTATTATGAAATTGTCAATTGCTGGTTTTACACTGATACCATGTGTGATTTCTTGTCTAGCCCTATGTTAATTGCTGAAATGGACACACCCCAGAAGCGGATTGCAGCAAAAATCGAACCCAATTCACACCACAGCTGGTTGGATCAACCCCATAGACCAGCAGCATTGCTCTGCTGTTTTTCCATGTCGCTGATGCCCCCAGTGTGGACCCGGGTTAACAGTTCACAAGTAGGGGTGTGCCGATTCACCATTTTATCAATGCGCCGCATTGTGACACGTGCGGATTCAAAATGAATATGTAAACGTTCATAAATGATTATAAATAAATGCCAAAAAACAACCGCAAAAGTTAAACGTGTTGCCCGGACACTTTAAGGGACGGACCAGAGGAAATAACAAAAAACTGCAATGGCGGAAGCATGTTTCTCAGTTTCAGGCACTGACTGTGGGATTTACTCCTCAGGATTAAAGAAAAGTTGTATACAACTAACCTTATATGTATGGACATAGTGTTTTTTGACATACCCCCCCCCCCCACACACACACACACACACACACACACACTTTTTCCAAAGTCAATTTTTGTCCCCTACACTTTTTACCATCCAAAAACAATACTACTCTATAATAAATAGACACTGGTTGAGCACTAGGACCAGGCGGAAAACAACCGCTTGTGTTGAAGCCTGTTTCCCATTAGAACCGTCCATAAGCTCATCTATTGGCTCTGCTGATGCTAACGTGTGATTGGCCGTTTCTGCTGTCACTCCATGTTGTAAACAGGACGTGCTCACTTTTCTGCATGCAGTTCTGCATTCCTGACATTGCATGAAAGAGCCTCTAGCCTGTAGTTTTATACATATGTGTTGTATACTTACTGTAAAGACCCCCCCCCCCCCCCCCCCCTCGGTCATCATGCCGGTTGTGCCCCTTCTTTCTAAAGTCTAAACTACATCCATGCTTAAATGTTTCCATCCCGAATTAGATGAAGAAAAGAAGCTGGTGGTTTTTCCTCTTAACCAGCCAACAATCGAGGAAGGAATGTGCCCGCAACTCCGGCTTTTATTATAAAACAAGGGCACCACTTTGCTACAAGCCTTTCGTCACTCATAAGTGATCAGACTGTGGCAATAATGTGGTGCGATCATGTGGTTTTCACTAAAGATTACATGATGGCGGTAGAGTGGGTGTAGGGTCTGTCTCTGCGCTGTCACACACTTCTCTTTAACTTGGACATAACTTGTTTTTTATGCTGATTGAAGCAACAATCCTTAAGACTTTCCACGAGCTGCTCTAAAAGGCGTTTGTCATTTATAGCCTCCATGAACTGTCTAGTGATCTGAGCTTCATCCAGAAGCATCTCCGCATCGCCCCAGTTTGCCATCTCAGCTGATTCTGTTTACAAAAGCGATTCTGACCGCCCGTTACTTTAATTTTCATTACTTTTTCTTGGAGATTTCATGCAAAAGTATGTTGGGTGCGTTTTCAGTCTTGCATGAGTTAGATAGTGGAGTAAAAGGTATTTGGTAACTTCATGTGGGCTGAATTAATTTGAAAGTATGAAAAAGCTATGATGCAGAAAACAAACATCGAAACTGTAAAAGAAATTCATCAAACATTGTGGTGATCGAATCGTGAGGTAGGACGGCACACCCCTATTCACAAGATGATTTCACAAAAGCTGTTATTTTTAACTTGCCCCCCCCCCCCCCCCCCCCCCCCCCCCCCCAACAGGTTTTATTAAGGAAGGCCAGGAGTCTCAGCTGCAACGTAACGATGGTTGTGGATGACAGCAATGATGAGTCAGCTATCGCCGTGCTCTCCGATGTGCTGTAAATCCAGCCTGTGTTCTTTTCTTTGGTGAATTTTAATTACGCTGTGCCGTTACGGCGCCCAGCCAGCACTGTCAGGTCCCACCATGTCTCCCTGTTTTCCTTTTGATTCACTCACGAGAACAGGACACCTTCTATTTCCGAAGGCGTCAGTCTCACAATGAGAAGGCTCACAATTTTAGCTTGAGGGAAGTCTTCAAGCGCTCCTGTAATCTCAGCTTGTGCACTGTATGGAAGCTGTCACTGTGCCAAGCTAATTTTTTTTTTTACTTCCCGCCTGTGCTGGATTTTATTTTTTTTATTTATTTTTTTGTTAAACAGAGTTCAGCTTTCAAAAGCTTGTAATCACTGAAGACCAAGCACAAGGCCTCATGGGAAATATATGTGCCTCCCTGGACAAATCTGCTCATGCTCATAGAATTGATGTTATAAAATACTACACTGTAAAAAATATTCCTGTTCTCTTTTCTAGATTCAGATGCCACTTCCTGTTTGTATTTAAAGGGAGTAACACCCCTGGTGTCATCCCCCCCCCCCCCCCCCCCCATTTGATTGAATTAATTCAAACTTTTTTTCAAGCACAAGTCAGCGTAGATCAGACGTACCTATTGATGTCACTTCGTATTATATGTTGTGTTTCGGAACTAGTAGCAATTAAAAGTCTGATGAATTGGTTACAGCTTCAGCTTCCTTTTAATGTCTGCTCGTGCCGGCAGGACATACTATAATTTAATCCTCCAGCTCTCGTTCTCTGTTAAAAGCGAGGATCTCTACACACTTTTTGAACCCAGCACATCTACACTGTAAAAAATAAAATTGTGAATTTACTTAACTAAATTGAAGGTATGGTTAACTAGTTTAATCAATACATTTGCAGTGGTCTCTAGTAGGAATGAATGCCTTGTAAGTTGTGCTCTGCAATTTGGCAGCCAGATTAAGAAATAAAGTTGGGCAAAATGCAAGAAAATGGAGGGATAATTAATCACCCTTTTCCACCAGTACCTTCTCAGTGCAACTTGCCTTGGTTAGGCCTGGTTCCAAGGTATTTCCACTGGTAGAGGCTACCAGATCGTTACCCCTTTCTCAATACCTGCTTCCAATTGGTTCCATGCGTACAGAGCTGGACCAAAAATGTGACGGCTGAGACTGGATTGTTGATTAGATAGTGGGTGGAGTCACTTGCAACTTTGGGGGTGGAGTCACTGATTGAGCCAGAGGGTGTTTCGCATTTTTTTGTGTCCTGTCTGGCTGTGAAGCAAACAGAATTGATGTCTGAATGCTGGTGACAAGCCTTACAGATTTACTCTCAGGTGGAGCATCAACACGTCTGCTTTTAATGTCACGCCTGATACTTAAAACTTTATTGTTATTGTTTTTGAATGCTTTTTAATTCAGACCAGACACGGAGACAGAGGTGAAAGAGAAAGGAAGAGACCGGGGGGGGCTCCACAAAACACACAATCATGAACAAGAGTCTGCTTCTAGACCTGCAGAAAGAGAGAAGGAAAAAAAGGGACACAACAACAATACAACAAGATCAAGCTATCACTGCGTCAACTTGATGAAGAAATATATAATCAACATTGTTTAACTGAACAATCGCACAATAATAAATCACAGTGCATTAAGTGCCCTCCATAGTCTTAAGACATGTGTTGAACGTGCCCAAGTCCATACTTATGAGAGCACCATGTGAGCACCTGTGTGTGTACACGCGCTTGTTTATGTAAGGTTTCTCTATAGGAGCGTCCAATAGAGAGTGTGGGGGGCCACATATCTGCCCCCTAAAGATGTGCAGGAGACGGATGGAGCTCCAAGTCCCAGAGATCCAGGAGCTGCCCCAGAGCACAGGAACCCCAGGGAGACTGCGACCAGAAAAGCCCCCGCCCCTCTCGAGAGGCGCAGAGGATCGCCCCGTGGGGCCACAACTAGCAGCCGGCAGAGTCCCGGGAGATATCGGCGGCAAGTCCACAGGCCCGCCCGCAGCCTCCCACCCCCTAGCCAGCCGAGCCCGGGACCCAATGACCCCCGGACCCAGGGGCGACCACCCCCGCCGGGAGCCCAGCAGAGCCCAGGGACCCAGACCCCACCAGGCAGCCACCGGGATTGGTCAGGCAGACGCCAAAAATCTTAAACTCCATGACCCGGGAGCCATGACCCAGGCAGACCAAGGCACTGCTTATTATTTACTTATTTTCAATTATCCCAAACAAACCACCAGCTGACTGGTTTAGATCTCTGGACTCCTCTATTACCAAATTCCTTTGGCAGGATAAACCTCCACGAATTGGCTTAAAACGCTTCAGAAGACCAAAGACAAAGGAAGACTGGATCTACCCAACTTTTATTATTATTTCTTAGCCAACAGGCTGCAATATATACCAAGATGGTTGCAAGATAACCCACTAGATGAGTCCTGGTTAGACATAGAACAGACACTTTGCAATACAAGACTTACCATTTATTAGCTCAAGCATAAGAAAACATGAAGGCTTCAAAAGTGTTAGTATCAGCACCTCTCTGACAGCATGGTGGGAGTATCTTAAAATGACAGAGTCTTCACTAGTACCATGCAGACGCACACCTATATGGAATAATCCTGACATTTTGCAAAATAATAAAATGATGAACCTTCTGGACTGGAAAAATAAAGGAATCCTATACCTGGAGCACATATATGAAGGATTGGACTTCATCCCATTTAATAGAATAGTCTCCCAATTTGGAATGGATAAGAATAGCTTTTTAGAATACCACCAAATTTAATCTGTAGTCAAACAAAAATTTAAGCTAAATAAAATAGAATTACAAACACCACCAAGGGTATTAGACTTCTATAATCTCAAAGCCCCCAAACTACTGTCTAAAGTATATAAGACACTGTCCAAAATAGACGATAGAATAGCAATCCCTATTGAAAAATGGGAGGTGGTTCTATCAGTCAGCTTTGACCAGAACTTCTGGTCCCAAACTTGTTTAAAATCTTTTTTTTTAATAATTAAAGTTTTTATTATTTTCAAATTTTTTATAACATACAAGAACATACAAAAACAAATGAAAACACACAGGCTTGTGCACCTTTTTTTTGTGCATTTAAAGTTCAACCGCCATTGATAGTTGTTAAAAGTTGTTAAAGCTGTGCATATGAAACAAAAAACGCTTTTTGTTTATCGATTTATTGTGAAATAACGGAAGCTGTGCTTGCTCCCTTTTCTGTTGGGCGGTTGTGATTTCTGTCCATTGACTGCGGAGGTGCTCCGGCGTCCGGCAAAAATAGAATCAATCCTATTTTTGCCGGATGGCGGAACGGTAGGCGGCGCACTGCGCTGCACGGCCGCAGTAGTGGAACAGCTTTGATTGACTACAATGGGACCGTTTTTGCTGTGGAGTTCGTGCTGGAGCGGAGATAGTGGAATTTTGGGGTAACTGATCGCTTCTGTTGATGCCATATTTGTTTTTGTTGTAACGCACAAATCTGGCTCTTTTTCCAATCTGAGTGCGCCACTGTGACCCCTAGTGGAATCATCTAGTACTACATTCAGTACAGTGTCGTGCAGCAGCAAGTAAGTTGTATCATCACGAAGGAACTGTTTTCCACCTAAAGGTCATTTCCCCTCTCTTCTCATAAAGAACTAATCTCCTTGAGATATTGCTCAAGGCCTTTGATGCCTCTGCATCTAAACTGTTTTAACTAGCTATTTGCCTCCCCCTACAGCTCAAGAGAAGACCAAGAAGAACTCTTTTAGAAATCTGAAGAACTATATTGAATAATAATTAAATAACGTCTGTTAGTCCCAATAATAATGTGAGCCCAATGTAAATCAATCTGTGAAATGACAATGTTAATTACTTGAATTATAATGCTGTAATCAGTAGTTTTGTATAAGAATTAACTTGGTACAGAAGCACTAGACACTTAAAATCACATGACACATTCCTTTTGTCTCTCCAATCAGAGCTTTCCTTTCTGACACGTGGCGTGGTCTGTGCAGTGTTTATTTTGTTGTCAAATCCTGATTCGACCATAAATCAAAACATCTGGATTATAAAACTAATCCCCACGTCACCCCTTAGTTCAGTTCAAACGTTCTAGAGTTTCGAGCCAGCCACTCGTAACTTTTTAACCACAAAGAACCTTGACAAGCTGGATAATAAAACCTGTTGCAAGCTACACCTGAATGCAACGCTCTTTCAGAGTAAAAGCTGAACTCACTGACCCTTCAGGGTCCCGCGGACGCTGTCAACCACCTGTCGCTTACCCGGAGGCAATCCAAGACTAGTCTGTCGTACCGTACGCTGTTTCTTCGGCTCCGGTACCAAAGGGGGGTCCGAGGACCTGGTATTCTGGATCTAAACGGAGGTCTCCGACAAGGGTATGTAGAGTGGCAATATGGCGTCTGAATGTGGTTTTGAAACTCCAACTGTAGTTTAGAGCAAAACATTTGCTCCCACACAGAACTAGCGCTTCTCCGAAAACGAGAGTTCTGATAACAACATTCCACATCACACCATCCATCTTGCCTCATTCACACCTAGATCCATTCATCACACAGAGTGTTTAGAGTTAGTTAGCCTTGTTTTAAATTGTTTAGAAATAAATCTTCTTAAACTTTAAAATTTCTCTCTCTCTCTCTCTCTCTCTCTCTCTCTCTCTCTCTCTCTCTCTCTCTCTCTTTCTCTCTCTCTCGTCTCTGGGTTAATACAAAGTGTTACCTAATCCCTGCAATAAAAAGTCCAGATGTTCTAGTTAAAGTAATATTCAAAGATCCATCAAATTGATTTCATATTTTCTATGGAATCTCACATTTTATGGTTCATTACGTAAGATGTAACTAACGAATCGTTACAAAGTGAACAGAGATGCAGCCTGCTGCCAGCGCTAATGCAAGGTTTTTGCCATTTTTGCATTTTATTCTGGTACAGATGACCTCATGCTACTTTTCAAACTCTGACGAGCCCACCCACTAGAGCCGTTTCTCAGTTGTAGTGGAAAACCACTCAAACTGTGTAGAGCAGAGTGGAGTTGCTCAGTAAGTACTGGTGGAAAACGGCTATAAGATACTTTGTGACTAAATTGCAACACAAAATGTGCTCGACAGTAGCACACATGTTGCGATTTGTTCTCATTTAAATGACACGCTCCATGTGATCAAAACAAATCATAAACCTCTTACAAAATTGTCTTCACAAACATGCAGCTCCTTTATTTTCGTTTATAACACTCTTTTGTAATCTGGTGCATGAGGTTGTCCTGTGACTTTTCTTGTAGCAGTACATAGGACACACATTTGTTAATATAGCACACCCCAGACATACATGTATCAGAGATGCTTTCAACTCCAGTAGAAGAAATAGGGAAAACAGGGTTAAAGAGATGTGTTTGTGTGCCTCCTCGCTACCAGAGTATGCTCCAACTGAGAAAGGCCACTGCCATTGTTGGGTAACATAATCCACCAGGGAGGCCTTAAGCTGGGCACTGGGGAGAAGTGCCTACACACACTTTCTCTCAGGCTCTCAGTACAGATGCAGATCTCTCAGTGGTGGAATCAGCTGCTGAATGCTAAGCAAATTTTTTGCTGTTACAGAGCCTGTGTGTGGTGTGATGGCACACACACACACACACACACACACACACACACACACACACACACACACACACACACACACACACACACACACACACACACTGTTGTAATTCAGAACAAAATCTCTTTGCGCTCCCAGGCTTGAAGAGGCAATTTTAATGATGCTGACAGATTTTTTTTCTTTCAGCAGCAAGCAGACGTACATCTACAAGTAACTCCTAGGAAAAGTCCTTCCTGAGATAACGGTTTGAGGATGATTATAATGAATTGTGAGGCCTATGGTCACCTGCAGAACTGATGCCAACAACAATACGTCTGTAAGAAACAGCTTTATGGTTTGTGTGGCTCACAGTGGCTTTTTTATGAACTTCTGCTTCAGTATTGGATTCCCTGTAATCTAATTAGTTCAGTCATTTGTCTGCTGTGGAGGCTCAGGTTGCACGCACGCACGCACGCACACACACACACACACACACACACACACACACACACACACACACACACACACAAAGGTACACCTTTACAAAAGATTGTCATTTTGGATGATGTAATTCTGATTGTGGTCAACTTTTTAGGGATGCTTTGCAACATTTTCAAGTTTTTAAATCATTTTATGAGCCAGTATGTGCTAAAATGACCCTTTACTGGGTTAATGAAATATCACTTAGACTCCCACCGCCCTCTGTGGCCAAGATACCGCATTTGCAACTTCAGAGTGCCGGGCTACCACCTGTTAGATTTAGAATAAATTGAGCCTCTATACCTGGTGCTTCCTGCATGTTTACCTGCATGTTTTAGGTCATGAACACAGCAGATTTATTTAATTTAGTGACGAATCACTCCTGTAGACACTAATGGAGGCTGAGGAGACATTTCAGCTGTTAGATAAGGCAGGGCTGTTGAACTCAAATTCACACTGGGCCAAAATGGAAAAATTGGGATGAAGTCACGGGCCAAACTCAACATTTTTTTAAAAGTAATGGCAAATGTGTACATTTGCCTTTATTTACAGATATGAATGGTTGAAACTTTTCATTTGGAAACAAACTTATTTTTGAAGTAAAACTGAATGTGGAATAACCAGTGTTGGGAACGTTACTTTAAAAAAGTAATTAGTTATAGTTACTGATTACTTTATCAAAAAAGTAACTCAGTTACTAACTGAGTTACAAGATCATAAAAGTAACTAATTACCAACAAAAATAACTACTTAGTTACTTTTTTCATTAAAGAATGCAAGAATTACTACAATAGTGAAATATAAATGACTATTGACTGGAACATAATAAAATGTATGTCCAAATGTTTTTTATAAACATGAATAATTTCAATAAATAAGCACTTAACAGGAGGAACTACTAATAGGAACATTACACTAATCTAGACTATTAAAAGGTCACTGTGTGATATTTAACAAGACCCCAATCAGCTAACATTTAAAATTGCAAATAGAAACACCTGTAAAGGTTCCTGAGCCTTTAAACGGTCTCTCAGTCTAGTTAAATTACAGAAATAAATGTAATTTTGCACAGTATTCTAATTTTTCCAGCTTCACATAATTGTGTGTTTTTAGCAGCATTTCTGTTGCTGGTAATCTAGTAACGGTTAAATAAATAAATAAATAAAATCCTTTAAAATGACACTAGAAGAGGCACAAATCTGATGGAGGACTTAAATGTACTAACGTGGGTCAGACCCAACCACAGAAGAGCTGAAGCTGGGTGGTAAACACACACACAGGTAGTTCTAATAACACCTGAGCTCCATGTCGTTTGAGACTGATGCATCAGTGTTACAGCGGGACTAAAGACATGATCAGGAACAGGTTACAGCTGGATGATCTAGGAAGGTAGAAGATCAGGACGTCTGAGTGGTGAACAGGTGAGCGGACCTTCGGGACGTCCCGCTGTCACGCCAAGAAGGGCACGGCTGCAGACCCGCAGATTCGCTGCTGCAGATTCCCACCTGCAGCAGCGAATCTGCGGGGGTCTGCAGCCGTAGATATTCATCACGTCTTCCTCGTTCTTCACGGCCGTGATGCTCTTGGATGAAAACATCTACCTCTTTAGCTCCTGATCAGCTGATGACAGCTTCTACACACCGCGCTGCTTAACGCACGCATTTCCTTATCAGTAACAGAAACGACGTTTTGATAAAAGAAGACGTGGGCCGCTGCTGTAAAAAAAGTGAGGCGCGAACCGGAAAAGCTTCTGCCGATCACAATTCAACAACGGATTATGAAAGAACGGATAACGCTCGAAACACGCAAATTCTTCCTGATGTGAGAGGTGAGTCTCCACTTTGTTTTGGTTGTTTTAGCGTCAACATCATCCTAGCGCGCCGACACCTCTCTCTCCCTGGCTGCAGCTGAAGTGTGGCGGTCAGAAAGCCTGTTGCTCAACGTTCGACAAGCCTATAGTAACGCACAACCTTCCGTCCCCAGTAACGGTAACGGCGTTGTAACGGCGGGAAAAGTAATTAATTAGATTATTCCGTTACCTATAAAAGAACGCCGTTAGAAACGCCGTTATACTTAAACGGCGTTACTCCCAACACTGGGAATAACCAAATTACACATGAGCAAGTCCATTTTAAATAAAGCACACATCAGTATGCATAGTCAATGTGCGCTTTGAAGCAGCATAGACTTATTTTAAGACACTTCAATCTCTCGCAGGTCGGATAAAATGATGGACATGTGGATTACGGTGTTAAAGAGGAGATGAGCGCACAGCGAGGAGTGAGTTTCACTTTTGCTTTGGTCACAGATAATAACAGACACTAGGGGGTGCTAAAGGCTAGCAAAACTGCTTATTATCCCTTGAACATCATCTAGCTAATAAGGATTTTATATGTATTTAACTTTTAATACATATGTTTTTTTTATTCACCAGCATAAGCTTTTTTTGAAAGAGTTTTCTCCAAAAAAGTTACTTAGTCAGGGTATTATCCAGAAAGTGGATGTTCTACAGAAAAAGTGGATGCCCCCCTTTGATCTCCCTTTGATCCAAGGGGCATGCTCCCTTTGTAAGATATTGGAAAAGATGCAACATCGTCAAAGAAATTCCATCTGATAAATCGGGCAAAAAGAGCACCAAGATGCTAATTCTTGATTAAATATTACAGGAAATTGAGATGGCTTGTTGTCAAATTTAAAAGCAATGGCCATCATTTTTGCAAACTTGCCATCCATTTGGTGGTATGGTGGCTCGCTGGCTAATGCTATGCTAACAGTTGACTGTCAAGTATTGAGGACGCTCGGTCACTCTTTGCTACTGGGTAACAACTCCTCCAGTAAGTTTAAAAGTCACCTCTTTTCACTGTGTTCCAGAGCACTGAGTTCTGGCTCATTGGAGCTGTAAAGAGGCTTTTCTTGGCCTGCCGGCACCCCCTCTCCCCTGGTTCCACAGCCCTCTGCAGTGCCCTGTAGCATCTGGGCTAACCGCCTCTCACTTGCTGTGACAGAAGAGGGGCGAATGATGATGATTCAGAAGCATGACAAAGATCTCGCCGGCACTGACTGCTCTCTGACTCGTTGGGCATTGTCGCGCAGCGAGAGTGTGATCACAGTTGGGTTTATTTTAAAGCCCATGGGCCAAGTGTGGTTGCGCCAACCTTTTTAGCACTTCCGTTGGACCAAAAATTATATTTCATCTGGGTTTCGCATGATGAGGGAGACATTTTGAGACTTCATGAAATGTATTTTGTCAGTCCAGGTCTCTGCAGAATATCCAGACTTTCACTAGTCCAAGTCTTAAAGAAAACCCCTAATGCAAGATTTATTCAAGAGCCTATAAACTGTACAACAACGTGGATGACATTAATTATGTTTACTTACAGATACCAGAGTGCAGATTTTATAGTTTAGATATGTTTTGACATCCTTAGATTAACCAGATCACTATGGGATGAGGTTGACTTGACAGCACCAGCTAGATGGATGACGTCACACACACACACACACACACACACACACACACACACTGGTTCAGACAGGAAAAGTTTGACACTATACTGTCTTCCATTCAAGATGGCCTCATTGGAGTCTGAAAGCCCTCTTGTGTTCCTGATTTTAATTTAGAGAGCTCCCCTCACGCATGCCAGTAGAATAAACTCTTCAGGGAGAGTTTCCTGCAGTAAAACGTTGAGCTGCCCATCGTCTTTCTCTGCCAGCATACACAAATTGGAGCTTTTCTTCCTCCTTCTGGTGTTTAGAGCATCAGCCAATTTATGTTTAGAATTAAAGAAATATGATTACAGTGGTTGGGCTTCAAGCTTAGGCATGCTCACATGTGCAATTGCTTGTCCACTTTGAAATGATACTATGACAGCAATCATGTTGGGATTTCTTTTTTATTCCCAAATGACATTTCAATAATTGATAACGAAAGAGGACCTGCATGGAGATGTAATCATAGCCAAGGCTGGAGTTTCATATATAAGGACCTATGAGCTGAATGTCCATGTGAAGGAGAGGCAGAGCCCTAAAAGTCTGCCAGATTTCATTTCACGCTCTGCAGAGCACAGCTTCTGAGATGGTGACATTTACATGGCCCTCTATACTAGATGCTGCTGGCCCAAGGCGCTGGCTAAATCAGGCACAAGGGCCAATGACTGAGGAGGCAGCGCGAGTGGGAGAACAAGGAGGAGCCGGCTAATGCGCTACCCTTAAGAGCCAAACGAGAAGACTTTGTTGATAGAACAGCATTGCACCACAGTTACTCAGTTGTAAATAAAAAAAAAATCACAACAATTTATAGTTTTCATTTAGGTAAAAGGTGTCATGCACATAAATAGTATCATATCTGCACCATGAATGAGTGAGTTGAGAGGAACATGTAGCCAAGTCTCTTAAGTCCAGCTTTTCTGAGGATTACCTACTGAAAAGACCAACTGCTCATCTGTTGGTCTAAAGGTCATTGTAATGTCAGCACCGGTGAACCTGCTCGCAAATCTAATCTTCTCCCCACCTCTGACTACTTGGTGCCTCACCCCAGCTTGTCATGGTGGAGATCAGGCAGAGATGCACCTTGGTTTGTTTTTACATGTCCATGCACCCTCTTTTGAGACCTTTTAACTATAGATCATTTTAGGTGTGCAAAAACAGTTGCAAACACTGAAAAACATGGCTTCAGTCACAGAACGAAATATTTGCTGACTATGTTTACAGCTCTAATCTCCTGGCTTTGTATAAAGACAAAGCAGCTTTGCCTTTTTTTATAATGATAACAAGGAACCCAAGTTGTCATACTAAATCTTTGGAAATAGAGGGATTGTGTCGAATGTTTTTTTAATATAATTACAAAAATGTTAAAGGAGACAAACTGTGACTTTATTTCTTAAATCATAATAGTTTTATGGCTGATATGAAGTTCTTTGCACTAAATCCCTCTCACATAAAGAGATTTCAGCGTTTTTGTTCTTGATATTTTCAGTCCCCATCCAAAATGAGCCATTTCAGGTCTCTGTCGCTTTAAGAAAACAAGTTGGGGCTGGCCACGTCCACTCCTAGCCTGCCCAGGCTGCTATAAGCTGAGAAACTCAGGTATCTAGGAGGGGCTCGGAGCAGAGTCGCAGCTTCTCCAGCAGCTGCTATCTTTTGTGCTGAGAGATGGTTCTATGCTTACTTTTCCATTTGTGACGTCACAAACAGGGATTTTTGTTAAATGGCTTGCTTTAGACACATAATTCGTTAAACCAAACACTGACAGAAAATGAATGGATGAGTTTTTGTCAAGTTTGGAGTGTTTACAGAGGCAGTAGAGACCCACATGGCAGCATAAAATTATGCAAAATATGAGTTTTGCATCTCCTTTTCTGACTTTGTGGTTATTTAAACAGCTCTCTCTCTCTCTTGGTTTTATAGGTGTCAACACCAGTTTCATGTGTATATGACCTTAAATTCCAGATCTAACTCCATTATTTCTCAGCAGAACTCTCAGAAAACCAAGGGAAAAAGATAAAGACCACTTTAAAAGATTCCTGAAGATTCTGGCATGAGGAATGAACCAAGACTTTAGCACAGCACTGTGTTCTTTTGTCTTTGCTCCCTGGCATCTGCTGTATTTTTTTCCCATGTGGGACACAATTATACATCATCTGTCAGCATGACTTGAGTCTGTTCAGCTCAGCGAGCTGTTGTATCAAAAATGAAAGTTAAAGCATATTTTACTTCTGAAGGATGATCATTTGAACGGTGGTCTTGTAAAAGAGGAAGAGGCAGATGGGCGTAATGATGAGAGGAACTGGAGAGCAGGTGGATGTCGGTATCGCTGTCACAGATTCTTACTGGTCTCTACGTCACGGAGCAGTGAATCACTACAACTGTGAAGCAGATGAGTGGACGGTGCTGGTCCATTACAAAGTGGTAAATCTAGCTTTGGCGCATACTAACTGCCATAATGAGGTGGTAACAAAGTTAAGGAATCGTTAGTGAGCATGTGTCCCGGTGGAGCAGCGGGGGAAGGCGAGCTCGGGAGGTTACAGCGTGACAGATGGTGATCGTATATGTGTGTCAGTGTGTGAACGCTCAGTGCTTCTGCTCAGGGTTGTTTTTGAACAAAACAAGTGAGAGGAGAACCAAATATGGGATTGAGTTGGTGACATCGACGGCAGCCAGTCTTTGACACGATGAAGTTCGGCTTCATGCTGGTATGATTCATTAGGAGGAGCAGGTTTGACAGCAGCGTGACTTCAGGCTTGATACAGATTAGAACGTTGTTTTAGGTGTTTATTTGTTTAGCATAAACGTCTGCTATCTTAATATGTTCTTTATCTTTTACGGAATTATTTTAAGCATTTTCAGTATATGTTTATGATTATATATATTCAGCCAGTTGGTGTTATTTTCATTTGGCACTAATGTTAAGATATGGATCGACACCAAATGTTATGTTTCATTAATTCCCAGTTTATCTCTTTGTGTGTTACGTTTGTGCTTACCAAAGCTCACAAACAAGCTGGCTGTCTTCAAGATTTTTTCCAGGAATTTCAGGAAGACATTTTAAATCAAAATAGTCTCCTACACCTGATAGAAAATAGACAATGACATTTTAGGATTTCAAATTCAATTCAAATTCAAACATACTTTATTAATCCCAGAGGGAAATTAGAGTTTCAGTACACACAATTCTGAGATCAGACATACATGGGCAAAGACACGTGACCAGAATTGGTGACTGTGGTCATTCGCAACCCGAGTCGCGCTACCTTAATAGAGATCAGAGGGGTTACATGAGGATTGGTTCAGGTTGAGGGAAAAAAAGGTACTTCAGAGTTACCCTCCACAGGGAGGGCAGCTTTGCTATGCAAAAAACACCTCAGACAGAAATGCAACAGACTTCAGACAACACACAACATAACTGTCCACTAGGTGGGGTGGTAGGGTTTGGGACTCTCCACACATCAGTGAATGCAGCCACGATAAGCAGCGCTCGTCACCTCCGTTTGGACGGGGGAGGAGGTTGTTGGGTTTAGAGGGCACAGTGACTCCTGGAACGATTCAGCAGCCTTCACAGCTTGCAGTCCTGCCCAGGCTGGGATAGGGAGACAGAGTTGCCATGGCGACGGCAGCATTCCACATTTCTTCGGGGGGGGGTCATTTCAGCCTCACAGGCTCAAGGGCACCAGATTCAGATAAGAAATTGTTTAGGGGCCAGACAGAGATGATTTCCTCTCTGTCTTAAAGTTCCGTGGGTCCTCAACCTCACAAAATCCAATAAAGGTGTAAATTAATCTATCCCAATCCGTGCTGATTCGTCCACTCGCTCCTTGATCACATCCATCTTTTGTGCCAATGCATGAATTTCAGCCAAAGTTCCAAGCTTACGACTCATCTCGACAATTATATGAGTTTGTGCGTTCACAGCGCAGTGTAATCCATCCCTGAGCTCCGGGATTGAGCCAATATTCCTCGACAGCTCATTAATTTTCTGGTAAGCCAGATAACCTCCCAGGCCAAAAAGCAGGAAACCTGACACCAACACCACGAATATCCAGACATCTTCAGAATCCTCTACAGACAGTTGAGATAAGAAGATCAGGTTCCACTGTTTCCAGGAGTCCATGATATACCCAACTGGATCTGTCCCAGAGGGGCACCCGAGAGCCCCTTCTCCCGTTGTCATCGTTGAGAAAATTTTGTCAATCGCATTGAGAGACCAACTGACCAGATCCATTTTTAATAATTTCCAGTTTCCAGAAAAAAATGTAGAAGCGCCGTACACCCAAAGACAGACAAAGAGCCTTGGGGATAAGATGGGGAGGAGAGGAGGAAAAAAGGGTGTAGCGTTAGGAAGTTGATAATGGTCTGCCTTAACAGCTGCCCCCTCACACAGTAACTCCGCCAAGGTCGGACGCTTGGTTCAGTATGTTTACATTCCAGGAGAAGAGACAGAAGAACAGAAGAAGAACGCTTTCCATTGATTAATCAAAGTACTTTATTTGTGATAAGCTAATCAAAGCATTTGTTGATCATTAATAATCAGGTGAATGATCTGTGAAATAAAGATGTCATGAGTTATGTGTTTAAATGAATAAACAGGGCTGCACCAGTCACACTGATATGCATTACCATGGAAACACATGACACATTGTTTTCAACCAATCAGAACTTTCGTCTGTCGTAGAGCAGAATCTGGTTTGTTTATGAAAGTAGTCCAATCCGGTTTACTAAGATTCTTAAACAAATGGGAGATATAAAAAGAAGGCAACGCCATTTTAAGTCAGCTCCACGTCAGTTTCATGTTAAGCAGTTACATGTTAAACTCAGCTCCAGGACATCCGAGTTCCTAAGGATTTCCATCGTCATCATTAAGAAGTTCAGACTGTCCAGCTGTACTTCCTACTTTGAGCTGAAATCTGTCAAGCTGGAGATTTTCCGTCGTTTATACCAACGAGACGGCGGTCCTTCAAAATAAGAGTGAACTTGCTGACGCCTGCCAACCACTAACGGAGTTATCCTCAGACGGGCGTTGTGTGCTGTGACGGCTGTTTCAACCAGCTCCAGTACAACTGAGGTCTTGGAACCTTGCAATTCCTGATCTACACGGGAGACTCCCTCTAAGGTACGGCAAATGGCGGCTCATGTCATCAGCTTCTGAAGCCTCGTGGTAGCCTAGTCAAAACAACCGGATTCGCTACGTCAGCCTAGAGATTCTGAACAAAACACACACACACACACACACACACCCACACGAAACATCTACATCCATATGCATTCATCATTGAGATAGTCCTGGTAGATTGTAAGAATTTATAATCATAGAAATTAAAGATTCTTAAACGATCCCAACTCTCTCTCTTTCTTGTCTCTCAGTGAATACAAAGTGTTTAAGTAAACTCCCTGATGATAAAAACAACCTCTTCTGATTGATTACTTAGATTGTAATCAGGTAATTAAATTATCTAATTACAGTATATAAATATACAAACTTCTAATCACAACAAGGGTCTGTACTCTCCAAGAGCCGGAAGAAAGTTAAAAATCCTGACAGATCTATGTCGCACTGTCAACATTCATAGATTCACCCAACTTGACTCACAACGGGGAAGGCTGTTAGTTTAGAGTCCAGGAAACAGCAGAGAACATCTTGGCTAGTAGAAGCTAACCATTAGCATTAGCAGCTCCACCACACCAGGCACTGCTAGCATCACGTTGCTGTTAGCCAATCCTAGATGAGACAAGATGTCCAAATATCTGGAAATCAGATTCCTGTCATCTGAAGCTCAGCTGTGATCTGGCTCACTTCTAGTTCCTGAAAATAATGCACCAGTGCTTTGTAGGGATGTGAATCTTAGAGCAACTCACGATTTGATTCAATTCCGAATCTCAGGGTGCCGATTCGATTCAGAATCGATTTTTGATTTACATTGTTTCACTATCAATATTACCAAAGAGTGTCAGTTATAACTAATCTTTAGTTACCTAACAGTAGCTTTGAAAGTAATACAGTCAAATACTTTTCAAGTATGTGTGGAAACAAGTTTAACATTTGAGTCCTCAACCTGTGCCTCAGATTTCTTACAAAGAAAAATGTGTTCTCACATTTGTCAAGAACTTAAAATAAATACATGAGTAATCCTGAGTACTCACTTATCAACGTAGGAAATAAATATGAGAATATCTCAAATTTCTGAGCATGGAAAAAATTACATTCAAGTGCCCGCTTATCAGCAGATTCAAAAATAAATCATCTCAATTTATGGGACCACAAAAGTAAACGGAGCACTAACTCTCCCAACAAAGACAAAAAAGTCAGACAAAAGTGCATCTCAAACCTGTAACATGTCAAACATTTCAGTTCTTGGAATCGATTCTGAATCTTTATGAATAAGAATCCCGATTCAGACTTGAATCGATTTTTTTTCAGCGCCTCTGGTGATTTGTTTCCTCAGAGAACAACTTACACAGCATTCATTCCTACTAGAGACCACTGTAAATGCATTAATTAAATGAGTATTACAGACCTTTAAGGAACCATAGTTCTTTTTTCAAACTTAAAATGTGTTTTATGTTTTGCTGAAATGGGTAAATAAGTGACAGAACAGAGTTGAGAAGGCGGTTATGAAAATGTGCAAAGCCAAAACACGAGTAATGCCAATGTTGCGGTGTGGAGAATAGACAGTCCCTTTTCTGAATCTAGTTAGCACCCATGATGGATGCTGAAGGACAGTGTCCTATTTAGGGCAATCATTTAGATTGCGTTACCCCTCCCAACTATTTACCAAGACAAATAGAGGAGGTTTTGATCATTTGGATTCACTGGTAGTCATTTCCCAATCAGAGGAAGGAGACAGCACTTAAGTTTTGTGTTGCCTTTGCGTGTCTCGGATCACACGGCAGGATTTTAAATTGTCAGCCGTGTGCACTGTGCAGTAAATCAGCAAAAACTACACGCCACACTAAAACCGCTTTCACTCACGGACATTTCCCACATGGGTAATCTTGTGAGATGAAACATGATTTAGAAGTAAACAAACATGGCGACAGAGGAGTGTTCTAGGCACGTCTGGCATCTTGCATTCTGATTGACTAGATGCTTGTTTGTCCCTGAAAATCAGACCAAGACAATCCAACATGTGAGTAAGCCCGGATTTTTGATCGGAGCCCTCCCAACATCCTTCTGAGAGGACAGAGCGCTCCTCACACGCCATACATGGTAGTATTATCTGATAAGATTATCTTTAGAGCGGCTGTGGTAATCATGCGCAAATTTGAGCTCGTCGAAAGAGGTGGGCTGGTCTAACATTTTAATAATTATTGTGCTGTTAAACAGGGCTAAAAATAACAGCTGAATGTGAAGTCATGCAAGGTAAATTACTAGAAATTCTGTTTATTTCACCTTTTCAAATCCTTTTAGTTTGCAATAGGGTTGTCACGTTTTCGGAATTATCGCGGTATTTTTTTTAAACGTGTTACATTTTGAGACAACTAAATAAACCCTGTATATGAGGAAAATATTGTCCTCAGTTTGTGTCTAAATTTTGCCTAAAATGTGTTATTTTGTAATTATGTTGTTTATTTGTTTACATTTTCCCCTTTAGTCTTTAAAATACCAATATTTGCCCATAACTTCTTGTTTTTTGCCTGTTTGATGTCATCATTTAAAAAATTTTAGATCAGATGATACTCAGTACTCAAGTAGCCTTCTAATCAGATACTTTTTTACCCTTACTTGAGTAATAAACCCTATATCAGGAAAATATTGTCCTCGGTTTGTGTCCTTCCAGTGAGCTTTGCAGATGTGGGAAAATGTCATCAGGCAGTAATCATTGTTAAATTCATAATTATCCTCGGAGAGAGACCAACTCTTATCTGCCCCTGGGAGCCCCGTAATGCACAGAGTCATTTCAATATGGGGGTGTCCACGACACGGTTTATATGCAGGTAGCGGGCGCTGCGGCCATTTTATATAGCGACTCGTTTCATTCCCCCTCAACCCAAATCCTCGGATCATGCATTTTAGCTAAAACGCTAATGTTAGCTTGCCTTGCGTTGACTGTAGAGTTGTGGGTGATGGTCACGCAGATGTGTCATGAGATTTGAAGCGTTGCTGACTTTCACAGACACTTTTTCTGCACGTGCTGCAAACAGGATAGCTGTCTTCTATCAACTGTCCCTCGGCATTCTTCAAATACCTAAAAATGTACTTCCGACTTTGTCTTCTTTGAGGGATAATAAATGTCCTGCGCGCTGCCGTCTCCTCCTTTGGCCATTATTTCAGCTTTAGCTTCAAGAAAGTTTTGGTTGTAAAAAACAAAGCGCGCATGTGCCGCCGGCAACTTCAGCAGATGATACGGTGGCTGGTAAGGGTCACCGTGTCTACACCGCAGCCACGGTAATCCACCAAGATAATATATATTTTTTAAAAACAAGACGGTTATTATTATTGTCAACTTTTTTACCGGGGTTTACCACTACACCGGTTACCGTGACAACCCTAGTTTGCAATCACTCATTTTCTGACTAAAGGTGTAATTATTTAATAACATGTATAATCCTGCAGCTTTACATCATTGATTTTGGAAAACGCAAAACTTATCTGGCAATAGAGTGCCCACAAATAGATCAAATCCCAGTTTTCTACCAGCAGCTGGGCTAGAATGAAACAGAATCATTGTTGTTTATTTTGGATGGCCTCTTTCGAAATCCACTCCTGCCTGTTTATGACAGAGACTTTTATTGATATTTATTAGTAATTTCATGAGCAGGTCACATGCACAACAGATCTTTGCACATGTGCGATAGTGAGAGTTATTTGCTAACAGAGCACAAATGAACAGACAGCTGGAGGCCAGACATCAGCTTGGCCCTGTGGGCTAGATGACGGGTCTGCTGTAGAATTAGCCGGTTTCTCGTCCTGTTATTGGTCCCCGCTTTTTTCAGGTCACCACTCTTGTTGAGCCTCTTTCAAGGGGGATGCCAATTTTAGTGTGGATAATTATAGAAATGCATTATAAAAGTGCTTTTGGGTTGAATTTGTGAAAGCAGATTTGCAGGGAGATCCTTTTTTTTGGCTGAAACTTAGTGATGATGTCTGAGAGTGTTTGAACGAGAGAGAGGGAGGGGAGGGAGAATGAAAGATGAATGAAGGTCCCTGACAGAGTAAGCTAGAAGCTTGTATTAATGACTTCAGCACCATGGACAGCGTTGGTGCTTCACAGGACACAATGCTTTCATCTGTAGTGCTAGTATACACACACACACACACACACACACACACACACACACACACACACACACACACACACACACACACACACACACTGAATTGTAAATGTAAATTTCCAGATAAAAACTGCATTGCTGCAGAATTTGAGGGCTGATTTCCTGTGACAAATGCGATAAACGGGGTCTATGCCTTTTCCAACCATTTAAATAAATAAATAAATAGGAATGAACAAAAAATGCTGTTTGAATTTGTGGATAGTTCTTTAATTCTCTTTGGATATTACCATCCCTAAACCGACATGCACACATACAAAGCAGATAGAAACGGAGTTCCAACGATTCATGCTTTTAACAACATGCTTTTCACCCTCAAACAGCACAAATTCATAAAGGGTAAGTTTCAGTACAATGGACTCCTTCTCATTTTGTAAAAGAGAAAATAAAAACACCGGTGAAGGGATGCACCAATATGAAATTTGGGGCCGATACTGATAGTCAATATGGCAGATATTCGCCTTCAGAACTTCCTTAATTCTACATGGCATTGATTCAACAACATGCTGAAAGCATTCTTTAGAAATGTTGGCCCAAAAAAAATAATAAATAAAAAATAAAGAAATATTGGCCCATATTGATAGGATAGCATCTTGCAGTTGATGGAGATTTATGGGAAGCACATCCAGGGCACGGAGCTCCCGTTCCACCACATCCCAAAGATGCTCTATCGGGTTGAGATCTGGTGACTGTGGGGGCCGTTGTAGTACAGTGAACTCATTGTCATGTTCAAGAAACCAATTTGAAATGATTGGAGCTTTATGACATGGTGCGTTATCCTGCTGGAAGTAGCCATACTGGAATTTTTTCCCTTTTCACACCATTCTTTGTAAACCCTAGAAATGGTTGTGCGTGAAAATCCCAGTAACTGAGCAGATTGTGAAATACTCAGACTGGCCCGTCTGGCACCAACAACCATGCCACGCTCAAAACAGCTTAAATCACCCTTCTTTCCCATTCTGACATTCAGTTTGGAGTTCAGGAGATTGTCTTGACCAAGACCACACCCCTAAATGCATTTAAGCAACTGCCATGTGATTGGTTGATTAGATAATTGGTGTAAGAAGTTGAACAGGTGTTCCTAATAATCCTTCATTTGAGTATATATATACATACATATATATATATATATATATATATATATATATATATATATGTATATATATATGTATATATATATATATATATGTATATATAGTGCTGGGCAATAAATTGAAAATGTATTGTTATCGAAATTTCTGACACTTATCGATATAATTTTACCCATGTCAATACATTTGATAATAAAATAAAATTAAACTATGTGTGTAGGTTGGCAACATTCGTGTCTGTTTAAGAAGCTGTACCAACTTGAGCCATGTAAAAACGTAACTCATTGAATACACGTGAAAGCCCCATTTAGTGCACAGCCTTTGTTTCTGCGCATATCTGTACTTATCGTCCATTTATCGTTATTGAGGTGAGTCATGGATTTTATCAATATGTTTATCAATAACCCATTTCCTATAGTGAAGAGAGAAGGTGACAATGAGCAGACAAGTCAAACAGTTATAACTGTGGCAAAATGCAGGAGGCAAAATGCCCCGAACATCCGGTCACAGAGTTTATTTATATATATATATATATATATATATATAGAGAGAGAGAGAGAGAGAGAGAGAGAGAGAGAGAGAGAGAGAGAGAGAGAGAGAGAGAGAGAGAGAGAGAGAGAGAGAGAGAGAGAGAGAGAGAGAGAGAGAGAGAGAGAGAGAGAGAGAGAGAGAGAGAGAGAGAGAGAGAGAGAGAGAGAGAGAGAGAGAGAGAGAGAGAGAGAGAGAGAGAGAGAGAGAGAGGTCATGAATGAGTTCTGAACTAGTGGGCATGCAGAGAGGCATAGGGCAATACATATTACATTCAGTTGGTTCAAGATTCAAGGTTGTCTTTATTAATCCCCAAGGGGGAAATTGAATTGCCTTGGACAAGTAAAAAAACAACAACAACAACATGCACGTACATGCAACAAAACATTCACTGGACACTGCTATAAGCCACAACCATGATAGAAATACCAAATATACAATCATACATAATGCTCGTTGTAAAAATGCACTGCAGCAGGAATAAAAGAGTTCCTAAAACGTTCAGTGGAACAACGGGGCATTAACGTTCGCCCACTAAAAGAGCTCCTGAGATCCTTCATAATCTGGTGAAGGGGGTGATCCTCCAGAGACTTAACTGTCTTAAGTTTACTCTTCATCCTTTTGTCGAGGATCATGTCAAATGAGTCCAAGCTTTGCCCAACCACTGAGCCAGATTTCTTAATCATTTTGTTGATCCTGTTTTTGTCCTCAGCAGTGAGGCTCCTGCCCCAACACAACACAGCATAAAACTGAGTCCATGATCAAGAATTAATAAACATACATTTTTCCATAACAAGGTGAAATCCTCAACATATCGTGATATTGATTTTTGGCCATATCGCCCAACCCTAATACATACATACACACACACACACACACACACACACTACACACATTTACTCTTCTAAGATGATTCCCATCAGTCAAAATCAAAGTCATTTATTGTCATTTTCTACTACATGTGCAGGACATACAGAGAAATGAAATTCAGTTTCAGCACACACAATTCAAAGATCAGACATACGTGGGTAAGACACATAACAAGAATTGGTGACTGCGGTCATTCGCAACATGAGTCGCGCTACCTTAATAGTTAGATGAAAAGGGTGTTACATGAGGGAAGTTCAGGGAGGGAGAAATGACTAAACAATTGCCAGATACCGATTTATGGTAGTGATCTAATCATCAAAACACCATTCTGATTTAACTGATTTTTACCATTAATTTATCATGATCATCTTAATGAGGTCTGATCTTAGCAACCACTTTATGGTTTAGGGACTTTTGTGTCATGCTTATCTTACTTGTGAGTGCTCGTCTTAGAGAAATCACCGTAAATCCACGGTTCATTTTCTGTTTAATTTCCTGCAAGTTATTTAATGTCAAATATTATTTACAGATTCTAAATTGATGTAATCTGTGAACATTTTTCTGAGCACTCACTTTTATTCTGGACATTTCTGGTTTCCTAACATGGCCGTGTTCATCCCTTTTAAAATTTCTATTGTATCGTTGCTTTTCTGTATTTTTTTGTCAACCCATTTACGTTGAAAATATGTCTAGTTGAGTTTATGCAAAGCTCAGTCTCTGCGTAGAGCTGGTTCTGTCTGATGTCTCACTGTCTTTCACTGTATAAGTCTTTATGTAACTGTAAGTTTCCTTCTTGTTTGGTCCATCAAAAAGCAGGGGAGCAAATCAATCCATGTTTTTTTTTTCCTGGACATACCCAGTGCATTATGGAAGGCGCGAAAGCTTTTGTAGCCTGATTAGCTAAATTTATTTATTTTTTCTCCTTAAATGCATTCCAGGTTTCCAAGAAGACAGTGAAAGCCTGCATGTCAAAAGCATGAAATACTGGCATTTGTGAGAGCACGCAAATCTCCTCGGTGGTTGAGCCAGAGAGAGAAACAAGTGCACAGGCAGCAGAAAATGGCTTAGTCAGGGTCATCGCCAGCCAATTGCTGTGGATCGCAGTGACGAGCCAGGGCATTTTCTCAGGCTTCAGTAAACTAAATAAGAATAGATGTTGCAGCGCTTCTCACACTCTGCGCCAGCTGTAATTCTCAGACATTTGAGATTGTAGTGTTTGCATTAAACAATTTATGCTCAGATAATCTGAATAAAAAATTTTAGACATTTTAGTTTTCTAGCTGTTTCTATTGATGTGTGTGTGTGTGTGTGTGTGTGTGTGTGTGTGTGTGTGTGTGTGTGTGTGTGTGTGTGTGTCGCTTGCTTCCACAAGATAAAAATCTAATTACTGTAAGTAAAATCAATCAATTGTGTGTGTGTTTTGGTTATTTTTAAGCAGCTGCAGCAGGACAGACATATCTCAGAATACCTGAATTCCAGCCATTTTCTGTCCAGTCCTCTTGGATGCATCCAGCCTAAATTATTGTCTACAGCAGCTGAACAAACAAGTAATTGTGTCTTAAAATGGTCAGTTAATCCGGTGTCTTGTTGGGCAGAGAAAAGCTGGCAAAGCGACCCTCATGAGTGTGTTACTGAAATGTCACGTAACTCTGGAGAGGGTTCTCCATTTCCACACATTAATCTTGAGGCCTTGCTGTTGTTCTACTGGAATTTTTAACATGTTCTGAAAATTCGTGCAACAAATCCCTCCATAGCAGAAAAACGACAGAGCTGTAGTTAGTAAATTTGGCAGAGAATGTATGGCAAGCAAATTGTAAACAATTCAAGGAAGTATTTTATACCCTATTTAGAAATATTGGTGTCATAACTGATTCAGACCTGAGGCTCACTGGCCACATTCACACTATAACTAGATCATCATTTTATCATCTTCATCAAATAGCACGATTCAGAGGTCTCAGGGGCAGCAGTAGCTCAACAGGTTGAGCGGGTTGTCCAGTAATCAGAAGGTTGCAGGTTCGATCCCGGCTCCGGATAGAGAATTCTGCTGTTGTGTCCTTGGTCAAGACACTTAACCCACCTTGCCTGCTGGTGGTGGTCGGAGGAACTGGTGGCGCCTGTGCTCGGCAGCCTCGCCTCTGTCAGTGCGCCCCAGGGCAGCTGTGGCTACATTGTAGCTCATTACCATCAGTGTGTGAATGTGTGTGTGAATGGATGAATGATACACTGTAGTGTAAAGCGCTTTGGAGTCCTTACTCTGAGAGGCGCTATACAAGTGCGGGTCATTTATCATTTCATCATTTATCATGTCCAGACAGGACCTTGAGAAACTCATTCATGGTTCATCTCCAGCATTCAATTATTGCAATTAGGGATGTGTATTGGTGAAAATATGGCGATACGATACATATCACAATACAGGGGAGACGACACAATATGTCACGATATATTGCGATGCATTCAGTTAGACGTTATTAGCAATTTTTTAGACTAGAATTTATTGTAGGAAAATTCAATAAACCGTCCAAACTAATACTTAACCTGTTTAACAAGAGGTATCTGAACCATAATCGAGGGGTTTACATTTCAATGGTGGAAACAAAACCCAAAGCACACTCCTGCCAACTAGCCAACAGTGTTTGAATTGCACCAAAAGAAAGAAAATACACAAATGCTTGCATGTAAATTTTTCAAAAACTAGATACATGGTTTTTGAATATAGATATAATATCGCTGGAAAAAATATCATGATATATTGCCATATAGATTTTTTCTTACATCCCTAATTGCAATGGTCTTTTCATTGCTCTTCCCAAATAAAGCTGTGAAGCAACTGCAGTTTATTCGTAATGCTGCTACTAGAGTCTTAAAAAGAACCAACAGAACCAAGCACATCACTCCTGTTCTTAAATCTCTACACTAGTCACCAGTAAACTACAGAATCGATTTCAAAGTGCTACTACTAGTTTATAAATCACTCAGTGGAATGGGGCCAAAATACATGTCGGATCTCCTTCCAGTATATACACCCAGCAGGGCTCATACACTTAGGAAGCAGTCAGCTGGTAGAACTCCTGGTCAGAACAAAACAGCATAAGGCAGTTGCTAAGGCAGTGTGGAACGTACGTGGCCAGGCTGGGGCGGGCTGCACGGAGTGGAGTGGAGTGGAGCTAGTGTGTGATGACACTTCCACATCTGGGCCAGCACGGGCTGGTTTGGTTTGCTTTTAAAGTTCATATCTAGGTGGTCTTATATTTTTTCGTGCTCAACCAGTCGGTTTTTTGGTCCACATACCAAGGAGATCTGCGTTAGGTTGAACAGGTCCAACACACCCACTACCAACTGATTGGCCAACTCAAATACACACCTACCGTTAGAGGCAATCTCTGATTGGTGGATAGAATGAAGCACCGGGAGCTTCCCGCATATGTGATTCATTATCATTCTGGATGCTAAGAAGTCAACGTCGCCTCTGACTGAAGCTACGTCTCCACACACACACACACACACACACACACACACACACACACACACACACACACACACACACACAGAAACAGACTGAAGCTGCAACTCTCTCTGTCTGTCTCTCCTTCTCACCGCCGTGAGGAACACACACACACACACACACATAGAGACGGCCCTGAGCTGCCGTCATTTAAGGTAGACACCATGGACTTCTGCGCATCTTTTGTCCCGCCCACATGCTTGGAAATGTCCCTGTTACTGAGAAGTGTGTGTGAACAAAATTTACCGGTGCGGGACCCGGACCTACGCCACCCAGTCCGGTCTGTTCTGACCCCGATGTGAAAGCGCCATTAGTGCTACTATGCTGCACACAGATGTAATCAGCTTCTTTATGACATCCAATGTGCCCCAACTCTAGTAATTTTTAAACCAAAATCAAAACTTTTATGTACATGTCAGCCTTTGATTGAACGTTTCTTATGCTGAACCATCTGCACCTTTAACTTTACCTTTTTTTATTCTTAAATCTGAAAATAATTTGTGTATTTAATTTGGTCTAAATTCATTTGTGGATTTTAAATCACTTTGATTTTAATATCCATGCAATCTTGCTAATGGAAAGCACATTGAATGGCCTCTGTGTATGAAATGTTATATATACACATAAAGCTGCCTTTCCATGCCTACCCAATTTTTGATCAAATTTAAAACAGCATTTGCATGACTGTTGTTTGCAATTAGGGTTGGGGTTAGGGTAAGGTCCTACTTGACCTTATGTAAACTCATGCGTCTGATTCACACTGGATACGGATGCGGTCCGGACTCCATACGGCTTATTTGTTCTAGACGATGCATGCAGATTTTCATAAAACAAATAAATTACATGAGCGGTGTGAATTGAAGTCTGTGAATGCCACACAGAAACCCACCTGCATCAGTTCCTATTGATAAGCAGCCGAAATACCAAAAATAAATAAATAACTGAAAGAGCTCCAGAAAGCATCAAGAGATGTTGATCAGTACCACTTAGAATCAGAAAAGTCTGCATTACACTAGTAAGCAGAATAGTTTGTGAGAGGGCTGCATTTATCACACCTTTAAAGCTTCTGTGCTTTATAATTTATTCTGTTTGAGCACTACGTGCCGAAACACGGTGTCGGTACACATCTGTTACTGTTAGCAGCAATCTCATTAGCACATTTTCAGAGCTTTGAAACGCACAGACACGCACGCACACACACCTGCACACACACTTTCAGTGCAGTAAACATTATGCTGACAGATTACAACAGATCCATGTGTGCATGAGCACACACAAAAAACACACTTGATGATGTCATTTTCATAATCTGACAGAATCTGGGCCAGCTTTGACGATGAGGCAGCCTGAGGGATGAGCAGTCACTGTCATAATGACTCTGTGTGTCGAAGGACGGAGGCTGATGGAAAACAGGGGTCTTTGTGTGCGTCTTTCTATTGAGATACATTTTTTTATAATCAACATATTTTTTTTGCATTTTATGCAAGTTGCAGAATATGTAGTGATGTACTTAATATGATGTGATGTCTTAATATTTATAATTTTAGCAGTTTTTCATCCTAAAACTAAACATTTGTGCATTTTGTGCTTTGTAGAATCAGTTTAAGTGAGTAAAATAGATGAAAAAGATTATTTTTAACCCTTTGATGCATAATGGTCACTACAGCGGACGAGGTGGGCATGTAATAAATTATTTGTAAATTATTAATTTTTACAAAAAATATTTGTTGAAAGATTTGTTTCATTCACTCCTGAAGATGAATGAAAAACTTGTTAAAAAATCATGGTTGAAGATTTCATAATTCATGCATCAAAGGGTTAAATCAAGAAAGTATTTTAATTTTATCAGTGTTGAAACTTAGGTCTGCAAATGACCTTTTCAACCTTAAATGAATTCACAAATACCAGTTACACTAAACTCTGTCTCTCTAATTTGGGAGTCACTTGTATAATCAGATGCCAGATGATTTTAGGCGTCGTCATCATTAAACAGTCTGATGCAAAAACATTTTAGCATTTGGTCACAAGCCACAAAGTATTTTTTTGGAAACAATCATGTTAAAAAGCACACCAGGCACCCAGACACACTAATTAAGCTGTTGCTCAGTGCCAAAGATGAATTATGATAGTTTAACTCTCTTAACAATAAAGTGGTTTTTAACACAAAACAGGGAAACTGATGTGATGTCTGTTAACGAGAAACAAACACTGCATTTTTTAAAAACGCTAATGTTTTTACAGTAATGTGTGGAAAAAGTCAGCCCACAGCAATACAATTATCCAACGATCAATGTGTGTCCATTGATTTCTCTTCAGGCTCAACACGAACTACACCGAACCATACTGATGTGTCAAATATCGTCTGAGCGCCTGTGGCAAATGTCAGTGGAAATATTTAAATCAGTGCTGTGCATAAGTCCAAGCAATGGGTAGATTTTTATTTATGTTTTAATTTTTTTATTTTTTATTTTAAATTTATTTCATTTATTATTAAAATAGAAAAAAAAACAATACTGACAAATAAATTGAGGTTTCTCACACCAAGAAAATGAAAAGGGAACAGAAAGAAGAAAACTTATGTTATCTGCCCCTTTTTAACTAAAATGACATTTTTACAATGAAATAATAATTATAAATAAGCCTATACAAAGCAATTGCTCGATTGGTTAGCTAACTTGAGTTCAATTTGTAAAGAAAGAAAAAATTAATAGTAATAATAACAATTCAAAAAGCAAAAGGATTTTTGCACATATACCTATTCATACATATATACTAGGGCCGGGACTTTAACACGTTAATTACGATTAATTAATTAGAAAAAATAACGCGTTAAAAAATTAACGCATTTAATCCATCAACATAAATTTAATCGCAGCTTGCATTTCAAGCACGGCGGAACCGTTGTCATTGCACGCAGAGGCGGAGCTGGCCTAAATGGCGCCCTGTGCGAGATCCCCCTGTGACACCCCCCCCCCCCCCCCCCCCCCCACACACACACACACACACACACAAGAAAAAACATTACACCTACAACTTTGTTTCAAATTGCGTGGAGTGTATATATAACAACGTTTGCTAACTAAATACAACATCCAGCTCCTGGCCACCTTCTCACCACTTGTCAAAGTTCTACTGAAATAGTGATGATGACAACATCTGCCATCGCCTTCATTCCTGGGAAATATGAAAGTAGTTCGCACCTTAGTAGGTCTTCTTCGAACTAACTCTGTGCGTATGCTGTCGGTAATTGGTGATGACCACTTGGCTGGGTCTGAAGAAAGCTCATTTCCCGATTCCAAAAAGAAATCCAATCCAGTTTATTTCTAAAGCACTTTAAAAGACCCAGCACAGGAACAAAGTGCTGTACAGAAAGTACATTAAAACAATTGACTAGACAGAAAACAGCAAAGATAAATAAAACACATGATACATAAAATTAAACTAGCCCTATTTAAAAAATAAAAACTTGATAAAACTTGATAAAACCGCATTTGAATCACCTAAAACAGCTAAAATAAAACAAAAAATAGAAACCAACATCTCACAAGGTATTAAAAGCCAGGGTAAAGAGGTATGTTTTCAGGAGTGCCTTAAAAACAGATAAGGAACTGGCCTGTCTTATCTCTAAAGGAAGTTCGTTCCACAGTTTTGGAGCTGCAACAGCAAAAGCACGATCTCCTCTAAATTTATGCTCAGTCCTGGGTACAATCAGGAGCAGCTGATCAGCAGACCTGAGAGAGCGGGAGGTAGTGTAAGGCTGTATCAGATCCGAGAGATAAGAGGGGGCGAGGCCATGAAGACCTTTAAAAGCAAATAAAAGAATTTTAAAATGAATCCTAAAAGAAATGGGCAGCCAGTGAAGTGAAGCTAAAACAGGGGAAATGTGCTCAAACTTTCGAGTGCCAGTTAAAAGACGAGCTGCGGCATTTTGCACTCTCTGTAGCTGACTAATACATGATGCACTGACCCCAATGTAGAGTGCGTTACAGTAATCCAGCCGAGTGGTTATAAAGGCGTGTATCACTGTCTCAAAGTGCTGCCGTGAAAGAATTGGCTTTATTTTTGCCAGCTGCCTGAGGTGAAAGAAGCCAGATTTTACCACCGCCTTAATCTGATGTTCAAACTTCAGATCACAGTCCACTTTGACCCCCAGGTTGGTGACAGTTGGTTTAACAAACTGGGCCAAGGAATCTACAAACACATTGGGGGTCTCAGTAGGACTACCAAAAATCATCACCTCAGTCTTTTTATCATTGAATTTTAAAAAATTCACAGACATCCAAGCCTTTGTCGTCAAGACACTGTATGGCTGTATGAGGTTTCTGCCTTTTTTCTTTAGAGGGACATAGATCTGACAGTCGTCAGCATACAAATGGAAGGCAATGCCATGCTTTCTCAATATAGAACCTAGAGGAAGAAGATACAGAGAGAAGAGGAAGGGGCCTAGAACTGAGCCCTGCGGGACACCACACAAGAGCGGAGCGGAGGACGACACATAGTCACTGAGACTGACACAAAATGTTCGCCCCGCCAAATAGGACCTGAACCACTCCAGAGCTGTGCCGCTAATGCCCACCCAGTGCTCTAAACGAGAGAATAAAACAGCATGATCCACAGTATCAAAAGCAGCTGTCAAATCTAAAAGCACAAGAACAACACAGTCCCCAGCATCAGTAGCTAAGAATATGTCATTAAAAATTCCAAAAAGAAACAATGGTCCTACCAGCTCGCCACTTCAATATGAAGAAGATCAGTTTAACATGGGGAAAAAAACCTGACCTGTAGGCCAGAGAAACGTTCATTAGCACATCAAGTTCGATTCAGTTTATCGGTAAACATATCAGGAATGTACAACAGGTCAATTATTAATCATCTTGGCTACGTAGCTCAATCTATACATTCCAGTAGCGTTTGCTACAAACAAATACAAAAACAACAATAAAGGAAAACAACTGTCTGACAGACAGCATAGCCGAATTCAAGGCAACACATAACAATAATCATTCGATTACTCTTGGTTTCAAGTTAAGCCCATTAAAGTGCTTAAGTAAATAAAAGTGTTTCAAAAACAGCGTTTTTGAACCGGAGTTCTGCTCACGTTGGGAACTCCGCCGAACAAGGTCATTTGTTTATAGCGAAAACGATCGACTGGTCACTGACAAGTAAAAGGGTGTTATTGGTAGATGTTAAGAACACTTACCGCTGAGGTAAAATGAGAGTATAAATGAATTGAGGGGAGAAAAACGCTTTGTTTTCCAACGCCGTTCTACAAGCAACAAGCTTACAGCCACAGCAGGAGTCGAGCCCGGAAGTATTCCCCCACAGCCAGCTTTCATGGTTGCCGCAACGTGGAAGGAGCCAATCAGGAGAGGGACCTCACATCAGCTGACGTGGGTCATGTGACAGGGAGTAGTTGATATGGGTTACACTTTGTTGTGCTTTTATTACAGAAATATTATTATTATCATCACTATTATTATTAAGAACATGTGATTTCTATGTTTTGTTTATGTATTGGTTGATGCTAAAAAAATGTTTTTTTTAGGGAAAAAAAAATTAAATGCCGCCCCCTGCAGACTGCCACCCTGTTCGGCTGCACATGTTGCACATATCAAGCTCTGCCCCTGGATGCATGCCAGTATGCTGGTCACTGTGATACTTTTTAAAAAACATTTTACTAACAACTTTCAAACAAATAAAACAAACAAACAATTATTTGACAAAATGTACATTCATTGCTGTCCACATGAAAGCTTTGTCTAAAACAATAGGAGCATCAATTAATCACCCTAAAATGAACATTTGAAAATACATATTGTCAGAAAAGGCACTTGAGCCTTTGCTCCTGGAGCAACGGATTGTGGGTAACACCCTCCGCTGAAGTCCACATCAATGCGGACTTGGGTGAAGTGTACATCAAGAGTGCAAAAGCGACGCCAGGGGTCTCCAACCTTTCTTGACCTGTGAGCTATTTTTCCACAAGTACAGAAGAGCTACTACCATATGATTCATTCACTTTAATACTTTCTGTGTGTGAATATGCTTACTATGTAGAAAAAATGCTATACTTACTATTTTAACATGCATTGTATTTACAATTGCAAAGAAAATAGTGACAATCTGAAAATCAAACAAAATTAAACTTTTGTTTATTAACTAATTAGATACTTTCAGATAATGAACAGCAAATCTACTTCGTGTGAATGATGTGACTTTTTTTTTTTGGAATGGATCAGTTGAGGAAATTTTCCAGGAGCAACTCGGACCGCTGCAGCTCAGCCCGACCACTGTTCCCGAGGGCACGGTTCGGTATTTTCCCACTACTTTATCCCCTATTTGTATGGCGCGTTCCAGTTGTCCTCAGAACTCGATTTTCTGATAAGTTAGCCGGAGAAGATGCAATGAGATGAATCTCGAGCTGCCAGTTCATAGGTTTCAGAGGACCCCCGAGATCCCAAATTTAAAGATGGCTGCACCCAGTGCTACCATGAAGTAGTTATGGTCTTTATTTTTTTTTTTTCATTTATACGGTCTGTTTGCTTTCTTTTTGCTATTTAACAGCACAGAGTTGTTGTTTATTGTTGTTATCAATAGTTACGTTGTTGGAAAATTCAAGGAAAATATCATTGAGGTGGTCCATACATACAAATACCTTGGTGTCTGGTTTGATGACTTCCTCTCCTTCAAGCCCCATATAGATAATCTTGTGAAGAAACCAAGCCCCCATAATTCGGGTCTAGATATGAAGCAAAACAGGAAGTGACAAAAATTGCAGTTCCACCCTCATCCACTAGGGGCTGGTGTCAGAAGCGAGCAAATCCTCATTGAGTCTCATGCGGCCCGGATGTAGGCATGGGCAAGGACGGGCAATGCCCCCCCCCCCCCCCCCCAAATGCGATGACATGTAGAAATCCCAAATTTGAAAAGATTTGATGAAAAAGGGTCAGAGTGCTCTCTCTCTCTCTCTCTCTCTCTCTCTCTCTCTCTCTCTCTCTCTCTCTCTCTCTCTCTCTCTCTCTCTCTTTCTCTCTTTCTCTCTCTCTCTCATTCAAAGTTCACAGTTCATATGCTCCCAGTCAGTCAGCAGCAGAACACAGAGACGCACCATTGTTATCTGAGCTCAGCGGCCACTGGTTGAAGTTTTCTTCTCCTGTCGGTCACTGGAATAATTTGGTTACTCTTTCTCATGGTTTTAGTTTGCCTCGTTCTCTTCTTTCATTTGTTTTTGAAGTGAACCGAGTCAAAATGCTCAGGTTTCTGGTTTCTAAACCTAGCAACAGTGCTAAGGCACTAGTGGCAGAAGCCGGCTCGTCGGGTGCTGCTTCTCAACTCGCCACAACCCTCCATGTCCAGGGCAGTACTGGAACAACCAGTTGCACAAGCACCGCAGTCCCTCCTGCTGTCCCCGTCGCTACCAACCCAGCCGTCGTTGTGATTGACACAGGCCTGAACAGTATCGCACCATCCCAACCCACCGCTCTTGTTTTCCCCAAGCGCCATTTTGGGAAGAACATGCGCTTATTTTGCCCTACCTGGTATCGTGAGAGACCGTGGCTGGAATATTCAGTAAATCTGGATGCGTGCTTTTGTTTCCCATGTTGTAAGTTTGGGGGGAAGAACAATGATAGGGATTTGGTTTTCACAAAACAAGGGTTTAATAACTGGAAAACAGCACTGGAAAAGGACAAGGGATTCACAAAGCATGCATCAAGTCAATGCCACATGAAAAAGGAAAAAGCTGGTCTGAAATGTCCCAAAGAGTGGCCACAGGGGAAACAATAGGTAATTTACCGTAAATCCTCTAATATTAGCCTGTATTTAATCAACTGCCGGGTATCATATTTTGGCCGGTGTCGGAGTAGGCGGAGGTGAATAATGGCCGTTTTGTTATTGTGGCCGGGTGGAATGTGGTAACAAGCAAGTACCACAGGGGGAGCGGTTGTGTCATCCATCTCACTTTTGATTTGCGTGTCATCCGTCTCACTTTTGATTTGCCAGTGATAGACCGCGAGGGTAACTTTAAAGGCCCAATGTGTGATATTTCATCTTATAAGTTATCAAATTTCTTGTATCACATTCTCAAATTTGTTTTTTTAATGATAATTCAAACAAGCATTTATTCTAAACATTATTATTAGCTTTATATTTTAATATTTTAGACAAAAGAAGCAGACCGGTGCTCCATATGGCATGCGCCATCTTAAAATACAGTGACCTTTTAGGGACATACAACATATTAAGCTTCGCATTTGATGTTTGCGTTTTTAAATGATGTAACCTCAAAGAAACAGCAGGGGGCAGAAGTGCGCCTTGTAAGCATGCAGTCTGACAAAGTAACTAAGAAGAAGAAGAAATTAGCCACACCGTACTTCTAGCGATGGAGGATCACACATATTCTTCAAGCAAACTTGAGAAACGGGATAGTTTGTCTCATCCAAGTAAAAGAAAAAGGATTTTGAAAAGTGAACAAGACTGGCGTCATGAGAAAACCAGAGTAAATATAGGAGTTGCCTTCCCAAGATGGAGAGACCTCATGTTACAAAAGGGATTCAGTAGACACGCTGAGCTTGCTACCTTCCTTTTAGACAGGTAAGTTAAAAATGTGTGTTTAATTTCTTCATTGTAGTAGTTGTGTGCTTTGTGACACAAAGTTTGTGTGGAGTAAGCTAGAGTTTGGGAAAGCTCATGCTAACTAGTGCCAAAAATGTAGCACACTATCTTAAAACGTTACTACACGTTATTTAAGTTTGTCCCATTGTCGTGACAGAAATTCATTATGCAATTGTCCTATTTTTTAGATTCAAACGGAAGTACAATAAGAATGCCAGAAGGTACAGTGTGTATTCACTAAAATCAGAAAAGGGCTACGAATACATTCCAGTACTCCAATCAAAAATAATCAACGAGAGGTTGGCGAGAGGAATCGGGATGCCTCGTACCAGATCAATGAGGGATGATGACCCCAGACGGCTCGGTCTTGTGCCACCCATCGCTCCACCACCTATTTCGGAGCTAGTGCAGATCCAAGTCAGCCGAGGTCTTGGTATGTGTCATTTTAGCATCCTTTGACTACAGCTCAGTTCTTTACCTACACTTGTCTTACAATACTTTTTTCACAGTATCAGAACTCAACACAGCTACAGGCCTCCAGTGACGATCTTGTCTACATTTACATGGAGTATTCTATACCTGCTGCGTGTTACTAACGTAATGTACATAAAAATGTAGATATTGCACTTTGATGTCTTTCCTACTGTGCTAACATGTTGTTCTTTTTACTTGAAGTAGCACATAAATTCTGCACAGTCTTTTACGTTAGATCTATTCTTTATTATCCTAAAGTGTGTAAAATCATGTTTCAAGATTAAAATGTGTTCCAAATTTGTCTGTTCAAACTCTGAATAAGGTTAATTCAAATAAAAGTGCATCTGTACTAATTTCTTTATTTCTTATGTCTTTCAGAAAATTACATATTTTTTGTTTCATGACTTGACCCTGTAAGAGTGTAAATTAATAGCTCACTAATGTAATGCAAAACTATGGAGTTGTAAAGATGTGTTTTTTTTTCACATTACAAGAGTATACATGGCTGAAGAGTAGCCACCTCTAAATTTGTCATTATTGTACAACACTAACATTGGGGTTTCAAAAAATATTTATTTAAAATACTTATTCAACATAATAAATTACAATATAAAGGTGTACAAAATATCAGAAACACTTCAACAACCCATGTAAACTTTTGACCAGTTACACTCCCGGAAGAAAACCAGTATACTGTCCATGAGGGTCTGGAAATTTCTCCCTAATTTTGACCACACAGCAACTTGGGATGACTCTTCTATTTCCATGTCCAAGTGACCCATGCTGCCAGAAAATGAAGTGCCGGTAGGCAGCATACCTGTATTCCCTGTTGTCATCGCCTGGTTCCCTAATCTGTCCTAATACAGTGAGGTCTGCTCTGTACTGACGATGGATCCTCAGGACACCTTCATCCAAACAGTAAAGTCTAAAATGGGGCAGAAGGCTTATACAGTTTACAGAGTCTTGTCCACAGCATTTGCGCTCTGCATCTGTTGGCATATCTGTGCAATTGCCACAAGTACACCATGTTAACGCAGGGGCCTGCACGGGTGTGGTGTGCCTTTCTCGGCGTTGGTTGTTCAACAAAACATCAAAAACCAGACCTGGCTGTCTTTCCAAAAGTTGAGAGGTGAGATGACGGTGGTCCTCCAGGCTCATGCCCTGTACAAGGCGCTGGGGGGAAAAGTAGGATTAGAATTTTTGTAAGATTATTTTAATTGAATTACAGTAAAAAGCAATGTTTTGTAAATGTTTTAACAAGTTTATAAGAGTAGCTGATTAATAATATATATATTAAATGGCTAATTCCTAAAATAAAGGTACTATCAAAAACAAATAATATGTATTAGGAAAGAAGTAGGACACTGAATGTTTTACAAAACTACATATAATTCCAAACACTTGCTATACGGTTAAATAGAATTACCGTATGTACTTATATGAATGAAATGAGTGACAGGACAGCATATATTGACCCAGATAATTATTAATTTGCTCATTATCTTACACAAACCTCAATTTCTGCTCTTCTTTCCCTTTGAAGCTCCTCGACTCTCTCCTCATCAGCTCTTGAAAGCGCCGATCTTCTAGACTTTATTGCAGCTCTGCCTCTTCCTCTTGTGCGTGGGACGTTGCGGCTGGTTTGAGCAAATTCGGCTCCTTCATCTTGGGATGCTTGCCCTGCTTCTGTCGCATGTCTAACACCTCTGCCTCTCTGTGCGCTGGCACACGTCTGTCCTCTCCCTCTTCCTCTCCCTCTTCCTCGCCCTCTTCCTCTCCCTCGTCCTCTGTCTGTCTCCACTGATGAACCATCGGATGATATCTGACTCTGTTTACGGAGAGAAAACAATTACAGACTACACTACCTTGTATATTTCCAAAATGGCAAATAGAAATATAACATTTCTCAAATAAAATGAACAAAATATTGTCATTTTTTGTAGTCAGAACTCAGAAGTCATCACTAACTAGCTGCCGTTTGCTATTAGCAAACATAACTGACATAAAAAAGTTTTTCTTATTCAAAACCTATTTAGATTAAATTAATAAAATAAGTTAGATGAAAACAACTAACCTGTTCGCTGACTTGAAAGCTGGAATTAGATGATGACATGCTGCCGTTTACAGCAACACGATTTTGTATTGTATTTGTTATATTTGTTAATAAAGTTTTAAATAATGATTAAAAAAAACCTTTTTGATCCTCGGGGGCTCCAATAGCTGCAATACCGACTCTAAACTGCGTGGTGCTAAAGAGTCGGATCTTTTTACTATGATTTCTGTGAATTTCACACACGGGGCCTTTAACAGTGCGGAGACGAAGAGGAGGCGAAAATTTGATATGAAGTTCAAAGAGAACGTGCTGATTATGCTGCAGAACACTGGGGAGCAGTAGAGGTTGTATGAACTAGTCACTAGTCGACTTAACCGCTCTAAAGTGACTTTTTATGCCTGTCATCGACTAGTCGCTGTCACGTGATAATGACCGGCAAGATGCAGCCCACGGAAAAGACAGCAGCCTGCTGTCAGCAGGTGACAAGCTCCTGCGCGTCGGGAGGCAACGCGCTGTGCCAGAGCGTCGGTACTGACACCCGCCGTAAAACGGACATTTAACCAAACTGTGACGTTTACCCTCTTGCAATTTAACATTCCCCTCACCCCCATCCTGACCTTAACCAGTTTCCGCGAGCTCTGATTGTTGACACGCTCCAGACATCTGCGTCCAGAGCACGACCACAGTAACATTATCAAATCAGGTGTCGCCACCTCAAAAACTAATTTAACACGCGATCGTTCATGTCGGCTCATTTCCTTTTATGTTTTCTGTCTTTTATTCTTTTCTTTGTGCCTGATGCGTTTCGGTGTTGTGGATCAGGGCACATGCACCTGTTTTGTCCTCGGTGACGCACCTAACTGATGTGGCCGGCGAGCACTCCGCTGTTTTTGCGGTCGGTAGATCTTTTAGAACTGCAGTTCAAAGGTAACTCATAAGGTGAATATATATGAACCCAGGTAGCAGTTTTTCTTTAGGATTGAGAGGAGATGCAGGAAGATAATAAACAGGCAGGACAGAAAAATAGTCAAATAAAAACAAGTTAGTTTTTGTACCTGGTGGTTGCAACAAACAGACACCATTGAAGGTAATCAGAAGTGAGGAACAGAAAATGAAATAATTATTTTAATGTTTAGAGCAGCAGGAACTCTGAGAGGCTGCAGGCGCTTCAGTGAGTTTGCGGTCACTGTGCAGGGGGAGGGGGGAGAGGGCTGAAGCAGAAACTACCGTTGTTAAAAGAAATGAGTATAACTTTGAAAATGTGGGCGCAATTTTAATTGTCAAAAACTCCAGCGCACCATTAGATCATTTTGCTCAAATAGAAATTGAGGCCTGCCTCTAATTCTGGTCCTCCTTCCAAATAAAGGCCTGGAGCTTGATGAGCTTGAGTCAAATACAGGCCCAGGCCTGTATTAGAGGATTTACGGTAATAAGTCCCACACACAAAAAAATAAAGATACTACGTAAAAACTATTGGAGAAGTAGTTCAGCTCCTATCAGTAAATGAACTGCCACTTCACGGCAGTGTGGAAAGCTCCAGTGGTGATGATTTCTCTGCAGGACTGTTGTTAAAAATGGTCGACCACACACTGGCCAAAGACTCCAAATTTAATGAAATAAACAAACACATCCCAGAAAATGCAAAATACACATCTCACAACATACAAAATTATTGCAACACTGGCAAAAATGGTATTAAAAAGATCAAAGATAATTATGACAAAGCAGATTAGGTTGGGTTTTTTTATTAAAAGTGATGGAACTAGGGACAGATGTGGAGAATCAGTCAGTCATGGTTAGATTAGTCTGTAATGGCATTCCAGAGGAACACCTGATCGGTCTGCTTGACCTCAGTCAGTTAAATGCTGAATTCATTACCACCCAAATTCTTGAGCATCTCTCTGACTCAGGCTATAGAGCAGCTGAAATGATCAGTCAGTGCTATGATGGAGCTTCTGTCATGAGTGGGCTCAGGGGTGGGGTTCAGGCCTTACTGCAGAAGAAGGTAGGGAAGGATTTTCCCTACATCCACTGCTACAACCACCAGCTGCACTTGGCAGTGGTCCATGCAATGCAGGCAGAGCCATGTGCAAAAACCTTTTTTGATCTTTCAGGATCTCTACACTCATTTTTTCACTGTCATTATGTTTCACAGAACTATGATGTTCCCTCCCTGAAATGACTGTTGGAGATCAGGTGGACAAGCCACCATGATGTTTATGTTTATGTTTATTTATTTGGCAGACGCTTTTATCCAAAGCGACTTACAATTTATAACCTATAGGGCATGTTGCGATCTGTGGGGGAAACCGGAGTACCCGGAGGAAACCCACTCATGCCTGGGGAGAACACGCAACTCCACGCAGAAAGGCCACAGCCGAGTTTCGAACCTGCAACCTTCGTGCTGCGAGGCAACAGTGCTAACAACTGCGCCACCATGCTGCAGTTTCTTTCTGTTGACCTGTGATGTGCTTCAGAAGTAGTCAGTGCATCTCTGCAGGCTTTGAAGCAGATGAGAGAGGAGGAAAGTGAGGCATTAACCAGCACACCTGCACCAGCCGCTAAAAGACAAAAAAAAAACAAGCTCACTGCTAACAGGTAGTGTTGTAATGTCCACTGTGGGTCACGCAGAAGACTCCACAACTCCTAGCCAGGCTCTGAAGAGAGCTCTTCTCAACATTTTGGACATAGTCGTTGTAGAGATGGAGACAAGATTCTCCAAAAGCAATCTTGATTTCATGAAAGCAGTTAACTGCCTTCAACCTCAGTCTCCCTCTCTTCTGGATCCTGACATGTTAAGTCCTCTGCAAAAAATGACAGGAAGTGACAAACTTTCCAATGAGATTCTTGTTGCAAAAATAATGTTGGAGACAGAATTCAAGAAGACTGATGATGATAACAGTGAAGAGTTTGTAGACGAAATATCTATGTAAAAGAAGTTACTTTACATCTAATTAAGGACCCGTAAGACGTAAGATTCCATATTAAATATGAAATCAACCTTACGGACCGTTGGGTTATTTTAACCAGAAGATTGGAACTTTTTATTGCAGGGATTATGTAACACTTGTATTAAGTGAGAGGCAATAGAAGAGAGAGTCACCTTTAAAACGTTTAAGAAGATTTATTTCTAAACAATTTAAACAATTTTAACAAGACTAACTCTAACTGATGATGAATGGATCTGGTAAGTGAATGAGATGTGAGATGAATGGTGTATGTGTGAGTGATGTAATCAGAACTCTCGTATCCGGAGAAGCAAGTCTGAATGATGTTGAGATGTTTTGCTTTTAGCTATGATCAGAGTTTGATCGGAGTTTCATAAACAGATGAGACGCCATGTTGTCCTCCGTACAGATCCAGAATGCCAGGTCCTCGAACCCCCCTTTCGGTACCGGAGCCGGTGAAACAGCGTCAGCAGTACGACAGACTAGTCTTTGGATTGTCTCCAGGTAAAAAGTGACAGATGGTTCACAGCGTCAAAAGGGACCCCCCTTGGGTCAGTGAGTTCAGCTTTTATTCTGAAAGGAACCGTTGCTTGGTTGGTAAAATGCAACAGATGTTATCCAGCTTGTTGGTTCTTTGCTGAAAAAGGATGTCCGGATGGCCGCTCCGATACTTCTCTTACCATGCAGTGAACTGAAGAGACCAGCAACCAGCACTGCCTCTCCATTCTGGACAACATCTGTCCTGTCAGAACCAGATCAGTTCCTGCAGTGAACCCTACTCCCTGGTTTAATGACGCCTGAAGCGCCAATGCAGAAAAATTGAGCGTTTGTGGAAGATAACCCATCTCCACGTCCATCTGCTGCTCCTAAAAGATCTTCTGACATCCTTTAACTCTGCAGTCAGAGACGCTAGGGTTTCCTATTTCTCCAACCAGGTGTCCCAGAGCAAAGGGAACCCCAAGGTGCTGTTTAACACCATCAGCAGCATCGTCTCTCCTGCCTCTCCTACAGCCTCCATCCACTCTGTTGCAGACTGTGAGAACTTTCTGTCTTTCTTTGTGGACAAAGTCAATAAGCTCTCCTTCAGCCTTATCGCCGCCTCTCCCGACTCCAACCAGGCCCATCATCCTAGAAAGCTTTGCTCCTGTTTCTTTGCGTGAGTTAACCAAACTAGTTAACTCTATGAAGACGTCTGCATGCCCCCTCGACATCTTACCCTCATCTTTGTTTAAAAGTGCTTTTCAGTCCATCGGTCCCAGCGTGCTCTCTATAATTAATGCTTCTCTGGTCTCTGGTCAGGTCCCTGCTTACTTTAAGCAAGCGTGGGGCCAAAGTTTCTCTAATAGACACTCGTCCGCCACAGATTATGAATAGATGGCTAACTTGACTCGTGCTAAATGAGTGTTCGTTTGTTCCTGCAGTTAAAGATCCCAGAGCCACTCTCTGTCACACGCTTGACCCGATTAAAGAACGCTTTGTCCTGTTTTATTCCATCGCACCGCTGGCGTTCATAGATCTGCAAGGGTCTTATCTAAGGGGCTTAAACTGACGTGACGGCTTTCCAGATTAAAACTCAAGACATATTTTCTTAACGTGTCTGCAAAGGAAAGTCGTCTGTAACTCGGAAGCTGTTCATATCTGCGTTTGCTAAGGGATCTCAGATCAGATGGGTTTTGTTCTGTGTTTGAAGATGTTTTGAGTTTTTTTGAGTTTTGTTTTAAACGGTTCTTGAACCGTGAATAAAGAGGACGTGTGTACTGAAGCTACTGGACGCTTCCTGTGTTTTCACAGATCCAAGGGTGATGCTGGAGCTCCTCTAAGGTGGGACGACGCCCCGAGTTCTTTGTCAGACATTTCTGTAGGAAACTCCTACAGTCTCTGGAGAGCCTCTTGCTAATTGTTTGTTTGTTTTTGACAAACTTAACAGAGTTGAACTCTTTCTTGTGGAGTGTTTCGTACAGAACCGCTCCAACCTGCCACACGGTTGCTGGTCCGGCGTCGTAAACGCCTTCGGACAGCCACTCAGCCGGAACAAATCTCTCTGTGCCGTAGAAGCAGCCGTCTGATGTTTGGTCGGTAAAGCAACTCAGCCCAAAGTCAATAAGGCGAAGTCGTGGCATTTCTGATCCAGTTTCAATCAGGATGTTTTCTGGTTTGATGTCTCTGTGGAAAATCTTGTTGTCCTCCAGATGTTTAGCAGCATGAACCAGCTGTTTTATAATGATCTTAGCTTGATTTTCATCCAGAGGCTTTTTGTTCTTTTCAATGTATTTTAAGAGGTCCACTGCGGGCACTGGCCTCTCCAACACCAGAATAAGTTCCTTCTTCAGATTGTACCAGTCCAGGAGGGAAATTGGTGCTGACCTTCCTATTGAACGGTCTCTTTCTGTCTCCAGTTTTAACATAGCAGCGACTTCTGTGGAGAGCTGCCATCCATTCTCATCTGCGTCTGTCCAGACAACGTTTTTCTTCGGTACGTGTTTGATTGCTACTGGTAACTTGTCAAACCTCCGGTATCCAGCGTACACAGATCCACAGCCTCCTTCACCAAGCTGATCCTGCTGTTTATATTTGGTTTTAAATAGACTTTTAGCTAAAGCCCAGGCAAAGTGAGGAGAGAAAAGGCTTTTCGATTCTCTTTTAGGGAATCCGTCTAATTTGACCTGAATCTGGTGTTTTGTAGGAAGAGTCTCTTCTTCAGAAATCCTAGTTCGTTTCCTGGGAGGTTTATCGTCAGAAAAGATGTTCCCTATTTCTGGAAACAAGGCTTTCTCAGATTCATCACGTAGATGCCTTTTTAACTCGTTCGATCTTTTGATTTGATCGTACCTAAGATGGATCTCTTCTTCAGAAATCCTACTTCTTTTCCTGGGAGGTTTATTGTCAGAAAAGACGTTCCCTATTTCTGGAGACGAGGCTTTCTCAGACCCGTCACGTAGACGCCTCTTTAACGCGTTCAGTCTTTTTTTCTGATCGTGGCTAAGATGGATCTCTTCTTCAGAAATCCTAATTCTTTTCCTGGGAACTTCATAATCAGAAACAGCTTTCCGTTTGGTTGATTTAAGCAAATTTGACACTGTCCATGGTGCCATGCCCAGATATTTCTCTGAATCTGTTTCCAGAGCTGCAGCGTGTGCAGAACTGTGGGCAGAATAATGATCCATAGTGGTAAACAATGCTTCAATAGTAGGTTGAAAACCTGTTGACTGACGATTGAACACCTCTGTCTCCAAGTGTCTCACTGAGATCTGAAGATCCGATGAGTGGCAGAGGACTGTTGGGTTGGTCACTATATGACGTCACAAAGGGGTGTGGTTATAACGTGAACTACGCTGGCTCCAAAGGAGTGTTGCTTAGCAACAACAACAACAACAGAGCTCTAGGTTCTAGAACGTCTTCGTTTACTTTAGTACTAATGAGGTGTAGCTGCAGCTTTGGTGCTTCTGGTGCGACCTTCTGCTTCTCCGTGTGAGTGCACTGGTTTAAATGTGACATTCTAAAAATCTTTATATCATTAAAGCATATTTTCACTCTAGCTTCCTTTAATATGTAAAATATATATGTATTTTTGTTGTAAATATATACATATTTTTATATTTTCTATTGTATTATATATTTTTAATACAACATATACATATACAATAAAACATATATATTTATTATATATTTTTTATTATATAAAAAATTAACAAATATATACACTATTTGTATAAAATTGTACATATATATTATATATGTATTATATTGTATTAAATACACACACACACACACACACACACACACACACACACACACACACACACACAATTAGTTTAGTTTTTTCCGGTGTGTGCTGCAGGACCGGTAGGTGTGTTTCGGGCACCGCCACGTCTAATTTGGATTCATTCCATTAATTTATTAGTCGCAGTCTCAGATACAAATATCTGCCTCGAACAACAGCCATCCAGTAGGTTACTCTGCAGCGCATCCACTCCTGGAACGCCGGACCCGCGCTCCTCAAGGGACCGCGTTTTGCGCAAAAGGCGCACCATTACCGGGAGGCGCTCCACGCGTGCTGCACTTCCATCTGGCATGTGGAAAGAAATACAGAGCCGATTTATCCGCCTCCGTGCACCTTCGCGCAGGGATCGACACCAGCAGCATCTGCGCTGAGGTGCATGGAGCTGGCTGAAAGAACACGTCAGTAATCTTCACTTGAAAGTGCATGTTGAAAAAACAACAATACCTTGTGGTCGTAAACATAAAACATCCCAGCTGCTAATCAAGAGAATATCAGAATATTCTGACTGGATGTGGACCAGGCGTGGTGCCATAGTCATAATTAAACTCATAAATGAATCAGATTATTCAGAGCTCGCGCTAGACATGTTCGGTTAAAAAAGTCATGATTGTTTTCCGTGTCATGTTCATAATAGATACAAATTATTTTCATTAATATTAAGCCCAAAACATCGTTTTAAGTGGGCTGGAACGCACCGATAAGCATACAGGACTGTTTTTCAAGGTTATGCGAACCGGAAGTTGCTCCGGTTATTTCCTGGTCAAATTCTCCGACATTAAAAAAAAAATTAAAAACTCAGAATTAAAACAAGACATCCAGCGCCTCTCCCTCTGCAGCGATCCACGACCGGACTCATTTTGCACTAAAGGACGCATTCACGACTTCCTCCTAGGCTGAATATCACTGACGCACACAACAATGCACAGTGCTAATGGCTATTAAAACGGAATAAAAACAGAAAGAAGTTGCCTTGCTTGGACTGATGCAGGATTTAGGAAACCCGTCCGCCTCTTTTCTTAACTTGGAAAAAAAAAACTTCCAGACAACAACAGAGTCCATGTCGCGGACATTTTTCAGAGATTGTCTCTGCTGCAGCTGCCTGCTGGCAACGGGAACTTTACAAAAGTTGTGGTAAGCTATATTTTTAACATTTACGTAACATCTGTGCAGCGCTGAAAGCACCAGACAGAATAATTCTGTGCCCTAACAGTAGTTTATGAAAGTAGTCAGACAAACGAGAGGCACCTGGCTGCCGCTGGGAGAACGCTCTGTGTTCATTAAGCAGCGAGTTGTGTTGAAGCTGTGATCAGCTAAGGGGCGAATGCTTAAGTGTATCGGGGCAGCGAGGAACGAGAAAGTTGTGATCAGGCTGGAGATCACACCAGATTCGCTGCTGCAGGTGTAAATCTGCGGCGGGTCTGCAGCATCCCCTTATTAACGTGACATCAAGACTTCCCATGTAAGGAAGGTCCGCTCACCTGTTCGTCAGATCATTATTTCCTCGCCATGATCTTTTATCATCCCATCATCCTCCAGTCATCCAACTGGAACCAGTTAGTGTTCCTGATCATTCTCAGAATATGCCATGCCTGCTCTGGTGTTAAAAGATAGAACATTTAAGTCCTAGATAATATTTGTGCCTGTTCTACTGTCATTTTGAAGGGTTATTATTTATGTGAGTTTTTACTACATTATGAGTAGAAATGCTAATAAAAACTCCCAATTATACAAACAAGTGAAACTGGAAAAATTAGAATCTGGTGCAAAATCAAATTTATTTCAGTCATTCAACTAGGCAGAGAGACTATTTAAAGGCTCAGGAACCCTTTGCAGGTGTTTTCTATTTGTAATTATAAATTTGAGTTGATTTGGGTTTTGTTTCATATCACACAGTGACATTTGAATAATTAAAATGCATTTTTTTATTAAAAGCTTTAGTTTACAGTAATAACCATGTCTAATGTTTGATTCTCTGTCTCATAATTTTAATTAAAAGTTTTACTTTGAGAGCACATTTTCCTGAATGATTAAAATGTGATTAATTGAGATTAATTAATTACAAAGCCTGTAATTAATTAGATTAAAATTTTTAATCAAGTCCCAGCCCTAATATATACAATAAAGTGCATCGCATGCCCATATGCTCGCACATACTTCATCTATACATATATCCATATAGACACACACACATATCCACTACATATACACATACACACACATGCATACATATTTATACATACACACATGAATATACCTACGCACATCTCTACAACTTTATTATTATTATTATTATTGTTTTTTATATAATTGATTTGCATGTGTATGATTCCAGTATTTCATTTTTAATTAGTTTTTTGAAAGTAAATATTGTTTTTGCATCCTTGATTACATTACCTAGCTTATTCCGTATTTTAACTCCATATGTAGAGATACAGTGCTCCATTATAATTATTCTATGCTTAAATAATTCATGTCCTTTTAGTGCATATTTACTCTGTCTTTTTATAAATCTTCTAAGAAAATTTTTAGGAAGTTTTTTTTTGTTTGCATTAAACATACATTTAGAAATATTGTAGTCCAGTAGGTCATAGAATTTCAATGATTTTGTTTTTTTAAATATCAGGTTAGATGGATCTCTGTAATTACTCCTTGTAATGATTCTTATTGCTTTTTTTTGCAATAGAATTTGTATAAGTTTTACATGTTGTGCCCCAGATTTCTATTCAATAGCTCAAATATGGTGCAAAAAGTGAATTATATAATAAATATAGGGCATTATCATCCAGTGACCATTTTACTCTATGTAACATTGCAATTGTTTTAGTTTTCACATTGTTTATATGTGGCTTCCAAGATACATTGATTATAACTCCCAAAAACTTGACTTCTTTTACTCTTAATATCATCTATATTTAATAGACTTGTATCATTTGAGTTACTTTTACTAAATATCATGAAACATGATTTGTCAGTGTTTAATGAGAGTTTATTCTCATCAAGCCATAATTTTATTATTTTCATCTCAGTTTGTACTGTTTCTATCATCTGTTTGATATTATCTCCTGCATAATAAAAGGTAGTGTCATCTGCAATTAGAATACATTTTAATATATTTGATATTGCTAATATATTTGATATAGAGGCAATATCATTTATATACATAATAAATCGTTTCGGACCCAGTACTGACCCTTGTGGTACCCCACAAGTAATATCACGTAGATTTGATTTAATGTCATTTATTTGTACATATTTCCTATCATTCAAATAACTTGTTAACCATTTTAGAGCCATTGCTTTGATACCATATTCACTAAGTTTTTTAAGAAGAATTTCATAAATTACTGTATCAAACGCTTTTTTTAAATCAATAAAAAATACTTATGGAATGGTTCTTTTTGTCAATGGCTTCTGATATTTCTTCTGTTAGTTCCATTAGTGCCATGGAAGTTGAATGATTAGTTCTAAAACCATATTGACTGTCGTTTAATATATTTTCTTTCGTCAGGAATTCATCTAGCCTAGTAATAAATAGTTTTTCTAATATTTTTGAAAATTGCGATATTAAGGATATTGGTCTGTAATTGGAAAAAGTGTGTTTTTCACCACTTTTGTATATTGGTATGACTTTTGCTATTTTCATGTTATCTGGAAATGTCCCTGTTGTGAAAGATAAATTACATATGGAAGTGAAGGCATGGATGATATTTTCTATTATATTTTTTTATAAATGTTATGTCTAGATCATTACAGTCAGTAGTTCTTTTATTGATGCATTTATTTACAATGATTCGTATTTCATCGCTAGTTACTGGACTCAGAATTATACTATTTTTATTACTTGTTATTTTTCCACTGATGTTATAATTAGTTCTTTTAGGAATGTTGTTCGCTAAGTTTGGTCCCACATTAGTAACGTAATTGTTAAATTTGTTTACTATTGTGCGTTTCACTAATTTCCGACTGTCCATTTACAAAGTATTGTGGAACAGTTGGTGCTGTTTTATTTCTTTTTGTTACACTATTTAGTATTCCCCAAGTTGCTCTGATATTATTTTTATTTTTGTCTAATAAATTGCTATAATAATCCTTTTTTGTTTTCTTATTATAGTAACAAATTTATTCTTGTATTTTTTGTACCTATTTTCTGCTTCACTTGTTCTTTGCTTTAAAAAGCATAAGCATCTATATAAGGTATTTTTTTTTCTTATAGGCATTCTGCAGCCCTTTTGTTATCCATGGATTTTTCATTCCTTGTCTTTTTGTTTGAATTTTGATTTTACACAGGGTGTCCGCGGGGTTTTAAAAAGTATTAAAAAGTGATGAATAAAAATAGTCAAATTTAAGGCCATTAAAAGTGTTAAATTTGGTCTCAGAGGTATTATTTTTTCCAAATTAGGTATTATTTTTTTCAGACTATCAGATGTCGTATTCTGAACATCGACATTGAAATATATTCCGAATGAAATGTTTTGAACGATTATAAAAACAAAACAAGCCGATTATTTGCTCCTCCCACTTGCGCTGCCTTGAGTTGCAAATGAAGCGCTCCTCCCAGTGTTGCCAAGTTAACTTAGCTACTTTGACGCTATTTCTAACAGCTTCTCAGACCCGCTTCTTGACTTTTTAAATCTTAAAAGTACCTGGCGAACACCTCAGAAACATCTCTGGTAACCCTTAGCTTCTTTCTGGATAACTGTCGTCAACATTTCCTGCAGGTTAGCTAAACACTCCGCCTGCACTCCGGACCGTTCTTCAGGACATTATAGGAAAGGGAATGATGTAGTGATGTGTCAGTCGCTAAAGACAGCTCTCGGAGCCGACTCCCTGTTGGATTAACCAGAGTGAGTGACACACACAACGCACCTGCGGACTCCTGAGCCGCTAAAAACGGCTAAATGTGCGCGTGCGGCGTGCTAAACACGTGCAGCTTGCTCCTGATTGCTGTGAGACCGGGTTGGGGGTGGGGGTGCAGCTGTGGTTGGGGCAATTATTACATTAACGGATGGACTTGTAAATAAATAGTTTATAAATAAGGTAGAAATAAGTTCCTCACGCTGATAAATAATAACTAATCTCTCTGAGGACACGGTGCTAGTGCACTCTCCTACAGCACCTTGACATGACTAAATAAATGCTACGCAACATTTAGTGAACATCAATTTGCATGTATTTGTTATAAATGCCACTGTATAATTCTTGCTGTCAGTATTTGCAAGATGTTGGTATTTGGGTCTGTACTGGTTAGACTTAAATGAGTTAAACCAAGGTCTATAGCCCTTGGGTCATAAACTATGAGCTATAAGTATATTGGTCTTTTTATACTGGAAATCAGGAGTTATTTTAGTGATCATCTTGTTTCTTGTTTATTTTTGCCCTGATTGTTCCCTGAGCAGTTTTATGACTGAATAAAAAAAAATCTACATAAATTGAAAAATCGTCTTAAATAATCGAGATCTCAATTTCAGTCAAAATAATCATGATTATTGTTTTTGCCATAATCGAGCAGCCCTACTTTAGCATATCCGGTCACATAATGATGACGTCATATTCAGTGGTCGTTGTGCATCATTTCAGGCCTCGTGGTCAACTGTCTGAACCGCTGAACAGAAGTGCCTGGCTTATTTTCTAAGTAAAATAAATACGTGCAATACGTTGTCAACATCAGTGAGTCTCTAAGTCTATTCTTTTTGTATGTTATATATGTTAAAATATGTGTAAATAGGTCACTGATTAACACTTGCAATTTAGTGTTGTGATGGTTTTAAAAAAAATTCTGAAGGTAGTAAAAAAAAGTATTAAAAAGTAGTAAATTTTACTTAAGGATTGCTGTATATACCCTGTTTACAGTTTTTACCATGTTCATTAAAGTCTCCTCATAGAAATATATCCTTGTTGCAGATTCCACTCAACATTTCAGTAATTGTATTTGTAAATGATTCTACACAGGATCCTGGTGCTCTGTATGTACAACTTATTATTATGTTTTTTTGTCTTCTCAGAAATTATTTCTATAGTAATTATTTCCATTACATCATTGATGGCTGTTGACATGTTATAAATTACTTTGCTCCTCAGATTATTACAATTATATAGTGCTACACCACCTCCTCTTTTATTTTTCCAATTTAGTAATTACATCTCATAGCCCTCTGTACTTCTTCATTATCACCTTCTTTTAGCCATGTTTCTGTAATTGCAATAATTTGAAATCTTCTTTTAAAGCATTATTAGTAAAATCATGACTTAAAAATTAGATATCAGTTAATAGTAATGTTTCTATTTCAATTTCTTCCGATGGAAAAGCTTTTTATTCCTTCAAATAACTAAAACATTATGCTTCTATTTAAAGAGCCTTATTACAACTTTTTTCTTAAGTTAACAATAGTTTTGTAGTCGCTACAAAACATGTTCATGAGGTTTTTTTGCACTAAGTCTATCTCCCATAAAACGATTTCAGCTGTTTTATTCTTGACAGTTTCAGTACCTTCCAGAATGAGCCATTTTAGGGCTCTGTCACTGCATTTACCTTTGCATCTATGTTGATCCAGATCAATCTGAAGTAATAACCTGGGAGCCTTTATACTAGTTTACATGTGCGGTAGGTAACCGAAACCTCAACAGAAGTTCATTCTTCTCAGGTACAGTAGGTGCCGACATGCACCTTTTTGTTTCGCCATTCTTCCGGTTAGCTTATAGCAACACAAATAGTAAACAAATGCTGGCAGGAGTGAGGCAGACAGAGTTAAACCAGGATAAGCACAATGGCAGAAGGAATGGGCAACAACTATGCTGCAGCACAGCTTATTTGATACGTACTGTCCTGTTTGATGATGTTACTTACACTTCCTGAGGTTACTGGCATCAGCTTGACTGACTTGTTTACATGCAGATGCAGTCCGTTTCCTACTACATTATTTGGGTGCTTTAACACAATTGGAACGAGTTAGCCTTCAGCAGGACTAACGCATTTACATGCATTAGAAAAAAACAACGTTTGTCTATTTAGGGCAAAAGTTTGGTTTTCTGATGTGCAAATGACTTTAAGAAAACAAGTTGAAGCTGGCCACGCCCACCTATCCCCTGCTCAGCTGTTATAGGCTGAAAAGCTCATATATCTGAGAGGGGCTTTCAGTAGTCACTGCTCCTCCAGCAGCAACTCACTCCAGGTGGTTCTATTTTAATTTCTCATTTGTGACATCACAAACGGGGATTCCTTGAAATGGCTTGTTATAGAACCACATTTCCTAAAACCAAATAGTGACAGAAAACAAATGGATGTTTTCTTCACATTTGGATTGTTTATAGAAGCAGAGTAGACCCACATGGCAGAAAAAAAGGATGCAACAGGTGATTTATGCATAATATGTCCCCTTTAAAAATGCACAATGACAAAGATCTTGTTTATGTTTATACATCTCATTAGGATTTATGTCCATGTCTAGCACAATTGTTTGCATGTTTACACAAGTCCTCTACCATGCATGCATGACTGCCTCCTAAGCCAGGCTTTAGACCAACCCATATGTTCCTGTGGCTGTGCGTTTTCGCTCATATGCTGTAGAGTGCTGGTTGCACACAAAAGTATATTCAGTGCATCACCACTGCAGTCTTCTCCCACCAGATTGTCCTCAGGTGATGACACTTAACTATTGGTACTGTTTAATGATATAAACACTGCACTCGCTGCCAACTATAACCTGCTCCCAACCTGTCCTGACTCCACTCTCAAGTGCTTTGGCTCAGCTGTGCAGAGAGGATGGTACAGAGTCATCAGAATTTGAGTGCATCTATATTGGGTAAGCATAAAAAGGCAGCTAAGACTTATAAAAATGCTGTTTCTAAATTTCTAATTCAACTAGAGCTTAAAAATTTCATTTTTTTTTACCAGAAAAAGTAGTCAATTGTGTTTGTAAAATGTAGATATATTCACTGTTTAATGTATTAAGACAGTTCAAAGCTTCCAAACAATGACAGAAACTTGCCCCTGGTTAAAGCACATAAAGTATATTATTGGTAAAGTTACCAATAATCTAGGTTCTAATGACACCATAAAGAGTCTCAACAATTACCGTGGCATTTATTTTTCATTTATCCTTCCACCTTTTATGTATTGCACCTGTCATGGCAGTAATGCTCTCTTAGAGGTCATTTTTAAATCTACTTAATTTTCTGGAGATCATTTTCAGTCTCCTGCTTTGGTTTTTCTTGACCCACACTTGATATCTACATGTAAATTAGATTATTTCATTGTCAATAATTTCACTCTAAGTTATGAACTTTGTCAAAATGTTCTTGGATAAGACTTTATATTGTGTGATATTCTTAGATGTGTATAAGTGAGGGGAAAATGTACAAATAATATATATTACACTTTAAGAAAGGAAATGTTTACTTGACCAAGTTAAATCAACAGTTATATTAAGAGACAGTGCGTAGTTTTTACATTTAATCGCTGGAAATATCCATCGAAACATTGTTGAAAAAGAATAAAATGATGTCTAGTAGTTGAAAAGTATTGGCGGCTTTGTAACATTTAACCATAAAAATGGGGTCTAAAGTACATAGGGCACGGGTCTAGCCTCTTAGGGAGTGCTATATTAGATGCCATGGGTGTTCCTCAATGCCACCTTGCCTTGATGTCTTGTCCCCGCCCCGGTTGCCTAGGAGATACATCATCGGGAGCCACCAAGACATGTTCCAATGTTCATGTTCTACCGAAGCATGTTCTCTGTTTGTTAGCCGTTTAGCTAGCTGAGCAAGGACACACGGGAGGTGTCTTGTAGCCTAGCCTTGGTCAAAAATTACCCAGATTACACTGCAGTATTTTCAAAAGGACAGCGGATCAGAAGCCGGCAGCTACTTCGGGGACAATTTTCTAATTCAAAAGTAAGTCAGCTAATCTAAAAATGTTTTTTTAGATTCAAAGAGGTTATCTATTGTTGGTTAGTAGCTTAGTAGTTGCAGCTTCAGTGGCTAGCGGGTAGTAACTCACTTATATTTTTTATTTACTAAACATATACACAATTAAAAAAGTTAAAGGCTCATTGTATAGTTATATTGAAACCAATGCGAATAAAATATAATGTTGTCTCAGTGTCATGTGACATTACGTGACCGCCGTGGAAGCCGCGGGCATGTGATGCAAGTCTGTTCCATTTAACCCCCAGAGACCCAAATTTAGAAAACAACTGCAAAATCTTTTTTTAACCTTTCACATGTTGTTCTAGGAGGCCAGATAAACTGGCCTATTTACACATTTTAACAGCCAATAGTTTTGCAGAACTGAACAATAGGACCTATTAGCAATGTAAATGTGGTTTTAAAAAGAAAAAAAATGGGGAAGGTTTATTTTTGTAGACTTAAATCTGATGTTGTAATATTACAACCGTGGGTCTCTGGGGGTTAACCGTTTTCTTTGACCAAGGCAGGACAGTGTCCTCGTAAGCAAGGCGCCTTGCCTTGCAAGACATCGCCTCGCAAGGCCAGGTGCCTTGACATTGAGTAACACCTCATGTTTCCTTCTGGCCAGCTCGAGGTCCTGCGTCTGTCGATGACGTCACAGTAGATGATCGGCTGGATGTACGACTCACAAAAATCTTGTTCAGAAACATTTTGTTGGTTAAGAAACACAAATTTAATTATAAAACTTCTAAGCACTTTCTGAAACCTATGTGAAAGAACAGAATCAAAGAAGAGATGCACTATATTTTGTCCGAGCAGTGTTGCTGTAGTATGATGACGTCATCAGCAGGCGCTGGACCTCGAACAGATCTGGAAAGTTCAGTACCATAAAACTACAATCAGCATTGCATTCTCTCGACGGAAATAACTGAAGGACTATCAAAATATGAGGAGTCACGCCGAGGTCATGTACATTCTGCTTCTTAGGTAATAACATTTACCGTAATGACAGTCATGACGATAGGGTGTAAAACTACCCTGAAATGTATGTACTGCCCCCTAGCGCCAGGAAACTACACACTGCCACATTAAATTTAAAGAGTAATATACAATGTTATATGTTAGGTAAAAGTAAGTTGCTATAAGTGTTTACATTTGATCAACTAGCTTTAGTTTGGTTAATTCAACATTTATTTCTTACAGTGTAGGAGGATTAGGACCTCACGTTTTAGGCCTGGATTATATATGCTGTTTAACGACACATATGCATGTTTAAAAGGGCGGCCTCACATAACGTGTTGCAACACAATTGCATGCTGCAGTGTACGAGTATCCAGTAGATAGAGTTGACAAAATGAGCGAGACTCACTCACCACGGTCACTCCTTCTAGTTTAGAGGTCTTTCCTGCTACGATACTGCTGCTGTCATTTTTTCCTTTCGTGATCTCAAAATTAACCCATTACCGTCGTCTTCTATTGACGCAATTTTTTTTCAGTGTTCGCCCGAGGTAAAAAGCAAGTATATTCCAGGTCTTAACCCTCGCTGAATTCTCATTTGCCTATTTTACTGCAAATATTTAGTTTTGAAAGACAAATTGAGGCATATTATCAGTTTCTGCATTCCTTTTCTGAATGAAAAGAACACGAGCAAAAGCTGAACATCCTCTAAGTGAACTGCAGCCTTATCCTTATTCTGCAGTTTCAAGTGAGAATGTCTCCTGTGAAACCGGTCTATGCTCTCAATTCACATCTCCACTCCGATCAATGAACTCATCTCAGGTCAAACTCCTCTACATTAACATCACTCATCTGCTGTTTCAAACTACAGGTATCACCTGAAGCACCGAAGTTGTATCCGCTCATTTTGTGTAACGCGTGCACTCATGCACATGCTAGATTGTGTTTTCTGCCTGAGCATTATTTTATTCAGCATGTGTAATCCCCTGAAATTCCCCCTCTGATAGCCCAACTACCTTCACTTCAGATTAGCTGAGGCAGAGATCAAGAAATGCTCTTTTAGCGGTGTGTGCTACAACACAGAAGAGGTGCATTCTGGGTAATGAAATGGGCTTTGATAAGGGTTTGGATTTTATTCAAATGAAAGTATCTGCATCAACCAAAAAGCCTACATTTATAATCCCATCCTACATGTTTTACTAGCATCTGCTTTACGTTCATGCATGATGTCATTTTAAAGTGATTGATTTAAATGTATTTTTTTATTTTTATAGCCATAGAAACCTTCTAAACATGGGCCTGTCTCTTTAAGAGGTCTTTTTTATAATGAGACATGTTTTGTTTATTAGGTATTCATTTTAAGTCAGCGTAATGCCACGCTGGATTAATTGAATACAGTTACTCTCAAGGTAACATAGATTGAAGGATACTATGTAATTGTATGACTTTGATAGATGGAACGGTTTACATGTTTAATTATTATTTTCTTAATTTCTTTAAATCGAACGGTTAAATTGATTAAGGCAGCATTTGAAGGTGGCTCAGTAATGTGTTTACTTTCAAAGGAAAATACTTTTTTCAGGTTTCTTTTCAAACTAGGTTAATTTAACCTTTTAAAGTGCAAAAATACTGATTTTTAGAGCTCTGACGATTAGTAAAAGTTGTATGTTGCAAGTTTTTTCTTATACTTTTGAGATTTAGCAGGTGCTTTTATCCAACGCAACTTAAAAGTGACCTGACCTACATGTTTATTTTATTTATTTATTTTTTGCTTAAGGACATTTTTTTTTTACCTGATACTGTTTCTGTGTCTTGAAAAATAAATTACAGCTCACGTCAACATTTTTTATCCTTATTTTTGTGGGTTTTGCACTTTTTGAAAGGACACAACATGTTAAATGTTGCTTCTTGTTGAATTTGTTCTAATATTTTGAGGTAGATTATTGCTGCAAGTGGCATGTGGACATTATTATCAGTTGTTGAGGATTAACGTGTTCTGCTGCTGAGAGGAAAAAAATCTATTTAAAAAAAATAAATTTAGAACCTGACCTGAACCTAAAAAAAAGGCACAAAAAGAAACGTATGTTTATTTAAACAAAACTGTGCAATCCACAGTGCAGCTGCAGAGTGAGTCTCTGGTGGTGCATTGAGGCAGAAGAATATTCAGGTTTCTAGAGAGCTGAATGTAAGATGAGTGTTATTCTAAAGCAAGAGAAAGAACACGACGCCTGAAGCAACATGAGTTAGTGTACAAGGACGTGTGCAAGGTAACATTATGCAAACAGCTTGCATAATTATGACAGTTAATCTTAAGAAAAGAGCAGACCTAGATGCCTTATTAACCTGCCCTGTGTGCTAGACACTTTAAATCAAGTTAGCCATATTCAGATGTTTAGAAATGTTATTTGTGGTATAATTTAAAACATTTAAAATAAAATGTGATTTTTTTAAAACTTTCTAAAGTCTATGTATTTATCAAAGCTAAAATGCTAAAGCAGTAATCCAGAGTTTTCCCAGAATTACGTGTGATTTCTGTACTGTGATATAACGTAGACAATTTAGCTTTTTGTTGGACTTCTTCGATAAACCACAGTTAAGGGCAAAATGTCATTCTGCCTGGTGTTTTTAGGTTCTGCACAAATATTTTAATAATAAGAAATAGTTTTAAATGACCTCACTTAATGCTTCCGGTGTGCAGATCGGTTAAATGCTGCTGCAGAGGTCAGAGACTGTGTCACGGACTTCATGTGTGCAAATTGTCAACAGTCTGCAGTTTGTGGTGTTGAGGAAGTTTATTTTATTTTGGTGAGTTAAAAGAGGAAGCTCGTCTTTTAATAAGTCTGACAGTGGTCTGTTTTTCTAACTGCAGCTGCGTGCCTGGGATCCGGAATAAAAAACACTAAAAGACACTGATGGTGTGTTAAATTTGCCTCGAAAAACAAGGACGTAGCAGGTAAACTATGATGTACGATGTAACCATGGCTTTTATATATTGCGATAAAGCCGTCAGTTGTATCCAAAATACACTGAAGCTGCCGGTGCGGCTGCAGTGTCACGTTGTTTATTGTCCAGCAGCATGCAGAGACGTTCTGAAAGTCAACTATAGATTCTAGGGCTGGGGGTAAACGATTATTTTTAAAACGATTATTCTGACGATTATTTTATCGAATAGTCGACTATTCTAATGACTATTTAGAAAATTAATCTAATGATTATTTTTCTATTGCACAATTAACAAAAACCAGAAAATCTCAAATAAATTCCTCAAAAAAATTGATAAATTCTTACTGTAAGAGAATAAACACTACAGGCCTTCCATTTTGTATAACACTGCTTTTATTGTGTTGCGGTTGGTTATGTTCTGGTGACGTGTAGAACTTGGGAGTGCAGGCTGCTGCCTGAGAGGTGGTAGAAGATGGAGTGTCTCCATGCTGCTTTGTTTTGGTCACTTATGTGCGTGAGGCGAGTGGTCTTACGGGTTAAACCAAACTCAGGTGATATTTTACACTAAACCGAAAACCCACAACACTCTAAATGTAATAAAAGGGAGATCTACACCACAAAAAAGATGAACTCTAAACCAAAACGTAACAGCTTATCCCAACGCAAGAAGCTGTTAGCGAAGATGCTAACAGTAGCTTTACCAACGTTAAGTTCAAGTTACCAAGTTTAAATAAACCAAAAACACCCAGCAGCAAACAGACCAGCACAGAGGAGAGACTGCTACCACCAAAACAGCTCTCCTCATGTCTGAAAGAAGCTCCTTAATGAAGGGAGAAGCGCTCCCGGTGATTTTCTACATCTGCGATAGACACGAAGCAGCGCATCTGACCCCGGAAGTTGTTGTCCGTTGCCGGGAGACGAAGGGGCAAAACAGGAAAATAATCTAGTAGTGGACGGACGTTGTTCCGGGTCTTCGGTATTTGGCGGAGATTTTAGTGAAGGCGGAGAAGAGGGCGAACTAGAGGAAAAACGGGCAGATTCCTCCTCTATTTACAAACTCCTGGGGATGCAACAAGTGGGCGCGGTGCGTCGACTTCCGGATCTGACGTCGACAAATTTTTAGAATCGAGCCGTCGACTTCGTCGAGGCTTCGCTACAGCCCTAATAGATTCAGCACCTCAACCGAGTTCTCTCTATGGGTCGTGGCCAAACAATATACAGGTGCTGGCCAGTAAATTAGAATATCATCAAAAGGTTGAAAATATTTCAGTAATTCCATTCAAAACGTGAAACTTGTACATTATATTCATGCAATGCACACAGACCAATGTATTTCCAATGTTCATTACATTTAAATTTGATATTCATAAGTGACAACTAATGAAAACTCCAAATTTGGTATCTCAAAAAATTAGAATATTCTGAAAAGGCTGAATATAGAAGACACCTGCTGCCACTCTAATCAGCTGATTTACTCAAAACACCTGCAAAGGCCTTTAAAAGGTCCCTCAGTCTTGTTTTGAAGGCACCACAATCATGGGGAAGACTTCTGACTTAACAGCTGTCCAAAAGACAATCATTGACACCTTGCACAAGGAGGGCAAGACACAAAAGGTGATTGCTAAAGAAGCTGGCTGTTCGCAGAGCTCTGTGTCCAAGCACATTAACAGACAGGCGAAGGGACGGAAAAAATGTGGTAGAAAAAAGTGTACAAGCTCTAGGGATAACCGCACCCTGCAGAGAATTGTGACGACAAACCCATTCAAAAATGTGGGGGAGATCCACAAAGAGTGGACTGCAGCTGGAGTCAGCGCTTCAAGAACCACCACGAGGAGACTCATGAAAGACATGGGATTCAGGTGTCGCATTCCGTGTGTCAAGCCACTCTTGAACAAGAAACAGTGCAAGAAGCGTCTCGCCTGGGCCAAGGACAAAAAGGACTGGACTGATGCTGAGTGGTCCAAAGTTATGTTTTCTGATGAAAGCAAGTTCTGCATTTCCTTTGGAAATCAAGGACCCAGAGTCTGGAGGAAGAGCGGAGAAGCACAGAATCCACGTTGCATGAGGTCCAGTGTAAAGTTTCCACCGTCAGTGATGGTGTGGGGTGCCATGTCATCTGCCGGTGTTGGCCCACTCTGTTTCCTGAGGTCCAGGGTCAATGCAGCCGTCTACCAGGAAGTTTTAGAGCACTTCATGCTTCCTGCTGCTGACCAACTTTATGGGGATGCAGACTTCACCTTTCAACAGGACTTGGCACCTGCACACAGTGCCAAAACCACCAGCACCTGGTTCAAGGACCATGGTATCCCTGTCCTTGATTGGCCAGCAAACTCGCCTGACCTTAACCCCATAGAAAATCTATGGGGTATTGTGAAGCGGAGGATGCAATACGCTAGACCCAACAATGCAGAGGAGCTGAAGACGACTATCAGAGCAACCTGGGCTCTCATAACACCTGAGCAGTGCCACAGACTGATCGAGTCCATGCCACGCCGCATTACTGCAGTTATTGAGGCAAAAGGAGCCCCGACTAAGTATTGAGTGCTATACATGCACATTCTTTTCATGTTCATTCTTTTCAGTTGGCCAACATTAGAGAAACAAACATTTTTTCATTGGCCTTTAGAATATTCTAATTTTCTGAGATACCAGATTTGATGTTTTCATTGGTTGTCACCTATAAATATCAAAATTAAACGTAATAAACATCGGAAATACATTGGTCTGTGTGCATTGCATGAATATAATGTACAAGTTTCACGTTTTGAATGGAATTACTGAAATATTTTCAACCTTTTGATGATATTCTAATTTACTGGCCAGCACCTGTATGTATGTATGTAGAATGACTTGTCAGGCTAAACCAACAAACAACATAACCTGTGAATAATAGTAAAACAATGTATTTTAGCTCTGTTGGTTGGCTGGAGGTGCGCTTTCACGAACGAAAGGAGTTGTCTCCATCCGTGACCACTAGTGATGCACTGATTTAAAATTTTTGGGCTGATACCGATATCCGTTATTAACATCACTGTTATGGACGATAGCCGATATTTGCAGATACCGATATACTGGCATTAATGCTTCTAAAATCAGCAAATTTTGTTTAGGATGAAAATTATTAAAGCTGAATTTACATTATTATGTACACACAACACACACATCTACAGTTCTGAGATGATTTAATTTACTGTTCACATGACTAAACAAATACACACCAACGTGGGATATTTATTGTATAAAAGACAAATTTGATTAAATCTGCTTTGTTAGAGCATATTTATTCAGGCAGCGTTCTCTCACAAAAACCTAACAGTCTGATCACATGGTGTTGAGTACTTGAGCCAGACTTGTATTCCTCTGTGAAAAACTTCTTTTCTCATTTGTCACATGAAGACGAGCTTTCACGACATCTGGACTACATCTGTCTGGTGCATTTCAAACAGACCTTGTTTTGTGTCCAACATTTTTCTTTCATTTGTCTTTTTGGTGTTTTCGCCTAATCTGTTGCCTTTGTTGGTCCTCTGAGTTTTACGACACATCTGTCTCTCAGCAGTATTCCAATTTGACTGCTGTTGATGAGACAAAAAATTGTGTTTCTCATTCTCCATCTGAGTTGATCGGGTTTTCACTGAGCAGGGCTCACTTTCTAGCTAAGAACTCAATGATCTGCTTCCTACAGATTGGTAGGTTGTTTTATGACACTTGACTGTCTGCTTTTTTCCTCTTATGTCCATCAACGGTTGCGCAACACCTCTGGTTGAGGAAATTTTCTATGAAAACCTAAAAATGAATGAATTTCTTCTAGATGATGATGTTTCGTGCAGGTGGTTTCACATCAAAGGCGTTTTTTCTCCTCTATCTAAAATAAGGAGTCTAGTGGAAAAGCATTTCTTGGAATATGTGTTGTGAAAGACTCGGCTGCTATCGTGTACCATTTTAGATCAACGTTTCCCCCCCCCCCCCGTGTCCTGTCTGTGAAGCAAACAGAATAAATGTCTGAATGCTGGTGACAAGCTTTACAGATTTACTCTCAGGTGGAGCATCAAAGCTTCTGCTTTTAATATCACGCCTGATACTTAAAACTTTATAGTTATTGTTTTTTGAATGCTTGTTATTCCGACTGGATGTGGAGACAGAGGTGAAAGAAAAAGGAAGAGACAAAAATAAACACTCAGTGATGAACAAGAGTCTGCTTCTAGACCTGCAGAAGGAGAAAAAAAAACACTCAACAATACAAGAAGAAGAAGAAGAAGAAAGTATCATTTCTTTAGCGCCTCTAAAGATAAAAATCACGAGGCGCTTCACAAAAACAAAAAATGTAAAAATATAAAAAAGCATTTAGAAAATGTTTGAAAATATATTTAAAATGAGCAAAAATAGGCAATTGTGATTTAAAAAATGTTAAGAAAGAGAGAAGGTGAACAGGAAAGAGGGAAATCGGTGGATCCTGAGGAAGGTAGAATAGGTGGGGGGAGCAGAATAAAGAAGGAGTGGTGAAGAAGGTCATACAAAAGCCAGCTTGAACAAGTGAGTATTCAGCTGCTTTTTAAAGGAGACCACTGAGTCCACTGATCTCAGGCTCAGGGGGAGAGAGTTCCAGAGTCTGGGGGCCACAGCAGCAAATGATATGTCACCTTTGGTCTTTAGCCTGGTGCGCTGCACAACCAGTAGGCTTTGATCACTGGACCTCAGGGACCTGCTGGGGGTGTAGGGACTAAGAAGATCACCAATGTAAGATGGTGCTTGTCCATGTAAGGCCCTATAGACCAGAACCAGGATCTTGAAATGAACCCTGAAGTTGACTGGCAGCCAATGAAGCTGGAGGAGAAGCGGGGTGATGTGGTGTGTTTGGAGGACTTGGTCAGAAGCCGAGCACAGGCATTATGAACCACCTGCAGACGGTTCAGGGAGGTTCTGCTCAGACACATGAAAAGAGGGTTACGGTAGTCTGAGCATGAGGACATGAAGGTGTGGTTAACTGTCTCAAGTTCAGAGCGGGACAGAATGGGACTCAGCTTAGCAATGTTCCTGAGATGGAAGAAGGAAGAGCGAACAAGAGAACTGACATGAGAATACAGGGTGAGAGCTGGGTCAAAGGTCACGCCAAGATTCCTGACAGAAGGTTTGGTGTGGGAAGCAAGCAGACCAAGAGAGTCTCTGACTTTGAGAACCAGCTTGTCTGGGGCACAGATGATGATCTCAGTCTTATCTTCATTCAGCTGAAGAAAGCTCCCAGCCATTCAGGTTTTGATAGTCTAAGCAGATGTGTAACAGCTGCAGTTTAGACATCTCATGGGGCTTAAAGGAGATGTACAGTTGGATGTCATCTGCATAAAGATGGTAGGAGATTCCTGTGAAGGAGCTCAGGATGTGCTGAAGAGGAAGCAAATAGAGGAGGAAGAGCAGAGGCCCCAGCACAGAACCTTGTGCGACACCACAGGTAAGAGAGGTGGTGGAGGACCTAAACTTGGAGACGGCCACAGAAAAGGAGCGCTCAGAGAGATAAGAGGAGAACCACTCCAGAGCAGATCCTGATAGGCCTACCCAGCCTCTCAGCCTCTCCAGTAGCAGGTGATGGTCAACAGTGTCAAAAGCTGCAGTCAGGTCCAGCAGGACCAGAACAGAACAGTCCCCTGCATCACTGTGAGTCAGAAGGTCATTAGAGACCCTTCACTGAAGTTCACTGAAGGAACTGATCTGGTTCTGACAGGACAGATGTTGTTCAGAATGGAGAGGCAGTGCTCGTTGAACTGAGAAGTTAAGGAATCTGGGTCGTTATCAGAACGAGAACTAACCATACGGCGAGCAGGAGGTGGGGATGCAGAAACTGACAAGTTAAAGAAAATGCAATGGTGATCTGAAATATAAACGTCCTCAGGACAAACATTGTCAGCATTTAGACTCAGGGTAAAAACAAGGTCTAGAGTGTGCTCCCTGGTGTGTGTGGGCCAGAAACATGCTGGGTAAAGCTGAAGGTGTCCATAAGGCTGGAGAAATTCATGGCAAAGTGATCAGAGGGATCGTCAACATGGATGTTAAAGTCACCAACAATCACCAGTCTGGACAGCTTCACAGTCACTAAACTCCTGAAGGAAAGAACTGTTTGGACCAGGTGGACGATAGACCACAGCACAGTAGAACGGGTCCTTATACCCGACTTTAATCAGCTGCAGTTCAAAGGAAGCAAAGTGACCAGAGGTTGTAGAGCTACATGGAAGATGTTCTCTGAAAACAACAGATAGGCCTCCACCACGACCAGAACCCCGGGGCTGGCTTAGAAAAGAATAACCCCTCAGGCAGAGTTCAATCAGACCAGAATAATCAGATGTTTGCTGCCAAACTTCAGTCAGAAACAGAAAATCCAGGTTTTTAGAGAGAATTAGATAATTGAGCAGGAAGGACTTATTGTTAACAGAGCGGGCATTTAATAGAGCCATGCTGAGTGAGGAGGAGGAATCCGAAACTACAGAAACAGCTGGGGTTAGTGGACATAAATTAGCAGGGTTAGATCCACAGTGTTTATAAAAACCACTTATGGAGGGAACAGGAGGAGAAACTACTGAGGAATGAGGATAAACCGACCTTAAAAAACTTGGACGGATGAACCGCGGTGCAACGTGGCCTGGCGGGAATGCGGAAGTGGCGCTACCAAACAAAGGAAGAGAAGCTAGAAGATCACGCAGATGTTTACTAGATAAACCACGCTTTACGAGAAGTCTTATTCTCACCTGTATTCCTGCTCGTTTACCTCTTTTCCTCCGATGTTTTCCCGGGACCGGATAAACACCGCTGGAGGCGCGCAGCTCGGGACCGTCGTTTGGCTCCGGGCCAGTGCGGCACTCGGGTAAACAAACAGGATGGTATGTCCTCGGTGCATCTTGGGTGAACGTGAACGAACGGAAGGACAAATTAGTCTGGCAATCATAGGATATGGTAGCAGGGACACTACTGAAGAGGATCGCAGACAGGATTAAGGTGGAAAATAGGAGGTTAGTGGAGAAAAGTTTGAGAAAGTGGCCGGTGACTGCGGCTAAGCCACGCACAGGTGCCATCTTGTTGCCGACCAGAAGCGGAGAAACGGTCACCGGAAAAAAGATCAAACTATCGCTGTGTCAACCTGATGAGGAAATATAAAATCAACATTGTTTTACTGAACAATCATGATAATAAATCACAGTGCATTAAGTGTCAACCACAGCCTTAAGACATGCGTTGAACGTGTCCAATTCCATACTTATGAGAGCACCATGTAAGCACCTATGTGCGTACACGCGCTTGTTTACGTAAGGCTTCTCTATAGGAGCATCCAATAGAGAGTGTGAGGGGCCACGGATCTGCCCCCCCGAATATGTGTAGGAGATGGAGGGAGCTCCAAGTCTCAGAGATCCTGGAGCTGCCCCAGAGTGCAGGGACCCCAGGGAGACTGTGACCAGAAAAGCCCCTGGCCCCCTCGAGAGGCGCAGAGGATCGCCTGGGGGGCCACAACCAGCAGCCGGCAGAGTCCCGGGGGATGTCGGCGGCAAGCCCACAGGCCCGCCCGCAGCCTCCTACCGCCAAGCCGGCCGAGCCCAGAACCCAGCGACTTGGGACCCAGGGGCGACCAGCCCGCCGGGGACCCAACAGAGCCCAGAGACTCAGATCCCACCAGGCAGCCACCGGGATCAATCAGACGCCAAAAATCTTAAACCCCCTGACCCAGGAGATGGAAACACTCAGGCAGACCAAGGCACCGCCCTCCACACCATGTGTGGCAGGGGGAGGGGAGGCGAAGATGTGTAGCAGCAAAAAAAGTCCCAGGAGAGGAGAGGAGTCAAAGGCCCCACCTGACATATACAGTCATACACAAACACAGTCACACACACCCTTCCTCATGCTCAAACATACACATATAACCTACGACTCACAAAAATGCAAGCCACACACCCACTCATGCTCCCCATACACACCCTATTCACTCTGGTCCTGGTACTGCTGCACAAAGGGTACAACCATCACCTGTTCCCAGAGTTCAACCCTTCCTGCTGGGGTGCTGATGAGCAGGCTCCCCCGCCCAACGCCGAGCAAAGCGACCCACCGCCCCAGGCCCCAGCCAGATGGCCAGATCCCCCTCCTAGCCTCCAGCCCCAGGAAGCCAAGCGATAACAGAGGTGTGCTAAGACCCCTAGTCTCCCTCCCCCTGCTCCAGTACAGTGTTGGTGCGTATTGATGAGGTGCATTCGTGGCTGTGGTTAGCGGGCAGTGCAGGCATCGTCTGGTCTACGCCAGCTGATGCCACCACACCACCCCTCTTCCCCCCACAGCCTTCTGTGTCTAAGTGCAGTTTAAAATTGGAAGTGGGCACCGGCACTTGGGATGAGGCTGAAAGACCCCTTGCCAAATGCAGTTGAATGTGCTCACTCCCAAGGCCCTAAGTGTGTGTTTGCATGGAATGTCATTGGTGGAAGTGTTTAATGTGCAAATAAAATTGGGGGGCAGGTTGCCACAGGAATGCGAAAATGGGGTCCATACCCACACCCCCTGACTTGTCCACCCCCCAAGGTCCTATGTGCATGTTTGTGTGATGATGTGAGGGAGCAGGTGGAGAAAAATGTGTGTGGGGATGGGGAGGAATGGCCTAAGCCCTCCAGGGAGCCAGCTCCCCCACTGGCCCCAATAGGTACCTCCGTTGCTAAAATGCCACCCAGGGCATGGAGACCCCAGGCCATCTTGCCAGGGCCCAAAGCAGCAGCATCGCAGAGCTCCACGGAGTCCGAGGAATCCAACACAGCCTCATCCCAGCAGAAAATCTACTCCCATCCCTGCATTTGCACAGCTTCCAGAATATATAAGACATAGGACATCCAGGTAAGGTATGTTCCTCCCCCTCCTGGACATCCCCCCCCCCCCCCCCCCCCCTCCCCCGTGATGGGACAGCAGAGGAGCCAAGGTCTACCTGAGGCCCCTGAGCCCGGGCTAGGCACTGCCGCATGTTCCCGCCTTCCTCCCGGCAGCATACATGTCATGACCCGACCCCCAAGGCCCCGCCCAGATCCCCACACAGGGATCAACGTTTATAACACTGGCTGATTTAAACTGGACTTGGATTAATTTCTCCATTCCAACCATCCTTTCTTCAACTTCAATGGGACATATTTGCTTTCAGCACACTGGATACCAAAGAAGATGCTCCTTTCCTTTACAATGAATTCCTTTTATCTTCATGAAAGGTTTGAAACCTTTCCCTGGAATTTGTTTTGAAAAATGTTGGAGAAAGTCGCAAACGTGCACCTTCTTTGGTTTAAATCTGCCAGGTAGAAACCAGGAAGTCCAAGTGAGGAGGATGCTAGCAAAAACAAAAACAAAAAACCTAACGATTCCATTGTTCAATTTTATGAGGACCTCATTTCATTTTCTTCTTCTTCATCCCAAATCTCACAAACTCTGCTATTTGTTTTTGGTTACTATCCTCAAAACTTTATTATCCTCAAAAAAATTATTGTCATCCAAACGGCCTGTAACAATATTCTTACTACAGATATTGATACCATGATGGTGATCTTTTATTTTTTTATTTATCTGAGAAATCGGAAAGCTTTCAAGCACTTCATCCTCCACTTTCATCTGTTAAATAAATTACCTTTTCTTAAATATATTCATTTTTTAAGCCTATCCCCCATTAAAGTCACAAAAATAAAAGTGTAACTACAACAAGCACAACATTAACCCTTAAATGTGTACTAAAGCTAGTTATTTTTTCACAATTGGAAACTGTTTTTTGAGTCTCTCTAGCATATGACAAATTGTTGGGGCTCACGATGGCCTAGGAGATCTGATAAATGGCCAAACAACACCTCATAGTAATAATAATAATAATCATCGAACTTATATAGCGCTTTATAAGGACCCTCAAAGAAGCTTGCGGGAACTCTTACATTCACACACTGCCAGTGATGGTAAGCTACTATGTATCCACAGACTCCCTGGAGCGGTCTGACCGAGGCGAGGCTGCCATTTGGCGCCTTTGGCCCCTCTGACTACCACCAACACAGGCATGTCTTGCCCAAGGACAGAACAGCAGAATACCTCTGATGGGAGCTGGAATCGAACCCATGACCGTCCGACCACGAGGCAACCCGCTCTACCACCTGAGCTACTGCAGCCCCATAAAGTCCTGTGATGGACTGCTTTGCCCTGCCCACTGAGCCAGGAAGTTAATACAAAATTAGCTGAATGCTGATTGGTGTGTTTACCCCAATGGCCAGCTCCCCCAATTTACAATTTCATTAAATCAATTTACAAACTCATTATCATCATAATTAATTCATTAATAGAGCACCTTCATACCACCAGTCAAGGTGGCCCAAGTGCTGTACACTAAAAACAGTAGAACAGATCAAAACAGATAAAAACATGAAAGATTAAAGAAGTAAAACAACAGGATGAGATTTTGCCAAATTCCTCACCTCATTAAAAATGAGTCAAAGCAAAACATAAAAACACAATAAAAATAGTAAAAATAAAGACACAAAAGCCACTTCTAAAAGACACACTATGGCGGCTAATCAGGGTAATACTGCCACCAAGGTGTGTCTTTTGAAAGCGTGGTTGTGGCTTAGCGAGGCTGGAATGATGAATCGTTTGTTCCGCCAAGAAGAAACAAGGAAATGATATGCCCCAACATTCTTCTTTGTTGGTTTCCTCTTGTCAAACAAGGACGTTAGCAGTAGCTCATGCTAGCATTAGCAGTAGCTCAGGCTAGTGTTGGTAACTCAGGCTAGGTTAGCAGTAGCTCAGGCTAGTATTAGCAGAAGCTAATACTAATGTTGTTCTGCGGGTATACTCTTACCAACATTTATAAATTGTTGCTGAGGTGGGTTGGGAAATGTAGGTTTAAAGAGGTTTGTCTAAAGCCTGGTTTATGCTTCTCCGTCAGCTCCGCAAGGGACAGACACGCACGGATTGACGGAAGGGTTTTGCTCTTTTACTTCTCCGTCTCCTGGAGAGTGTTGCAAAGCAATTGCCCGGCAGGACAACAGAGGGCATAGCGCTGTTCTGTGGTATCCTGTCGTGTATCCGGTCCAAGATGGTGTGTTTAAATTGTGTTTTTTGTGTATATAAGAGACTTTTAACACGGACATATTTGTCTCTCATTCTCCCACCGCTTCATGTGCTCCCCACCTCTAAACCCATATTTCCTGTCATTTCCGTCCACAAATAAAATGCTTGCTGCGCATCTTTTCACTCCTCCAGTCACGGGAGGATGAAACGTTCATATTTTTAGAGTTTTTTCGCGAGGTATTCTTCAAGCTTCTCCGTGTCTGCCGCTAGTTATCCTCGGCTCTCTTTGCAATGGCGGCGTTTGTTACGGCTCCAGTTTAGGATCCGGGCACAGGTAATTAAATGAAGGTAAAAGGAGTGGGAGGAGTCATAGGGCTGTTAAATAACAATATCTTTTAATAACATAAAAGGAGGGACTATAACCGCCTCACAGGATAATACCAGTTACACAAAGGGAAAAAGGGCTGGGGAACCAGCCCCAGGAATAAAATACAACAAAATATACCAAGCTTTCTGGTTTAGCTGGAACCTCTAAAACTTTACAAATTAAAGGCTGGTGTTCTACACCTCTGGATCTAGATAAACAAATCAAATAAACGAAACTATAACCACCGTCTGTCTAGCGTAGGACCTCTAAAACACGCACACTATTCGATTACAATCGGACACGGAACTCAACGGGAGTGAGGAGCAGGGAGACAACCCATGGGTAAGAGTTGCTCCCCGAACAGCTGATCCCGCGTCATCTTTATCCTCTCCGGCACAGCTGACATAATCAGTCCTCATCTCATGCAGCTGGACTCTCCGCGCTTCGACCAGGGTTCCTGGATGACGACACTGCCACAAGTTCATTTTGAGGGAATCCCCGACGTCGCCATGGAGACGAGACGCTCTTCCTGGTTCTCACGCGCCGACAGGTTTCTTCCGCTATGCCGCTCCACAAGGAGTATGCCATAAAAAAAAATGAAATACAATAATAACCACAAGCACTTACAGGCCCCACTGAATAGGGGACGTAACACTTCCCCCTGTCAAACAAAGTTGTTCCTAGAACAACTTACTCACACCATCCACACTTATCTGTTGAACGTTCAACTCCTAGATAAGCAGTCAGCAATAACGTTCTCAGCGCCCACCTTATGGTTGATTTCTAGGTTAAACTCCTGCAACAACAAAGCCCATCTCATCAGCTTGTGATTTTGGTTAAACATGCGATCTAAAAACGTCAAGGGGTTATGATCAGTATAAACTCTTAACAGTTTTGCACTGGAACCAACATAGACATGAAAATGGCGCAATGCCATGATCAAAGCAAGGGTTTCTTTTTCAATGGTGGAATAACGGCTTTGGCATGAACTGAACTTCTTTGAGAAATAGGCGACTGGATGATCTATTAAGTCATCATCAGCCTGGAGAAGAACAGCTCCGGCTCCAACCTGGCTGGCATCAACTTCTAGAGAGAAAGGTTTAGACAAGTCGGGAGCTTTTAGAATGGGTGCACTGGTTAATAATGACTTACAGGACGTGAATGCATGCTGGGCCTCTTTGCTCCACATAAAAGGGACCTTGGTACTCAATAGATCTGTTAACGGGGCTACCACAGATGCAAAGTTCTGACAAAAACAGCGGTAATAACCAACCATTCCTAAAAAACGTCTCAACTCTCTTCTGTTTCTAGGGTCAGGGAAATCCATGATAGCCTGGGTTTTGTCCTTCAGCATACAAACCCTACCGTGCCCGACTTCTTTACCTAAATATGAGATCGTCGCCTTTACAAACTCACATTTAGAAAGGTTAATGGTTAAACGTGCAGCTTTCAAGCGGTTGAACAACTCTGTAAGGGTTGTGACATGTTCAGTCCATGATGCCGCATGGACAACAATGTCATCCAAATAAGCACTACAGTTCACAAGGTTAGAAGTTATCATGTTAATTAACCTTTGGAAGGTCGCAGGCGCATTCTTCATCCCAAATGGCATGACATTGTATTGGAGGAACTCATCAGGGGTAACAAACGCAGAGACATCCGAAGCCCTTTTACTTAACGGGACTTGCCAGTAGCCTTTTAACAGGTCAATCTTGGTCACAAAACTAGACATACCCACTCTGTCGATACAGTCATCAATACGTGGGAGCGGATAAGAATCGGCAACTGTTACAGCATTTATTTTCCTGTAATCTGTAATAAGTCTAGGTGAGCCGTCAGGTTTTTTCTCAATCAAACAAGGCGAACTCCATGGACTATAACTGGGGACAGCTAATTCATTTTGCAACAGGTAATCAGTTTCTTGTTTCATTAAGGCACGTTTCTCAGGACTGGCCCTGTACGGATGCTGTTTAATAGGGGTGTTCGTTAATAGTGTAATTTCATTTTGGCATACATTAGTTACTGTTGGAGTGTCCAAAAATAAATCCAAATTAGCATTTATTAACGCTAGTATATCACCCCGCTGTTCCGGTGGTAAATGCGATAACTTATCATCTAGAGCAAGCAACGCCTGTGAGTTCTTCAATCGGGGACTCACGACCCCAATGGAACTTTGTCTTAACTCTTCCTGAGGTTCGATGGCCGGGGGGGAAACAGCTGCGCACACTGGTAACTCTCCGGACACCTCCTGAGTTGGAGAAAGATAAGGTTTCAAGAGGTTGCCATGACAAACCCTAACAGAGTGCTTTCTACCAGGAGTATTTATCTTGTAAGTGTTCTCGCTTACTTTACCACTAACCACAAATGGACCGTCAAAACGTACCGACAATGAGTCTCCAGTGACAGGCTTTAACATTAATACCTGGTCACCTGGTTGAAACTCCCGCAAACTTGCCTTTTTATCAAAGTGAGCTTTCATGTTTACCTGTGCCTCCTGCAAGTGTTTACGAGCCACTTCATTGGCCAAATGCAGTCGTGATCTGAAGGACTTAACATATTTGTTGACATTCACCTTCTTTGCATTCTCGGTTTGCAAGAAATTTTCCTTCAACGCTTGCAACGGACCTCTAGGTGAGTGACCAAAAACCAGCTGAGACGGACTGAATCCCAATGATTCTTGTGAGGCTTCTCTTGACGCAAACAGTAGGAAAGGTAAACCTTCATCCCACTGTTCTTTTGAACTGTAACAGTACTTTCGCAACATGCTCTTTAAGGTTTGGTGCCACCTTTCTAACGCTCCCTGCGACTCTGGATGGTAGGCTGAAGACATTACATGCTGGATCCCTAATGTTTGGGTCACCTTTTTAAATAGCTCAGATTTAAAGTTAGAGCCTTGGTCTGTCTGTAACACTCTCGGAAGGCCAAAGAGTGAAAAGAAATTAGTTAGAGCTCTGATAACTGATTTAGTTGTAATGGAGGCCAGCGGTATTGCTTCAGGGAATCGGCTAGCGGTACACATTATAGTTAACAAGTACTTTTTTCCAGACTTGGTACGAGGCAACGGACCAACACAGTCAACTATTATGTGGTCAAACGGGTTCCCTATTACGGGAATTGGAGTTAAAGGGATTGGCTTTAAAGGTTGGTTTGGCTTTCCCACCATTTGACATGTATGACATGTCATACAAAATCGAGCAACATCCTTCTTCATACCAGGCCAAAAGAAGTGATCAAGGAGAGCCTGATAAGTTTTACGTATCCCCAAATGACCCGACCAACGGCTTTCATGCGCTAGAGCAAGAACTTGATGTCTGTAACATTCCGGAATTACAATCTGGTTAACACTAACACTTGGGGAAGTTAACTGTTTTGGATTTACCCACCGTCTCATTAAGAGATCGTTCTCCACATAGTAACCAGAGGACGTGTCATCTGTGTTAGCCACAGCCTCAAAACATTTGCTTAGTGTTTTGTCATTTTTCTGCTCCAATCTCAAGGTCGAGCGAGAAACTACACGTTTGGTTGGACTATCTTTAATGTCTTGTACTTCGGTTTCTACTGAACTGCTTTCTTCAGACAGTTCATGTAGGGGAGAACTGAAGTCTGCTTCTTCAAACAAAGAGGATACATTCATGAGATCATCACCACTTTTAACTGCCCCTGCTCTTGTGACAACACATGAGGGGGAGATACCGGGGGTGGATTTACACAAGTTAAGGTCTGAGGTTGGGTTATGACTTGTGGGACAGGAATTACAGCGCCCCCTGCAATGTCATTTCCTAGCAACATGTGGACCCTGGCCACAGGCAACGTCTTGCATACAGCCACTTTAAACTTTCCTGTGACCAGTTCACTCTTCAAATTGACCTCATGCACAGGACACGAAATAACATCAGAGGACAAACCTCTCAAAAGTACTGAAACATTTGTACAACTGGAAACATTAAAAGGAAGCACAGACTCTAAAATCAGTGTCTGCGAGGCTCCTGTGTCCCTCAGTATTTCAATTTGCACTGAGTCTGAGTCATTCTCACCCACATGGACTGTGCCTTTGAACACAAACGGATCAAATCCCCTATCTCTGCTTTGCACATGCCCCTTGAATGCAGTTTCTGCAATAAAACCAACTTCTCTCTGGGATACATCTTTCTTACTCTTTAAGATTAGACAGTTCTTCACAATGTGACCCAACTTATGACAATAGAAACATCGTGGCTGTGAATTTCCACTGCTCACTCCGGGCGTCCTCTGTCTGACGTCCTGGGGTTTTACATTGGTAGGCCTGTTCTCAATCTTTATACGATGAGTCAGCATAAACTCATCTGCCAAAAATGCAGCAGCAGATAAGGTATGTACCTTTTGTTCGTTTAAATACAGAACAATCTTCTCTGGAAGACACCTTTTGAACTCTTCCAGTAAAACAAGCTCTCGTAACTCAGTCAGACTAATCACTTTTGACGCCATAACCCATTTATCAAACAAAATGCTTTTCTCTCTGGAAAATTCTACATATGTCTGCTCCTCGTCCCGTTTCCTAAGAGATCTGAACTTTTGCCGATAGGCTTCAGGAACCAGCTCATATGCCTGCAAAACTGCTTCTTTTACACGGTCATAGTCAGAAAAATCATGCACAGACAAAGCTGACATTACCTCTTGAGCCTTGCCTGTCAGTTTGCATTGTAACAGCAGAGTCCACACTTCCTGCGGCCAACTGAGTGAAGTAGCAATGCGCTCAAATGCGGCGAAGTAGCTGTCCACTTCGGCGTCACGGAAAGGTGGCATCAGCATCATGCACTTCCCGACGTCAATCTGGTCTGCAGCAGTCGTCAGCCCTTTAGTCGTCTGATCAGCTCTTCTGCTCGGCAGCTGCGCCTGAACCTCCAGCTCCAGTCGTTTCAGCTTTATTCTGGTGTCTGCCTCAAGTTCCAATTTCCTCATTTCGAAGTCTCTTTCACGTTGTTTATTCTCTGCCTCCTGCTTCAGGCGAGCCAAACGAAATTGAAAGCGGGCGTGGTCAAGAGAATCGCTCCTCGAACCTGGAGAATCCAGGTCAAATCGTGGGAGAGTTGGTGGAGGAGAGTGACGGTCCTCACCCCTTTCAGGGGCCCTCATCCCATCGGCCGCATCCTCTGTCGCACCACACGCCTCAGCAATGTCCTCCTCTTTACCTTCAACATAGTCCTCACTCTGAAAAGGCAAGACAGCAAGATCACTCAGGGGTGACAGCAGCTTCCTCCGCTCCATCACAGACAGAACCTCCTCCTTCAGGGCGTTCTTCAGCATGTGCTGAACCCCAGTGAGACCCAAGTAAGCAGCTACTTCTAATAAATCTTGCTTACGACACTCTTCCAGTTGTCCACGTGAAGGCGCCCTCATGAAGGTTTCCACGTCGAAGCTAGACATGATCACAAAAAAGAAATTATTACAAACAACCCCACAACGAAACCCCACTTTGTTACTGAGGGTAACTGTTATATGTAACCGACAGATCCCGGACGAGCCCCCACTTTGTTACGGCTCCAGTTTAGGATCCGGGCACAGGTAATTAAATGAAGGTAAAAGGAGTGGGAGGAGTCATAGGGCTGTTAAATAACAATATCTTTTAATAACATAAAAGGAGGGACTATAACCGCCTCACAGGATAATACCAGTTACACAAAGGGAAAAAGGGCTGGGGAACCAGCCCCAGGAATAAAATACAACAAAATATACCAAGCTTTCTGGTTTAGCTGGAACCTCTAAAACTTTACAAATTAAAGGCTGGTGTTCTACACCTCTGGATCTAGATAAACAAATCAAATAAACGAAACTATAACCACCGTCTGTCTAGCGTAGGACCTCTAAAACACGCACACTATTCGATTACAATCGGACACGGAACTCAACGGGAGTGAGGAGCAGGGAGACAACCCATGGGTAAGAGTTGCTCCCCGAACAGCTGATCCCGCGTCATCTTTATCCTCTCCGGCACAGCTGACATAATCAGTCCTCATCTCATGCAGCTGGACTCTCCGCGCTTCGACCAGGGTTCCTGGATGACGACACTGCCACAAGTTCATTTTGAGGGAATCCCCGACGTCGCCATGGAGACGAGACGCTCTTCCTGGTTCTCACGCGCCGACAGGTTTCTTCCGCTATGCCGCTCCACAAGGAGTATGCCATAAAAAAAATGAAATACAATAATAACCACAAGCACTTACAGGCCCCACTGAATAGGGGACGTAACAGCGTTGTAAACAACAGCAGCATCCTGACCTATCACAAGCTTGCCTAAACCGTCTCGTTCGACGGATGTTTAAAAAAGTGGACTCGACTCCGTACGTACTTGCGTGCCTGCCGGAGCCCTACGCAAGGACGTTGCGTGTCTCCGCACTGACGCAGACAGAGAAGCATAAACCAGGCTTAAGTTTAACACAAGGTAAACCAGCTTTTCTCAGAGCAAATCGTTTCTCTGTGGCACATTCAACAACATGGTAAATGTGGCTATTAATTCTTGGACTGCTTAAATCAGAATCAGAAAGAGAATTGAGTTTTTCAGACATAAACTCTTATTATTTAGCTGCCTTTTTTTTTTCAAACCAACCTACAAGACCAGAGAGTACGTTAACACAAGCGAGCAAGAGGCTCAGGAAGAGTCCTTGCACTTTGGATTATTTTTTTATTATGTATAATTGCCTAGAATTTTCAGACCAAACCGTATTCCCTCGGTAGAATAAGGACAACCCAGGAACCACTCACCTTTAAGGGTTTTCTTATTTCAGTATGGTTAAAGTGACTTTTTGTTTAGCCCACCCAGGAATTGCTGTATGAATCATGCATATAAATTTAATGGGAGACCAATAATAGCCCTGAACTTTTCAAAAAAATTACACTTGTTTCAAGAGTTTTGTGTGTTATTCTCATTTTACACCCATTTCGCTTTGAAAATGGGTTACCCAGAGGTAGGAAATAAAAAACGGACTCATAAAATAATGATTTTAGTATTTCAATTGCCTGCAGTTTCTGAGTTGAACGATAAAGCTGTGTGTTTTCACCTCGGTGGTTATGAGGAATATTAAATAGTTCCTGAACGACCCTTTCCAGGAGCATACTGTACGCTGCTGAAAATACACCCTTTATCAGACCACCTGCATTGGCCAAACAGCACTAATTTGCTCCAGTTCTTAAGTCGATGTTTAATTTGAAACACATAAATTCTTAGCAGAAGCATAAAAATGACTTGATAAGAAAACTCCATTCGCTCCATAGAATCTCTTAATAATAGTCACCAGTATTTTTGTTCACTTTAAATATTTCACAGAAACCAATTATTTAAAAGTTTCTATTGTGTGTGTTCATTGTGATGTGGAACTCCTCGCCTCGTTCTACCAGCAGCTATATTTAAACACCCGAAACTGTTTAAGAAGACTTTAATAATGAAGTTTATATTCTGGAAAGGTACACTATCATACCTAATCTCCGACTTTTTTTTTTTTTGTATCTTCTTCTTTGCAAAGCTGAGCCTTGTTGTCGTCTTTGCGCCAGCAGAGAAGTCCACCGATTTCTTAATATGCAGTTAAAGGTTTTGAATAAAAAGAGGCAAGCCAGAGAAATTTAAGCAAAGATGACAGAGAGGCTTTTCAGGATGAGGAAGGAGTCTTATCACTTTGTCACCATCTCACTCATCATCGTTCGTCCCTTTTTCCTGTCTGCATCTCATCACTCCACAGAACAGCAGAACTTTGAGCTAAAGAGCAAGGCGTAGAAGAACAAATAAGCTGCTCTGTTTTTTCCTGCTGGCTTCTGTCCGGAGGTTTCAGTCAATCCTTTCACACCAAGACTTTAAAAAGAAATTGAATTATGTCCTGAGCATTCAACCACAGTCTCTTAATTGGTACAGGATTAGTTCACATTGATTTGGTTTGATTAAAGTCCCTAGTTTGTGTTTCCACTTAATCACTGAGCACAGCCTTTTCTTCAGCCACTGCTTGCATCCTCCCTTCTACCCGGCTCATGCCAATCATTTGCAGCCCACGGCAACTTTGCAAATTTGCATGAAATCACTTGCCATACTACTCCACATTAATCAGATGTTTCTGCGCTGTTATTTTCCTGGCTCGGTCTCGCCGCTGTATAAAAACGCCCTGCAAGGTCCAGAAAGTTGCCCTCTGGTTACCTATAATGTTTTGATAGATCGCCACTGTTATTCTGAGCAGAGGAGAGCGATGAAGTCAGAGAAGGAGGCATGGAGAAAGATGGAGGGAGGTTGTCTCCAGAGGAAATAAAGTGAGGACAGGAAGAAACAGCAATTATGCATGAAGGAGAACAAAAAGAGTAAAAGTGTGGGGGGGGGGGGGGGAAAGATCACAAATAAGGTTCCTTGAGCGATTGTCTTGAAAAGAGAGCAGTGGGAAGAAGATAAGGAAGACAGATATGAATGGAGGTGGAGATGGACTGTTTTTTTTAACAGTTACTGAGTTTCAGCAGAGTTCCAGTTAGAGCTTCTTATCTGGAGCTGACATATTGCCATCCAGCAGTTTTTGTCTGGACATTCTTATTAAACCAGATTTTGTTGATTAATGTGCAACAGCATAATTTCCTTTCATGGCTTTTATTACATTTATTATATAATTTTGAGGGGGACATTTTAAGTTTCAATAGTTCTATGTTCAATATAAAACATGTTTAGGAAGTTCTCTACACTAGAACCCTCTCACATAAACTGATTTTAGCAGTTTGCTTCTTAACATTTTCAGTAGCTTCCAGAATGAGCCATTTCAGGGCTCTGTCACTTTGAGAAAACAAGCTGTTGCGGGCCAATCTCATCCCTCCTCCACTCAGGCTGCTATAAGCTGAGACACTCTGATATCTGTGAGGGACTCAGAGTAGAGCTGCTGCTCCTTCATGCTAGACAGGTGAGAGGTGCTTCTATGCTAATTTCCTCATTTGTGACATGACAAACAAGGACTTTTTGAAACTGCTTGTTTTCCTTAATGGAACACAGACAGAAAATTGATGAACATGGTTTTTATTTCATTTTTTTTATTTCATATTTAGAGTGTTTATAGATGCAGTCGAGACAACACAACAGGATGCAAACGTTGCGTTTGGTACAATATGTTCCCTTGAAAATATTTTAAGTAAGGATGTTGAAAGTTCACAAATGTAAAAAATGCATCTGGTTTTTTTATATTTTCTTTCTTTCTTTCTTTCTTTCTTTCTTTCTTTCTTTCTTTCTTTCTTTCTTTCTTTCTTTCTTTCTTTCTTTCTTTCTTTCTTTCTTTCTTTCACAGATTATTGTAGTTTTTTCACAAATTAATAATTAGATTATATTACTGTTTTTTTAACTGCGACATTACTAAAAACTGTCCCTTAACGTTTATGGGTCTAAAACCTAGTTTATGCTTCTGCTTTGGTGCAGAGACATGCAACACCATCATCTGTCCTTGTGAGGGCTCTCCAGCAGGCTTGCGACGATGGACAGTGTCGAGTCCACTTTTCTAAACATCAGTCAAACGAGACGGAGAACGCAAGCTTGTGATTGGTCAGGTCGCTGCTTTATTCAACAGCATTGCCATTGTGCCCTCAAAAACACTAAGAAAGCCGAAGATGTCTAGCGGCAGGCTTGAAAGATACGTAGCAAGCGTTTCATTTGTGGATGAAAATGGTGTGAAATGTGGTTTTAGAGGTGGCAAGTTCATGAAGGGGTGGAGGAGAATAAGGGACACATTTGTTTGTGTTAAAAAGTATCTGAATATACAATAAACAATATAAACACAATAGTAAATGCACTATCTTGGACCGGAGACATGACACGATACCCCAGAAAAAGTGCTACGCCCTCTGTTGTCCTGGCGGGGAATTGCTTTGCAACACTCTCAGGAGACGAAGAAGTCGGAGTAAAACGCCTCTGTCGGTGCGTGTGCGTCTCTCCCTTGTGGAGCTGACGCAGAAGCATAAACTAGGCTTGAATCTCATCATCCGGAGAGTAAGACGTGTATTTCATGTCCACAACTTCCTTCAAAGTCTTAAATCTGACTTGGTCACCAACCCTGGCCTTGAAATCCAATATGGCCGCTTGGCACATGCAAAAGAAACGTAATATTTATTTTTTGGTCAGTTTTCATTTTATTAAATCATTTGTTTACACTTCATATTAGCGAACATGTCTCAACTGTCTACAATCTTTTGGACTTATTCTAACATTCATGCAACGGTCACAACAACAGGCAAGCCCTGCCAGAGGATGCTTGTGTTTTCTGGGATGTCGTTCCCAGATCTAAGCTCCATTTTCTTGGGTATAAACTGAATTAGTAAAAACTAGTCAGCCAGCAGAGTGGTGCAGAAAACTGTTTGGGAACTATTACTCTCTATTTTGAATAAAAAAAGGTCATTCTAATCCATCTTTATTCCTAGCAAATCTGCCTTCAATATTGTAAATGAGTCAGTTTGTGAAAATGTGTAGGAAAGATATCTGCAGATCTGCTATTGGTGCAAAATGGCTCATTTTTCCTTCAAGTCACTAAGTCCATCCATGTGAGCTGCACAAACCTTAGTGAACACCAATAGTGACAACACAATCTGTAACATGGACAAATACATAGAATGATTATTGTTTTGCCTTTTATGATTCCGTAAACATCACATTGCTATTTGTTTCACTTCTCCACTCACCAGCAGTCACAAGTCAGAAATAATTCACCATATGTTTCATTTTTTCTGTCACTGCATTCACACTACAGGCATTTATCGTTCCTGCCAAGTTTTCTGCTCACATCTGATTCTTTTGACTTCTATTTGAGAGTATTTTTTAGAAGGCCACGATGTGATCTTTTAAAGTCTGGCAGCTATGTCAGAAATCCAAATTTGCAACAAAAACTTTTTATTTAAATGGTCACATTTAATTTGTGTCTCTTCTTAGTTTCATCAGTATCAGCATAAACCTTTCTGGGCTTGTTGTTGTTGTTTATTTTTGCAGTCAGCTGACAGATTAGGTATTAGAGTAAAACATGTGAAAGGAAGAAGTCTTGAGCATATTTTCTTCAAATAAAAAAATCCTTTGTTGCACCAGCAGAGAGACATACTAAATATTAAATACTTTGGGTATGTAGTAGGATAAAGAGGTAAGCTGAAAGACGTGATTTACTGATCCATCACATTAACACTTATCTATGAGACTTAGATCATGGCAACAAAATTGAGTTTCCTCCATGGACAGGCTGCCTTCCCTCATCAACACAAGTTAGATTGATCAAGGTTGTCTGGAAAGGTCTTACTCGTGTTTTCCACCAGATGCATAAGTAGTGAATAACGTAATAGATGCTTTGTCCCCGTGAGCTCAGCAACGTGACCCCTCCCACTAGCGTCTCAGATTGAAATCAGCATCCAAGCACTCAACGCAGCTATTCCTGTGCGTTCATGAAATCAGTGTAGAAATGCAAGATCGTCCATAATTTTGACAGTTCACGCAATAAAAGTCTAGGTGAGAGATGGCAGCACATATTCAAAAGGTTTCTTTTCTGTTCTTTTATCTCGGCTACAGAGTTGTCACGGTTATTATACTTACTTCTTTACTACTTAAGCAATAGGAAGTCTCTGTGTGTCTTTTATTTTGAAAGTTGTCTGATGTTTTACACTGTCCTCAAGTTTAACTTCCTGTCTGGCTTTTTTTTTTTTACTGCTGAGCTTGATGGATTCTGAAGGCGTAGCGTGGAAGTCTAAAGTGGAAGCATAAAAAACGCACTGTTTTGTGGCCGGTGGAAATGCATTCATCCATTATAACAACTATTACCCTGCCATTGGATAGGCAGAGAGCAATGAATGGATGAATGATGTAATTCAGAATTTTTTGAAATGGTGTAGAAAGCTTTGAACCACATGTTACATCTTGAACAGCCTTGGTTTGAGGAAATCCTTTTTAATTCTAGGCCCTAGGCAAACATAGCATACTGTTGTCTTAAAAGTAAAAATGTACCAAACATTTTTTTACAAAAACTACTGTGAAACTTTAGAGATTTGAAAAAACTGCAGAAATCTGCGGTTAGCTTAACAATTCGATCAGAGAAAAACTCCTAATTCACCAAACAAAGCTTACAAAACCACTGATATTGATTCTTCAGAAGCTTTTGACAGAACCTCAAATAAAATGTTCTGAACCACAACTTAAACAGGTCTTGCAACAGAACTGTTGTTGGTCATTCCATGCAACCAAACATAAAATGAAGCAGATTTCATTGTTCTTAATACTTTTATGCTCTGAAGATAGCCGAACTATCATGTAAGGATGTGCTTGTCTTCATAAAATGAAAATATGTTTTTCATCCTGTTCTCCACGGATCACACACACACACACACACACACACACACACACACACACACACACACACACACACACACACACACAAAAACAAGCACCTGCATCTAAGCCAACGACTGTCATCAGTGTGTGGCTGTCACTTGCAGCACCGTGAAGTCATTAAGTGTGCCCTTTGGAGGTCTAAGCAAGCAGGTGGGGTGCCATCAACCTCCTCTGGCCTTGGAATCACACCCAACATTTTAATTGCAAATGCTGCACTCATCTCATCGCCCTTGTAGAAGCACCACACATTAAACAATTAAGCCCACCCATCCATGCACAGTCCTGTCTAATTGGGTGGATAAATATATATATTTTTATACATTTTATGTCTAGAGATGCACTTTTGCAGACCATAGATTTTTTTTTTGAAGAGCAAAAACATAAGACAGTGATTGTAGCAGCAGATGAGTCTGTTACTTTAATCACACAGAGATTTGGTTGTATGTTGAATCGGATTAAAGTTGTTGTTTTTTTCTGCAACCAGATGAGATTATAAAAGTTCATATTTATCACGATGCCCATTCATTTCTTTTCTTGCATTTTGTAATAAATCAGTATGGATTCAGTAATCTGAGAGATGTTGAATAACTTGCAGGGTATTCCCTGATAGAATCATAAACCTAACATTCCTTGAAGTTTTCACCCACCACTGTGGGTGATTAGACATCATGTCAGAATTTTAAGATATTTACCTCGAAGATCATCTCATGTTGCGTGCATAAAGGAAGTGCACAAAGAGATCATGTTAGCCAGCAATCCTTTCACAATCGGAGTGACCGAGTCATGACATAAGCCCTTGCAAGAGAATTCAAGTCCATGGGAGCCATTTCATTTAGTGCTACATAGGGATGACGTGAATTTGATGTAGCTAAGACTCAAGCCTAGTCTATACTTGTGTGCCTGCAGAGGTGTGGAGACGTAAAACGCTGTTATCCATCATTGCATGCACTCTCCAACAGGCTTGCAACGACGGAAGGAGTCCAAGTACAAAGATACACAACAAAGATTTTATTCATGTCGAGTAATTATGGGAAATGTGGGTTTGGAGGTAGTGACTGCCTGATTTCTCTGAAATACATAAACACAATGTAAACACAAGAGACGTGACTGCATTGAAGGCAGGATACCATTAGAGAGACGCTGCGCCCTCTGTTGTCCTGGTTGAGAATTGCTTCACAATGCTGACAGACAAACAAAAAGTATGAGGACCCCCGTCTCTATCAACACGCGTGAGTGAGAGTGCAAACTTACTGATGGAGAAATGTAAACTAGGCTTGTGATGTGTGCATATTCTGGACCATTTGTAGAGGTTTCGCAGCTCCGAATGGGACACCATTTAGCAGGCCATTGCAGTAGTCAAGGGGATAGGTGACCACAGACAACTCCAGGAGCTGGGCAGTGTGTTGGGTTTGGTACAGCCTGAGGCAACGGTGTGACAGGGGTTAAGAGTTTGCCCTGTAACCGGTGGGTTGCCGGATCAAACCAAGAATCTGTCGTTTGGCAAGACACTTGACCCCCTTTATCTACTGGTGGTGGTCACTTGGACCGTGTGTCCTGTCGTTGTGCCCCAGGGCAGCTGTGGCTACAGTGTAGCTCATCACCACCAGTGTGTGAATGAGTGACTAAATTACTGGTGTAAAGTGCTTTAGAGTCCTCATTGTCTTTCTTATGTAAAACAATTTGACATAGCTTTCATGCTATTGCATCTCACTCATGGGAACAGGGAGAGTTTAGAGGTTTGACAAACTGGCGGGGATAAATCGAAATTCCCCTCTGCTCTGCCACTAATTCTCAGCTTTTCACAGCGCTTTTAATCCTCTTTCCCACGTTTTTCACCTGTGTCTGCATGCTTCTGCAACAATCAGGACAAAACACACAATCTGCCGTGTGCATATCTGCGAGTGTGACTTTGCATTCTGACTTTACCTTTCTCCTAATGAAGCAGCAACGTTTGATAATGTTGCTGTTAAAATGTAATAAAGCATGGAGATAATTACTGCTGGTATTAGAATAATGGTTTTATGCGACTGAGTTGTGCTACACAAGGGTGGAGATTATGCATCATTGGTGGACAGGCAGGCAGCCAGCTGGTGCTGCTGCTGACTTTAGAGCGCTCATAGCTGGGCCATGGAGGGGTTAATGCAGCAGGGCCACTTTAGCTGATCCACAGCTTCATCTGCCAAAACTTCAAAGGATCCCCCGATAGAGTCTAAATCATCATCTCCTTAGGTCCAGCCTCTGCAGATAACTTTCCCTCCCCCTGCCCCTCTTCACAGGTCAAAGAAACCCTCGTCTTTTATGTTTCAGCTACCACATTCATGGGTATTTCTGTCACACTGTCACTGTGAAGGCTCCTCCTGACTGAAAGGATTATTTCCTCTTATGTGATCAGTTTACCATTAATTTCCTCCCATTTAGTTTGGTTTCTGTTACCATTTCTCTGTCCTTTCTTCTCGCTTTATCACTCTTCTGACTTCTGCTCATTTTGAATGGATCACTCATTCCCTCTAGAATATTAATCGGGCATAGATGAATAATTGAAAAAGCATGAAACAATTATAATGAATTCACAGCTGCAGTTCACAGGACACTTCTTCACTTGAATCCTCTAAATTAATTTAAAAATATAATCTTTTTTTTTTATTCCTTTAGGGGCTTTTTGAGCTGCAGACTTTAAAAAAATGTTATTTAAATTGTTACACGAAAGTTGTATCAGCATGACAACACAGCAAGGCCTAATTTATGCTCATCCCTCGATTATTTCATAATTCATGAATACACATGTTGATTTATTTTGTAACAAGCTGGTCCTCGTATCTCATCTTTCTGTGCCTGTGTTTAAGTGATGTGTTTAAGTGTGTATGTTTTGGTCCCCAGCAAAGTGTGAAATTGAAATTTCCCCCTCAAGAAGTCGTGATTGATGAAGAGGAAATGTTACAAGCTTCTATCTGAAGTATTGTCTTTTTCCTTATTACAGTTGAACGTGTATTATCACTAAAGACCATAATTATTACAGAATAAACGTGTATTCCACAGATGAGAATGTTTTTAAAAGTGCATCACAGATGTGCAGATGCAACTCATTGTTATCACTTGAAAAAGGAGATGATCTACATCATTTATGTTCAGACTTGAACCGGCATGAGGTCTGTTTTCAGCTATACAGATTTAAAAAATCACTATAAATAGATTTTTTATTAAATGCTTGAGGCCTGTCATGGACATTTTGACACCCGACTTTAAGGCACAGTTTATAATATTTTTACTTTCTCACCAACGTCCATTCCAAATATTAGCTTGAAAATTTACATAATATGTGATCGACACTACATAGTCATGCGCCATCTTGAAATACCATAGCTTCGCATTTGCACTTTGACATGAAATTCCCTTCCCTCTATTGTGCAGGGGATCCTTGGTGGTTTGGGGAAAATCTGCTGCTTCCCCTTGAGTTGCTTACCCTGCTCTAACCGCATGGGATTGCTAGCTTGAAAGCTGGAAGTCATTTATAACTGTGGCAGTGAGTGCACGGAGTCGGGGAGAGGGAAAGTAATGCAGCAGATGTGGTAGAAGAGATGTGGCAGATGCGCGGCAGCACTGCAACGAGAAGACGCAACTGTTACAAACGACTGATTAGACCCGTTCTACATATATTCACAGGGCATGGACAGAGGGACACTTCCTGTAGTAAGCAACAGAAACAGTACATACTATGCACAGATAATTGAAAGTGTGTGTTTATTGTTTTTTGTGTGTGACCCTCAAAGTAGCTGTCAGTGCTACAGTGTCTCCCTCTTCCCCGTAGCCGTGCGAGCACCGCTAGAATGACACTTGCCTTTTTGATGCATGTAGGCTACCGTAGGTGTAATACCTACTCTGAACTGCATGGCGCTAAAGAATCAAATGTTTACACACTGGAGCTTTAAGAGATTTAAAAAAACTTTTTGTATCCATAGCAGGGCTGGGCTATAAATCGAAAATGTATCGTTATAAAAATTTCGGACTCTTATCGAGATAATTTTTCCCATTTAAATAAATTTTATAATTAAAAAAATGAAAAGGTGTGTGTAGGCTAGCAAGTTTCATGTTCCTTTAAGAAGCTGTACCACCTTGAGTCACATGAAAATGTGACTCAACATACCGTAGTACAAGTGACAGCTCCATCTAGTGGACAACTTTTGTTTCTGCGCATACCTGTAGTTATCGTCCATTTATCGTTATCGAGGTGAAATCCTCAATATATAGTGATATTGATTTGAGGCCATATCGCCCAGCTCAAATCTGTAGTATATAAATAGTCTGTGGTGTACTTGGGGATATGAGAAAAAATATATAATTAGTGTCAAAAAAAAGTCTTAATGCAAAATAAAAATAGAGTTGTCAAAGTTAACGTGTTATTATCATGTTAACACATTCATTCATTAACTATGACAAAGTCTATTTGCTTATTAACAGTTTTTTTTTATTATTAATTTGAAAGTTTAAAAACTTGCGAACACACATGCTATGCGCACACACTAAACACCAAGCGCATCAATATGATTTAAGGGATTTTCCTGTAATTTAATAACAGCGTCTGCAATAAGAGGCAAATAATTCAAACCACTAATATCTTCTTTAGCTTAGGTATCATTGCTACGCAAAGCTTTTATTGCCCAAATTTCCTGAGACAAAACTGGAGATTGACTCTGGTGATAAATGATAAAATCCCATTTTCTTGGGAGTTCCAAATTTTCATGTTACTTAGAATTTTTTTAATTATTTACTGCCTATTAAAAACATGGATCATTTTCTTTTACATTTACATGAAATAAAAATATTTGCAAATTAAATAAAAAAAATGATGTGGCTGTACTTGTTTCTATGTGAGACCCATTTTCATGCAACCGTTCTACTTCCACCTGGCGTGAGTTGGACAGACCAGCATCTGCTTTGTGCCCCTACACGCCACCTTCCTCATCACCTTCATGGGACACCAGGAAATAGACGCTTTTCAGATTCGCTAAAAGCCTAATAATCATTCCGGTGTTTTGATTGGTTTGTTGTTCGGATTAATTTTATCTGCCATGAAGGATGACGGTGTGTGTTCAGAAGGTCAATGATTTAGCTTTCGGTAGAAAGAGACGGGTGAAGATGATCTGTTCACTCTGTTTGTCATCACTTCAATGAGATGAAAATGTCCCCCCCCCCCCCCCCCCGAAACACCTCAAGGACTTGACATGCTAGATTAAAGTAAGCACAAACAGGCTTAAAATGAATTCTGCACATCCCCTCCCCTCCCTTTCGTTCTGTTTGCAGCTTCCCAGAAGGCGGGGTTTTGCGGATCAAAACCAACATGTTGATGCTGTGATTTTCACAGCAAAACAAAACGGGGCTTAGCTGATTATGCACACACATTTTAATGTCTTTAATCCAACCAGTCTGGACGGGGTTTTCTTCTTGGGTCAACTTAAAAGCAGAAACTGTTTTAAATCACTCTCTCTCTTTCTCGCTCTCTCTTTTGAAGATTTATGCCCTGCACCGTCCCCAAGCATTTCAGTAGTAATGAAACACACAGTGTACTCTAAAGTGAGTGCGGGAAAGAAGAAAAAAATAAATAAATAGCGGAGAGCAACAGCACAGCATGAGCACATGGCGCCAGGACCAGCACATTAGCCACCGGGGGACCATAGGAGTGTTTTGATGTGCTGTGATGAATTCTCGATCGCTGAATATGTTTTTATTTGATTCCAGGTGGAGAAATGTGCACACGCACACGAACACGACGGTGGAATTGAGAATGGGAGAAAAAAGGATGCCAAAGATGAAACAATAAAACGGGTGAGTCTCAAAACACCTTCAACTGCAACTTTATTCATGCAGAAATCTGTGGTAATAAACTGCGTAGTGTTAAAGAGCACCGTGACACGTATGACGTCACTTCTGTTAAGTTCCTGCGCTCGTGATTCAACTCTGACCTTTAGAGAGGAGCCTCTTGTGGCGTCATAAACTCACAGCATGCCGTCATGGGAACACATCCGTCAAGGTTGATAGGCGGCCATCAGCACCAGGAGAAACGAGACCGAGAGACACTAAGTTATCACCAAGGGAGGACTGAATGGGAGAGGAGGATAATGGAAAAGATTCAGGAATGAGATGAAAAAGGGGAGATGATGTTTGTTTGATGATACTCGATGACAGAGCAGATGGCGGTGGTGGGATTTACACTTAAAAAAGGGCACACACATGCTCAATAGTGCGTAACAGTGCTGGACATGTTTCCTCCAACAGATATGAGCTTTAGCGCTCTTGCAGTGTGACACAGAAAGGATTTAGTGGGACGGTAATAAAAACATTAATACTTGCATAATCTGACACTATAATCATTGCTGCTTAGACTTGCTGATGGGTGCTTAAATGATCCATCCAGTTCACTGATTGTGTCTGAAAATGTGGATTTAAAAAGAAAGTTAAAATAAAATTAAATGCTGCATTTGATTTATTATATTTCAAAAATTACAGGTTAAACATCTTATTTCCTCTAAATATCCAATCAGTAGATCAAAGACTTTGATTTAGGAAAAGCAAATTTTTTATGTGGAATGTAAGGATTATTAAAGCACCTGTTTTGTGATTTGTGATCCTACTTTAAATGTATTTGTATTATTTTCCTTCAAATTCTTCTAGGTCAGCTGGACACACCATGAAACAGAAGAAGCAACTGCAGTCATGAGTCAAGATGATAAACCATGATGTTGACATAAAATAATTCTGAAAGCCAGAGAATCAGTAGAAAAAAAGCATTGTAAAGGTCAGTGACATATTTAATTGAGGTTTTCCTCTGTATTGTGATAAAAATCATATTCTTGCCAATACACACCCTTATAATGCTGCCAAAAATGTTCTACGAGTACTAAAGGAGTTGAAAGGATACATGTATGGAAGAAATGCAGTCTCACCAGAATTTGACTTTTTTTTAGACATCGCATTTTCATTCAAAAAAATTTGTATTTGATTTTTGTGTTCCTTAAAGTGACACTAAATAGTTTTTAAACTTTTAGCTAGGTTTTTAACTCAGTGATTGTTGAGTTAGAAACTTGACCAGTTTTATATTTAACACCACTCTGCAGCCCTCTACTAGACAGATGCTGCACATACCAGTTTTGTGGAGCTGGTAGGCGCCTTATAGGGGGAGTTCTTTACTTGCTTTATGGCTGTTAGCTGTTATGCTAGCAGTTAGCTTTTCCAGTTCACTGATCATCAATGAAAATCACATGTTGGCATCATGGTGGGGCCTGGAAATGAAAGCAAGAGAGTAATGTCTTTAGTGCTGAAGAAAAGGTCTACACTAGTTTGAGGGAGCTAAAGGAGGCTACAAAATCACAGACTGATAGTGACCTGGCTTTGTTGCTGCTGGACTTGAAGGTAAAGATATTTTTGTCCAATTGTGTGGATTTTTTACATTGTGGTTCATTTTAGTATTAGTTGGCTCTTGTTAGTTTTAACATTTTGTTAGCACTAGTAATTCCATTTTCAACCAGTAGGACGGAGGAGCAGGAAACAGCAAAAATTCAACAACAAATGAGGGGCCTTCCTGGTGAAACAAGCCAAAACAATCATCACTCGATCAAGTGACACTTCACTGTTGTCACGTGATCAGGGAAACATAATTTGGTTTGGCTAAAAGCCACTCGACTTGGTCAAGTGGCAATTACTTTGGCCTGGGTCAACAGGAGGTCCCCGCAGTTGTTGATTTTTGAAAATGAAATTCTGCAGTTAAATTCAAAGTTCAAATATGTAATTTCACAGAATAAAATTTCAAAAACATAAAATTTTAAGTCTAAAAAAAGTGTTATTCTAGGGACTCTATTTCTTCTATACATATGAAAATAAAAAGGACTTTATTGGTCCTCAAAGACATATTCAGTCCAATTTCCTTCACATCTACCAACAATGTTGATAGAAAGAGTGGGTTAGAAAGTTTGTGGGCTAGGACAACACATACAAACAAGATAAAACACCAAAGTTTTCACATTAGGATTTCAGCACTCAGTGGCTGCTTAATTGTGTTACTATAAAGAACAGTTTTACGTTATAATAGGTAATTAGGATGTGGTGCAGCATGCAGAGACTTTAGAAAACACTGTTATTTATTTTATAATGAGATATAATGTGTGACTTTTACGACTGAGTAAAACCAAATTAGCACAAAGGCTTTTGTTTTTATTCTTTCTAAATTTTTCATCCCAAACATTTCAACCGTCCAGCTGCTCATTCAGACACCACACCAACATGTTCTGCTGTCGCCAGACGAATGGAAAGCGAAGCACGTCTGAAAGGGGGCTTAAGTGTCAACTGGCTTTCACTGTCCAGACTAACTCGTCAGGGATGAGGAATTACAGCATGCTGTGATTGTATATCTGTTTCAAATGGGTCTTTGTTTGCACTTTAAAGACAGCCGTCAGTGTGTAAAATTTAAAGTCCTTGCAGTCTACAGAGAGATTTCATCACTTTATGGCTGATTGTGAGAAATCAAATTACCTTTGTCGAGAACCAGCCATCTTTCCAGTAACATTACTCACACACTCAATACTCTTGTCTTTTTGTTTTGTTTTTTAGTCATGACTCCTCTCCACTTCTTTTTTAAAGCTTAGATGCAGAATGAAATCTCCGTGTGCACTCCACTGCTTTAAAATGAAGACTAAAAGTCCTCATCCTTCACTCGCTCATTAGAATGGAAGAACAAAGATGAAACAGTGAAGTTTAATCTTTTAAATTGAGAATACCCCTGTATATCATCCAGTCTTATGGAGCTCATTGTGAATTGGTTCAAACTTTGTTATATTTTATTTCAACATATGCCAAAATTAGCCTACACTAACCCCTTCTTTCCACCGGAGCCGTCAGCAGCACGTTACTGCAGCAGCACGTCATAGCTGCTGATAGGAACCGCTGTGGTCAACAGAACCTTTTCCACCGGAGCCGTCAGCAGTGCGAGTCGGCCGCATCTCAGGAGCAGCATGTCGCGGCCCTTACGCGCCGGCTCTATTTTCTACGCGCGACGCCTCTGAAACGGGTCAAGTTCGACATTTTTGGGGAAGGAAAGACAGGAAATCGGACGCGGAAATGGAGCAATACTCCAGAGATTTTCAGAATAAAGAAACGTACTGCCTTCTGGTTGCTTTACTTTAAAAAAAGTTACTAACTGTGCGGCCCCGTGAGAAGTTATCATCTAGCTAGCGGTCTCCTTTGTTCAGGTCCGTATTGGCGATTATAAAACGGACAGAACATAAAACACAAACCTTTTGGAGCCATGTTGTAATTTTCTCCTGCTTGTTGTTGTGTTTACTGACGACGTCACTCGTGTGACTTCGTGCTCTGTCGGTGACAGCTGCTCCCCTGCTGCTTCGTGTTTCGTGGGAAGGGCCAAGCAGCAGCATACGCGAGCAAGACGTGCTGATGCAGTAACGTGCTGCTGACGGCTCCGGTGGAAAGAAGGGGTTAGGCTAAACTACATTAAATCACATAAAATGTCTCAACTAGCTAACCTTTTCTACTTCATGGTCAAACCAGCATCCGACTGTTGGAGAATAGATGGTAAGATAATGTAATAGGGTAAAACCCAGTGCATTTAACATAATGCTGCACTTTAGAAAATGGGTTGAAATATAATATAATATATTGGTGGGGCTGGGTTCCGACTATCGGCTTGTGGAGCTCTCGGGAGACCGATGTTTTCCACCCGTTTCTCCCCTCCCTGCAGCCCGGCGCATCTCTGTCTGATCGCAGCTTCTGTGTGCTGCGTGGACTGACGGCTGGGTCTCCCCACAGCTCGGCACATCTCTGTCTGATCGCGGCTTCTGTGTGCTGCGCAGGCTGGGATGGAAACCTTTCCACCCGGTTCTCCCCAGCGGCAGCTCTGCGCATCTCAGATCACAGCGGCGCTTGTCTGCTGTGCGGCTGCTGGCTTGTGGAGGTCTCGGAGACCTCTGTGTTCCACCCGGTTTTACCCAGCGGTCAGCCCGGCGTACCTCTGACTCAGAAGCTCTGGTGTTGTGCACAGTTAATTCCGGTTGTAGCTAGGTTGCTACCTCCGTTAGCTTAGCTCCCACCTCCGCATTAGCTTTGGGTTAGCTTCAGGTTAGCTTGTAGCTAGTTAGACCGGGTGTCGTCAGTTGATCCCAGCCTTACAGCCCCACCCTCAGCTCCTCCTCTCTTCCCTTTTATGGAATTGTCTGGGCTTGACGGAACCTGTGACACGGTCAAAATGGCGGTGGTGGCCACCTCCCATTTTAGCACAAAAACGTGTTATTGGAGTCTATGGAAACCCATTGTCCATATATGTGTGTCGATGGTCCAACCTTTAAAAAAAATAGAGTACTATTTATGTTAAACCACTGAAGCTGCAGTGTTAGTTTATAACATCAAGCTGCTTTCTGGGGTGTGTTTATGGAGATTAGGGAGCAAATGAGTGTGTAATTAGGGACTATCAGCAGAGGTAAATCTTGGCCGTTGTGGAAAGACACGAGGTCGATGCCGGTGATCACAGCAGAACACATCAGACACCCAGCAGCTAGAAATTGAGCAGCAATTGAGGATGAATCTTGAAGTAATGGAAGTAGGTGAGACAGTGATGGAGGATATGGTAAATGGTAAATGGCCTGTATTTGATATAGCGCCTTCTAGAGTCCTAGAACCCCCCAAGGCTGTTTACAACACAATCAGTCATTCACCCATTCACACACACATTCACACACTGGTGGGGATGAGCTACAATGTAGCCACAGCTGCCCTGGGGCGCACTGACAGAGGCGAGGCTGCCGAGCACTGGCGCCACCGGTCCCTCCGACCACCACCAGCAGGCAACGTGGGTTAAGTGTCTTGTCTTGCCCAAGGACACAACGACAGCGACAGACTGAGCGGGACTCGAACCAGCAACCTTCCGATTACGGGGCGAGCACTTAACTCCTGTGCCACCGTCGCCCCACAAACATATGTTATAAAGGGAGGTGTTTGGGGGTAAATGACAGGATCGGCTGATGGCTATTAAATACACTGACAGAATGGAAGTGTCAGATCTTTTTCACAGATGCACTCAATGGTACTCATCTTTTATACTCTCAGATTAAGTATATGGCACAGAAGGAGATAGTCTAATATAGAAATGACATACTGGTTCAGCTACGGAGCCTCAGTGCAAGATTTTATGATTATTTTTTGCACTGTATGAAAAGAAGAGGTTGAAAACACTCATTGCTATAAGTAGGTCATTGTTTCTACGATTCTCTTGGTGCTGTGATGCAACAATGAAGTATTGCATAAACTCTTTTGACTAATTATTTTCATCTTTCTGCACATGTTTAACCCTCCCACTGTCTTCATGGGTGACCCTGCGAGGAAAGTTGACCACTGAGCAGGATTGATGATTTATCCCTTGAGGTCCATGTGGCAGGGGTGATGCTCACTCCTCACCCCTGCCACATGGACCCAAGGGATAAACCATCAACCCTGCTCAATGGTCCAGTTTCCTTGCAGGGTCACACCCATTAGGACAGTGGGAGGGTTAAAGCTTTCGGTGGAAGTTTTGATTTTTTTAAGCGTTCTGCAACTTTTAGACTTAAAGTCAAGTCAAGTCAAGTTTTATTTGTATAGCGATTTACAGGTACAAAGTGCCACCATAGCGCTGCACCGAAAATTAAGAGCTATAAAAACAGAATTAAAATAAACTAATACACAATAAAAAAGACAACAAACTTTTTAGAAATGGTGGGAAGGAAAGGCCAAATCAGAGAAAAACGTTTTCCGCCTAACTTTAAAAACTGCCACCGAAGTAGAAGGCCTTACAGCAATTGGTAGCTCATTCCAGAGCTTTGGGCCTGCCACAGAGAAAGCCCTGTCTACTTGTATCTTTAGAGATGTTCTTGGCACTGAGAGCAGGATACGATTCTTTGAACAAAAAGCTCATACCAGGGGTATATAGTTGTAACGGAGTCTGCAAGTAGGATGGAGCTAACCCATTCAATGATTTCAAAACCAATTAAAGGAGAATGAATCTTAAAACGAATAAGGGGCAGTTAATGTAATTCAGCCAAGATTGGAGTAACATGATCAAACATGCTTTTACTACTAGGAATTTAACTGCCACGTTTTGCACCAGTTGTGGCCTCGCTATGGTGCCCTTGCTCAGCCCAAATAATACTGAAATGCAATAGTCAATGCTCGTTGTAATAAAAGCATGAACTGCCTCTAGATCATGTTGTGTCAGGAACTGTTTCACTTTTGCCAAACTGTAAATGATGAATGAAAAGAGGAGGAGACAACTCCATTTACATGTGCATCAAAACCCAACGCATTGTCAAGCTTTACTCCAAGGTTAACAACTGGTGTCTTAACCTGGGAATTTAAACGGTCCACAGTTGTGCGAAGTGGCGTCCATCTTTTCATCACTGAGGCACAAAATATTTCTCAGCATCCACCTCTTAACCACACACAAACGGTCTACCAGATTGTTAATTGAGGAATTTTTTTCTGAATCCAAGGGTAGACAAAGCTGACAATCATCAGCAAAAAAGTGAAAGCTAATGCCAAGCCTACAAAAAAATATTTCCCAGAAGATGGATGTAAATCAAAAACAGTACAGGTCCGAGCACAGAACCCTGTGGGACACCCCAGGGAAGATTGGAGAAGGCAGATGAAAAACCCTAACACTAATTGTTCTGTTGGCTATGTATGATCTAAACTACTGTAATGCCCAACCAGAGATCCCCACATATTGCCTATGGTGGTTGTGCAACCACTGTGTCAAATGCTGCCGTAAGATTGAGCAAAATGAGCAGAACAAAATTGCTGCGATCAGTAGCAAGCAAAATGTCATTTAAGACTCTCACCAGTGCTGTCTCAGTACTATGCAGCATTATAAAGCCAGATTTGAACATTTCCATCATTGTCACTCAGAAAGTCGAATAATTTTATATAGGCACATTTTTATAGTATTTTACTCAAAAAAGGAAGCTTAGAAATAGGTCTGTAGTTAGCTGGAAGGGAAGCATCTACTCCAGGTTTTTTCAAAAGAGGCTGGATATCCGCATTTTTAACTTAATCTAGAACTCTAGAAGCTATTCTATGATGAATTATCTGCAAAATTATTGAAGCAATCGCTGAAAAGCTTCTTTGAACAAGCATGGAGGGATGACGTCATCTGGAGAACAGCTTGGCCTTTTCTCGATCATTATCTTAGTTAAGTCATTCAGAGAAATCTGTTGAAACACACCCAAACCCCTAACAGCGGGCAATAGGGTGAAGACAAACAAATTTGTGGAGCAGGCAGGTGTTCTATGTGACGCTCTTATACATGCATTACGGCTGTTAGCGATTTTCTGTGCAGTTAGCTTCTTCTGTTCATCGATCGTCATTAAAAAGTACAAGAAGACGAAAAAGAATAACTTTGCTTCTCTGTTGGCATCATGGCAGAGCCTGGAAGTAAATGTAAGAGTAAACATCGGCGTGGCCTATACTAGTTTGAGGAAGCTGAAATCACGGGCTGATGATGACCTGGCATTGTTGCTACTGGACTTGGAAGTAATAATATTGTTTGTCCAATAGTGTGGATCTTTTTTGATTTGTAGCTTATTTATGTCACACTGGAAGCATCAGCGGAACGGGTTACTCGTAACTTTTGGGAACACAAAATCCCTCGAGACTTCCGCTATCCTCCTCACTTAACTCACAAGATCACAAAATCCCTCGCATGTATTCCACCTGCCATTAATCCAATACAAAGGAAGTCTTGTTTGATATTGCAGTTTTATGTCATTTATGATGTTGTTCCTCTCCACTGCCAGGATTAAAGCCATGAAAAACACACTGCTGCAATTCTCAAACGATGCTAGGAGTTAGGTCACACATATTAACGTCATTTACGTAGATATGCAATCACATCTCTGCAATAGTCTTTTATTTTGAAAATTACTGGGGGGTTTACATTGAACCCGTGTGTGATTTCCTGTCTAGCCCTATATGAACTGCAGAAATTGTTTTGTCCCAGAAGCGGCTTGCAGCAAAAATAGAACTCAATCCTATATTTAGTGTGCTGCTTCATGGGACGTGTCTGAAAATGTCCACGTCGCTGCTGGTTAGAACCTGACCTCATAGACTATAAGGGCTTCTGATTTGAAGCAGCAATGTTCTGCTGCCGTTCCACGCCACTGATGCCTCCAGTGTGAAGTAGGGGTTAGTGTTAGATTGTTGGTAGTGCTAGCTGCAGCAGGCTGCTTCTGTCATGTTCTGTGTCCCTCTGTCCCCAGCCTCCTCCTGTTCACACTCCAGGTTCTCCTCTTGTGTCCCATTGTGTTCCCCAGCCCACTCCAGGTTTCCCCGTAGTGTTTTCAGATTTAGAAATCCCGTCTCTGTTTTTCTTATGGTTGTCTGTTTTCAGGTTATAGGAGTTCACTTATGTAGTTTCTATGTAGATTTATTTTACCTAGTCAGTTTTCCCCACTCAGCTAATTAGTCTCACCTGATCCCTTCACCTCACTCCCCACACACCTGCTGCCTGTTTCCCTGATTGCTCCCTTCTGTGTATATAACCCTGTCTGCATCTTAGTATTGTGTTGGTTCATTGTAATTGTTAGCGTGTTCTGTCCTCCTCTAGTTACCCTAGTTCGTGCTCACGAGTGAGCTTCTGTGTGTTTGTTCTGCGAGTTTGGTATTAAGTCAGGTTTGTTTTGTGGACTTTGGCATATCCGCCTTTAAAATAAAGGAAGTATTCTCTCATCCCTCTCCTGCCTTGAGTCGTTCTGGGGATTCTGCATCTTGGGTCCTAACCTCCTGCTCTCACCATGACAGCTGCAGGGTTGTTTGCAGTAGTTGTAATTCCACTTTACACCAGTAGAGTAGAGAAGCATTAAACTGCTCTGTGTTACATTAATATGTTTTAGGTTTAAAGAAGCCTTTTTTATTTGTGAGCGCTGGAAAACATTCACTTGTAATCGTTCCTTATAACATCCAAGGTTCATTAATTCATATTAACACATTTGTGGACTTAAATGAAATCCTTTATTTCTCCTTTTTAATTTAAGATTAAATCTCCTGTTCAGAAATGAGACTCCTTAACTGGAGGTCTTAATGTCCGGGATAACATCTAATAAGCAGGAAGTTAATGTTCTTTAATGTGGTGTGTGTCACCCCGCTATGGCTATAAATTGGAAGGTGTTATCTGTGTGTACCTGGGCAAATTATGAAATGAGAAGCTAATTTAACTTTCTCAATGAGTGGCACATTTCAGTTCATTTGGCTGCTCATAAAACACGGAGCAACAAACCACCTCCAATGCCTTGTTTAAAACCCACAAAAGCAGCAGAAGTAATGCTGTTGGATTATGAGAACCATGGTATTAGGAAACAGCTCAGCTGTTTGGGTGGAACGTTTTAACCAACTGCGTAAAATATAACATTTACCTAAAGAACACTCAGGTGAACGTCAACGTCTGGAAACGCCGTTAAGCGTGGACCTACCATAAAAGAAAAGAACAGGACGTTCTGAAAGTTTGAGTAAGGATGCTTTGAATCGGGCGTGACCCAGAGGAATTGGTGGTTTGTGTTTTTGCAGATGCTCATTTCCAGTTTGAGCAAGGAGATTTTAATACACAGGAATATTGATTTAATTACGCTCAGATGGCCAAATCAGATGCGAGGAATTAAAGTTCTGTGCTGGCTAGTCCAATTTCAAGCAGCCAAACATGGCAAATAATAAACAAGACAGAATTAGAAATCGTTGTTGAAGGTGACTTTCTTCTTTTCTTTTATTCCTTTTTTATTATAAAAGGGTGCTCCATCTCTCTTGGGTAGCAAAACTATAGGCTTGAGTTTTTGATAGGCTTTGGCTGAGCTGGAGTTGACATGAAACATAGTGTCCATTGTGGGAGTTTACACATCCTCTTTATATTACCAAATTCTCCATGTGAGACCAGCAAGCTACATGCCGTTAGCGCTCACCTGCTCCAGCACTGGCTCTCTGTCCAGGCTGCATGCTTTGTTTGGGAGGAGATCCCCTCAGTGCATGTGCACGGGAAGCTGAAATAATGCCTCCTAGCCTCTCTCTGTGTGTCCAGTCTGTGACCGCGGGGGTTGAATTTGTGTTTGATTGTTTGCCTCGTGATTGTAAGTTTCGCCGTTGATATGAATCCACCAGCGCTCACGCACGAAGACAGAGACTTTGACGAATCCCCCCCTCCTCTTGTTCAGCTGGATCTCCTTCCCAGATCTGTCAAGCGTCTGTTGATGTGCCCTCAACGTGACATGCCACCCACGGCTTCGAAGACACACAAACCATCAAGCTCTCCCTCATCTTTGCACCAAAGTGCCTCCTGTTAACAAACTCTGACCTCTGCCCCATGAGCTAAACAACTTTAACTTCATAATCTGAATAAGTAAAAATTAAATATATGTTTTTACATTTCTACCTCTTCCTGTTTTCATTACATTTACAGTATTATGCAAATCTTAATTGGTATTGGGTTCTGCTGGCACACTATTAATAAAATATTTAATCTATATTCTGCACATAACATCTAATTAAAACTAATAAATTCTACAGCAAAGGACCTTTAGTAGAAATTTAGACTGCATTTGCTAAAAGCATAATAACACATTAGCTGCGTGCACTTATGGTCGACTCTGTTTCCCAGCATGTAATTAACTGTGCAGTCAGTGGCTTGAAATCACCTGACTCTGTGTCTGCCTGTGGCAGTATCTTGATCCTAATGTTAGCTGACACTGGCCAGTGACTATACTGTGCTTACTGTACAGTCACAGAGCATCCACATAACCTAATTTCTAATGTAGTGAATGCAGGTATGTGGCTCTGCAAGAAAATGTTATGACATCCTAATTTGGTGGACAGTTAATGAAAAATAATGAGAAATTAATGTTTTTGTATGTAAATAGTGATTATCTGGTTTTATTTTATTTTGTGCTGCTTTCACACATGTGTATGCATCAGCAAGTGTTCGCTGACAGCAGAAATGTCACAAATGGGAATTTGATGCAACCCTTACACTGAAATTACCAGCATTAGCAGCATTTTGTGGGTCATGGCTGCAGTTGATGGATGAGGGAGCATTGGATTTGATTTACTCATCACCACAGCAGAGCTGCATCACAATAGTGCAGAATTTGGTGTCCCAGATTTCACATTTTTTTAAGGGTAATATAATGTGACTTATCTTTGAGGACAGGTGGAAATGGTGCACTTCTTAAGCTTGTTTGTTGACAAGCTCCAAATAGCTCTATAAATGCTGTAGTGTCCCATTCTAAAGGAGTTGTGATTTCTCAGTAATTTATAGTTATGGAGGCTGAGATATAAACAATGGTGCCCCTAATGAATTCTAAGGAATCAGCCTTTCTTTATGTAGATGTTTTAAAAGACTTTGGCATATTTTACACTCTGCCTGGCTTTCTACCAGGTGCGTTAGCAGCACATGCCGTAATAGATGTGTTTTCCCGCTAGCTAAGCCTTCCCACCAGGTGCATTTCAGACACAAATTGGCAGTGAAAGCAGATTAAGGTGTCTTTCCGGAGTATTTCTCTTATCCGATGGCACCATCTAGTGGCTGATAAGCATTTCACACAAATAATTTCTCCTTTTGTTTTTTTTTTAGATGGCAACTTCACGTTTCTGTTTATAAATGTGCTTCTGTAGCCGACAAACAGAGCTAAAACACATTGTTTTACAAGTATTATTCTCATGTAATGCTGTGTTTTCATATATTTGTATTTTAAAGACTTTCTTGTCCGTGAAACGTTTTTTTTATCATCTCTCTGCTTCAGCTGAGGTATTCCTTAAATTTGAAACAGCTAAATGGTAGTCTAACGCCATTGGTTAGTACTGGTTGGTGCTCAGTTTCCTATTGCACGGAGCTCTGCAGGGCAGGGGGCGTACTTAGCAAAAATAAATAAATATATAAATAGCCGTATTGCTTACAGTGTATCATGGTACATGATAAGATAATCGCTTTTATGGACTTCTGAAAAACCATACATAATTTCTTAAAGTAGAAAAGTCTGGAAAGCTACTTTAGTAATAAAAAACAATAAAAAGATTAATGCACTTTTAAAGTGATACAAGAGTTCAAACAAAACCACATAGGAACCCACCCTCCAAGGTAACCGCGTATATTATCCAAAATGTTCATCCAATTTGTTGGCTAGATGGATGCATGGATGGATGGAACGATGGATAAATGGAGGGGTGGAACTATGGCTGGATATATGGATGGATGGTGGAATGATGGATGGATGGATGGATGATGGAACGTTGGATGGGTGGAACAATGGATGGATAGATGGATGGATGGATAATTGAACACTGGATGGGTGGAATGATGGATGGATCGACAGACGGATGGACGGAACGATGGATGGATAGATTGATTATTGTCAATTGCTCATTAGTAGAATCTAGACCGTCAATGTTGCTTTGGCAAATGATGGTCTAGCAACGCTCCATTGGAACCTCACAGCTCCAGCCAGTATTGTGGCTGGCCATTCACAGTGTGTTTATTTAGAAAAACTATGTATTATTTAATGTTGTTTTAATGTTTCGTGTAGCTCTTCCACTATTTAATGGTGGACTGCCCCATTGACTGACATCCATAGCAATCCAATCACAGCTCTCTATTGAGTTGGTAGGCCAGTCACAGCACTCTGTTGCTGGGCGGGATGAAAGAAATATGGGGACGGCACATTTGAAACTTCTTTGGCATCAACTTTGGACTATTTAGACTTGGGCTTTTCTTTGAGTCAAGAGCAGATAGAGGTCCTTACATTTATTTAGAAAAAGGATTTATTTTCATCTTCTTTGATAGGGTGTGGCAGACTGCCTCATTGACTGACATCCATAGCGGTGAGTACATCGCATTGATTGTTGTCCAATAGCATGTGGAGACAGTCTGAAAGACAACAATAGACGCTGCCTGATGACTGAGAGTCGTCAATGGACTGTGGCCAGACTATATTCACATATATAGAATGGCTTGCCAGGCTATCGACCGATTACATAATGAATGAAATGTTGATTCTCAGATCTCAGCTTTGCATTCTGGTGGAAACGCACCCATAGACTATAACGGCGCCTAATGGCTGCATACCATGGTTCGTGAATGTCACGCAACCCTTACGTGTCAGGTGGAAAGGCCTGGATAGTCCAGGATTTTGCTTTAGCATGACAGCAAGGAGAGTCGACAGTTGGTGAAGTTTCAGATCTTAAAATAATTTATCATTTGTTAATAAACAATAAATAGAAAGCACACTTCAACAGATCATCTCCTGCAGCAGCTCACAAAGTTTAGGTCAGGACTTATACTTTGGGGTGTGTACCTAAAATTTTTGAGACAATCCCCAGAAATCTGAAAAATATGAAAACTGTTTCTTAGTAGTTTATTTTCACTTGTTGGAAAACTTGATAATGTATTGACATGAATTGAAATAACTAGACTGTATTATTTATTTTCTAAATTAGTCATTTTTATGTAGCTAATTTTTATTAACTTGATATGCTATGATTGCAGTTTGATACCCTTTTTAACAACCTGTTCTGTGGATGCATGAAGATAAAAAGCACTAGAAAATGCCAACGTCTGTTGCTGTCCACGCGTGTGATCCCATAGCTGTTGGTGGATGCGAGTTCTCATTATCTGGAGTAAAAACACATTGTTTCCACTGGAAAAATCCATTTTATTTCTATGGTGATGTTTTCTTTCCTTCTTCAATTTCCTTGACTTGCTTTTATGGATGGCTTTATTGAATGTTATAATGAAGAAGAAAAAAAACATGAGAGAAACGAGAAAGAAAATGTAATCTGTCACACTCCGCAATATCAAGGTTGGTGAAAATAGATGAGTTTGAAAGGTGTAACGTGACCTTTTATTCACATGGCATTATTATCCTCGGAAATTGCTCTTGGGCAACATCTAAAATCAGTTAGTCATTTTGTGTGTGTCTCTCTTGTTGCTTTTTATCCCATTTGTTTTGACCTACAACTGGAAAAGGAAATAAAAGAAAAGTTAAACTAAAAACCAGGAAAAATACATAATTGTGGACATATTTAGAGCTAAACCAAGATACACTTATTTTGTAACTAGGGATGTTTGAAATTGACTTTTTTACTGATATCCAATATACAGATGTAGTCTAAAGCCTAATTTATACTTCGTCTGCGTCAGGACGGACGCACTGAACGCCAATATCCGTCCTGGCGAGCCTGCTGGAGAGCCCTCGCAAGGACAGATGGAGTCGAGCTCTCTTTTCTAAACATCCGTCCGTCGAGACGGAGAACGCAAGCTTGTGATTGGTCAGGACGCCGCTGTCGTCTACAGCGCTGCCATTGTGCCCTCAGAAACATAAATAGAGTAGAGGATATCTAGCAGCAGACACGGAGCAGCTTGAAGAATTCCTCGCAGAAAAACTCTAAAAATATGAACAATTTATTTTACCCGTGACTGGAGGAGTGAAAAGATACACAGCAAAAGTTTTCTTCGTGGACGGAAATGACGGGAAACGTGGGTTTAGAGGTGGTGAGGGATAAATTTGTCCGTGTTAAAAAGTATCTTAGATACAAAAAACAATTCCCCGCCAGGACAGCAAAGGGCGTAGCACTGTTCTGTGGTATCCTGTCATGTATGTGGTCCAAGATAGTGTGTTTATATTATGTTTTTCTATATTTAAGAGACTTTTTAACACTGACAAATTTCTCTCTCATCCTCCTCCACCTCTTCATGCACTCGCCACCTCTAAACCCATGTTTCCCGTCATTTCCGTCCACCAATAAAACACTTCCTGCTCATCTTTTCACTCCTCCAGTAACGGGTGAATAAAATGTTCATATTTCCGTGAAGTATTCTTCAAGCTTCTCCGTTTCTGCCCCTAGATATCCTCGGCTCTCTTTTGTTTCTGAGGGCGCAATAGCGGCACTGTAGACGACAGCAGCATCCTGACCAATCACAAGCTTGTGTTCTCTGTCTCGACGGACGAATGTTTAGAAAAGAGAGCTCGACTCCGTCCGTCTTTGCGAGGGCTCTCCAGCAGGCTCACAAGGATGGATAATAGCGTTGTGTGCGTCCGTCCCGACGCTGGCGGAGAAGTATAAATTAGGCTTTAATCTTAATTTCCAATACCGATACCAATATATGTGGGGAAAATATTCATTTTAGATACATAGCATCATATTTCTCCTGTCATGCAAACTTAAACGGATATGTAAATTTTTCATTTTGTTAAATCATTTTTTGAGCCGGTGCTAAAATTACCCTTTACAGCAGCGAACCTCAAATGATCAGACCTTTCCACCCAGCCCTCTAACCCCTTTGGACCCTAATTCCCTCAATTGGGGGACTTTGGAGTTTAGCAGCAAATTTCTTGTCCCAAATATTAATAATTGTTGACATTCTCGAAACACAACTAAACTACGTTCAAAACAGTTCAGATAGAAAACAAAGCTATTTTAAATATTAATAAATTAAGATACAATAATACTTGAACTTTATTGTAGAAGAGCATCTGGCCGTCACGACATCGGCTATAAAAACTCCGGCCCTTGAACCAATTTAGTTGAGGACCCCTGCTTTACTGCGCTAATGAAATGTCACTCAGACCCTCACTGCCGTCTGTTGCCAGAATACCGCCTTTGCATCTTCAGAGTGCCGGGCCGGTCTGTTGGACATACCTAGCACTGCAGTCTGCCTCCAGCCCATTTCCTGCATGTTTTAGATCATGAAAACAGCTGATTTGTTTGAGTTATTGATGTATCACATCTCTAGAAACTGATGAAGGCTGAGGAGACATTTTAGCAGTTATATTAAGGTGTTAAAAAGACGACTTCATGGTGAGGAGATAAGTTTCTCTTTTACATTGACCACAGAAAATTAAAAACGGACACTAGGGGGTGCTAAAACCGAGAAAAACTGCTAGTATTACTATAAACTTTAAACATCTGTGCAAAATATGACAGCTGCTTCTGTCTAGTTGAACCATTTGTGTCAAAGAAACAGACGTTTTTCAAAGGCTAGACTTCAGACCTTTTATATTTTGGCCTTTTTAGTGAGAGGAGATATAGTTTGATAATAAACTGAAAAGGTCTGTAAAAGTCATGTCAATGAAAGAGTAAAAACTGATACAGATCATTACCAATATTACAATTTAATGATAATATCAGTCGATTATATCTGTTGATCAATAATATCGGACATCCCTAATGAGTGTAATTGGAAAAATGGTGGAAATTGCATTATTTTTTCTTACAAGAAGGCTTTATTTCATGCTCAGTATAGCTTTCTAGTATTTTCTGATATTTATTAATCAGCAAATTTGAATATATTTTTTCCCTTGAAAACCTTAAATTTAAATGAGTTTTAGGATATTTTGTCTAATGCTTCCCTAAATGATGACATTTCTTATAAAATATGAGGTAATTGTTCTGAGAGTCCACAAGACTACCATAATTAATAAAACAACTTTCAAATTAAAAGAATGTAACTTTTTAAACAAAAAGCAGAGATCTGAGCTTCCATTTTCCTCCTTGATTCCAACTATATGTCCGTGATGGATTCAGCCTAAACCGCACAAAAGCAATCTCGCTGGAGTCACGGCCTTTTGTTGTGGACTCAAAGCCGAGTGTCAGAGCTGCTCAGTTTAATCTTTTTTATTCCTTTTAAAGATCAAGAGATTTCCTGAATGAATACATTCATTTCTACGAGAAACGGAAGTGATACATTTTTAGCAGAGATTTTTTTTTCCGTGGCACGTTTTACTGCACTTGGAGCAACAAAAAGGAATTTAAATATAAATATTTAACAACAGATGCATTAAAATACATCAAATATACTTAAGAGTCCAGACAACATAATAATAGAGTTGCTTCTTTTGATTTTCTTTTTCTTTTAGTCGTCGATGCTTTTCCGCCTTCGTGACAACACACTGCCTTGCCTAGATTTAATGCCTTTGTTCATTTGTTTACTTTGCACAAATAGACCTCATCACTAGAGGAATTTGTCTCTGAGCAGTAACTCAACTGGGTCACTCCATTTCTCAGAAAGAACCCTGACAGTCAGCATAATTATCCTGGTCGTGACAAAAGAGCTGTCTGAAAAAACCCAGGAACATCAATCCGTCCACGAAAGCATAGTCACAACGTGCTACCTTGGTGTCAAACTCTATCCCGTCCTTTTGGAAAACCAACAATTTTAAAGCATCTTTGCAAACATGAGTTTGTTGCATAATGTAGAATGTTTCGATAACATCACTGATATTTTATTCTGTGCTTTAAACCAAGCCTGCAGAATCAGTGAAAGCACGTTAGGAAAGAGTAAACGTGTGCTTGCTTCTCATTTTACTCTTTTTGTGTCTGTGCATGAAACTAAAAGTGTCCCAGTCACTAGATTTGGAGACAACAGTTTGATATGCATATGTAATATATTTTGAAAAGTATCACACAAACCTTTATCGTTTCATTATTTTAACAGAGGTGCATTAAAGGTTCTTAGCCTTCTGACATCCCTAAAATGACTTCTGTGGAGTCTGGAAACATAAAAAATGTCATCTTCCTTAATGGCTTTGATAAAAATGTCTCACTCCATCATTCATCTTGCAGAATATCTTTCTCACCAGACAGTCAGAATGCATTTTCTCATCATTACTCTTCTTTACTTCCAGTTTTAGACCATTTTGTGTCAGTTTGTTTCTGCACATTTGCTCCCAGCTTGTTCATCATCGTAAAGGAGACATACTATGCAAAGGTCACCTTTTGCATCCTCATGCAAGTCTTTACTGCCTCTTTAAGCAGTCCAAACATGAAAAAAAATAAAACTTTAATCCGTTTTACGTCAGTGTTTGGTGTTTGGAATTATGTGCCTGAAACAAGCCGTTTAAAAAAAATCCCTGTTGTGATGTCACAAATGAGGAAATTAGAATAGAACCACCTCTCTCATGCTGCTGCCGGAGGAGGAGCAGCTCTACTATGAGCCCATTCCAGATATCTGAGTGTCTCAGCCTACATCAGCATGAGATGGGTATGGATGGGTGGGCTTGACCAGGTCCAACTGAAACAGTCAAAACTAAAACTGCTTTATGTGAGAGGGGTTTAATGCAAAAAACTTCATAAACATGTTTTGTATGAACTATAGAATTATTACAACTTTTCAAAAAAGCATAATATATCCTCAGTGAATGATGAAGTTTATTCAGGTTTTATTTTATATAAAATAATTTTTTCTGTGTTTTAAGAGAAACTAGGGATTTTTTTTAATCTCTAAATAGCTTAGGTTTTGTTTGGGAAGTATGACCTTGTTAGAGGAGCCTTGACCTTCATTTGCCTCATGCAAAGCCACAGGTCTCAACTGAAGAACAGTGGAATGCTCACTCTTGGTTGGGAGGGAGATTTTGCCTCAAGCAAAGAAGTTCAAGTAACTTGATATCTTGTCCACTTGTGATAGGCCAGAGTGAGAGATGAGGGCTCCATCTGCAGTAATGTGAGTGTTACACCAGTTTATTGTGGTGAAGAGAGAAGCTACATTGTCTTTTTTTATTCCAGTCATCACCTATGTTTATAAAATTTATATAATGACTAAAGGAAGTGACTGAAAGCTGATATATCAGCTGATATAGGCTGATCTCTGTAAGTGAATTTGGAGATTGAGAAGAAAAGGAGCTCCATCAGTTAGAAGTAAAGTCACTGCTCCTCCAAATCATACAGAGCCAGCTGAGATTTGTCACCTTCCTTAGGATGTTTTCCGGGCTTGTCCCTCTGGGTGGAGACCCTGAAGCAGTCCTAGAACTTGCTGGAGGGATATTTTTTCTCTAACCAGGAAATGCATGGGGATCCCTCAGGAAGAGCATTGCTAGAGAGTGAGGTCTTTGGGCTTTCCCTCTGAACCTGTTACCTCCATAAACATCTGAGAAACAGAAGAAGGTGGATATGTTTTACTTAAAGAACAGAAAATAATAATAAAAAAAAGTTGTATCAAATTCAAAAACTAATTTGTGTGAAAACCTGAAATTTTCACAATAGCTAATGATGCGGGCATTGTACCGGTCTGTCGTGGTGAAGAGAGAGCTGAGTTAGAAGGTGACGCTCTCGATGTACCAGTCGATCTACGTTCCTACCCTCACCTATGGCCACGAGCTTTGGATAGTGACCGAAAGAACGACATTGCGGATACAAGCAGCCGAAATGAGTTTTCTGTGAAGAGTGGCTGGGCTCTCCCTTAGAGATAGGGTGAGAAGCTCAGTCATTCGGGAGGGGCTCCGAATAGACCCGCTGCTCCTCCACATCGAGAGGAGCCAGTTGAGGTGGCTCGGGCATCTGGTCAGGATGCCTCCTGGACGCCTCCCTGGTGAGGTTTTCCGGGCACGTCCAACCAAGAGGAGACCTAAAGGTAGACCCAGGACACTGTGGAGGGACTATGTCTCTCACCTGGCCAGGGAACGCCTTGGGATTCCCCCGGAGGAGCTGGCCCAAGTGGCTGGGGAGAGGGAATTCTGGGCCTCTCGCCTTAAGCCGGGCGTACACTGTGTGACTTTTTCACTTTTTTGAGCCGATTTTCCACTTGTGCGAGAATCCACAAGATCGGGGTGAGTTTTGCGCTGAGCGTCGTATAGTACACAGGGGGTTACGAGAGGCGATTAACACCACGTGACCAGCTACTGATCAGCAATCGTGAGCTCGCACGGGCTTCTGGAGTGTTTGATATTTTGCTCATTCCTCGTGAAGTTTGAAGCGGCGCAGCGAGCAGCTGCGACCCAAAATGTACCAGAACCGCTCACGGTGCATGCGCAATCATGCATCAACACCGCTCACCCGCTATTTCCCTAATAACACACGTTGTTCGTTTTTATTTCTAAACTTTTTTTTTTACACACAGTGACAAGGATTGTCAAGAAAGTGTGTTTGTCGTGTTCATGTCAAATTAAACTGATCACAAAACACAGATTTACTTTCTTTATTTTGTTTTCCTCATCCAAGCCCCATAAATCCCTGTGTGTGTCCCCCTGCAGCACTCCCGAAGGACAACAGGCAAGACAAAAAAGTCTGACGTGTTGTGTAAAAACTGCTATTTTTAGCATATTTGTAGGTCTGACGTGTTGCTACCAGACGTACAGTGTGAGCAGTCGGGTCGCATCCGAGAACTGGGTCGTATGTGAGCACATGACTCGTGAGATCTGCCCTGCGAGGAAGTCGTACAGTTTGAGCTGAAGCTGAGTGCTACGAGTGAAAAAGTCGCACAGTGTCTGCCTAGCTTTAGGCTACTGCCCCCGCGACCCGACTCCGGATAAGCGGATGAAAATGGATGGATGGAAAAATAGGCAAAGTGTGGTTCTTTTATTCTTTCACGCTGGAACACACTCTGGTCTAAAACAGCTCATATCCACCAGGTTGGATATGGAATATTAAATAATTTTCTATCATTTAATGCTGGTTGATTATAAACCTTTGGAACTTTGCTAAACCTCTGACCTTGATCATTATATAGAAAATCTCAAACATACCACTTTCATCCCTTACTAGACTCTTCCTTCTGGCAGCAACCCAGCAGCGACAGTCTTCTTGCACTGGGACACATCGATTCTCCTGCTTGCTTTAAAACTTTGGTGCAATAAGTCAATGTTACTTTGCATTTAACGCCACGTTTGTTTACTTGCTTTCATCAGCCACAAAGCTCAAGGTGACGTAGAGAACATTAAAGATGGATTGGAGCACTGCAAGGCTGCATATAGTTGGTTGAGTGAGAAAGGAAAAATCTATCCTTCATTTATCACATTAGAAGAGACAATAAAAGTTTTCTACATCGTCCAGTTAGATTTAAAATGCAGCAACATGTAAAGCTGTCTCATGTCCAAAGAAGGTGCAAAGGTTAAGAATAATTTAAAAAAATGCGTCTAGAAAAATGTATCCTACTTTTTAATTCAGCGCAGGCATTAATGGTGCATTAAAATTCACACTGTGGCTTTATACTCTGTTAATCAGTATCCAGTCCATGGATATGCTTTAGGTGTTAGGATGCCAATTATAAGACTTTTGTAATCAAAGAAACTCACAATAAAAAGTAAGCTGGTGACACTTCAATTAACTCCTGGCACTAACTTTAAATTATTAAACCAGCTCACTAATAAAACCTAGAGCCATTAATGTGTAAAAAGAAAAAGGTGATGCTGTGTAATGGATGGTTAATTAGCTCCCTGCATAGAAAAATAAAATAACTGATTAAAAGATTAGCTTCTTCATCAAAGCCAGTCCAGTTGGCTGATGCAGCATGATGAGGTTTGACCAGACGGGTAGAGACACAAATGGGTCAGTCAGCTGCAATGGTCATAATCCATAACTACAGCTTTATGAGTACTTGTCACAGTAGGCCATACCTGGCAGACACAATAGCTGTTAGAAGCTCTGCTTTGTAAGCTAGCAGCACTCAGAATCAGCGTGCTGCTAGTCAGGTGCACTGTACGCACATGCTTGTGTGTGGTGAGTGTTTGTGTGGCTCGCAGAAATATGGCCCACATGACCCAACTTCAGCTTTTCAGCTTTAGTGCCGCGCTGCAGACAGCTGTGCCACTAACACATGGCCGTGGATCACTGTGAGGGCCTTTTATTTAGGTCACATTCTGCTTCAGCAACCAACAGAAGTGATCTCCATCTACTGTCTTTAGTTGGACTTAGCTCTGCAAGAAATGCATGTCCTGGTGATACGTAGGGTTTTTGGGCTCATTTTTCCGTGTTTGTTGGGGGGTGACCACTTTGTTTTTTATTTTTGATCCCACGATTAAAGCTGGGGTACATTGTGGGATGTCATCAAGGAGAGGAGGAGGAGGTTATTTTAAGTTGAAAACTATAGCTCCTATATATCTCCTTCTGCAAGGGGCTGAAAGTCATGCCTCATATGGTAAATGGTAAATGGCCTGCAGGGGCGTCGGACTGGGGGGGAAAGGGTACCGTTTACCCAGGGCCCACTGCAGGGAGGGGCCCTGAGACAGCTTTGAATAAAATGTTTTATTGTTGTTGTTTTTCCCCCCAACTTACTTAATGTCTTAATAAACTTCCCTTTACCTGGATAAAGAGGTTAAGAAACAGAATTTCGCCTTAAAAATAATAACTGAATAACCTCTGAGGCATCTATCACCCCTTAAAAATGTGCAAAGTGGTTTAGTCCACACCAGCGGCCAGGGGCTGCACGGCTGCATGTACAGCTATGAGACATCGCAGATGCTGACAGCCAGAGCTGGAGGCAGGAGAGTCAGTCATGTCTTTTCCCAAGAAAGGGAAATCTGGCTTCCAGAAAAGAAAAGAAAAGAAGGAGAAGTAGAAAAAGTTAATTGAACAGAAGCAAGTAGAAGGAAGGAGAGCAAGGAGAGCAGCAGAACACAGTTTTAGCTATTAGCTAGCTCTCAGAAGCTGAATTCATGTTAGGTGTTCAGTGTTAAACGCCTTTAGTTTCACCATCAAGATCAAATATAAATTAATTAGTGTTATCAGTGAAAACACTAATATATATACAAATATACATATATATATATATATATATATATATATATATATATATATATATATGTATATATATATATATATATATATATATATATATATGTATGTATATATATATATATATGTATATATATATATATATATATATATATATATATATATATATATATATATATATAAAATCTGAATTATTATCGCGGGCGGCCGCCGCCAATTAATTCGCGGACCTCGCAGTAAAAACAGGTTCAGTCTGTGTGGATATTTCAGCTCCTTCCCAGTCATGGACCAGGACAAACTTGGTATCGATGGATTCGTGGTAATCTCAGGAATGTGAAGTTGCCATTGTTTTTCTTTTAGCATGATGACACGGGTGTTAGAGGATTGTTATTGACTTGGTTAGATATTTTAAGCCTATTTTAATTTTCTTTATATTTGATCTTGAAAACGGACAATCTTATAATTTGGCTGATAATGCAGGGATTATAAAATTTAGAGTACATTACATTCACAGAGAGAACCTGGTTTATTTCATGTCATATGTATTTAATATATCAATACATACAGTGGGGCAAAAAAGTATTTAGTCAGCCACCGATTGTGCAAGTTCTCCCACTTAAAATGATGACAGAGGTCAGTTATTTACATCATAGGTACACTTCAACTGTGAGAGACAGAATGTGAAAAAAAATCCATGAATTCACATGGCAGGATTTTTAAAGAATTTATTTGTAAATCAGGGTGGAAAATAAGTATTTGGTCAATAACAAAAATTAACTCAATACTTTGTAACATAACCTTTGTTGGCAATAACAGAGGTCAAACGATTACTATAGGTCTTTACCAGGTTTGCACACACAGTAGCTGGTATTTTGGCCCATTCCTCCATGCAGATCTTCTCGAGAGCAGTGATGTTTTGGGGCTGTCGCCGAGCAACACGGACTTTCAACTCCCTCCACAGATTTTCTATGGGGTTGAGGTCTGGAGACTGGCTAGGCCACTCCAGGACTTTCAAATGCTTCTTACGGAGCCACTCCTTTGTTGCCCGGGTGGTGTGTTTGGGATCATTGTCGTGTTGGAAGACCCAGCCACGTTTCATCTTCAAAGCTCTCACTGATGGAAGGAGGTTTTGGCTCAGAATCTCACGATACATGGCCCCATTCATTCCTTCCTTAACACGGATCAGTCGTCCTGTCCCCTTAGCAGAAAAACAGCCCCAAAGCATGATGTTTCCACCCCCATGCTTCACAGTAGGTATGGTGTTCTTGGGATGCAACTCAGTATTCTTCTTCCTCCAAACACGACGAGTTGAGTTTATACCAAAAAGTTCTACTTTGGTTTCATCTGACCACATGACATTCTCCCAATCCTCTGCTGTATCATCCATGTGCTCTCTGGCAAACTTCAGACGGGCCTGGACATACACTGGCTTCAGCAGCGGAACACGTCTGGCACTGAAGGATTTGATTCCCTGCCGTTGTAGTGTGTTACTGATGGTGACCTTTGTTGCTGTGGTCCCAGCTCTCTGCAGGTCATTCACCAGGTCCCCCCGTGTGGTTCTGGGATTCTTGCTCACCGTTCTCATGATCATTTTGACCCCACGGGATGAGATCTTGCATGGAGCCCCAGATCGAGGGAGATTATCAGTGGTCTTGTATGTCTTCCATTTTCTGATAATTGCTCCCACAGTTGATTTTTTCACACCAAGCTGCTTGCCTATTGTAGATTCACTCTTCCCAGTCTGGTGCAGGTCTACAATTCTTTTCCTGGTGTCCTTCGAAAGCTCTTTGGTCTTGGCCATAGTGGAGTTTGGAGTCTGACTGTTTGAGGCTGTGGACAGGTGTCTTTTATACAGATAATGAGTTCAAACAGGTGCCATTAATACAGGTAACGAGTGGAGGACACAAAAGCTTCTTAAAGAAGACGTTACAGGTCTGTGAGAGCCAGAGATTTTCCTTGTTTGAAGTGACCAAATACTTATTTTCCACCCTGATTTACAAATAAATTCTTTAAAAATCCTGCCATGTGAATTCATGGATTTTTTTTCACATTCTGTCTCTCACAGTCGAAGTGTACCTATGATGTAAATTACTGACCTCTGTCATCATTTTAAGTGGGTGAACTTGCACAATCGGTGGCTGACTAAATACTTTTTTGCCACACTGTATCAGCAAAGCTTAACATCATGAACCATGACAGACATGACTGAAGAGCAGATGAAGATATCATGCCAGGCACTGATGAGAAAACATTACAAGGATCTCACAGCTGAATTTGAGAATGAGATGCTACACCTGAGAACAATATATGGTGCCACATTCCCACACATTTGGTCTCCTCTTGAGCTGCTTAATGCCATCTACAGGATGCAATTACAGAGCATTTTTAGAGAAGTTTGTATTAAACTGAGGATATTTTGCACACTACCTGTGACTGTTGCTGGGGGTGAACGGGCTTTTAGCAAACTGAAACTGGTGAAAAATTATTTGAGATCAACAATGTCCCAGGATAGACTGAACAGCCTAGCTCTTCTTTCTATTGAAAGCCAATTAGCCAAAGGATTGGACTTTAAAGATCTCATAAGTGATTTTGCTAACATGAAGACCCATCAGTGGGCATTTACTGGAAAATAAATTCCAGGATTTTTGTTTGAACACATTGTTGGCAATAATTATATGTGAAGTCTGGGCATTTCACTTTTATTATGCTGGCATTTGTATTTGCTCAATATAGAGGTTAAACTAAGATCATATTTATTATCTTGTCTTATAGCATGACAAAAAATGTGTAAGAGAGATATTAAGTAGAGCATGGGGGCCCACCTAGAAGACTTGTACCTAGGGCCCAGAATTTGGTGCTACGCCCCTGATGGCCTGTATTTGATATAGCGCCTTCTAGAGTCCTGGAACCCCCCAAGGCGCTTTACAACACAGTCATTCACCCATTCACACACACATTCACACTCTGGTGGGGATGAGCTACAATGTAGCCACAGCTGCCCTGGGGCGCACTGACAGAGGCGAGGCTGCCGAGCACTGGTGCCACCAGTCCCTCCGACCACCACCAGCAGGCAAGCTGGGTTAAGTGTCTTGCCCAAGGACACAACGACAGTGACAGACTGAGCGGGACTCGAACCTGCAACCTTCCGATTACGGGGCGAGCACTTAACTCCTGTGCCACCGTCGCCCCACAAATACACAATTAGCCTTGTAGCCTAGCGCTAACAGAGTGCCGCTCTGGTTGCCTGTTTTCAGTTTCCTGCTCAGACACACCAAATTAATACCTCCTCAGCTGTCATCGGGTTTTGCAGGAGCAGGAATCCAGCTTTTGTGATGCTAGCACACCCCTGCTAACACTACAACAGGCTAAAACTATGTGATCACTTTTCTCTGTTAACCCATAATAAAGACATTAAAGAACCAAACTTCATGAATGTTTTTTGTGACTAAGAAGTATCTGTTCCAATCGCTCTAACAGAGAAAAATCAGAGCTTTAGAAATAACGGGACACTCAGTAGAGCCATTATATTATATTTTTTACAAGTGTATGTAAACTTCTGACCACAACTGTGTGTATATATATATATATATATATATATATATATATATATATATATATATATATATATATATATATATATATATATATATATATATATATATATGTATATATATATATGTATATATATATGTATATATACATATATATATATGTATATATACATATATATATATGTATATATACATATATATATATGTATATATATATATATATATATATATACACACATACATACATATATATGTGTGTGTTTTTTGTATTTATTTATTTATGTATTTTTATGTATTTTTAGACGATAGCAACAATTAGTTAACTTACATTTAAAAAGGGAAATTTGCCCCTGAAGTAGCTGCTGGCTCCTGATCCGCCATCCTTTTGAAAATACCGTGCTGTATTTGAACATTTTTGACTGAGAGAAGGCAACAAGACAGCTAGCGAAACTGCAGACAAATGGAGGACAGACTCCATGGTAGCACATGAACATTGGAACATGCCTTGGCGGTTCCTGATGACGTATCTCTTAGGCAACCGGGACGAGACCAGGACATCAAGGCGAGGTTCCTTGGCATTGAAAAACGCCTCAAGTCTCTGGGCAATGCCATATTAGATGTCATGTTTCCTTCTACGGGAGCCTGTGAGGGCAAAACACATTTGTAACAAGTGGTTACTAAATTTTCTCCATTCATAAACTTAGTTTTACACATTTACCTCTTCGCTCGTTGCCAGTGATGAAAGGCAGTCTGATGTACTTGTCATTTTGCTCGAGGTTGAATGATCTAATGGCCCTAATGGCCATCTGTTGGGAAGGTCTTAGTCGTGAACAAAAATACAGATTGCTTGCACAGATTTAGGCATGTGCTGCCTCCTATTGCCAGGATAAAGTAAGTAAGTAAGTAAAACTTTCTTTATATAGCACTTTGCACAGATAAAATCACAAAGTGCTTCACAACATACATGAAAAGGCAAAACAGGACAGGAGCACAAGGTCAACTTACATAAAAGCTTGTCTAAATAAAAGTGTCTCCAGCTGCTTTTTAAAAGAATCAACCGAGTCAGCCACATGAAGAAACAAGGGCAGGGTGTTCTAAAGTCTGGGAGCTACAGCTTGAAAGGTCAGGTCCCCTCTAGTTTTAAATCTGGTCTTGGGGACCTTCAGTAGGTTTTCACCCGAGGACTGTAGAGTACGGCCAGAAGAGTGAGGGATTAAAAGGTCTGATAAATATTGTGGAGCTTGTCCATTAAGAGCTCTAAAAGTCCAAACTAAAATTTTAAAATCAATTCTGAACTTGACCGGTAGCCAATGTAAAGAAGATAAAACCGGTGTTAGGTGAGCCCTTCTATTGGTTCCTGTTAAAAGCCTTGCTGAGCGTTCTGGACCAACTGGAGATGACTGACATCTTATTTGTTAAAACAAATAAAGATAGAATTACAATAATCTAAACGAGAAGAAATTAAAGCATGGATAATCATCTCCAAGTCCGATTTTGAAGTAAAAGCTCTCAATTTGGAAATGTTTCGCAAATGATAAAAGCAGTTCTTTACTAAATGTTTTGAGTGGCGGCTCAAAGACATGAATTGGTCAAAAAGAACACCAAGGTTTCTGAGACTGGTCTGGACTGAGGAGCTCAGGGAACCGAGGTGTTGTTTAATTAAAATCACTTTCTGTTCAGGAGCATTGATCAGTGTTTCAGTCTTGCTTGAGTTCAACTGAAGACAGTTACGAGCTAGCCAGTCCTTAATACACTTAATGCAGTCTAGTAGATCAGCTAACTTGTTAAACTCTGTGTCCTTGAAAGAGCAGTACAGTTGAATGTCATCCGCATATAAATGGTAGGATACATTAGTAAAGCTTTTAATAATCTCCCTAAGAGGGCAAATATATAAAAGAAACAAACTTGGACCAAGGACTGAGCCCTGGGGAACACTGTGAAGCAAAGATATGACTTCAGACCTAATCTTGTTTACACATACAGATAATGTTCTGTTATTTAAATAGGACAGACTCACTTTAATTGAATGCAGTTGAGTTAGCCTTCAAGCTAGGTTAGTGTGCTAAGCTGACTGCGTCACCCCATAGTGCATGCTGGGAACTGGAGTGCTTCTCCTTGATTGACAGCTCCCTCTTGGTTTTGCTTTAGAGACCAAAGGAGGTAATTTGAAAATGATAAATTATGAAAAAGTACCTACTTTATATCATAGAACAGGGTCTCATATTCAAATGTAAGCATTTTAAAAGTTGCTTTAAATATTTTAAACTATGTACCCCAGCTTTAAGGAGTAGCTTAATACATTGGCTTAATTCTCTCCCCAGTGATTTAATCCTTTGCCCTGGTACTGTCAAAAAAATTGCATGAATAAGTGCCCATTTTCTGGTTTTTGGAGCAAGAAAATAAATGCTTCTCACTTTATGCAAACAAATCTTGCATTTGACCTCTACTTTGTCATCTAATTCAGTAAAGACTTTACGTTCTACTCTAGCTAACTCATTATTTACTCTTACATTTTTTTTTATCTCCAACCTTGGCTTTTGGAGGTGTATTATAAATTGTGGTAATGAGTTGCACGCTGAGGTTCAGCCACATTGCTGTCACAGTGCCACAATGGACACTTATTTTTTCCACTGTTCATTTCACGCTGAGTCTATTGAAAACAGTGTGGATTCAGCAGTTAGCCAGCCTTGGCCTCAGATGATTAAAGGCAACAGTTTTAAGGGTGCTGATGGATGCAGTTGTTTTCTTGACACCTTGTGAGAGAAAGGTCATTTATTCCAGTAGCCTCTCCAAACCCAGAAGCTGTCCCTAGGGTTTAGCGTTCAGGTAGTTTTTCTTCTATAAAACTGAATATGAAAGTGTGCATGCATGCACTTTTATTCCTATATTCACTGTTTTGTAAAAATACTAGCAAAAAAGTCTGAGACATTGTGCTGATCTGAATAAGTACAGACTCGGCATAAGTTAGTGTTTCCTTGGAGCTTTTTTGATGCTTCGTTTTATGTTATGCTTGAATAAATATAGCACAAACTTTGTTTTCTTCTCTCTGCTTGATCCAGCTGTCACTTCTTTATTGAATTCCTCCAGACCAAACACTAAAATGTACGAGGAAGCTTGAGGACAAATGTGTTCGTCAGGGGCATCATAGCGTGTGACATCTATATTTAGAAATATTCCTTTCTGAAGTTTTGAAGGACAGAGATAAAAGACTGGAGAGTGAAGAAGAGGTTCGAGTGTTGTCAACATCATCAAGATTTCTCATCCGTGGAGGAGTGCCACAAAGAACCCTTTTTTTTCAGATTAAAGCAGGTGATATTGTAATGTTATTTGAATGTGTTCTATTTATAATTCCCTTTTCTTCTCTTTCTGTTTGTTTTATTTCATGGCTGTGTGTTTAGTCTTAAAGCTAGATTTGGGCAGAATTTCTGCTGCAACAGTTGGATGTGCAAGTTGGCTCGCCCATGATGACCATGAAAGGCCTGTCCAGCAGCCGCAGTCACCACACAGTGACCTGCGACCCCTCCTATGACTCCATGACTCTGGGACACCCGGATCGCCGATCCTACTTTGTGAATCCGGGGGAGTCTCATCCCGCCGACCAACCCTGCTACACCCAACGGAACGCCTTTCAGACTGAGTGCAGTGCCTATCCTGATCTGACCAGCTGCACCTTCCCTCGGAGATATTACAACTCTCATCATGAGCTGAAGGGGGAGTGTGGCGCCGTGGTGCCTTACACCGGGCCAACAGGGAGCTGTAAGGGAAGCGGAGGAAACAACAACAACCGCATCCCGTCCAACTTGCTGGAGCAATTTGAGACCCAAGCGCCGCTGCGGCGTGAGGGCTACCATACGCTGCAGTACAAACACACCGCCGTGGAACACCAACGCAGCGACAGCCCGGGTCGAATACGCCACCTCGTTCATTCTGTCCAGAAGCTTTTCACCAAATCCCACTCTCTGGAGGGGCCCTCGGGGTCAGGTGGAGGAGGGAGCGGGAAGATGAACGGCAGTAAATCCAGTACTGATGATCCTCCCTCCTGCTCCGGCACCCTAAAGTACAGCAAGCGAACTAAGAGCAAAGACCGCTCTAAGTCCGAGCCCAAGATGCGCACTGCCATATCAGGGTACTGGAGTTCAGACGACACGCTGGACCGAGAGGTGTGTCTCTACCATCACAACCAGGGGGTCAGCAGTGGAACTATGCCTTCTGGAGTCATGACTATTGGCCGCCACCCAGATAAATCCCAGTCACAATACTTCATGGAGTCATACAATACCATCAGCGCCCAGTCGCTCAAGACGTCGCGCAGCAACAACGATGTGAAGTGTTCGACATGCTCCGGCAGCAGCAGTGGGACTCTGCCGCTGATGGGTGCACACGACGGGCAAGTTCAGCTTAAGAAGAGCTCGTGGTCTTCAACTCTGACAGTGAGCAGAGCGAGGGAGGTCTACCAAAAGGCCTCTGTCAACCTAGATAAAGCTCTCGTCAAAGCCGAGCAGGGACGAACTTGCCATTTCCTACAGGTAGGACCTCTGCGACAGCCCCACCTCTCGCATGTCATTCTTCATATATCATCTGGGTCCGGCTGCTGCTTCGTGCATCCTTTTTTCCCTTTGTGAATATGTGCATGTTTGTCTGTGTGAGTCAAGGATCAGTGACACGGTTCCCCTGAAAACCATTTTGTCTTTCATTTCATCATGTGCCTGTGTTGATTTTATCCTTTGTACCGTCATAAAACCTTTTGTTTTTCCACAATCATCTCACGGCATCAGCTTTTTTTGTGTCCACCATAATTGAAATATAAATTATATGTGCATGTGTATATGTTTATGATGTGACAACTGGATGGCATGGTCAGTATTTATGCAGTAAGCTTCGATTGTCTAAAGCAGGGGGCATCCCACAATTCTTATTTTTACAGTATATAGTACAGGAAAGAAGATTTAAACATCAAATCTGATCTGTTCCTGTCACACTGAACTGCATTTAACCAGCTGTCAGGATTGTGGTCGTAGCAACAGTGGCTTGACCGATTGTAAGTACATCTTGGTCACGGACAGTCATTGTGGTGCCGCAATGAGATCAGAGTGATTTCAGCAGACAAAACTGAAATAAAACCGCCCCAGTCCGCAAACTCAGTGGTCACACACACTCACACACACCTACAGCAACAGGGAGACACATGCATTCTGACACATCAACACACTGGGTCACGCATACCCCTTTTTTTAACTTTGGAAAGTTGTTCAGATTACGTGTGTTTCCTCAGATTAGGGTGAGTAAAGAAGTACGAACCTGAGGCAAGAAGTAGAAAGACTAAAGTAGAGGCTTACCGAGAGAATGAATACGAGGAGTAGATGGTGCGAAAACAGCTGGTATAGTCAGCTTTGTGCGTTCATTCTGTGTGTTTCTTCTAACTGTATTACTCTATTCTTTTTTTAACACCGAAAACGGTTGTTTTACCTTAGTTTTTGCTAACATTTTGACTATTCCTGCAGTCTTCATCAGAGCTCGCCGCTGTTGGCAGCGTCTATGTTCATGACCCTTGTTCTGTCTCAGTCCATTCTATGATTTTCCCCTTGTACAGTGGTCTGTTGTGGCAGATTTCTTTATAGTACTTTCTGCTTCTTGTTTCACTGCTCTTGCATCAAAGTGCAAGTCAAAGACACTCAAGAGCAGCGAAACAAAAAGCTGTTTCAAACAAGCCGCCGTTATCTTTGTTGTCCCAGTCTGTCGCATCATCCCGCCCGTCAAACCGATAGAGCGCTGTGATTGGCAACGCACAAGACTGTTTGGGTCTGCTGAGGCTCCTATGGAGCGTGGCTAGACCAACATCTTTTTCCTTCGGGTATTGTTTTTCGAGATTTCTACGCTATAGAAGTAGATTAAAATGAAAGGCAAAGAAATTCCTGTTGGGCCAAAGATTTTCCTCTTCAATGTGGCGAGTCCCTCAAATAGCAACAGTACATATGTCATGTAAGAAAGTGAAGCCTTAACACATTTTCTTTGACTTATTCAACATGCTAACAGGGTCTGTAGTCGGCCCTGACTTTAAGGTCAGCTGGTTTCCTAGCTACCCAGTAGGTCCATTGAATAACTCTCTTCCACTGTTTCCCCACTCTGTATGTCATTTCTTTCACTTCAGAGCCGGTGCCCTGACAGTCACTTGCACTGGGAATGCAGCGGCTGCACAAAACCCGCTTTGTTTTCCCCTCCCTCTCCGTGACTGCTGTCTTTCATTTTCTCTCTCTCTCTCTCTCTCTCTCTCTCTCTCTCTCTCTCTCTCTCTCTCTCTCTCTCTCTCTCTCTCTCTCTCTCTCTCTCTCTCTCTCTCTCTCTCTCTCTCTCTCTCTCTCTCTCTCTCTCTCTCTCTCTCTCTCTCTCTCTCTCTCTCTCTCTCTCTCTCTCTCTCTCTCTCTCTCTTAGATTAGGGCTCAGATATGGCGTTGCCCTTTTTTAACCTTCATTAGTGAGTGTGAAGAGCTGGTAGAGCAGACAGAAGTCAGGCTACTGCTATATTTTGTCAAAACAATTAAACCCCTTCGATTTGATATGCTGCATGTATCACATGACACACAAAAGAAGGCAATCGGCTCTATAAGGCTTACGGTACGATCCAGAAAACATTGCACTGATTATGTAAATATTACAGAAGCTTAGAGAAAGCTTTAATGCACAGGACATTTGTTGTAGCTTTATTTGAATGTGGACCTGTTAAAGCTTTAGGTCCTACCTTCTTCTCTTCAGGTACCTCAGGATGACTGGAGCAGTTTCTCTCCACTGGGGAAAGATGATGAGATCCCGTGCCGGCGAATGCGAAGTGGCAGCTACATCAAGGCCATGGCAGAGGAAGATAGTGGCGACTCAGATTGCAGTCCCAAACCCTCGCCCAAGGTCCAAGCGCGACGGGCCAGCTACCTGAAGGCCACGCAGCCGTCGCTCACGGAGATGACTACACTCAAGTGAGTGTGAGGCAGAAATAAACCCCCACATTTTTCAGCCATTTAGTTGAAAAAGTGACATTCTGCAGCGAGTCATGTCAACAATATGTCTGTCATCCTTCAAGTCTTTAGATTGAGTTTGATGCTGTAACTGAATGCCTGTTTGCAGAGAGTCAAACAGCTCAGTGTGAGTGTAGCAAACAGGACACACAAAAGGAATGAAAGTCGAGAGTAAACATTGTTGTATTCACCAGTTTGGCCCATAGTTAAAGATTAAATACCTGCTCAGCACAACACAGACATGCATCAGTCTTTATGCATCCTCGCTGTAGTTTTAGAATACATCAAACAGGCTGGGCCTTAATTTAAAAAAAATGTTTCTGCATTAAAATCACTTCAGTAAATTAACATTAATGTCCTGAAAAGTGCTACATGCTGAGAGTATAATCAGGTACTTTATCTGAGGATTTGAGGTGTTTACATTGGAACATTTTCATGAGCTTGTTTACTGCTTCTGCAGAATTTTTTTCTTTTCACAGCACAAATTTATGAAAGTCCACAGGTCTGCACTCTTATCCTTGATAATAAACTCACCTCAACTGTAATTATTTCTGATGGAGTAGAAAGTTTCTAAATGGGAAAATTTCAAATTAAGAGTAAAATAGACCAGGTTATATGTGAAATAAATTAATGTGAAGCTGCAATGGAGGTAAATGCTTTTGTGCTACAGTCATGCAAAAACTGGCACTCCACATGGCTGTGTTGTGGTGCCCCCCTTTTTTATTTCTTTTATATATGATTATGTGCAATTATTGGGGATGTCCTTTATTATTGGTCTACCAATATTGTCAGCTGATATTCATCTTTAAATGCAATATCGGGAAATATTGGTATCAGTTTTTAATCCTTAATGACCCAACTTTTACATACCACGCATACATTATACATCAGACTCTTCGTCTTCATCTCCTCTTCTCTCAAAATGAAAAAATAGGACAGATCTGAGGTTTGAGATATTTTAGTTTTATTTGGCACAACTTGTGAAGAATTAGGAATTAGGAACGGATAAAAGATCTGCTGTCCTTAGACGTAGCTCTGTGTAACCAGCCAGCTAACAATACAACTAAAACATACACCATAATCTTCATCCAAGGCTTGCTTTTCTTAAATAAAGATCTTTATAAATGTTTTATTACATTTGTCCCATCACGGATTTAATAATTATCTTTAATTGAAGTAGTTGCAATTTTGCACCAATAATGTTTAGCCCTCCCACTGTCTTTTTGGGTGACCCCGTGAGGAAAGTTGACCACTGAGCAGGATTGATGGTTTATCCCTTGAGGTCCACGTGGCAGGGGTGAGGTGGTGCTCACTCCTCACCCCTGCCACATGGACCCAAGGGATAAACCATTAACCCTGCTCAATGGTCAACTTTCCTCGCGAGGTCACACCCATTAGGACAGTGGGAGGGTTAATGCTTAAGCATTTATGTTAGGAAATATGTGATGTTGGCAACCTACATGATTTATTTTTCCCCCTTTTTTTAGGGGGACCACGCATATGTCGTTATCAGTTTATATCGGTATCAGAAATTAAGAGTTAGACATATCTGCTATTGGATATCTGTAAAAAAGACAATATCGAGCATTCCTAGTAATTATAGAAAAGTAACTTTTCGTTTCATCCTGCTCTGTTCCCTGTCAACTCTGCTCTGCTGCCATCTCACTGAAAATAGGCGTGAAGTGATAAAATGTTTTGTGAGCATAGAGACATTAAAATTCTTGCTGTGCACTTCAAAGTAAACAGGAGACTGGCTATGTTCACTGATAATGGAACTGTTCGAAAAGTTTTAAATCTTGGAAGAGACAGTTGCTTTTGTCACATGTCATGTTTGTCTATGCTGATGACTAACAAATATCAAATTAGTTAGTCACAGATCGGCACCATCTGCCAATTCGATGGCGCAACGCTTTGTATTATTTGTCAGGTTTTTTTTCTCGTAATACAGTTATTTGTATTTTTAAAAGTCCTTCGCATTGGGTTTTCATTTAAGTGAAGATAATTTACATTAAACATCAAACAAGCAGTGGAAGAACTGAGGACACGAGTCTTATTGAAGCACGGGGCCGTGACTGATTAGCTGTGTAACACACAGAGATGAGGAAAACACAAGTGTATGCCCAGTCATTGTTACTGGTACCACAAACACAAGTGCACAAATACACAATCTTACATAAGAACATGCAGCACAGCTTGGGGCCTGCTAATGACTTGAGTGAGGCTCGGGGAAACGCCATCATCGTTTGATAGAACTCAGTGAAACAAACCAAACTGCAGAGCTGCATGTTGGAGATAGGGAATGAGTTGGGAGCCACTGACAATTTGTTTTTATGGAGTGTTTTAAGGGAGCTCGCTTGAGTCTGTCACATGCTGTGATGATTAAATAATCAGCTTTTTTTTGTTCTTTATGGGTCAGAAAACAATCAATTTTGTCCTTGACTGGCCTGGAATTTCTCCGAAAAAATTTGTTTAATTTCAACCACTATACGCTTCGATTTGTACCGCTGACAGCATGGTTGTAGGGTTTCTGGGGAATTTCTGAGAGGGAGGACGTTACTGATCGGCACTAAAAGGCATCTGTGGACATTTTACATTGTCAAAGTGCGCAATAAGGATATTAGATCCCTCTGAGACAGCGGCTGTGTGACGTAAAGAAGTGGCGTTCAATGACTAGAAACGTTTTTTTTTCTGCCCTCTGTAAGAAACCACAAAGCGACATAAATTTCAGCGTTGTGGAGGGATTTCAGCTACATTTTGGGCATTGGGAGTTTGGAAGCAGCGATGTTAAAACAGCGTGGATGCGGTTAATTTTATTTTCTTTCTGTTCTGCATCACCAGAAATGCTTCCAATTCTACATACACCAATTGTTTGGCGACGTCTGCCGATGTAATTTCCCACTTAGTTATGATCAAGCAGCACGAGTTAACCACAAGTCTCAAACAGTAACTCAGGTCATTTCCAAGTACAGTTCAGGTACTCGGTATGTCCCTGAAATTCCCCGGAAAGTGGTCCTTTTGGGCTAGCCTGATGAAATGGAGACATGCTCATGCCGTGACGGTCCGATAAAATTATCCGGAAGTAATTGGCCTAAAATTTTTTAACTGTTTGGATCATTTAGGCACAAATTTTGTTTATTTTGCCCACTGCAGTGGCCCCTCGTTTATCTCAGGGTTACGCTCTAAAAATAACCTGCAAAAGGTGGGATCCACAAAGTAGCCAGCTTTATTTTTACAATTATTATAAATGTTTTAATTAGGGATGTGTATTGGTAAAATTTTGGCGATATGATACGTTTCACGATACTGGGGACAATACAATGTATCACGATTGCAATACATTCAGTCAGACGTTATTAGCAATTTTTTTAGACTGAATTTATTGTAGAAATATTCAATAAATAGGCCAAACTGATACTTAACATGTTTAACACTAGGTATCTGAACCATAACAGAAGGATTTACATTTCATTGGTTGAAACATAACCCAGTGCACACTGCTGCCAACTAGCGGTTGGCGTTTGAATTGCACCAAAAGAAATATAATATTGCTGTAAACAATATCACCATATATTGCCATATAGATATTTTCTTACATCCCTAGTTTTAAGGTAGTAAAAACCCTCCTTACACACTTCATACACTTTTCTCTGACTGCCACTAGCATTTTCACACCTTTCTCAACGAGCTGTAAAAGAATAGCATGCAAAATGCCGCTAAGGTAAGAATTGTTTTCAGGTGTGTTTATTAGTTTTTTCTAACTAAAGTGAGTTGCCTGAACGCTTTTATGGGCTACCTGAATGTTTTTCTCACAAAAAAAAAAAACTACGCAATAACACCGAACGCTGATTATATTACAGCCATAGTAGCACCACAAAAACAATAAAACAACCAGACGCTCCGCTCCTGCTCGCTGCTACTACTGTACCTTTTAAAACCAGGAGAGACCCTGGATGTGTACTCTAACAAACACTAATACTGGTCACGTCTAACGCTTTTCCTCCCAGCTGAGGACATTTTTTCCTTTTAGACATAAATTGTTCAACTGTTACCGATGTATATCAGGCTGGCCAGCCATGCCAATGCTTTCTTATGGGAAGCAAAGGGCCCGGTAACGCTCCCATTCAAATAGCCCCTCCTCCTGAGAATTCTAACCAAGCCAATCAGCGCTGAGCAGCGTACGTCACATACCGCGATGCTCAGTTTCTCATTAACAATAAAGATGGCGTCTGAAGCGGAGTTCGCTGCGGCTCTTTCATCTGTTCTAAATGACTTGAACAAGACTTGAGGAAAAGTTTGAAAACTATTGGGAGAAAAAAAAAGAAAATTATTTGGGAAAAGGAAAGGCTAAATAAAGAGTTGACAAAAAAGATTTGTTAGAAAAGAAAAATCTGCAAATGCAACCAAGTGTGGAAATGCAGCGGGCTTGTTAATGTCATTTATTGCATACAAATAGACTCAAGATACACTGACTACCCATTTTCAGGTGATTGTAGGGCTGGATCTTTACTCTTTAAAATGCCAAAGAAGAATTTGTTGGGTTTAAAAACCAGTTTATGGGGATTTTTTTTTTCTTTAAGTGGAAAAATTATGTAGTTAGGTTCCTATTTTTGACTTGATCTCTCTGTGCATCACCCACACACTCATGTTGAATCCAAGGAGTTAATATGAGTGATTCACAGAAATCTCCTTAGCCTTTACAGCATGACACATTTTGGCTGGGAAAAAAATCTAGTCACCTAAACCCACGGAAGTAAAGCAGGACCAAGTGCTGAAAAACGGCGTTCTTTAATCATCTCTTGGTGCTGGAGTCCAATTTTCATGCTAAATGCTTTTGTGTGAAATGATTTCCCATCTCAGAAAATACAAAGCACTTCAAGGTCAACAAAAATGTGTCTGCAACAATAAATGTCAAGAAATAATAACACTTAAATGTATTTATAAAAACCATTTTAATGCATTTGATATAACAGTTTTCACAATTTGAGATCATAAATTAGGAAATAAATTGAAAATAAATAAAATATGTTTTAAAGTGCTTTTTAAAAACGATGAAGACAGAAATGGAGCATAACTACAGAGAAAGGACGACTTTCAAATAAAGCTAAACTTGAATTACTTTTATTCCAGTTGTTTTCTATTTAAAACTTTATTATGAACTTAGGAGAACAGAAGAAAGGTATAGAAGATATTTAAATCAAAGAGGGTTATGGATCTTAGCATCAAGGGTTCAGAAATGCAACTTTCCAGAAATCAATTTGAACAAATTTCAGTTTTTATCCTTTGTCTCCAGATTTCTCTCATGATAATTTTAACTTCCTGTTGTCGGGACAAGGTTTTATCTTCCAGAATAAATTGCTGTTCTGTTGAAGTTTCATTGCAAGCCTGTAACAAAGCACCCACGTCCTCTTTAACCTGACATCTACCTTCCATCTCATCCTGACATGTTTGAAAAGCAGAGTCCAATTATTAGAAAATCTCAACTGAAACATCAAATTTGAAAGAAATTTACAAATTAAACAAGCTAGTTATAAAAATAGCCTTTAAAAGCTTAAATGCTGTAGATTTTTCTCTGCACTGAGTTACACAGATGCTTTTTTGTTTATTTTTTTTGACATCCTTACTCCCATGATAATAGCTCGTCCCTCCAGTTCACCTTTATTTTCCATCCTGTTTCATCCTGGGATGACTAATCTGGTTCGCTTTGCTGTGGCAACCGAGCTCTATTTTAAGGAGGAAATGCATAATTAAAGAGATCTGACCTGAAGGCAGAGAGCAGGAGCCGTACAGCGCATTTCTGCGTGATACACTGGGATATTTTTATATAACAATTAGGATCAATATGATAGAAAATTTAGATTTTATTCAGCTGATTCAATAACTCACTTCTATTTGATTTCTGTAAGCTTTCTTGGTTTATCTGAAGGAAATCGAGTGATGTTTACCCTGAGTGATGGGGTGCATCCTGCTGCTGTGTAACCCAAACACACACACTCGGGCCTTCACACTTAAACACGTGGACTCACACTTGGGAGAAGCATGCTGAGCTATCAAACTGGAGCTAATGAGACACCTATTCGTCCTCCTTGGAGACGGGACGTGTGTCAATCTGCAGGTCTTTTCTTTGAGCCTGTTATCTGTTTTAGAGCAATACTAGTTATTTCCTGACACGTATGCAAGTGTTCTTATGTAAAGTGCCTACAAGATGCTTCAAGGACACACCAAAGCTACTGTGAAGGTTTCTCTGTAGCTTGTTGATTAGATAAGAATATCTCCTCAAGCAGTTATGGATTAATCTGTTTGAGTTTTTCATAAAGATTTGCTTTAATTTTTTTTACCTTCTGTATCTCATTTTTCTTCTTTTTCCATCTTCCCTTTTTCCCTATCCGTGTTTCTCCTCTTCTCCTGCGGCAGGATCTCCGCAGAGCACTCGCCCAAGCTGCAGATCCGAAGTCACAGCTACCTGCGGGCGGTGAGCGAGGTTTCCATCAATAGGAGTCTGGACAGCTTGGACCCGGTGGGGTTGCTGGCCTCGCCTAAATTCCGCTCCCGAAACGAGAGCTACATGAGAGCTATGAGCACCATCAGCCAGGTTTGTGGACATCTATAGGTCCAAAGCCCTTTATCCATCCTTCAAGGTGTGGAACACGGAAATACTATTTTTAAAATCTTATTTCTGACTATAATCGGTCACTCTGAGTATTTCATGCAGGCTAAACATGAAACTAGTCTCCTACACCTATCTCCTGCATTAGTGTCTGATAGAAAATAGACATTGAAATGCTAGGATTTGAAAATCCTCACAGTTGTGTCACACCGTGAATTAGCGTTCATGGACTCACCGATCTTGAGTGATGACGGGGAAGGCTGTTGTTATTTTAACGTCCGGGACTCAGCAAAGGGCATCTCGGCTAGTTTAAGCTAACAAATAGCATAAGCAACTTCACCACACAGCAGAACTCCTCCAGGCTTTTATTATTTGTGGAGATAAAAAAATCTATGTTGATATTCAGTGGTAGAATTTGTTGATGTTATTCAATTTGGGGTGAGATGTGCAAATGTCAGGAAATAAGACTCCAAACCCTGCCGTCTGAAGCTCAGCTCTGATGTGGCTCCCTTCTAGTTCGTGGAATTTCCCCCCTTCCCAAGTACAAACTTCAAGGCATTCTTTCCTACTAGGGACAGCAGTAGCTCAGGAGGTAGATCGGGTTGTCTAGCATTCAGAAGGTTGTAGGTTCAATCCCGGCTCCCGCCAGAGAATGCTGCTGTTGTGTCCTTAGGCAAGACACTTACCTGCCTTGCCTGCTGGTGGTGGTCAGAGGGACCGGTGGCGCCTGTGTTTGGCAGGCCTCGCCTCTGTCAGTGCACCCCAGGGCAGCTGTGGCTACATCGTAGCTCATCACCACCAGTGTGCGAATGGGTGAATGACTGATTGTGATGTGAAGTGCCTTGGGGGGTTGTAGAACCCTAAGAAGGCGCTATACAAATACAGGCTGTTTACCATTTAGAGACCACTGCAATTGTATCGGCAAAAATGAGTGTTCCTCACCATAAACTGAAAGATTGTATTGAGTGTTGTCTTGCAGCGGTGAAAACGAGATCTGTGGTTATTCTTGGGCTCAAATCATCAACTAGGTCACCATTTTTGTGAAGACAGAATACTACGCAAACCCCTTGTCTCCTAATTAGTGTATATGTTTGTGGTTTTCTGCAGCGGAGACATTGATATTTAGATTGGCTAATTAAACAGGAGCACGTGCAAATTCCCCTCCTGCTGGTTTGCTTTTTCTGCCTCAGCATAGTTTATAAAGCAAAAATGAAAGTGTCACCTCAATCTGAGAGATGGGATTATTTTCTGATTCAGTGAAACTGTTCAATCATAAATAGAGAAAGTGAGCTAGCAGCAGCCTGCTTCTGTCATGGTTGCTGTAAAATAAGGTAGACACTTGGGATTTGGATCATTCTTTGCACTGTTTGCAGTGACAGGGAAGCTTTTGCCTGGGGTAATTTGGATGTGTACTTCAATCCAAAGCCCAGAGGCAACACTTTGCTTCACCATCTGAGTGACGGACCCTTGGGACACCCCTTCAAGTTCTGTCGGAGGCCGGTCCTTACAGGAGAATGTCACCGTGGAGCTGGCATTTATTAAAAGAACAGAGGTGTTGCTGTTTTTTAACTCGCGCTCATTTACATGTGTGTTGTCACAGAAAATGGAAAAATCTCAACTTTTCCACTGATTTCTCTGATTATAGTCCCCCTCCACAACAAACACACAAACCCAAAGTCTTATTGCTCCGCTTAAGCTCTTCAAGTACATGTATGGAGCTCGTCTAGCCTCACATAACCCCGTTCCTTAAATCCCACAAATCTGTGGCAAGCTTCCAGAGGGTTTTTCTTTACATATAAAAACTTTTAGTCAAACCAAAACCACGTGTGCTAATGATGTAGCTGGATATCCTCGGGCTATAATGCTAATCCCAGTAGTTCTTTTTTTTACACTTTCTTTTGTCATCTGTGAAAAAAAGAGCTCTTTGAAGTTTTATCAAACAATAATCTACACCCTTCTAATGCTTTTTATTTTCATTCATTCATTCAATTATTTTTCCCAAGTGTGCAATACCATGCAAAGATGATCCAGTCCCGGCACAGCTTCAGCTTTGTCACTGATTGCTGGACAATGGTCTCCAGAATCTGCTGATATAGAGTGGACTCCATGTGTCCCTCAAATTTAACACGATTCCCAGTCCTTGCACTGGCCACACAGCCCGCAGCATGATAGAACCACCGCCATGTTTTACTGTAGGTAGCAGGTGTTGTTCTTGGAATGATGTGTTCTTTTTCCTCCATGCATAGCGCCCCTTGTTATGCCCAAGTATCTCAATTATAGATTGGTCTGTCCAACACCTTATTCTAAAATGAAGCTGGCTTGTCCACATGTGCTTTAGCATAGCTCAAGCAGCTCTGTTTGTGCTGTGGGCGGTGTAAAGGCTTCCTCTGTATCACTCTAGCGTGCAGCATCTCCTTGTGTAAAGTGCGTCTAATGGTTGAACGATGCACAGTGACTCCATCTGTAGAAGATGATGTTGTAGGTCTCTGGCGCTGGTCTGTGGGCGGACTCTGACTCTTCTCACCATTCTTCGCTTCCATTTATCTGAGATTTTTTTTGGTCTGCCGCTTTAAGCCTTAACTTGAACTGTTCCTGTGGCCGTCCATCTCCTCAACATGTTCCTAACTGTGGAAACAGCTGAAATCTCTGTCATAGCTTTCTGTATTCTTTCCCTAAACCATGATGGGGAACAATCTTTGTTTTCAGCTCATGTGAGAGTTGTTTTGAGACCCCATGTTGCTGCTCTTCAGAGAATATTCAAAGAGGAGGGAAAAATACAATTGGCCCACTTAAATACTCTTTCTCATGATGGATTCACCTGCGTACGGAGGTCAAGGGTCACTGAGCTTACCAAACCCCTTTTGAGTTCCAATAATTAGTTCTAAAGGTTTTGGAATAAATAAAATGACAACAGTGTCTAAATTTATGCACCTGCCTAATTTAGCTTAAACAATTATTGCACACTTTCTGTAAATCCTATAAACTTTGCTTTACTTCTCAAACATCACTGTGTGTGTCTCCTATAACACATATTTGACTGACATTTTTATCGTAACAACCAACAATTTATACAGGAAAATCTTGAAGACTAACAAGGCTGCTCAAACGTTTGCATCTCTGTATGTGGACTGAATTTAACCAGATTAAATTAACTCTTGGTGTGAAATTCACCTTTTTTTTTGGACTGCAACCCACAAGTTTAGCTCTGTGTGTTTAAGTTGTAATGATTTTCAACAACATAAAACAGAAATAATTGCTGCTATTAAAAGGAAAAAACTGATTAAATGAAAACACATTTTTAAAGTGTATTTAAAAAAATCATATATATTTTAATCTTTGTAAATATGTATTTGTTTGTGAAAATGCTTGTGTGGATGTTTTGTTTTTGCAGGTGAGCGAGGTGGAGGTAAATGGACAGATTGAGGCGGTGTGCGAGTCTGTCTTCAGTGAGATGGAGTCCCAGGTGGTGGATGCCCTGGACCTGCCCATGTCGGGCTGCTTCCGCATGCGCAGCCACAGCTACGTACGTGCTATAGAGAAAGGCTGCTCACAGGAAGAGGAGGAGGGTGGCGTCACAGCGGGCATCAGGAGGAGCGACTCTCCCCCGCGCACTGCCACCACCGTCCGAACCATCCAGAGCAACACAGGTTGGTGGAAACGTGCTCAACACATGCAGGCTGATGTGCTCGTGACTGTGCATGAACAAACATATTCTATATCTCGTTAGGAATTCATCTGTGTGCAGAAGGTGTGTTGTGATTTTTTTAATTATGCATCAAATGTATAGAATGGAAACCAAGCTGCATTTAGGAAGCTGTTCCTATTGATTGTCAGTGAGTGCTGAAACTGTTTTACATGTTATAACTTCCATAACTCTTATTATTCGTATGACCCAGTTTCCTCATTTATTAGATGAATCCAAAACCACTTTTTTCCCACACAGAGAGCTTATCTGAATTCTAAAGCTTAGTGATGGCTGGATCTTATTTTAGCCCCCTCGTGGGTCTCATGGTCTGGAGAGCTTGACTTTGCACCGACTCCATGCAGTATTGATGCTGAGTGGTGCTGGCAAACAGGACTGAGTGCTACGCTGCAAAATCCAAGCGTCGTTCCGTTACACCACGCGTGTTGAGCCTCCACTGCCTCGTGCACTCCGGCTTTCCCTTCAGCTCTCGTTTAATTATACCAATTAGGCGACAGCGTTTGCCCAAACCTAGAGGACTTCCAGTTGAATGCATTCACTGCAGTTTGTGCCATACTTTTTTCACTTTTAAAAATTGCTTCCTTTGCTGTTTTTATTTAATCGAAATGATCTCTTTCATTACTTATATTTTCCTTATTTCACTTGAAGAAACTGAACAAAATCTGTATTTTTATCATCACATATAATTAGCAGTGTGGGTTCACAATGCAATTAAAGCTAACAGATAATTTGGTTGATTGTTCCGCTGAGTGGAGGTAGATATTGATCTATTGGAGACTGATAAAATAAAGATCCCAGACCTTCGTAGCTCCACCTCGGGGGAAGCAAGAGTTAATGAAGACCATCTATCAGGGGAAGTGTGAGAAATAAAAGCAGGTTTTCAAGCTACACAACACTGGAATACTCTCTTTATTGCCTCTTGTTCCCTTTAAATATATATTTTGTCTACCGTAGCATGAAGACGACATTTTCAAAACATGTCAGATAAAAAGTGCCGCTGTCAGCTGCAGAGTACCTAAGTGAGCGTCCATTTCAGATGCCTTAATTTGTTACATGATGGACAGATTAAGACATGCTGCTAGTGTGCTGGGTGTCATTACACTGCTGTTTCTTGCAATTGAAGACGGTCTCCTGGTTTTTAGCGCTAAAAGAGATTTACCATTGAATTCCTGCAGGGTTTTTAAATTGAAACCGAGACTTCTAATCAGTTGGAACCAAAACACAACCAAACGAGACGTCGGGGATTTGGCTGAGCGATGCTTCACAGGGTGATGTCTGGAGCAGTTCACCACTCTGGAGATAGAGCTCTGCTTCATATTACTGTCATAGTTGTACTGCTGCCCAATTCATCACTTCCTTAAAACTTCACGTCAGAGTCATCAGTCACTGTAATTAATGAACTTCCCGCCAAGACATGCCAAACTGGAAGGCGGCAGTGTTCCAAAAAAACGTTTTTTTGGACGTGCAATAACTAGGTGGTGGACAGTAACCGTCCTTAACGTGCTTTGCTTGTGGTCTGCTGCATAGCGCAGTAACTGAGCTTGTGAAAGTGAGTGAGTGTAAATACAGGAATTTTCAACAGATGACCTGAATGGCTCTTTAGGTTTTGCAGCACTCCTGCGTCTTGTTGACAATCTTATCGATGTAAAATCGTTTGAAAAAGCAAAATAATGTTCAACTCGCAGTTCGAAAACTTGTATCACTGGACGAACAGAGCTATCTTTAAAAAATTGGTCATTTTACATCTACAAGGGTCCAATTAATGCTGCATCTAGGGCAGGTAGGACACTCCAGTCCTAGAGAGCTGCTTTCCAGCACGTTTTAGAGATTTCCCTGCTCCAACACACCTGATTTTAATCAGCAGGTGATTAAAAGGCTTCAACAGACTCTGATGAGCTGCTGACCTGTGTTTAAACACAACACATTCTCACACCCAAAGCGTCCAAAATGGCATTTGTTTCTGATGCGTTGGGAGCCCCAGCGCGTCGGGAGGCGACATGCTGTGCCCGACCGTCGTTTTCTGACTGCTGTGGTAAAACGGCGATTTCACCGAATTATGACCTTTACTCTCTTGCTATTTAACCTTTCCCTCACTCCCATTCTAACCTTAACCCTCTTGCGCATGCAAAACTTTGTTTCTAGTTGTAACGTACATCTCAAATACGGTGAACGAGAAGTTTAGAACGAGAAACTGGGTTAATGTTAGGATGTGCGTTAGGGGAAGGTTAAATAGCAAGAGGTTAGAGGTTAAATGTCGGTTAAATGTGCGTTTTACCGCGGGTGTCGGAAAACGACGCGCTGGGGCACCCAACGCATCGGAAACAAACGCTTGGTCACCCACCGTCATCTTTCAATGCTTCGGGTGTGAGAATGTGTTAAGCAGGGAAACAACTAAGACATGCTGGATAGTGGCTCTCCAGAACCAGGGTACCCTACCCCTGAGCTAGAATATCAGTTTGTTTAAAGTGTTTGTCCGCTTTATGTTTTATTACAATATATACTGCAGTGTAATGACAAGTGTTGAAAACTGGAGCTTTATTCCTAATAGGGGATCAAACCAGTGAACTACCGATTACATACAAACATAGTTCTTCTTAGGCAAGAGACTTTGGTAAAAAGATGTTTCTTCTACCTGCAACAGTTTCACCTTCTTGCCTGAAGCCTTCTTCACGGCTGTCATCTGCTGGAGCGACAATGCGTCTGATATCTGGTATTCCTGGCACTTGTCTTGCCTTTTAAAGCTACAGTGGCAAGTTTGGATATTACATTTGCTTAAAACATTTTTCATGCTTCTTAACAGCATTCTAACATATATAATATAGTTAAACTTCCTTTTTTTTTACTTTTATTGATGTTGAATGTGTTTATGGCTCGATGGGAGCAGCCCTCAATTTCATTGTACCCCGTGCAATGACAATAGAAGTCTATTCTATTTTATTCTATTCTATTCTATTCTAAATGTATTGTGGAGATTTTAAAAAAGCAAACAAAAATAATAATAAAGTAGTTCTTGCATTTGTCTAAATACCTCAGCCAATAGCACCTTCCAGACCGAAAGCTACCATTGGACCACCCGGTTGTCGGTCTTGCTGAATCACCACACTTCCTCACTTTCCTGGGTCCTCCATTCATTATGCGCTCACATATTTAGCAATGGAGCACCACTGGTGTGAGAGGTTCTCCTCTCAATGACTACATTTACATGCAGCCAATATCCGGGTTATGATCGGGTTAAGGTCGGTATTCGGGTTTCTTAGTTGATCAGAATAACCCGTTTACAAGCAGAAATAGAAAGAGTTACCCCTAACTTGCATAACCCGATTTAAATGTTGGGGTAGCGTCAGGACGTATGGACTACGCGTCATTTCCGGCTCTTCTTGTTCCGGTATCCGTGAAAACAACAACATGTTTCCCAGTTCGGAAGAGATAGCGACCACTTTTGTTTGTGCTTTAGTTTCCTCGTCACTCCAAAAGTGTGGTGCTGTGCCGCGACTCGCCATGTTGCTCCCAACTTGTTGTTTACTTCCGGTGTTCTGGCGCATACAAGACGTCTCGCTACTCAAAAGACCAAGATTCCTTGCAAACAGAGCATGCGCAGAACACACGCTTTGATGGGGATATCCCGGTATGCGTTTACACGACCAAACATTCGGGTTAGAAAAGGGTTACCCCAGGTGTAGTAACCGGGTTTTTTAAATCCCGGTTATGAGCATATCCGGGTTATTGGTGGTGTTTACATGGACCTGCGGAACCGGGTTATTGTGAATATTCGGGTTTTAAAAGGGTTACTGGCTGCATGTAAACGCACTCAGTAACGTCAGAGAAGGAGAAATAGCCGGCTGCTACCACTTCAACTTTAGGACAAATTACCAGAGTCCCAAAAATGTCATAACATTACATTAACTGGAAGCGCCATAATTAATTTCTTCACAGAAACTCCTTCACAGCTTTTACGGTTCTGCTGATTGCTGTTGTTCCACGTTTCAGGAGAGGCAGGTCGCACCTCTAAACACACAGAATTCTCCAAATCAGCTGGGAGCGCGGAGTGAGAAGGGAAGATGTTGTTGTGGTAAATATTGCATAACACTTCTGAGGGCTGTTTTCAAGCACCAGTTCCAGAAAACGAAAAAAAAGAACACTTATGGTGTCTGCTACCATTTGTCCCCGTGGCAAACTGCCAAAATATTATATACACACACACACACACACACACACAGCATGAGAAACCCATCAGCATCCGCTCACACTCCTCGCTGCCATGCCACTCCTGCCCATTATTATTGATGATCTGTTTAATCCAAAGGAAGGGGACCAAAGTTCTTTGATCTCTTCTCTTTGAACACGAAGTGGCTACTGTTGCTTGCTCAAACTGGCACACCCACTCCTGCTCAGTCACACACACGTTACTGCAGCACCATACAGACAGGTTCGGCTGAGACGTCAGCTCCATTGGATCGGTTTAACAAAATCTGCTGCAGATCCTCTTTGTAATGCTGGAGAAAATCCATAGTAATCAGTTAACGCGACGACTTTACTGCCACTAAGCCGCGGCTCCTCCACCTCATATCGTCTTCATTTAACGTATTAATCACCTTTTCACCCTGCTACAGCTAAGGAAACTTCTTCATCCTAGCTGCTTTTCCACAGTTATTTGCTTGACTTTCAATAAGAAGAAGCACACAAAGAGATCTGGAAAAAAAAACCTTGTAATTTCTCTCACACTCCCCAACCCTCATCGACCGACCCTCTGCTCATAAATAGCTTTTATTCATCGTCCGATCACAGGTGCTAACTGAAAAGTGTGGCTTTTTGCCCCTCCATCTCGTCTCTATTGTGTTTAGTTAAATGGCTATGATGTTTTTCCCCTCGGCAGAGAGGTGTTGTGCTGAGTAAAGCATTTCTTAATGGTTAAGCATTTGAAGCATGCTCATGATTCAAATTGCTGACGGTCTTGTCAAACACTCGGTGGAGTACAACCTCTTCATTTAGTTTGCCCATTCAGGTCTGGGTGTACTTTATCTGCTTGCATTTCTTCTTTTAGAGCAGCTAAATAAAGACTAATTGCCTGCTGTCTAAATAAATAAAAATAAAGTTAATAAATTATTTTTAAAAATCTAAATTAAGAGAACAGAACACCCAAGAGAAAATATTAACATCAAGAATTTACTTTGTGTACCAGATGTGTTTTTTTTAACAAAGTAACATTAAGCAGTTTCCTGCTCCTCTGCCCTACTGGTTGAAAGTGACATTACAACAGTAAACGACCCTGCTGCAGCCTGCTATAGCTAGTGCTAACAACGAGCTAACATTAGCCAACCAATACTAAAATAACCACAATGTAAAAAGATTCACACTGTTGGACAAAAAATGATTTTACTTAAAAGTCCAGTAGCAACAAATCCAGATCACCATCAGTCCGTGATTCTGTAGCCTCCGTTAGCTCCCTCACATCAATGCTCACTCTGGTTTTAGCTCTTTGCTTCACCTCCAAAGACATTACTCTCTTACTTTTACTTCCAGGCTCCACCATGATGCCAACAGAAGAAAACTAATTTTTTCTTCTTTTTGTGTTTTTTATTGACAAATGGCTAATTGAAAATGCTAACTGCTAGCGTTACAACTAATGTAAGCAACAGCCGTAAAGCACATAAAGGGTGCCCCCTTAGGACGCCTACCCACTCCACAAAGCTATTAAGTGCAATGTTTAGTTAACAGAGGGCTGCAGAGTGGTGTCAAATATGAAACTGGTCAAGTTTCTAACTCAACAGTCACTCAATGTTAAAGTTCTAACTTAAAAAACTATCTATTTTTACTTTAAAAAGCTCAACCCTCTTTATATAAAGATTTGGTGTTAGAGTTCAGCATCAAACATCAATTGGAACTGGAACTAATTTTCATTTTTTCCCTGAATCGTTCAAATGTTTTAGTTCCAATTCTTGGTTTCGATACCCAGTCTGCCGACCAGAAGAAAAAACAAGCCGCTGAGTACCAACGAAGAAGAATCCACTGGAAGTTTTTGACTTACTGCGTTCTAAAGTGCTAAAAATCAGCAGATCATTAAACAGACCTTCTGCAACTCTTAAAAAATAGAATAGAATAGAAAATGCCTTTATTGTCCCACACTAGGGAAAAGTTGGTGTCACGGCAGTAAAAAAGAATGAAAAACAAAGAATTTAAACAAAAAACATATATATATACGAGAAATTCTTAAGATTCGACTGAATTTCCCAGATTTAAGGATTGAAAAAACTTAATATGAGAAAAAACAACTCATTTTGTAATTAGAGAAGAAGAAGAAAATATCTTTTCTATAGCGCCTCTCAAGATGAAAATCACGAGGCGCTTCACAAAAACAAAAAATGTAAAAATATCAAAAAGAATTTAGAATATGGTTAAATTATATTTAAAATTGGCAAAAAAAATAGACAATTGTGATTAAAAAATTTAAAGAAATAGAGAGAGTGAATAGATGAGAGGGAAATCAGTGGATCCTGAGGAAGGTGGAATAGGTGGGGAGAGCAGAATAGAGAGTGGTGAAGAAGGTCATACAAAAGCCAGCTTGAACAAGTGAGTCTTCAGCTGCTTTTTAAAGGAGATCACTGAGTCCACTGATCTCAGGCTCAGGAGGAGAGAGTTCCAGAGTCTGGGGGCCACAGCAGCAAAATATCTGTCACCTTTGGTCTTAAGCCTGGTGCGCTGCACAACCAGTAGGCTTTGATCACTGGACCTCAGGGACCTTCTGGGGGTGTAGGGACTAAGAAGATCACCAATGTAAGATGGTGCTTGTCCATGTAAGGCCCTATAGACCAGAACCAGGATCTTGAAATGAACCCTGAAGTTGACTGGCAGCCAGTGAAGCTGGAGGAGAAGCGGGGTGATGTGGGTGTGTTTGGAGGACTTGGTCAGAAGCCGAGCACAGGCATTCTGAACCACCTGCAGACGGGTCAGGGAGGTTCTGCTCAGACACGTGAAAAGAGAGTTACAGTAGTCTAAGCGTGAGGAGATGAAGGTGTGGATAACTGTCTCAAGTTCAGAGCAGGACAGAATGAGACTCAGCTTTGCAATGTTCCTGAGATGGAAGAAGGAAGAGTGAACAAGAGAACTGACATGAGAATCCAGGGTGAGAGCTGAGTCAAAGGTCACACCAAGATTCCTGACTGAGGCTTTGGTGTGAGAAGCAAGCTGACCAAGAGAGTCTCTGACTTTGGGAACCAGCTTGTCTGGGGCACAGATGAGGATCTCAGTCTTATCTTCATTCAGCTGTAGAAAGCTCCCAACCATCCAGGTTTTGATAGAGTCTAAGCAGGTGTGTAACAGCTGCAGCTTAGACATCTCATGGGGATTAAAGGAGATGTACAGTTGGATGTCATCTGCATAAAGATGGTAGGAGATTCCTTTGAAGGAGCTCAGGATGTGCTGAAGAGGAAGCAGATAGAGGGGGAAGAGCAGAGACCCCAGCACAGAACCTTGTGGGACACCATGGGTAAGGGAGGTGGTTGAGGACCTAAACTTGGAGACGGCCACAGAAAAGGAGTGCTCAGAGAGATAAGAGGAGAACCACTCCAGAGCAGATCCTGATAGGCCTACCCAGTCTCTCAGCCTCTCCAGTAGCAGGTGATGGTCAACAGTGTCCAAGGCTGCAGTCAGGTCCAGAGGACCAGAACAGAACAGTCCCCTGCATCACTGGGTTTGAAGGTCATTAGAGACCCTAAAAAGAGCTGTTTCAGTAGAATGAGCTCTGCGAAAACCTGACTGGAAGCTATCATAGATGTCAAGAGCAGCTGTGAGTTGTTTAGCCACAACCTTTTCCAAGATCTTGGAGATGAACTGAAGTTTAGAGATGGGTCTGAAGCTGCTATGAAGAAAGGCACCAAGACTCGGTTTTTTAAGAAGCGGGTGGATTACAGCGTTCTTAAAGTAAGCAGGGACCTGACCAGAAACCAGAGAAGCATTAATTATAGAGAGCACACTTGGACCGATGGACTGAAAAGCACTTTTAAACAAAGGTGAGGGTAAGATGTCGAGGGGGCATGCAGAGGTCTTCATAGAGTTAACTAGTTTGGTTAACTCAGGCAAAGAAACAGGAGCAAAGCTATCTAGGATGATGGGCCTGGTTGGAGTCGGGAGAGGCACGATGAGGCTGAAGGAGAGATGCTAGATCTAACCTTACTGACTTTGTCCACAAAGAAAGACAGAAAGTTCTCACAGTCTGCAACAGAGTGGATGGAGGCTGTAGGAGAGGCAGGAGAGACGATGCTGCTGATGGTGTTAAACATCAGAGTGTATTCATCTAACTGTAAAAATGTTTCACATTGAACATATTTAACCATTACTTAGAATAGTGAAGGTTTAATCATTTAAAACATACATTTTTAGACAGATTTAGCATATTTGTATCTATTTAGTGTTCTCCCAAAGTCAGTATATTGTGGTTTAGAAAGATGGCGTGTATAAAATGCAACATTAACCTTACAAGAACGATCTTCCTGCAAGGTCTTCAGGCATTTCTGTACTGAAATAACCCTGCACTGGTCTGTATTCCCCCACTCTATTTTTACAGGCCTGTGCAAAAAGCTGAACGAAAAACTGTACAACACTGCCCCCAGGGGCTGAGTATAACACAGCGCTGCACCTCTGCCCTTTCCTACAGTAGCAGCATGAGTGGGTGGATGGAGACGCTACCAGACAGCTTGACCCAATTAACAGCAATCGCTGCCATCGCTGGCACTTTTCCATGAGTCCTTTTCTCTCAGAGAGAGCCTGTGAGAATTAGCATCATCGGATTTCCCAGCGTGCTAAATATAAGTGGCAGGGATACAGACCGATAAAGTCTGATGGAATCAGGATCAAGCGGAGCATTCAACCAAATCTCTCTTCCCCTTTTTTCCACCTCGTGTCACCACCGTCCCACGCAAATATCCAAGAGCCAGTTGTGACATGGCATGGGAAATCTGTTTGTCATGTGTCGGGGGGTTCAAATGCTGTAAAGATGAAGAAAGACGTCCAAGGTGGATTCAGAGCAGGATTACAGGTGAAAAACTCTCTTGACAGAGGGTTTAGCACAGCTTTAAGTGTTGTGAAAATCTGACCTGTGAGTAGTGTTTCTCTGCACCATGCTGCTGGTGTCAGTAAGTGTTAGGATCACTGAGAAGAAACCATCTCCCTGTCATGTCTTTTGGCATGAAGGGATGTGTGCAGGGCAAAGATCAGACTAAATGTAAACATGTAACCTCAAGGTTTGTTTGACAAAAGTGAAACTAAGTTATCACCGAGCTGCTGCCATGAAATCTGGCTGCGAGTTGGTTCTGGAAGTCATTGTTTATACACCATAAAAATGACATAAAATATAGTTTTATGAGTACTTGCATATTACAAAACTGCACTGCTCTTCACTAAGCTACATTAGATCATCAACCAAGCAAAATGTAATCCTGATTGATGAAAGGCCACCCAACACCTCTCGCACCCTGTGGCCTGAGTATTCCACTTGCAACTTCAGACTGGTCGCTCTGTTGGGATAGTTGAGCCTGTTGCTGCAGTCTGGTTCCTGGACGTTTCCTGCATGTGTTAGATCAGGGGTGTCGAACTCAAATTCACACTGGGCCAAAATGAAAAACTGGGACGAAGTTGCGGGCCAAACTCAATATTTTTTTTAAAGTGAGGCTAAATATGCACATTTTCCTTTATGTACAGATCTGAATGGTTGAACCTTTTCATTTGGAAACAAACTTATTTTTGCAGTAACACTGAATGTGGAATAACCAAATCACACATGAGCTAGTCCATTTTAAATAAAGCACACATCAGTGTTTAAATATTTTATTCCTTAAAATCTGCATATATTCAGCATTTCTTATTTTTTATCTTTTTAATCTTTTAAGTGTTTCTATTTTGTGTTTTCTTGTTTATTCTTTAATTTTTACTCGTCTTTGTTGCTCCTGTAATGAATGTGTGACACCAAGCTTTCCCTACTGACGGACAATAAAGGGATTTTCTATTTTATTTCTATTTCTATTCTTCTATCTGTAATCTTTTCTGTTTTAAAGTAGGTGAAATATTTCTCACCTATTAACTTTCATGCTTTGGAGCAGAAAAGGTTAATAAAACCAAAATAATTCAATACCAGTTTTCTCCACTCTGATTTCCTGTGATGCTCACCTGTTCCAGCCAGACCTGCATCTGTGGGGTTTGTCTCTGAGCTGAGGAAGGAGTTCATCATTGAGAAACAGTTGCTCACACAGGTTTGTGCTGCTGGACATGGAAAGCATCTGGACCACGCGGTTGTGTCGGGGAGGGGGATAAAAGGTGCAGCAGCCACAGAGTCAAACTGACCTTGCTAAACTGGAGTTAAATCATCTCGGTCAGGAAGTTGGTCGGTGTGCTTTCTATGTCAGCAGCAAACAGATTACTGAGCTGTTAAAATCCATTTCTGGACTTCAAAGTCAGCTAATTGCTTAGTAAACTCGGCACTGAGCAGGATAAGTGTTTTTAGTTTATCCGAGACAGAGGAGGTAACGCTGCAGATGCTGATGCTAGTAGCATGGACGCTAAAGACTGTAAAGACATACCGTTTTTCTCCTTCAATTCAAGTTTATTTATATTGCGCCAAATCACGACAAGAGTCGTCTCAAGGCACTTCACATAATAAACTTTCCAATCCAGGTCAATTCATTAAGCCAATCAGAAAAAAGTTTCCTGTATAAGGAACCCAGCAAATTGCATCAAGTCACTGACTAGTGTCAGTGACTTTACAACAGTCCTCATACTAAGCAAGCATGCAGCGACAGTGGAGAGGAAAACTCCCTTTTAACAGGAAGAAACCTCCAGAGAATTCTGGCTCAGTATAAGCAGCCATCCTCCACGACTCACTGGGGATCGAGAAGACAGAACACACACACACACACACACCAATGTTTCTATGGTTACATTGTGATTTCTTAGTAAATATTCTATTTGGTGAGAGATAAACTTTATTGTATTTATCCTAGTGAATCTATAATTAAACAGGTAAACTAGCAGTAGCACATTCAATGTCAAGGAAAGTAAAGTGTTATCATCAGGAGAGGGAGAATGATTAAATGGTTAGCAACAGTGTTCAAGACGATGCCCCCTCCATGAGGCTACCACAGCTCAGCAGAACATCACTGTAGCTTCTTCTGTGGAGAAAAACACTTAGAGAAAAAATAAGCATCAACATGTTCCATCTGTTGAAACACCCTTCCTTCTGCATCAAACTTTCTCTACCTGGACATTTTAGGATAATGTGTGGACAGTTATTTTCACTTATTGCATTAATTAAACACGACCTAGAGGCGAGTCACTGCACTGGGAGCGCAATCGCCATGCATAATGTAGTTTCTAGCCAATGTGCGCTTTGAAGCGGCATCCTTATTTTAAGACACTTGAATCTCTCGCGTCTCGCGCCTTGTATCTGACACATGTGGATTAAGGTGTTAAAGAGATGAGCGCACAGCGAGGAGTTAAGCCTGAGTCATGCTTCTCCGTCAGCTCCAAAAGGAAGAGACACGCACGCACAGACGGAGACATTTTGCCCTCATACTTAGTCTCCTGGGAAGTGTTGCAAAGCAATTCCCCGCCAAGACAACAGAGGGCGTAGTGTTGTTCTGTGGTATCCTGTCATGTATCCGGTCCAAGATAGTGTGTTTATATTGCGGGTTTTTTTGTATATAAGAGACTTTTTAACTGACACATTTGTCTCTCATTCTCCTCCACCTCTTCATGCGCTCGCCACCTCTGAACCCACGTTTCCTGTGATTTCCGTCCACAAATGAAACACTTGCTGCGCATCTTTTTACTCCTCCAGTCACGGGGGAATTACGTTTTTTCGCGAGGTATTCTTCAAGCTTCTCCGTGTCTGCCTCTAGTTATCCTCGGCTCTCTTTATGTTTTTGAGGGCGCAATGGTGGCGGTGTATACGGCAGTGGTGCCCTGACCAATCACACGCTTGTGTTCTCCGTCTTGACGGACGGATGTCTAGAAAAGAGAGCTCGACTCCGTCCATCCTTGCGGGGCTCTCCAGCAGGCCCGCAAGGACAGATAATGGCGTTGCGTGTCTCCGCACTGACGCAGAAGCATGACTCAGGCTTTAGTTTCACTTTTGCTTTGGTTACAGACATTTAACGGACACTAGGGGTTGCAAAAAGCTAGCTAAATCTGCCTAGCTCCCCTTTAAAAATCACTGAAGTTTCCGCATCCATTCAAAAAATTCACAAGTAAAAATATGAAACGAATATCTGATAATAGTGTCAGTTCCAGAGCAAGTTATCAAATCATGCAAATAATATGGTTTAATTCAAATCCGTTCCTAAAATTCAACGCATGAGGTGGACTTGTTTTGTTACATGATACTTGTTTGGATGGGTGCATGATCCTGTTAATTCACTGACCAGAATAGTATTTCCATAAAAAGATTTTATTATTTATAAGGAGAGATCAACTGATTTGGGTTTATTCTATTGCTTATACCAATGCTAATTTTTTTGACTGATATTGACATTTTATGCTTTATTTGCACGCTTTAATGTCACTGATAACAACAGGAGGCACACAACATTTATTGACCTGAATCAGTTGTTGAACTTTGAGTTCAAAAACCTCTTAAATGTTAATTTTCTGCTCTGCTCAGTATTAAAATCAAACATTTAAATAGTTTTTTAAATCAATGAACTAACAAAACAGGTAAATAAAAAGAAATATCAAATGACAATAATGTTTTACAGCATATTTGCTAAGCAACTATTTTTCATGAATTTAAATTTACATTTAAGTAAAATTCTGCAGCAGCACTGGGCTGCATTTGTGCCTGACTTTAAATGAACTGTACTAAAGAGGCATACCTGTGATGCCGATATATAAAAAATGATAAATATTGCCTGATATATAGACATTTGCATGTTTCAGGAGTTACTTATTTGTTTTCAGAGAACTTTCAATCAATTACACTCTATAACTTGAATGAGTCATATGTAAAAACATATATTTTATAACTGTAATTGATCAAATTACCGCATTTTATCTTCTCAAGATCAAGAAACTGATATTTTGTGAGGAAAAGCTGTTCTCTGGAATTTTTATCTGTCGTTCATTTTTAATGTCTGAATATATAGAACATAAGTTTTCATAAAAACTGGATATCTGAAAGTTATTATTATTATTATTATTATAATTATTATTATTATTATTATTGTGAACGTGTTTTTTACACCTTCATTTAAGATAATTTGTTTTCTTTGAGTTGAAGGGAAAATCTTGTATTATAAGGAATTTTTTGCGAATGCCCCACCCTGGAGGAGGTGGGGGTCTAGCGCGTGCCACATCCTGACACAAGCTCGTGAACGTGAATCGAGAGGAGTCGTTCTTTGAGCTCAGAACGGAAGTGGAAGTTTCACCGGTTTCATGTCGTTACTTCAGCGTTTTTACAGCGCGCTGGTCAACATGTATGACTACTGGATCTGTCTGCGTGAGTAAAAGCTGCTGTTTTAATCTGTTTGTAAGTGAAGCGCGAGAAATTTCGAGCTGCGCCATGGGGGGGCACAGGCCGGATGTTTGGGTATCCCCCCTTTCAAAATAAAGGCGCATTTTACTTAAAATGTTAAACAACTTCAGTAAAAGCAAAAACTTTGCAGAATTTTAAAGTTTTATATTTTATTCGTGATAGTATTATTAAAGGCTCGTTTTGGTGTTGGAAATTGAAGAAAAGCCGCGTTTCTACTAAAGACACGGCTTTAACAAGTTGTTTAGTTGCATTTTGAAAGGATGAAGCGGAAGTTGTCATTAAGTTTGATCATCTTGATCCCATGTCTTTTTCTTATTCGTGCTTTAAAATACTAAAATTATGTTTTAAAACCAAATTAATATTAATAAAAATCAATAACAGGAAATCATCAGAATTAATAAAATACAATTTATAGATTATGTAGAGTTCAGTATTAATGTTTGGATTTTAACTATTCACAAATTCATGCTTAAAGCTTTTGGTTTGGCAGCAAACGTGTTGACCTAAGTGGAATATATTTTTATTTTACTTTTTGTAATAAGCCTTTTAAATTAAGAGCTTTCTATCTGGTTTATGCTATAAGTTTCTGACTGGATTAGCTTCATGATTTCTGCTCCCTCTCCTGGTTGTCAGGAATTGTTGATCACCTTCCAGCTCCAGGTTTATTTTGGAACATTTCTGTTGGGGGGGTGACAGAAGTGCACCCATAAGCCTTGGCATCTTCTAGATATTTAGGATACACCAAATGTCCCTCTGGAATGTGGCTTCAGGGGTTCATCTCACACTTTTGTGCCTTTTAGAGAAAATGCACAATGTAAAAGCTCCAAGGAAAAGATAAGTGGTGCCACTTACCAGTCCAAGACTTGAGAGGGTCAACGCAGAGATGCTTTAACCCTGCAGCCTGACAGATGAGCAGTCCTAGTTTCCATTCAACCATCTGCCTTTGACTGAGTCATGATGAGTAAGCTTGCCAGCGATGGCGTTTGCTCGCTCAACTATCATCTCTGCCCTCTATTTTAAGAAGAGGCTCAGGAACCATAGCTGAGCACAGCATGCCATGGACTGTCTTGCAGGCGCGCGCGCACACACACACACACACACACACACACACACACACACACACACACACACACACAGCCCTTATGATCCAACTAGGCCACAGCCATGTGGTATTATTTTTCTGCCATGTGAAAGACTGAGCATCCTGAAAATGAATGGAAATTCAGTGCCTCACATGTTGGAATTATAATGGTGAAACTTAATCAGCTCATAGATAAAAACAGAAAAGGTTTATCAGGGAGTTTGACGGCCTTTTATAAAAATAATAATAATCTGCAGATTTAGCTGTCAAAATTAAACTCAAAGTGTTTAAAATGTAGTCAAACTTAAAAAAAATTTAAGCTTTGTGCATTTACACTTTTATTTATTCACCTAAAGGATCATTAGTTTGACTTAATTCAGCTCGTATTTGGTCTTAAATTTGTTTTCTGGGTGGAAAAATTTAGACTTATGAATTTCAGAATTTCAAGATAAGGTTTACTGGATTCAGAAGAGTTTATATACCAAAAGACAAAAAAAAAATGCTGGATAATTACTGTCAGAGTAGCATAAATGAGATCATTTTCTTCTTACTATTCCATCAAGTTTAGTTTTAACTATTTAGTAATAAATCTCTCATAAAATTTGTGAAAATAATTCCAGAAAGCCGCTTTATACTGTTTATTTTTAAAGCAACTTTGTCACCAATAAATAAATTAATCTAACGACAGAGAGCTAGCTTGACAAGAATAAACACAAAAATAAACCCTCCAAATGCAAAAAAATATGCGTTGTAAAATGTTTTAGAGCAGAGAAAGGGAAAATATCTATTTTCTAAAAAAACTTAAATGATCTTAGCTGAAACGCTGTGATGCAGACAATCTTGGTGGGCTCAGTTGTATGTTTATTTGCGAGATTTCAAATTATTCTTTGGAATTTATTTTTAGATGTTTAGAGAATTTAACTTCATATTTTAACAAGACTAACAAAAGTCCTCTTTTATTAGCGCTCACTCAAACTATTTTTTTCTTCCAAATTTAGTTTATTCATAGACGATATATCGGCCGATATTTATCCTCGGTAATGCGATTTAAAGTCGGGCACATCCTCAGGCAGCCCGATGTTGTTGCAGAATTTAATTTAAATGCATTTTTACGTTCACTAATAACATCAGAATAATAAATACTCTAAATAAACTTTATTTATATTTAACACTGAGCAGTGCACAAAGTAAAGATTTAACAGTTACTTAAATTCAGAGTTTAAAAACTGATTCAGCTTCAGAAATTTTGTGCATCAACTGATGTTATTAGTAATGTCTTACCATGAAAATAAGGTGAAAAATGTCACGATCAGCCATGAAAAACAGCTTATAAAAATCGGCATTACTTATATCGGCCATCAACACACCACGTCTCCTACGTATCGGTATCAGCAACAGAAAAATCTCTATCGGTCAACCTCTATTCATAAACACTGTAGTATTAAATGTATATTTTATGAAATAATTAAACATTATTTTTTTATTATTAATTGATATAATTAAGAATATTAAATGTTGCCAATATCAAACTTAATTTTCACAATGAAGCAGATCTTGTGTTGCAGTTCTCGGTCGTTACCACTAGAGGGAGCTACGTTTGTACTAATCCGTGGATCCCTGAAAATAAAGCAACTCACAACTTTAATCTCTGACAGATATTATTACCGTTTATCAGCTGCATCCGTGTGTGCAACAGATAAAGATGGAGGGGGAGATTGTTAGATATTAAAGCCATGAGTCAGGACTGACAGCCGTGCTTTATCTGATGTGAGTTTGCCTCGGAGACCTGAAGATTGAGCAGCATTCAGTCGGTGAGGATGTTGCAGAGGAATCCATCGATCCCTCCTGCCGCGTCTGCTCCATGGTTACACTCAGACACACCTAAAGCACTCTCCTTCCTGCTGCAGTGTTAATTACAGGGGCAGCTAAAGCTCGGTGTTAGCTGCATCTGCCTCTGCATGTGAACTACACCTGTGTGTCAGTGGATCAAAGCTGCCATCATCTAAGGGATATAAATTAAACACCGCTCTCGTGTCATCTGCTTCTGGGATTCTCTTTCACACACACACCTGTGTAATGCTGTCATTCCTGGTGCTTTGAAGGTGCAAGCAGAGGTGCGTTTGACAGGAAACAAGGGGTCGGGTCATGGCATGTGGTGACACATCGGCTGCATGCTCACATGTGGAATAAAATAAACGAAGACGGCAGTCTCAGTTGTGGTTTGCTTCTGTTCTTGCTTCTTTTTTTAGGGTGTGTGAATGCTCATGGGATGGTGTCAAAGCGTTTGTGTGTGGCGTCTCCATTTGCAGCTGCGGGATCAAGCCCGAACTGGGAGTTCGATGTGGGTAAACTGTGATTTGGCTATCTCTCTTCCTGCAGGAGATAAATCCTCGCCATGCTGGTGTGTCAGTAATTACTCCGTCCTGTCACGACTGTCTGAGAATGTGAGCCAGTGGGAACTTGCACTGTCGCTCTCTCATTGACACAAGAGAGAGAAGGGGGGGGAAAACACTCGGCATCTCTTCTGATGCTGCTCAGCGTAGGATGTTCGTCACCAGATAAGTAGAACCAGGACAAAGCCCATCTCCTGCTCATATCTGCTGAAACATTTTTGAAGCACATTTGTCGTTTGCTGACTTGCAGTATGACTCGTTTCACTAGATGTCACCAGAACCACACCTCCATCAAAACCCTACAAAGGTCGACTTTTACATGCAGGCACTTGCTTCATGCTTCTGCAGAGAGCACGCCATCAGTCATGTGTAAATATTTTATTTTTCCATGACTTGGAGTAACGTCCTGCCTGTGCACGCTCACAAACAGAAACAAAGTAAAGAACCCCCCCGTTTTCCCCTTCGTCTTTTAGTGGCTGCTGGGTGTTTGTTTGCTTACGACTTAATTGGCCCCTGCTTGTTAGGGCCTGGAATGCTTTGATTATGGCCATTCAGGGAGGAAGAGCGGCGTTTGGATATCTTTTGACACAGGAAGTGCAATGAAGAGCGTCATTAATTCATCTCGTCCTGCTCTCTGTTTCTGAAGGAAAAGTTAGGAGAGAGAGATAGAGAAGGGGGGCACAGGGAGGAGCTGGATCCTGCAAGTACAAAAACACACTGCAGCTTCCTGTTAAAATATGGAGGTTGGTGGTTTACTTTCAGAGTGGTGAGCAGGCCGACTGGTGCATCAGGTAGGGGCTCCCCCTCTCCTCCCGTTCCTGTGCTTCCTCGCTTCCTGCCGGTGTTTTGGCATCAGAGAGAGCAAAGGAAAAGCAAAGCCCTGAAAGGATTTCCTCGGTGTCGACTGTGGATGATCCTCGTGGCTCCTGCATGCTAAAGCCGGGCAGGGCAGGGCCTGCAAACTCAAAAGCCCCGGGGAATGAAAAACATAAAGAGAGGGAATATAAAGTTAAACCTCCTAAAGGAGGAAGAAAGGAGAGAAAACGTGTTTCTATTCCACGCTACCCTGTTTTCCCCCTCTCTCTCTTTACACATATTGAATGTTGACAGTTAAAATGGTGTGGTTGGGAGCTGACGTTGCTTTCGCTGATCTTGAGGGGAGAGATTATGTTGGAGGAGCTGGGAGGAATGGTGGGCGGCTGTAAGTGGGTGGTTTGGGCCGTGCGGTGTGGGAGGCCAGGCCCCGGCGCAAATTAAAGACTTCTCTGTGAAAGTCCCAGACTCAGCTACAGTAAATGTGTGTGACTGGAGCAAAGTCTGTGTAGCGAGCGGCTGGCGGGGAAGAGACCCGGTCCTCCCCGTTCCCTTTTTTCATTTTTTTCATAAACCAGTCATTAAAAATAAGCCGCAAACTCGCCCCGTGATACGCTCTGAGATAGAAAACAAGCAAAAGAATGCATCTGCTCTTTCTCCTCCCCTTCTTAACGCTTTGCTGCTTCACTAACCAAGTAAAACCGAGAGGATGGAAGGGCAAAGAGGGTGAGGGGGGTGAGGTTTGGTTCAAGAGGACTAGGGTTTTTTTTTAAGTCACCCCTCCCCCGTGTAAAGAGTTGCTCAGGAGTGCGGAGACAGAAAGAAATGAATGGGGAAAGGAATGCAGGAGACAAACGAGGGCTCTCGGCAGGAGAGTGGGAATATCGGATGGAGCCATTGTCCCTCCCCCCCTCCCCCTGCACGGTTCTGCAGGGATGTAAACACACAGGGAGACCGAGGGGGGAGAGAAGGGTAAGAAAAGTCACACCTGAGAGACGGTTTGAGCTTGACCATCTTAACACAAATCCATATTTCTCCCAGTTTGAGTTTTCCTCGCTGCACATTCCTTCGCACATGCACACAGTCCGAGCCTATAGCTGCCGTCTGATCTCCCCCCCCCCCCCCCTCCTTTAACAGGATGTGTAAGGTCAGAGGGTCAGGACTGGAAACCACGAAAAACTACGTGCACCACCATTGCCTGGTTCTGTTTCAAATCTGCCTCCAAGCTTCTCCTTCTCCCCCTCACTTTACTTCCATTTTCCTCCTCCCCTCTTTTTCCGTACTTTCCATCTCCTCCCCCGTCTGCTTCTTATCCCTCCTCTCTCGGGTTGGGGTATATATGTCGATGGGTTAGACGCGGAAGGCCTGACGTTTGGTTTTGGGCCCAGATGGCTTAAGTGTGCCTCTGGCAGCGGATTAGGCAGCCAGTGTCTCCTTTCCCCCTCCGTGTGCGAGCGGTCAGGACAAAGAACGTCAAACGGGGGAAAGCAGGAAGGAATGTGAGAGGGGGGAATGAAAGAAAACTCAGGACTGTGAAACAACACCCGGCACTGATGTTTCACTGCATTCCTCCAAGAGTAAACTCACACGCTTGTAAAAACTTCCAGCCAGCTTTCCGACTGGGTTTTAGTGCCTGTTCGTTTTTTTTAATCAAACTATTACTTTTTCTCTCTTTTCCTGGAGAGATGGCTGCATGCAAACGTTTTTCTCTCCTTTTCTGCAAGCAGATAAAAGAAGTGAACTTTTGACCACATTTATATGTAAATAGCAGCTGCAGCAGGCAGTGATCTTTCATGTAATGACATGACATCGGAGTTGTGTTTCAGCCCTCCAGGCTCAGTTTATATGTGTGGACTCTTGTCTTTTTTTCTTCTTCTATTTTTACCCCTGTTCCTGAGGTTTGTGGTAATGTTTTTCTGAACTTAGCTGCAACAGGCTACAGATCTGGTCGTGTTTTAGCCACACAGCTGTGCCTGGTACTCTCTGAAACCCCTAATCTCAGCATCAAAGTCCCGCCCCTTTTTTCAAAATTGAACAAGTTACATATTCAGAAACTGAAGCCGGCCCAGAAACAGTCCTCTAACAAATAAAGTTTCTTTTAATGACTTACTGGTCTCACCCAGCTTCATGACTCTGTCCTGAGCTATGCTGGACCTGCTGCAGCTGCCTTCAGCGTCACTGCCGACACATCTGATGTGTCACTCCGCGCCGTGAGCCAGTCTGCTCTTACGGTATCAAGTCGGTCTGTGAGCAACGCTCTGTTAAATGAGTGCAGTGAAAGCATGCGTGAGATGTGTGGGTGTGTTAGCTTTAGCGTTTTTGGCTAATCCTCAAGTTTGCGCCCCACAAGGCAGCTGGAATGTACAGGAAGTGAAGGAAACGGCGTGGCAAACTAACTCCTCTGTCCTATCCCCTTTTCGTCTCTACTTTGAGTGACTTGGCTCTCCCCGAGTCCCCTGCAGGCAGGTCTTTTGGCAGAAACAGAAAACTTAATGTGTCTCTTTGAAATTCAGGGATTGTTGGGGTAAAGCTGTTACTAGGGAGAAAGTGGAGACGGCCTTGACAGACGTGCAAGGAAAGCCTTCGAGTGAAGCTATGCAGCAAGCAGCAAATGGAAACAAGTTCACAGAAACACTCAAATGAAATCATTTTCAGTGAACATTAAATACTTATCTGCATAGTAGATTTTTAGCTTTTTTTTTTTTCAAAAATCCCTTGATGTTTTGTTTTCGCCCACATCCCAGTTTGAAATTTGTCTCCTATCTGTTGCTGTTTCCTGACCGACTGACAGGGTGTGCACAACATCAAGCAATAACAGAAGAATGCAGGTAATCAGTCCTCCGGTTTGAACTTGGATCATAAGAAAGTAGGTTAAGTGAAATGACTCGATTGCTTAACCGAAGACAGCTGGCTGCCAGATTTCCCGGCGGCTGACAGTTGTAAACACACTCTTATCTAGCGATTGGGGAGACGCGCGCTTGCTAAAGCAGTTACCTTTTGTTGACACGGATTCCTGCAGCCCCTGAGCACACGGCTTTGTTTGATAGCACCCTCGGTCAGAGGACTCAACCGCTAAGTGCTGATATGCATGTGTGAGTTTATTTTAAAAAGAAAATAGAAGTCAATTAAAATGTAAAAGTTAATGAAGAGTGTTTACCACTCTGCCAGCCCCCTCCCCAACAAGGTCTCACAATGCTAAATACACTCCTTTAAAGGCACTCAGACTGCCACCTTCCTCTTCTGCTCGTGCTTGCACACAGTGAGCTATTGTGTCTGAGATCTCTGGCATCTGGAGAGCAGAAACCCTCTTGGGCGACCTCTGACCTCAGAATGCTGGGAGTTGCAGACTGACATGAAACTCAGAGGGGCTTTTCAGGTGGTGTGGAGGACTTTTAAAGAACTAGAGTAAAAGTTATGGATGGCTTTTTGTTCCTGGAGAATATTAACAGACGTACCATTGCTTCAAGATAAACATTTTTCTGCATATTGCAGCCTTTTTGACTGGAGAAGAACCTGTTTTGTGGTGTTTTGTTAGTGTACACAACAGTAGAGTAATGTCACGCCTTTGAAATTACCTTTTTCCACAGAGCTGGCCTAGCAACACAATAATACCAGAATACTATAGTACTAGCATAAAGCTGGTTGGTAGAGTCAGCTGCACAAAGCCAGAGCTTCAGGGCTCCAAACACGATTAGATATTTATTTTTCAGCTGTTTTCCTCCTGGTGTTTCTGCGAGTCTTCACCCACTCTCCTGCCGGGCATTCCCATTGGCTGGACAAACGTTAGTTTAACTTGTTGGGGTAAACAAACAGCAAATGGAAGCTTTGGAAGAATGCCAGGCCTCTCGATAAAACTTCATGTTGCTCTGTGTCGCCATGGTGACACTATCACAAAGGACTCCAGCTGGCGCTCTCCGTAGGAGCGTGCGTGAGCGTGACAGAAAGAGACACTGATGGACAAATGGACTTATCCCCGTCCCTCCTCCTTTTCTTCTTCAGTCTCGTTCAGCTTTTTCCTCTCTGTTAGCTCCCCCCCCACCACCACCCTTAGAGCGGACCCAAACATGGTGCAGCTGGGCTCAGCTGTCAGCGTTTCATGGATCCCCCCCCTGGCCTTTGTGCCTGTTTGGATGGCAGTGGTTTTGCTCTCGGCCGCCGCACGGGGGAGCTCGCTCCTGTTCGCTCGCCTCTTAAACCGAACCATCTGCTCTTTGAAGTGGCCCATCACAGATCTACAGATTGGAGGCTACAAGGCAGCTGTCTGTTTTCAACCCGTGTCACTGCGACACAAACACGGTGATCAAAATAAAGGAAGCACCGTTTACAGACACACACGTGGAACGCAGTGGTCGGTATTGTCAAAACAAGAGGTGGGCAGCAAGTCTGGTTTTTGTTCTGAGGACTGGAAAAATGAATGGAGGCCGCTTCGTCTCGGGGGAGGGAAGCGGGCTTTCTTTGATGTTATCAAAGCCAGGGGTGGGGAAGAGTGCTCCGCCAAGAAAGAGCTCCTTTTCACACCAACTTGTCGGCATGGGACTCTTGAAGCATTTGTCAAGGAGGGGATTTGGCGGAGGGCCACTAGGATTTTGTCATTCACAAACTCCTCTCCTCTTTGGAATGACAATCCTCACAGCAGGTTGCTCCTACATCCACCGGGGAGACAGATAAAACTCCCCCCAGCCACATTTTCATTAACTTAGGAAGTCATCCATCTTTTTGTGCTGTGTACTAGATGATTCTGCAACACAGGCTACATTAGAGCGTTTTCCCACATTCCCTCTGAAGGGTTTGATGGACTCATGTATCAGATTCCTCCTTCCCTGTGTCCTTGACCGGATGTGTGGGAGTGTAGGGCCGTGCGGCCGTCTTTCATGGCTGCAGGAGGATCAAATCGTTTCCTTATCGTTTGTGTGGAAACTGAACACTTGACCTCTGTCTTATCAGAACCGTTGTTTCCATCTCACTTTAGCCAGGCAGGAACAAATTTGAGGATCTGTTTGTTTTTATCACTGGAAGTGTTTCTCACATAAAACTCCACGGTGTCCCTGGCAAAGGCCGGCTCACTGACAGCAGCTCCTGACAGATGGGGAGCACATCATCGACAGTAAGTCTGTGGTCCTTTTGATGTGGGGAGGTTGAAACATTAAGCTTGGTTTTGTGTGTGTGTGTGTGTGTGTGTGTGTGTGTGTGTGTGTGTGTGTGTGTGTGTGTGTGTGTGTGTGTGTGTGTGTGTGTGTGTGTGTGTGTGTGTGTGTGTGTGTGTGTGTGTGTGTGTGTGTGTGCTTGGGCATGTTCTGACTCTTGGGTGTGTTTACTTAACCTGGCATTTGAAACCCCTGTCATTCTCTAGAGTCTCCGGCTCTCGCTCTGACAGCTAGGTGGGACACTGCGTCGCGTCTCCGGTTTCATATAGTGCTTTATCGAGCGGATGAAAACCCTTTTTAACTCTTCTCTGGGCCTGAGAGGAGCATCAACACACACATGTGGGCATCCGTTGCACACGCACACACACACACACACACACACACACACACACATGCACAGAAATGCTCACGTGACTTTCAGATGACTTCAGGGGATGGATCGTCTGAAAGTGGCTGACATTTCATCCTCCATCGTTAAAAGAGACAGTAGCTCAGCCTTTGTGTGGATGCATGTGTGTTTCTCACCCTTTTCGTTGTTTTTGTACTTTTTGACCTTCGGGATAAGTTCTCTCAATCGTTGCCTGCGAGAAATCGAGGCCCTGGTGCATATTGGCATGCTTAATTGAGTTTCTCTTTTTGGCAGTGTTTCCTGCTCACGTTATGTCTCTAGGTACAACATATGAGATTCATTTTTTAAAGCAAATACAGTAAGCCTTTCTTGTGGCTTGTTGTACCACATGAACAATCTTGTGATCTCATTTCAATGCAGCCACTCTAAATACTTTCCAGCTTGTCAAAACCTGACTGAAGACTTCTCTGGGATCATCCAATCAAGAGCGGAAGTGGGAGGGTGGTTGGATGACAAGTCTGAAGCATGAAGTCAGCCCTCTGTTCACCTCCAGTACCGTTAAGGCCTCTCTGTAGCTGTCAGTGAGGTGGCAACGCCAACGAGTTCCCGCTCTAATAGTTTTAGACTTGGCTCGGGTGCTGGGTGTGGCTGGCAGCAGTTGTCTGCCACGATCTACTGTAGGGTGTTTATCTTTTGTAGGGATTAAAGAGGTTCAGGAAGCTCGCTGTCCTAGTTCTGCTTTAGAGACCGTGACCTAGTTTTGATGACAGCACCAGTCCCGGGAAGGAGATTCCAAGCCATAATGTTGTTAGGAGATGTTTTTTTTGTCTCTCTGAAGACATGCTGTGTTTTTTTTGTCTGTTAGCGTGTTTCTATTGACAGGCTCCTGACTCGGGGTGTGTGAGAGCCTCCATTGTCTGTGCAGGACCTGTGGCTGAAACTTGAGAAGGAGAGAATGCTGACAGAAAGTTTGAGTGTGTTCCTGAGTGCAGCTCTGGTGATATTTGTTTTCAGTGGTTATTTACTCAGAATGTGTTAAGCTCTTCAACTGATTTCCATAGGATCATTTTCCTTCTCTGGTAATTACCCGTGCAAACAAAAGCAAAACTCATAAGCGGGCATGAACATAATCAGGACTATCAAATTGTTTTAGACACCGTGCACGGGGATCTTCTTAACCATGTAGATCAGTATGTAAAGTAGTTAACATCCTAATCCTATTATGCAGCTCTGATTTGGCAAAGTTGGCCCTAATCTACTGTCCATTTGACGCTAACGCCTGGACTTTACATTTCTGGGTGAATACACCCGTCTAATTAGGTGTGTTCTTTTCTTACCCGCATCCGATACGCCAATATAGTCTGATACCAATATAAACCATTATCAAAATATGTGTACCCCCTTCATAAAAAATCCTTTTAGGTAACATGCATCACATATCGCCTATCATGCACCTTTTAACATTATTTGTTTTCTGTACAAAGACGTGACAAGTACTTCAATTTAAGTTAAGCTAGTTGTACCAAACAAACAAAAATAACCTTGGTTCGGTTATATTTTGACATTTTGAGTGAGGGTAGAAGTAACTGAAGAGTTTGATGAACAATATGTGGACGCTATGTAAAATTTGCGTCATTAATAGAGTAAAAATCGATACAGATAATTTCTGATAATCCATTTTGATGCCAGTATCGGTAGATAATACTGGACACTCCCCTCTATAATAAACAATTGCATAAAGTTGAATGCAGTTGACCATTTGGGTAAATACATCAGAAGTGAGTCGAGCCCTCCATATACAGTACATGGTGTAAATCCCTGCTTTAAAGGCGTGCTTGACTGAAAAAAATGTTTATTGTTTTTTCGGTCACTGAGTTTTTCATGCAGACTGAAAATAGTCTCCTACACCTATCTCCTGCATTAGCTGCTGATAGAAAATGGATGGTGAAAATTTCCAATCTTGACTCACGACGGGGAAGACTGTTGTTTTAACGTCCGGGAATCAGCAGAGGAAGTCAGCTAGTTTAAACTAACTGTTAGTAGGGATGGGTACCTTTGACATTTGAATCGATTCTGTACTAATTCCCGGTACCTAGGAATCGATACCGGTACTTAACGGTACCAATTTTCAATACTTTTGAGTGTTTATTATTTTAATTTTCGTTTATAATTAAATATATATTTTTCTCAATATATAACAATATTTGATAAATATCACAATAAATAACATACAACTGTTTGTATTTTAACATCGTCCTTGTAGTTTTATAAGCTGATAATTAAACTGAAGCAAACATCTTTACTGTGAACTAAATTTACTGTGTATCTTCATTCCTTTTGCCGTCCTTTTTCAATTGATTTTTCCTACTGGGAAGTTAGAATTTCCGAGGAGAAAGCAAACGCACCATTAGCTGATAACAATGGTGGCAAGCTAGCATATCAAGCTAGCATTATCTTAAACAGTTTAGCTGCTGGAGCAGATTAAAACGATGATGCCTCACACTTAGATCATTGTCACTGGTTTCATCTTCACCCAATCAGCCGTCGCATTTAGTAAAGTGAAGCCAAACTTTAGAGCGCGTTCATGTTCTTCTAGTCAGAAATTCGGAGTTCCAAGGAGAAAGCTAACGCACCATTAGCGAAACGGAAGCTAACATATCAAGCTAAAGTTATCTTAAACATTTTATTTACCTACCGGAGCAGATTAAGATGAGGATGTCTCACTTAGATCGTTGTCGCTGGTTTCATCATCACCCAGTTACCCATCACATTCAGTGAAGTGGACCCAAGCTTTAGCGTGCGTTCTTTCTACCATGCTGCTCTGTTTACAACACGCTCGCAGCGACTGACGACATAACGCTTTTGCGCATGCGCAGCTGTCTAGGCAAGTTCTCGTTATGAAGGACGGGTACCGAAAAGAGGCACCGTTTCAAATGACGTGAATCGGTGCTCACTCGGTACTGTAGAATTCGGTCAGTACCTTAAAAAGTATCGAATTTGGTACCCATCGCTAACTGTTAGCAATAGCAACACCACCACACAGCAAAAGCTCCTCCATGCTTGTGTTATTTATGAAGATAAAACATCAGCGTTGTAAGTTGGTGGTAGAGTCACATTGCTGTTATCCAGTCTGGGGCAAAATGTCCAACTATCAGGAAACAAGACTCCCTATCTTGCTGTCTGAAGCCCAGTTGTGATGTGGGCAAAATTTAGGTCCCAGAAATGTTGCGTCTGCAGGGTTTCCCCAGCGCTTTATAAGCCTGGCGGCCTGCCAGGCTTTGCTTGCCCACCCGCCAGGCTAAGCTTCATGCCCCGCCCCCCTCCCAGACCCTACCGTGTCCGCTGACACGAACGGCGCAACAAAACTAGAGCCCTCCATCAGCTGATACTGGTGAGAAAAAGCAGCGGAACGTGTGCAAACACCCCACCCCCGCTCTCACAGAGGAGCGCTGCGGGACGGAGTGCATGACCCCCCTCTCCCCGATGGCCTGTGCCTCCAGGCTTAACTCATTTTCTGGGGGAAACCCTGCGTCTGTATATGTTTTCCCCCTAAGAACAACTTTCAAGGCATTCGTTTCTACTAGAGACCACAGCAAATGTATTTATTAAACGAGTAAACCACTCCTTTGACATCCGAAGAGGATAGTCGCCACACCAGATGTTAGAGGAGATAGCAAATTTATAAAAATCTGTGTAAATTAAGCCAAACTTCTGCTTAACTGTGCCCTCTCATTTGAAAATTTGATTTACACACATGCAGCAGTTGTTATTGTCTGGAGAAGTTAGTCATCACGTATGCTGATGATGCTTTGTTGATTGTCATTGATGTTTTTCAGCCTCCTAAAGAAAATATTTTAAAACTTTATGCTTTTTCTGCACAGTGTCCTCATGCATCACCACATACAAAAAGACACCACCCCCAATCCCACCAAGGACCACCCCTTCCAAACCGTTCATATCCATAACGGCCCAAAGTAGTACCGAGTCCGCCCAGGATGCCTACATGGACGGTGGCTCCGGCCAGCGAACAGGCATCAGCTCCCAACCAGGACTATCCAACTCCACAGAAAGCATCGACAGCATGAAGGCTCTGACGGCGGCCATAGAGGCGGCTAACGCTCAGGTGCATGGCCCCGCCAGCCAGCATGTCACCAACAGCACCATCACCTTCACTGCCACCGCCACCACCTCTACCGTCGCACAAGTCACCCCTGAGAGCAAGGCAGAGAGTGAAGTGCTCCGCAAGTGCCTCTCCATCGGGATTCAGGTGTGTGGATAGATCAAAATCCTAAATTAGACTCTGGTTTGAGTTTGACAGTTCCTTTCCTCGGATTAGGTGGACCCAGAGGAAGGAGAGCCAACAGAGGAAGCGTCTAAATTCCAGTCCGTAGGAATTCAGGTGGAAGATGAGAGAAGGTGAGTAGAAACAAAAAGAGAAACTGGATAGGTCTAAAGGGATGGAAGAGTCAGAGAAAGGTTTGTAATGTGCAATAGAAGCTGTTCTCTCCCCTTACCACATTGGGGACTCCTCTAGCAGCTGTCCCCGGATCAAGAAAGGTTGGCGTCTGATTCCCCCTCAACCAGGGGCCCCAAGCGACAGCTGGGCCAGAGGATGTGGTATAGTTAGGAAGGTGGAGAGGGGGCAAGTTGACAGCCATCTGTTGCTCTACGTATTGTGATTCAGACTTTTGAGGCTGTGTTTGTGTATGTTTAGGAGGGAGGAGGGAGACTGAGAAGGAGTGGGTTTTATTGGGCTTGTTTGGCTCAGAGATCTGTCAACTACTTGCTCACAGTTTCGGAAGAAGCAGCCTAGTTTAGACAGCGTTTCATAAAGCAAACCCTCTGATGAGACACAGAGGCGTTTATGACTTCTTTGTCCACTTTTCATTCACTCTTTGAATGCAGCGTCCTTCTGTTCGGTGAGAAAAGCTGACAACTTTAACACCGCAGAACAAGTTTGTTTCTTTTTGTTCTGTAGTCAAGGTGCTGTTTGTTTCTGGAATTCAAAGGAAGATCAGCTTTAATCAAAGGTCACAGGGAGGGCTGAGTCCAGCACTTTAGAACACACACTTGAACAGTGTCCGAGAATGTGAAGGGGATTTCTCAAAGAGGAGGTCTCAACTGATTGACCAAGCTCAGATTTTCATGAGTCGCCAAGCCAAATATTAACTCATCCAGACACCTTCTAGTCTGCTGGGGCTGTGGGTATTAATACAGCACCACAGCCAGTGTGTTTCTTTCTGGTTAATGTTTACAGTAAGCTGGACTGTATTTTTGTTGGTGCGTTCTTGATCGTTTACCTGTTGGCGTGCTTCAGTCATGAATGTGTATTTGTATGCTTCTGGGACTTTTGGATGTGCTGCTCCCTACGTTAGATTTCCAGACTGTGACGATGCCCTCCAGCCTTACTTCCTTCTGTTAATACAGAGCAGCTGCATGACATAATCTCTCCTTGCTATCGGTACCAACAGATGCATTGAAACCAAGACGTTAAGGATATGAACATTCTTTTTTTTTTATTCTCCTCTTTACTTTTTTCTTTTAGACAATGCGTTTATTGTTGAAAAACCTGAAATAATTTTGTAAAACTTATGGCATTAAAACAAGCTCTTAAAAAATGAAATAGTAGGTTTATTTGAACTCATTTTGTCATCCTTTTATCCTTCCCTGTGCACATTTTCTTTCACTTTTTCATGTTGAGTTTTTCCTCGTTTCGGACTTAAACCAACTCCGAAACAGATGCCAGAGAATTGAACTAGATGCCAAAAGTGACAGAATAAGGATGATTTCCTGCTTGGATGAAAGCAGAACATGACTTATTTCTGTTTTTACTTGCCCGTGCATACCGTTCTCATTTTAGTTTCTCCTCTGTCTCAAAAAAGTTATTTTTCTTCTTTAAATGTCGTCTTCCTCGTGTTTTCTGAATCCTGCCTTTTGATATGTCTGCCTGTCTGTCTGGGCTGTGTTTGGCCTTGCCTGCTCACTATTTCTGCAGGAAGTTGTTAGCTGGCTGATAGAAAGCAAGTTGAGGTCATTAGAACTGAACACCTGCTCGCAGGAGTTATTCTTTAACTGCTCTTCACACATACTCTCACACACACACGCACCCACGCACACACACACACACACACGGGGCTGTTGGTATGCACACAATAAACCACACACACATGCCGTTTGATCTATCCAATGCCACTCCCTCGGTGCTGGTCTCTTGTTCACAGCAGAGGAGGGATGAATGGGAGAAAAGAGGAAGTGAAGATGAATGGTTCAGGTGAAGTGTGCGTCCGGAGATGGGCTGAGACGGGCGTGATGGGGGTGTGATCGTTTGAGTGTGTCACGCTGCAGTCAGGTCAAGCTGGCTGTTTTCATGTGGAAAGTTGTGTTTGGGTCAGAGTGCATCCAGCGTGCTGGTATTCAGTTTTTAACTGCAGAGAAAGGCAGGTTTTTGATGCCTAATTGGTTGAGACTCACATTTATTTGCTCTTTAATCTGTTGATTAATGTGTGTAACTACCTAATGAAGAGCTGCGTACTTATGTGCAAAATCTTTGCAATTTAAAGAGCAAGTTAATTGAAAAAATGTTTTTTAACTTATTATTTTTTTAATTGATCTGTCACTCTGAGTTTAACGTGCTGACTGAACGTGAAAATAGTCTTCTTCACCTATGTCCTGCATTAGCTTCTGATAGAAAATAGCCGGAAAAATGCTTGCTTCAGAAAAGCCTGGCAGATCTACGTCTAGGCTGTTGTTGATTTAGCAGATGTAGCGTTATGGATTTATGCTCTTTTATTAAAGAGAAACCATGCTACGTATTAATTCGGAATATTAATTTTAATAAATCAATAACCAAATTTTATATTGTTCAGAAGACTCAAAGGTTGTTTTCATCCATAAACTGCAGATAATATCTGAGTGTCTGTGTTTCAGTTCAATGAGGAAACCAGTTTGACGTTTAAAAGTTTTAATTCTTCAAATTAAACTAATGATTTCGAAATTGACAAACAGGAAATGCAATCAACATTGGTAACTTTGTGGGACAATCTCTTTAACAGTTGATATGCTGTTCTGGCTCAAATAGACCTTCTGATGAATTTATGAAGATTGGGAATGTTGTGATGGTGAGAGTGATATGAGATGGGATGGATGCGTGCATCTGATTTTGCTTCAGGAAGAAACAGGTGTCTGAGTGAAAAGTGATGGTTTGAATAAACTTAGGCTTTTAGTTGGAAAAGATGCATCAAAACGCTAAACACCGTGTTCTGTCTCACCGAATTCTTGTGGACCCTCTTTCGGATCCGGGCCGTGGAGGATGTTGTGGTTCATCCGGATGACACCGACGGCTGACAGGAGACGAGGTGTCGAGCGGACCCGGTCCAGAGTTGCCCTCGGTACACGTTGATGGTAAAGCGTTTTGTCGACGCGCTTTCTTAAGTTAATTCACTCAGAAATCAAAAGACTCAGTAATGAGTCTGCGTTAGAAGTTGCGATTCAGCTATTCTGCCTGGCTTGGCAGAAACAGCGTGAAAGGGGGGAAAGAACGAGCCAGCCGGCTCTGCCCCCCCTTTGGTTTTCAGGTCTGTTCTCTCTCGTTGTCCAACACGAACTCAATCAAAAAACTGAAACTTACCAAAAACCTTTCTCTTCTCAAAGCAAACGTGCGTCATCAAATGTGTCTGGAGTTTACTGTGAGCAGGTGTGTGTGGATGTGTGTGAATGTTTGTGCTTGAGTGTGTGTGAAGGTGTGTGTGTGAAGGTCAGTAACAAACATTCTCAACATTACACAGAGAACGTCTCAGCTAGTAGAAGCTAACCATTAGCAACACCACCACACAGCAGAACTCTTCCAGGCTTGTGTTATTGGTGGAGATAAAACATCCACGTTGCAAAACAAACCGAGTCAGTGGTAGAGTCGTGTTGCTGTCACCCAATCGGATATGAAACATCCAATATCAGGAAATAAAACTCAAAATCCTGCCGTCTGCTTCCACTTTCTCTCCTGGCTGACCTTTACGTCCTCAAACAGGTGCACTGGAGCTTTTTCTTTTTCATTCTTTCGTTTCTACTATTCCACTGCAATTATATTAAACATATAAAGTTGCAAATCAAGCTCCTCCAATCACCTTTCACCTTTCAAACCAATAACTTTATCCCTCTAGCGTCCCGTTTACCACTCTGGTGAGAGGCATGGAGCACAGCTGACTGTGTGTTTATTTAATCTTTGCACATGCGTTTGCTGTTGCGCAAAGTGTGGAGGACTCAATAATGCCTGGCAGGCAATGGCACAGCAACCCAGAGCCAAATACTATGTGGCAGCATCCCAGGTGTGTGAAGGTGTGTGTGCTTTATGCCTGTACTGTGTGATTGTGTACATCAGGCCCACAGCAGGCTTTGTGGTGAGACAGATGTTTGCACACTCTGTTGCCTCTGAATGAGACAGGTGACAAAACACCCACCCACAGAAAAGACCTTCCACTCTACAAAGCCATTCATCACTATCAGCGAAGAGATCGCTGTGATCACGATTTCTATTTTTCCCTCCAGGGAGCACCTTCAGGAATCCTGTGTTCATGTTGTGTTTTCTACCGACTGAAGGGAAGGATTGATACTCAGCTTTGCTCTTTTCATCCTCCTCTAGTTACCGCAGGATGACCCGGTCCAATAGTGTCACCACAGCTGTACAGGCAGACCTGGACGACCCCGCGAACATCCCGGAGCTGCCGCCGCGCCAATATGCCACCATGCCACGCCAGCACTCCCGCGACGCCGCCACCTCCACGGTCAGCATCCAGGGATCAGGGAACCACTACCACGCCTGTGCTGGAGACGAATTCGGAGAGGTGGGCTTTGACCCGTCCATCCTACCACCTCCGGACCCATGGATGGACAGCGCACCTGAGCCAGAGTTGGACGCTCTGGAAGCCGTCAGCCGATCCGTGTGCCCTCGTGACGGACGCTGGTTCCTCAAGCTGCTGCAAGCTGAAACTGAACGCATGGACGGCTGGTGCAGACAGATGGAGCAGGATGAGATGGAGAATGAGCTGCCTGATGAGAGTAAGTTACAGTTGCACAACATTATTAGATAACTTTTATCCTCCGTCCATCCTCTCCTAATTTAGAGAGCACTGGTATTTATGGTATTGGACCACAATAGCTGCTTGTTCCTGTCTCAGGCCCTCTGGCCTCCACAGACATACCGTGCATACTTATCAATAGGCCACTGCTGGCTGCAGCCGCACAAGTGTCTCCTAGTGTCTGTAATGATCTCTCACAGAAACGAGCGTCTCTCCGGGCTTCTTCAAAGCATCTATTGACCCTTTGCACCGACGTCACCTAATCACGCGGGTCCACCATGGTGGACGGCAAAAGCATGTAAACAGTGAGCGACACGAGTTCTAAACAAAGGGAAAAGTAGAGCTCGAAATTGTTTTTGCGATCAAAACAAAAACAAACAACTCCAGCATTCCTTCAGCTAGTTCATGCCCAGTTCAGTTATCAGAAGAAGTAGCGCATCTAGCGGGGGCTCATAGACAGCGGTATGTTAACTAGCTTACCAACGTTAGCTTACATTCTCTCTGCAGCTGTTCACCGATGTAAACATGTTGCTGGCTTTGCCTGAATTCACCCCTCTGGATTTATAACTTTATGTTGTAAACAGCGTTTCACTTTACACCAAAGCTGATTGTTAAAAAGTCCGGATCCCTACCAGCTTCTGTTGCTGGTGGTGTTACCGGGTTCAGCTGCTGCTCTCACACCGGAATTAGAAGATCTCTGAACGCCGACGCTCATATAAATAAATAACGTAATTTTAACACACGTAATCATACATCAGAGCTTTAATATTGTTAATAATTATCTCGCTTTACAGTACAGTGGACGGAGCGCAGCCTCCGTGGTGAAATACCCATCCATCAGGATTATCAATAACTAGTATAAACACATCACATTTATCCCTGTCCCTGTCTTCCTCGTGAAATAAATGAACGTTAATCTTACCCGGTTAAACATGTTCGCTGCAAATCTGAGGGCTGATAGTCCGCTTGATTGATTGATTGATCGCTGCAGTTCATCTTCGTCCTCAGTCTCCATCAAAGTTATTAAAAAGAAAAAACGAGTTGAGTTTACGTCCTCGTCTCTTAGTGCAGCCGACCACGCAGCAAGCTAAAACCATTTTACTGTCAAATCAACTAAATAAAAGCGATAAAAGGCTACGAACTGGCTTGTTTTGACTACCTTCACTGGAGTTTCTACGGATGTAAACAGTCTTTTTGCCGTCCATCATGGCGAAGGGGGCGGTCACATGAGTGGCGTGGCGTCACGTACAAAGGGTCAATATGATCTTGAAACAAGCGTTTTTCATCTGCCACACGTTAAGCAAGCCCCCAGCAGTCCTTTCTGATTAATGTCTTTCTACCTGTCCTCAACTGTGCAGCTGATTGCATGCTTGTGCAGTTAGTGTTTTGGTTCCAGGCAAAAGATTATCACACAAAACACAGAGAAGGAAGGAGAGTGTCTCAAGGTTATGTTTTCTCAGATCCCATGCCACCAGCCGCAGACACATACACACACGCACACACATCCTGAGGGGGCTGAAGACTTGCTGCAGATTCATGACTCCCCCTCGCAGTTTCTGATTCCACAGGCTTCACATGGTGTGTTGCACATGTCTGCAGTTGTTTTCCGTAGGGATACACAAATCAGTCATTCCTACCAGTAGAATCAGGTAACACCCTCCGTCATCCCCTGTCTAAAACGTCAGCCCATAGAAGTAATTATGCAACATTCTCACAAAAGCCACACATAAACAAATGCTGTAAATCTGGCGTTTTATTTTGCATGATCAATAATTTCCTGTTTTGAAGAGAAAGAATAAAAATTCAGTGAATATTCTTCTTCCTTGAGTGATTTCTGTTGCTTAAAAACAAACTGAAATGCCTCCCCTTTTTTTTGCTACATCGCTAATGCACCTCCCTCTGGCGCAGCAAGGCTGCATTATGCAGCTCTGTGAGTAATTGCATTGTTGAACTTGCGCGTGTGTGTGTATGTGTGTGTGCACACGCATGTGCGTCTGTGTCTTTCTGCAGTCCTGGGGAAGATCCGCAGTGCAGTGGGGAGCGCCCAGCTGCTGATGTCCCAGAAGTTCCAGCAGTTCCGAGAGCTGTGTGAGGAGAATCTGGTATGTGTCACCTCATCCTCTGCATGCGCCCCCCCAACCCTCCCCTCCCCCCTTCGTAACGCTGACATCATCCTGCACAAATCATGCTGACAGGCCAGGCTCGCAGTCATCTACTGTGCATCTAGTGTAGACATCATATTTTTTGCCATCTTTCAAAAATAATCACATTGAGTGAAAGCAGGTGGTCTACAGACCTTGAAATTCAGATACTAATATAAATAAATGTAAATACAACATTCTAGTCATGTTCCATAACAATAAAGGCTTTCTGAGACATTTATTGGAAAATGGACCATATAGTAAGCTAAAGCCATTATCTCACTGGGCTGCAACTGTTGGCAACAAAATGTGATCAGCCTCCATCAGGGTTCTCGCTTTTCTCTTGTGTCACTAGGATTGTGAACATGTTTGAAAACAACAGATCGTCTCGTAAATAGCAGAGTGTTTGTGCACTTCTGGAATCCTTTGCATATTAGTGTCTTCTTTGGAAAGAAGCGTTAAATGCTAAACATGAGCCATACGATCTGGCCATAGACGAAACCTTTCGTAGAAGTGTTGTACTGATCCTGACTGAATGTTTGCATATTTTCTCCTAGTTTTGTTTAACTTACAGCCCGTTTCCACTATCGGCTGTTCCAGTCGTTTTACCGGAACTTAGAGGTAAGCGAATGTCTCTATTTCACTGGGGCGGGCCTGAAAGGACCTTTTTTTAAGCCACTTCAGGAACCAAAGGAGTACCTAAACTCGGGTATTCACTCGGCAATGACCCGGTAGATTTGCTGAGCCAGACTTGTGGATTAACCTATTCTGATTGGTTGTAACTCAGTAGGAAATGACATCAGCAAACAACCTGTGTTTGTAAAATTGGAAGAGTTGCTGGTAAACTAGAATGGAAGGGAAAGAAAATAAGCAGTATTGACACTGCTTTAAACTCTCAACACCAAACAAATATGACAGAAATCCCTCCACGACGCCACTTTCTGTTCTCACACACCATGGCGCTTCTTTTGAGAATCAAACACTGCGTTTTACGTCAAACAGCTGCTCTTACCAGCCCCATTACGGCATACTTTGAAAGAATAAAACTGGTAATGTTATTAAAGTTGTTACAACGAATCTGCCAACAAGCTAGGGTTTGAATGCAAACATGGTCACAGAACACTCACTCCTCCCCTGGGATATCTTACCTGAGAAGCTTCTACCAGAACCGGAAACCTACGATGTTGGAGTAAACAAGATAGTGCTAATCCCCAATCGCCATTTTCTAGGTCCAAACATCTTTTGTTGTCCATGACTTCAAATGCTGTTTTTCATCTGGGACTCTGGTAGTTTGTCCTAACATTGGTGGCAGCCGGCTGTTTGTCCTTCTGTGGTATTATTCAGTGGAGAACCTCTCACACCAGTGGTGTTTGGTTGCTAAATATGTGAGTGTGTAATGAGTGGAGGACTCAGGGAAGTGCGGCGGTTTGGCGAGACCGACAATCCTGTGGTCCAATAGTTGCTTTTGAAATGGTCCGAAAAAGGTTATTGACAGCGGCTTTTAGACAAATGTGAGAGAACCAATTTATTCATTTTTCCATTTATTTTTAGTGTCCACAACAAATTTGCCATTGTAGCTTTAATGTTTGTAGAAGCTTTTTGGTGCTGATATGCTGAAGTTTTATCAATGTCCTGAAAAGACCGATTTTGCATGGAGACGCAGCAGCTGAGAGGACCAAGCAGTCGTATCTCCCGTTCACTCAGAACTAAAGTGGAAACAGGGCTGAACAGTCACGACCCAGTGAGATGTTGGTTTCCATCAATACCAGCAGGACCGAGGGCTGCTTTACGAAACAAACAAATGCTAATGTTTGAAAATCTAAACCCTGTGTCACATAAAATTCAGACAATCCACCAATCAAAAATGTCCCAAAGTGATTTATTAAGCATATAAACAACATGTGTTTGTATGCTTGTGTTCATATATCAGAACCCAAATGCGCACCCACGGCCCATCTCCCAGGACCTGGCTGGTTTCTGGGACATGCTCCAGCTGTCCATCGAGAACATTAGCCTGAAGTTTGATGAACTCCACCAACTCAAAGCCAACAACTGGAAACCTCTGACTCCCCCAGAGATTCAGGTGCAGACACTCATGGCAAAAATGAACTTCACAAAACTCATTTCAAATGTCAAATTTTACTTAGTATTAACTTGGAATGCTTTGATAACCTGCATGCATTCTGCTGTCATTACGGTTTAGCTTGAACCATGAAGTCCATAGCTGAGCTTCGTTGTAGCATGCAGACATGTGTTGCATATGCCATGTTGCCTGCCTGACGCCGCTACTTGTGTTGTGTGTTTTTGTTCTGTCTTGTTGACAGTGAGCTGCTTTAAAGAAGCTACTCTACTGCCATGCACCGTTGGGGCCTGTCCATCTCCAATGGTCTTTTACCTCACGCAATGGCCACCATCGTGCTCTCTTACCCACATAGGTGGCTGCCACTGTGAACCATAACTTCATGAAATTGCATGCTCTCACGTTAGCCGCCAACCGCTATCTCTAACATCCATTCAAACTGGATTAGCACCGCCGCTCGTCATTGTGTTTAGCTGGAGGAGTCAGTGGTCCATCTTTAAGACTATTTATCATCCCTATCCAGGAGAGAAGGATGCCCCCTCCTGTCCCAAAGAAGCCCCTGAAGGGCCACCCACTTCTGGCTAGGGACCGCTCTCTGGAGAGCTCTGAGCGCCAGCGTCTGGAGGCTCGCAAACGCCTGCTAGCTGCCAAACGGGCCGCGTCAGTGCGGCAGAGCTCTGCTACCGAAAATGCAGACAGTATCGAGATCTATATTCCCGAGGCACAGACCAGACTCTGAACATAAACACGTGTTCTCCATAAACACAGTAATAGCACTGATCTATGAGGCTAGGGTGCTAACAGAATCGTCTTTTTTGCTCATCACTGTGGGATAATCCACCCTTGATGCTGTCTGAAAAAGTAATGTACCCTACAGTATTTATTTAGTTATTTATATCCCAATTTCCTTCTCTCAGCATTAATGTAGCAAACCCTGATTCTCTTTGTACATCCGCCGGTTCTTCACTCCTAAAAGTATAGCTAACAAACCATGGTGTAAGTGACTTAATGTAAGGAAATCAGGATTTAGTCCTAAACGAAATAAAAAATTAGGTCAAACGTTACAGCAAAGGGGTTAAAACTGCTGTTTCAGTCTTGTCTGTTGCAACTTCAGGAGTCCGACCCTACAGGGAAGGGTTTTCTTGTGAGGCAGAGAGGAAAACGTTGGCCTCTGCCAAGAACGAAAATCGCTGAACAGATCCCTGTTTGAAGGAGCCACAAACTTAATCCGTGTGTGTGTGTGTGAGCGTGAACAGAGTGTGTGTCTTCATCCAGATTTCAAAAGTGCTTCCTATTTTTCTAGAGACTCCAAGGGTCTTGGAGGTAACTGACCATTAAAAGTAGCAGTATACACAAACTGTAAACAAACCAGCCATCCCGACTCATTTTAAACATGTTTGTATAAAGGACATAGAGTAGAGACACGACTCCCATGCTGACACTTATTTTTGTGCTTTTTAACACCTAACCAGTGTTGTGTTCACATTCATCTGTAACAGACTAAGCTAAAATACTGATATTTGGTACAATAACGTAGTTGTATTCTATTTTATTATGTCTTTTTTAGCCAAGAAGGGTTTCTTGGTAGTACTGAGACTACAAAACCAAGAAAAGGAACTATTTCTCCTCCTCACTGTGTGTGCACTATTTCTGCCTCCAAATCAAGCAATTACTGAAGGTCATCCAGAAAAGAAAGTCCTCTTTCTAATATTTTGTATTTTTATTTATTTTTGATTTGGGAGAGAAATGACTGTTTATTGACATTGTGATTATTATTATGATATAATTATTATTATTATTATGCACTGATAATAAGGCCCTTAAACTGTGTCTGTGTTTTTATTTATGGGTTCCTCTGCATGACAGGCAACCTTTGATTTATCTTGTCTGTTTCAGTGATCAGCCTTAATTTCAAATGAGATAGTCGAGCACAACAGCAGTCTCAGGGGAAGAGGCATGTTGAGTGTGTGTTTATGTGAGAATGTGTGATTTCATGTGTTTGTGTGTGTGTGTGTGAGACCCACAGCTTTGTGTCTTGTTGTATATAATCCCTGGCATCAGGATAGGCCATGATTATTAATGATAAAAACCACCTTTCTAACTTTCTTCAGTGTAACAAGGTATTTCTGTCAGCTGCTTGAATGTGGAGACAATCCTGATTTAATCTTATTTATGCCCACGTTAGTTGTCGATAACAAAGTAGCAGGAATTTTGGTGCGTAGTTGTGTTCTCGGTTAAAATCCGATAAAGTTTGTGCCATGCGATGGGCAAAGATGTGATTGTCCTGCTGTTTGTCCTCCTTAAATAGCTAACTGACATTTTCCAAGAGCTTAAGAGGGAAGTTATGATGTACGTTTTGTATTTTATTGAAATTTTAGAAGATTTATATAAAAAGCTATGTAACTTGATGCCATTCTATGTCGATGGTGTGCATTTTTACTTTGAAACTTCACTCAATTGTCTGTATTGATTCCTTATTTATGTTTATTATATTAACATATCAATATGATACTCCTAATATAGCAGGGAGTTAGAAGCCAGAATGTGGAATTCTGATGCTTGTGATGTAGTTACACTTAAAGAGGAAAAACACTCAAATATTTGTACATAAATGAATGTTTCCCTATGTAAATGTAAACTGAAACACAGACGGCATATTAAGCAGATATACATTTTGTAATTAACGTTATTACACAGTTGATGTTACGGCACGTGTATGAGCTCTTATCAGCATTAAAAAAAGGAAAATTGCCATTTATTTGTTGTGTTAATTTCTTTCCTGTCTTCACATGTGTTTTCAATTGGAATTTAATTAAAAAGATTAGTAGGCTGTTTTAAGGCGGTCCCCCTTCCGCAGGGGCAGGTCCCCCGTAATTAGACGGCTCTTTTTTGGCCCTGGCTCAGTCCCTACTCTCCTGCACACACAGCTTCTGGTGGTGATTTGTCATTCACACATCGAGTCATGCTGAGAGAAGGCACGTCGAATTATGGTTTTAAAGGGGTGTGCGGTGGCGATGCAATGGATGTTGCGTTTGTGCACAACCTCATCCTGAGTCAGTCTGCTCGTTTTATGGTCTACCATGGTGGGCTGCCAACTACCTACTGTGTGCCTGGAAGGTCTGTTTAAAACCCCTTCCTGTTTTTTTGTTTTTTTACTGATTACATCACTCAGCCTCAAACCACAAGCTGTCACTTTTGACAGGAAGGAGGAAAATTAGGACAGTGAAAAGCTTTTGTGACCATTTGCTAATGCCTGACAGGGACTGACGTTTAGGAAAGAAATCTGGACAAAAAAACATAAGAGCTCTTACTTCAACTTCTTTGCCTTCAAGTTTTTTAATAAACATTTCAAAATAAAAGCATCAGTCAGCTCTTTACTTTGAACAATAATACTAAAATATTCATTTGTGTTGGCTATTTATGCCACTATAGTTTGGCCTAGTGGTATTTCATTTCTTTTATTCTTAGTTATACAACACAAATACCAGTTTCTACTGTATGTATAAAAAAAGAGTATTTCAGCTGTTTTCAGAAGAAGCATTTTTTATATAGCACTTAAGATAAAAACTCAAAAGAACAAAATCATTTATTTTAAAGTATATAACTCATTTTTAAAAAATCTTAACAATTGAGGAAATAGAAAAAACATAAAATTAGGACACAAAAGAATAAGAAAAAAGTAATAAATTTCACATCTGGCCCAAACGTATTGTTGCTTATTTATTCAAATAATACAAAATAATTTATTGACTAACTTTGTTGTTAGTTAAGAAAAAAAATATTAAATTTGGGAGAAAAACGAGAAAAACAATTTGCAAATGAAGCCTCGGGTCCTGCTGTGGTCGGTGAGGAAACCTTTAGAACAGCAACAGGAGCAGAATGAAACATCTGTCTGCTTTGTCTTCAACCTCTGCTGTGAGCCATTGAGATGCATCACCCCCTGCCAGCGTAAAACTGTTGACGTCTGCTGTTTGCCCGTGTTAATTTATGCAGGATTATGCTAATTTATCAGAAGCTGCAGTAGAAACCTCTCACACCCAGGAAGGCCTCGTGTAAATGCCTTGCTGAAAGAGTTGTCGTATTCCGGTTATTCTTTTATTTACCAAATGTTCGAAGTCCTGAGAGAATAAATGACAAATGACCTGCACTTGTATAGCAGCTTTCAGAGTCAGAAGACTCCAAAGCTCTTTGCACTACAGTGAATCATGCATCCATTAATACCCATTCACACTCTGACCGATGTGTGAAATCTTCAAAATTTTGTGGGATTTGCAATAAATACTGCAAGTGTAAATTTATAAACAGCAATTACGGAGTAATCGCCCTTTCCGGAAGTACATAGGATTCTTTAGAAATCCGTGAATGTCTTACCCTATCGAAAATTTACGATTCTGAAATATATGTCTATATTAGGTATTTGGAGATAAAAATTGCCGGTTGCAGGGACCGAATCCAAAATGTTGCCAAAGGGTTGTTAAGATTTCGGTGGGAACAGGCGTCTTCTTGACCAAATCTACGACCACCACCACTCCCTCCAACTGCCGCTGTACAGGTAGTTATTGTCCATTTTTATTAGAGGTGAACTGATTAATATATTGTGATATTGATTTGAGGCCACATCACCCAGCCCTAATGTAGGCAATACGTAATTTTTTTTTGCCAAGTCCGCTTCCCGTCCCGTGGTCTCGTGCAATATAAATCGAGCTAGCTTGGCATTAGCCAATAGCGTTAAACATTCACTTACGTACAGATGTCACTCACAGGGCATGCATGCGTACTTGCAGGAGACATATTTAATGAAAAAAATGATGTAGGATAATTGTAAAACCATGTGTTTTAGTTTTTTGGCAAACAAAAGGTGTTTCCACCTGTAATCACGCAAGTTGGCAGAGGGGCTTTTGGTGCAGTACATTTTTCCCGTCTCTAGATGGTGCCCTCTGAGAAAAAACTCTGGATTCCTGCTTTAGGTAATCGGAGTATAGAAAAGGTGATTCACGATGAGATGTAGAAAAAACAAAACTTTATTTGAATCCCATGTGACCCCTACTTGCCACAAACATTGCACAGTATGAAAAGAAATCACATCATTGGGCATCGTGTCATCGACTATACACGAAATCCTATTAAACATAAAAATGCTTGTTTTCTTTTTTTTGGTGATTTCAAAAAAGGCTATCTTTGTAAGGTCGCAAAACATCAAATATAAAACAAAGAACATCTGTAGTGTTGCTTTCCAGTCCACTGGCCATTGGGTTTCTCACTGAGTGATGGGACGAACTTGCTACATCTGAAATATCCCTTGGTATAAAAACAAAAGTAGTAAAAACAAACGCTTTTTCTTTTTAAAACAGCTAATTACAAAACCCAAAGCTAAACTCATGAAGACACTTTAACTACAGTAGTGAGTATGTATTTCTTCTGATACTGAAGTATGTTTAAGACACTGAGATGACCTTCCTCTGCCTTTACTGTGCAAACGAACGAGGCAGACTAATCAGATCTCTGAAATGTTAAACCGTAAACAAGTTGGTGCCGCGACCCGTCTGCACTACTGCTCTAACTTTCTAAAGTGAAAAACATACAGACAGGCAGCATTTCTTTGATAACATTTTTGGTCCCTGTGTGCAAATAAAATACACATGTAGATACATACGCATGTATATGAAATGACTAAACTTACAGCCAAGGCACCTCGATACAGTTTTTTTCTTTAAAAAACATCCTCGTCATAGTGACTGGTATACCAAAAATAGAAATGATCAGGCGTTCGTGTGGATTTATTCTCTGGTTCGTGCAGACGAGTCACTGAAGTCCCATAGTCTCACCCCTCCCCTCTGTTTAGGAGACCAGCTGCTTGGCCTGCAGCTCCATCTCCGCAGCCCGTTTCAGGGCCACATCCACCAGGAGCTGGAAGCCGCTGAAGTCCTGTGTGAGGTCTGGAGGAGTTGGGGGAGGGGTGTTAAACAGCCCACTGCGGGGGCTCAGGTTGCCCTCCATGCTGGTGCTGCTGAGGATGGTGGTGGTTGTGAGCGGCTGGTTGCCGTGCCCTTCATCCCGGCACCTGAGAAGTGCCTGAGCCTGCACGGACAGCAACAGCTCGGCTGCCCTGTCACAGTTCATCCCGGGCACCGATGCATGCGGGGCCATCGGGTTGGCGTGCATCGCCGTGGTGACAGTAGTGTGACAGATGACAGACGGCCGATTCGGAATGACACCAGCAGCGGGGGAAGAGGACGTCGAAGAGGGCAGGGAGGGGGACTTCCTCAGGACACCGGGCATGGTGGGGTCGAAACTCGAAGGGTGGAGGATCCGTTTGTCGCAGCTCTCCTCCGAGCCCGATGCGGCACCGCTGTGCTTCGGGGACTGGGAGCTGTCGGAGAAGCTGTCCCCGCTCTTGCTACCTTTCCTGGAGATGGTGAACTGGTTGGGGTCTTTGCCGTCTTTTCTTAACATCTCCGGGAGAAGTCGCCGCCGGGCATTAATGAACCAGTTGCACACCTGGGAAAAAGAAAACCCATGCTGTTAAAACACCATCAAATCTGTTGGCAGACACATCACCAAAATAAAAGAACGCATTTTAAAGCCTTTGCTTTCATTCCTGTAAATAAAAAGCTCTGAGCAAGAAGCAATCTCCTTTGTTGCAGCACTAATGACGGTCGTCTCCCATCTTTCTTTCCTTGCTCCTCCAGGCTAGTCGTAACTGGCTCAGGGAGGCCTGTAACTCTAACTATGTAAATGACTCTGCATTGTTCCCAGACAGCTGGGATGGAACGGGGCTGGAGGGAGGGAAATTCCTGTCCAAGTGTTTCAGCCAAACCCACAGCTCTCAGGGAGTGAGTTTACTCACGTCGTCTCATACACTTTTGTGTGCGTTGCAACACCCGAGCTGGCTCAGATGACCTTCAATTCACTGTTGACGTGTTTTGCTTGCCGTCTTGACAGGAAATGACTCAGTCAAGCTCACACTTGTTTCCCTTTGAGTTTTTCTTTTCTTTACAGAGGTTTGTTTTTATTCTTGTGGTTTGCTGGCGATTAAAGCTCAGGCAATCACGATGTTTGTGTCAAACGTCATACCTGCAACGTGGAGAGCTGAGTCTGCTTGGAGAGGAGAGCTTTCTCCTGCTCGGAGGGGTAAGCGTTGTAGCGGTGCTCGTACAGCCAGTCTCGGAGGATCTGGACCGACTCTTTGGGCAGGTTCCCTCTCCGTTTCCTCTTCCCATTGCTCCCGCCACTTGAAGACAGATCCAGAGGGGCATCCACGCTGTCCTCGTCGTCGGTCTCGCTCCCTGACAGCATAGTCAAACCTGCATGGTAAAGGGGAAAGCGCGTTAAGAAGATCTTCTTGGTGTTGTCAAAGTCTCACGCAGGCCGTCTGGGAGGCAGCTGAGGTGTCAGAAGCAAGCTGTCAGGTTCAGCCATGTGATTCATATACGGAGCTGAGGAGGAGGAAGGAACGGAGGGAAAGGAAGGCGTACGTCACAAAGGCTCGTCTGAGGCCGTGTCAGTTATAAAGCCTGCCTCAGCCAGACTGAAAACCGATGAGATTTTGTTTAGGAACAACAGATTAAAGAGCAGCTTCAACTGGTTTGGATTTAATCAAAGTGATCAAACAAGGCCTTTGCATTGGTTTAAACAGAGTAACTCTAATGACACCCCACAGGCTCACACACCCTGTTTTAATCCTACTTTTTCCTGTCATCGGACATGTGCGCTGCACGATCCGAAATATTAATAAGAAATCTGGATCGTTAGGAGACTTTTGGCTGCTCAATGAAACTTCCAAGTCATTCTTTTGGAGCAATAGCCAAACAAGTTGCCATGACGGCAACCAAAAAGCTCAAACTGGTCCCAAAACAATACAAAAACAGAAACATTTGACCCTGTGATCTAAGAAATCTGGATTTAATGAGACTTTGGCCCAACTTTTTGGTCGTTATTTATAGTTTAAGACCAAAAATCATCCATCCCGGTTTAAATGCGTCAAAATAATCACTAAAAATGACATTTATGTGCAGATAAAAGAAGTGTGCACTTGAACAATGTAGTGGGAAAGGAGTATGAAAGTTCCCAACAGGATGAGGTAATTACGTATGGGGCAGGGGAAGGGGGAGGGGAGACCTGTTGCAAATCAGCGTCTCCAGACTAAACAAAAGAACCCAGGGCTGCGTGCTTCTTTGTATGCTCTTCAAAAAGTTTCCAAGCGCAAAAAAGCGAATTTTGCGTCAACTGAAACATTGGAAGTGAGCGGAAAGCGCAAAAAAGTGTCCGAACAGCACGAAGGAGCTGGCTTTGAAAGTTTAAAAGAACTTGTGAGCGGGTTTCTATTGTGTGTGCGTAAACGCGCTGCACCACGAGGTCCATGAACAACAGCAACTTAACACAATGAGGTCAGGGTGAATATTAGCCTACTTTTAGGTTTCTGTCGCATTTAAACGACCCGAGCTTGTTTGCGTTCGTATTAAACACCAAAAAGATGCAGAAAAGTCTCGTTTGACGCATTAAAATGTAAAAAACGCACAAACTCTTGAACGTGTCGCCCACCTTTTGAAGTAAAGCAAAAATGTGTCAGTTTGTCACGAATTCAGTGCCCCTTAATCGGGATTTTCAAAGTAAAACGAGCATATTTTGCTCACTGAAGCGATTTTATTCGCTTTAAAGTTCGCTAAATTGCAACTTGACCGAGAAAAAAGATGAAAATCATCTGTGTGCGTTTACCAGACGAATGAAATGTATAATAAATGAGGTGGTTTTGAAGCGAAAGGTGAAAAAGAGCCAGATCGAGGGTTGACAACGCGCCAGCACATGGTCGCAAAAATCCCCCTGTCATGTCTGGAAAGGAAACAATAGGCTGCATGGTTTTCGCATGAGGGGGGAACTGTTCGCTTTAACAACACAAGTCGTATTTTTAAATCACATCTCCAACAGGAACATCCCACTTACCCTTTTTTGTCTTCATCTCCGTCCGAAAAAATGCCCACAAATTCCTCGTCGAGCGTAGAAGCAGATAAATCTCTTTAGTGTTTTCTTTTCTCCAGCGTCTTCCCGAAAATCCTTATTCATCAAAAGCCCTCCGTTTTGGATTAGTGTGTTTTTTTGTATTTCTCCCCTTCTTGTCCTTGTTAGGAGTCTCGGCGGTGAGGATGAAGAGGAAGAGGGGGTTACCTGAGATCTCTGCGCGTCCCTTCGGCTCCGAGCCCTTTCCTCATTGACTGTGTGTGTGTTTGATCCTGAAACTGGGTGACAGCTATCTTTGACAGCTGCGTGACTCAACGCACAAAGATCCTCCCACCATGTTGAGCAGGGGAGAAAATCTCTGACATCAGCGTGGCTTGTTCCACTGACATGATGAAAATACAGTTTTGTAAGCTTTAACCGCTCCATGATCTCTAATATACATAATAATGTTTTTAACAACAAAAAAAATCAAGAGTTTTATTTATTATCCAAGACAAAACAACAGGCTGTTGGAGCACTGCGGATCCTGTGAGAAATCACATTTTGATGATGGCAAAACCGATCTTGTTGCAGCTTTATGTGATTAAAATTAAGAATTATTTTTTTGTTGATTCCCTTCTGAAAATCAAATTGTTTTTATTATTTTTATTTTTTTTTGCATATCTGTGTCATGTAAACACCTCCTAATTGGCCGTAGTGGTGGTATAAACGTTCAGTTTCGCGGCAGTCCATGCTACTAAAACCAAAAACAACCCTGCAAGAGCAAAAAAAAAAAAAAAACTAATGCCTTAATTTGTATGCCGTGCACAACCTTGCGACAGCTGCTGTGGCTTCGAGTCTGCATGATTTTGATCCAAACAAGTACCCTTTCCCCATATTTGGTGCGAAATGTCGTCATCTCGTGGTCAGAGCTAGTCCTGCGTTTAAATTAAATAAAGCTCATGGAGCATACCGGGCTCCCCCTGGTGGTTGTTATGCTACAGTGCAGCCAGAGCTTTCAGAAATCTGGCTTGTCAAAATAAAAATTAAGCATAAAACCCAATTTGTTCTCCTTTTTATAGAAGTAACATTTAAACATGAAAACGATTTTGGCCATTTTTCTTAAAGACGAGGCTTTTAGAAATATTTTTAAAAACGTTTTCAAGCACACACCACACAATCTGCCATCATAGTCATGTATTTAAACCAGAAAAAAACTCAACCTAAAGACATTTAATTTTAAAAATCACATATTAGCACATACCAGTTCAATCAGGAGTAATATAATAAATTAGAAATAAAAAAGGTAACGTGAAACATGTAAAAATCATAGACCTATTTTTTTCTTTCAAACATGATCAATATATACAAGAGCCGTGCACATTACATGAGTGATCTTAAATTTAAATAAATAAAATATTGGGATTAAAAGATTACAAGAAAATTTGGCTCATTTGAAGTAAACTTAAATAAATCAAAGGTGCTTTAAAACTACAGTTCTATAGATTTATGTTAACAAATACAATACTAGTTATTACTTTGGATTTAAAGACGGTTGTAGAGTGATATAAAACAGCAGTGAGGTGACTTTTAGCACCAAGATGCCTGGCAAACTCCAGAAGCTTCCAACAGTCTGAGGTAAATATAGCCTCATAAACAAGTGTGTTGTTACAAAGTCTGATAGCTTAGTGTCTGTCAGCTATCAATCAGGAAATGTATAATAAAATACTTTTAAACCATTTTCCCTTTGCATGTTGTCCATATAAAACACTTGTTTATGCGAACATGGATTGTGAAAGGAGGTTATATTAATAGTTGAGAAGTTAGATTGTTATTGACGTGTAAATCGAAAATGGTCAATCCACTTTGATTTGATTGGTAGCTTAACTAAACCTGCCAAGCCAGACTATATTTGCGAAGCAAGAATTTGGTCTAGTTCACTAAACTAAGCTTAACGTTTTTCGAGCTCTGAACTTGACCAATGGGGCGACACAGCTCTGCCGAGCAAGGGTGAGAACATGATTCAGATTAGTAAAACTGTCATGCATTGCTTTACGCGTTGTCACTCCTCTTTCTGGACCGTGATGCACTGCTTCAGTTATGCTCACAGGCCATAAATAAAAAGTAAACAAACCGCAGCGAGGACAGAGCGGGAGTTGCGTCAACTTCCCTGTTCCCTAAAACCAAACCGGAAATGGGATTATTTACGTTCAAAATAAAGGAGTAACAACATGCTTGTTTGTTTGTGTTTAGTCTTTACAAGGTTTTTATATTTTTACATCTTAATTTATGTTAATAAACAAACGATAATCAGTTTTTAAAAAGACGGCTCCATAAACAGTGAACGGTTTTAATTTCGCATTGGGTTTTGTTTTGAAACAATGTTTACCGGAAGCTGTTAAGATTGCATTCTAATTGACGGAAACGTACATTTCTAGTCCTAAATCTAAAATTAGGGAGGCACCCCCAACTGCAAGTGACGCAAGGAGCCTAAAGTGGACGCCGTCGTCGTCTCTGTGAGTGAATGATACCAGGACCTGGGGTCATGGAGACCCTCGCTACAACTTGGCCGATGTGGATGACTCGGGGGGTAATTTTAGCCATTGTTGTCATCTTTCGTGACGGCCCGCTGCAGTAGGCGTTCAATATAAAGCCCCCGCTTGTAAAATGCAGCTGTACAACAGTGTGCTGACACACTACCCGAAGTCGTCTCGTAGAGTTACAATCACTTTGTCACCCGGGAACGAGACGACGCAAAGTTCCTCCGAGCTCGGCGGAGCGGGACTTCCACAACTTCCAGCAGCCAACTGCGGCGAGACTGCGCCTTCTTCTTCCGCAAACATGCCTGCGTTTTCGTCTTACGAAGGTTCGCCATTGAGCCCGATTTACTTCACATCGACCGCGGAGATATTAATCCGCAAACCCGGCGGAGTGGAGAGGAACAAACCGCCCTCGCATATCTGCAGTGACTCTGATGTTTTTCAAGAGCTCGTGGATCACGTGGCAAACGGGACAGAGGAGGTTTTTCCAGACTTGTCACTAGTTGGGAATGTTTTCAAGAGCAGCGAGTCGCTGGTTGATGCAATTAAAGCTGAGGGTTCATGTGAGGATAACGCCTCTACTGCCCCCTTTCAGATCAGTGGATGGGCCCCACCATCAGAGCCCGCTCCACCCACTTCAGCCCACCTCAAAGACATTGAAAACCAACATTTTAGTGATAAGAAAGAAGTTATCGTTGCACCAGATGAGAAACAGGCCTTCGAGCTCAGCGTTCTCCAGGAATCTGCTCCACCAAGAGGCCAGGAGAAGGTGAATGTAAACGCCAAGGTGTCTCGGCACCTGGCTGAGGTGGAGAAACAGAACATGTACTTCCAGGAGAGGTGCAAATACAGGTACCACATCATTCCAGATGGCAACTGTCTGTACAGAGCTGTGTGCAAGGCCACGTCCGGGGACCAGGCGGGACACGGAGAGCTGAGGGAGCAGACCGTCCACCATATCGCAGACCATCTGGACGATTTCATCCCAATCATCGAAGGGGATGTGGGGGAGTTCCTGATCAACGCGGCGCAGGATGGCGCCTGGGCTGGTTATCCAGAGCTTCTCGCCATGAGCCAGATGCTGAACATCAACATCCACCTGACAACAGGGGGGAGTCTGGAGAGCCCCACGGTCTCAACCATGGTCCACTACCTGGGGGAAGAGGACGTGTCCAAACAGGCTATCTGGCTGAGTTGGCTCAGCAACGGTCACTATGACGTCATTTTGGACAAGTGTCTCCCTAACCCGGAGTACGAGGACTGGTGTCGACAGTCGCAGTTGCAACGGAAACGAGATGAGGAACTAGCCAAGTCCATGGCAGCCTCATTATCCAAGATGTACTTGGAACAAAATGGATCTGTGTGACTGAAGTCGACTGTTGTGTTTTGTTTTATACAGAATGAGATTATTTGTCCTGCTTAGTTTCTACCTGCTTTACATTATTTTTATAAGATTCCTACTGAGAAGGTGCAGTGCACAGGCTTTTGTATGAACCAGGATTCCCAGATGATTTGAAAAAGTACACCCGTTTCTCCAGATTTGTTTTGGTTACGTTGACAAGTTACAGTTTTTGTCTGCGTGCTTTTGGAGTGTACAGTATTTATTTGCCTTTGTTTTTTGGACTTGCTTTGTTGGCAGCTGCCAAATATTTTTACAGGATAGTTTTCCTATTTTATCTTGTTTTATCTGTTTTTTTCTCTCTTTGCACAAAAGGCTTGTTTGAATTGCTCAGCGTGTTAATGATTCCAGTTCTCTTCGAGTTATCCATAAAATGATTCTTAAAAATACAATTTGGGGGAAAACTGAATTGCTGTTTGTTTACATTTAATTTTTTACAACTGCTTATCTGGTGATAGTGTTTGGCATGCTAATGTGGGTCGGATAAGATCTGATTCGCTACTATTTGGGTCTCTCAAAGTGGAAAAAAAATCGGACTTTTAACTCCTGGTTCAGCGTTACTCATTTGTTTACACTATTACATGTACATGGTGACTCAAACTGCTACTCCTACACATTCTTTCACACCAAGGTCCAGAGGCCGATCTCTGACAGCTAATCTGGTTTTGACTGTTATGTTGGAGAGTTTGATTTTTATGCAAATTTACAAAGCGAGAAATTAAAATAACATTTTAAACATGTAAAATATTCTTAGAAGTGACTCCGCATCTAGATCTGTTTTTGCTGAAATAGGATTTTTAAAACTAAATAGGACTGAAAGTTGAACCTTACCTGCCAAGTAAGTTTGGAAACATTTAGTTTGAAGAAGAAGCGTGTTACGTTCCCGACAGGAGGTGTTAAAATGTGAAGGAGGGGGTAACACAAGAAACATGATAGTGGGTTAAAATGGGTTTGATTGTCAAAAAGGTTTGAAAACAAGCGTGCAAACAGATGGTAAGCATTACTAAAATAATGCCAAACAAAAAAAAAAAACTCAAAAAGGTTAACATTAAAAGACCAATTACCAACATTTAAAAACACCTGGTTAAAACTTATTCTAAAAGTTTTACCAAAACAGAAGGTGTTTCAAAATCCATGTTGATAAAAGTTCTAAAACAATCTATTGACATAAAACACCTGGTTGCAACTTTACCGAACAGAAGGTGTTTGAAATCAGAGTCAATAAAATTGCATCAAACTAAGTTAACCTTTCAATATCAACAGATCCCTCTGGATTGTCTAATAGAGCTTCAACATTTCTGTTTTAAACTCACAAAACAAAGGGGGTGAAAACAAAATGAGGCCTGGAGGACAGCAGAAACCCCTGCACTGCGGAAGGCACAGCCTTTATCCCAGGTGTGGGTCGTCAGAGGGATTCATCTCAGCTGTGCTCCTCAGCAGCCTGGAAGAGAGGAGGAGGAGGGGCGGTGTCAGGCTGATCAGCAGGGCTGGGTGATCCTGGCTCCTGCATCCAAAGTGGCCAGGCTGGTGGCCATAACAAAGCAAAATCATCTTAAAGAACACACAGAAGATCTTTTGCTATTTTATCTGATCCTACAAAGATTTTAGGAAGTGGTCTATAGAGAGCAGCCATTTGAAAGGAAAGTTTCTTGACAAGTACTGATTGTAGACTTTCACGTACGCCAACACGTGGTTAGTAACTCATACTGCCGTTCACTGTATGGAGTAATAGTTTTATTGAAAATAATATTTCATTTTAAATGTGTGAAATACAAATTTTAAAGTTAATACACACGCTCATACAAGTGGACATTTGAAAGACGTAGAAGAAATCATGACAAACAAGATGAAAAAGCATTCCTAATGGGGTCTGATGGGCCCCATCTGTTTTTTTTTTAGATTTTCACCACCTGTCACGTGGACCCCAAGGAATAACCACCAACACTGCTCAACCATCTCCACCTCAGCAGGAAGTGGAACACTTGGGGGGGGTCCTGATGCATGGAAAGGGGAATTTTTGCTTCTGAAACATTAAATCCTAAATAAGTCACCCCACTTTAGGAAGAAGACACAAATCTAATTCATAGTTAAATAATTACATATCTTCAGACTTCCAGGCAGCTCATTGACCCCCGATGGGAGGCCCTTTCCTAAAATGCGTTTTGTTTCCACCAGATGGCGATGTAGGCTCCATATTTCCCCACCATTGTTTTATTGTTGCCATTAGCGTTTTTATTTCTTTTTCATGTTCTTTCTTGTTTTTCAGAGCTGAAAACGAAATTCTTTCAGGAATTTCCTCCGAGTTACTCCCAAAAAAGTTTAAGGACGTTCCAAAAGTGATAAAATGTTGGGGATGGTTTTTGAAAGTTTTGAGGTAATGAAAAATAGCACCACTTAATTTATTAAGTTACGTGTGTGTGTGTGACGTCATCAGCCTCTTGCAAGACCTAAACTTATATAAAGATAATTTCGTGCGAACATGCCTCATTAATCCTCATCATGGCGTCGTTATTGATGTTTCATCTGAACGCTTTACAGAGATGACGTAACGCTGCAGTCAGCGGCACGAGACTGAAAGTTTTCGTCTTTTATTTTTAATACGGGAGAAGAAGAAAACGGTTCCCCTGTTTTCGTCGTTTTTAACGGGGACCGTAAAGAAGCTGGCGGAGCAGGAGGAGGGCAGGTGAGGATCCTTCTCCTACCGCAGTATTCTGGCTCAGAATCAGCGCGTGCTGGGACCAGTCTCTTCCACGCGCCGAACGGACGGTCGCTTCGCGCTCGGAAGTTACCGGATACTTCAAAGACGAGCCGCTGAAAAGCAGCACGGGGAAAGGGACTGAACATGTCCGGACATCGGGTGCAGTTCGTGGACCTTCCTCCGAGCAACCGCAAAGGAAGCCCAAAATGTCCAAGTAAGGAATTCGACTTATCCCACCTTAACAAGACTGGAGTTTTTTATTTTAGAGATTTATAACTTTCTAAAGTTCTAATTATCTTCGAACGAAGCAAATATACTCAGCCAGTAGTTAATATTAGAGCTAAACTCTAAATAAATAATATTTGCTAATAAAATACAATAAAGTTTAAGCAGATTGGATGAAAACAATTTTAAAAGAAAAAATGGCCAATTTTCTATAAAAATTACTTAATTACAAGCATGACAATACTTGGAGTACTAGTGATTTTATGTGTGGCTGATGAGTTCAACCAGTCATTAGTTGCATTTGCTTATCTGAAATTTCTCAGATTAAACATTTTAATTTATCTTTTTTACTCCCATTAAACCCTAAGAAAGTAGCATCAAGAGACCACTTCACCACCGGACAGGGAGGAATAATAACAGTTCAGTTTGTTATGTTAAAGGTGTCTTTTAAAGTTTTAAGGTTATTTTTTGTGCTGCAGTGTGTGTATGCATGGAAAAACGGAGCCATTCTCCATGGTGACAGGTTGAGTGACACAGCACGTGAGCAGGATGCAATGGGGAATTAGTTACTTGCAAAATCATCAAGAAGTGGCTTTAGATTGGTCTTTCTAGCTGTTTTTCATGTTTGAATTGAGAACATACACGTGGGCTGCAGAGGTAGAAGTGCTGATGTTGTATGCAGGTTAAGCTCAGATTGTATGCAGTGCATGTGGGGTTGATGTGTAGAAGGGCACAACAGCAGCTTCAGCAGCAAACTGCACATTCTGACTCAGCCAATCCATTTTCCCCTGCTGCTCAGCTGCAGGTGACAGAGAGGTTGAGTTTCAGTGTCTTATCCCTGTGTGCTTCTAATGCATGTGTTTATACGACACACGACGGCTCAAGAAACACGAAAAGGCACTTGATCTGAAGTCTTCTAGAGTCTCCCGTGTACATCAGCAATCCGTGTTAGTCTTTTACTCTTAACTTAATATGAAAAATAGCAAGTTTGTGACAGCAGTGCAAAGCTTAGTCATCTACTTTATCTATTCCCAAGCTGCTTCAGCTGATGCTAGTTCCTATGTCTTAGAAAAAAACACAACTGCAAATTTGTCAACTTGCATCACAGGCTACAAGCTTTGTTTTCTGCTGTACAGTTTATGGGTCAAAACAGAATATGTTGCAACATTTCTGAAAATTCATTAATGTGCAGCACATGTCACATTTCTCCATCTGTATTTTGGCTTTACTTTGCTGCAGAGCCTGTTGCATCTCTTGTTAACTAAACAACAATAAAAAGAGTTTGCCAAAAGGCTGAACTGTTATTTCCCATCTTTAGTAGAGTTAAAGAGACAATGTGCATTATACATTGAAACTTTGTTGAAAATTAATAAAAGGATGTCTAGTTGTTGAAAAATATTAGCAGCTTCATACCATATGAGCATAAAAATCAGGTCTAAAGTACACAGGGTGCAGGTTTAGTGTCATTGGGAGACACCATATTAGACGCTAGGGATGTAAGAAACTATCGATATGGCAAATATTGTGATATTTTTTTCCTGCAATATTATATTGATATTCAAAAACCGTGTATCGATTTTTTAAAAAGTATTTACATGCAAACATTTGTGTATTTTCTTTTCTTTAGGTGCAATTCAAACGCCGACTGCTAGTTGGCAGTAGGGTTGTCACGGTAACTGGCGTAGCGGTAAACCCCGGTAAAAAAGTTGACAATAATAATAACCATCTTGTTTTTAAAAAAACTATATTATCTCGGTGGATTACCGTGGCTGCGGTGTAGGCGCAGTGACCCTTACCAGCCACCGTATCATCTGCTGAAGTTGCCGGCGGCACATGCGCACTTTGTTGTTTACAACCAAAACTTTCTTGAAGCTAAAGCTGAAATAATGGCCAAAGGAGAAGACGGCAGCGCGCAGGACATTTATTAACCCTCAAAGAAGACAAAGTCGGAAGTACGGGCATCTTTTGGATATTTGAAGAATGCCGAGGGACAGTTGATAGAAGACGGCTATCCTGTTTGCAGCACGTGCAGAAAAAGTGTCTGTGAAAGGCAGCAACGCTTCAAATCTCATGACACATCTGCGTGACCATCACCCACAACTCTACAGTCAACGCAAGGCAAGCTAACGTTAGCGTTTTAGCTAAAATGCGTGATCCGAGGATTTGGATGGAGGGAGAATGCAACGAGTCGCTATATAAAGCAGCCGCAGCACCACTACCTGCATATAAACCGTGTTGCGGACACCCCCATGTTGAAATGACGCTATGCATTACGGGGCTCCCAGGGGCAGATAAGAGTTGGTCTCTCTCTGAGAATAATTATGAATTTAACAAAGATTACTGCCTGATGACATTTTCCCACATCTGCAAAGCTCACTGGAAGGACACAAACCGAGGACAATATTTCCTATTTCCTATTTCCCTATAGGGTTTATTACTCAAGTAAGGGTAAAAAAGTATCTGATTAGAAGGCTACTTGAGTACTGAGTATCATCTGTTCTAATATTTTTAAAATGATGACATCAAACAGACATAAAATAAGAAGTTATGGGCAAATATTGGTATTTTAAAGACTAAAGGGAAAAATGTAAACACATAAACAACATAATTACAAAATAACACATTTTAGGCAAAATTTAGACACAAACTGAGGACAACATTTCCTGATATACAGGGTTTATTTAGTTATGTGAAAATGTAGCACGTTTAAAAAAAATACAGCGATAATACCGAAAACCGTGGTAATTTTGGTCACAATAACCGTGAGGTTAAATTTTCACACCGTGACAACCCTAACACAGACCATTTTAGATTAGGTTACATTTCCTTTATTCCCAGATTATGTAGTTTGTAGCACTCATTATAATGTTGTAGAAAATTTCTGGCCAATCCACGTGATCGGTATCGGTGATCAGCATTCTTTGATATCGGTATCGGTGATCGGCAGCAAAAAACCTGATCGGTGCATCCCTACTATTGGACAGCATGAAAAATCTCCGATATAAGCAGTCCGTTCTGCTTTAAATTCCATTGCAGAAATTCTATCCAGCAGCACCCAGATCCAGTGTGCAAAGTCCACGTGATCAGAACAGTGTTTGCTAGCAAGGAGCAATGTCGGCCATGTGGCAGTATTTTTTGTTAAAGTCCAAAAAAGACAGTTTGGCTCAGTGCAACACTTGTCATGCACAAGCTTCCAAAGATTGAACAGAACCGGGGAAGTTTTATACATCCACCCTCAATGTGCATTTGAAGCAGGATCACAAAACATTACATGAGGATTTTCGCAGTGTGTGAAATTGAAACTTCAGACCAGGGGTATGCAATTCTGGGCCTGGAGGTCCGGTATCCAGCATGTTTTAGTGGTTTCTCTGATTCAACACACTTGATTCATTTGTGCAGCAGCTCATCAGGCTCTGAAGAAGCCTGTTAATCACCTGCTGTTTAAAATCGGGTGTGTTGAAACAGTTAAAACTAAAACGTGCTGGATACCGGATCTCCAGGCCCAGAATTGCACACCCCTGCTTTAGACACAACTTGTAGCAGTTGGTCAGTGAACAATATTGTTTTTTTCCTTATGTCTCTTCCCTCAGCTGTTCACATTTATGCAACCAAAGGTTATTAAAAAGTCACTTGATCAAGCCTTTTCTGCATTCCACACTACGAAATAGGTAAAAGTATGTATGATTTGTGCTGATATCATATCGGATTGATATCGGTATCGGTCAGTACTGAAGGCTGCAATTTCTGTATCATATCGGAAGTGGAAAAAGTTGTATCGGGACGTCCCTAGTTCCGAAAAAACACGATGGTCGTGAAACTAAGAACATCTAAACTCTACAAGCAGAAGAAAAGTCCTCACCATCCTGTTTATTCTTCAATGTCTGCAGCGAGTGGAGCAGAACCGCTGCAGTCAGGTTCGAGTCTGCTTGGCTAAACACCGCTGCGGGAATATGGCAAGCCACTGTAGCATGTAATTCACAAACACATCTATCTGTGAACATAATTTAAACTGGATCATTGCTAACCTGTTCGTAATAAATATGTCACCATTACATGTTATGCAGTAGATATTAAAATTAAATGTTATTAGCATTCCCAGTAGCTTACTACTGAACATGTTAATGAAATACATCAAATTTTACTGATCATAGTTTAATTATGGGTATTTTTAGGTGATAGAATGTTATTTTGCATGCTATTGAACTGTTTTTTCATTAGGTTTTGTTGTTAAATAAAGGAAGGAGAGAAAAAATGTTTCCCTAGCAGTTTTTAAATGTTCCCGTTTAATCCGATTAATCGAGTCGAGACTCATTCTGATTCATCGATGATCCAAATAATCATTTGTTGCAGCCCTATCTTCTAATTTAGCATTTCTTTTTTGTTCTCTCTTGACTTAGAATGTCCTTCCCCATCGTTGCAGTGGGAGCTTGAGTCAGAGTTTCCAAGCAAAGCCTCAGTACAGCTGTTTCTCAGCATTACCACTTGAGAACCAGTTGCAGATGTTCTCCGTTTTGCAGACAGTATGCGGTTAACTATCCTCGATGTCTCAGCCTCTAGATCTCATCGTTACAGTGATAGGTCGTTGGTCTTTATTTTGATTTTCTTGTGAAGAACATGACTTTAGAAAGTGTCGTTCATTTTCTTTTGTTGACTTCTGGACAGCTGCTATCTGAGCTACCTCATGTCCAACAGCTTGTAGACAAAGCGGTAGAGACCGGGGACATAGATGTATAGTTGTAGTCACAATCCATATGAAGGAAAGGCTGCTTTTGATTATTTGTTTTTATCTCATTGAACTCCCGAGTTCTAGCCACTTGTTAGTGTTTCTTTGTCAAAATCCACATAACAAATGATAATCCCAGCCTCCTGTTGTCATCCCCTCTGTCCCTGTGTGATAGTTTGTGGAATATGTTGAGCGCTGTGCTGGAATTCTAAACACAGATGCTTCTTTTCCAGCTCGGGAAAACAGATGGTATCTGTGCCAGCATCAATCTAAACGAAGGGATGCTGGCACCGCTGCTTATAATTCTATGTGATAACAAATCAAATAGAAATGTGAAGGTAAGGATGAAGCTGTTAGGTGTTTTTTATGGATCGCCATTATTAGTCTCATGTTTCACTGAGCTGCTGTCGACTCATAAGGTGTGAAATGCCAACGTCTGGTGGTAGGCTGATGGCATTTGATAGCCACTTTTGGAAGGTGCAAATACCCAGAGAGGCTAAACATCTGTGTTTCCCTAGGATAGAAATCCATGTCCCTGAAGTCCTCTTCATTTCTCTTATTGCAAATTACAGATTTATAGTGCACTGTTGCTTATTTCAAAGTGATTTAAAAAAGCTGTTTGATTCTCGTTTAGAAAATGTGAACAAGAAACAGGAAATGGAAGAAGATTGTTTTTTTTTTGTCTCATTCTAAGAAGATTTAATGCACATTAGGGAGGATGGAAACATATTTTGTGAAGTGACCGGGTTCAAACGACGGGACTCAGCAGCTGTTGCCTTTCTAAGCCACAGCAAACTCCACAGCAAGCTGATTGGCCGCTTCCCAGATATGACATCATACTTGAAGAGATGAAAGTGGACATGGCGTGTGCTCTTGTGAACAATTGTTGCTGGGTTTATTTCTTCTTAAAGGTTTATTTCTGTTTGACACTCATCCATTCATCCATCTATTCTCTTCCACTTTTCCGGGGTCGGGTTGCAGGGGCAGCAGCCTAAGCAGAGAGGCCTAGACTTCCCTCTCCCCAGCCACTTGGGCCAGCTCCTCCAGGGCAATCACAAGGTGTCCCCTGGCCAGATTAGAGACATAGTCCCAGCAGCGTGTCCTGGTCTTCCTTTGGGTCTCCTCCTGGTTTGATGTACCTAGATAACCTCACCAGGGAGGCGTCTTGGAGGCATCCTATAGATGCCCGAGCCACTTCAACTGGCCCCTCTCGATGTGGAGGAGCGGCGGATCTACTCCGAGCCCCTCCCGGATTACTGAGCTTCTCATCCTATTTCTAAGGAAGAGTCCAGACACTGTGTTCTGTTTGATACATCTACTTATGACGTTACCCTGACAGCTGTTTCAAATAAGCTGTACTCTTTTTAAACAGTCAACGGAGGACTGTAAATGGAGATCAATGTGTCGTTTTGGGTAGTTAGTGTTACCATCTAGTCAGAGACACAAAATTGTGAGATTATTAAAGGTGAATTAGGTAGTTTGGGCTTGCTTTAACACCCCCTAGTGTCCGTTTGTAGAACCGAAAGCAAAACCTATCTCCTCGCTGTGCATTCTTCTTTTTAACACCTTAATCTATCAGCTGAAATGTCTCCTAGCCTTCCCTTGTGTCTACAGGAGTGATTCATCACTAAATTTAACAAATCAGTGGTGTTTATGATCTAAAACATGCAGGAAACGTGCTGGAAGCAGACTGCAGCACCAGGTATGTCAGTTAAATTTTCTATAAGTCCCAGCACAGCAGACCGCCATTCTGCGCTGCTAGTGGAATATTCTGGCCAGGGGGCGATATGGGCTTGGTGGCCTTTCATTAACCCTGTAAAGGCTCATTTTAACACATTGTGTCTCAAGAAAGTGATTTAAAATATAAAAAGGTTGCAAAGTACCCCTTTTAAACAATCGCTTTTGAAGTTAGAATAGATTGTTACTTAAGACACTTTTAGACATGGTATAATGGCAAGTTAACTGCAATAAAAATTAAGCAGTTTTTTGTTGCAATTTAGTTGCAACATGTCATGATTGGTTTAATTTATTCAAAGTTTAACTTTATTTTATTTGTTGTGCAAGTTATAGTAGAAAAACTCAATGTACTACATAAATACATAAATAATATTTGAACCAATAGAACATCAACACCAGGAAAATATTTTCTGAGTTGTATTTCAAATTTGTATTTAGTTACAAAAAAGGGGCGAGGCTTAACACTTGTACTGGAGCCAGCCACCAGGGGGTGTTTTAGCTTATTGTGGTTTAATTTTTTACAGTTTAAATGATAAATAAATTAGGTCATAGGGCGTATTTAGTCTGTCTTTGCATTGTGAAATAAATGTTGAGCAGTAGTCCGTCTGAGGTTGTTATAAGGACTAAATGTTTACTTTTTTAATATTTCAAGATGTTTAAAACTTTAAATTTAAAGTGATTTAATTTCTTAACTAACTGTATTCTCTGTGATTTTATTCACTATATCCAGCTCCTTTGTTACTGTAGAAAAAATGAACAACTCGTGACATTTTGTTCCATCATCAAGTGAGTGAGTCTGTGAAAAGGTTCACTTTGGACAAAGAAAGTTAAAGAGAGATGTTTTTTGTTTAAAAAAATAAAAACCCACAGAAATAGAGAAGAATCATGACAAATGTGCACAAGAGGAGTCTCTAGTTGCTAGAAGTCTTTGTTGAGTCATTGTCTTAGTGCATCATAAAAATCTGCATGAATCATCTGTCCTCGTCTGCCTTCCTCCACCATCTCCAGCAGTGAGACACTAATGCTACATGGAGAACGAGCAGATGTTTTCCTTCTTTAAAAAAGAAAGAATGTGTTCCTGCCTGTCATGAGTTTTATCTACAAAATGCCGTTCTGAAGTATCTCAAATTCCCCTTTAAGAAGCAGTTAAGCATGTGACATAAGTGCAAAATTTCAAGATGAAAAGAATTAGAAAAGTTCATCTGCTTTGCTGCAACAAGTTACTCATGGATTCATCCCTCTTTCATGCTTGTAGGAAAAGCTGAGGGGTAAACAAATGTCTCCTAAGCGATAAAATGATATACTGAAGAAAACTGTTAGAATGATGTCACTCAGACGGTTTGCACAGCTCTCTACACAGGAAGTGAAATGTCTGCACTTAATTATTGGTGGACTGAGACAACCTGCCTCAGTGTTTGGACTCATGATCTCGTAACATAACACAGATCCCAACCATTAACGATGCATGATGCCTGCCTTATGATTTTTCTCAAAGCAGCAACAGAAGCACAAAAAGGATTTAGTCACAGATGAGAAGTGAAATTGCCTTTTCTTTAATGTTGCAGCCTGGTCATGTTTAAGGGAAATATAAAAATAGCGAAAATAAAGCAGTTGTCGCTCAATTTGAACCCTGTGACGCTCATGGCATCTCAGGGTTATTGCTACACTTCATGCTCATTACCTAAAGAATTTAACTGTCTAAATGATATTTTAATGACTTTGCAAACTGATCAGACGATTCAAGTCACATTCACAGAGGTCAGTTACTCCTACACACAGCTTTAACATGAAAACCAAAATGTCTGATCTTAGAAAAACACGCTTCAGCAAATATAACAAAAAGAACATTTGAATTCTTAACTAGTTTAGATAAATCTTTTGATGCCCTAGGTCTGTGCAATTTCAGATTTTAACTATCATTAAAGTTCTTCACGCAAGTGAAGATGGCAGAATGAGGACAAAACACACTGGAAGCATATGGTGCATGTAAAAAAATATGCCTCCATTACAGGTGAAACTGGAAAAAATATAATATGGTGCAAAATTCCATTTATGTCTGTAATCCAGCTTAGACTGACATCTACAGGCTCAGGAACCCTTTGTAGGTGCTTTGGGTGAATTTGAGTAGAATATTGAACCTTTTCACAATATTCTAATTGTCTGAGATTTTGAATTTGGGGTTTCCATAAGCTATAAGCCGTAATTGTCATGATTATAACAAAACAAAAAAAAGGCTTGAAACACACTGCTTGGCCCCCAAAAAATGTCGCCATGAAAAGAAAAAAGGTCACACATTCTAATATTTTATTGGACCACCTTTAGCTTTAATTACGGCACACATTCACAGCGGAATTGTTTTGATAAGCTTCTGCAGTGTCACAAGATTTATTTCCATCCAGTTAATTTGTCACCAAGATGCACTGATGATGGTAGAGTCTGACCGCTGCACAAAGCCTTCAGCACATCCCAATGATTCTCAATGGGGTAAAGGTCTGGACTCTCTGATGGCCAATCCATGTGTGAAAATGATGTCTCATGCTCCCTGAACTACTCTTTCACTATTCGAGCCCCATGAATCTTGACATTGTCATCTTGGAATACGCCCGTGCCATCAGGGAAGATGGAATAACCTGGTCATTCAGTGTATTCAGGTAGTCAGCTGACCTCATTCTTGTAGCACATGCTGTTGCTGAGCACAAACCTGACCAACTGCAGCAGCAACCCCAGATCATAATACTGCCCCCACAGGCACTAGGCATGATGGGTGCAGGTGAAAGATAATCACCCATGCAGTAATTATCCAATAGGAGGCTCGTACCTGTTTGCTTATTTGAATCCAGGTGCCATGGTCTGTGTCTGTGTCTTCCTTCATGTGTCTCCTGATGTTTCTCCATCCCTCTCTAGATTCCCTTCTGTGTCTCATAGCGCCCTCATGTGTCTTTTGTCTGCATCTCAGTTAAGTGTCTTATGTTGTTACCCTTTTTAATCATTCCTCCCAGGTCAGCTCCAGTCTCTTTGTCTCCAGCTCAGTGAATGTGTGTGTGTGTGTGTGTGTGTGTGTGTGTGTGTGTGTGTGTGTGCGTGTGTGCGTGTCCTCCCCAACTCAGTGTATATGTGTGTGTGTGTGTTATGTCCTCCTCCAGCTAGTTTGTGTGAGCCCTTCCCTCTGTCTTTAGATATTGTTGTTTATTTTTGTGTTTAGGTATTTGCCCTCCTCTGTTTCTGTTTTCCCAGGTAGATTATTATATTGACCTGTCTTCCCTCCAGCCCTCACTCCACACACCTGCTGCCAATTTCCCTAATTACTCCTCCCTGTGTATTTAAGCCCTGTCTTGTCTCAGTGTTTTGTCGGCCTGTTGTATTGTTGTCAGCGTTTGTTCTTGCTCTAGTTGAGCTTTGTGTCTCCGTTTTTTGTGCTCTAGGTGAGTTTTGGGTGTCCTGCGCTCCAGGACTTTTGGACTTTTGGCTCGCTGCCATTTTGGATCTATTTTTTTGTTTCTTCCTAAATAAAAGGATTTTTACTTTTACCAACTTCTGCCTCGAGTCATCCTGGGTATCTGCATATTTGGGTCCTAAACATCCCCACAACGTGACAGAATGGACCGACCACACCAGGACCCAGCAGAACCTCTGGATACACCAACGATGAACTTTTACTATGGTGACCCGGATACCTGTTGGGATTTCGTTCGGGACTGTGCCCATTCTTGGACCTGGAATCCCCGGAGCTCAGCAAGATCACCTCCATGGTTTGCTGTTTGAGAGGCGAAGGCTTGCGGTGGGTCGCAGACCATTACGACGTCGAATCCCTCAAGACGGTGTCGTTCTGGGAATTTGCCTCAGTGCTGCTCCACGCTTTTGGCCATGGTCCTCCTCCATCTGCTCCTGTTCTCCAGTCCCGCCCTACGTCGTCTCAGACAATCAGATCCAGTTTCATCTCCATCCCAACTGTACAGGTTGATGCAGTCTCACCACCTCAGACGAGTCCAACCTCCACGTCACAGCAGCAAAGAGCCCGGGTTTCATCTCCTGATCAGCGTTGCTGGCGAGACACGGTTCCTCCTGACGCCAACTCCAGTCTTCTGGTGGGTCAGGTAGCTAAGGGAGCTGAATCCTCACCTCAAGGTCTGCGCTCTTGGTCAGCAGATGTCCCAGAAACCTCCTCTTCTCCCTCCGTTTCTGCCAACGTCATCCCCGCACCTCAGAGGAGACGCACTTGTCACAAACGTCATCATCACCAGCAGTCTCCTGAAGCCAGAGCTGTACCGCCTGTCCAAGAGGCCCCCTGCTCTGCAACCCACATCTGAGTTCCATCTGCCATCACCACATCCAGCTTCAGCGGTGGTCCCGGAGGTCGCATCGCATCCTGCTTCGGCGGTGGTCCTGGTGGACGCACCGCATCTGGTCCAGCCTGTCCACGATGTTCCGGTCCAGCCCGTCCACGAGGCTCCGGTCCAGCCCGTCCGAGAGGCTTCGCCCAGTCCGACGCCTCCTGTCCAAGGGTCGACGCCTCCTGTCCAAGGGTCGACGCCTCCAGCCCAAGGGTCGACGCCTCCAGGCCAAGGGTCGACGCCTCCGGGCCAGAAGTTGACGCCTCCAGGCCAGAAGTTGACGCCTCCAGGCCAAGGGTCGACGCCTCCAGTCCAAGGGTCGACGCCCCCAGGCCAAGGGTTGACACCCCCAGGCCAGAAGTCGACTTCCCCAGGCCAGAAATCGACGCCTCCTGTCTTGAAGTCGACGCCTCCTGTCTCGAAGTCGACAGAAGTAGACGTCTCCAGCTCTGAAGTAGACTTCTCCAGCTCCAGCTCCGAAGTAGACGTCTCCAGCTCCAGCTCCGAAGTAGACGTCTCCAGCTCCAGCTCCGAAGTAGACGTCTCCAGCTCCAGCTCCGAAGTAGACGTCTCCAGCTCCAGCTCCGAAGTAGACGTCTCCAGCTCCAGCTCCGAAGTAGACGTCTCCAGCTCCAGCTCCGAAGTAGACGTCTCCAGCTCCAGCTCCGAAGTAGACGTCTCCAGCTCTAGCTCCGAAGTAGACGTCTCCAGCTCTAGCTCCAGCTCTGAAGTAGACGTCTCCAGCTCTAGCTCCAGCTCTGAAGTAGACGTCTCCAGCTCCAGCTCTGAAGTAGACGTCTGCAGCTCCAGCTCTGAAGTAGACGTCTCCAGCTCCAGCTCTGAAGTAGACGTCTCCAGCTCCAGCTCTGAAGTAGACGTCTCCAGCTCCAGCTCTGAAGTAGACGTCTCCAGCTCCAGCTCTGAAGTAGACATCTCCAGCTCCAGCTCTGAAGTAGACGTCTCCAGCCCCAGCTCTGAGGTCGACATCTCCAGCCCCAGCTCTGAGGTCAACATCTCCAGCCCCAGCTCTGAGGTCGATGTCTCCCCGTCTCAAGCCTCGACAGCCCCGTCTCAAGCCTCGACTGCCCCGTCTCAAGCCTCGACGGCCCCGTCTCAAGCCTCGACGGCCCCGTCTCAAGCCTTGACGGCCCTGTCTCAAGCCTCGACGTCCCAGCCACAAGAGTTCCAGTCTCCAGAGTCCCCACAAGGGTTCCAGTCTCAAGCGTTCCAGTCTCATTTGTTCCAGCCTCAAGCATTCCAGTCTCATTTGTTCCAGTCTCAAGCGTTCCAGTCTCAAGCGTTCCAGTCTCAAGCGTTCCAGTCGCAAGTGTTCCAGCCTCAAGTGTTCCAGCCTCAAGTGTTCCAGCCTCAAGTGTTCCAGCCTCAAGTGTCCCAGTCTCAGGAGTCCCCTGTGTTCCAGTCCCCTGTGTTCCAGTCTCAAGAGTCCCAAGTGTTCCAGTCTCAGTCCCTGTCTCCAGAGACCCTTCCTCATCCTCTGAAGTCCCTTCCTCGTCCTCCTCCTCCAAAGCCCCTGATCCCCAGGGTTTCCTGTTCCCGCCTCCTGATTCCCCGTCGCCGGCCCCCTAGACTCCTCTGGTCCTGCCTTCTGGTTCCCCGTCGCCGGCCCCCGAGACTTCCCTGGTCCCGCCTCCTGGTTCCCCGTCGCCGGCCCCCGAGACTTCCCTGGTCCCGCCTCCTGGTTCCCCGTCGCCGGCCCCCGAGACTTCCTTGGTCCCGCCTCCTGGTTCCCCGTCGCCGGCCCCCGAGACTTCCCTGGTCCCCCCTCCTGGTCCCTGTCGCCGGCCCCCAAGAATTCCCTGGTCCCGCCTCCTGGTCCCTTGTCGCCGGTCCCTCTGAGTCTCCTGTTCCCTCCTCGCCCACCCTTGTGGGTTGTTTTTGTTTGGTCCCTCCTCTCCCTCCCTGTGTTTTTTGTGGCCTGTTTTGTTTTTTGTCTTTTGTTTGTGGTTTGTCTTGTTCTCGTCTTGGGCATCTGGTATCCGCCCCTTAGAGAGAGAGAGAGGGGGGGGGGGTACTGTCATGGTCTGCGTCTGTGGCTTCCTTCATGTGTCTCCTGATGTTTCTCCATCCCTCTCTAGATTCCCTTCTGTGTCTCATAGCGCCCTCATGTGTATTTTGTCTGCATCTCAGTTAAGTGTGTTGTTACCCTTTTTAATCATTCCTCCCAGGTCAGCTCCAGCCTATTTGTCCCCAGCTCAGTGTTTGTGTGTGTGTGTTTGTGTGTCCTCCCCAACTCAGTGTAAGTGTGTGTGTGTGTGTGTGTCCTCCCCAACTCAGTGTAAGTGTGTGTGTGCGTGTCCTCCCCAACTCAGTGTATGTGTGTGTGTGTGTTATGTCCTCCTCCAGCTAGTTTGTGTGAGCCCTTCCCTCTGTCTTTATATATTGTTGTTTAGTTTTCTGTTTAGGTATTTGCCCTCCTCTGTTTCTGTTTTCCCAGGTAGATTATTATATTGACCTGTCTTCCCTCCAGCCCTCACTCCACACACCTGCTGCCAATTTCCCTAATTACTCCTCCCTGTGTATTTAAGCCCTGTCTTGTCTCAGTGTTTTGTCGGTCTGTTGTATTGTTGTCAACATTTGTTTGTGCTCTAGTTGAGCTTTGTGTCTCAGTCTTTTGTGCTCTAAGTGAGTTTTGGGTGTCCTGCGCTCCAGGACTTTTGGCTCGCTGCCATTTTGGATTTATTTTTTTGTTTCTTCCTAAATAAAAGGATTTTTACCTTTACCAACTTCTGCCTCGAGTCATCCTGGGTATCTGCATATTTGGGTCCTAAACATCCCCACAACGTGACACCACGTGGTGACTTTTTTTGGCTGGGCAGTTTTGAAGAGTCTATCTGATAAATTTGTTTGACCTGTTAAGTTGAATTACTGAAAAAAAACATTTACAACATACTCTAATTTTTAAGTGTCAAATTTGCTGAAAAAAATAATAGTGTGGGTCTCCGGGTATTTTAAACTAAAGTCTAAATATGTTTTATTTATAAACAGGCTTGTGCATTTTTACAGTAGTCTGTTTTGATTCTAGTGTGATTTTAAAAAAATATATACATGTGTGTCTATGAGTGTGTGTGTTTTAGTTTACCTTTATAGTTTTAGCCACCTGCTGATGTACATTATTTCTCTTTTAAATGTGAACTCTAGCTTATATTTCACAACTCAGTAATTAATACTGGCAAAAAAGATGCAATTTTAATGCTAGCTAAATATATTTATGATTTTTTTTATATTGTAAAGCAGCATTTGAATAAACTCAGTTTGGAAAAAAAGAGATCAGAATTTGACCTGATTAATGAGCTAATGGCTAGTCAAAGCAAGACAACTTAAAAAAGATCTCTGCTAATATTATTATTTTATAAACTTTGTCGCTGTGGTCAATTTTACATCATGATTATTTTGTCAGAAACATGATATTGCAACACTTTTGGGAGAGCTAGCAAGATGCCATACTAGCTGCAGTCCAGCTAGAGCTCAGTGCTAATTTCTCCTGCAAATAACTGTAAAAGTTTATGGAAATGAACATGTAATGAATAATTTATCTCAGCGTGAATGTTTTTAAACTGTTTTTTGCACAAACTACAATTAGACCGAACTTGTTGTAAGATACCACTTAGGTCTTGGCTTCCTTTGAACTATCCGTTAGCTCATCAATCTAGTCAAAAGTAGTCACTGTTTCAACAAAGTTCAGTGAAAGATAAGATATGAATTGTTCATAACAACATAACACACAAAGCTCAGACAGGATGGGTGTCTGTTTCTACAGAAAAACCCAAAACTTGAACACATGCCTGAAAAAATGCCTTGGTAACGTCTTGAATTTAAGTCTCTTCCTGATAGCATGTAATTTACATCCCTTGGCTAAAAACAAGTCGTCTGACACTGCTCATTTAACATTCCAAACATTTAGCTTTTGTATCTAATTTGATAACCGAGCTTGTGAATTTGAAAAGGATCCACTCCCAGTCAATAACCACAGACCGCTCCCGTCAGCGTGACAAATGGGAGGTTTCAGATGGAGGACAGAAGTGGCTGTGTGTGTGTAAGTGGACGGGACGCCAGTGATTGGGTGCGGTGATGGTGAGGGGGGCTGCTGTGGGAGGAATACGTTTAGAAAGTGCTGAGAAGTTCAGCAGTGACTACTTTTTAAAATTCTAGACGGGATGAAAAACACAGTTTCATCTTCTCACAGAGCAGGTTGTCTGGTAACGGAGATTAATGATCGGCAAAATAAGTGCAGATCTACTGCCTTATGAGCAAACACTATACATAAATTAATCAGCATATTCTCTGTGTAAAGACATGAAAAAACAATGTGCAGTAATTTATTTGGTTTTCTTTCAGTTCCTGTGAATTTTCAGATGAAGTTGGTCTAATCCACTTTAGTGCCTGGAAGGTCTACGAAGCCCCAGCTCACCGACAAGTGTGCTGCTTACATCAGCAAATTACTGCTGTTCCTTTGATCCCACTTCTAATCTACAGACAAAGGATTTCTTTAATTAAGAGCCTTTTCTTTTGTGTAGAAGTACTCTTTACACTTAAATCTATCATTATGTTCTCCGCTGTACTTTTAAGAGTGAATGGAGCTCTTAAGATTTACGGAAATTTAACTAATTAGAATTGAAAACTGAGCTTAAATCTCCCCAGAGAATTTTTTGAGGACCGATTTAGCTTCGGTTCTCTCAGGCGGTCTTGACAAGCAAAAGGAGTAAATATCAGCTGCTTCTCAGTGAAGATGATGATGATGTAGACTTGGCTGTCAGGAGCTCTGCAAAGGCCAGCAGTCGTGGAAGAGATTTAAGGTTGGGAGTTTTAAGGGGAAGGGCAGTAATCATCACATCCTTTTGGCAAGCTTACCCAAGGTTTTTACTCTCCAACTTTCAATAAATCACTTTGAGTTTGTCAGCCTAAATAATAATTTGGCTCTCCTCCTTCCTAACACTCGATCATATGATCTGTCAAAGAAATCTTTTTAGCAATTTTCATGTTTTTCCCAGATCAAATAACTAAAAATAGAAGTGTAAGAAAATATCGATACCCTGTAACATTGCAATGTTTCATTTTTGCTGCTTTTTTTTTGTGTCCAATTCAAACCGCGACTGGTAGGTGGCAGCAGTTTTTACCACCTTTATTCTGATGGAATGAGATATTGCGATAACACTGGATGTGTTGTGGAAATAGCTGACCTTTTTTCCAAATAAATGCAGTTTTACAAATTGTCAGTATCGTGCTGCTTTCTTCCATCAACATATATACTGGACAATTCATGTCCATAGGCTCCAATTATACATTTTTGTGCCAAAATGGGAGGTTCCCACCACCGCCATTTTGACCGTGTCACAGGTTCCATCAAGCCCAGACAATTCCATAAAAGGGAAAAGAGGTGGAGCTGAGGGTGGGGCTGTAAGGCTGGGATCAAATGACGACTCCCATCGAACTGAAGCGATGTAGCTACAAGCTAACCCAAAGCTAACATGGAGGTGGGAGCTAAGCTAACAGAGGTAGCTACCTAGCTACAACCGGAGTTAACTGTGCACAACACTGGAGCTTCTGAGTCAGAGATACGCCGGGCTGACCGCTGGGTAAAACCGGGTAGAACACAGAGGTCTCCCGGGAACTCCACTAGCCGGCAGCCGCGCAACAGACAGGCACCGCCTCAATCAGAGATGCGTCGAGCTGCCGCATGAGAGAACTGGGTGGAAAACATCGGTTTCCATCCAAGAGCTCCACAAGCCGTCAGCCCGCGCAGCAGACAGGCGCCGCTGCAGTCAGAGATGCGCCGAGCTGCCGCTGAGGGGAAGGGACCATACCGATAGTTGGAACCCAACTCCACCAACATGTTATGTTTCAACTCATTTTCAAAAATGCAGCGTTATGTTAAATGCACTGGGTTTTACACAAGCCCCCACAATGTGGCTCTAAAATTGGTCTCAACCCAGAAGTACCAAAAATTGCAGTTCCACCCTCATCCGCTGGGGGCTGGTGTCAGAAGCGAACAAATCCTCATTGACTCCCATGTTAAAAATACCAATTTCACAGCAGAAATAAACATGTTTACAGCCTGGTACCAAAACATGTTTTTTGTTTAAATTATCTAGTTTACACTCATGACAACTCTGAGGGGGGTGAATTTTTTCTCACTCTTTTAGAAGCCTAAAATTCTGTATAATTAATGAGCAGCCGACCCACGTGATCACAGAGCTGTTTACAGTGGGAATGTGGAGCTGCTGACGTCAACTGGGGCTATAGTCGGACGGTGGAAGGAATACTTTGAGTAGTTCGTCAATCCCACCTACTTGCATTCCGAGGAGGAACCAGAGCCAGGAGACCTGGGGATGGACTGTCCAATCTCGGGGGCAGAAGTTGCTGAGGTAGTCAAACAACTACACAGCGGTGGAGCCCCGGGGGCGGATGAGATTTGTCCTGGGTATCTCAAGGCTATGGATGTTGTAGGGCTGTTTTGGTTGACACGTCTCTGCAACATTGCGTGGTTATCGGGGGCAGTTCCTGTGGAGTGGCAGACCAGGGTGGTGGTCCCCATCTTTAAGAAGGGTGACCTGAGAGTGTGTTACAACTTGCAAGGGCGATGGAGGGGTCATGGGAATTTGCCCAACCAATCCACATGTGTTTTGTGGATTTGGCGAAGGCTTATGACCGTGTCCCCGGGGGCACCCTGTGGGGGACGCTCCAGGAGTATGGGGTGGGTGGCTTTCTGTTAAGGGCCATTCAGTCCCTTTACCAGAGGATCGTGAGTTTGGTCCGCATAGCCGGTAGTAAGTCGGACCTGTTCCCGGTGAGGGTTGGACTCCGCCAGGGCTGCCCTTTGTCACCGGTTCTGTTCATAATCTTTACGGACAGAATTTCTAGGTGCAGCCGTGGTGTGGAGTGTGTCGAGTTTTGTGGCAGGAGAATCTCCTCTCTGCTTTTTGCAGATGATGTGGTCCTCCTAGCTTCAACCAGCTCTGACCTTCAGCTCTTGCTGGGTAGGTTCGCGGCCGAGTGTGAAGCGGCTGGGATGAGGATCAGCACCTCCAAATCTGAGACCATGGTTCTCGACTGGAAAAGGGTGGCTTGCCAACTCCGGGTCGGGAGAGAGGTCCTACCTCAAGTGGAGGAGTTTAAGTATCTCGGGTTCTTGTTCACGAGTGAGGGTAGGAGGGATCGGGAGATCGACAGGCGGATTGGTTCAGCATCTGCAGTGATGCGGACGCTGAGCCGATCTGTCGTGGTAAAGAGGGAGCTGAGCCAGAAAGCCAGGATCTCGATTTACCGGTCGATCTACGTCCCAATCCTCACCTATGGTCATGAGCTTTGGGTAATGACAGAAAGAACAAGACCGCGGACACAAGCGGCCAAAATGAGTTTCCTCCGTAGGGTGGCCGGGCTCAGCCTTAGAGATAGGGTGAGGAGCTTGGACATTTGGGAGGGACTTGGAGTAGAACTGCTGCTCCTCCGGATAGAAAGGAATCAGTTGAGGTGGTTTGGGCATCTGGTCAGGAGGTCCTTGGACGCCTCCCTGGGGAGGTGTTTCGGGCATGTCCTGCCGGCAGGAGGCCCCCGGGGCGACCCAGGACACGTTGGAGAGGTTACATCTCCAATCTGGTCCGGGAACGCCTTGGGGTCCTGCCGGAGAAGCTGGTGGAGGTGGCTGGGGAGAGGACGGTCTGGAGCTCCCTAGTTGGGATGCTGCCCCCGCGACCCGAACCCGGATAAGCGGAGGAAGATGACGATGACGAGGAGGAAGCAATAGAGTTGAACAAGATGGCGACAGCTCATTTGAAACAGCTTTTACATCAATTTTGGACTATTTGCACTTGGGCTTTATTAGAATCAGGAGCAGATAGATGTATTTAAGTTCTTTATTTAGAAAAAAGTATGTACTCTTGCCTTCAACAGCAAACCGCCTCGTTTACCGACATCTGTTGCGGTGAGTACCTTATGTTTTTCATTGTCCAGAAGCATGTGGAGACCGTTTGAAAGACAATGGTAAAACTCTCCCCATGACTGAGAGCCATCAATGGAGCCTTGCCAGACTAAATAGTACATATTTATTCTGGCTTGCCAGGCTAGCTAACACCGTTTTTTCTGCTTTGTCTTTGAACTGCCTGGCACAGATTAAGCCTGGATTCAGACAGGTACTACAGATTTAAACTGTAGCTAATAAGGATGGTACTTTGGCATTCCCTAGTGGTGATATGTGTTTAGAACACATCTGAAAACTGACTTGCAAAAATGCACCCTATAGAAAATATTCAGCCTCCACTGATTGTGATGTATATCGCATCATCAGATTCTTACCAATGCGTACCCCTCACTAAAGTGAATTCAAATTTTTACTGTTTTGTCAAATATTATGCTATTTGTCACTGGTGATGTATATTTTCTGTAAAATATTATTTGGAAAGTCTTAAAAATGGGTTCCACTATAGCAGGTCAAACAGACATCCAATCTGAAGTTGTTGACAGAGCTTTTAAAAAACAAAATGTCTTTCTGATTACCGTATTTTCACGACCATAAGGCGCACCTAAAAGTCTTAAATTTTCTCCAAAATGTACGCCGCGCCTTATGGTGCGGTGCGCCTATTGTGTTGTTGTGAGACGCGAACGTAGTAGAAGACAAGGAGCGTGGTGTGAACGTGCGGACGTGAGAGAAGACAGACTTGTGGATTTGCCACATCGTCATCAGTATCCTCGCTATTTGCCTCAGACTCCAGCTGTGAGTCTCCGTCCACTTCCTCTGCTTCCAATTAAAAAAACAGCCGTACTATCTGAACTGCCTGGTGAACATTTATCCTTCTCATCATCCTTTATTAAAGCCTAATAAAAGCCTACTAAACTGCAGAGACAATATATCTGTCCGGATCGCTCCAAAATATGAAGTTTACCGTCAATATCTGTGTAACTGTTTGTTGTTACTCCGTTCGCGCCACTCCTTTCCCCGCGAAGCGGCTCCTTTTTGCGCACATCTCGTTACTTGTGCAGCCTTCTTCTCTCTCCCTCAGCAACATAATGATACTTTTTATCAATTGAATATGTGAGACTTCCACCAACAGCAAAAGGATCTCATGTTTTTGTGGGGTTTTTTTATGTTCACAAGCACATTCCCTCTCACGGATTAGTAAAATGCTGTTTTGACAAGTTGTCAGATTGTCTAAAAATAGGTTGTTTTTTTAGTTTAGTATAATGGGCTCGACACACGGGAGGCGACATTGCCTCTCCTCCATTCATTTTCAATGAGACATGCACGCTGCCATGGATTGCCTCCCGTGTGTCAGGTAATAAAAGCCACAGCGACAAATTTCGCTGATCGCGGTCGTTTGTCGCCTACCGTGTGTCGAGCCCACAACTCCGCTTTTACGTTGCCTATTAACAAAATTTAAAAACTGGGGTGTAGTTTACAATCTCCTTTTTAAAGCTGAATTGAAACCGAAACTCAGGGAGGCGGCGTCTTGCTGCTACAGGGTCCCAAATCAGACCAGTTCAAAAGGCGCGGATACGCGTCCATGGACCGCAGAGGGTTAATAAAACACAATTCAAATCACTATTTTCTTAGGCCTATTAATAACACACATATGATTTTGTTCATGTGGAAAGTTTATGTGCTTAAATCCAACAACTACCGGTAAACACATTCTGAACTTCAACACAGCGCATCAGCGCTTGAAGCGGCGTTGCGAGCAGCTGCGACCCAAAAAGTACCAGAACCGATCACGGCGCATGCGCAATCACGCATCAACACTGCTCGCCCGCTATTTCCCTAATAACACATGCTGTTCGTTTTTATTTCTACACGTTTTTTTACTCACAAAGATTGTCAAGAAAGCGTGCTTGTCATGTTCATGTCAAATTAAACTGATCACAAAACACAGATTTACTTTCTTTATTTTGTTTTTCTCATCCAACCCCCATAAATCCGTGTGTGTCCTCCTGCAGCACTCCCGGTGTACGCCTAGCTTTAGTAGGAGGGAGACCCGCGATTATCGCTTTGTCGCGCATGTCTCATTGAAAATGAATGGAGGAGAGGCAAAGTTGCCTCCCGTGTGTCGAGCCCATTAGAAGAGCACGAGCCGTCAGCGCACGCAATGAGGAAGTGCACGTGCGCTCTAAACCAGGTCTGAACCAGGACTAGACCAGTAAAGTGAAGCATGCTTTTGGCTGTTTATAATTTTCACAATGTCTGATTTGCACTGATATGTTCCGAGTCCCGAGCCCGCACAGATGTTTTACCGGTACGTTTTACCGTGCCCGCGTCCTATAACACGGTGCGCCCTATGGTCGTGAAAATACGGTAGTTGTTTTGATATCTTCAGGTTATACATGTGTGTAGATCAAAGTTTATTGATTTATTTGGTGCTTTAAAAAGTCCCTCTAGGGATCCTGTTTTATTTCTATAAGGTGAATCACAAAATCTTTGTTTTGCTTTATTTATTTTTATAAACCTTGTTTAAAGAGTATCAACAACAGAAACCAGTCTTTCTTTGTGGCTGTGATCTGAGTCTGCCCAGCTGCAGGATTTGGACCACCAAAGTGGACTTTGTACTTATCTTATCTTTAATATGTGTCTGAGTAAATGGTGTTGGCTGTTTTGTGTTGCAAGTTCCTGTTTTATCTGCATTAATTAGTTTTTCCCTTTTGTTTTTATCTGCATCTTTTTTGTACAACAGCTGCGTTTTCACATGTTTTCAGTCCAGTTTTGTTTCCATCCATTAGTAGAGACCCAGTTTTAGCATTGATACTGGGGATCTGCAGGGTCTCGAAAATTATAAAAAGTTAACAAATTGATTTAAGAAAATTAAGACCCTTACAGTGATGATGTGATGGGCACAGTGGCACCAGTAAGATGATTCTCAAAGAGAGATTATCCTCAAAGGCAGCATCAATTTTGATGTAATAAATAAATAAATAAAATGCAAGAAACACTGTGGACTGACAGTTGAGAAACCCAAAACAAGCTACCTCGAAAGGATATATAGTATCAAACACAAAAATCAACAAAGACCTGAGAGGAGACCCAAAAAATTATCTGGATGCACCTTGCCTCGTATGAACCCGGACGCACCTCGCTGCCACACGTCTCACTTCCTGTCTGGCTCGTAATTTCTTCAACTTCATGACAATCCCCATACGCAGCCCGAATAAAAAGAAACCGTGCAGGAAGATTCCACAGCTCTGCATCTGCTCCGTACCAAAGCCAGTGTAAATGCTCTGATTGGTCTAGATGATTTTTGGCCAGATCCTGATCCTCATCCCAGTGGCGGATCTAGGATTTTTCTGAGGGTGGGGCCATCAAGGGGCCACAATATTTATAGAGGGGCCACGTACAGTCCAACATACTTGCATACTATTCCCAGTTTTGTATGGTAGATACAGTTTATCCCAACACCATGTTGAAAAACATCAATGCAATTGGACATCAATTTTTACTGTACATTGACAAAATACAACCACACACAGCATTTGAGAAATTTTAGCATTCAATTTATTTTGCAAAGCCACAAATATCAGGTTAAAATATGTTTGTGTGTGGAAAAAACACCAGAAGAATATCACAGGACCCTCTGCTCTTGACTGGGAAATGTCTGGTGGGAAGTCAATTAAATAAGTCTGAGTCAGTTGCTTATATCTCTCAACCTTTAACATTCATGGCATTCAGAATCTGCAAGTGACTGACTGCAAAATTCAATTAAATTTAAAGAGCCTTTACAAAATGAGAAGCACACCACCAGGTCCTACTGGAACAGAACACCGTTCTGATGTCTGCGCAGGATTCTGTGCATCACACTGGAAGATGTCTGAAAACAGCAAATGAGAAATTATCTAACATAAGCCAAATACATACACAAGCATTTATTACTTTCAAAGATCAATGTTTACCATTTGATCCTGCAGGATTCGTATTGATTGGTGACTCTGGTGGCCCAGCAGGATGGAAGGTTGAGTCATTAACTTCACTCTGGTTGTCTGAATTGGAGAGAGTCTTGTCCCAGTTTGCAGCTAAAATACAAATATATGTCAAACTCCAGCTAAATCCAGCCAAAACTTTGTTTTCTATGAGACCACATTTTTATTTATTTGAAATTGAAGACTTCAAAGATTGGACTATAAAGATGAGATGTGGTAGATGTAGACAAAGAAACCAATACAATTTAAATCCATTATGTTAATGTTATAGTAAACCACATCACCATGAAGCGGAAGAATTCAGTAAACATATGTGCCATTAGTACAAGATAACATCATTTAACAAATTTGAGATAATGGTGATTTTTTTTATTTTTACCTAGAATAATGGCAGGAAAAGTTGGACTAACAAAGGAATATCCAAAACACAAAATCTCTTTGGAAAACTTAACCTTGACCTTACTTAATCAACCAATTAGAAAATTCAGTGTTTCAAACAAGGACTTTTCCCACACATTTTACAATACATCAAAATGTCACAATTTAGGGAAACCTTGAAGGAATTGTGGGAAAGGAAACTTAACTGCAACATTACTGATGATGAATGGAAAGATGCTTTGAGAAACGTAAAATCATTTACTAAAGGGAAGCAACTTTGCCACTAATGATTTGTCACGATTAACAACTTCTATCAATTTAAACAATAATCCTTTATTTTTGGTGCTTGGAATAACTGACCCAATTATTACTGATAAATATAAAAAGCTCAATGCAAATTTTCTGTGCAAGAAAATGACTCCACATTAACTGGATCAGCTCCAAGATAAAATGGGAAAAGGTTATCCTCAATTATAAGCAGAACACACTGGGCAGCATTAGGTCGTTTATAAGTGGTCAGTCCGTCCTGCTGGATAATGTGGTGCAATCATGATCTTTTTACAAAAGATTATGCGATGGCGGTGAAAAGGGAGCTTGGGGGCTGTCTCTGCGCTGCCACGGACTTCAGTTTATCTTGGACATAACTTGCTTTTTATTGCGATCAAAGCCACACTCATTAAACTTTTTTAACAAGCCGCTCCAGAAGGTGTCTGTCCCCGTGCAGTCTCTGGTGATCTGAGCTTCAACTCTTACGGAGAGGCTCCCCGGCCATCATCTCAGCTGATTCTGTTTAGAAAAGCCAAACTTACGGCCCATGTTTACTTTCATTTTCAATATAGTTGCCGGCCGGAGCTCGGCAGTAACTGCCCACGTGATCATGATACCCCCTTCTGTTGCGCCAAGTTGTAATATGCATTCACAAGTCCGGCGTTGCGGTGATATTAGTATCAACCGTGGCAGCACGAATGCCACAAAATTCCCGCAACACCATGCCGCCACGGCGCGTTTATATTACACGTACGCTGTATATGTACAGTCTATGTGATTTCCCAGCATGGTATGTCCTACAAGAGGCTGTCTCTCGTGTTTATCTGACATGACTGTTGCACAATAAAGATTATATTCTTTCTGACCTGATAAAGGGGGAATGGAGGTCCCTTGCCCTGTTCCAGCCTCTGGTCTACTGCCTCCTGCTGCTCTCTCTCTGATTTCTCCATGCTCGTTCTCACCAGCTGACACACTCACTCTCTTGGGAAAAAACTGCAGAATTCCCGCCTGTATCTGACCCTTTCTTTTCATGTTCTCTATCAGACAGTGCCAACTATTAACACACGAAATGCAGATTACAAAAGAAGTACATGGATTAGCAAGGGCTAACGTTTTTTCACAAGCCCTTTTTAACATTACCTTTAACTAATGTCGGCATTGCTTTCCATTGGACTTATTGTCAGACTTGACTTACATGGCAACTGTGAGTAAACAGTGATTCGTGACTTACCAACAAACTCCTCATAACGTGGACTCTCATCAGATCCGATGTCGGTTGAAAAGTTCTCCCTTCTTGGAATCTTTCAAATCTTCTTCTGTTGGATTTCACACACTATTTTGCTCCTTAGCGCCACACGGCCACTAGTGTTTGGACTCGGAATTGCATCCACCTATAATCTCATCACCGCACAAAGGACAGATGAGTGACAGGACAGGGGCACTACAGGGGCCAATCATATTTCAGCAGGGGCCAGTGCCCCTGTGGCCCCGCCCCTAGAACCGCCAATGCCTCATCCATTCCGTGCTTTGTGTAAATGAGGCTTTAAGGTCTACTGATTGATGGGGCCTCATTGAAATATAATAAAGGAAGGATGGCAATTAAAAAGATTTTAATAATAAAAGCAAAAAATTAGAAAAGTCTGATGTAGTCCTAGTTTCATAGAAGCATGAAGGACAGCAGTTATAGGTCAAGGTAACAATTAAACACGGAGGAGGCTCTGTCATGGTTTGATGTTACATTTCATTCAAGGGTGTTTGGGATCTTTTTGAACTAGTGGACTCAGAAAAATACCATCGGGATTAAAACTCCATCTTTAAACTGACACCTTGTTTAATTGACTAAATAACACAAGCTGTCGAGCTGAAGTTGTACAACCCAACAAGTAATGAATGCACTCTGAATGAACTTTTGTTCTGCATCATTTATTCAGCTCCTAATTTAAGACAACTGGAGCACTTGTGTATTTGTTTTAAAATATATTTAAAGTGTACTCAACACTGATAGTTACTATTATTAACCCACAGCTGAGAAGGAAATGACCAAGGAGAGCACAAGTTAGCTTAAACTCTCTATTGACCTTCAGGACCTTTATGTCCTCCAGCCTCTGAGTCAGCCGAGCTTCTTCCCTGCCTCAGAACTTGACACTGAATGGCGCCCAGTTTTAATATCATGGGATGGATTGTGGCTGCTCCTCACAGATAAAGGTTTGGGGTTAGTCTTTGATGTTCATTGGGCTCCTTAATGAGGATCAGACTCTTGGGTTTTCTGGCCAAGCCCCCCCCCAACACTCCCCTCCCTGTCTCACTCAGAGAAATGGGGGCAGCAAGATTCAGGAACAGGACTTCCTTAAAAGTAGATGATTATTCCTGCGTCTTTTTCTTTACAGGTCTTCCTTTTCTGTCTCCACTGTTTTCTTAAATTAAATGTTAGGGTCACATAATAGTCATGAAACCACCCTTGGCCCAGGTCAATCTAAAGTCTGCACACATGCATTCAGATAGTCTAAAACTACTCAAGGTAGATTGGCTCACTGTCAACCACTCACAAACACCAGATTGTGTGTGTGTGCGTGCGTGCGTGTGTGTGTGTGTGTGTGTGTGTGTATGTGTGTGTGAGTGAAACCCAGCAGCCAGCCATGGGGCCAGGGCAGACCCTGACTTGTGACCTGGGCTCTGAAAGCGAAGGCCAATCAGAAACATGTGTGCCAGTCCTCTGGTTATGTTTCCTTTCACGCTGAGGCAACACATTTGATCCAGCAAACAAAGACCCTCTGTTTGTTGTGTCCTTACACTTTGGAGTCATGTTGAGAACTCATACAGCCTAAAAAGAGTGACTCCTTGTCCTCCTGTTAGCAAGACATAACAAACCATCAAACTTGGATTTCTCTCCAGCATTAGAGAGACTTCTTTGGCGGTACATTTATTGCTGATTCTGGGTGTCCAACAGCTTGTGTTGTCAACAGTTGCCTAGAGCCACTTGTAATGTAATTTATTACAATTAGCCTCAAGTCAATGGCATTTCTAGCCCAGTGAATGGCCTGTTAATCCACATTATTGCTATAGAGGGTACCCATAAAACTAGATGGCCATTATTCCTGTAGGATTTCAACCGTAGCACGTTGTAATGAAGAGAAGTGGAGTCAAAGAATCTGTTTCTTTTAGCTTGAAACATGACCCTTAAAGCATGTTGACATCTCACATGACTGCTCCCTCAACCCTTGACCTTCATCGCTTCAAATCTGAATCTCTCATTCTTTGCAGGCCTGTCATTAACATGGTCCACCTTTTAAAAGCTCTGCTTAGTCTGCTGATGTGTCTTTAACTTTTGTTTCTCCGTTAAGCGTGATGCTTATCTCCATCCGGTGTTCGTCCAGCCCAGACCTTATTGTTGGTTCAGCAGATCTGACTGCTCCTGCTGACTAAAGCCTCATGTGTTTGTGTGGCCATGCATGTGCATGGGTCTTTGTGCTCTGATAAAGGACTTCCCGTTGTGTATTGACATGGATTTGCTCATTTACTGCTAAATATACATACTATATTTCAGTCTCTCTCTTCCAACCATTTTTATACATCTTCACTAGAGTGGGACCAATTACATTGCCGGTCTGGTATATTAGCTTATTACACAGAAACTGCACCAGTAACAAGATATTGTGCATCTAAGACCCAAACTCAATTAAACAAGCTTAAATTGTTTGATGATAAATGAATTCACCTGTATGCTACATTATTTAATATTTAGAGATAATGCAGGCCTCAGAACCATAATTTGTCATACTTACTTGCACTGTTCATATCATAAGAATATGTGTGCAATATCAACAACCAGAACTCGTAGACACAATGTCTTAATTGATCTGAAATTTTCTGATTGAGATCCTTTACAGAGCCATTTTCTAACTTCTAATATTCATGTTGTAACTTCTGAGAACCGGTTGAGTTTTGATTCATCTGACATTTAACTGACATTGCACAGGGATGTTACTACGTCCCATGTTTACCTTCAGCGTATATTGTGTGTCAGCTCAAATCCAATCTCTACACAAGATCTGCTGAGTGTGCAGCTGAGAGAGAGGGATAGATGCGATGTCAGTGAGGATCAGTCGTAATATTTACATGTTTGGCCAACCTCACCTGTCTTGCATCTGTAGACAGATTATACAGATTAGGAGATTTAAAACAACTTTGAAAATAATTATGATGAAGTAAATCCACGCGCTAAATTCATTATTTAATAAATTGTCCTTGAAAAACTAAACTGTTTTAAAAGGATGAACAATAATAATAATAATAATGAATAATAATAATAGTGGATTAGATTTATAGAGCACTTTTCGAGGCACTCAAAGCACCTTTGATTATTCACACACACACATTCACATACTACCTGTGGTGGTAAGCTAGTACGTAGCCACAGCTCCAGTGGGCGTCATTTGGAATTCTAGGATGTCCGAGAAAGGTCCCGCCTTTCTCACCTCTGATTGGTTTCTGATTGGTTATGAAGGGCTCTCCTACGATTGGCAATTTCATGTAAGAGGAAACAGTTTTCCCTCACTGCAGTGGTTTTAAGTTTACAGCCAGATCTTGAGGACTTTTTTTAAAGAAAATGTAAACTCATCGTTATAATAAACATCTTTTCTTGTTTTGCAACAAACTTGTTTCAGTCTTTCATAAAAGAACATGAAAAATGTCAAATGTGAACTTGTAACAAATCTTGTTGCATTTTATCACACTGTCAGACTGACTTTTGATACCGTAAATCAGGGGTGGGCAATTATTTTTTCCATGGGGCCACATGAGAAACAGAAAATATTGTGGAGGGCCAGGCCAAAAGGCTGAAGTCAATTATGCATAATATTAATGGTATTTCTTTATAAAAAGCAGTAAATACCATTGTGTTTTCAAGCTGGTAAGAGTAGACTACATGTTATAAATGAGCAAAAAGGAAAAAGTGAGGTTGGCTTACAAAAATGTGATTTATTCAAATTTCCCAAGGCAATGGTAAACAAAGTGCGCGAATTTGGTATTTGTTAAACATTTGTGACTTATATTAGCTAACAGTTTTAGTCACATTCACTCCAAAACACATTTTGAGTTTCAAATATTGTTGGAAATAGGTTCTTAGCATTCTACAGACACACAGTATTGTCTGTAAAATAAAATCACTGAACTGTGATCTTGAGAAAGAGGTTTAAAAAAAAGTGTCCCAGTTCACTGCTATTTGCCTTCATTTGTGGTCCAAACACCTTATTTCGTGTTTTTAAGCGATTTTTTTCTTATTCAGTGAGAGAAATCTAGTCTCTGCTGGGCTTTAACGAGTGCATCAAAGTCAGGTTGAATGTCTGAGGTGGAGATGCGAAGCACAGCTGACATGATCATCAGTGAGAGAGGATCTATACCTGGATTTTGTAAACTTCATCATTGAAAATGTTTGTTCACAAATGTAGGTAGAGCCGAAGAGAACCAACATCTTCTGAGCATGTCTCCTCAGGTTTGGAAAGTTCTCCTCCTTAAGAGAAGAGTAGAAATCCAGCAGAGATCCTGAGTACTGCATCAGACTGCAGGTCAATGAGTTCCAGCTGCACATCACTGGGTGCATTATCCACACTGCAGGTAAAGGGAGAGGAAATCATGTGCATTTCATCCTCGATTGTTCTGAGATCTTCAAAACGCCTTGAAAACTCACCATGTAATACTCCTAACATGGAAGAGTACCTGCTGAGGTGATCAGCTGATGGTGTGACTTTGTTCAGGGTTTGCATGTGAGTGAGAGTGTTGCTCTCCAGTTGACTTGAAAGAAACTGCAGCTTTCTCATGAAGGCCTTCACGAGGCTGTGCATTTCATGGACAAAAAGGCCCTTGCCTTGCAGTTTGGTGTTCAGTTCATTCATCAGTGCAGTCACATCAACAGCAAATGCAAAATCTGCCATCCAATCCTCATCTCAGAGCTCTGGAATGTCTTTGCCTTTCCTCTCGCAAAACTCTCGAATCTCTGTTTTCAAGTCCCAAACCCTCTTCAGCACTTTCCCCAGGCTGAGCCATCTGACAGCTGTGTGGAGTCCTCCAAAAGAGTGACAAACTGTCTGTGATTCATTGCCCGCGCCCTGATGAAGTTTATTATTTTAGTAACAACATCAGTAACATGGTTGATTTTTAGCACTGACTTGCACAACACATGTTGGTGTATAATACAATGCAAAAACACCCATTTTTGATCTGCATCGATTTCTGTCACTTTATCTTGCGTTTCAAACATCCGACATTTTTCCCTGTAAGATTTGGACAACCGTCTGTTGTGACACCTGACAGTCTCTCCCATTTCAATCCCAGTGTCCATGCACGTATTTACCTCTGTAAAAAGATCACTCCCTGTCGTTGTCCCTTTCATCGACCGCATTGCTGCCAGCTCCTCTGTGAGCTTGAAGTCCGCTATCCCCCGGACAAATACGAGCAGCTGGGCTGTGTCACGGACATCACAGCTCTCGTCTAAGGCCAATGAGAAAAAGTCAAAACTTGCCACTTCACGTTGCAGCTGAAGCTCCAGGTTCCCCGCAATGTCCTCGATCCTCCTGGTCACGGTTCGCCTGGACAGCGGGATTTGCTCAAGAGCGCCTTTTTTTTCCAGGGCATATTAGTGCGGCAGAGTCCACCATGCACTCTTTGACAAACTCTCCCTCTGAAAACGGCTTGCTGTTTTTAGCTATTTTGTGGGAAATCACAAAGCTGGTCCTTGTTGCTGCATCCCTGGATGTGTGGAGCTTAGTAAAAAAGCCTTGCTGCTTTTGCAACTTTGCTAGCAAAGCTTCGGATGTCCGTACCCTCTCAGCATCAGACAAGTTCTTGTATTTTTCCGAATGTTTCTTGTCGTGATGCCGACTCAAATTGTAGTCCTTAAACACGGCAATCTCCTCCCCGCAAACCAAACACACGGCTTAACCTCCGACTTCAGTAAAAAAAAAAAACTTAGCAGTCCAATTTTTGTTGAAAATCCTGCATTCGGCATCTATCTATCTTTCTTTTTTTTTTTTTTTTTGCATCAGCGGACATTTCTGGGGGCTACAATCACCATGTCAACCGCGGGCACTTGTTGCTATCTATACGTATTGCGTCATTGTGTACGTAAAAAACAACTTCAAAATAAAAGCAATGCAGCCTTAGTCCATGCATGAGGTAAAATGAGAAAATACATTTATTTCGTAAATTCCAGTTAACCTTACGCGGGCCGGTCAAAGTCAACCAAAGGGCTGTATGTGGCCCGCGGGCCGTAAAATGCCCAGGTTTGCCGTAAATCCTCTAATACAGGCCCGGGCCTGTATTTGACTCAAGCCCATCAAGCTCCAGGCCTTTATTGGAAGGAGGACCAGAATTAGAGGCAGGCCTCAATTTCTATGTGAGCAAAATGAACTAATGGTTCGCTGGAGTTTTTGACAATTAAAATTGCGCCCACATTTTCAAAGTTAAACACATTTCTTTTGACAACGGTAGTTTCTGCTTCATCCCTCTCCCCCCTCCCCCTGTGCAGCGGCCGCAAACTCACTGATGCTCCTGCAGCCTCTCAGAGTTCCTGCTGCTCTAAACATTAAAATAATTATTTCATTTTCTGTTCCTCACTTCTGATTACCTTCAATGGTGTCTTGTTTGTTGCAACCACCAGGTACAAAAACTAACTTGTTTTTATTTGACAATTTTTCTGTCCTGCCTGTTTATTATCTTCCTGCATCTCCTCTCAATCCTAAAGAAAAACTGCTAAAAGATCTACCGACGGCAAAAACAGCGGGGTGCTCGCCGGCCACATCAGTTAGGTGCGTCACCGAGGACAAAACAGGTGATGCCCCCGATCCACAGCAGCGAAAAGCATCAGGCACAAATAAAAGAATAAAAGACAGAAAACATAAAAGGAATTGAGCCGACATGAACGATCGCGTGTTAAATTAGTTTTTGAGGTGGCGACACCTGATTTGATAATGTTACTGTGGCCGTGCTCAGGATGCAGATGTCTGGAGCGTGTCAACAATCAGAGCTTTGCATGCGCAAGCTGGTTAAGGTTAGGATGGGGGTTAGGGGAATGTTAAATTGCAAGAGGGTAAACGTCACAATTTGGTTAAATGTCCGTTTTACGGCGGGTGTCAGTACCGACGCTCTGGCACAGCGCGTTGCCTCCCGACTCGCAGGAGCTTGTCACCTGCTGACAGCAGGCTGCTGTCTTTTCCGTGGACTGCATCTTGCCGGTCATTATCACGTGACAGCGACTAGTCGATGACAGGCATAAAAAGTCACTATAGAGCGGTGAAGTCGATTAGTGACTAGTTCATACAACCCCTGCTACTGCTCCCCAGTGTTCTGCGGCATAATCAGCACGTTCTCTTTGAACTTGATATCAAATTTTCGCCTCCTCTTCGTCTCCGCACGGTTAAAGTTACCCTCGCGGTCTATCACTGGCAAATCAAAAGTGAGACGGATGACACAACCGCCCCCTGTACTTGCTTGTTACCACATTCCACCCGGCCACAATAAAAAACCGGCCATTATTCACCTCCACCGACTCCGACACCGTCCAAAATATGATACCAGGCAGTTAATTAAATACAGGCTATTATTAGAGGATTTACGTTAGATTGTTTTTGATGCTGGGCAAGTTGAAGCATTGTTATTTAGTCCGTCACTAAGCATGTCACTCAGGAGCATTATTAATTATATCACTGTAAATAATAAATCTTGCTGTGTACAATCAAGGCTAAAAATATTTTTAGCTGTTTTTTTGTTGTTGAGAAAAATGGGTTTCTAGAGACTTATTTACGTATTCATGCAAAGTTGTCCAACTTTCAAATTTTATGTAACCCAACTGACTCCGGTTTGAACTGTGTGCTTATTCATTTTGTGTTTATGATGAAGCCATGGAGACTTAAGAAGTCACCTTGTGAGCTGTGAATCCTTAATTTTTGTCAGTCATACAGAAACACTTGATTTCAAGAGGAAAGACAGCTGAAAATGTAGTTATGTAAAGCTTTGACACAAGATGGAAATTTAATTAGATATCCAAATTTGAATTTTATCATCAAATAAAATTTTAGAATAAATAAACACATTTTACGGGAGTAAAAGGGAAAAGGAGATTAACCAGCAGTGATATTGCTAATTCTGTTGAAGGAAATTCACTGTTTAATGAGAGACAGTTGGTGAAAATGATATGTAAATAAGTAAGAATGCATGTAGGCCTACATAATTAAGCAAAACTGAAACACTAATATAAAGTATATATATATATATATTTTTTTTTTTTTTCTCCCTTCGAATCTGGGAGGGTGGAACCCCAGCTCCGGCTATGGATGAGCCCCCAGGGGGCCCAACTTGATATTTTTTCATGGGGCCCAAAATCTCTGGCAGCCCCCCTGGTCCTATGTCTTCACTTTAAAAGGTTGAGGCTGTTTACAAGTTAGAGCACATCTGTCATCATCAGACTAAATGTTTATCATTTAATCAAAAATTACATTCAAGCTGATTATGATTTAGACCTATTTCTCACCCATTTACATTATTCAATTCATTTATTTATTTATTTTTTCCCTGCGTCCTGTCTGGCTGTGAAGCAAACAGAATTAATGTCTGAATGCTGGTGACAAGCCTTACAGATTTACTCTCAGATGGAGCATCAAAGCGTCTGCTTTTAATGTCACGCCTGATACTTAAAACTTTATTGTTATTGTTTTTTGAATGCTTTATAATTCCGACTGGACACGCAGACAGAGGTGAAAGAGAAAGGAAGAGATTGGGGGGGGGGGGGGGGGGGGTTCTCACAAAAATAAACAATCAATGATGAACAAAAGCCTGCTTCTAGACCTACAGAAGGAGAAAAAAAAAGAAAAGGGACATACAACAATGCAACTACAGCAAGCTATCACTTTAAGACTTACAAAAATGCAAGCCGGACACCCACTCATGCTCCCCATCCACACCCTATTCACTCCGGTCCTGGTACTGCTGCACAAAGGGTACAACCATCACCGGTTCCCAGAGTTCGACCCTTTCTGCTGGGGTGCTGATGAGCAGGCTCCCCCGCCCAACGCCGAGCAAAGCGACCCTTCACCCCAGACCCCAGTCAGATGGCCAGATCCCCCTCGTAGCCTCCAGCCCCAGGAAGCCAAGCGAGAACAGAGGTGTGCTAAGACCCCTAGTCTCTCCTCCCCTGCTCCAATACAGTGTTGGTGCGTGTTGATGAGGTGTATTCCATGGCTGTGGTGAGCGAGCAGTGCAGGCATCATCTGATGACCTATGCCAGCTGATGCCACCACACCACCCCTCTTCCCCTCACAACCCTCTGTGTCTAAGTGCAGTTTAAAATTGGAAGTGGGCACCGGCACCTGGGATGAGGCTGAAAGATCCCCTTGCCAAATGCCGTTGAATGTGCTCACTCCCAAGGCCCTAAGTGTGTGTTTGCATTTTCATTATTCTAGAAACAGACCTGATGCACACAACTGGGAAGAATAGTGCAGTTTTATTACATTTCATACCCAGGTAAGGCACCTATGTTTATCCCAAGTACTCTAATGCTTGAGAGCCAAGAGATATAAAGTCCAACAGTTTGATAAATGCAACAAGATTATAAATTCTTATTTTACGTTTTTCAGTTTTTAATGAAACATAAAACATAAAATGTTTTACAAAAGAGGACAGAATAGTTATTATAGCGCTAAGTTCATGTTTTCTTTACAAAACTCCCCAAAACAGCTTTCTGCTTGTAGCAGAAGGACAGTCTGCACTTAGCGAGGACAGCCAGTTTGCTGCTAAAGAAATAGCCAATCGCAGTAAAGCCTTTCTAGCCATTCAGAGAGGAGAAAGGTAGGATCTTCCTTGGACATCCTAGAATTCCAAATGACGCCTCCAGTGGGCGGTCCATCGGCCCCTCTGACCAAGGCCAACATAGACAGAGAGGGTGAAGTGTCTTGCCCAAGGACACAACAGCAGAGTACCCTGGTGGGAGCTGGGATATTTTCTTCACTGGGCGATCCACTCAACTGATGCCCCTTGACACTCAGATTACCCCCCCCCCCCCTCCCGAGAGCTCTAAAACCAATGGCCTTTTCACATGTGAAAGGTCACAAATTAAATAGTCGTTATGAGCATAAATCTTAAATGTTGTTGCAGAGGGACTAGTTGGTATAAAATACTACTTACTTCAGGTTGAAATGCTCCCTGAATAATTGCTGAGGAAACGACCCTTGACCATATAAAGGCCCATATAGTTCAGCGAGAACATTCACAGCAAATTTCATTCAAGTTGGCCCATGTCCAACCTTTAATATTTTACTCAAGATGAAAATAAAAATGCAATTCCAATGCATTTGTGAAAAAGGTTTTAGGGCAGCAAAGAAGCCACTTTCCCCAGTAAAAGCATCAGGAACAGACTGATTCCATTAAAGGTTCATGGATTTAACAGCTGAGGACAGGAGGAAAGTCATTTTCTTATGAGAAATAATCACCTAGAGAAGATAATGTGAACCCTCCCATCCTGTCACACCAAAACGAAAAGCATCTATTCATGTGTGGAGTTGCTGTTCAGCCATGGGAGTTTAGCTTCATGACACTCATGAATAAGGAACAGCATCCAAATAACCCTTTGAGAGGAACTCTTTTTCAATCATCCAATAACAGTTTTAACACTAAAACCAGGTTCACAGGACAGGTTAATCGTGCCAAATTTCGACCGAATTGTAACCCTTCAGACAATCTCAAGGATGCGCCCGCCTACCGTAATGGCTCTAAAGATAATTTTATTAGATAATCCCACCATTTGTGGTGTGTTGAGAGCGTTCTGGTCTGCTCGGAAGGCTGTCGGCGACTCTCTGACTAGAGATGTCCCAATCCGATATCAATATCGAAAGTAATTCGATACAGTATCGGATTATATCGGACTGCATCGAAAATCCGATATAAGCAATCCGTTAAGGTTCACATTTTTGCAACCAATGGTTAAAAAAAAATTGTCATTTTTTTTCATACCTTCTCTTATTGGCTCTTGTTCTCCGATTGAGTAATATCACTTGATCAAGCCTTTCATTCATTCCACACTACGAATAGGTAAAAGTCTGTAAGATTTGTGCTGATATCGTATCGGATTGATATTGGTATCACTCAAAACTGAAGGCTGCAATGTCGGTATCGTATCGGAAGTGAAAAAGTTGTATCGGGACATCCCCATCTCCGATCATCTTTAACAATCAAGCTTATTGAACGTGACAATCAGAAAACAAGGTGACGAAAGCATGAAGCACACTTCTCCCCTCCGCCATGTTTGTTTAATCTGAAGTCATGTTTTATCTCACAAATTCTTGTCTAACCGGGGATTGTTCGTGAGTTAAAGAGAATCATGTGTAGTGTGTAATTTTTGCTGATTTTTCACCACCAAGTGTGTGGTCACTCATGCTTTGAAAATCATCCGACTATTTTAAATCCTGCAGTGTGAACCAGGATTCAGTAAGTCTGGGATCAAGACACCAAATATGTGGATCCACAACCTGGAAACTCTCCAGACCTTAATTCCGTTTGTGGTCAAGCCCCAAGAGGTGGATGGAAAAACAAAACCCCACAAAGTCTGACAAGCTTCATGTAGTTATTTTGCAAGAATAGGCTGCCTTCTTTCAAAATCTGGATGAAAAGGGGATCAACAACATGCCAAGGTGGAGTTCAGGAAAAAGAAAGTCCAACATTGCAAATAGTAACCCTTTGCAAAAAATTCAAGCAAACTGAAACTGAAACTTAAATTTCCAGAGATCCATATATACTTACCGTAATTTCCGGATTATAGCGCCGGGGACACACCGGCCGCGGAAGCGCCGCGAAAATGGGACCGCCTTCATTCGGCGCCTTTGTTAAGCTATTCTATAGACCACATGGGCCGCCGAAGTGCCGCGAATCGCCTCGCGCCGGCGCTCCAGCCCGCGCCGTGCAGCGATCATTTCGGCGTCTGCTCTACTTTTTCGCGAGCCGCAGGTGAATCGCGTCAATTCTGGCAGGAAGTCAAACCTAGACATAAGAGGCAGGCCGGTAAATTTAACAAAATAAAGCATTTCAAAATAAAATTCCGCAATAGTCAAATGTGTTCGTAATCAGACACTGCAGAAAAACCACACGAACACACACACACATAAACACACATCGAACATGTGTGCGTGTGTGACCACGTGAAGGGGGTGTGGTTTTGGGTGTCTTTTTTCCGGAGCAAACAGGACAGAGAGGCAGAAAGTCTGAGGCAAGCAGTTAAGATGGATGACTTTAAATTAATTATGGAAGTTGAGAAACACAAGGAGCTGTATGACCCCGAAAAACATGATTATTTACGTACCCCTTTCAGAAGAAACTGCTAGGATACAGCTGGAGAATTGGAGCGGGTTCCGAGAGATTCAACTGGCAGAAACAACTGGTTTATACCATAGGTTCACACACACACACACACACACACACACACACACACACACACACACACACACACACACACACACACACACACACACACACACACACACACACACACACACACACACACACGTACAAACACTCAAACGTAGAGGAAAAGAGCTGAGAAAAGGCAGAGAGGAAATGGAGGACACCAAGTGGTTAAAAGAAAAACTACAGCTGAGCCGAGGCGCGCCTCGACTGGAGCGCGTCTGATCTGAACTGAGGAGCGGCGAGCAGCGGCCGGTGTGTCCCCGGCGTAGAGCACACCTCAATATAAGCCGCACCAACAAAAAAAAAAAAGGTTTTCTACACACACACGCCGCTCTCAAATACAAGCCGCGGTGCTGCAGCCACATGCAGGTCTCCGGCGCACAGCGCATGTATGGCCATAACATAAGATAATTGACAGAAAGACGCTACACGGAGGTTTTTCGTTGTTGTTTTAATTCAACAAAACGAATTTTAAACACGGTTGAACGTGCCTGCAAGTTTAGAAAAGAAAACAGCACTGAGAGCATTCATATTTCTGGATGGTTATAAAATAAAAACAGAACTGACACGTTATTACCGGTAATTTGCATGCATCTTTAGAAGAAAAGAACAGCGCTGACACAGCATTAATAAGCCCTGGATGATTAGAAAATAAAAAATGCACACAAAACATGCCTGGTTAGTAAATAAAACACACTCGCCTACCAGAAGAAGTCATTCGCTCTCATCTTCCTCTTGCACACTAAAGCCATTAAAGTCCTCTTCTTCAGTGTCGGAGTTGAACGGCCTCAGAAGAGCTTCGCCACATACCTTTTCTGTGGCGATGTCAGTGTCGCTCTCCGTGTCGCTGTCATCATCCCCGGGTGAAGCTGGCTTGAATGAGTTCTTCCTGCTGCCGTCTCCAGCGCCGAACCATGGATTCATTCATGCCAAGCTTACGTGCGGCAGCACGGTTTCCCTCCTTTACTGCCAGATCGATGGCCTTTAATTTAAATGCGGCATCATATGAACTCATACGTGTAGTTACCATGATGAGGGGGTATGGATTTGAAAAGAATTCTTGGTCGTGCCGGCTGCTTGCATGTGCTAAATTAAAATGAGCACTTTCTTCGATTTCCGCTTTTGACTAAAGCGCGCCCTGGCAGGTGAAGGAAAATCTTCAGTAAAGCCGCACCTCATTACAAGCCGCACGGTTCAAAGCGTGGGAAAAAAGTAGCGGCTTATAGTCCAGAAAATACGATACTTAAAAAATGTTGCGATTAATGACATAGTTAAAAGTTTTGGTTACGTTGGGGTTTCTGTATTTTCCAGTTTAAATAATATTAGCACCAAGCAGCTGTTTCTTTTGCAGACAGCATTTCTGTGGACGCTTGCAGAACAGAAAGCTTCATTGTTCCCCGTCTTTAAAAAATGAATTCAATGAAAAAATTCGCTCCTCGAGCTATTTACGTGATGTCAAGAACAAGATCTAAAAGGTGATTTGAGTTTGAACGGGAGTATCTGCTTCATTCTTTTATCCACATTTAGTTTTACGGAACTAAGAAAAGGAGGGGTTCATCTGTTTTTAAAAGCATCTCACGTCTTCGTTTGGGTGAAAGGGTTGTATCTCCTTAAATAAATGTTAAAAATGATTCCTGTTTCAGAAGTGACTTTAATTAAGAGAAACTATCCTTTTAATGTTCCTGCTTTAACTCAAGTAGGCTTCATTCTTATATATACTTTCTTTGTTTTGGTTACCGCCAAAACAGTGAAGGGTGTCGTGTAAAAAGAAAATGCATAAATTACCATAAAAACTCTTTACAGCATAACTGCCCCTCAGTAATTTTCTTACCTATCTTTATCTTTTATAAGAACTCCAGTTTGATTACTTCAGACTGTACGATCACATTTATTCCCAGTTAGCGGTAAGTTGTTCCTGTAAATGATGTGATGTGGAATGCTTTTAACATAAAGTCTCCGTCCTCAGAAAGACGATGCTGTGCTCCTCTCTGCGCTTCTGTTTATCTCTCCCACCCTCCGTCTCTGTCTGTAGTCAGACATTGAACAAAAAAATCAATAAGCCATAAAGAGAATGAAGAAGCCTCTTATTTACATCAGTCTGAATGGAGAGGTAGTTTGTCTCCTCTTGTGTTTCGTTTGTCCACTTCAGGCAGGAGTGCTCTTGGTTTTCCTCCTATATCCTGCTTGACACGCTGTCCAAATGAGAAGCTAAATTCTCCTAAAATGTTGAGACGTAACTGTTGCCTTTGGGGTGAAAGGGAAGAAGATATAAGTTTAGACGTTTTCAAAAGTGCATACAGGGTTTTGCAGCATGTTTGCATGTCTGTGAAGGAGTGACTCATAAGGCCACAGGGGGGCCCCAGAGACAGGACATAAATTGGGGGGGCATCATGACACTGCTGCAGTATTGAATCTCAACACTTCATTCACGCAGGGACAAGTGATCTAAAAATGTCCAGATCTCTGTTTCTGGGACAGCTATTGTCCTATGGCTTTATCATACTTAGTTCTGGGAAACACCACTTTGCCAAGATTACAGTGTTTAAGATAGATGCCAAAAGCTTCATGTTTTGAGGATGGTGTTGATTCTGACATGTAATTTTTAGAATGACCAGAAAAAATCCATCATGTAATGCAGAAGGCTTGAAAATGCCAGAGTTTGTGAGTTGTATGGTTAGTTTAACCATTATGAATTAAGGTTTGATGAAAATTCAGAAAAATTACCCATTTTTGAACCTTTTGAATGATCGAGTGATTATATTGATAAGCTAACAGTTAGTCTTTGCAGGGCCATGACAAAAATAGAATATGCTTAAAACAACTCTAGAACGCTTTTTTTTTTGATGGAACATAAAAAGCAGGATTTGAATTAAAGGGGAGCCAGATCGGCTCGGGGTCCTGCGCCTGCAAATGACATCACAGTGGATTGGCTGAACTTGAGATTTACGGAAGTTACGATACCACGTTCGTAAAAATTACATTAGCATGTATGACAATGACAATTTTGATTGGTCAGAACGAATTTACGGTTGTAGTCTTTGTGGTTGTAGTCCTGTAGTCCAAAAATCAACACTTTTCTGAGAACATTTGTATGAATTTCCAAGGTAAATGTAAAATAAAAGCAAAGATATCAACTGATAAACGGTGACCCTCAAAAGCTCCGACTTTGATGAAATGGGGCAAAATAAAATATAAGAACTTTATTGAAAAGACACCAAGCAACATTTTGAATGAATGAATGAATGTTTTTACATATCAACTAAGGAAACATACAGACAAATTACACATACAAACAGATATGGCTTCACATATAAGAACTGTTGTCTTCTTGGCAGTCTGATGTTGGTTTTATTTAGTTTCAGATTCTTCACAAAACAAATATAATATGGTGTTTTATTAACAAATTACAATTATAAAGAAAACATTTAGGTGGTAACAAACAGGAATTTGTTAACAAAACTGCTGATGTCTTTCCAAAACTTAAAGAGCAAGTCAACCCCTACCAGAGTCTAACTCCACTCCCACTTCATGTTTGAAAAATGCAACAAATGCTGTTGCCTGGTAGACCGAGAAGGAGGAGCTGCTAACAAATACACACACACACAGGCTCACGACAGCATTGTGACAACATAATGTACCAGTTTTCATCATAGCAAACCTCTTAGCCAATAGCGGTGGCAGATTTAAATTAAAATACAGTGCAGAGTTTTTACCTGACAACGGCACAACACTGCCAGTTTTAGGCAGAATATTTAAATTTTAACTAAGATGCACTGAAGTACCAAATTATTGACTACATGTGTCTGCAGTACGATTAGACACTCGTTTATTTAGTTTATCAGCAAAAAAAAGTTTATTTGGGGATGACTTGCTCTTTAAGTGTGAAAGCCGAGTGAATTTGCCGGAATGTGACGTCATCAGCAGGCGCAGGACCCCGACCCGATCTGGCAGCCCGAGCAGATCTGGTACCGACACGGCTCCCTCGAAAGTGACGGGCTCCCCTGAAAGCCATCAACTGACACACGCAGGGTGTGCCCGGAAAAAGATCCAGTTTTGTTCATGCATCCTGTACATGGCCAAAGCAACATCCTCAAAGTCATGCTACCAAAAGAGTGTAATTAATCAGCGGGACATTAGTTATGACTCAGCTACTATTGGTCAAAAGCACCACTGCCTCTTCTCACCAGTTTAGCTGGAACTTGTTGCTGTGCAATATATCATTGATTGATGCATCAAATACCCCATGAAATTTGGAAACAATCTCTCACACAAAGACCCCTGGTGGTCTGCTCCTACAAGTAGGAATTATTGGTGGATCACTGTGTGTCACGCCCACAAAAAGCCCAAATGTCACCTGCTCGAATAAGTAGGCCATAGTGATTGGTTTCACTGACCAAAATTGGGTGAAAAAAATTTTTTATGACCCAACCGTGCATCAATAGACTTTTGTCTTTGCCTTCATCAAACTAGCTGTTAGCATGTTGATTTTTTCAGAAACATCAGTCAGATATATTTGCTTTATACCTTACCAGAACTTGTTAGTTGAAGCCTAAAATAAACACCCTCTCAGTAGCCTAAAGGTGGAATATGGGACGTTTTAACCCTCCCACTGTCTTTATGGGTGACCCCGCGAGGAAAGTTGACCATTGAACAGGATTGATGGTTTATCCCTTGAGGTCCATGTGGCAGGAGTGAGGTGGAGCTCACTAGGGGTTGTATGAACTAGTCGACTAGTCGACTTCACTGCTCTGTAGTGACTTTTTATGCCTGTCATCGACTAGTCGCTGTCACGTGATAATGACCGGCAAGATGCAGTCCTCGGAAAAGACAGCAGTTGATGAGCCCCTGTGCGTCGGGAGGCAACGCGCTGTGCCAGAGCATCTGTACTGACACCCGCGGTAAAATGGACATTTAACCAAATTGTGACCTTTACCCTCTTGCAATTTAACCTTCCCCTCACCCCATCCCAATCTTACCAGCTTGCGCATGCAAAGCTCTGATCGTTGACGTGCTCCAGACATCTGCATCCTGAGCACGGCCACAGTAACATTATCAAATTAGGTGTCGCCACCTCAAAAACGAATTTAACACGCAATTGTTCATGTCGGCTCATTTCCTTTTATGTCTTCTGTCTTTTATTTGTGCGGCATCAGGCACAGTTAGTGCTTTTTGCTGCTGTGGAGCGGGGCGCATCACCTGTTTTGTCCTCTGGTGACGCACCTCACTGATGCGGCCGGCGAGCAGCGCACACTCCGCTGTTTTAGCGGTCGGTAGATCTTTTAGAACTGCAGTTCAAAGGTAACTCATAAGGTGAATATATATGAACCCAGGTAGCAGTTTTTCTTTAGGATTGAGAGGAGATGCAGGAAGATAATAAACAGGCAGAACAGAAAAATAGTCAAAGAAAAACAAGTTAGTTTTTGTACCTGATAGTTGCATCAAACAGACACAATTGAAGAGCAGCAGGAACTCCGAGAGGCTGCAGGCGCATCAGTGAGTTTGCGGCCACTGCGCAGGGGGAGGGGGGAGAGGGCTGAAGCGGAGCAGTATAGATAATAATAATAATAATAATAATGCATTGAACTTATATAGTGCTTTTTTAGACACCCAAAGACGCTTTCACACACTCTTACATTCACACACTGCTAGTGATGGTAAGCTACTTGTAGCCACAGCCGCCCTGGGGAGGTCTGACAGAGGCGTGGCTGCCATTTGGCGCCGTCGGCCCCTCTGACCACCACTAACACAGGCAAGTTGGGTGAAGTGTCTTGCCCAAGGACACAACAGCAGGGTACCCCTGGCGGGAGCTGGAATCGAACCCATGACCCTCCGATCATGAGTCAACCCGCTCTACCACCTGAGCTACTGCTGCACCAAGATGATGCAGAAACTACCGTTGTTAAAAGAGATGTGTTAAACTTTGAAAATGTGGGTGCAATTTTAATTGTCAAAAACTCCTGCGAACCAACATCCCAACGACTGGAAAATGTGTTTTATTGTTGCACTACCACCCCTAAACATTAGATGTCGCTATAGTGTCTGTGTACCATATTAAACCTTTAATGCAAGTTTTATGCCCAGCCCCTTTCATGTAAAAATTGGATATGTTCCTTAATAAAAAATCCAAATTCAAGCATGGTTGGTTACAGGTGTTTATTTATTTATTTACTTTATATTACTTATATCTTATGAGGATGAAAGCCATTGGCTTCTTTTGTTGATTCATATGGTTATAGGCTTTCTGGTTTTCTGTAATTAGTTATTTCATGCTTAATAAACACTATTATTGTGTGGCGGTGGGACTTTCCACAGACATTTCCTAATGTTGTGATTCTCACACATATGGTAATAAAACCATTCTGATTCTGATTAAAGCAACCAAAAACAACATTGCAGCACATGTAAACAACATATTCTGACATCACTTTTCAACATGGAAAGAAGGCAGAAATGCTTGGTCTATTTTTTTGTCTGCCTTTTGTCCGAATTAAACTCTAGTGACATTTTAAAATGAGCAGAGTATCTCTTTAAATAATCCAAATAAACATTTCCATTTAATCAGGCAGAAGGGGCTTAAATAGGAGTATAACCTCACCCATAAGAGGTCCTGTTTGTTTAAGCATGATGATGATGTTCCACATCACTTCTGACTGAGCAATCATCTCCTGTTTAATGAGTGACGCTTTCTTCTCCCGTGATCAGTGCAGCATTTACGGATGTGATGCAGCAAATAACCGGAGACATGCTTGGTGGTTTCCCCCCAGGGAAAAACTGTACCTAATTGGTTGCAACCGTCGCAACGAGATTCATCGTCTCTTTTCTGCCTTTGAGTCACTTTTCTTCTGAAGGGATTTGGCAGTGATCAGCACCAAAGTAAAGGAGTTGTTACTGGAAATCAAAAGCACACTTTGTTGTTGCTTATGCTAGTAGGAGATGCTGTGTTTTCCAGGGAGATTTAAGACTTAATGTTGCAAAAACATCTGAAAAATTATTGATGATTTACTAAAGAAATCAATTATTAATCAGAACGTATGCTGCCTGCTAATGAGCATTTAAATGAACAAAATCTACTCAAAACAATGCACCAGTTGTTTGTAGCAGCAGTGGATAAATGCTGAAAGTTTGGCTGTCTGTGTTGAGCTTTTTCACTGCGTTCAGTACTGATATTGAGTGAATGTAACAGTCGACAATGACTCATGATATGGTCGAGAGGAAGCTCTGAGATAGAATGTAGCAAAAGAAACAACCAACGCCGAAGGCTCGGAGAGCTCACTCAACCTTAATCCTTTCCAGAGAAGTACAAAGCACAACAACCCCCCAACCCCTCGACGACATCCCAAATCCCTAAACCTGATGTCCGCTTCAAACCTACTCGGCTTTTGTGTTCAGCAAATTACTTGTAATCCGCAATTTTTATTTACAATAAAAACCGTGATCACAGATAATGCTGATGAACAATTGTGTTTGCAAACATAAGATTCAAAATCACTCAGTTTTGATTAAGCTGCATTAAAGAAGGAAAAAATAACAAATTAAGTAGAAAAAGCTTCCTTTGGAAAATAGACTCAAACAGACAAAGTACTAATCTACACATTCCCTTCAATCTCAGGCTCTCTACCAGGGGTGGCACATGATTAGAACAACGTGCAATAGCAATATTATTGCAGTATGCAATATTCAGAATTGAAACTATGCTGTTTACATTTGCACAGATGGTAAAGAAAACAAATTAAGCCAATGATCTATACTCAGTCACGTTTACGTTAGCACTGATGTAGATTTCTGATTACAGCTTCCAACTCTGATTTATCTAAAAGAACAAAGATGAACCCGTTTCTACTATCTGAACTTCTGAGTAAATTTACCAGACCTTTGCAGCACAGACGTTTGCATTTTACTGGGCCATACATACTCGGAAATGGCCCAGTAGAGTTGCTGGGTGGGACTTATGGTAAACTCCTGCTGATTGGTTGTAACTCAGTAAGAAATTTTATTGGTGGGGGGGAAAAACAATATTTGTAAAATTGGTAAAGCAGAATGGAAGGAAAATAAAATAAGCTGCATGATGCTGCTTTAAAGTCATCATTTCTAAACACCAAAAAGATTCACTGGAAACCCATCCACAACTCTGAAACATATGGCGCTTTGTGTTCTCCTACAGAATGTTTATTCTCTCGTTAAAGGGGAACTAGGCAGTCTTGGCTTGCTTTTAGCACTCCCTAGTGTCCGTTTGCAGAACCAAAAGCAAAATCTATCTCCTCGCTGTGCGCTCGTCTATGTAACACCTCAGTCTAACAGCTGAGATGTCTCTACAGCCCTTCTTAATGTCTAGCGCCAGGTATGTCCGCTCAATTGTTTTCTAAGTCCCAACAGAGCGGGCTGCCACTCTGAAGTTGTAAGTTGAATGACAGTGGGGGTCTGAGTAACCCTGTAAAAGGTCAAGTCAGCACATACTGGCCCAAGAAAATGATTTAAAAATATGAAAAGGTTGCAAAGTATGGCTTTAAGTGTTGCTTGGTACGCCATACAACTGTTCTCCCCTTCCCTGAATGGATAAAATTACGGCATACTTGGACAGAATGGAATGTTTAAAAGTTGAAAATGGAACAATGTAATACAAAGCTACTTTATTAAAAATAATAATACCTCCATGGGGCATTTAGACGTGTTCAGAATGAATGTATAGTATTTTCTTTAAAAGCTATATTTTAATTTAAAAAAGTAATCAAATACAGGTCCTTCTAAAAAAATTAGCATATTTTGATAAAGTTCATTATTGTCTGTAATGTACTGATAAACATTAGACTTTCATATATATTAGATTGATTACACACAACTGAAGTAGTTCAAGCCTTTTACTGTTTCTAATACTGATGATTTTGGCATACAGCTCATGAAAACCCAAAATTCCTATCTCAAAAAATTAGCATAGTTCATCCGACCAATAAAAGCGTTTTTAAAACAAAAAAGTCAACCTTCAAATAATTATGTTCAGTTATGCACTCAATACTTGATTGGGAATCCTTTTGCAGTAATGACTGCTTCAATGCGGCGTGGCATGGAGGCAATCAGCCTGTGGCACTGCTGAGGTGTTAAGGAGGCCCAGGATGCTTCGGTAGCGGCCTTAAGCTCATCCAGAGTGTTGGGTCTTGCTTCTCTCAACTTTCTCTTCACAATATCCCACAGATTCTCTCTGGGGTTCAGGTCAGGAGAGTTGGCAGGCCGTAAACCATTTACCAGTGGTTTTGACACTGTGAGCAGGTGCCAGGTTGTGCTGAAAAATGAAATCTTCATCTCCATAAAGCTTTTCAGCAGATGGAAGCATGAAGTGCTCCAAAATCTCTTCATAGCTAGCTGCATTGACCCTGCCCTTGATAAAACACCATTGCAGGTTGCCAAACAGCTCAGCACAGCGAGGCTGGCACTGATGAAAATGGCGGACTCAACAAGTCAAGCAGCTGCTTCTGAGTCTAGAAGATGTTCAAACAGTAAATGTAAAATAAACGTACTTGTAGAAATGAGCCCTTATCATGTATGATTTGTCACTAGACATGGAGCTGGCTGGTCACTTCATGTGTCGGCAGCGAACCAGGCCTCCCAAAGACCGGAAACCTTGTTCTATTGTTTTCAACTACAACCTCCACGCACTAGATGTCGCTATGGTGTTCGTGTTCCATATTCAACCTTTAATATTATTGTCCGTGAACACATTTTGGTGCTAAGCAGTGACATCAATCACTGCCAAAGCAGCAATGCTATGATAACGTCTTGGCAAAGTCCTGAAAGAACTAATTTTGTGTGAAATGGCTGAGCCGACCAAGCCCCCTCCCACAAATTTCCCAGAATTCCTATAATGCGAAAACAGCTATTAATACAGCTCACACGAAATTATGAATTGGGAAGAATCTGTTGTTGCTGTTCATTTAGGTCGTGGTAAATTCACAGGCTGAGGAAAACAGTGGATCTCTTACTGCTTTTCATCAAGAGCTTTGCTCTACAAGTTGAAGCACTTGTGGTCGATGGTGAGCCACCTCTTCTTTGAAATGCTCAACAACTTCCTGCCGAGATCGGCATGCTTTATAATCTGTTAAACTGCACAAAATTACAGACTTAATTAGGAAATGCTAAATGCAACGGTTGAAAACCTTTGATTCGAGTTCCTGCTGTTTGTCTTTGGTAGTTAGAAATGATTTGAAGTGTCGGAGGCATCCAGGCCTTATTGAGGGCTTTCATTTACTCCAACCATTGGCGCGCTCATAGCCACAATCAGAGTATGAGAGAGTTGGGCTCTGTGTTGTGCCGTGGTTTGATGTAATCCTTAGGGCTGTAATTTTGTAAACACAGTCAGCGACATGCGTGACGCGCAAAAATAATCTGACACAATTTGAATATTTCAGCGTATTTGCAACGTCTCCATCCTATTCGCTTTCACTCTCTCTGTAAAACCCAGCAGCGGTTCTCACGAGGTTCTTATCCTGCAGATTTTGTCAGCAAACTATTTGCTGGGAAAGTATGTAGGTCAATCTGCTTTGGTTTTTATCTGGAGCCACAGAGATAAGTGGCAATGTGATTAATATTTAATGTCTATGTGATCAGTGATGGCTGTTGTCATGTTCAAAAGGCATTAAAGTGCGAACGGCACCCCGTGCATGGGGGGAGGGATGTAGGAATGTATTAAATCTGTAGGGACACCGCTGCAGTAAATCTCTGTGTAAACTTCAGTTTTTTTATTGCACGCCTTTTTAAAGACTGCTGACTTTTCTATATGCTTGTTTTATTTAAAATCTAAGCAACAGAGACCCAATCAGAGGGGAAAAATGTCTAAAGCCAAACCCAATGTCCATGTGGACTGCTGCACTTTTATAACATGTTGCATGAACACGGCAGCTTCTTTTTGTTTGCTGTAATTCATTTTCTGGTGAGCATACCCGTGCATTTGTACTGCACATCCATTCGGGTGCTGCAACTCGTTACGCAACCTCTCTGCGAGGTTTTTGGAGATTGCAATTGACTTTTAGGCTTAATCTTGCATCTGGAAAATGTGTTTTTGAAACGTAAAAATTGGGGAGTCCATGCAAAATAATTCTTTTTTATTTTTAGTCACTGCCAGAATAGCAGATTAAATCAACTTCCTTTTGCAGACCCATACACACTTGCTGGGAGTGTTCCCTCCTTTGGGCTATGTAATTCCCTGTAAATTCCACCAATGAGTGTGTAGTGCATATGTGTATGTGCGCACCCGTGTGTGTGTGTGTGTGTGCATTCCAGCCCATGGACGTAATTTTGGGGGGGGACAGGGGGGACATGTCCCCCCCACTTTTTCCAAAGTCAAGTTTTGACCCCTGCACTTTTTACCATCCAAAAACAATATTACGCTATATTAAATTGACACTAGTTGAGCTCTAGGACCAAGCAGAAAACAACCGTTTGTGTTGAAGCCTGTTTCCCATTAGAGCATACTGTAAAGATCCCCCCCCCCCACCCACCCACCCACGTGTCCCCCCCACTTCTAAAGTGAAAATTACGTCCATGTTCCAGCCTCTGGTAGCCCGGACATCTCTTCACATGTGAGGAAAGCAGGCTGACTGGATGTGGAGAAACCAACAGAGAAAAATGCGAAGGAAGAAGAACGAGCAAAAATAGGACGGGGCGAAGTAGAGACTGTAGCAGAGTGTGGCTCTGAGCAGTCGGCTGATGACGTGAAGAGCCGCGCGCACATCTGGAACAGCTTGTGCAGCTGCACCTGAAGAGGAGGGCTTCACTGCAAAGCCTCTGCCGGCACTTTCTCATTCCTTTTGCCTCCTTTTTTCTTTGCCTTGTTTTCTCTGGTGGTCTGTAAATCTTTCTCTCTCTGGTTACTGACTGCCAGGGCGCTGGGATGGTTTCCTGCTGTGCAACAGAAGAGGAGAGTGCTCAAACCAAAGCGAAAGAGAAGAAGGGAAGAAAAGACATCAACACCAGGAGGAATTATTAGGCAAGAGGTAGGAAAGAAGTTCATATTATGAGTCTAGGTGAGGAAGAGTGGGAGCAGGAGAGATTTAGGGAAAAAGAGAGGGATGGAGGAGGGGATTCTGGAGCCGGAATGCGCTGACACTGGAGACCTGACTTTCTGTTTGCATTTGGCAGAGCTCATCCTGTCACTCTACAGGTCTGTCCACACATATAACTATTTACCTGCACACACATTTATGTACACACTCACTGTTTGCTTTGGAGGATGATCCCAGGAGGCCTAGCCAGGAGAGCGGAACACCTTCCAAGGAGTTAATCCTTGCCTCCCAGATTTCTTCCCACAAGTGCCCTCCTTCATTCCCTTCCTCCTTCTTTTTGGCCCCCTGAACTTACCCACACGAGTCACAACATGCTGCAGCTCCAGTGTTAGAATGTCCTTGGGAGACAGGTGCCGTCACCCTGGCTGAGGAAGACGGATGCACTTTAGCCGATCTACAGGATGTCTAAAGTCTCCAGGCTTGCACGGCCTTCTTCGGCAGGAGCCGGATCCAAGCTGCCCTCTCCGAGGAAGGAATGCCCCGGCACAGCTGGCACAGCTGGACGTACCCGAGTTCTGAGTGTGGGGGAGAAACTGATGAGGGCAGGTAACGACAATGTCCTCAACAGACAGAAGATTTTAACGGGTGCCGCTCAAGAAAAGACTCAAACTGAGACGCAGAACGAGACCCCGGCCCCTGGCCAGAGTTTAGGAGAGAAGGATCAAAATATGGAGCCGGTCGTTCCCAAGAGCCGGATCAGCCCACCTAAAGCTTCGAGTCACCAGCAAAGCTCAGTGAACAGTAAGTAAAAGAAGCTGAATCTTTAAAGTTGGCTTGTCTAGCGGCTCACTTGTCACCTGTTGTCCTTATTATTGACATATTTATGGTGGAGACACATGGCTTTATCTGGAATTATTTATACAAATAGGAATAACTAATGGTTCAAAACTCTTTTATTTAACTTAATTGTTTATTATTAATACTTTTATTGTTGTTAATCATGGCATATAAGATTAATTTGATGGGATGTCCATTCTAGTGGCTCAAATCATCCTGTCCGCAATCTTTTTGGTGTCTTGTGTTAAGAAATATAATGAACTCACCCAAAGAACAAAAATAAGCATATAAAATCTGAAAAAAAGATCATCTGAGATGTGTCACTACAGGGTTGTACACATATGAATCAACTGGTATTTGTAAACTTTACTCTCAACAAAGTTTCATCGAGTTAAAGATTTTTCTCTATTCAATCCCAGAAAGTTCTCCATTGATTCCACGTACATTCTGCTTCCTTGAAAGTATATGTCAAATCTTTTAAGGTCAGGATTCTGTGGAAAATACTTTGAACAATTGACATTTACCTGTTGAAGTCAGCTTTTTGAACAACCTCAATTAGGAGAAATAGAGATTGATTGTGACCAGACAGATAAGCTAAAGGCTAGTCATGATGGAGCCACGTACAAAGTAGATTTTTGCTGGTTTAAACACTACTGCCAATTTTATATTGGGCAATTGTGACAGAGGTCATAAGTACCTGCCCCTTAACCTGGAGGGTTACAAGTTCGAGCCCCATCTGTCGAGACACTTAACCCACCTAGCCTGTTAGTGGTGGTCGGAGAGACCAGCAGTACCAGTGCTCAGTAGCCTCGCCTCTGTCAGTGTGCCCAAGAGCAGCTGTTGCAACGTTGTAGCTCACCACCACTAATGCGCGTGCGTGTGTTGGTGAATGACTGGTTGTTGTAAAGCACCTTGGGGGGTTGTAGAACCCTATAGGGTGCCATTTACAATACAGGCCATTTTTACCATATTTTTTACATTTCTCTGTAATTATCATGAAATTTCTACTAGCATGCACTCAAACCAGGAAGTGCTACAACTAACTAGCTCTATCTCTAATTACAGCAATTAGTAACAGTATAATGTTATGTAAACACCCAGGAAAGGCCAATTAAATGCTAATGTGAAGGTTTCTAAAATAAAATCCCTGCGGTTCCATAATGGATTGCAAATGCTCGGCATACCCGTTAGCTCATCAATCAGGTCAGAAGTAAGCTAACTTTTTAAGATAATTATTATTCATAACCTTTTCAGAGACACCTACTCTTAAAGATCTGAGCTAACACTTTAACTCTGTCTTGACCTTGTACAGAGTTTATTATTCCATCTATAAATGCGGACCTGTTCGAATATGAGATACACGATTTCTGTCACCCTCCCACTGTGCTGATATCTGCTGGCTCTTATCACTCCTTTTGGACTTCTCACCAGATTCCCAACTCCGCAGGGCACCAACTTTCATGTCCTGTTGGTGCTCTCTCTTCTCACACTCTGAGCTGAAACCTGAACAGGACTGTGTTTGACTGAAGATTTATTCACTCTCTGTAATGTCAGTGGCTGCTAACAGTTCAACAGATCCAATCTTCTTTTGAGCTGTTCTAATGATTCCTGTCAGTCACTCTCAAATCATTTTGAGTGATTAGCTTGTAGTCAAAGAACTGAACAGGGAAGAAGTGCGGGGGTGATGTTGATAAAGACTACAAGGGGTGAGTCAAATGGAAGAGTGACAGAAGGAGGTCAGGAATGTGAGTAGGGCATGCTGGGAAGTCAGCAGTTACCATGTTGTGTCTGTGTGACTCTTGGGGTAATAAAGGCAGGGTAGAGGTTGGGGGGGGGGGGGTATACTAGATGTTCTCATTTGTTAAAGTAACAGGATATATATATATACATATATATATTTTTTACTTTAAGCTAGGGCTTTAACACTGATCTTAGTGATTGTTGAGTAAGAAACTTGACCAGTTTCGTATTTGAAACCACTCTGCAGCCCTCTGCTAACCAGATAGAGCACTTAACAGTTTTGTGGAGCAGTTAGGTGCTCTATAGGGGGAGCTCTTTACCTGCTTAATGGCTGTTAGCTGTAATGCTAGCAGTTAGCAATTTCAGTTTTACTAATCTTCAATAATAAGAAGAAAAGAAGTTAGGTTTTTCTGTTGGCATTGTGGTGGAGCCTGGAAGTAAAAGTAAGAGAGTAACGTCTTTGGAGGCAAAAGGGCGAACAACGGCGTGGCCTACACTAGTTTGCAGGAGCTAAAAGAGGCTACAAAATCATGGACTGATGGTGACCTGGCTTTGTTGCCACTGGACTTGTAAGTAATAATATTCTTTGTGATTATTTTTGTATTAGTTGGCTCATGGTAGTGTCGATAGGCGGATTGGTGCTGTGTCTGCTGAGAGAGCTGAACCAGAAGGCAAAGCTCTCGATTTTCCAGTCAATCTACGTTCCTACCCTCAGATATGGTCATGAGTTTTGGGTAGTGACCAAAAGAATGAGAGGTCGAAATGAGTTTTCTCCGCAGAGTGGCTGGGCTCTCCCTTAGAGATAGGGTGAAAAGCTCGGTCATCTGGGAGGGGCTTGGAGTAGATTCGCTGCTCCTCCACGTCGAGAGGAGGCAGTTGAGGTGGCTCGGGCATCTGGTTAGGATGCCTCCTGGATGCCTCCCTGGAAAGGTCTTCTGGGTACGTCCAAGCGAGAAGAGGCCTGAAGGGAGACCCACGATACGCTGGAGGGAATATGTCTCTCACCTGGCCAGGGAACGCCTTAGAATTCCCCCGGAAGAGCTGGCCCAAGTGGCTGGGGAGAGGGAAGTCTGGGCCTCTTGACTTCAGCCTAATTCATGCTTCTGCGTCAGTGCGGAGACACGCAATGCCATTTTCCGTCCTTGCGGGGCTCCTCAGCAGGCCCGCAAGGACGTACGGAGTCAAGCTCTCTTTTCTAAACATCCGTCCGTTGAGACGGAGAACGCAAGCTTGTGATTGGTCAGGGCACCGCTGTCCTCTACACTGCCGCCATTGCGCCCTCAAAAACATAAGAGAGCCGAGAATAACTAGCGGCAGACACGGAGAAGCTTGAAGAATACCTCGCGAAAAAACTCTAAAAATATGAATGTTTAATTCCCCTGTGACTGGAGGAGTGAAAAGATGCGCAGCAGGCATTTTATTTGTGGACGGAAATGACAGGAAACGTGGGTTTAAAGGTGGCGAGCCAAATGAAGACGTGGAGGAGAATGAGAGACACATTTGTCCATGTTAAAAAGTCTTTTATATACAAAAAAACACAATATAAACACACTATCTTGGACCAGATCCAGATACGTGACAGGATACCACAGAACAGCACTACGCCCTCTGTTGTCCTGGCAGGGAATTGCTTTGCAACGCTCCCCAGGAGACGGAGAAGTATGAGGTCAAAATGTCTCCATCCGTGCGTGCGTGTCTCTCCCTGTTGGAGCTGACGGAGAAGCATGAATCAGGCTTAAGGCTACTGCCCCCGCGACCCGACTCCGGATAAGCGGATGAAAATGGATGTATGGTCTTCCTGCAAAACTGATTCACTTCTAAAGAGGAACATTTTTAAAAAAAATTTTTAGCTAAAGTTTTTTTTATGAAGTTTTTAACCCCACATTCTTTGATGAAGGCCACGGACCACTTTTCTTCATCTTTTAAGCACAACCTTTTTTATTTTCTCGCTGAGTTCTTCTCTCGTTCCTCACTCATCATTTAGATTTTCTTCCTTTTGTTTCTTCCTGAGTCACTCTCCTCCTCATGCCTCGTTCTCCTGTTGTGTTTTGACAGCATTTGAATACGTTATTGAAAGATGCCCACCCCACCCCCCACCCGCCACCACCACCACCACCACACACACACACACACACACACACAAATGACCATCAAAAAGAAATAAATTAGCTGTTCTCTACATTTGCCGCTGTCATGCAGGGAATTTTTAAAGTAAGAACTTTTTTCAGAGGTTGCTAGAAGCTCGGCGTATCTCTGGACGGTAACTTTGAAGTTATGCAGTGAAAAGTCAGTGGTTTAGGAGTCTGGTCTTTCCAGAAACTTGCAGTAAAGTAGAAAGAATCCCCAACGCTTTGATATATAAAACTTTATTTTCGCATTCTTTGCTGTGCCTTGACTTCAGGCAACAGCTGCTCACTACATGAAGCCAAGTTTTTGTCACTATTTGCATTTGAACTAGTCCTTTGCTGCGCCCTAATAGGAGGTGACCTGATACAATCTGCTCATTCATGGTTTAAACAAAAATCATTAAATTGAGACGCTTTGGCCGTGCCAGGTCGCCTTTTTTTGTTACAAATCTTGTGGCGGTCGTGGTGCAGGACAGCTGAAGCACAAACCCACAGGGTCAAACTGAGCTGATGCTTTCTCACACTGCTTGCAGACAATAACTGTGTGTGACAGGTGACATTTCCACTGTGTGAAAGCTTCAGAGGTGACTGCTGCTAGCCAAAGGACCCAATTTCAGCCTTAAAGTGCCAGCTTTCTCCTAGAGTGAAATCCATCTGACATATTTTGTCCAGAGAGAGTGTACCATTAGTATCAGGCATAGATTCAAGTACAACTTCCTTTTGATGATGTAAGACATGGCATCAAACCAAAAATTTTATTTTGATGTGCACAATTTCTGTTCAACTTAAAAGAAAAAAAACGTGACTTGAACCGTTTGTATTGTTAGAAGCAAATTTCAACATGCACACTAATATGAGCCTTAATCAGGCTTTTGTATTCTAAACTTGATATATTTCGATGCAAAAATGAAGAACAAGAGTGAGACGGCTGTGAAAAACGATGTGGGAAGTGAACCGGGCTCTCCGGCACTTCCAGAACCAAATAAACAGCATTGAGTACGATAGTTCAATTCAATCAAGTATATTTTTGAATAGCAAGATGAGACGATAACAGGCTTGTTTCATGGCAGACATTTTAACATGACTGAAAAGGGAGAGCCAAAGTGTACCAATCAGGGCTGCATTCCATTTATGCAGCATGAAATTAGCCTCATTTAGAATATTACTTAACAAGTGTGAAGCTGTATGTATGAGGGCTCAACGGGAAAATCACTAATACATCATATATCATGGTTTAAAATATTAGTAAAACATAACAAAATACATTTTTTATATCAGTAGCATCATTAACCCCAGTTTTCCACCGGACATGTAAGCGTTAACATCTGCAGAATATAATCAGCTAATAACCTCTGTTATAGTTGATGGTTGTGTTTCTACCGGCCGCAAAGCAGTGTGTATTGAATGTTTCCCAGTCGTGTGTCTGCTAAATTTTATGCATCAGGTGTATTTTTACACACTATGCTTCCAGAAAGCATCAAGCTCAGCAGTTCAGATCAGGCCAGACGAGCTAAACACGGGAGTAGTGGAATAAATGCAGCAACTTTCAAACTAAAAGGCACATGCAGATTTCCAGTTGCCTGTCTAGTAAAAAGGAAATTTTGTCATTACTGGTGAAACTTCTCTGGCTGAGGTGAAAAGACCAGAAAATAAACCACAGACACATTTGGATACATGCTGCTATCTTCCTCCTTGCTTGTTGTTGCGTGAACTGGGGAAATCACGCGTGATCTAGCAGTTTTTCAGTGGTTTTTGTGGCCTCACGGGACCAGCTTCATGGAATGTGCGTCTGAAATACTCCCGATGGGGCTGGGAATGTATTTGCTTTATAACAGCAAGTTGTCACAGATAGCAGGCATATACTGCAACAGTGCTAGCCTAGTGAACTAGACCAAATTCTTGCTTTGCAAAGTAGTCTGGCTTGCCAGGCTACAACAGTGCTGCTGCGTTGTGCGTATTACTGGAGGAACTCCATAGGGGCGCTGTGCAGAACTCAGACTGGATAAAGTGCCGGCTTTGTAGGGTACAAGCAAGCCCCCACAATTCAGTTCTGAAAGTTAAGCCAATGCAGAAATGAAATAAATTGCAGTTCCACCCTCATCCACTGGGGGCTGGTGTCAGAAGCGAGCAAATCCTCATTGACTCCCATGTTAAAAATACCAAATTCACAGCAGAAATAAACATGTTTACAGCCTGGTTCCAAAACATGTTTTAGGTTTAACAGATCTAGTTTACACTCATGACAACTCTGAGGGGGGCGAATTTTTTTGTCACTCTTCTGTTAAGTGTATTAGAAGCCTAAAATTCTGACTAAATAATGAGCATCAGACCCACGTGACCACAGAGCTAGCTCCGGGGAAAGGCCTCAGCCTGAGCCTCGGTCTCGCCTGAAAACTGTTCCGCGATTTTTAGTCTCTCAATTTAGACCAGTAGTTGTGCCGTTGGTGCGTTCTTTTTTGGATATTATTTGTGCAACTGTTAGACAAAATGACTTGCTGTGGTATTAATTGCACTAACAGAGTGTCCAAGAAGTCTCCACTTCATTTTTTCGGTAAGTAAAATGCTATTTATGTATTTTAGGTCACTGCTGCTCTTGCGCTAGCTGAGCTTAGATTTTTACATGTGCTGTTTAACCATGAAATTTAAATGTAATAGGGTAAAACCCAGTGCATTTAACATAACGCTGCATTTTAGAAAATGGGTTGAAATATAACATGTTGGTGGAGCTGGGTTCCGACTATTGGTATGGTCCCCTCCCTGCGGCTCGGCGCATCTCTGATCGCAGCAGCGCTTGTCTGCTCTGCGGCTGCCGGCTAGTGGAGTTCTCGAGAAACCTCTGTGTTCCACCCAGTTTTACCCAGTGGTCAGCCCGGCGTATCTCTGACTCAGAAGCTCTGGTGTTGTGCACAGTTAACTCCTGGTTGTAGCTAGGTAGCTACCTCCATTAGCTTAGCTCCCACCTCCGCGTTAGCTTTAGGTTAGCTTCAGGTTAGCTTCAGGTTAGCTTGTAGCTACAGTAGCTTCAGTTCGACCGGGTGCCGTCATTTGATCCCAGCCTTGCAGTCCCATCCTCAGCTCCACCTCTCTTCCCTTTTGTGGAATTGTCTGGGCTTGACGGAACCTGTGACACGGCCAAAATTGCGGTGGTGGCCACCTCCCATTTCACCTCAAAAACTTATTATTGGAGCTATGGAAACCCATTGTCCATATATATATATATATATATATATATATATATATATATATATATATATATATATATATATATATATATATTAATGTGTGTGTGTGTGTGTGTGTGTGTGTGTGTGTGTGTGTGTCGATGGTACAAACAAAACAAACAGGGTGACAGTAGAAGAGACCAGCAACTGGTTTATTTGGAGATCGAGACAAAATAAAAGCAGCAGTTTTGTAGCTACTGAGTTGCGTTAACTTCAGAAGACGCACACAAACAACGCAAAGATCAAACACAAGGTACACAAGGCAGCCATGATAAACACGCATACACGTGATTAAAAGCATGTATCCGCAACGTAAGAAGGGACGTGCCGCTGAAGTCTTGGAGAAAATGCATCTACTGCTTTATGCACCGCTTATGTTACGTTATTTAGAACATAATAAGTCACCATGAGTTGCAGTCCAGTCAGTTCTGATAATGCACATAATAATATTTCATAATTACATTTATTATTTTCTGCAGCTTATGGCTACAGTATTAGTTCAGTTTGCATCCTTTGGGATCTTTGTGAAGTTTATTTAGGCAAAGACAGTAAAGCACATTTCACTCAGCTTTCATGTTGCATGTTTTTCTGAACGTCATATTTTGTGTTGATGAGCAAAGACGTGGGCAAGAACATTAATGCCAACTTTTTACAAAACCAGCAGCTGAAAATAAGCCAAACATGGTGGTGAATTTTGGAGGCACAAGCTAAACGTCACGCCTTGAATTCTGAATCAAAAAATATATAATAAAGGTCTGGCAGAGAACAGACAGCTGGGAGAAAGTATCCATTCAGGGGTGGATGGGCAAGTAGATAGAGCTGAGTAAATGAGCGTAAAGAGGTGGTGATAAGAGTAGTTCAAACTCTAGGTGGGGTGAACTGAGGACATGTAGGATAGATGTTAAACAGCAGTGAGGTACGACAAGATCCAAAGACTGTTCACCATCATCCACCAAGGAAGAGAATAAGAAATTAGATAAAAAATAAAACTTAAAACATGACAATTAAAACAAAATTAAGAACAAAATGACCAAAAAATAATCAAGTCTGCCGTGCATGACTCAGACATTTGCCCTCTAAAATGAGAGTTAGCAAATACTCCAGGTCTGCACTTAAGAAGGCAAGTTCAACTGGGAAAGGGTAATGTCTGCACTGATAATAGCTTAACCTCATCTCTGCTCACCTATCAGTCGAGCTGGCGGGCTCTCCTCAGTCTAGACGAACCAGAACCTTTTGATCACGTGTATAATCATACGGGTGTTTTGATCTTGTGACCCATCAGGTTGGGATTTGTCCCCAAAGGGCTCTGACCTCACCTCCGTGACTGGGAGGGAAACAGTACTCAGGTTTTAGTCTGGCTCATGATTGTGTAACCACATCAGTATGTGCAGAGTTGCTTCAGCTTGTTTAGAAGTGTTAGTAAGACTTTAAAATTTTTACCGTACGTGTTGGTCTATAACAGTGTTTAGGACAAATGAATCACCAGGGAGGGAAGGGCGACTCACTTAAACATGATCTATTTTCTTCTTATGGTTAGTAGCATAAGAACTGGGTCTGTTTATGAGTTTTATGATATAGTTTCTTCTTTTAGGAAGTAATGAAAGAAAATGTTATAAAAGAAAATGATTTGTTAAATGTATATCTGTTATACGGATAAGCGGAGGAAGACGACGACGACGTATATCTGTTATATCAGTATGGATTTGTGCAAAGTGAGCAAGCAAGGAAGTAATTTAGCTCAACATGGGATAATTAAAACTATAACAAGTTTGGGAAAGAAATTAGCTTAAAACATTTTTTTCATGTCTCTAACAATGTTCTAACAAAATATAAATATGTCGAGGAGGTGAAACAAAAAAAATTTTTTAAGTGGTTCTTGTGACTAGGGTTGGGCATCGTTTGATTTAGAACGATTCCGATTCCAATTCCCCGTTTCGATTCTGGTTCCTATTGATTCCCGATTCCGATTCTTTGAAGACATGACATGCTTTACATCAGGGGTGTCAAACTCATTTTAGCTCAGGGGCCACATTGAGGGAAATCTAGTCCCAAGTGGGCCGGACCGGTAAATAAAAAAAAAACTTCAGATTGTTTTCTTTGTTTTAATACAATCAATATAAAGCAAGGCTGGAGCCTGAGGACAGCGTATCCAAAATAGTACAAGTACAACACCTGAAGTGTACTTGAAAATTTGAAAAAATAAAAATAAAAAATCAACAAAAAAAAAACATTCCTTAGTGATTCAAAGAGCTTACAGATCACATGGCAAGATCAGTTTCATGCAATACTTAAAGTATATTTGACTCATTTTACTTAACATCTTTTAGCTTTCACCAGCACATCAATATCAGAAGTCACATCCTGAGTGGCGGCCAACTTCAGGATGTGATTCAAGTTCTTGTGTGAGCCTTGAGCGCAGCTTTGTTTTATTTATACTCACTACAGAGAAAACTTGCTCACAAAGATAAGTTTATTTTCACTCTACGTCGTAAAGTATGAAAATAAAGTTTACACAACCTCGCGGGCCGGATTTAACCCGCTTGCGGGCCGGATCCGGCCCGCGGGCCGCATGTTTGACACCCCTGCTTTACATGAGCCAGCTAACCACAGGTCCTACTTGATGAAATTATTTTAACTTCAAAATGAATTTTAGTTCAGTGAACAACAACATCACCTTCATTTAGACAAAGACATGTTTTGGAGAAAAAAGAAAAAGACTTGCAGCACGAACAGTGCGTTTGTTCAACACATTCTCACTCCCAGCGCGTCAAAAACAAACACTTGGTCAGCCACCCTCCACGTTAGACCCCAGACGCCAAAAGTGCCCTTTTTTGTTACTTATGTGCGAAAAGGGTTTTTTCCCTTTTGTAACTGCAGATCCCAATGCAGCGTAAAACCGACGTGATTAGATATCCGCTGATGCGGCACCCAACCAGCTCATTTAACCGCACCGAACCAGCTCATTTAACCGCAACTAAACCTTAACGTTTCACTATTTATAACCTTCCCCTCTCCCTCATACTAACCTTAACCCTCTTGCTACCTAAAACGTTACTCTCACTGTGATCAAGCGTTTGTTTCCCCTGCATTCTGACTGTGAATTTTCATATGTGCCGCCCAAGGGGAACGTTGGAACATACCATCTGGCGAGGGGGAGGTTACAAATACCCTCTACTTTTAACCTCCACCGTGGCAGTTGAAACCTCCCCCTCGCGTTGGCTCGGTCCAAACTCGATCAATGACGAGGCGGCTCCCGCCGTTCACTTCATAGAGCCGGCTTTTAGAGCGATCGACACATCACTAACGTGTTCGCTAGCAAGATGGTTAAGGTTAGGATAGGGGTGAGGGGAAGGTTAAATAAGAGGATAAGGTTAAATAAGAGGATAAGGTTGAGGTGAGGTACAATGAGCTTGTTTGGTGCCCTGGCTGCAGACATCCCATCGCGTCAGTGTAACGCTGCATTGGGATCTGCAGTCAAATAAGGGAAAAACCCCTTTTCGCACATAAGTAACGAACAAGGGCACTTTTGGCGTCAGGGGTCTGACGTGGAGGGTGGCTGACCAAGCGTTTGTTTTTGACGCACTGGGAGTGAGAATGTGTTGGTTTGTTTCTGACCACAACCAAAGTCTTGAAGAAGCCTCTGGGATGAGAGGCTAATTGTCTCCAACATATCCAGAAACGTCCAGCTGTTTTCAGCTAAACCTCTCAGGATGATCATGTCCAGGATGACTGAGAACTACACCTCCATGCTGCAGCAGCATTCAGTCAGAACAGAAAGTGAAACTTAAATGTAGCTGCTGTCAGTAACAATCTAACAGATTTTAAACATTAAAACTCTCAACAGAAATTGTTCAAAAAGGAAATTAAAATGTTATTTATTATTAATATTATTATTTATTGTGGCAGAAGCTGGTGTGGTCCACCTCAGAGAAGTTGCTCTAGCATGATGACTTTAATTATTCTACAGGATATTGTTCAGCCTTCTGATGCTCACGCGTCTGACTGCTGACGCTTCGTGTGTGTTTTTATTTCTGCAGTGAGACAAACTCACCTCACACCGTCCAGAGTTTGTTCTTTAAAGCTTCTATTGAATCCACCGTGTTGACGTCTTTTAACAAGTTTCCTCTACGCTGCAGGAGTTAAAGTTTACATCACAGAGTAAAAGTTCGACAGACACGTTTGTTTATATTTGGCCGCTGCGTGCCAGGTGGGGGGAGGGGGGACTCGTGTTGCAGACAGACAGCTGGTGTGATCAGCTCTGAAAAGCCTTGATCACAATTTGCAGATCACATTTATTTTTCACAGAGATCGGCCGTGGATTCCTCTTCTGTCGGCATTCTAGGAATCGAAATAAAAAATGTTGAGCGATTCCGGGAAAAATGAACAGTTGGAACCGGTTCCAATCGATGCTCGATTCTCGATGCCCAACCCTACTTGTGACCATGTTTGTGTTCAAAACCTAACTTGTTTGCAGATTTGCCACAACAGCTTTAAGGCAGTTCTGTAGTTTCATTTATGTGCACTTTTGATTTGTTGTAAATAAAGGGATATTTTCTGTTAAACATAACAAACACAAAACATTTTATCTGTTGTATGGAAAGAAAGATAGATTAGATTAGAAAGAGAGATTATTTTCGAGCAGAATTTTAGACCAGTTACAAAATTTATTCATTTGTGTGAAGTCAACTTAATCTCAAATATTTCAGCTTTTTTGTGTGAATACTATTTAAGAACTTTTAAACTACTATTCATTCACAAAACATAATTGACAGGCTTGCCTACAGCAGGAATTAGCTTCAGAGCTAGCAAATGTAGCACTTCTTACTTAAACTTTATAAGTCTTTCAGAATGAAATGAGAAATCTAAAATTATGGAGATTATATAGGTTATAAATTAGCCTTTGCATAAAATAACATTCTAGCCATGTACACTATTTACCAGGATCTATGTTAGCTCATCTTTGTCTTTATTTAAACATGCGTACATACACATAGTAATACACGCAATATAAGTAACATAAGTATCTATCAAATCAGTGCTAATCTTTATTTCACCAAACTGAAGCTGTTTAAAGAGCTAACACAGGAAAGTTATTAATGGTAATTCTTTCAACAGATTCCCACTTAAAATGATTCATACTACCCCTTAAAAATAAACTCTTCAGAGAAATCCACAGTTCAGTTTTAAAAATCAAAAACGACGACGGCTCCCTGGTTTTATTACCGATCAGCTGCAGCAATTTTTGTTTTCATCTGTGCATGAAGAAAACAATCAAGAGAAAATTTTGCTTGTACTTTTGTTTTTAACTGCTCCAAAATTTAACAGAATTTGCTTAGATTGATTTAACAAAGGTTATGAGAAAACAGCAACTGGTGATGTAAAACTGTCGGTATATTTTTCAGGTATTACCTCATAAGTGGTGTAGTTACATGCTTTCAATTATTTAGAAATGTTCATAACCTGTGTCTTTTTTGAAGAACTCTGCCTCATAGTAGCCAAAACCATTTTTTCTTGAACAGTTTGAGAGTAAAAGTGATGAACCATTTAAAATATGTTCTTTTTATATAGTCAAATGGGAGAGAGAACCCTAAAAGACATGAAACTAAGACAAATGATTTATAAAAAGAAGTTTTTATCAAGTCTGTGTACTTCTTATCCCTCACTTTGATTATTTTGTTAAGGTTAAAGATTTTGTCTTTCTCCCTAAAAAGTCAATTAAGAGAGTCTAAAAGTTTGAAAATGGCTTTTCTTCTAAATGCCGTAAGGGAGGAAGTTTCAGAGCCTGGATGTTTTTACAGCTGTGGGAGAGACAACTTACCTTTGTCCTTGATTTGTCAATAAGTACTCAGTGAGTGAGGAGAAGTCCAATGAGTCATTAGAGGCATGAGAGGAGGTGAGTTAATGGTGTGTTCATTGACCTGGGGGTCTGTGCTTAGAAAATGATTGGATGTGACTCATCCGTCAAACAAAAACAGACAATAATCAGGCCACTGAGCAAGAAGAAAGAGTTTAAATTATGTGACCGCTCACCAGTGTCGACTGTAAATCCTTCTTTTGGGACCGGTTGGTGTGTGTTTGTCTTTTAAGGTGTAGCTTCAGGCGATGATGCTTCCTCTTGATCCAGAGCTTGTCCGGCTCTTGGAGAAGGATTAGGTTTCTCTGTATCTAGCTGAAGGAAAAAATAAAAGTCTGAATCTCTGTCATGCCTTCCCTGACCTCCAGGCCTCAGGTTTTTGAATTCAGAGAGATCGTCATGGCTACGCCTTAGTCTTTCATTTGGCTTATTTACACAACAAAATGCCAACAGTGCAAATTCAGCACAAATACCCATAAAAGCTCTCGTTCACTCGTGTTTTCAATCCATTTATGGCGGTCTCTAGTATAAATTAATGTGAGTTGAAAAAAGCTCTGGTGCTCCTGTTTCAGGAAGTAGAAATTAGCAGAAGGGAGCAGAAAATGGCAGGATTTGGAGTCGTAAGCCTGGGGCACACCGTAGGTGGATGTGCCGCGTCGAGCCCGAGATTTTGAGAAGTCAATTGATCACACAGGACGCGCCGCTGAGCGATTTTTGGAAAGTCACGCGATAGTCACAACATCACATGGGACTTGAGATCAAGAAGCGGGAAGTGACTTTATTGTTTATACGTGATCAGACTTGCCACCGTGTTTTGTGAGATTCTAATTAATTAAAAAGGGGTAAGTATGCTATTTATTTAAATATTTTAAGGTCAATAGTACTTTAAAGTTATCAAAACTGGGGCTGGGTTTGTGCCATAAAGCCGTTTCGTGTCGAAATGACACTCAAATGGCGCTTGAGATGGAATTGGCGCCTAACTTCAGCACCTCGCTGCAGCGCTTCTGGGATGCGTCGCTCCTCGTGTGCCCAATCTCATTAACTATAATGGCTTCTATTTAAAATGACGGCTTTCATCACGTCCGCCTCTGGTGTGCCCCAGGCTTTACTCATTATTATTCATGATATATCTGGCCTCTGATTAGCTAACAGCAACACGACTCTTCCACTGCCTCTGTTTGCACTGCAACATGATGTTTCATCTTCACAAATACCACAAGCCTGAAGGAGTTCTGCTAGGGTGACCGTATTTCCATTTCCAAAAAAGAGGACAGGAGATCTGTGCCTATCGATGACGTCACACTAGGGCTGGGCAATATGGCCTAAAATTAATATCACGATATATTGAGGATTTAACCTCGATAACAATAAATGGACCATAACTACAGGTATGTGCAGAAACAAAAGTTCACTAGATGGGGCTCTCACATGTATCACGTTGAGTCACATTTTTACGTGACTCAAGGTGGTACAGCTTCTTAAAGGGACATGAACATTGCTAACCTACACACATCTTTTCTTTTTTTTAATATCAAATTTATTGACATGGGAAAAATTATCTCGATAAGAATCAGAAATTTTGATAACGATACATTTTCGATTCATTGCCCAGCCCTACGTCACACTATGGCAAAATCACACAAACCACGTTAGGGCCCTTCTTTGTCCCAGGCGAAGAGCTAAAATTAATATCAGATTCTGACAACAAAAAGGCTCTAAAACAATTCATATGTAAATATTTTGCTTATATTTTTGTGAGTTTAGAAATGAAACGGATGAGACAGCATGGCAGACAATTTTGTTTTTCGTCTGAAAATATTAGAACATGTCAGTAATGTCTGAGGTGTTTTTGTAAAAACTGCATAACTAACACTCCTGGACAGGGTAGGAATTACACAGAGGCTTCTGGGGGAACCCAGTGATGGGGGGGTGTTTTGCCCTGGCCACCAAAATGCCTTGAAACGGCCCTGGGTGTGTGGCTGAGTTTTGAAGGTGATCTGAATTGTATCAAATATATAAATATTACATGTGTATAACTTATTGCTTTATACAGGTAAAAACATGTAGTGGAGATAAATCTACCAACATTTTACTTTCAAACACTTTGCTTAGTTTTCTTGTTTTTATTAAACTATTTTCCTGTCCTGTCTGTCTCTCATCTTCCTGCATCTCCTCTAAACTCTCCAGAAAAACTGCTGCTTGGCTTCTTACTTTTTCACCTCATCAGTTACTTTTGAACTAAGCAGATCAAAGAGATCTCCTGACCGCAAAGCGTGGTGCGTGTTTCGATGCTGCGTCAGTGAGGTGAAATCACTACAGCACACGATGAGCGGAGTGCGTCAGGAACGATTAAAAGACAGTAGCAGAGGATATAAACAGATATGAACGATCGTGTGTTAATATTAATGTTGTGCTGCGCCACTTTGAGAATGTATTGTGCGCTGGACGCAGCAGGCGCGCCAATGATCAGCGCTCTGTGTCCTCTCCGCTCAACATAATCCACGCTACGCTGAGAGTCCATAAATATTGTAATATAGGTAGAAACTGGATCTTTCTCTGAAAGATATCTAGCCCCCCATAATTCGATCCCTTCTCTTGGATGAAAAACCGGACATTTTGATCAATATGGGAACCCCCCCCTTCTGGACACCCTGGACAGAGTGAAAAGTGGACATGTCTCGGGGAAAGAGGACGTAGGGCCTCCCTAAGTTCTGCCATCTTGTGGGGTTGCTAATGCTAATGTTAGCTTCTACTAGCCGAGACGTTCCCTGCTTTTTCCTGGACGTTAGCCAAGCCAAGATGGGTGAATCCATGAATGCTAATATACTTTGTGACGTCGATCTGTGTGGCTTTCTCTGACCCTTAAGTTTCCCTATCTATTTTCTATCCACCACTAATGCAAAAAATAGAGGTAGAAAACCATTTTCACGTTCATCCTGCATGTGAAACTTAGCTTGACTGATCGTATATCAGAAATAACTGGTAATAAAAAAGTTCCTCGGTGAGCTTGCTCTATAAAATATCACTGCAAGATATTTTTCTCACCAGTGTTCCAGTCTAAAGTGTAGCTGTGGTTAATTCAACCAACTGAAGGGTGGAAGTGGATGTAAAGAGTTGACAGACAAATCAATATGACTCCTTTTCCTCTCTTGCAGTCTTTTTGCCTCTTGGGCAAATGTGATGTAGTATGTGTGCATATGTTTTAGTCAGAGTCTGATTGATCTTTTTATTGTAAGGTCAAGTGAGAATGTGCAATGAATTGATAAAGATGTTAAAAACTTGTGTTTAATCCCGATAAAAACAAAATACTAGTATTTCATTCATGTATTTACACAGCTGGAAATATTACAGAAATTGTTCTCTAATTATTTGAAAAAAAAAGCCCTCATATATGTAAATAAAGAGATTGTCCCTGTGAATAAGACAAAAAATGATTTTAGGCTCAGGTTAGCCTATATTGGGATATGAGTTCTTATTCTATGGAGTTATATTTGTGTCAAAAATGCACACATGGAAAAAGGATAGTCAAAAGCAAATAACTGAATTTCATGAACACGTGTTCATTACTATTTGCATATTTCAGTTCTTGGCTTATAACTTCAGTGACCCACATGTAGTGCAAAGAAATATGCAAGGGTGTCTGCTCTGCAGCACATTCACAGTCATGCAGGCAAATCTACTCTGCAAGTGTAAATGGAGAAATCACTTTTACCTTTTACTTTCTCAGATTCAGAATGACTTTATTAATTCCTTGAGACGATTCCTTTGGGAAGTCTGAAGGAGGTTACCAATAATTCATTATATAACTACATTCCTTAGAGAGGCAAATCTCAAAGAATCCATTTAAATATTTAGGTGCCTTTGCTACATCACACTGTCACTTATGCATGGATTCACCTATCTTGATTTGCGACGGGTAAGGTTGTTGTTGATTTATCATCCTGGAAACTAGTAGAAGCTAACCGTTAGCATTTGCTTATTGGCATAGAGTTACATTGCTGTTAGCCACTCAGAGGGGAGATGTCAGATTATCAGGAAACTCCAGATCTTGCAGTCTGAAGCTTCTTTCTTCTCTGGCTCACTTCTGTTCCCTCAAACAGGAGCATCTGAGCTTTTTTTCCCTCAGAGAACAATTTAAAAGGCATATATTCCTATTAGAGACCACAGCAAATATATAAAAAACATGAGGAAACTTTATCTTCAAATTTTGAATCTAGAAAGAAAGTATGTTCTTAAGCCTCCAGTGATTGTGGTCAGATCCTAAATTTCCAAACATTTTCTGTGAATTTGGGCATTAAACATGGATATTTGATGACTTAATGCTGTCATCTGACTGAGAGTACAGGCCACATGACCCACAATAGAGCAACTACCTCTGTCAGGAGATTAGAACATGTGATGAGGCCTTAGAGGTGGTAATTGAAGGCTAAACACAAAGTAAATATTGTGTTACTGTGGTGCAACGAGCAGTTTCAAGCTGGTTTTGTAACAAACTGACATTTCGGTATCTGCTATTGTTTTTCACCTCCAAATCAGATCAATCATTCGTTTATTTACAGAAAAGTTCACAGAGATTAAATTCACTTTTTTTTAAATCACATTTTTTAAGTCTGAGTGAGCACAGTCCTGTTTTTGGAATAGAATTCCAGCAAATTCAAATTTCCAAGGAATCTACAGAAATTTCTAAAAATTTTCTGTTCATCCCTTTAAAAGATTTAAGGTTCCTCAGTCTTCACTCTTTGGAACAAATAAATCAGTTTTGTTGTCTTTTTAGTCTGCGTTGTCTTCGTAGAGACCGTTTATCTTTCTAAGGGGGGAAACGCGAGCCTCCATTTAAAGAAATTGTCATGTCCACTCTTGATAAAACACAATTCTGTCTTTGTAATTGGCAGTTTCTACAGCGGCATTATGGATGTCTGAATCACCATGGTCATTTTCTATTTTCTTTTTGATTTTAGTATGTTGTCTTCACTGCCACTTTACTGCAACAGCAGCTTTTAGTGCATGAGAAGCGCCCTTGTCTGCCCCAGTTTCCAGCACTGAAAGTGACAGCAAACTGAACATACTACATCTGACAGCAGCACAACTCAGCAAACAACCAGGATTAAAGGCAACAGTTCCTAAAACACTGCTTAATTCATCTCGATCTGCTATCCAGTTGAACGATTCTAGCAGCTCTTACTCTTGTAAGAAAAGGAACAAAACTAGCAACACCTGATGACTTCTAGATTTTCCTGCTGCTTCAAAAAAATGTCTTACCAATATGAAAGTGTGAAACCAGTGCTAAGCATGATGGAGGAACATTGACTTCTGTTTGATGGCAAAAACAGGAGAAAATTAAAGAAGAAATTTAAGACATATTATGACTTTTTTTCTAAAGTTATAATAGTTCTTTGGTGGATACAAGGCCTGGTTATGAAGTTCATTGGATAAAAATCCGCTCACGTAAAACAATTTCAGCAGTTTTATTTTTGACATTTTCAGTATCTTCCAGAATGAGCCTTTTCAAGCCTCTGTCACTTTAAGAAAACAAGCTGATGCTGGCCACACCCACCCTACCTCGCTCGGGCTGCTATAAGCTAAGAAGCATTGAGATCCTGGAGAGGCTCTGACTAGAGCTGCTGCTTCTCCTGCAGCTCTCTCTCTTGCACATTAGAAGTTGTTCTATTTTACTTTACCCATTTGTGACATCACAAATAGGAACTTTTTTAAACTGCTTTTTTTACACCCAGTATTCTTAAAAATAGACCCCAGCCAGAAACATATGGACATTTCTTTTGTGTTTGGGGTGTTTATAGAGACAGTAGAGACCTACATGTTTGCACAAAAAGATGCAAAAGATGAGTTTTGGACAAGCCCCCACAATGGAGCTCTAAAATTGAGTCAAACCCGAAAGTACCAAAAATTGCAGCTCCACCCTCATCCACTGGGGGCTGGTGTCAGAAGTGAGCAAATCCTCATTGACTCCCATGTTAAAAATACCAATTTCAGAGCAGAAATAAACATGTTTACAGCCTGGTACCAAAACATGTTTTTTGTTTAAATGATCTAGTTTACACTCATGACAACTCGGAGGGGGGTGAATTTTTTTTGTCACTCTTCTGTTTAAGTGTATTAAAAGCCTAAAATTCTGTATAATTAATGAGCATCCGACCCATGTGACCACAGAGCTAGCTCCGTGGAAAGGCCTCAGTAGAGCCTCGGTCTGGCTTGGAAACTGCTCCGGGATTTTGAGTCTCTGTGTTTGTGTATTCTTTTATGGATATATTTTGTGCAATTGTTGGACAAAATGACTTGCTGTGGCATTAATTGCACTAATAGAGCGTCCAAGGAGTCTCCACTTCATTTTTTTTCGGTAAGTAAAATTATATTTATGTATCTTAGGTCACTGCCGAGCTGAGCTTAGATTTTAACATGTACTGTTTAACCATGAAATTTAAATGTAATAGGGTAAAACCCAGTGCATTTAACATAATGCTGCACTTTAGAAAATGGGTTGAAATATAACATGTTGGTGGAGCTGGATTCCGACTATCGGCTTGTGGAGCTCTCGGGAGACCGATGTTTTCCACCCGTTTCTCCCCTGGCTTCGCGGCTTCTGTTTGATGCGCCGGGCTGCCGGCTGGATCTCCCGGCAGCTTGGCGCATCTCTGTCTGATCGCGACTTCTGTTTGATGCGTGGGCTGCCAGCTTGTGGAGCTCTGTGATGGAAACCTTTCCACCCAGTTCTCCCCAGTGGCAGCTCTGCGCATCTCAGATCGCAGCGGCGCTTGTCTGCTGTGCAGCTGCCAGCTTGTGGAGGTCTCGGAGACCTCTGTGTTCCACCCGGTTTTACCCAGTGGTCAGCCCGGCGTATCCAGTTGTAGCTAGGTAGCTACCTCCGTTAGCTTAGCTCCCACCTTCCCGTTAGCTTTGGGTTAGCCAGGGTTAGCTTCAGGTTAGCTTGTAGCTAGTTCGACCGGGTGTCGTCAGTTGATCCTAGCCTTACAGCCCCACCCTCAGCTCCTCCTCTCTTCCCTTTTTTGGAATTGTCTGGGCTTGACGGAACCTCTGACACGGTCAAAATGGAGGTGGTGGCCACCTCCCATTTGGCCTCAAAAACGTGATATTGGAGCCTATGGAAAGGAGATGTCCAGTATATTTATGTCGATGGTTTTGGATAATGTGTTCCCTTTAGGATAAGCTATACAGTAACAAGTAATAGAAAACATATGCATGTTTCATTTATTTTAAAAATATTTGTCCAGCAGCATCAGCACACATTTGTACCACCATGGTGTTGTGCTTACTTGCCTTTGCAATGCGTTTGCGGTTCAGCAGGTGCATGTATCAGCATGCATCCTGTAAAGTTGATGTCTTATCTAAGGGGTGTGTTTACCAGTTGTTGCTACTTGTGGGGTTGTGGAGGAGTTTATTGACCCCTAAAGTATCTATTTCTCTGCAGCAGCCTGGATTTTCACCAGAATGTTTCCCAGAATTATGGTTAGAGGCTGCAGCGCTTGGATGATAAATAATGACTGAGGACAGAACATTTCTTTGGGCAAATACGTGCTTCAGGTTTGCAAATTGAAACATAAATTGCATTCACTAGAAGTCGCTGCTGCTGTAAAATCAAACCTCTCCCTCGCTTCAGTGTCTGCCTGAAATATTAAACCATAATTTCAGGCATTTCACTGCTGTATTTCAGCTGCATTGAGATTATCTCACTAAAACGCTCAGGTTATGCCTATTTGCTAATGCAGTGTCCATGGTTTTCCACGAACATAGGAGCTTTTACTTTAAAAAAGATGAGCAACGATTAGTTTTCTTAAATCTCTAAATGTTCATGAGCTGCTTTGGTTCAGATCTTTTGCCAGTTAAACTAATGATATTTTTATCCAAAAATTGAAATCTGCAAAGCCTCCTCTGCAGAAGGAAGGAAGACAGTACCAAAATTCCGTTTCCCGCCCTTCTACAGCCTGGCAGAGCTCTGCCTGCAGTAGCGCGGTGGAGCAGGGCAGCCACTCGCCCCGGCTTTGGATGAGTTAGTGAAATAATTTTGCTTACCAAAATAAAAGGAGCAGAGACTTCTTGGATGGAACATAAATGCAATCATTACTGCAGCTAGCCATCTTTGTCCAATAATTTCACGATTAACATCTGAACACGCAACTAAAGTTAGCTAGCTGAGCAAGGATACATGGGAGGTACCTTGTAGCCTGGCCTTGGTCAAAAATTTCCCAGAATACAGTGCGGTATTTTCAAAAGGATGGTGGATCAGAAGCTGGCAGTTTCTACAGGGCATATTTAAGTCAACTGTCAGACTGATACCTAAAATGTTTTTTTGTTTTTTTTTTTTTTTATCCAAAGCAGTTATCCATGGTTGGTTAGTTGCTTAGTAGTTGTAGCTTCGGTGGCTATCAGGTAGTAACTCGCTTACATATTTAATTTAACAGATATATACACAATTTAAAAAGTAAAAGGCTCGTTATATATTTACATTGAAACTCTTACCTATAAAATATAACGTTATCTCCCGTGTCACATGACGCTACATAACCGCCGCAGAAGCTGCGGTTATGTGATACAAGTCTGTCCCATTTAACAGTTTTCTTTGACCAAGGAAGGACAGTGTCCTCGTAAGCAACACGCCTGGCCTCGCAAGACATCGCCTTGCGAGGCCAGGCGCCTTGACATTGAGAAACACCCTGAGGCCGTCGCCAGAGCTAGACTGTAGCGCTAGCTCCAACAGCAAATGCTACCTATCAATAAAAATATACATATTCATAATTTCAAGCTTTAATTACACCTAAATGCATGAGTCAATTGAAGTTTGCTCTGTTTTGCAGCCAGCACCTAGTGGGTGAGGGGGGAACTGCAATTTTGTTACTTCCTGGTTGGCTTCACATTCGGCAGGCCTGGGTTCCCCTAGCTCACATTAAGGCGTTCATTTATATTAAAGACCACTGCAAATGTGTTGAAAAAAACAAGTGAACTTCATCTTTAAGAGTAAGTCTGGGAAAAAGTTTAATTCTAAAACTGCAATTGTGTAAAAATGCTAAATCTTGTACTTTAAACCAAAACATGGTGCATATTTATTACTGCCTCTAAAGTAGACATTAAGCCAAAGTAATCACATTAATTATATTTTAATTAGAAAGATAAGGCATCATCTTGTTTATCACAATGCTCCAATTCAATCAGAGGTAGATTTTAGGAAGCATCATCAGTAAGATGGATGTTTCTTGGAAAGATTTCACATTTAAACAGTTGATGGCTGAGATTTTAGAGCTGAGCGAATTAATTGAATGACTTTAAGAAGCCTGCAAAATAATCAGACACTTAGCAGTAATTATCAGGTGCTGAGAGGAGCTTTAACACTTTTATCCTGCTCCGATTCCATTAAGATTGTTTCCTTCTGCGTTCTAGCTGGTAACTGTCAATTTATTAGCTCCAAATCTGTCAATAAGTATGCTGAAAGTGTCTTTTTCCCTTACTTTGTTTCACTACATAACTATAAAGTGTTAGTTGTCCTTCAAGAAACTTAAGATATCTTCTCAGCTTGCTTTCATGCAGCTGAAAACTGACATTTCTCCACACCTGAGTCCATCAGCTCCTGGCGTGTACGTTAGCGCCCCCGGGTGTACGTAGTACATGATTTCAGGTTGAAGTTTCTATTTTCATTCTGTTTTGTTGGAGTTTTGAATGTCTTATTTACGTTATCCTCCTCTAGCTCAGCCTGTTCGGTGAAGATGTGAGTGAAAACTTTTGCCAAGTCTTTTTTCCTCCAAATAATAATGAAAGGCTGAGCTGACAGCTGCTGTGTGCCTCAGTGCGTCCTCGGCACATTTTTACAGTATTAAACACTGAAACAGGGATAAACACACACACACACACACACACACCCGCTCTGAAATCGGAGGATTTTTTAAGGGTAATAATAGGGGTTTGGTTGTGTGATCAATTCAGACTCATGCTTCCCAGCACCAAAGCTGTGATGAGACTGACGCAGCATTTTTGCGCTGGAGACAGAATGAGGGGATTTCTGCCGAACTCAAGTCAACAAGCAGAGCTTTAAATACATTTTCAGAAAACTGACACAAAAAATGTGACAGCCAATTTCTCTCTCTCTCTCTCTCTGTCTCTGTCTCTCTCTCTCTCTTACTCTCTTTTATTCCATTTGTATTTCATTTTTTATCTCTATTTTCTCACATTTTGTCATAAAATGTGTGTATAATCAGCTTTTGCAGCTGTGTAAGCTGCATACCATCACATTTATGAAGCCGACCAGTGAAAAAAAATTATCTCACTGTTGAAACTTTAAAATTTGCACAACGCTGCTGTATTTTTGTCTTAGATTTAACTCTCAATTGCTATTTTTCAGAATGGATTGTGCTCAGCAAAATTACAAGACTGTATGTAAATGAGTTATCTAACATCCTTTATTATATAAGCTTTAATTTTAAATGACTGGAGCAGCAGCAGAGCTGGAATGAGAGGACCTTTTTCATCTCGTGTGGCGAGATGATGGCGCGCCAGTGTTTCTTGATAATCGTGCATGCTAAGTTCTAGGATGATGCGAGTAACGCTGTGTGCATGCGGCCTGTCCCTTCAGGCTTGTTGTTTTCACAGAGCACATGCTGGACTGTTTTGGTGACAGTCTTGACCTATGCAGCTCACTGCAGATTGTTGCACTGAAGCTCATGCAAACATCCTGAAATGTAACACTTAAAAACGCCCGCAGCCCTCTGCAGGGTCTGCCTTTAACTAAAATAAATCGGCTCAGAAAGGCTCCCTGCTTTGCAAGGATAATGCAATTTATCAAAGTTAAATTCAAGATTCAAGATTGCATTTCTTGTCATGCATCACAGTTTACTTCGATTCATTTATCTGTTTTCTTAAGAGGTTGAGTTGGGAGGTAACAGCACCACAGTGGAAACCTCCTTAACAATAATCTTCAGCTAAAAGGTGTTCTCAAACCAAAGAGAAAATAAAATCCCTCTAGTTCAAGATCTTCCCATGGGTCTCCTCCCCGTGGGACGTGTCTGGAAATTTTCAGTTGGGAGATAGCGAGCAGGAAACCTAAACAAGTAACCAAACCACCTGAGTTGACTCCTCTCGATGAGGAAGAAGCAACTCTTTTAAAACTGAGCTCTTACCTTATCTCGAAGGCTGAATCAAGCCGCCTTAAAGTCCCATTAGTCATCATAGAGCTGGGCGATATAATAATAATAATAATAATAATGCATTGAACTTATATAGCGCTTTTCTAGACACCCAAAGACACTTTCACACACTCTCACATTCACACACTGCTAGTGATGGTAAGCTACTTGTAGCCACAGCCGCCTTGGGGAGGTCTGACAGAGGCGAGGCTGCCATTTGGCGCCTTCGGCCCCTCTGACCACCACTAACACAGGCAAGTTGGGTGAAGTGTCTTGCCCAAGGACACAACAGCAGGATACCCCTGGCGGGAGCTGGAATCGAACCCATGACCCTCCGATCATGAGGCAGCCCGCTCTACCACCTGAGCTACTGCTGCCCCTGGATATGGACTAAAGTATAAATTAGGCTTAATTAATTGCGAAGTTAATCACAGAATGAACGAACAAAAGAGCCTGTGAACGTGTGTGTGTGTGTGTGTTTGTGTGTGAATTGGTGAATGATACACTTTAGTGTAAGGGGCTTTGGAGTCCTCTGACTCAGAAAGGCGCTATACAAGTTCAGGTCAACTATCATTTATCATCTTTTATTTCAATGGAGAGGTTGAGACTTAATGTGTTTATTTCAGCCCGCCACTAGAGGGCGTTTCATTCTAGCATCAACGGCCCCTTCTAAAGTCTAATTAACATTTATATCAGTTCTTGCATTGTGGAATAATTCCTAAGCTTGTTTGGAAATCAGAAAACAAAATGCTGTAGCTTCAGTGTTTTGTTACAGCTCAGTTATACGTTTTCACACTGAGTGTTACCTATGGGTCGTGAACCTCTAGTCAGTGGTGCGTCCAGATCTTTTAAACTGGGGTGCCCCAGGCGAGGCACAACTTTGTGCATGGGTGGCACCAATGGTTATGCTTTTTTTGTTTTACCCCAAGCCTTTTGTGGACAATGAAAAGCCTTTTTGAAGGTAAATTAGTGTGGTGACACCTGGGGTGGCCAATCAGATTCCAAGAGTGGCATGTGCTACCGCAGGCCACTCCCTGGACACGCCCCTGCCTCTAGTATTTCTGAAGTCTTCATCCACAACATCAATCAGCCTCAAAGGTATTCAAAGCAACCCTCCCTTCCTGTTCCCTCCTCTTCCTCCTTTGGGAGGCAGAATATTAATTATGATTGGGACTAAAGTTGCTCAGTTCTGCATACTTCAGAGCACATTAGTTTTTTGTTATGTGATCCCCTGAAATCCTTTTGACAGGACGACTGGGAGTCTTCTCATATCAGCGAGAAACAAATTTGTTATTCTTTGCTTGTTCTAAGGGGATCCAGTTTTTGTTTTCTTGCACCAGAAACCTCAAAAGTGCACTCATGCAGCCCAAACACTTTTTAGTTAAATACCTTTTATTACGCTGCAAACCTGATTAGCTCTGCCTTTGTAACAACGCAAACGTGCATTTACATTTACTGTTAGCTAAAATGATTTGAAAACAGCATGAACGAGGGAGAAAATATGGAAGGATGTGAGGAGAACCGGTTCTTTTTCTGTTTACACATTTGAATCCTGCTTTTATTATTTATTATAACCTCGGCACATTCTCAGGTCTGTATTCCGTTTGAAAAGTCAGCTTTAATAAAAAATTGTCACTGCAATTTTCCCAATCAAGACCTTTAGGCTCATGCACGATTAAATAGTTGTGCACTGGAGCTGCATTCTGCACCTGGGCTGCGGAGCAACCAGGAGCCACAATGTTGGAACTGGAGCCAAAACAACGAAACTCACAGCTAGATGCAAGGTCACACTCTGCCTAATGTTTGCAAATAGCACAGCTCTAACAAAGATCACTCCTCTGGTTAGAATTAGCCAACTGAACAAGAATTTGCTTCAAAATACTTTGAGGATTTTCAGCCTGGAAGCTGTCCTACAAATGTTCCTTCATGTTGATTCTTTTATATAACGCCACTCTCACAAACTCTCAACATTCACCCAGATGCCAAAATATTGTCTTATTAAATAATATTTTATTTAGTTTTAGAGGATAAAGCATATTTTTGTTATGCAAAAGTGGCTAATTAGCGATAATGATTCAAATTTCTGCAGCAATCAGTAGTCATTTACCACATCATCCTGGGAACTGAGCTTTTATATGGTGTGCTTTTTTTGATTTAACGTGCCTGCATGAGACCCAATAAATATAAAAAAAAAACAAAAATTAAAACACATTTATGGAGAACTCTACTTTCTGAAATGAACAATAAAAATAACTATAACAGACCTAAGATGTGTGCTGATGCAGGTCTCAGGAGGCCTTAAGTGACTGATTATCAAACTGGTGGTTCTCGGCCCACATTTGGCCCACAAAAGCATCTCATCCATTCCAAGAAAGAAAGAAAAAGTTTTGTATAGCACGTCTCAAGTTAAAAAATCACAAGGTGCTTCACAAGAGCAAAACAATTTAAATAAAGACTTTTATTTTGCACAGTTCCCGGTGCTTTTTAATCTCTTTTGGTGTTAATTATTGACTAACTTTATCACACTGCAACATTAGTCTCACGTTTGACATTTTTATTATTAGGATGTGTACTGGCAGCAATCTGGTGAAACTAAAAAATAAATCTTAGTTTCAATTTTTAAGACCAAATTTAATTGGAAAACTCAAGTCAGACACTTCCAAGACACATCCAGTGTTATCACGACATCTCGTTGTTCGTCAGAATAGACCCTTTTACTACCTACGTCATCAAAAGTTGCGCGCGCAGCCTGGCAACGAGAGTGAAGGCTTCCTCATTCACACTCGATACTAAAACAGCATTTTAAACCCTTTGTTTTGAAGTTCTGAGCACATAAAAATGTCGGGTTGTTGCGTGTATGGATGCCAGAATCGCTTCTCTTCAAGCTGTGGACTGAAACTTTACAGAATTCTGAAGTTCTACATTTTTCCTGCTCAGGTCTTTCCATGCACACGCCTGAGATGTAACTGCAGCCTGTTTTTCTTCTGTTTTTCCCATCCTAACACAAAGCTCAACTTTGAATAAAATTGCCGCTGCGTGGCTGCAGCATGACCCAAGTCTGGAACATCAAAATGACAGAATTAAACAAATTTATACGCTTTATTTGATGCTTCAAATCAACATTTCATTCTAATTCATCTGTATTTTCCCACTGCAAAATAGTATAAACTGTATTTGTCTAAAATTAACACGATTGTACTCTGAGCACGCTAAAAAAAGAAACCTATGCTATACTCACCCTGCCATGCAGGTACAGTTGGCTGTGAATGCGTAGTTCTCTGGTCTGTTTACTATGACCCAAGCCTCGTACATAGCAGTCTTGTGTCCTTGTCTTTGGCTAGGAAGGACTTCTGCCTTCAAGACGCAAAACTCAGAGTCTATGTCGTGATATTTTACTTTCTGTACGTGGCCACAGACAACATAGTTGTATGCATCTCACGATTTGTATGCCCGTAGCTTCTCACGTGTGTACTTACTGGGCCTCTCCACTAAAAACGTATATATATCGGGCCACTGGATATCTGGCCACGCACCTACATCTTCCACCCATTCCATAATGCCACAGGGATCCGGGAGTCTGTTGCCATTCATTAAAGTGAGTTTAATAATATAACATTCAAGATTTGCCGGTGATAACCCCGCAGCATAGCTTGAAAAAGCCTGACACAACGCCATTCTCTGTTGCCAAGCTGCGCGCGCATTCTCGCTGACGTCATATTGTTTACAAACAGTAAAAGGGTCTATAAAGCTGGTAAAAACTGCTGCCACCTAGCAGTCAGAGTTTGAATTGCACCACAGAAAAAGAAATACAGTGTTTGTGTGTAAATTCTCAATGAAAACAAATCAACACACTGTTTTTCGTGTCGATTCAATATCATAACATGAAATATCGCAATACTTAAATGTTATATTTTGTTACAACGATCATTTTTACCTAATTTATTTATCTTCATTTTTTTCCAGCCTCCAAACTTGAGGAATAGTGTAAACTGTATTAAGCTGCCACTTTGATTCAGTCACACTAATGTGACTCAAGGACAGGAAAAAGAGTCATGTTGCTCATCCGACCCTCTGTGTTATGTCTCATTGTTCCTTTGTGTCACTGTCGCAGCTGGCCACGGGAAAAATCAGATTGACCTCATAGTGCCACGTTCATTTCTCCAGCTCGGCTTTGATCTCACACCTCTCACTTTATATCCCCATTACTGCAGGCTGTTATTAATTTATTTAATCAATGTCTGTTCATGTTCTTCCCCTCAGAAATCCACAATGGCATCAGATTATGAGAATGAGTTTTACTTTCCCAGCAGACTTAGATGTATTTACTGTCCTCAAAAGTATAATATCCCTAACTCAAACATGCAACAAGTGCACTCATATAGACTAATGGATAATGCAAAAATTCCCAGTTAAAGATTAAAAACATATTAATGTCTGGTGCTCTAATCTTCGGGGCTATCAATTTTTATAAAGAGATGGTTCAATAAAAGGCAGTTTGATGGAAATCTGTGTTTTAATTTAAGGAATTACTGAAAATTTGTTGGAGTAACAATGACCTGAGTGTTATTTGTCAAAATGGCCAATCCGTTTTACATCAGCCTTTGAGGATATGCAAATGGAAGCAGTTGATGTTAAAGAAGAGTAAATAAAAGACAATTTCGTTAAAAGAATGATTATTTAATGGAAGAGTTTTAAATCAAATTCATATTATGTTGAGAAATGGATTAGTAGCTATTTTGGTGAAATCTTGATTTTTATTTAAGTCTGTGAAACGGAGTCATTTCTATTTTATGAGTTTGCCAAGATTAACTGTGTTAGCATTTGTTAACGGGTTTACCCCAAAGGTTAATAGGACAGCAGGAGCCCAGGAGGTAGAGTGGGTTGTGCAATAATTGGAGGGTTGTGGGATTAATCCAGCAGAGAATAATGCTGTTGTGTCCTTGGGCAAGACACTTATTTCCCTACTGGTGGTAGTTGGAGGGACCGGTGGCAGCAGCCTCATCTCCGTCAAAGAGCCCCAGAGCAGCAGCAGTTATGTCCATTACAAGCAGGTTTGAATATGAGTGTGTGGGTGAATGGCTGATTGTGAACTTGTGAAGCGCCTTGGGGGGGGGGAGGGGGGGGGGGGGTCCAGGACTCTATAAGGCACTATATCAAATACAGGCCGTGTGTCATATATGGCCCATTCCCATCTGTACCGGGTCAGCCCGGGCCGGGCAGCGTAGGTTGTTTACATATCTGGGTGGCCTGGTATTTTTCCGGGCCAACCAAGGCTCATTCTCGGCCCTCTTCTCGAGGGGGTCTGCTTCAGGCCGACCAGGGCCAACACACCCACTGCTGACAGCAAATTCACACCTTCCATTAGAGCAAGCCTCTGATTGGTGGGTAGAATCAGCCCACATGGGCCTAAGACAAGGATGTGTGGAGTCAACCGGGCCAGGCTGGGGCCGACCGGGGCTGCCCGGTCCGACCCGGTACAGATGGGAATGGCCCATTACTAGCTGATGTACGCCCTATGATTCCTTTCTGAAACGTTTTGATAAATCTGTCCAGTGGTTCACAAGACACGTTTTTAGCCTCTTAGTAAGGGGGGGGGGGGGGGGGGTAGTGACTGACAAAAGAGATAAAAACAAACAAGATGGGCATTGTGTAATTTTCTTACAGCCAGTGGAGGGTGCTGTTAGCACTCTTTTACAGAATTTATCTAATCAACATTAAATGGGACAGAAGAAGATTTTTTCTTTTTTATTTTTCTGTTAGTGGCCCTAATTGTCTTCCATACTATCATTAATTTAAAAAATGAAGTATTTTGAATCTGTGTTTTCTGGAACGTGTTAAAAATTGTTTATGGTAAACACACGAGCAGTTTAGAAGCTATGGTTGGATATTTCTCACATATTTTGAATTTTTTGACTTTTTCCCATTAAAATACTTATTCAAACATCATGAGGCCAAGTATATCATTTTTTAAATTTATTTGTGTTCAAATATGTTTATGAGCTAAAGTAATCCAACCAGTGAGAGAATAAAAACTCCTATCCCAACTGTGTAAATGCAAAAATGGCATTACAAGAACTGATTTTTGACTATTTTACAACATTTAATTTGTTTAACCAATAAAGTATTTTTCCAGCAAATAGATTAAGTCAGTTGTAAGTTTTCTTTAATATAAATTTGATTATTTTTTTTATTGAATTTCATCATGCAGTCTCTTATTTATTTTTCTCAGCGTATTTTTATTTTTTAGATCCTGAAGCTTTTCAGTCTCATTTCCTGCATCTCCCAGAGCCAGCTGCATGTTATTATTTTGCCCGCTTTACTGAGGTTCAATAATAGAAGAGCAGTCCAGATCCCCCCGCACTCACAGGTGGCTCATTCATTGAGGTGACTGAAGGATCCACTCCTCTGTGTCTGTCTGGCTCGGGCTCAGTAGCTTCAGGTGAAATCCTCATCTGCTGTTTAGATTTATTTGGTCTCCTTTCTGCCTTTGTTTGCATCTGGTTTCAGAGATGGAATGACTTATTGCTCAAGAATTAATGAAAGTGAAACATTATCAGGCCATAAGTTCACTTTTGTATGCATGGAGTCTGTCTGTGCCAAAGCTGCATGAGGAATAAATGCTGATGGAAAGCCTACAACACCTGAACCATGGCAGGAGTGAGAAAACATCTCATGTATTCACATTTTTGCTTTTTTTGACTCACTGTTGCATTGACGTCTTACTATTTTATGTATTCAAGCACATAAACACTGAGCCACAGTTGTGTAACTATCCAGGTTGTGTCTGCCAGTGTTGGGGTAAAGTGTTTTTTTTTTTTTTTTTTGCTCTGTGAAGGAGAGAGAGAGAAGCCTCCCCACTCAAACACATGGTGCCCAGACTAAACAACAAGATGAATGTTTCCTGAATCCAGCTTGGCACCGAGGCGTCCCACTCTACCCGTGTGGCTCAGCTGAATGACTCAAAGACCTGCATTCACAGCTAGAGAAAGGAGAGGATGGAGCAGGAAAGGGTTGAAAATCAGAACAGTGGATTTGAAGTAAAGTTAGAGAAGTGGAGCTCGTTCATTTAAAGTTTGCTGATGCATTAGCGTTTGGATAGTTGGTTTTAAAAAAAGAAAGCAAAGCTTTTCATTGTATGATTTAAAGTTTCAAAGATTAGACAAGTCTGAAGAAAACAAACTGAAACTTTCAGTTGGTTTGATAGATTTTGTCCATTCTGCTGACAAAAGGACATCCTCAAGGCTAAGTGTTTGTGGACATCATTCGTAACAGAAGTCAGGTTGAATAAACTTTCCAGAAATTGTAACTGCTTGAAATTTGTCATAAGCCTCTTTGGGGAAGAGATAAATGGACTGTCAGGAGAGCCAGTTACAATGGCTGACTACTGACCCAACTATTCTTACGATTCTTACGGGGACGACAGTTGCAGAGTTAAGTGCCCGTCTCGTAATCGTAAGGTGGTGGGATTGAGTCACCCTGGTTTCACACTGTAAGCATCAGCAGTGCGGAACAGCAGCGGAATGCCACTGCTTCAGACAGAATCCATTATAATCTATGAAGTGATTCAAACCAGCCACAACGTGGCAATTTTTTGGCGCGTCTCAGAAGCGGCACGCCACGCCGCTAAAGATAGGATTGAGTTCTATTTTAGCCACGAGTCGCTTCTGGGACATGTCAATTTTCACAGTTAATAAGGGGTAGACAGGAAATCACACATAGTTTCTGAGTAAAACCCCCAGTAATTTTCAAAAGAAAAGTATTGCAGCGATGCAATTTCATACATTCGTAGCTTGAGTCTGACCCAACGGCTTATTTACTACCTGCATCGTTCCAGAAGTGCAGAGGTGTGTTTTCATGGCTTTAATCCTGGCAGTGGAGAGGAACATCATATATGACATCAAACAACGATATCAAACATGATTTCCTTCTTTTTGTTTTATTGGCGGATTGCATAAACAAACAGTGGCCTTTGAATTCTCGAGGGATTTTGTGATCTCGTGAGACCAGTGAGGAAGCCGTTCCACAGCCAAGACTCTCCCGGTGTGTAATGGACCGCATTGAAGCTTGCGGGTAAAACTCTCTGCTGTTGTTCCGCGCCGCTTGATGCTTCCAGTGTGAAACCGGGGTCAGTAGGTTGCAGTTGTGGCCTTAGGCAAAACACTTAACTCAAGTTTACTGCTGGTGGTTGTCGAAGTGACCAGTTGTGCCAGTATTCAGTGCCTAGAAGATGCTATACAAAAACAAGCCATTTATCATTAATTTACTGTTTCTTTTATGAAGAAACTAGACATTTAACTTCTGTTTTATAAATAAAATGCTATTGCACCCAACAATGAAAAGTAAAAAGTCTGAAAATCCAATAAATCTAAGTATCATTGCCTGCCATCAGAAAGCCATAGGTGTGCATCGACAAGTGAGCGACTTTTGCAGTAAATCTAATTCAAGATTCCCTTTGCAGCTAATCAACATTTGCAAACACAAAATGGGCTACATTTCAGTAAATTATGCATATTTTGAGCTTGAATTTAATATGTAGCAGCTGTGAGATATTCACAATTCATTACACACTAAGATGTGAGTTTCAAACCCTAAATTCAGCCGTTTGCCAGTGAAGTCTTCTATGTCAGTCTGTTAAAACACCTCATTAACCACTAGATGGATTTTAATGGACCTTTCAGAAAGGAACCCAAGGATGAGCATCTACAACTGGTTAACTTTTGGAGTCAAACCAGTTCAAGATGTGCCGCCACAGACTTAAGAAACCACAAGACATGGTTGTAACCCAACCAGCTTTAAAGACACTCAGCCGGAATTTGCTGTCAAAACAGTTATGAATCATCCCAACACATAATGGTTAGCCCAGATCTTTGCTTAACATTTGGTATTATCTGTCGTGTTAAAGACAGTCAACTCTGTTTGCAAAACATTTAATAAACCACAGATTGATGTGATTAAAACTCTCAGGCAGTAATCACTGAATGTACAACTGGTTAACATCTGGCGTCAATAGTTTACTATGGCCTCCACAGCTGATCTGAGACGATCTGAGACCCGGTTCGCACGAAAAAAGTTTAAAATTGTCAGAACAATTTTTAATACATAAAAGACCCCACATGTTGTAATAAAAATAATTGATATAGCAGTTTTGGTCCTACAGTGTGCTTTGTGCAGCCACACGTCAAAGGCAACGCATCACAAAAATACCAGCTTCACTCATAAATATTCCCAAGTCAGATGTGAAATCTCACAAACCCTCTCAAGAGCAAACGTTACATCAGAGTGTACAAAAATAGTGGAAGAGGAGGAGGATTTGCAATCCCTACGCTCCCTCACCTCAATTCATGATTGGCTCAACAAACAGCACATTGCTCGTTGGACTCTCCTCAGGGCTCGCCACACGTTGCAATATCTACCACTGAATATATGTGAGGCAAGACATTCTAGCATGTTGAATATCCTCAATATGGGATAAGAGTGGTCCCAACATCCTTCTGAGCAGACCAGCACACTCTTAACACACCACACACGGCAGGAATATCTGATTAGATTATCTTTGAGTAAGCTGGCGCACCCTTAAGATTGTCAGAAGTGAAGAATCGGGTCAGAAATCAGCATAACTAACTTGCTATGTGAGCCGGACCTGAGCAAACATGGAGATAGCTTAAAATTAGTCAGCTTTACAGACATCAAGCTAAAACAAATAAAATTATCGTAGCTTTAACAGCTAGACCCTTAAATGTAACAACATCATAAGAAAGTTTCTTACCAGAACCAACCAGTACCTTCATTCTTCATGTTAAAGCTAATTTTTGTAAGCCCAATACACTCACTTACCAGTACCAACCCAGTGTGTGTTTAAACGCCCAGACAACCCATAAGGTGTTACAACCACGCGATGAAGGAACTGCTAACAACACGAACAAAAGCTCAGTGTGCTGCGTTCAACCTGTCCCCTCCCACATGTCACCTTTCACCTCAGTACCCTGCACTCTCATATAACACCTCTTATTCATGCTTGTTCCACTCAAGAAGTTTGAATGTATGCATAACAGTGAACTATTAGGACCTTGGGAGAAGGGGCTGGGGTAATACAGAGAGAAGTTTTGGCACACTATAGGAAGGGCACCTTGGTGAGGGTCTTTGAGGCTCAGTAGGGGCTGTAAAGAGCTGAGTCTGATTGTGGTTTCTAACAACAAGTTGTTGGATTTGGAGAGAAAGTTCCAGACACACCCCTAACTTTAACTCACCAGTACAACCCCCTTTTCCCTCATGCATTAAAAAAATAAGTGTCAGCGAGACATCCAAACAGGACGCCCCTGCCAAGTGTGTTTCTTCATCACTCCCGTCCTCCCTCCACCTTCGGATTATGATGCATCTCATGACTCTGGAGAACCAAATTGTGGGTAAGAGGTTAAAACACCTTAGTCTAGAGAGAACACACACAGACAAGACGCCTACATGTGACGAGCCCCTGCCAAACAATGAGAGGGAAGGGAGGGGGCCGCGGTAGTTTCTTGGAAGGCCTGATTGGAGCATAAACAGCAGCCCAGGAAGTAAGAGAAGGAGAGAGAGAGAGAGAGAGAGATGTAGAGTGGGAGGGAGGGAGTCAGGAGTGGTGCTGATTTGCCAGGAGAGAGCAAAAAGTTCTGGGACAGCGTAGAGTGTTTGTGTCACTCCTGTGTGTGTTCGAGGAAAAACTTTGACTTCTCCGCCAGGACTTTAAGTGTTCCAGAGGGACCTCAGGGTGAGTCGCTGCATCTCACTCAGAAACACATTCTTCTCAAGGTGTGAGGTGAGGGGAAAAGGCAGAAAATCTGAGTTAAAAAAAAACCCATTCATTTGTTATTTCTCCATCTAGATTCAAACATTCGTGCATTAACTTGTGGAGCGTCTTGGTGTGACAGTTGCACGCGCTGTCGTTTTAAATTCTGCAAGGGTTTGCATTCGGTTTAGTGTTCCTAACGTGTTTGCTGAGGGTGTCCCCTGGCTCCACAAGCTGCTTGTTTTGCATAGCTAGTTTTTGTGGTGCCTTGAATTTCAGCCAGCCTTTCAGCGCATGAGGCCAGATAAAAAAAGTGAGAGGGAAAGAAAAAGAGACCAACTAATGTGTGTGTGGCTGTGTCTAATTAAGCTGATGTGGGAGAAGAGAGCAGTGAGGGTCAGATCATGAGAGGGTGAACTGGAAAACAGCCTGGTCAGGGTTTTTTTAACAGAACACTGTCCACACACTATCTGTCACTTTAATTGTCTGAGATTTTTTTAAAAAAATCCTAATTTAACTGAACTTATATTAACCTTCTGAGCTTCCTTTGCCTTCTGGAGCACAAAGAAGAAGGTATCTCTATCATTAGATGAGCTGATTTCCGATCAGATTGCTCTTCCTGCATTTCTTCCCTCAAGCTGAGCATCAGTGTCACTTTTTTGTGCATTGTCTGAAGAGCTAAACCCTTAATTGGCGCAAATATCCATCACACCACATAAAATATCTGTTAGTTTGTCACTTTAACGTTTTAAGTCCTAATAAGACCAACTTCCTATCTGGATTTCTCCCCTGGAACAACACAACATTTTCCATCTTCATCTGGAAAATCTGAGTCCAAAAGCCATAACGAATGGAAATAATGCAAATTTCAGATATTTACATTAAAATTTGAGAAATGAGATCACACACCAAAAATATTTACTTATAGATAGCTAATACAACAATGGTACCACTTTACAACTTGCTGTTAGTTCCCTGCTAATACTGATCCTTAAAGTTTCCACGCCCCCGTTTGTTTCCTCTCAGATCATAAAAGGGTCGGTGCAATTTGCCGTGTCTCTTTGATCAATGAGTTTATCAACTTCAGTCCTGCTGCAGGGAAGGAAGGTGAACAGAGGAGTTCCTCGTCACAAAGACAAATGATCTTGTGCCTTTGCACCCCCCACCCAGAGCCCCCGAACCTCATCCTTCATCGCCTGTTTTGGCGCTTTGACAGCACAAGAATCCTGCACAAGTTTTATGTGCGCTTTGCTGATATTGCAAGTTGTCAATTTCTTACAAGACCACAGAAAACCGTTATTAACTGTAAGGCAGCGCTTTGGCTGCCAGTTTAATTCATCCCAGCCATTTGTCTAAGTGCTAACATATGAGGCTTTTGGCAGGGCTGGTGTGTTTTACAAGCAAAGACACACAGAAGCTTCTGACCATATGCCCCCATTTATCTAATTTCATTCAAAAATGCAACACGTTTCATCTGAATTTGTGCTGGAGATCAAGCACAGGACAAGAGGAGCAGAGTTTGTTCGGTGCAACAAGACGTTGGCTGAGCAGATCAGAGTCTGACTGTGGAGACTGGGTGGGGGTGGATGAGGTGAGGCCATGAGGCCTGACCAGGTGTTTCTCCAGTGAGCTGTCTGCACTGTCATCCTTCAGTGGGGCCCAAGCCACCTCGCCACGTCTCACTGAGCTCCGAGCGGTTTGATCAAACCTCGTTGCAGACCTTCTATTATTAGTTAGTGATAGATCTGGTAAAGCATGCCAACATGATCAGTAGTCCGAAACTAAATTCAACAAGCTTGTCCTTGTTTTGTGTGAAAGTATATCTTTAGCTTGAAATACAGAATGGTGTAGTTGGTTCAAATTAGCAACAAGTGATTTTTTTCTTTCATTATGGGGCAAAAGGCTGTGGGAAATCTCCATTAATGATTTTGACTTGTTGTGAATGAACGTCAGTTTGAGCTAAATCATTTTCCACCAAACAGTTTAAGTTTTTTTTTTTTTTTTTGACGTTCAGTTCTTAAATCTATGGGAAGAAAGCATGGTGTGGAAAATGTGACCATAGCACAAAACCACAGGATTGTTATTTCTGTAGATGCGCTGTATTTGTCCAATCTTGATGTTCAGTTGAAGTGACTTTCTGTTGGCTTTTGATTTCTAGAATGTGACTTTAATTTGTAGTTGAACCAAGAGAGAATCATAAATGTCAATAGTGTTATTTTCCTCTAGACACTTAAGTTTAATATATCAATATACTGTATGTTCACATCAGTATAGGTATTGGCTGATGTTAGTCATTTTTTGACATATCGGTCTGATAAGTAAAACTGGGCCAAAATTTACAACCCATACTTTTTCCATCTTGCTTCCGTTTGTGTATCTGCCTCAGAGAGTGAGGGCGGTCATGATGTGTAATTGTTGAGTCATGTGACAGTGATGGTAATCTTCATATATATATTTAAATCCATCCATCCGTCCATTGTCTATACCCGCTTGTCCATGCAGAGTCGCAGGGGGGCTGGTGCCTATCTCCAGCGACCTCTGGGAAAGTAGGGGGGTTCACCCTGGACAGGCTGCCAGTCCATAGCAGGGCAACACAGAGACACACAGGACAAACAACCAATCACACACACACACACACACACACACACACACACACACACACACACACACACACACACACACCTAAGGACAGTTTAGAGAAACCAAACTGACAGTCATATTTTTGGACTGTAGGAGGAAGCCAGAGTACCCAGAGAGAAACCATGCATGCACGGGAATATCATGCAAACTCCTTGCAGAAAGGACCTTCTTGCTGCAAGGCAACAGCACCAGCCACTGTGTTACCGCTCATATATATACAAATATAGATATATTGTGTGTGTGTGTGTGTGTGTGTGTGTGTGTGTGTGTGTGTGTGTGTGTGTGTGTATGAGAAATATCAGACATCTCAGTCCAGAAAAGTGCAGTTTTAGGAACAGCTAAGATACAGCGCAGAACCCTCAAGCTCTGAGGCCTCTGGTAGAGGACCTGAGTTTGGACAACACAATGTGAAATGTGCGGTTTGATGTGGGCGTCGGCAACCGACGCTCTGGCACAGCACGTCGGCTCCCGACGCATTGAGCCATTGGGGCGCGTCGGAAACAAATGCTTGGTCACCCCACATCATTTTTTGACGCTTCGGGTGTGAGAATGTGTTGGCTTAAGGATGAGAGACCACCAGCAGAGGGTGAGATGGGAATATATGTGTGTGTGTGTGTGTGTGTGTGTGTGTGTGTGTGTGTGTGTGTGTGTGTGTGTGTGTGTGTGTGTGTGTGTGTGTGTGTGTGTGTGTGTGTGTGTGTGTGTGTGTGTGTGTGTGTGTGTGTGTGTAAATAAATATAGGTTTCTGCAAATATCAGTTATTGGCCATGACAGCAATGTTAATATCGCATATCGGTATCATATTTTTTTCCATTTATACTTATTAGACTGAATTATAACGGGCTTTTTGGTGACACATAGGTTAGGGTTAGGCTTAACCTGCAACTTTCTTATTATTGGGCAGATGTGTGCCATTGTCTCCCATCTTTTATTTATCATTTTTGAAAATGATCAGTCACTCTGAGCTTAAGAAGCAAGATGAATGTGAAAATTATGTCCTGCATTAGCTTCTGATAAAAAATAAAGGAAAAACGCTCGGTTCAGAAGTAGCATTCATGGACTCACCCATCTTGCCTCGCAATGAGGAAGGCTGTTGTTGGTTTGGCATCCAGAAGTAAGCAGAACACATCTCCGCTAAGCTAACCGTTAGCATTAGCGTCTCCACCACCCAGCAGAACTCTTCCAGGCTTGAGTCATTTGTGAAGATAAAACGTCAATGTTGCAAAGCAAACAGATTCAGTGGTAGAGTTGCATTGCTATCAGCCAATCAGAGGTGAGATGTCCAAATATCAGGAAATAAGATTTCATATCCTGCCATCTTCTGCCACTTTCTCCTCCAGCTGATTTCTACGTCCACAAATGAGAACATTTGAGCATTTTTCCCCAGAGTACAACTTACAAGGCATTAATTCCTACTAGATACCACTGCAAATGTGTTGAAAATATCAGTAAAGTTGACTTTTAAAAATATATGTGTGAATTATTAGAACTTTATCATTGTCTTTGTCCAGTTTTGAAGGTGGGAGTGGTTTGAGGAAGATACTGACAGTCTCACCAGATGTTTTCCTTCATTGTAGACACCTTTGACCCCATTCACTCCCATTTGGCTGAAAGCTGTTTCTCCCACGACACACAGCACTGTTTTTACACACAGCTTTGTAAACACCCGAAACAGAAGCTCTATGTTTCTCAGTTTCTACGCTCATTAGACTGATGTCAGAGTGAGATAAACCCCACAAGTAAACATCCAGATAATTATTATTTGTCGCTGCTGACACACATATTTAGGAGTCCATTCTGTATTCTGTTACTTTCAGAGAATAGATTGCTAAAGCTTCTTCATCTTCATAAACCATTAATTAAAAAAAGCATGACTTTGAGAAATAAAGCTCCCTAATCCCAATAAATATGGATGAGAATTATGCTCTGGTTAACAGCTTGCTCTTGTCCTTTACAGTCAGAAGTTTTTTAGGCGTTATATGATTTTCCGCTAATGTGTAATTATCGTGGCACGATTTTATAATTACTCCTCTCCCTGATAACTTCATCTCACTCTCATTTAGGCATGACCAAGATTACAAAACGCCACAATCTCCGAATTTCTTTCTGTAAAGCCGCCACCGTGCTCGGGATGTTTTTATAAATCGGGGATATTCTAGGAACAGTGACTAACCGAGCTTTTTGGAGGAAACTTTTCCTGCTTCCTGCTTTGGCTGATAAATAGACAGGACCATGTAAATACTGGAAAGAGGCCCAGCAGGGCATTTTAATATAGAGTATCAAATAAAACCGTTACAGGTGATGACAGGTATGTAGCTCGTTTTGCATTGTGCATGGCTTCTGGAACATGCTGCATCACGTTTGAGGACTTTATTTAAGTAGGATTATGTGACAGTGACAGCTTCAAATCCAGACTGCAGCTAAGGAAAGGCTTTGTCACACATTTGGTGCTAAAAGTGAGTTGACGTGGCTTGAAAGTGGTAACTTGACAATTACTCTGATTACAACTTTGGTCACATAAAAAAATTCTCACGAACTAACTTTTCAGCTGATTTCTGAGGTTTCACACTCTAAAGAGCTTTAATGCTTGTTTCTTTTCCTCTTTTGAGATTTGTTTAGCTTATTTTTACCTTCGTAGCCATTGACAATCTATGCTAATAAAAGTTACAGCTAAAAACTTTTTTGTGAATTCCGTGGGAGTCCAAAGTGTGTATCTTTGTGAGGTCATGACTGCAATCAAGAAATGTATAATTTTACTCAGCCAGCATAGGCGCTTGAAGCAGGTACACACTCTTCTTTCAAATTTTAGCGTTACGTTTTAACTCATTTGATGCCAGACTGGAACAGTTACAGCAACAATCTGGAGTTTTCCTCTTTTCTGGAATTATGTATAATTGTTTAGAAACCTGTGAAGGTGATGGTCTGTACTGTGGTACGATGTAGGCAATATGTCAATTTGTTTTACCCACCCATCCCATAGAGCTCCATGCAGTTTGAATTAAGCAGCACTTAGCATTAGCCAATAGTGTTAGACATCTGCTTACATACAGATGCCAATCACAGAGGCTGCAAGAGCGTTTGCTGAAGTAGATTGATTTGGTAACATTTTGCATGGACAATTGTATACATATACATGGATATATAGAGAGAGGTCCCTAGGTCTATATGATGAGACGCGTTACTTCCAGCCATAAACACGAAAGCATGGAGAGGGGATTAAGGTGCAATTCATTTTTCCACCAGATGGTGTCTTCTGAACAAAAAACTAGATTTCTGCATTCATGCAAGCATAATTCTTATTATGTAAATGGTTAGGTAAAAAAACCAACACTTATTTTTCTTTTACTAGCCACAGTTTGGCTTTTATTTTAATTTCATTGTAATTAGGACCTCTAACCCTCACCAAAGTTTACTAAAAAACAAACAATATTAAAAAAGCTAAATACAGCAAGCACTTTTGAAGAGAGAGTGATCCATTTATGAAGATGAGAAACAACAGAATGCGATATTATAAATATTGATTGAAAAATTTGCAACCACTGTCAACAGCTATATTTGTAACAACATGACTCAATTAAACACAATATGTGCTTGCATTTGCAAAGATTGAGGTCAACACTACCAGATTTCAGACTTGTGATTACAAAAAGGCTGTGTTGCAGCTTTTAATAGAATAAACCAGAATATACCTATGTCAAATGGGATTATTTATTGTTGCTAATCTTTCTCTTTTGGAATAAAATAATTTCCATTTAGCACCAGATCTCACAGAGCAAATGAGAAATGAAAACAAAACAGCACTTTCCAATGTTTAATTTTTTCTTTCATTTTTTTTATTGCTGAAAATCACAAAAAGTTTTAGATATTTGAATTTCCCTTAGCAGTGAAAAGTCTCTCCTAATTTAAATCGTTTTTTAATTCTGTATTTTAAAACTTGATGTAGAAAACACCCATCTAAAATGAAAATCTTAAGCCTTTTTGGTTTATTTATAATGCGGGAAACAGCCTTTGAACCCACATCCGCCTGCACAAAGACCCACACAATTCTTGTTCCTGTGTCGCCTTTTCCTTAGCGGATTTCTTTCGAAGTTTCCTTCCTGTCAGGTTTTCCTTTCACTGGAGATTGTTCCCTTCCCAGCAGTGGTAACAATGGCCGTGCTTCATTACAGCTCTCCAAGATCTGAGACGGCTGGAGCCAACCGGCTGCTAGGCACATGCTAAAGCCATCAGCTAGTGGAGGGCGATGGTTAGCCGCAGAGACATCACGAAATAACCATCTCTCTAATGACGCTGAGGGGAAGGGACGGGTATCGGCTTTCCGCACGTTGAAATGTGGAATTCACTCCATTTCTAGTTGGCTCTTGAAAAAAGAATAAAGTCTCAAAAGCCTTGTTTGTATATTAAACCTCCAGTTTGACTTTGCTTTGATCATTAGTAAGACTCCAAGTATCTTTGCACTTTAACTGTTAAGCTGTGAATTTTTACTGCTAGACACATTTGGCCTTCTGAAAGCTGGGCTCACACAGCCTGATGGAGGACTCTCTGGAGCCGGCGAATGACTTAATTACACTCAATATCTTCATCTGAATTTACTGCATCTATAATGCATGAATTACTTGGTATCAGTGAATCCCTCTTCGGAGCCAGACGATAATTGTGACACAGATGAAGAGTTATGGCTTCTTGCAAGAGCAGCATTTAGAAAGAAGTGCTGTGGCAGTCATCATTTATTAATCCTGGCGTTCTTTTTTACATTATCAACCAAGCAAACATTGATGTTTTCTAACCAGGCTTAATTAGAAGTCACTGCAGTTAAATGCTTTACCACTTGGGTGCAGCGCTACGGTTTAGCAGTGCTCTACAGCTGTTGTGTGGTTTTATTACTTCAGGGAAAGCGCTGTTTCATGCACTGAATTATGAAAAATGTTACTTTTACTGTTTTTGAGAGAAGATGTTTGTAATTTTGGGCTCACTATCATAAGGGAAATTGTGTCACTTTTCTAGGGTCAGGTAAAAGCCTCTTGAGTTTTATTTTCCTCCAATTGTATCAGTTGTTTCAGATCCCACTGGTGTCATTAATTCATGTTGCATTTCAAAGAAATTGCTGAATGTTTGTCTCCAGAAATAAAAAAAAAGGTCATAAAAGGCTGTTTGCGTTGCATTTATGTTCTGGTTTAGTTTGTGTATTATTGAGGTTTCTTTAGTTTAACCATAAATAGTTGGGTTATAAGTAGGAATGATTGATTGGCCAATATACTGGTCAATATTTATCCTTTTTTATATCATTTGACATACCTCTTTAATACTCAGCAGTGCACACAATTAAGAAACAAGAGTTGGTTAAATTCAGTTTGCAAAAATCAATTAGGTTCAGAAAAGTTGTGCATCAGTTGTTATTGTGGCATTTTTGCATGTAAATAAACATCTAAATATTGGCAGCACACATCAGCCATTAGATAACCATGACCTCTACATTTTGCCCATTGGTTGACCATGCCCTCTACATATCGGCCATTGATCTACCATGACCTGTACATAATGGCCATTGATTGACCATGACATCTATGTATTGGCCATTGATTGACCATGCCCTCTACATATCGGCCATTGATCTACCATGACCTGTACATAATGGCCATTGATTGACCATGACATCTGTGTATTGGCCATTGATTGACCATGCCCTCTAGATATCGGCCATTGATTGACCATGCCCTCTACATATCGGCCATTGGTTAACCATGACATCTATGTATTGGCCATTGATTGACCATGATCTCTACATATTGCCCATTGGTTGACGATGCCCTCTGCGTATCGGCTATTGATTGATCATGCCCTCTACATATCGGCCATTGATTGACCATGACCTGTACATAATGGCCATTGATTGACCATGACATCTATGTATTGGCCATTGATTGACCATGCCATCTACATATCGGCCATTGATTGACCATGCCCTCTGCATATCGGCCATTGGTTAACCATGACATCTATGTATTGGCCATTGATTGACCATGATCTCTACATATTGCCCATTGGTTGACGATGCCCTCTGCGTATCGGCCATTGGTTGACCATGACCTCTATGTATTGGTCATTGATTGAAAATGACCTCTACTTATAGACCATTGATTGACCATGCCATCTACATGTTGCCCATTGATTGACCATGCCCTCTGTGTATCGGCCATTGGTTGACCATAATCGCTCCATATCTGCATCTGTGTTGGCATCAGAAAAACCCATATCGCTCTATCTCTAGTTATAAGACTTATTTGTTGTTATTTTGAGGATTAGATGCCAAAACATGTTGGAACAACTGCTCTATATTTTATGTATTCATTCAAAGAAGAAATGCTTTTGCTCTTTCTTTTAGTTTGCTGTCAAATGCAAACTCCTATTTGAAGTTTAATACGTAATTTTAAAAGATACTTTGCTTAAATTCCTTATCAGTTCTTCAAGCAAGTTTTATTGAAAACTGTTTGCCTTTGAATGTACCATGGTGGCTAATCATTTCAACCAGTTTTAATCAGAGTTGTTATTAACGGGTAAATTTTAGACACCATGAATGCGTCGAGAGATCTAAAGCTGAATTTTAGCTTTTTAGAGCTGCTTGGAGTTGAGCTTGTTGTGCCTGCTAATGCAAACTGGCATACTGGAGGCTTCATTCAAGGGTTCAGGCTAATTTGTGTGTATACAACCATTCTGAAAGATTCTAATTTGCTGCCTGCTAAGAAAATAAATAGCTCTGAAGTCGTGCTTTAGAGGAAGTACAGAATTCCTGTTGTATTTTGACCAAATCATGTCACCGACATTTAATCTAGACTTCAGGAAATCACATCAGCTGGTGCAAAAATGGGATAATATGTCTCTTTTGCTCGTTTCTGTTTCTATAGAGCAGCTGACAGCTGCATACTTCACCCATCGCTCTAATTTCCAGCTCCCCTTTTTCTTTTCTTTGGTCAAAACATTCCCCCGTTGACGGGAAATATACACAGACACCTTAAACCGTTATCTTAGGAACTTTTACACCCATCTCTGGTATGTGCAGTTTTACTTGCATTAGAGCTATTTGTTGCACATCAAGACCCTGTAAGCTGGATTCGGCGCCGCTTTGATCAGCGTAGAGTACCCTCACTAATCCGCTTGAGCTCTGGATGTTTGCCGAGGACATGCGCACACACGCACACACGCGCGCGCACACACACACACACACACACACACACACACACACACACACACACACACACAAATTGTGATTAAAAAACAGATGCGTGGGTTTAGCCAAAAAGATCAAATAGTCTGAGTAAATTTTAATAGGAACAAACACGCGTAACGGTCATATTATATGACTTTTGCATGTACTCGTGTCACATTTAGAGGTTGTATTTGAAAACTCTTTTCAGCTTTTGTTCAGACTGTAATGAAGTAATGCCCACCTGGGTTTTCGTGTCCTTAATCACAGCTTGTGGGAGGAGGCACAATCTGTGATCCATATTTTAATTACAGCTGCGGGACACGGACAGGATTAGCAAATGTAAATTCTTACTTCATTGTTTAAGGAGCTTCTTAATAGCTCTGGGCTGGAGTTTCTAATCTTTGTGTTGTGTGTTTGTGTGAGGAGATTTTATCAAAATGCCGCTGATGAGCTGAAAATGTGCAGCGAGTGATGAGAGAAAGAATCAGAGGAGGAAAGGGAGAGCTACTTTCATACATCCCTCCCTGCATTACATCAGTGGGATGCTTCAGCACTGATGACATCGTCGGGCTGGGAAGAAAGTTTGAATTTTGGGATGATGTCATTTATAGCCAATCAGAAGACTCAAGGGACCGGTGGGATCTGGTTCTGATGCTGAATTAGAAGGTTTTCTTTGAAAATGGATTTTCCTGCTTTGAGTCTTTCTTCACATTTCCTCGGGATGTTTTTAGGTTTGTGTTAAAATAATAATTACTCATCTGTAATCATTCAAAAAGTTACTTCAACTCATCCGATTTAAAAATAATACAAAGAAAAAAGTCGTTGAACATGAATGAAATGTTTTATTTCTGTCCACATGAATAAACCACTGATCTTTACACAGACCGTAAAGTACTATGTGTCTGTTTAATGTCAGCAATGTGTTTCAGCTACATTTTCTGTATCTTCACAAATTTTTAGTTATTTACCCTTTTACCTTCCTTGTGTATTTGTTAAGCAACTGTTATGATTTTGGAAATCCGTGAATGCCAATGCACATTCCTTTGTTTCAGTCTCCAAATATTCTTGTCAGGAAAAAAAGCTGCTAAGTACCATGTCTACTGAAAACTGGTAACTTTTTCTGCTGATCCGAAGGGGCCTCCAGTCTGGCAACAGACAGCATCTGGAAACGATGAAAAGGGAGAAGTGAGATTCCCAAACAGTAAAGTTGGAGTCTGTGAATCAAAAAGAGTCAGCTTTCTAAAAAGTAAAGACACAATTATTTAAGGGAAATGTTTTGGAATGTTAAGGAGGAAAAAAAAAGAAAAAATGGAAAAATGTTTTGTTTCCCCAAGGGCAGATTTGGAAAATAAATTAGCTTAAAACATTTTTTTCATGCCTCTTAACAATGTTCTAACATGGTATAGCTAGAAATATAATGTGGAGATAAAAAAAATGCATGGCGTGGTTTGCTTGCATTTGTCTAAAAACGTCTGCCAATAACACATTTTGGACCTAAAGCAGTTATTGGATCATCTCGTAGTCGATCTCACCGAACCGCTTCACTTCCCTGGGTCCTCCATTCACTACGCACTCACGTATTTAGCAACAGAACATCACGTGTGCGAGGTTCTCCGCTCAATAATCTTTGAGAAGGAGAAACAGCTGGCTGCTACCACTACTACCATCAAACCACCAGAGTCCCAAAAAGAAAAACACCATTTGAAGTCACAAACAACAAAAAACATTTGGACGTAGAAAACAGCAAAAATGTCTCATTTGATCTACTTTAAATAAACTATTTTGTTAATTATCTTATTGTTTACTACTGCTTTTTAAAGGGATTAATCAGATCTTTAGACGTGGGATTCTCTGAAACCTTTTGAACGATAAGCATCTTACCGGTTGATAGCTCAGCTCGGAGAAACAAAATCACTTCTTATTAGACAGATGAACTAACACTTGAATGAATGTGCTGCTCTTACCTTAGCGCATTGAATTTGGGGTAATTAGTGGCAAAATTAGCAACAATATAAGCTTTTGTTAACGTTTCCACTGTTGTCAATTTCTTCATTACAGAATTATTCTAGCAAAAACAGACTCTTAAGTCCAACTTTTGATTGAGAGGTATTTTAGAGGTCTCAGTCACTCATTGTTTTAATAAATCTGCTGTGGTCTCCAGTAATGAATGTCTTTTGAGTACTTTTCTGTGGAAAGAAGCTCTGGCGCTCCTGTTTCAAGAAGTAGAAGTTAGTCAGAGGAGTGGGGGGGTTAAATTCCCTCATCGTGCAGGCGTACAACTGAACGTCATGATGAAACACTTGCCCCCCCCCCAAAAAAGAGACGACTAAACCAGACCTTCCCACCAGGATTTGTCCCAGTGGGGGCCTAGTTACGCGCGCCACCTCTGTCAAGCTTATTAGTGTGAGCTCTTTCAGGAATGAACACACAAATTAGTAGATCTGTGGCTCATGTGTTTAAAATCATCCACACCTCCAACTGCACTACAATGTGTTTTAGAGGGGGCGTGCACTGGAGCACAAACGGCAACGTACACACCTGTTACTTACAGAAAATACAGACCTAAATACATGATTGATTTGGTGCCTCTCCCTGGGCTACCACCTTACCGTGTTTGAGGGGTTTGAGTGTCTCAATGATCCTAGGAGCTAAGTTGTCTGAAGCTTTCTGCCTCTGGTAGGGTCACCCATGGCAAACAGGTCCTAGGTGAGGGATCAGACAAAGTGCAGCCCGAAGACCTCTTATGATGAATTATATAGATGGAAACCGTGTTCCCTCTCCCGGACGTGGGTCACCGAGGTCCCCCTCTGGAGCCAGGCCTGGAGGTGGGGCACGTTGGCGAGCACCTAGTGGCCGGGCTTTCACCCATGGAGCCCGGCTGGACACAGCCCGAAGAGGAAACGTGGGTCCACCTTCCCATGGGCTCACCACTCGTGGGAGGGGCCAAAGGGGTCGGGTGCAGTGTGTGATGGGTGGTAGTCGAGGGCAGGGACCTTGGCGGTCTAATCCTCGGCTACAGAAGCTGGCTCTTGGCACATGGAATGTCACCTCTCTGGTGGGGAAGGAGCCTGAGTTGGTGTGTGAGGTTGAGAGGTTCCGACTAGATATAGTCTTACTCACCTCAACGCATGGCTCTGGCTCTGGAACCAGTTTCCTTGAGAGGGGTTGGACTTTCAAACACTCTGGAGTTGCTCCCACTGAGAGGTGCCGAGCAGGGGTGGGCATACTAGTTGCCCCCCATCTTGGTGCCTGTACGTTGGGTTTACCCCAGTGAATGAGAAAGTAGCCTCCCTCCACCTACGTGTGGGGAGACAGGTTCTGACTGTGGTCTGTGCTTATGCACCAAACTACAGTTCAGACTACCCACCCTTTTTGGAGACCTTGGAGGAGGTGCTGGAAAGTGCTCCTTCCGCTGACACCCTCGTTCTGCTGGGGGACTTTAACGCTCACGTGAGCAATGACAGTGAAACCTGGAGAGGTGTGGTTGGGAGGAACGGCCCTCCTGATCTGACTTTGAGTGGTGTTTTGTTATTGGACTTCTGTGCCAGTCATGGATTGCCCATAATGAACACCATGTTCAGACATAAAGGTGTCCATATGTGCTCTTGGCACCAGGATACCTTAGGCCGCAGCTCAATGATCGACTTTGTTGTTGTTTCATCTGACCTGCGGCTGCATGTCTTGGACACTCAGGTGAAGAGAGGGGCGGAGCTGTCAACTGACCACTACCTGGTGGTGATTTGGCTCAGATAGTGGGGGAGGATGCCGGTCAGACCAGGCAGGCCCAAACGTATCGCGAGGGTCTGCTGGGAACGTCTGGCAGAGTCTTCTATCAGAAGAAACTTCAATTCCCACCTCCGACAGAACTTCCAAAATGTTTCAGGGGAATTGAGTCTGAATGGACCCTGTTCCGTGCCTCCATTGTTGAGGCGGCCGACCGGAGCTGTGGTTGCAGGATCGTCGGTTCCTGTCGTGGTGGCAACCCCCGAACCCGTTGGTGGACACCGGCAGTTAGGGATGCTGTCAAGCTGAAGAAAGAGTCCTATCAGGTCTTTTTTGCCTGTGGGACTCCAGAGGCAGCTGACGGGTAACGGCAGTCCAAGCGGAATGCTGCTCGGGTGGTCGCCAAGGCAACAACCCGAGCATGAGAGGAGTTTGGTGAGACCATGGAGCAAGACTTCCGTACGGCTTCGAGGAGATTCTGGTCCACCATCTGGTGCCTCAGGGGGAAGCAGTTCGCTACCAACACTATCTATAGTGGGGACGGTGTGCTGCTGACCTCTACTCAGGACATTGTGGATCGGTGGGCAGAATACTTCGAAGACATCCTCAATCCCACCGACACGTCTTCCAGTGAAGAAGCAGAGCCTGGGGACTTTGTGTTGGCCTCTTAAATCTGTGGTGCTGAGGTCACTGAGGTGGTTAAAAATCTCCTCTGTGGCAAGGCTCCAGGGGTGGATGAGATCCGCCCGGAGTTCCTTAAGGCTCTGGATGTTGTGGGGCTGTGTTGGCTGATGCGGCTCTGCAGTATCGTGTGGCCATCGGGGGCAGTCCCACTGGACTGGCAGACCGGGGTGGTGGTCCCCTTATTTAAAAAGGGGGACTGCAGGGTGTGTTCCAACTACAGGGGGATCACACTCCTGAGCCATCCTGGTAAGGTCTATTCAGGGGTTCTGGAGAGGAGGGTCCGGCGGATTGTTGAACCTCAGATTCAGGAGGAGCAATGTGGTTTTCGTCCTGACCGTGGAACACTGGACCAGCTCTATACCCTTAGGGGAATCCTGGAGGGTGCGTGGGAATTTGCCCAACTAGTCTACATGTGTTTTGTGGATTTGGAGAAGACGTTTGGCCGCGTCCCTCGGGGGCCCTGTGGGGGGTACTCCGGGAGTATGGGATACCAGGCCCTCTGATACAGGCTGTTAGGTCCCTGTATGGCCGGTGTCAGAGCTTGGTCCGCATTGCCGGCAGTAAGTCGGGCTCGTTCCCAGTGAGAGTTGGACTCCGCCAAGGGTTCCCTTTGTCACCGATTCTGTTCATAACCTTTATGGATAGGATTTCTAGGTGCAGCCAAGGTGTGGAGGGCATCCATTTTGGTGGCCTGAGGATCAGGTCTCTGCTTTTTGCAGATGATGTGGTCCTGTTGGCTTCATCAGAACGTGATCTTCAGCTTTCGCTGGAGCAGTTCGCAGCCGAGTGTGAAGCAGCTGGGATGAGAATCTGCTCCTCTAAATCTGAGACCATGGTCTTGATTTGGAAAAGGGTAGAACGCCTTCTCCGGGTCAGGGATGAGGTCCTGCCCCAAGTGGAGGAATTTAAGTATCTCGGGGTCATGTTCATGAGTGAGGGAAAACTGGAGCCTGAGATCGATAGGCAGGTTGGTGCTTCATCTGCAGTGATGCGGGGAATGTTACCGGTCTGTCGTGGTGAAGAGAGAGCTGAGTCAGAAGGCGAAGCTCTCGATTTACCGGTCGATCTACGTTCCTACCCTCACCTATGGTCATGAGCTTTGGGTAGTGACCGAAAGAACAAGATCGCGGATACAAGTGGCTGAAATGAGTTTTCTCAGAAGAGTGACTGGGCTCTCCCTTAGAGATAGGGTGAGAAGCTCAGTCATTCTGGAGGGGCTCGGAGTAGACCCGCTGCTCCTCCACATCGAGAGGAGCCAGTTGAGGTGACCAAGGCGTCTGGTCAGGATGCCTCCTGGACGCCTCCCTGTTGAGGTTTTCCGGGCACATCCAACCGGGAGGAGACCTAAAGGTAGACCTAGGACACGGTGGAGGGACTATGTCTCTCACCTGGCCAGGGATTGCCTTGGGATTCCCCCGGAGGAGCTGGCCCAAGTGGCTAGGGAGAGGGAAGTCTAGGCCTCTCGCCTTAGGCTACTGCCCCCGTGACCCGACTCTGGATAAGCGGATGAAAATGGATGGATAGATGGATGATTTTGTGCCCCTGCAGCGTGGTGCCCCGATGCATTGCAAACAGTACATTTCCACTCTTTGTGCCACTAGGTATGAGCAACAGGTAACATTTTACTTTTACCATCCACAAAAACGGGTCTCAGATTAGCTAAACTGTCACTTTGGATTCATACTGTATGTTGCTACGTTAGCCCTTTATGCTAGAAATGTCTAAAATTCATATGATGTCAAATTTCTTCCTTTTTTGGGAGAAACGGCCCAGAAGAAATGGGAAAGAACATGTTGTGAAGTTTTATATAAAGAGTACAGACATTTTGTTCCCATTCGTGCACCCATGTCAGGATCTTAGTTTGTCTATTGTAGTAAAACTATTACACTTTTTCCTTTTCTTGTGATGGGAACGCTCTGTTGGTTCTTCTCTCCATTCCAAAGCTGATCTTTTGCATTCTTGCTATCTTGTTTGGAAATATCTGCCACCAGCATTTAAAACCACAGAGATGTGTTGAATTTTTTTTGTATTTTTACCAGTGAGGGTAAACATAAACTTGGTGTTTTTTTTTTTGACAAATATCCTACAATCAGATGCAATTCAGAGGAAAAGTATTTGCCTTCTTATAAGTTTCTTCTTTTTTTGCTTTTTTGTCACTTAAATGCACAAAAGGCAGTTTTCAAATGCTAAAGTATTTATTAAGGAATTGTGATTTTATGGAATAACATACTATCGGGCCGATATTTAGCATTTTTCATAAATCTGCTTCGACCGGTATTTGTCATTAGTAAAGCCAATTTAAAGGGATATTATGCAACTTTAGAAACATTTTTAATTATTTTCTTGAGTGCTAAAACGACCCTTTACAAGATTAATGAAAAGTCATTCAGATTCCCAGTGCCTTCTGTGGCCAGAATACCACATTTACAACCTCAGAATGCCGGACCGCCACCTGTTAGACATAGAAAATATTTAGCTTACATACCTGGCTCTGCAGTGTGCTTCTAGCACTTTTCCCGCACGTTTTAGATCATGAACACAGCTGATTTGTCTGATTAAGTGATTAACCACTCCTGTAGAAACTAATAAAGGCTGAGGAGACATTTCAGCTGTTAGATAAGGTGTTAAAAGACAAACGCATAGCAAGGAGATAAGTTTCACTTTTTCTTTGACCACAGATAATTAATAACGGACACTAGGGGGTGCTAAAAGCCAGCCAAACTGCTTAGTATCCCTTTACAGTTGGGCACATCCTTGAGCAGCCTGGTGCTGTTGCAAAATTTAATGTAAATGTATTTTTACATTCACTATCAACATCTGCATAATAAATACACCATATAAACTTCATTTGTGTCTGACTTTAACACTGAGCAGTGCACAAATTTAAGATTTAAATTCAGAGTTCAAAAAGTCATTCAGCTTCAGAAATTTTGTGCATCAACTGATGTTATTAGTGACATGAAAATAAGGTGGAAAATGCCAAGAGATCGTCCATGAAAATCGGCCTATAAAAACCAGCCTTAGATATCAGTATCGGCAATAGAAAAATCTATACTGATTGACCTCTATAACATACAAGACGCCGTTGAATTTGACCTTTACATTTCACAACGAGACCTTTTCCCAACTTTTATGACACCTGGATCACATTTAGCATTAAAATCAATGTGTTTTCTTCTTCCCTGTGAATAGATCCAACCATACTGGTCCACATTCACAAACCTTTATAGACCTGCCGCACAGAGTCACAAGCTTGGGTCCAGTCCATCCATCCCATTTACAGACACACATGTACATCAGTAGAGCAGCACATGGTCATAATCACACAGCACACGAACAGCTCTCAGTGGATTTCACAGATAAAGACTTGGACAGAGGCACTTGTGTTCTCAGGATCTCAGAGTGGCTCCTCTTTCATGGGGCCTGTTTCGTATCCCACCACCTGAATCACTTATCAGCTTCCAGCAGCACTCACCTTCTCCTGAGCAGGGCCTCGTGCAGCCACTCGAATCCATCTGCTCTCCTCAGAGCATACAAGCCCAACAGATTCTTGTGTTGTGTCTCGTTAGTGAACAGAAAGTATAGTTGGCAGGGGTGCATGTAAAAAACCGACAATATACTGCACAATGAGTCTTCTGTTTGACAAATGCTGACTTGTGTTTTGTATTCTTGAGCTGTCAGTTTGTAATAACCTTCAGCAGATTATTCTGCACCGGCGTGCCGAGTAAAACAGAGAGAGGAAGAGATACGAGGTGCAGTGGGAAGAGTGGGGGGGTACGCATGATTGACTGGCTGCAAAGTGTGTGTCTTAAGCTGCTTATCGCTGCGAGAGAGCGCGTCAATTGCAGAGGAATCACTTTTTAATAAACTTGTGAGAAAGCTGACATATTTAAAGAGACGTTTAAATGGAAGTCCCATGCAGCCTAAATGCATAGCGAACTTGCTGCAGCGTGGAGAAAAACACGATTTTCTACAGATGCATCACTGACTGCATCATAAAACCTTTGTCTTAAACAGTTTCATGTATTTGAAGTGCTTTTTGTAATTGCTTCATATGTCTGTTTATATAGAAGCTTGCCAAAACAGATGTGAGATATGTTATCAGCACACACACAGATCTGCTGAAGAAAGACTTGAGGTTTAGGCTTTTTTTAATCACTCCATGGAGCTTCTGTTTGTTTACTTTGGCGCCGTTCTGCTAACTGGTGATCGTGCATTTCTCTGTTAGCAGATGCAAAAGCTGAAGTTTTCTATCGTGGCACAAGAGCTCTCCCAAGAACTGGTAGCTTCCTTTCGAAATTGGACAGAAATCCTTGGAGGAGGAAGCTTCCATGATGTGATATCCTCTCAGACCCGGGAGTAGTCCTTTGGGCATCAGTGGTCTAAAAAGTTTAAATGCAAAAGTGAAAACTTTTGAATCGATGCCTATCTCACTCTGTGCTGTACTAAACAAATGAGTCACATGGCTATGACTAAGTGACCAGCAGTGAGTTGCGTTTTAGCCAAGAGTACTTTCATCTTTTATCCAGAGAATATCCTTTGGAGTTTCAGGTGGTCAGGTCAGAGTGAGTTTGATTCCTCTGAAAAACTTTTCACAAGCAGAGAAGAGAGAGAATTTATCAGTGTTGGCTCCTGGGTGGATGTCCTCTCAGTCATGGTTGCATCTTTCCATCCTCCTCCCCCTCGGGATGTCGCTGTGGCCTCACCGTTGGCCCAGCGACTGTCGTCCAGGGAGACCAGCAGACATCTGAGCCGACAGCTAGATTGACTTACACCTACTCTGGTCATGAGTTAATGAAGTGCACACACAGCTGGGCTGTACCGTCAGCGTCAGACGCATGCAGTCTCACAGCCACACACGTAGACACGCTGAAACACCAGTCCATTAAGCGGCACTTAACGTCACAGTCGATAAATGACTAAATAAATAATCTAGAGCCGGTTTCTTTGATTGAGGTGTCAAAGCAAGAAACTATCTCTTAGTTTTCTCAGTGACAAAAAACACAAATTTCCTGCTGAATGTTTTATTATTCAAATGTTGAGTGCTCAGCAGCACCCCCTTCTGTCAGACAGAGTATCTGCTAGAGAAGAGGGAATTACTGGAGTGCTGTTTTGCATTCATTAGGCAGGAAGTCTTCTTTTTCCTGCTTGTGAACCAAACTCACTTATTAACAGAAATGTGTAGGGCTTCCTCTGAGTATCTACTAGCTTCTTGTTTCCTTCATGCTGGTTGGATCAAAACGAGGAAGACAGAGAAAAAGAGGAACAACATCACAACCAGTGACTTCATACCGTTTAGCCTTTAGTTGGAATGTAGAACGACCTTTTGTGCAGCTGTATACGTGTATTTGGTTCAAGTTTACTGAAGTTCTTCATTCAGTTGGAAGGCTGTAAAGTTGCCCTTCACTTAAAGATCTACAAGAATCAGAGTAAGAGCTGCTTCACTTGGACGCAATAAAAAGTAAATTCAGTTGCTCTCCTTAATTTGGGTACAGCCAAGGGCGTCAGTTTGTTTTCAGAGTTGCTGGGGACAATAACCATACACTTGAGTGGGGTTTAAAAATTGCTGGGGACAATAAAGTAGGCTAGCACAGGGGTCGGCAATCCGCGGCTCTGGAGCCACATGCGGCTCTTCCATCCATCTGTGCTTGTAAAATAATGAATGGATATTTAAATAAAAAGCTTTATATTTTACTGCATTAATTTTACATCTGTATGCCAATTCTAAATGTAAAGATTGTCTGCGTAAACCTGAACAGGTCCAACCCGGTCTTACTGTGAGACCGGGTTGACGCGTCACGCTTGTGCGTAATCATATGGGCACTTTATGAGCTGAAGAGGATGTGAGATTCAGGGCTTCTCCTCAGACAGGTTCCTGGATGCGTCGCCACATTGGAGACAGGAACAAGCACTATTCAGCCAAAGTTTCATTATCAGGTTTGGCAGTGTGAGTGTCCTGTCACAGTGTCCCGATAGATAATGCGCCCTGGCTACTTGGCCAAGGGGTTGTCCCTTTGGCTGACTGGTTAGAGCGTATGACTCTCACCCGGGAGTCTGGGGATCGAAACGCACCCGGGCCCTCGTTTCATTTGACTGTTTATTTTGACAGATGAACTCAAGGATGTTGCTTGGTTTGAAAGAATTACCCCGACGCACACGGATGCGCATGGATGAGCTGACATTTTAATCGTTAACGCACATCGCGGAGGTAAAATATTCCCATCAGAACATCAGAGCTTTATACTGGACACTGTGTTCAGCGTGGCTCGGAGCGCCCATGGTGGACAGTGAGCTGAAGATCTGGGGTTCGCAGCGCAGCACAGAACCGGCGCATGCGATAAGATTTCCTCCCACTGAAACAGTCTGGAAACCCGGTCTCTCTGAGGGATGTGTCACTTGGAAAAATGTTCTTTTTATGAAATTATGAAACTTTGGCTGAACAGCACTTGTTCTCTAATATGGAGACGCATGACGCTTAGAGACATTTGATTAGGCACAAAGTGCGTGTGTGGAGCAGAAGCGGCCGGGCCACGGCAGGTGGAATGTTCCTATAGCCTACATGAAGTGAAACTGTTTATTTGTAACATTAATTTGTTACTGGACACGCTGGTCTGGTTGGTTAGACCAGTGTTTGAAGTGGAAAACACACACACACACACACACACGCACACGCGCACACACACACACACACACACACACACACACACACACACACACACACACACACACACACACCAATTAAAATAATGCTGATAGCGTGGACTAGAAGACAGGTAATGGTTTACGTATTTAAATGAGTATCAGGCTGCTGTAAAATGTAATCTCCATCCACATCCAGACACAATTATCCTCTATTCTTTATTTGCTCTGCTCTTGTCTGGGCTGATCAGCTGATGGTGCGCGCGACGCGCCTAACTAGCGGCTGATGCACATTTTACGCATTTGGAGAGGTGGGCTGGATGCTTTGCGTTTACTGGAAGATGGTCCACTTAACGCACGGGTGTAGACTACATCTTAATGACAAATGAATGAAAATTAAATTGTGAGTTTTAACTTCATATTTTATAAGTAAAAAGGACGGGGGAACACATTTATGACGTCTTTTTAAACTAAATTTTCTAGCGCGACCTGCCTGCTTCACTTAAGTCACTGCTTATTAAGGTCCGTCCAAAATTAAAGTGGGAAATGGGTAATAATGGCTCTTTGATGGGAACAGGTTGCCGACCCCTGGCATAAGATCTGAGCTGGTAAAACAAAAATCCTCATCAGCAGGCTTTTTTGAAAGTGGGGGGGACACAGCTGCCAATCACAAATTTTGCCGGGGACATGTCCCCGGCGTCCCCGGTTAAAATGACGCCTATGGGTACAGCAACAATATTACATTGACATTTCTTTCATGATAATGTAGGAATAGCATATTTATGTATTTTGGGTGCTTTTAAAGCTCCAATCTGTTTGATCTTTGAATGTTTAACCAGAAGATTTAGAATTCTTTGTTTATTCAGGGATTGTACGACACTTCGTATCAATTCAGACAGTCAAGTTTAAACAATTAAAACATGACGACTAGGAACATGTTACGTGATGAATTAATCTAAGTGGATGGAATGTGAGGTGTGATGATGTGAACGTGATGTTATCAGAACCTTTGTATCTGGAAAAACTGAGTTCTTAGTGGGAATGAATTTGGTCTGCTATAAACTATAGTGATGGTTCATAAAACCACATCAGACGCAATCTGGAGAGTCTACGTACCCTCGAAGACCCCCGTGGTAGATCCAGAATATGTTGAAGTCTGAGGACTCCAAAGGTACCGAAGTCCGTAGAAGAAACCGCAGTGCCGACTAGACCAGTCTCGAGATGTCTCCAGGTCACGACAGGTAGTTATTTGCGTCTATGGAGGACTCTTAAGGAGTCGGAGTTGGTTCAGCTTTGTTCTGAAGGAACCGTCTGTGGTTAGCTGTAGCATGCAAAAGGTTTTGACAGCTTGTCAAAATGCGATGGGAGCAGAGTTTCCCTCCGATGGCCAGTCAGTTAGTTAAACCAACATTTTAAGGAATTCTTTTTATCTGAAAGTCAGATCTATTTGACTTTGAAATGAACTCAGATATTACCTGCATTTTTATGCACAATGTTGTTACTCATATGAGTGTGAAAAATGTGGCTGAGCAGCATCGCACTATATGCAGGGTGCCCTATTCATCAGATCAGCAATCTCTAAGTTTCCATGACTACCTTTACGGACCCTAATGGTGGCTGCCTTATGTACCCAGCAGCTTATGTGTGCAGCTCTGACTATGGGCTGGAAAAACTAATGCAATACGTAAAGGGCATGCAATCAGGTGGTCTCAGGTGACACATGATGAGGAGAACTCAGTTTATTTTTCAATCCCAAGATGCAGAGAAGCAGCAAAGTCGGACCACAAGTTATGAAAGTCATCTGTTGAGCTGAAAAACCTGAATTAGTTATGTATGTATTGCAATACTAAAAGCCAGATGATATTTGCAACTTTTAAGACTGAATTTCATTGGAAAACTTAGGTCAAACGCTTCCATGACACATCAGTGTTATGGGCCATTCCCATCTGTACCGGGTTGGACCGGGCCGGGTAGCCCCAGTCGGCCCCAGCCTGGCCTGGGTGATTCCACACATCCTTGCCTTAAGCCCATGTGGGCTGATTCTACCCACCAATCAGAGGCTTAACTCTAATGCAAGGTGTGAATTTGCTGTCAGCAGTGGGTGTGTTGGCCCTGGTCGGCCTGAAGCAGACCCCCTCGAGAAGAGGGCTGAGAATGAGCCTTAGTTGGCCCGGAAAAATACCAGGCCACCCAGATATGTAAACAACCTACGCTACCCGGCCCGGGCCGACCCGGTAGTGATGGGAATGGCCCATTATTGTGAGATTTCGTTGTTCCGTAAGATTGAAGGCGGTAAAAACTGCCGCCACCTATCAGTTGGAGTTTGAATTGCACCACACAAAAGAGATACAGTAAATATTTGTATGAAAATTCTCAATAAAAACCCCATACACTGCTTTTAAATATTGATTCATAACACAATTTATCACGATACTTCAGTCTATTTATATTTGGTTACAACTGTTTGGCTAGCCAGTAGCTTGTCAATCCATCGCATCTAAAGTCTGATCTATACTTCCATTTCAGCTCCACCAGGGAGAGATGCAGACTTATTTTTATTTTGGACTAAAGCTGATATTATTTCCTTATCTAAAGCTTAAATTACATCTACCTCTGATAACTGTTTTTTTTCTTCGAATTGTGTCATAAGAGAGGAGGAACTCTGTTGTGTTTATCCCTATTTTTGGCTTCAGGGTATTGCCATGTGAGCCCTGCTTTTATTGCACACAACAGGGCTTTGTATCAAACTGCAAAGTTATGGGACAGTAATAGCAGGGGAGAGTGGGCGTGTGCACACTAAAACATTCCTCCATAAATAAGTGACAGCCAGAAAGCAACTACAAACAGAGGGATGCCTTGCTGCTTGTATGATCTGGCGCTCCCCAGCAAGTGCTCCGTGCTGTCTTTCAATGGAGAGGGTCATCTTTTACTCAACGCTGACAGCTGGGAGAGAAAGAATGTCATTCACGAGCCATGGAGGCCTGGTATAATTCCCTTGCAGATCCCTAGTGACACCCTAAAAGAACGAGGTCATTTTTTTTCTTGCTGGCTCGCTGACAGTAGAATGTGCAGCAGGGCAGGTTGTTTGGGCTGCAGGATGTAATTATTGCTTTGGAGGAGTTGCTTTGATTATGAGTTTAGTTCAGGAGAGCCTGACCTGTTGGTTGGTTGGGATGATGTATGTGTCAGAGTCAGAACTGAGGAATGTTGAAAGAAACATTGATAGATAGATGTACTTTATTAATCCCAGGCTGGGAAACTGCAGAATAGTTCACTTTCAATCACATACATTTAAAAATAAGTAGTATTTTCTGAAAAAATCTTTCATAACGGATCTTTAAACAAAAAAGCAAACAGTGATTTTCATCAGTGTCTCATTAAATCTTCTCCATTTTATCAGTCTTGAAATAACCAGTCTGTTCTAGGCTTGGGCGATTTGGTAAAAAAAAAATCACTAAATAGAAACCTTTTATTAACATTTTGGGTATTTTTATTGGTACACTGATACAAAAAATAACTGTTCCCCTCTTAAGATACCTTTTTATGTTATACATAAGAAAATGTTTAGATTTCAAACCTTGCTACATATTTAGATGCTGTTGCCACTGGCAACCACCCTAGTTCATAAACTCCGTTGGTCGTTGAAATGGTCTGGAAAATGGTGCTTTCGGCCCGCCCCGGTGTAATGGAGACACGCGTGTGTGAAGGTATCACCTGGAAGTTTCGATAGTGGAAACACGCCTGCAGGAAAAGTGAAATCTGACTCTTGTCCCGCACACTTCTGCTTGTTTAAGAATGGTGGGCAACCAACGTGCAAGGAGCATTACCACCTCCTACTGGTCCCGCACACATCCGCCATGTTTGTTGAAGAAAATAGACTCAGAGTAGGGCTGGGCAATAAATAGAAAATGTATCGTTATCGAAAATTTGGACTCATATCGAGATGATTTTTCCCATTTCAATAAATTTAATAATAAAAAATGAAAAGTTGTGTGTAGGTTGGCAACATTCATGTCCCTTTATGAAGCTGTACCACCTTGAGTCACGTAAAAATGTGACTCAGCGTGATACATGTGACAGCCCCATCTACTGGACAACTTTTGTTTCTGCACATACCTGTAGTTATCGTCCATTTATCGTTATCGAGGTGAAATCCTCAGCATAGCGTGGTATTGATTTTAGGCTGTATCGCCGAGCCCTAACTCCGAGCTGATCACCATGATCATAAATATGAACCTGTATATTTACTGGTTAACGTGAATTTAAAATTAGTCTAATCTGAAGAACAACCGAAAGTTCAAAAAGATTATTTATCCAACTTTTGATCTGTAAGAAATTGTATTTTAGTTCATATTTATGCAAATTTATATTTATGAATGTAAGCAACAATTTTGTAAAGAGAATATCGTAATTTCTGGACTATAGAGCGCACCTCAATATAAGCCACACCAACAACAAAAAAAGATTTTCTACACACACACGCCGCACTCAAATACAAGCCGCGGCGCAGCAGCCACATGCAGGTCTCCAGCGCACAGCGCATGTATGGCCATAACATAAGATAACTGATAGAAAGACGCTACACGGAGGTTTTTCGTTGTTGTTTTAATTCAACAAAATGAATTTTAAACACGGGTGAACGTGCCTGCAAGTTTAGAAAAGAAAACAGCACTGATAGCATTCATATTTCTGGATGGTAATAAAATAAAAACAGAACTGACGCGGTATTACCGGTAATTTGCATGCATGTTTAGAAGAAAAGAACAGCGCTGACACAGCATTAATAAGCTCTGATTAGAAAATAAAAACTGCACACAAAACATGCCTGGTTAGTAAATAAAACACACTTTTCTACCAGAAAAAGTCATTCGCTCTCATCTTCCTCTTGCACACTAAAATCATTAAAGTCCTCTTCTTCAGTGTCGGAGTTGAACAGCCTCAGAAGAGCTTCGTCACATACCTTTTCTGTGGCGATGTCAGTGTCGCTGTCCGTGTCGCTGTCATCATCCCCGGGTGAAGCTGGCTTGAATGAGTTCTTCCCGCTGCCGTCTCCAGCGCCGAACCATGGATTCATTCATGCCAAGCTTACGTGCGGCAGCACTGTTTCCCTCCTTTACTGCCAGATCGATGGCCTTCAACTTAAATGCGGCATCATATGAACTCATACATGTAGTTACCATGATGAGGGGGTATGGATTTGAAATAAATTCTTGGTCGTGCCGGCTGCTTGCATGTGCTAAAGTAAAAAGAGCACTTTCTTCGATTTCCACTTTTGACTTCCACCTGTTTCACTTTCTGCTAAAGCGCCCCCTGGCAGGTGAAGGGGAATCTTCAGTAAAGCCGCACCTCATTATAAGCCGCATGGTTCTAAGCGTGGGAAAAAAGTAGCAGCTTATAGTCCGGAAAATACGGTAATTCATATGAACTTAATGAAAGCAGCTTCTGCTTCACAGAGTGATGAAACATTGGGATCCTTCTTTGCCCGTTAATTTGCTGCCATTTGTGGGTGAGCACTCGCATGTGCATTTGTGCATGTGTGTGTGTGTGTGTGTGTGTGTGTGTGTGTGTGGGTGTGTGTGTGTGTGTGTGTGTGTGGGTGTGGGAAGGGGTGGTGGGTTGGGGGGGGGGGGGGGGTGAAAGCGGAGAACCCATCACCATATGGTAGATGTTACATGTCAGCTGCTGCGTTGTTGTTTTTTTTTTAACTTTCCCCCACCAGTTTCAATTACACGAGCCACAAGCATTGATCTTCTCACGTTTTCTTGTAAGTACGTATCTTTGTGCCTTCGTTTCAGACGTCCAGATAGGTCACTTACACCAGCAGCTGAAAACATTCTGCCCCTTCTTTTCCTAAATCTACAAACACGAGTTTGTGGAAATGAGCAGTTTGTCTCGCTCTGTCTTGTTAATCAGAGAACTTGATTAAGTATTAGCTCTCTGCATATGTTGGATGTGGAACTCAGAAGTAGGTTATGACACATTTGGATGCATGCTACCATCTGGTGGGCCCCTGAACAGACACAGAGAGCTAAAGACGAGACAGCTTGCAGACCGTGCAGATACAGAACAGACGTGTGTGTTTATATCTGTGTGAGTGAGCCAGTTTGACACCTGTTAAACTCCAGGCTTGTGTATCTTCTATAGGAATCTATTATATTTTCTGTATTTCTGCCACATTCAGTCAGTGATTACCACAGAGCAGCTGTTGAGCTTTTAGCCTGAGGGTGAGGGTCTGGTCGCTCTGTGTCCAGGAATGTGGTTGACTTTCTAAATCCCCACCAGTCGATCCAAGGGCCGAGGGGCAGGGCCTATCTCAGGCCCCCTTTTCCACGTGAGCTTCATCTGGAATCTCTTAACCAAGCAGCTAGCGAGCACTCTCTGCCTGTTCTTTTTTTTTTTGTTTGTTTCCCCTGTTTCTCCGACACCATATGAGTTGATTCCAAACTGCAATGGAAGAAGAAACTGCAGATGAAGACAATGATTGCTCTCTTGGGGAAGGTAATGAACTTTCTGACGTATCATGTGAGTTAATTCACGTCCTGCAGAGGTTTGAGTGTTTTTGTGCTCTCGGTGTAATTTAGTTAGCGGTGGGGAGACTGTGTTTGGGAGTTAAAAATAGTATTGGAAGTACATGAGACGTGCTGTGACTTGAGTAGGGTGGGGGAGTTTAGGTTGATGACGCACCACCTGCTTCTTGTGCATGTGCATCAAAACATTTCTGAAAATCAAAGTGAACTGCACGTGGAAACTTATGTGGTGTCATTTGTAAAGTCAAACAGTCATAATTTAACAGCAAATGTTTAGGTTATTAAACCTATAAGAGAGAAAAAAAGGGTGGTTTTTTTCAGTCATATTTTCACTATGTTATTCATACATTAATAAATGTTCCCAACTAGATATTTAGTTAGCATGCTAAATATTTAACTTAAAGTTTATTATCAATTCTACAAACTAAATATTTACTTTTTAAAACAAATATTTATTTTACAAACTAAATGTTTAGTTCAAACCTAAATATTTACTTTGTAAAATAAACATTTAATTTACTAACTAAATATTTTATTTGGAGGTAAACAAACTAAATATTTACCTCCAAAGTAAATATTTAGATCACAGCTAAATATTTATTTTGGGGCTAAACCTTAATATTGATTTTGCAAACTAAATGTTTAACTCCAAAATAAACATTTAGCAAAATATTTAGTTTGGAAATTAAATATTTAATTTGGAGCTAAATATTTAGTTTGTAAACTAAATGTTTTGCTCCAAATAAAATATTTAGTAATTAGATTATTAATTTAAATTTAAATTTAAAACTAAATATTTAGCTCTGATATAAATATTTTTGTTTTAATTTAGTAGAAGAAACAGTCAACTCTAAAATAAATATTTTGCTATTTAGCTTACTAAGTATTTGGTTGGGAACTTTAACATTTATAAATGTATGAATAACATGGTGAAAATTTGACTTTGGAAAATGAACTCCACTTTTTTTCTCTTATGAAAGGCTAAATAACCGTAAATACTGCAGCTAAATTATGACTCTGCGTTTACAAATGGTACCCCATAAAAGCTTTTTATCTGTGGTGCATTGTACTTTTAGTCTTCAGAATATAACAATAATAAACAACTAAAAGGAAAAACTTTGAAATAACTGGAAGCTGAACTCTGGATGACCATTCATTTTTTTCTGCACTTACCCTCTAAAAGGTTCACTTTAGAGCGTTCCTTGTTTACCTAATAAACAAGAAAGTAGATTATTTCATCTAATTGACTTTTTCATCTTATGTTGACATAATAAAGTAAACTCCCTTAATTGTTCCCTGCTTCTGTCCTTTGTTTTCTTTTATCATTCCTCAGAATCTTTACATGCTTCATATTATAGTACGAACAAGATGACAAATATGTCCCAAGGGTTCATCTGAAAGTCACTTTGGCTGTAATACGTGCATTAACTGGATAAAAAAGCACCCGTTTGTAATTTCTTTTTTCTTAAAACCCGTTGAACATAGATCAGTGATGTTCTTTAGGTCTACACATTATTTTTGCAGTTAAGACAAGTGCAAATATTTGAAATAAAGTTGCACTATGAATCTCATATGGTTTGTTTACACCCAAATGTTTACATGTTTGCATAACATACAAATGGCTTTTGATGCCAAAATTAAAATAATATGCATCATGCAACGATTTATAAACACAAGAAGGAAAAGGTGTCTTAGAAAAAATAAGTATTTAATCAGTATCAGTTGTTGATAGGTAAAAAAACAACTTTCAAAACATTATTCTGCCACCGCTGTGCTTCACAGTTAAAAGAGACTGGCTCTGGCTCCACGTCTAACTTTTTTACAGTTTCTGTTTGCAAACCAGGTCTCTGTGATTAGGTTTTTTAAATTTAAATGTTTATTCTGAGTTTTTGTATTATTGAGCATAAAATTTTGGGGGTTTCAAAAACTTCTGTACTTGGTTTGTGACTTTTGTAGATGTTTGCTAAAACTCAAATAACCTTAATCCACGTCAGACTTAAACAAATGCAAAAATGTTTGAATGTTTTTCTCAAACTTGAGTTCTGGCGCTCTTTATTTACAAAACATTAAATCTTGGAGGCAAAAATGCTTAATTAAGTTAACTATGAGACATTTGTTAGACTGTATTTCCTTTAATATTTAGGGATCAGGTTTTTGCGTACCTCCTTTCTGTTCTGACCCTCGTCTCGGTGTTCTCTCTGCTTTATCAGAACAAACCAAAGGCAACCTGAAGGTGACCTCCCTTGACGACGTTGAGCACGTCAGCCGCAGACAAGCATCCCCAAATGGGACAGCCCCTCCAAGAGGGGATGCCAAAGGCAGCCGCACTGTCCCTCGTAGACACACATTAGGAGGGGCCCGCACCACCAGAGAGATCCTGGCAATGCAGCCATCAGACATGGACAAGAAGAGGGAGGCCTTCCTGGAACACCTGAAGCAGAAATACCCTCACCATGCCTCGGCAATCATGGGTCATCAGGAGAGGCTGCGAGAGCAGGTCAGTGGGTTCAGTGGATGGTGGCTAGACTCATTTTGATCATCATTTATTTTGTTTTTATTTTTCAAATGTATCCTCAGGAGTTTCTTTTTTGAACTTCTGTAAGTAGTTTAAAGCAGTAGCGTGTAGCATAAACTCATGTTCAGCCTTTTTTGGAGTTCACTTGTCATGCTTTGGAAAACCTTTCTAGCATGGTAAGCAAGGCAGCTAGCTGCTGACAAATAAAGCTGGACCAGCTGCAGTGAAGCTGGACGTTACTCATCTCAGATTCTCACAACTTCACACTGATGCATCCTGTTTTATTTTTAGTGGAGATGGCGATTAGTTTATATGAATAATCAAAGATGTTTGTGGAATTGTCCCATTCTGTTTAGATTCGGAACAGAGATTTGTTTCTGCCTGGACCATTTTAAGTGTGACACACTCTGAGCCTGATCGTATTAGCATGTGTATCGTGTTAGCATGTGTTCTAAAGTGGAAGGATGTGTTTACTTGGTGATGATCTTTAGCTTTAGGCCTAGTCCACACGTAGCCGGGGTTTTTTTTAAACGAATATCCGCCCCTCCAAAAACTTGCATCCACACCACCTCGTTTTTAAAAAAACTCTGTCCACACGTACCCGGTTAAATACGTTGTTAAGGACATGCCAGACCTGTAGGCGGCAGTACTTCCCCCGTTCTTAACCTCGTCCTTCGTCTGTGGTCTTCCGCAAGGAGCAGTAATTCCGCTTGCAAGAACAAACAAGCAAAAAGCGCTTGGACAATTGATAAAGCGAGCGCAACTCTGAGGGCATCCATGCTGTCGGCTAGTGAAAACACAGGTCGCACACGTGATGTCAGCATTTTTTTGTCGCGGAAAGTGACGTTGCGGACCTTAAAACTCCGGTTTTGTCTGTCCACACGCAGACACCCAAAACGGAGAAAACGCAGATCTTCACTTTGGCCGGAGTTTTTAAAAAGATTCGTTTTCGTGTGAAAAAACTCCGTTTTCGTGTGGATGACAGACCAAAACGTAGAAAAATATCTACGTTTTGGCAGATCCCCGACTATGTGTGGACAGGGCCTGAGTTTGTTGGCATATCCATAGCAGTGAGTTAATTAGGTTAATTGCCAGCTGTGGCAACGCATGCACAAATATGAATGATCCAGTATTTTTGACAAGATCACAATTTATTAAAACCAATATTGTGTTATTTCCGCTGATATTGTGTTGCAAATCTACTTGCATTCACTGGGAAAAATGAAAGCAACATTTCATCTTAGCTTTTTCAACCTTCCAATAAAAGAATCAGCTGCTGTTTTTTTATTGTTGTTGTTGTTGTTTCCATAAGAGTATTTGAATGTTACCTCATTAGTTTGAATAATTATAATAAAGCTTAATTCGACATAATGAAATTTATACATTATACAAAAACAGATTACTTTAAAAAGTGCAGTGTATCTTTCTGCAGAACCACAGCACAGCTAAACACCAAAAATCAGTTTTATGTTTATTCAGGTTTTTATTTTCCTGTCTTAGGCTGCAGTAAAACAGCACAGTAAAGTAATTCCTTCTTTCTTTTTTGCTGCAGGTTAAACGTAAGGGGTACTCATAAATCTTTCTGTCATGTTCCCCTCCCTCACCCATTGAGTGAGCTAGGAAGTAGAAAACCATGCAAAACAACAGTTCAAATTGGCCACACTCACCTGTTTTAATCTTGCCGTTTGGCTCGTAGCTTCAGGTGGTTTCTATACTCTAAGTGACAGAGTGATGTATAACATCCTGGTGCTGGTTCTGAGTTGTGCCTTTAAGTGAGCAGAGAGAGCGGCCAAGCGAGTCTCAGGGTGGGCATTTAGCTCACCTGGTCATTGTCTGTCTTTGTCCTGGGCCAGTGGAGATGAAAGGGCAGAGCAAACGGGTTCTGTAGCCAAAACAATTGAAGTAATGGTAAGACTGGCACGGGGCCAACAGAGAGCCCCAGGCAAAGGTGCAACACTTTGTGAAGGAGGGATTTTGTGTGCACCTCTCAGCACCACCTACATGCAAACTCTTTTCACTGTTTCCAAACTCAGGAGATTTGCATAACGCAGCCATCTTCCAGCCTGCATGGGCTGATGGGGAATCATCAGCAGGTTTTGTTTACATCCGTCTCAGTCTAGTCATTGTTTTTTTCCAGATGAGCTGGTAAACATAAAAATAAGCAGGCTGCACATCTACAGGGGCAGGAAAAAAGGAGGAGAATGTGTAGAGCTGAAGTAGTCAGACAGGTAGGATCAGCTCTGGGTTGGGGTGGAGTCAGGGTTGCCATGGTGACGCGTGATGTCACTGCTGGAGGGGTTCAGTTTACTTGCCGGTAGAAGAGAAGTGTGTGTGTGTGAGTGAGGGAGAGCTGCGCGGAGGAGCGAGCCATGGATCTGAAGGTGGTTTGGAGACATCATGGCTCTCTGTACGTAAAGCGCACCGAGGATTAAAGAAAAGAAAAGTTTTTTTTTTACGTGAAAAGGAATAAATGCGTCACTGTCGGTGCGATCCTAGGGACTAAAAGGTATGTCGAGTTTAGTTTATTGTCAGCAACAAGTGCATTTCTGTTGCGCCTTTTACGCGCTGAAAACGCCACGAAAAGCGATCCAGTCGCAACTCGCAGGCAAGAGTCGCAAACTAAGTGGCGAATGACTTGGTGCAAAGTTTTACCCTGAGGATTAAACAAAACCGCAACTGATGTTTGCACTCCACGGATAATTTATTAGATCTACAACTTGAGGTTGCCGGTTGCAAATTATAGAAAGACTGCAAATCATTTGATTCTAACGCAAAAGAAAAGCGCATAATTGCGAAACATTTTTTATTGTTATGGGCGTTAGAGGTTGCTGCTGCAACATGTTGAATCTTGAATGAAACTGGTGATGAAGTCATGACTGTTTAGCTGTGCTGAAAAAGAAAGAGAGAGAGAGCACGTGAGTTAATATCATTATGACTAGTATTATCATTGTAAGGTCTTATAAAATAGCCCAATACCCCGGATGTTGATCTGCTGAAGGAGTTTTTGCTCCTTTTGTTATTCTCCGATTTCAAATGTAATTATTGGCATGGGATCCAGTCTGTGCATATTTATGAACATGTGACTTGTCTTGTTTACGAGGTAAACATGTTCAGAATTGCTGGTGTTGTGTCGAAATGTGTTCCCCTGTCAAAAACAGTATCTTTCCACCCTTCAGGGTGTTTCCCTCTGCTAAAATGTGCACATTTTAAACTAGGAGAAAAGAAAACGATATTTACACAACAAAATGTAAAAAGGTCAGTTTGTATTCCATAAATCTGTGATCTCATACTAAAACCAGAAATTTGTTTTTAATAGTAATATTTTGCTACGAGGATGCTTCAAAAAACCTAAATTTAGAACAAGAATGAAGGAAATGAGCATATCTGTGAATGGTGTGAAGTTGTGGAATTGCCTGGACAGAGAATGGAAAGAGTCAAGAACTCTAAAAGTGTTCAGTCTACACATTAAATCACTTGTGTTGAGTGGATATGACAACGGACAATTGATGTGGACGTAATAATTAACAAATGTGAACAGTTACGGGACTGAAAGAATTGATGAGGGACTGCACAAATATAAATTGATATTTAAGTTTAAAAAGGGGGCAGAAATAATAAGATTGTTCTTCTATCTGCTCCCTTTCATTCAAATATACATTGTGTTTTTTGAATATTGTTTAGTATCTGTTGTGTTATTTTTTTTATTGAATGAAATGAAGATAATTAAAAATAAATAAATAAATAAAAAAGCGTTGGACAAAATTGATGAAAACCCTTTCTTTTAGCAGCTTTCTTTAAATAAAACAAGCCATATGTTCTAGATATGATATTTTGTGTTTGGCAGAAACGTTGTTTTGCATCTGGACTTGTATTAAAAAAGATTTTGGGTCACTCAAGCCTCAAACAGCCTTAGTGTTGCAACCCAGTGTACTCAGAAGTTCCAGATTATCTGACAGTATTTTAATCTTGGCAGAGATAATGTGTTTAAAAAATAAAATGTCTTGTATCCTCTAAGGTTTTTTGCTGATTTGTTCCAACGTCAGTGTCGGTTTGTGAGAGGTGACACTCGTAAACTGATTCTGGATGATGTTCAGCTTCAGAGGAAGATTCTTGAATTTATTAGTCTGAGGAAAACACAAGATGCTGTAATAAAACAGACCAGTTAGAGCATGAATATCTTGGCAAGCCATATCATGAACGTAGAGAAAGATGACTGTGTTTGGCTTAATCTCATTGAGGCTCTGGAAAGTTTTGAAATCAGTAACGGCTAAGATTGGCGGAGAACGAAAACAAAATTTAAACAGGTGTTTTTTTAGGTGTTTGTAATTCTGGTGTTTGTTTTTTTCCGGAAGCTTTGCTGTCAGTAGAATCACTTTTGTAAAGGGGGAGGGTGCTGTTCCGGTTCCTGTGCAGGTGTAAAGACGCCCGCCGTACGGGAAAAGCAGCAGCGGTGGCGGCGCATGCTTCAGAGGTGACAATGAAATGTCTCCAAAGGTTTGGGTTACAAAAGCGGAGGTTTCTCAAGGTCAGGCGGAGGTTGGAAAGATAATATCGCCGGAGCCGGAAAAGTTGATGACCCCGCTCTTCTGAAATTCTCTCTCTCTCTCTCTCTCTCTCTCTCTCTCTCTCTCTCTCTCTCTCTCTCTCTCTCACTCTCACGCACGCACACACACACACACACACACACGCGCACACACACGCGCACACACACACACACACACACACACACACACACACACACACACACACACACAGAGGATTCTTCTTCGATCCTCAAAGCCACAACAAAAGCAAGTGGTTTAATTTCCTCCCCTCCTCATCAGGCCTCCAAAGACCTGGATCCCACCCAGGGGAGATGAGATAACGTCCCACCGGCCTGACCGCCACACATCCCCTTTCTCTCTCTGTCTGTTTTGCTCGCTCGCTCTCTGCCCAGGGGCTACGACTAGGATAGACTGAATTGCTTGACCGATCACAAACACACACAAACACAGGCAAATTCCTTCTTTCTGCCTGTGTGTCAGTCTGTGTGTGTGTGATGAACTGTGACTGACTTTTTTTTCTCTCCAAGTGGAGCAGCCATGTCACAGAGCAGCTAACTGCAGCTTTGGGCAGAAGACAGGCAACGTGACAGACAGGGCTGTCACCTATAGGTTGCTTTAAACTGATTGGCTGATGAGAGCAGAGATAAAGGCAACTATTTGACTGTCAACTTTGGTTCAGAGACTTCTAGTGACGATTGACTGGGGCTCAAATTGTGGTTTTACTTGGTTTTGGTGGAATACGGTGTCAGATGCACCAAAGGGAATCAGAAACTTAACAATAAACAATAATTTCTAATAAATTCAGATTATTTTATTGTTGTCATTCAACAGCAGATTAAAAATGCAGGAGAACAAAATGTGCTAGTAAATCATGTTGTAACCAAAGTGCAAAGGTCAGCTTAAAGGTCAAAAGGTCACAGAACGTTGTGCTCTATGATGATGTGATATGATGATGTGAATGCCTAAAAAACCAAAACAAAGCGTAAACTCACCTCTTACATCAGGAAGAATCTGCGCTTTTCGAGCGTTTTCCGTTCTTTCATAATCCGTTGTCGAATTGTGATCGGCAGAAGCTTTTATGGTTCGTGCCTCACTGTTTTTACAGCAGCGGCCCAAAAAGATCTCCTAACACATGGATTTTCCACTTCCTGATCGTGTGACGTACGTGGATGACGATCAGCTTTAGAGCTGGCATGTTTGTTCTCACAGTGCGGGGACTCGTTCCGACGCCCACATAGTAAAAAAATGCAAATGATGACTTTAGTCGTCATTGGCGGTGAATGAGTTAAATGTCAAGTCTCATTAAATTAGTCAAGATTCAGAATGCAACAAAAGTTTAGCGGTTTCATGGTCTCCAAATGTCGTGCAGCCCCTAAATCAGCATCTCACTGGGTTGGTGTCATATTGCAAACAGAATTCATGAGGGTGTTTCCAAAATGTGCGATTGTGAGCACCTGTTGTTGTGAATTAGAAATATGAGATAACCGTGGGAATGGTTAGAGAGACCTATGAAACTACTTTGTGACTGTTTGGAGAGCAAAAACAAACAATAAAGAGAATCTGGCATCATGCTACCATGGGAGCCCAGGTGGGTGATACAATTGCAAAAACAATTAAAAATGAATATCAAAGAAGTTAAGACTTAATGAAAAAAAATTCAAACAAGGTGTTGAAAGAAAATTATTTCTAACATTTATTTACAATTTAAATGCAATTTTGAAATGCAAAGTCATAATTCAGTAAGACATTTACATATTTTCTTACAAATTTGTGTCTCCTATTAGCCATCAATAGTCACCGCCTGATGAAAAGCTGCTTTAGGTAAAGTTAAAAAGGTTTTCTGTTCAGAATTTATTCGACATTCTGCTTAGAAGTACAAAATCAATAGTGCAATGCAAAGTGGGATAAAGAGGATCTGTAGCTGTCTTTAGATGTGCTTTTGTTGCTTGTTAATGCTGAACAATCAGCAAGTCTGAGTTTTACAAAAATCTAAGTTTTTCTCAAACTTTGCAATCAGTTCATCTCTTAACAGAAGAAAAGAAACATGCTTTTATTTTGATATGTTTGGCTCTTGGTGTTTACAAGAATTCAGCCATTACAGAAGTTGTTTTATTGGGCTCTAAAATGAACAGGTTACCCCACAGAGTTTTAATGAAGGCTTTTAAAGTGAAAGTGTTTTTAGAAACAGGGAGATTTTTTTCATTACCCAATCATTTCAGCTGCTAAAGTGTTCATCTGTTAGGCGGAGAGCTAAAAAACGAGATTTTAATTGGAACGCAAATGGGAGGAAAGCTCTCAAGCTGCTCATATGTAAAGAAACCATTTTCCAGGTGATGTACCTGCACATCAGAAGCATGTGATTTAGAGGTGGCAGCCTCACAGTCCTCATCAAACTTTGGTTTCATAAAAAAAATACATTCATTGTGCATCCAGAAGGAGAAAATAGCTTCTCTGTGAAGTTTCCTGCCGAGTTTTTTATTTTTTAGGTATTTTAGCATTTGGAAAGTCTCCCACATACTTTCCCTGTGGGTTCCTGGCCCAGCCACGCTCCTACCTCATAGAATCAAGGTCAACCAGATAATGCTGGCTCCAAGTGTGCATCAAGAGATCTGAACGCAATCAGACCAAAACAAAGCAACAAACAATTAGTCCCAGGAATGCCTCGTCTGGTTTTCCTTTCACTCTAAATTTAACATCCTTTTTTTTCTGCAGACACATTCATGCATCTCATAGTGGAACTTTTAAAACCCTGGAAAATATGCAGGCACATTTTTAAATTGCTACCTGCACTGGATCCAAAAGCACACAATCAGATGCTGTTTCAGTGGGTCGGCATCAAACATCTGTTTTTAATCAACCAACCATGAAAAAAAAGAGTAGGTGTTGTTTTTAAACAGCCACCTTCGCATGAAGAACAGGGCATCCATTAACCTGCAGAGGAGTGTTTGTCTTCAGGAAGGGAAGGAGGGGGGTGTTCTGGTTTTGGGGGTGCAGGACCCGTCTGAGAGGACAAGTGCTTCATAGAGTGGTGCCGAATCTGTGTCTAATCCCCAGTGTCGTTTTGGAGGTGGGGGGTGCTAAGCTGCTCTGACAGAAGGCCCTGATGAACCGGCCACTGACCACCGCCTATAATGACTCAAGCCAGACAGAATTTTACACGCTGTCTCAAAAATAACGTGGGTGCGTTAATCAGTCCAGCTAATCAGGTCTGAGCTCTTTTTATTTTTTTTCATGCAGAAGAAAAAAGAGCTGTGTTACCACTGGATTAAGTAAACGACAGCAGCCAGTTTTCCTTTAGATTTGTTGTGTTCTTTGGTCTTAAATGCACGTAGTGGTTATCTGTGTCCTGAAAGCTTCATATTGTCTTGTCAGAGGGTGACATTTTTAACCTTATGCCCTTAAATTCCTCTGAGAACAATTAAGGTTCTCAGATTTCCCTGGTTAAATAAGGGTTAAATAAAATTTACTAAAAAAGGTCGTCTGTCAATAACACAGCCCCTGCCTGAGGAGTTTTACCTGCAGAATTTCCTCGACACTTTATCAGCTTGTTTGTTCTCTTAAGAATATACCAGTAAAAAGGAAGTAAACCGGTATCACACTCATTTAACGAAAAGCTGTTTTAATGTAGGATCGCTGCCATCAAACAATTCCTCATTTGCCCATCAATGCATTGTTTCATTTTGCAGATTAAAATGATTTGCAGACCTAAAATGGGGTCTCATTTTTTCTTTGCAATCAATCACTTGTGTATTCATGTTCAAATTAGTCAAGTTAAGTAAAGTCATGACAGAAAAGTACAGATAAGTTCAACCAGCTGTTGCTGATGCACAACAGTCCACCTCTACACCACTGTAGTGGATAAGTTCAGCTGGTTTTTGGATCTCTGTGCTAAAAAGTATCTGAAAAGATGACATGTAACAAAAATCTTTTTTATGTAACTTAATGTATTTTACATTAGATTAGAAATTATTAGCTTTTTAGTCCCTGGTGTCAATTGTCCCAGTGACTCATGGTGCTCCTTTTGGCTCAACAAAGAGCACAATTTGGGATTTTAGCACAGATTAAGGTTAGTTTGTGGTCTGAAGCTCTTAGCCCATTTTTAAACCACCAATATTGTGTTTTTACCATTAAAATGAAAAGATAAACACAACCACTTTGTCTTGAAAGACAAAATTAGTTAAAAATATTGTAGTTGTTATTACTATTAGTTAGCTATTATTAGCTATTAGTTATTATTAGCTGTTATTGTATTTTGTTTACTGTCAGAGAGAGGCCGTGTGTTCTGTGCAATTTAACGGTGTGGAAAACTGAAAAAAAAAATTTTTATTAATGAATATTTCTGATTATAATCAGTCACTCTGAGTTTTTCATGCAGGCTGAACATGAGAAAAGTATCCGACACCTATCTCCTGCATAAAATAGGTGGTGAAACGTTAAGATTAAAAAAATCTGACCGCTCTACATCAAGCAGTCGCTTGGATTCACCCATCTTGGCTTGCAACGGGGAAGGCTGTTGTTGTTTCATTGTCCAGGAAACAGTAGTGAACGTCTTGGCTAGCAGAAGCTAACTGTTAGCATTAGCAACTCAACCACACGACAGAAGCTCCTCCAGGCTTGTGTTATTTGTTGAGATTAAACATCCGTGAGGCAGAGCAAACGGGGTCAGTGGTAGAGTCGCGTTGCTGTTAGCCAATCTGAAGCAATATGTCTAAATATCAGGAAATAAAGCTCCTAATCCTGCTGTTTGCTGCAGCAGACTTAAGCTCAATGCTCATCCAGGTGCTTTTGGGCTTTGTTCCCCCTGATTTCAAACTGCAAGGCGTTGATTCCTACCAGAGACCACTGCACATGTGTTTAGTAAGTGAGTTTTGTTGGTTGTGAAGAAAATTAATCAGCCATTAGACAATAATTGCAGTTTGGACATACCTGATTCATTAGGTCTTTGTATTTGTTTGGGAAGTAGAGCTAATCATCCTCTTGCCCTTCTTCTTGTCCTTCGTTGTCACTGATAATCGCTTCATTTTCTCAATTATATGAATCCTGTTGCTGAAGCTTGTTGTACTTTCTAGTTTGAAGTCATTTTAAAAGATGCCATAACAATAGAAACACAGTCCAGCATTCTAGTATATCATCACAGTGTTTTCCATCAAATATCATCTTTATTAATTGTCAACAGTGATGTAAAGGGTTCGCTAAGTTGCATTCAAATGTTCTTTTTAAGCCACTTTGTAAGAAAGTGCCTGCTTCGAGGTGTTTTTTTCCATCCCTACCTTTGCTACTCAGACAGACCTTTGCGTGTATCTCTACATCTGGACTCTTCCTCCTGCCAAAGGTATGAGCCTAACTTCAAAAGAAGAGCCAATGATGGAGGAGCACCAGGATGATTTTACTACTGACAGCACCAGCTCTAAGCATCTGCTTGAAGCCAGTATTTGATCCCAGATGTCTGCCCTACATGCCATGTGTGCATATAGAGAAGAAACTGTAGAGCAATGCAGTGGCTAGGTCCTTAAAATACATTTTCATGAGTGGACAATAGGACTTTTCTTGTTCATAACGTAGCATAGACCAGTTTGTATACCTATCTTTATCCGGTAATGCCATAAATAACCAGTTTGACAGAAGTAGAGTATGAGCTACGGTTTTCAGAACAATTTAACCTCAAATGTGTCTCATGCTTTGCAGAAACAAGTCAACTAATTGATACTCTTTTGTGGGTTGTTGGCAGTCACCTTTCTACAGTAGCTGGTTGCTAAGAAATTCTGTAAGCTGTAAATCACCCTAAACCTCAGTGGCTGCTGGGCCCATGTTTCTATGTATTAATGTGTATTGGTTAGTAAAGTAGCTCATAAATCATTGGATAGATTTTATTGAGACTCAGAATGTAATAACTGGATAAACAACTACAAATGATAGAGTTTTGGAGTTAACCCAATTCAAAATGGTCATCAACGCTAGTCGACATCCGCAAATCTAGAAATGGCTGCAACTCAGTCATTTTTACAGATATTGGACTAAAGTTTGGCGTGGTCATCACTGAGAGTCTTCTCCAACACACACTTTGGGCACTAACTGATTAGTTAAGATCTTTCTGTTTGTAGATGGATTGACTCTTGAGTCAACCCAGTGTTTTCTTTTGTGGGTTGCTAATTTGGCACAAATCGCAAATCCGTTATTGAGGCTGAAGCCTTGACAAAATGTTTTATTTTTCATAAACATGAAGAAAACTTGAAAATAGCTAATTTTGTTTGAGCAATTTCTCCTTGTTTTGCCCATTTAAAAAACTTTTAACGTAAAAAATAAAACTTTCTTATTTCTAAAAAGGGAAGAAAGCCGTCTTTGTCTTGACGTCCACTGGATTAAGATGCACAGCAAAGAGGTGATCTCTGGAGACTCGCCTGGCTCATACAAACATGCTCAGGAGCTTCCAAAAGAAGAACGCAACTTTGAAGAAATGATCTGAATAAATCAGGCATGGCTTGTGCTGTTCTGTGATGCCCTAAATGTTCCCTAAATGTTCAGTCTCATGGTGGATATTAAGGAGCAAGTCTGGACGCATCACGCCTCTGCAGCCGGCAGCAAACTGTTCCCGTGCATTTGTTTGGTAAGGGAGATAGTTAGCTGTTGAGAAGTATACTTAGTGTGTGCACATTCAGAGGCCCATGCAGGAAAAGTCTCAGCTTTAGACTCAGTCTGAACTCGTTATTTAATGCAACAACTTGGCTTTAGTGCAAGGCTGAAGGCAGAACACAGCTTTTGGGTGCGAAACAAATAATTCCTGTCAGCATTTTACCTTTTATCAGAAAATGTTTGGCAACCTTGTATTTGTTTCAGATGTTTAAGTGTTTGTGGCAGTGGACGCAAGCTTTCTTCATTTTATTGATTCATCTTTTTAACCATGTCCTGTCTGGCTGTGAAGCAAACAGAATTAATGTCTGAATGCTGGTGACAAGCCTTATAGATTTACTCTCAGGTGGAGCATCAAATCTTCTGCTTTAATGTCACGCCCGATACTTAAAACTTTATTGTTATTGTTTTTTTGAATGCTTTGTAATTCCGACCAGTCGAACGTGCCCAAGTCCACAGTTATGAGAGCACCATGTGAGCACCTGTGTGCGTACCCGCGGTTGTATATGTAAGGTTTCTCTATAGGAGCGCCCAATAGAGAGTGTGAGGGGCCACAGATCTGCCCCCCAAAGATGCGTAGGTGATGCATATTTTTAATGATCTCTTAGTGTAAATAAGGGTTTTATCTACTGGTGGGCATGAATGTCATTTGTTTGAGATGGAAGCTCAGACTGGATGTGGAGGATTAAGAAAGCAGCTATGCTAGGATTAAAACATGTTTTAGCTATATGGAAATTTCCAGAAGTTTGTTGCAGGTGTTAGGTTTTTCAGTAGCCACCACAAAATCCTGGAGGAGACATTTCATGATTTCAGCAGATGTTTCTAACATAATCTCAGTCTGAAGTTAAAACAATGACTTCCCCTTGCTGTTAGTGTGGATTGTGTGTGTGCTTCTGGGATGTGAGGGGTGCGTCCGTGTGGAGCAGAGCAGAAGGAGAAGGGAGAGGGGCAGGATAGTTGAGCCGAGCAAGCGCTTCGACAGGAACACTGGAGGAAGAGACCCTGTTCCCGTCACACCAGGGAGTTTCCACTCTCACATGGAAGTCAGTGGTGGAAAATGGTAAACTGTGCATGTTTAAGATTTCTTAACATATTTGGGGCTTTAATTCTTTCTCATGTTGGATTGTGCCAAAAAGAGTTGGGAGCTGTTTGATCTAACCCAGCCTATAAATTTTGTTTTCACTAAAAGAATAACTAGTTTTAATGAAATACTAATTAAAATAACTGCCAGTTCAGTAAGCTGTTTGCAGACGATAACACTGTTTATGTGCAAGTTGGTAAAGTCAGTGACTATCAAGTCACTATATAGGAAACATTTTTTCTGATTGGCTTAATGAACTGACCTGGATTGGAACGCTTATTATGTGAAGTGCCTTGAGATGACTCTTGTGATTTGGCGCTGCGTAAATAAACTTGAATTGAATTAAAATCAGTTGCTGTTTTGTTCAAGACGATGTTCAAGAGATTACAACAGAAAATCTAAACTTGTTGGACACTAATTGATTTGTCACATGTTTATAGTTTTATAGCAGGTAACATGTTTTACCAAAAGCAGTTCAAGGATTGTTTTGCATCTATAACACCCAGGCAGTCTTATTTTCTGTGCATAGACTGTAACTAGTGCATTAAACTTCCTTTTCATTGTCAGCTTTGACTGTTGTTACTATGAAGTCATCTAAATGAACACGCCATTTAACAAACAAGCTCGTCTGTGAAAGGTCATGTGGGGATTTTGACTGCAGGATTAGAGGAGGAATGCATCAGTGGAGGGAGCGGGAGAGAGGCGTGTTTGCGGTGAATGGGACTGGATAACGAGGGGATTTTTAATGTCTTTTAGGCTGTTAGAAACAAAAGGGGGATAGCCTGTCTACAGACAAGACCAGGACCCATAGATCAAGAGGCTGCAGTGACTTTTAGTCTTATTTAGATGTTCATTTGATCCTGTTTCAGTGAGTTTTGTGTTTTAATCAAAGAAAATAAACCACCCTTTTCTAATCTAATTAGAATCCTGTGTCAGACTCAGGAAAGTTAACTTCCAGCATCCGCACTCTCCTAAGCCGCTGTCCTCTGTTTATGTGTTTGCCGTTTAGATCAGGCCCTGTAATTACTGAGAGCTATACGTCCGCTCCCCAGAGCTCCAGCTAAATTAGCATCTTAAGTGGAAATTCAAGTTCTCAGCACCAGCAGTTAAAGCCAAGCAAGGCTCCAGCTTCATCTCATGTTTCTCTCGTGACCCAAAAGACATTATAGAATGAATGAATGAAACCTGTTTATCTGGTGTGTGTTTGTGTACACATGAGATGTGAATGGGTGCTTTTGTACTCAGATTCTTTTAGTTTTGGTTGTAGAGAAAACATCCACAAGTCCTCACAGTCGTTAGTGAGCACCTTTTAGCTTTATTTTTTTTTTTCATTTTTGGGGAGTGGTTGTACCGTTGACAGTTTCCTGCCTTTATAGCAGAGTAGATGCTTTCCTTATTCACCACATCTCTGTACTGGGACTGTTAGTTACAAAGTTTAAGCTACATTTCTAAAATAATCAATCAACATTTGCAAGGGTTCTCGTTTTCCATGCTTGAGTCTCAGAACCTTAAAGCCGCATTTCTACATTTTAACATGTTTAGAAAACTTGCAAGACAAACTTTCCCCTAAACCCTTTTCAGTTTGGTTTGTATTTGCCAGGAAGTGGAGAAACTAAATCCTAGAATGCATTTCTTCATCTGTGAGGATGCTGAGATATGCAATGCCATCATCCGTTGACCCAAGCGCTCTGCAGCGGGCTCACAGAGGATGATGGCGACATGCCCAAATTTTTAAGCCATTCCCTTAAAGCTTTGGAGAGCGCAAGCCTGTGATTGGTCAGCATGCCGCTTCCTTTAAATTTGTTACATCAACGCCATTCCAAAAGCAGAAGAGAGCTGAAGATATTTAGCAGCAGACATGGAGCAGATCGAAGAACGTCTTGCAGAAGTTGTCCAACAATAGCAACATTTCATATACTGAAGGAGTACAAAGATGTGCAGCAGACTTTTAATTCATGTAAGAAAACAAGGGTTTAGAGGTGAGTGACTATACGAAGAAGTTGAGGAGAAAAAGGACGGATTTGTCCTTGTCTTTGTCCAAGTGTCTAAAATACATGTACACAATACAAATACAAATGCACCATTAGAAAGAGCGATAAACCCCCTGTTGCCCTTGGCAACGGAGAACTCTGAAACAAAACCATCTCCGTCTACATGTGGGCATTTCTTAGCACCCCTACGTACACCAAAGTTTAAACAAAGCTTATGTTGTGACATAAGCAAGATGACAAAATTGCAATAAAAAAACAATTGAAACCAACTAAATTAGAACGATGATTTTTTAAAGTTTTGACCTAAGTGTTGTAAATGAGCAATATCAGTTTGATTCAACACAACGCTTAATAATCTTTCAATTTCGTGTCTAATTGCTAATGGTGACAGCCCAGTGTGCTACTCAATAGGCTCTTGAGTAACATGAAGAATTTGGTCTTTTATCACCCACACCATTGTTAGTAGGAGTTAAATGTTGCTGTAGTGTTTTATGATGTGCATCTTTTAAAGTGGCAGTGTGTAGGAGGCAGTACGTACATTTTAGGGTAGTTTTACACCATATCGCCATGACTGTCGCTAGTTTAACTGTGGAGCAGAAAGCATGCGACGTCAGAAGTCTTTGTGTGGACTGGCAGCAGGTGCAAACGTCAGCTTTTCAGGTTATGTCTGTACTTACATTTCTATGAGTGACGCAGCGTGGTTCCTGATGAGATCTGCCTTTATCCTTAACCCTCATAATTTGCTTTAATTGCTCCAGCTTTGCTCCGCATGGTAGCCTGTCTGACAGGAGCCAAGACGGGGGCAGCACAATATAACTCCATCTACACTGCTTAGTGAAATCATAAAACATTGTCCCTTGACTTTTAAAGAGCTTTTTAAAGGCTCAGGACAGGTGACAAGTTGCATTGAGAGGCGTTTATACTATGCAGCTGTGCTCATGACGTGGAAATGGCCGTGGAAGATGTTGTTCATTGCGTGTTAGCAGCACTGACCTGTTCAGTTAGAGCTTTCTCTGCAGTGACAGCAGGCTGTTTTTCAAACCATTGCTGCATGAATGTTTGCAGGATGTCCCGGGTTTGGGTCAGATTTGCTGGAACAATGGCCTGACTCACTCATGCACGCTCTTTCTATCCCTCTTAAACATACACAGACACACACACGAAGCGACAGAGCACGAATGAACTGCTCTCAACCTCATGTTCTCAACCACCGTAGCAGTTTTTCTGATCTCTGCTTGCCCACACTATTAGTTTTGACATCTATTTTATATAAAGCTCTTGCAAATATAGAATTCAGGTCAATTTGTGAGTGAGGACCTGATGACCTGAGGGAAGGGTTTGCTAGTTTCATCTTTGGGGCATACTTTAGAATTTTGATTAGGCTCTGAGTTATATCTAGACCTGCTCTAATCACGGTGACTTTTGAATAACAGCCCACTGGCACCAGCTGTGGCTCTCTGCAGACAACCCACCATCTCTGGAGTCAACGATTTCTGATTCCTTTGACACATCCGAGCTTTAGTTTCCAGACACGTTCCATCCCAAGGGGCTCTTTTCATGACTTTATAGCTTTTCATACTCCTGCGTAAAAGCTAATGTCGGTGTCTCAGTTTCACATTCATCATAGCTGTCAGAGCCAATATGGTGTAAAGAGAGAATCACAGGCTGCGCAGTTTTTGACTCAAGTGTGGGAAATCACTGGTGTGGAATGTGAATGTACTGTAGGTGCAAACGGGCTGAAACAGGTTTCACAGTGCTAATCAGCGGGTGGCCTGCGGCTTTCATATCTGGACCTCAAAACAAGAAAGGGATTACCTGGGACTGGGTGCAAACTTTTTGGTAAGATCACAAGTAGGTGATGCTAAGTAAATGATTTTCTTGTATGTACTGGATTATGAGAGAGGGAATGAGAGAGAGCAATGCTCCTACTAAATTCTTTACCAAATTTAACGGATCTTCACAGGATCTTTCATGGACGTTAAAACAAAGAGTTGGAGTACCCAGCCCGGAGGGTTACCGGGGTCCCACCCTGGAGCCAGGCCTGGGTTTGGGGCCTGTGAGCGAGCGCCTGGTGGCCGGGCTTTCGCCCATGGGGCCCGGCCGGGCCCAGTCCAAACCCGATACATGGGCTCATCCAACTGTGGACCCACCACCCGCAGGAGGAACATGAAGGGTCCGGTGCAATGTGGATTGGGTGGCAGACCAAGGCGGGAGTCTTGGCGGTCCGATCCCCGGACAAGAAAACTGGTTTTTGGGACATGGAACGTCACCTCGCTGGCGGGGAAGGAGCAGGAGCTTGTGGCAGAGGTTGAGCGGTACCGGCTAGATATAGTCGGACTCACCTCGACACATAGCATTGGCTCTGGAACGCAAGTCCTTGAGAGGGGTTGGACACTCTCCTTTGCTGGAGTTTTTCCGGGTGAGAGGCGGAGGGCTGGGTTTGGCTTTTTGTTAGCCCCGAGACTCTCTGCCTGAGTGTTGGAGTTTACCCCGGGGGACGAGAGGGTAGCTTCCCTGCGCCTTCAGGTCGGGGAACGGGTCCTGACTGTTGTTTTGTGCTTATGGGCCAAATGTCAGTTCAGAGTACCCACCCTTTCTGGAGTCCCTGGGACGAGTGCTAGATAGTGCTCCATCAGGGGGACTCCATTGTCCTGCTGGGGACTTCAATGCTCACATGGGCAATGACAGCATGACCTGGAGGGGAGTGATTGGGAGGAACGGCCGGCCTGATCTTAACTCGAGTGGTGTTTCGTTATTGGACTTCTGTGCAAGCCGCAGTTCGGCCATAACGAACACCATGTTCAAACATAAGGATGCCCATCGGTACACTTGGTACCAGGGCAGCCTAGGTCGCAGGTTGATGATAGACTTTGTAGTCGTATCATCTGACCTGCGGCTGTATGTTTTGGACACCCGAGTGAAGAGACGAGCGGAGCTGTCAACTGATCACCACCTGGTGGTGAGTTGGATCAGATGGCAGGGGAAGATGCCGCATAGACCTGGCAGACCCAAACGCATAGTGAGGGTCTGCTGGGAACGCCTGGCAGAAGAACCTGTTAAGACGGTCTTCAACTCTCACCTCCGGCAGAGCTTTGACTGCGTCCCGAGAGCAGTGGCGGACATTGACTCCGAGTGGGCCTTGTTCCACTCTGCAATTGTTGAGGCAGCTGTTGCTAGCTGTGGTCGCAAGGTGGCTGGTGCCAGTCGTGGTGGCAACCCCCGTACATGCTGGTGGACACCAGAGGTTCGGGGAGCCGTCAGGCTGAAGAAGGAGGCCTACAGGGCGTGGCTGGTCTGTGGGTCTCCGGAGGCAGCAGACAGGTACCGGATAGCCAAGCGGGGTGCAGCAGTGGCAGTTGCCAAGGCAAAATCTCGGGCGTGGAAGGAGTTTGGTGAGGCCATGGAGAAAGACTATCGATCGGCTCCAAAGAGGTTCTGGCAAACTGTCCGGCGCTTCAGGAGAGGAAGGCAGCAACTCGCTCACACTGTTTACAGTGGGGATGGGGAGCTGCTGACGTCAAGTGGGGCTATAGTCGGACGGTGGAAGGAATACTTTGAGGAGCTCCTCAATCCCACCTATGCGCATTCCGAGGAGGAACCAGAGCCGGTAGACCTGGGCATGGACTATCCAATCTCTGGGGCAGAAGTTACTGAGGTAGTCAAACAACTACCCAGCAGGTGGATGAGGTTCGTCCTGGGTATCTCAAGGCTATGGATGTTGTAAGGCTGTCATGGTTGACACATCTTTGCAACATTGCGTGGTCATCGGGAGCAGTTCCTGTGGAGTGGAAGACCGGGGTGGTGGTCCCCAACTTTAAGAAGGGTGACCTGAGAGTGTGTTCCAACTATAGGGGGATCACACTCCTCAGCCTCCCTGAAAAGGTCTACTCCAAGGTACTGGAGAGGAGGGTCCGATCGATAGTTGAATCTCAGATTGAGGTGGAGCAATGTGATTTTCGTCCTGGCCGTGGAACTGTGGACCAGCTCTATACCCTTGCAAGGGTGATGGAGGGGGCATGGGAGTTTGCCCAACCAATCCACATGTGTTTTGTGGATTTGGAGAAGGTTTATGACTGTGTCCCCAGGGGCACCCTGTGGGGGACGCTCCAGGAGTATGGGGTGGGTGGCTTTCTGTTGAGGGCAATTCAGTCCCTTTACCAGAGGAGCGTGAGTTTGGTCTGCATAGCCGGTAGTAAGTCGGACCTGTTCCCAGTGAGGGTTGGACTCCGCCAGGGCTGCCCTTTGTCACCGGTTCTGTTCGTTACCTTTACGGACAGAATTTCTAGACGCAGCCGTGGTGTGGAGTGTGTCGAGTTTGGTGGCAGGAGAATCTCGTCTCTGCTTTTTGCGGATGATGTGGTCCTCCTAGCTTCATCCAGCTCTGACCTTCAGCTCTTGCTGGGTAGGTTCGCAGCCGAGTGTGAAGCGGCTGGGATGAGGATCAGCACCTCCAAATCTGAGACCATGGTTCCCGACTGGGAAAGGGTGTCTTGCCAACTCCGGGTCGGGGGAGAGGTCCTACCTCAAGTGGAGGAGTTTAAGTATCTCGAGGTCTTGTTCACGAGTGAGGGTAGGAGGGGTCGGGGGATCGACAGGCGGATTGGTTTGGTGTCTGCAGTGATGCGGACGCTGAGCCGATTTGTCGTAGTGAAGAGGGAGCTGAGCCAGAAAGCCAGGCTCTCGATTTACCGGTCGATCTACGTCCCAATCCTCACCTATCGTCATGAGCTTTGGGTAATGACCGAAAGAACGAGATTGCGGATACAAGCGGCCGAGCTGAGTTTCCTCCGTAGGGTGGCCGGACTCAGCCTTAGAGATAGGGTGAGGAGCTCGGACATTCGGGAGGGACTCGGAGTAGAACCGCTGCTCCTCCGGATCGAAAGGAGTCAGTTGAGGTGGTTTGGGCACCTGGTCAGGATGCCTCCTGGACGCCTCCCCGGGGAGGTGTTTCGGCACCTGGTCAGGATGCCTCCTGGACGCCTCCCCGGGGAGGTGTTTCGGGCATGTCCTGCCGGCAGGAGGCCCCCGGGTCGACCCAGGACACGTTGGAGAGGTTATATCTCCAATCTGGTCCGGGAACGCCTTGGGGTCCTGCCAGAGGAGCTGGTGGAGAAGGCCGGGGAGAGGACGGTCTGGAGCTCCCTAGTTGGGATGCTGCCCCCGCGACCCAGACCCAGATAAGCGGAGGAATACGACGACAACGAAATTTAACGGAGCGTCTCATTTGTCACATGTGAGCTCTTTTGGAGTGATTTAACTTAATTACCCTCTTCTAAATGAGTGATGGAATTTCCCGTGCATACTGTAGCTTTTACATTTGCCAAATTCAACCAACCAGAAAAGAGCTCCATTTGCTCCTTTTGTGAGTTCTGAGCTTTCACCTCATTAGTCATACCATAGACCAAGAATTTACCCCATTTAAAGAAACTGGTGTTGTAATGCTTAAAATCAAACTGGTTAATATGATTTGTCATTATTTGAGTCTTTTGAATGTTGGTATGCTCTGATCAGAGGCAGATAAAATAGCTAAAAATGTCACAAAGACTTGTACATAAGTTCACTGGTAATTTATGAACTCCTTTTACCAATTTAATTATCAAGATTTGTTGCAATCCTGTTATCCAAATATCCATAGAAATGCTGTTAAAATGAATTAAATGATGCCCAGTTGTTGAAAAAAAAACTTGCTTCATAACATATAAAATTGGGTTTAGACATGGGAGTGGGTCTAAGTATTTGGGCGGTGCCATATTAGATGCCATTTTCCTTCTACAGGAGCCTATGAGGACAAAATGCTTTTAGAGATTTGTGATGAACAGTTACAACACGTTCACCATTCATGAATGTTGTTTTACACATTTACCTCTTCACTTGCTGCCAGTGATGAGAGCCTGATGTGCTTGTCATTTTGCTGGAGGTGGCGCTCCCAGGGCTCTTTGACCCTAATGGCCATCCATTGGTAAGGTCCTACTTGAACACAAAAATACTGCTTGTTTGCAGTGATTTAGGTGTGCACTGCCCCCTATCACCCCATCGTCACTTTAAGATTTCAACAAGTTTCCTCACAGATTTGTATTTTTTAAATATATAGTTTGCTTTACATGTTTCAAGTTGATCTAATGGCTGAATATGTACTGACGTCAACTGTATTTTATGAAAACAATTTTCTGCAACCGAAGAGTTATAACTATGTTGAATTGCACTGACAGACCATTCTGACTTAATTAGTAGCTACAGGTGATGTAGGTACAGGTGATATGTTCCTATAGGGAACACAGTAGCAGTTCGAATAGTGTAGGAGGTCTGTTTGAACCTATCATCACTAAATAAGCTTATAAATCATTCAGTGTTCAGTTTCAGTTCCCAACACGTCTAGTTTCAGGTTACATGTAAACTCTATGTGACCTCTGCTCGAAAAGTTGACTATCAGCCACATTACTAGAATAAAAGCATGTTTTCAGTTGGTAATTTTATTCTCTGATTCATGCAGAAGAGGCTTGTTTTTTAAGTTGAGGCTTGACTCAGCATTTTAAAGGCACGGAACACAACTTATTTTTGATTATAATCAGCCACTCTGACTTTTTAATGCAGGCTGAACATGAAAATAGTCTCCTACACCTATCTCATGCATTAGCTTCTAATAAAAAATAGACAATGATTTGATAATACTGACAGATTTATGTCACACTGTCACTTCCTCAACATTCATGGGCTCACCCATCTTGACTCACAGCAGGAAAGGCTGTTGTTGGTTTAGCATTCAGGAATCAGCAGAGAACGTCTCCTTCAGTAGAAGTTAACTGTTAGCATTAGCAACTCCACCACACAGCAGAACTCCTCAGGCTTGAGTTATTTATGGAGATAAAACATCAACGTTGCAAAGCAAGCTGAGTTAGTGGTAGAGTTGCATTCCTGTTATCCAATCCGAGGTGAGATGTCCAAATATGAGGAAAAAGACCCCAAATCCTGCCGTGTTCAGCTCTCCTCTGATGTGGCTCACTTCTAGTTCCTGAAACAGGCACATCTGTGCTTTTTCCCCTGAGTACAACTTAGAAGACATTCATTCCAGCTAGAGACAATTGCACATGTATTAAACATGTGTCCCACACCTTGCAAACAGCTCATGCAAATGTACTTAATAACAGTAACTTTAACTGGTGTTTAATAAAATAACTAATGAAATGTTGCAAGCTGCCTTTGCATCCTTCTTGTTTCTTTCTTCGTTTCTTGTGACATTTATTTGTTTCCTTGGTTTTCTGTTTTCTTAGATGAACATCTCTTCTTCCATCTCAAGTCCCCGCTGGCGTTTCTTAGCCATGTACTTTTTGTTTTCTCCCTCTCTGTCTTTGTTTCCCCCCTCCCATCAGTCTTTGCAGGGCATGCTCTCCTCCTTTCACACTGAGCTTGACATTCAGCGGTATTTGGTGAAAATCCGATTGCCCCACAGAGTTAGTTGGCCCTTTATCTTATCTGCATCATGGTGGTTAGTGTGTCAGTGTGTGTGTGTGTGAGTGTGGCTGTATTCTCACTAGCATATGCTTTGTGACATTATGTTCCCAACACTTGTGCCCCTGGGTACTTAAGCGCTTGCTCTGTCTGTGCCTGCCATTCTGCCTTGGCTGCCAGGCAAAACCAGTTCTGTCCAAAAAAAAAAAAAGCTTTAAAAATATTGGCTTTATTGGAGGAGTATTCATTTTTCTGTCAGTGTGTGACAGCAGCATGTGCACGCAGGTGATGGGCTTGGCCTTGTGTCTGTAGCTTCATTCGCTCTGCAGCACTGAACTAGTGCTGGAGGAGAAGGTTGTTTCATAACTTTTATTTTTTTCATTAGCTTTTGCTTGCTTTGCAGTTACAGCACTGCTGTGCGGCCATGTCTCACTGGGCTGCGACTGTTGGGGACTAGTTGGAGACACAAAGTTACAGGAAATGTGACAATTTTCAGTCAGAATCACACAGAATTAGCTAATTCAACACTTTTGCTACAAGTTTTATATATGGCTGGTTCACGTTTGCAAACTAACTGGAACATTTTCTTGACACAATTTGGGGGGAAAAAAAGTGTTGTAGCTATATTTTAGTTTAGTATCAATTTGCCCTCTTTCTATACCTTATTTGGTCAGAGACTACTTCCTAAGCTGTGTCTTTATTTCTTTCCCGTTTTGACTCACATAAACTTAGAAGGGTTTGGTGAGTTCTAGACGTGAAAGTTCTTCTGTTAAAAGGGAGTTTTCCTCTCCACTGTCGCTACGTTGTTTAGTATAAGGATTGCTGTAAAGACATGGATGCCTGTCAATGATTCGATGACTAAGGAACCTTTTACTGACTGGCTTAATGAACTGAACTGTATTGGAACGTTTACGTAGTGAAGTGCCTTGAGACGACTTGTCGTGATTTGGCGCTATATAAATAAACTGAATTGAATGTGATCATTTAGTCTTGCTAATTTTTCTCAACACATCCTCAATTCCTGCAACATAAAAATGAATAAAAGAAGAACCTCCGTGGATGTTTTGAGAATTTTAATAACTCCTCAAATTTCTCACTATTTCTGTACAGCCCAGTGAAAACCTGAGTTTTCAGCTCAACACGGCTGCACAATGGATGTCACACATTGTCTTGTCAATGAGATCAAAGCAACATCTTTTTAAATCAATATTTCTTCTCAGTCCACATTTTACATTTTAATATTTCAAAAGTGCAGACACTTGTTTATGGTTAATAACTGTAACTACAGTGATGTAGAGGTGTGTCGTTTTAAGAAACTGGGAAACACCTATTTGCACATTTGCATGGCTTTGGTTTTATTTTTATGTCGTGCATGAGCAAACCACCATAAAAGATTGTTTTCTACATTTGAAGATGTATGCTATGCAGAATATGAAGTAAACATCATTGCTTACAGAGGACACTCACTCTATGCTTTTGCATCCCCCTGCAGAGCAGAAGTCCGAAGCACGGGCCCAGCCCCCAACCGAGCGTTGGCGACCAGGTCGACCATCTTTCCTTGGCGTCTGTAGAATCACTGGACACCATGTCTGAGACAGATGCACCTACAGCCTTTACCAGGGGCAGTCGGATTCGTGCCAGCCTGCCCGTCGTTCGATCAGCCAACCAGACAAAAGACCGCTCTCTAGGTATGCTGCATGTTTGGTGAATGTGAAAAACCTTTGCATATTTTGTTTAAATTTATAAATAGAACACATTAAATGTTTTAAGTACAGCAAAATGTGACAATGAATTGCTTTTGCCAGAAAGAAGTTGAAATACAGCACAAGATAGTTCATACAAGCGCAAGCCCAGAAAAAGTTCTGACATTGATTTATTTTACCGTCTGTGAATGCAGCTTTGGTGGTTTTTTAACCCTCTGATGCATGAATTATGAAATCTTCAACCATGATTTTTTAAACAATTTTTTTCATCCATCTTTAGGTGTGAATGAAACTAATTTCAACAAATATTTTTTGTAACATTTTGTTAATTTACAAATAATTTATTACATGTCCATCTCAGTGGACAGCGTGCATTCTGAACATGAAATATGTTGGCTTGACTTACTGATGTCCAAATGGAGGGGCTCACATGCAATAAAGTCTTCAACAGCTGTCCTTAATAGCAAAAATAACGTAATAACAATTTTGAGTACCTGTCCACTGCAGTGACCATTATGCATCAAAGGGTTAAATGATCCAGAGCCTTTTCCTGAAGAATCCTTTTTTAATGCAATTCTGCCTCAGGGTATAAATATCACAGCACTTCAGTGATGGATTTTAGGCTTGTCCCATTGACATGGAGATCTATTTGGCTTTTTGGAGTCCTTTGAAGTCACACTATAGCTCTGATCCTGAATCACCTTTGTTCAAAAGAAAACTGTATAAATCAAAGTTTTTGTCACGTAGAAACACTGTCTTGGTCTTAATGCGAGGTGGACTACGACTCCTCAGATCACTCAGTGAACGGCGAATCTACCACTCCACCTCTGCTTTTAACATTTCTGCTAAGCCGTACAAAATATGATTTAATATTAAATAGCTAAGTGTTTATGCATGAAGCAGCTACATTGTCCTAAATGTCTTGTTACATAATTATTCTATTCATAGAGCGTCGTTCATCTAGCCTAGAAATCTAGACAGTCAGTAGCCGAAGCGAAATGATTTTGCTCTGCGTGTTGGTCTAGCCATGCTCCATAGGAGTCTCAGCAGGCCAGACCAGTCTTCTGTCTTTTTAGTGGTTTGATAAGCAAATCAAAGCACACTATCGGTTTGGTGGGCCAATCACAGCTTTCTGTCAGTGTGATGGGCCAATGAAAACACCCTAACGGTTTGGTGGGCCAATCACAATGCTCTATCGGTTTGGTGGGCAGGATGATGTGACAGACTGAAACAACTAAGATGGGGCCGCTCATTTGAAACGCCTTTGGCATCAATTATGGACTATTTAGACTTGTGCTTTTATTTCTTTTTTTGTCAAGAGCAGATAGAGGTGCTGAAGTTCTTTATTTAGAAAAAGGATGTATTTGCATCTTCTATGAATGTATAGTGGACTGCCCCATTGACTCACATCCGTAGCGGTGAAGTCTCATCGTTGTTGTCCAATAGCATGAGACAACAGTAGATTCTGCCCCACGACCATGCTCTGCCAATGGGTCATGGCCAGACTATATATTCACATATATAGGATGGCTTGCCAGGCTATCATTTGTCATCAACATCATCCATTCACAGCGACCTGCTTTACTCAGCAAACTGGAATTCACTGGAATTCCAACTGAGATAACTTGAGATTTCTAACTGACTCCAACCTGGAAGTCCAAGATGACCTCCTTGTGTGTGAGGAAAAGGGACAATTACACTAATAAACTTTTTCATTCTCACTGTTATCGGATTGTTTAAAATATCAGTAGCTCAAATATGGCTTTATTCAGCCTCTATGAGGAAAGTTAATGCTACACTGTTTAAAAGTTCAAATCTTACAGAAAACCCAGAAAAAGCTTCTTTTGCTATAATAGTCACTGAATGTTTTTGCAGAGTTTGCAAACTCTCTAAAGAATGCATTACGTCATTTTTCTTCAAACTTGGCTGACACGACCTGGTGAGAAATTTGCTTTTGGGTAGAAGAATTTGCGATCAACTTGAAAGTGAATAGAACCACGGGGAGTCTTTTTTCCACAGTTTTAGGTGATTAGAATACCAGCCAAAACACAACAAGTAGGCTTTAAAACACACACATGCCCATGCAGACATTGTTTTACCATTAAATACATCAAGTCAAAGCATCGTAACTGTCTGTGTGTGTGTGTGTGTGTGGGGGGGGGGGGGTGTTATGGTGTGATGAAGCGGAGGAGAAAAAAAACTGGGGCACCACTTTATGGCTGCGTCCCTCCCACAGTGTCTCACACACATTCATACACCCAGATACACGCTTCACTTAGTCCAACGGACATTTGGGGATTTGGAGTTACAGCGTGGTCTTCTCCTTAGCTTCATAAGAACACAAAGACAAAAGGAACCACTTATAATGTGAGTATAACATTTGTTTACAATATGATATCTTCATAGGATTGATTTGCGGCTTTATTGTAGTGTTTTTCTCATTTTTAGGGTGTTTTAAAACTCTTGGAAAGAACATGGAAGGTTGCTATTTGTGTCTGTGTTTAGTTTGAACTTGTTTCTTATTGAAGAGATTTCCAATAAACTGAAGCTCTGATGTGTCCATTTGGTCACAAAACCCTTTGGCCATCTGTTTCCTGAGCACAAAATCAAACACTTAAGAGATGTAACACCATTCCTTTGTGGTATAAACTTCCCATTAGATATATTTTTTTGATGTTTCAAAGCAAAAATAAATCCCTGTAAAGCAATTGTGATGACTGGCACTTTGCCACCAAACTTTTTTATTCATCTGGATGAAAGTTGTGACCCAAAGGAAAGTATAAAGTTTTACTTCTAATGGGCAATTTGTTGAGGTGTTCCTGCCCAGAAACCCAGACAGTCCTGAATAAGCAATGGAGAGACTCAGCACTTTTATTTCCTGAATGTGCCCACACTCCGTCTCTTGGAGCATGTAGGATCTTGTATAATATTTCACTAACATCTGGTAGCTTTTACTGGCTTTTTTATGGCGTTTGCACCAAGTAAAATCATGCTTACTTGTCTGAAATTGAGCTGTTTCTACTGAGGGAACAAAAAATCCAACAAATGGTCTTTGAAATCCCCTTTGTCTGTTATAAAGTGAGACTTTTTTTATGTGACGCAGCTTTTTTAACCAGTTTCGTAATTGTCTAAAGTTCCATTGTTGCCTTAGAAATATTTGTATCACATTAATTAAAACAGTAAATCAAAGACTGGAAATACAAGTGAATCGTTTTCCCTCCCTGGTAATGTTTACACAAGTGCAGTGTGGGCGTGTTCATAAATTTTGTGGGAGCGACATCTGTTTTTCTAAAACACAGTACAGAGGCCACACCCAGGGTTCAGAGGTTCAAGCTTTGGTCTATTTGATACACAACATTTACTGTTCCACCCTTAGCTCACAGATTTACTTTTAACTCTGTTTCTGCACCACGTCCCAGTGTAACCAAGGAGATTTTGATTTTTCTTCTTGAAAAAATTCCTGCAGATTTGACGCAGTGTTACGTTTTGTTTAAATGCATTTTTTTAATGATTCGTTTTTATTCGTTAGTTTTTTGTTGTACAGCAGGCTAGAATATCTTCTGATGCTTAATTTAGAACCCAAAATAGTGATTTCTATGTTTACACAATGAGACTGTGCTGGAAATTTGCTGAGCTGCATTGTGCAACTTCCAGAGAAAAGTGAAAGTATGAATGTTTTTCAATTTATGTCGAACTAGAGTTCGCAAAGTGAAGTGAATCATGCCAGTTTTGACCAGCCCCACCCCTTCCTAAAATTTTAAGGTTGTGCTCAGTTATTGTAATGGATCTTAAGATTATCTTATCAGATATTCCTACCTTGTGTGGTGTGTTAAGAGCACTCTGGTCTGCTCAGAAGGACATCAGAGCCACTCTGATCATAAATCTGGGCTTTGAAACACATTGGATTTTCTTGGTCTGATTTTTGAGGATAAACAAGAAGAAGAAAGAAGAAGAAAATATTTCTATAGCGCCTCTCAAGATAAAAATCACGAGGCGCTTCACAAAAACAAAAAAAAGGTAAAAATATAAAGAAAGTATTTAGAAAATGTTTAAAAATATATTTAAAATGAGCAAAAATAGGCAATTGGGATTTAAAAGAAAAAATGTTAAGAAAGAGAGAGAGTGAATAGGAAAGAGAGAAATCAGTGGATCCTGAGGAAGGTGGAATAGGTGGGGAGAGCAGAATAAAGAGAGTGGTGAAGAAGGTCATACAAAAGTCAGCTTGAACAAGTGAGTATTCAGCTGCTTTTTAAAGGAGACCACCGAGTCCACTGATCTCAGGCTCAAGGGGAGAGAGTTCCAGAGTCTGGGGGCCACAGCAGCAAATGATCTGTCACCTTTGGTCTTTAGCCTGGTGCTGCACAACCAGTAGGCTTTGATCACTGGACCTCAGGGACCTGCTGGGGGTGTAGGGACTAAGAAGATCACCAATGTAAGATGGTGCTTGTCCATGTAAGGCCCTATAGACCAGAACCAGGATCTTGAAATGAACCCTGAAGTTGACTGGCAGCCAATGAAGCTGGAGGAGAAGCGGGGTGATGTGGGTGTGTTTGGAGGACTTGGTCAGAAGCCGAGCACAGGCATTCTGAACCACCTGTAGACGGTTCAGGGAGGTTCTGCTCAGACACGTGAAAAGAGAGTTACAGTAGTCTAAGCATGAGGAGATGAAGGTGTGGATAACTGTCTCAAGTTCAGAGCGGGACAGAATGAGACTCAGCTTAGCAATGTTCCTGAGATGGAAGAAGGAAGAACGAACAAGAGAACTGACATGAGAATCCAGGGTGAGAGCTGGGTCAAAGGTCACGCCAAGATTCCTGATGGAAGGTTGGGTGTGGGAAGCAAGCTGACCAAGAGAGTCTCTGACTTTGGGAACCAGCTTGTCTGGGGCACAGATGAGGATCTCAGTATTATCTTCATTCAGCTGTAGAAAGCTCCCAACCATCCAGGTTTTAATAGAGTCTAAGCAGGTGTGTAACAGCTGCAGATTAGACATCTCATGGGGATTAAAGGAGATGTACAGTTGGATGTCATATGCGTAAAGATGGTAGGAGATTCCTTTGAAGGAGCTCAGGATGTGCTGAAGAGGAAGCAGATAGAGGAGGAAGAGCAGAGGCCCCAGCACAGAACCTTGTGAGACACCATGAGTAAGTACAAGCATGCTACCTTAAGCCTATCAGACCAAGGTGGTGATAGCATGCTCCTCATATTTTCATAACCCATTAGATTTTACAATCTTAGCAATTTCACTGAAAAACTATTTAACTGAGAAACCATTTTTACTTGTTAAATTTGAAACATGACCAGTCTCTTTGAGTTTTACATTCAGGCTGTACATGAACATGGTCTCCTGCCACACAGATCAACATCACACGATCACATGTCAATTAACATTCACGGACGGTTGTGTTGATTTAGCGTCCAGGAGAGAGCAGAGTTTGTCTCAGCTGGTAGAAGCTAACTGTTAGCATTAGCAACTCCACAACACGGCAGAACTTCCAGCTTGTGTTGTTTGTTGAGGTAAAACATTAACTTGGCAAAGCAAACAGAGTCACCAAAAGGGTTGCATTGCTGTGAGCCAATCAGAGGAGAGATGTCCAAGTATCAGGAAATAAAATTTTGCCAGCTTCTGCACATCTCTCCCCTGGGTAAAGTCTACTTCCTGAAACAGGAGCACCAGAGCTTTTGTTCCTCAGAGATTGAATGACAGGGCATTCATTTATACTATAGACCAAAGCAAATGTATTGATAAAATTTGTGAACTTGGTCTTAAAAGGAAAAACAAACTGCACATTCCTTCTCGGTCGTTGAGAGATCTTGAATGTCGCTTCCAGGTTAACCCTGTGGATTTTCTTTCCTTAGGCGTTCTGTATCTTCAGTACGGGGATGAGACCAAACAGATCCGCATGCCCAATGAGATCACCAGTATCGACACCATCAGAGCTCTGTTTGTCAGTGCCTTCTCGCCACAGCTCAGCATGAAGATGTTGGAGTCGCCCAGCGTTGCCATCTACGTGAAAGACGACATGAGGAATATGTACTACGAACTTGCTGATGTCAGGTATTGATATATGTTTGTTACTCTTTATTCACCTCAAATCTGGATCTCACAATTGAACTGAGTGGCGATGCCAACCTAGTGTTTTCCTGCAGTAGGAGATCTGGTCTAATTCCAGGACTGCCAACATTTGAACATTTCATTGTGTGTGTCTCACGCTCAATGTGTGAGAGGTGGCAGCCCTGGAATTCCTAATTCAGCTTTCCCTGAACAGGAAATGTTTCCGACCAGGAAAAGCTCACATCCTTTTCCCTCCATGTCAGAAAGAAAGTTGTTTGAAGTCAAAGCTGTTTGGTACCAGGTCTCTGAATCACTCAAACACTTTTTTAATATTTTCTTAACTTTCCTGCTTTGTTGTGTAAAAGTTTTACTCTCCAAACTTCCAGCAGTAGCAGCGTCACACATTTAAGTCTATAATTTCCAAAGGATTGTGTTGTGCGTAATTTTAGAAAAACAGCAGCAACCGTCTAGCTCACAGCTTATTCTATTTTTTTCCTTTGTGCCTTCTTGCTTCCTAGTTTGCTATTCACCTGAATCATTTATGACCTATACAATGTTTAGACAATAAACATGAAAGACATAAGAAACGCTGACCTTTGGTCTCCAGACAGGAGCTCCTGCTCAGGTGAAGTGTGTACTTTGTGATAAGTTCTTTATCAGGGTTGTATATAAAATATCTTGTGATGCTTTAGGGTTGGTGTCCAGAGTACAAAACCACAGTGAGTGGGATCTGCTTATGCGGAGAAACGTTCACTTTGAGAATTAAAGAAAATGTCAGATGACAGCGAGGCTTTGTCAGGATACGTTCCCTTAGCCGAGATGTTGAAGAGATCCAGGTTGAGACAGGATCGGCCGCGCTCCGATGGGGATATCTGGGCTTCCTACTTACCATCGATCACCTCCTTTCCTTACAGGAACATCACAGACCACTCCTGTCTGAAGGTGTACCACAAAGACCCAGCACAGGCGTTCAGCTACGGGCCCCGGCCAGCCAGCGGTGATGCCAGGGTGAGTTTGATGCTGCTGCTTACACAAAGTGCCTCAGCCGCTGTGGGGGACATGAATAGATTTGTCGCAATTAAAATAGCGAGCTGGGCCTCGAGTTCTTTTTATTCTCACATCCTGTTTCCAGTTGAGGGAAGGAATGTCCCCCCTGCCTCTTGTTAATCTGTTAAGGGGGAATGTGTTTTGTTCTGCCAGGAGCCTAGATTCAGGTCTCTCCCTGCAGTCTTATGCAGCTTTTTAGACAATTCAACTCAGTTCCCAAGACTACTCCCTATTGGTCATTTCCCCTTTAAATGAACTCTAATATTACTCTGTTTTCTTTTTTGCTGTTATTTATGTCTTGCTGATGGAGTAAAACTTACCCCAAAAAGCTGTTTTTTTTATTTATTATTATTTTATTTTTTTTTGCTCTTTAAAACTTTATTTTCTGATCCAGCTTTATGGACTGGTTGTGTTCCTGATAAGCTGTCAAATGTAAAAGAAACTAGAGATTTTTTTTTAAGTTTTAGCTTAACTTTTAAACACAACCATAAAAAAGACTCTAGTTGGACGCTGTAAGAGTTTTTGTGAAGATTTAGTCGGACTAATCTTGTACATTTTGTACAAATATTTTAAAGAAGCTACAAGTGTTGGCAGAAAGATGTTATTCTCAAAATGAATTGACATGCTCAAGTTAAATCTATGTCTGTGAGCGTAAGTAAAACTGTCTAGGAGCCCATCTTCTGAGTCCATACAGCAGATTTGGAGACTAAATGTTTTGGGTGCAGTGGGGTAAACTCACTCAGTTTAGCGAATTTCATTGAATTTTTGACTATAGAATTGGGACAGCCTAAAAACGTATAATCTGTAATCCATACTCAATGTTTTTTATGCAAGTAGAAGTTGCAAAATGTTGCTCCTCAAGCATAATAATGGAGAACCAAGGGTTTTAATAGCTCAAAGCTTTTCTAAGGTATTACCTGCTAATACTGGATTTCTGGGTCTTCTCTTTGAACGCCTTAATTTTTCACTTTTATGCCTGCTGTGTTTTAGCAATATCCACTTTGTTTACACCAAAAAACAGTGTACGTTATTCCAAAATGCTGAAGTTCATAGGTGTGTTTCCACCAGCCTGTTAGCGCCGTTTGCTTTGTAAATGCGAAACTGGTACTAAAGAGCAGACAGCAGGAGAAAATGGTTAAAGAGGCGAAGCACATTTTCTGTGAATCTGTTCCTGAATGTGGTAAAGAAAATGTGATGGCAAAAATTCATTGGGTAGTTTTTTTTTTCTTTTTGATAGAAGCAGTCGTGTCATACCTTGAGTTTGAAAACTGGTTGTGTTTTAGTGCTTCTCTAACACCAGTCAGTGAAATTTGTTAAATAATAGACATCCAGGGTGTTGCTTTGCCTGCGTTCAACGCAAAAAGGAAAATGTGTAAAATGCAAAGACAAGTTAGATACATTCTAACCTTTTAATAAAAAAAACTTGACTCTTCAAAGGTAAAAACTAGAAATAATAATAAAAGAACTTTTAAGTGAAGCTTTGGGCTTAAGAACATTCTCTTTAGTGTCATGTTGGGTCCTAAATCTGATTTTACAATTATACCTGCTGTTGATTTGTGTTTTCTGGTCATGATGAAGCTGTCTCTGGTTATCGGGATACGATTGTTGCCAGTGATTGAGGGAGAGAGGGAAGAAGGATTTTTAAATCGGAATTTAATAGTTATTTTTTTATTTTCAAAGAAGTTTTTTTTTAATTATCTCTAGTAGAGCTTCAACCGCCTCTTTCACCACCAGTTCTACACATACTCACTGTATGCAGCCAATAAGCTGTAAAAATGTTTACACACATTTGTATTAACTCCCTGCATCTTTCTTTATCTGTTTAGTTTGGCTCACTCTGAGTTTTTGCAGTTTGCGAATCAGTTTAGAAACCTCTGCTGACACTGCAAGAGATCGAAGTAACTGTGTGCACACAAATTGAAGAAAAGTGGAAAAACAATTGCGAGTCAAACCAACCCAGATGCACTCACCCTGGACTCTTGTACTTATTTTTCATGCTTCTGCATCTTTATTTTATGCTTGTTTTAACAACTGAGTTTGTTCGGGGATATTTTAAGGTGCTTTGGTTGGATATTCCCAAGATTTAACAAGATTCATCTCAAATAGTTTAAAATTGACTCATTCACTGCTTTGTCTGACTTTGCAGTCAGTGTGAACTTTAACACTAAACGGGTTTCTCTTTTCATTTGTTATCACAGCCAAGCTCAAACCTTTTGTTGTCATACGCATTGAGCAATTGCTGCAGTCCATGCAATCACACGTGCCTTTGCACACACAACAGTCACACCCGTTTTATTGTTCTTTTCACCGTGACGATCTGTGTTGGCTCTGTGGAAAATGTAGACAAACACAACCTTGAAAACAGCATTTTGTAAAGAACTGTGCCACAAGATTTTAAAGAGAGCTTGCTTTACGGCTCTTTGACTGGTTTTGATTTCAAGGTGTTAGCTATGAGTCATGCTGTGATTAAACAATAGCTTGTTTTGTTTGACAGGAAGGAAAATGGATTCCACTGCGACACCCACCTGACTAATGTTACCAAACAGTGCAGTATAAAAATCATGGGGTTTTATCACTGTTATTAAATTTCAGCTTCCATCAGTTAATCAAGGAAAAAAATCTTTTATGATTTTATAGTACTAGGCTTTGATAATACACTGGTTTTCTGGACAGTGATGCAATAAATGACTCAATATTTGTCCAAAGCTAATTCCACTTAACGTAATTCATCAAAATACAAGCTAAAGAAGTATTCGAAAGGTCAAAAGATAAACTTAAAGGTCTCATTCACTAAGAAATCATGTAATACTAGTCCTTATTGAAAAACAATTGGTTGCTCATAGGTGCATATGCATGCTGAATGTGACTTTTTTTCTGCATTAGCTGCAGAAAGATAATATACTGGAAAACAATCGAGTCAGAAAAGGCCAAGCCTGATGAGAGGGTGCTCGCTGCAGACCTACAAAGGCGGAGCTGCACCATAAGGTGGAGCTGCACCAGAGTCAGCCCCGCCCATTCACGCAAACTCAGTCTAGCCCACTGACTTCCGTTTTTGTTTTTCCAACTTTATCGCAAACTAACCTGACCCACATGAATTACGGCTGTTACTAGTTTACAGTCGTTAATGCTATGTTCTATGCTTCAATTAAACAAGATAAATATAACTTGCTACATGACAAAGCCTGAATTTATCTCGAAATGAAAAGGTTTCTTTTAACGAATATCTACCCACAGCCGCTCCAAGAAAAGTGCTGTACAACAGCATCTGTCATTTACGTACGTGCTCTGGTAGTCCAGTGGCGAGATCGTTTAACTTAAGTTTTGCTTTCCCCTCAGCTGGTGCTGGTTCGATTCTCGGTGAGGTCGGCAACAATCCATTTAGCCAGCTGAAACATTTTAATTTGTTTATATTTTAGTTGTAATGTTTATTTTCAGCAAAATATTTATGTCTCTAAAAGTTCTTTGAATTTGGTCGTTCCTAAACAGTATTTTAGTTGAAACTCTGCTCACAAATGGACTCACACTGGCTAAATAAACAAATAAATAAATAAACACATTAGTCATTATATGTTAAACGGTATACCAGTAAATTGTTGTAAACATAGTACTGGCAAGTGTAGCTAGAAATGAGGAAAAGGGGTTGTAAGCTACCTAATATTTCTGCTAGTGGGAGGCGAACCTGCGCAAAACTGCATGTCAACTTGACTCTATAACCACTACACCACCACATCTTAAAAAAGTCAAGTGGCGTTACATTTCATTGTCCTATCCGGTGTGTCTTTGTAGATGGTATGTATGATTTTTCCGGCGGTGTCTCAGAAGAAGTCATTTAAGAAATAATTTGTCAGAAAATTCACAGAATATCCAGATTTGAGAACCAAGACAGACCCTCTTCGGGGGAGGAGACCAAATTGAAGCTGAGATGGGAAGAAAATGCATGAATGAGGCCAAAAATGGCTTTGGCGTGTTTCTTATGAGGAAATGACAATATAACATGATTAAAAGTTCCAAAAGTTTGATTTTTAATTATATGGAACCTTTACAAAAACTGTTCAATTAACTTCTCAACTCCGTCCTCAATTTTTTAGCTATAACACCCTCTTTGGTTCCAGAATGCTATCAAGTCTGACAACTAGAAGGAATTGGACTGACTCTTATGGAATGGGCGGGGCTGATTCTGGAATGGGCGGGGCTGACTCTGGTGCAGCTCCACCTTCTGGTGCAGCTCCGCCTTTGTGGTTCTGCAGCGAGCACCACTTGAGCCTGATTTATACTTTTCCATCTGCGTCTGGACAGAGACACGTAACGCTATTATGCGCCGACGCAAAAGCTTTCCGATGAGCTCGCAGAAGACGGAGACATGCCCCAATTTTTAACTATTCATCGAAAGAGACAGAGAACGCAAGCTTTTGATTGGTCAGGATGCTGCTTCCTGTACATTCGTCAACAGCACTGTCTTTGCCGCTTCAAAAAGTAACAAGATATTTAGCGGCAGACACAGAACAGATTGAAGATTGCATCGCGGAAAAAGTCTGAAAATATGAATGCTTATTTACCTGTGACTGAAGGAGTACAAAGATATGCAGCAAGCATTTTATTCGTGGATGGAAAAGACGAGAAACGTGAGTTTAAAGGTGCTGATCGCATATAGAGATGGAGAGAGACGAGGGACAAAGTTGTCCGTGTTAAAGTCTCTGAAATACATTAAATCAATGTAAACACAACAGTAGATACACTATCATGGACCGGATACGTGACTGTAATGGGCTCGATACACGAGAGGCGACATCACCTCCATTCATTTTCAATGAGACATACGCAACAAAGCAATAATCGTGGGTCTCCCTCCTACTGAGCGAAACGCGAAAAACATGCGTGTGAAATTTTGCGTTTGTGCACGTGTCATGCACAGGCGAACCAGCGACGCGATTCTAGAAAGTTGAAATATTTTCAACATTTCATCGCTGTCGCTCGGACGAGGACCAATCAACAAAGGTTTCATTCACTGACCAATGAGCGGACAGGATGCATGTCTAGTTTGTAATATGAGATGAACCCATTCTCCGGTTTTTATTTATTATTTTTTTTATATATAGTAAAATCAGAAGTAAGATTTCACATAGTAGCAACTTGTGAAACATATCTACCGCTTTTGTAACGCTGAACCGCTTAAATAACCTTATTCCCTCCAACCTGACACAGCCAATCAAAACAACGGAAGATTCGATTTGGCCATAGAACAGAACGAGTCGACGGCTTTGCCGTAGACCGCTGCCACGGGTCGCCTCCCGTGTGTCAGGTAATAAAAGCGACAGTGACGAATTTTGCCGATCGTGGTCATTTGTCGTCTCCTGTGTATCGAGCCCATAATGGTGGCAGGAACCTCAAAATAGTGCTACACCCTCTGTTGTTCTGGCAGGGAATTATTTTGCAACAATCCCCAGCTGACGGAAAAGTCTGAAAGCAAAAGGTCTCTGTCAATGCGTGTACATCTCCCCAGTGGAGCTGAAGAAGTAAAAATTAGGCTTTGGTTTCTTCTACTTTTCAGGGAAAATTAGCATCCATGGACTCGTCCACCTTGCAACTGCCCACCGAAGGTGGCATTTATTTTGCAGCCAGGAAAGAGCAGAGCGTGTCTCAGCTAGAAAAAGCTAACAATTAGCATGTTCGGGTTTGAGTTATTTGTGGATTTAACACATCAACGATACATTGTGTACCCAAAATCAAAGTAGGATTTCAGGTCTTATCAAGTCAACGGAAGTGTTGTGTTGTTGTTATCAAATCAGAGGTGGTGTCATGGTTTTATCTTTATGAAGATATTCGACCCACATATAATAGGAACTCTCAGGAGACCAGGAGATGTAATACAAAACAGTTTATAAAGGAGGTCAGCAGAGGATGCTAGGGATGGGGCTGGTTCTGGAGCCAGAGATTGGACCACTGGAAAAAATGACACATGAAATGATCGGGATGAGGATGAATATATAATATAGTGGGGAGAGTTCTTACTGGGATTAGGTTGCAGCAGAGCGTGGGAGAGGTGAGCCGGTGACGAGGTTCCGGGAGGAGCAGTGACTGGAGCTTGGAGGAGAGTACAGGTGATAAGAGCGCTGTGAGCATAAAATATATATATCTACAGCTTACAGCGTGATGTTGGAGGGTGGACAGGAGACTTAGGGGAGGAGGACAGAACAGGAGGAGATCCAAGGGCCTGGGAGGACTCAGCCTTGGTTCTGGAGAACAGAAGGGAATTGCAGAGGCGAGTCTGAGAGGCTGGAGTCTTCAACATGAAGGTGTGAGCCAGAGCTGGGTCTTAGGAATCCTGCCAGGACAAACAGAGAGGTTTCAGGAAATAAATTAGGTTTAGTTTCAACAAACTAGAACGGGCTGCAGGTGAGCAGGGTGACTCTGCAGCAGAGGTAATTAGCCGGAAGGAGTCTCCCTAAGCATCTCCATAGCCCTCCAACAACCTGTGAAGGAAAATGTGAGCAACCCACAACCCCAGAACCTGACAGGTGGGATGTTTGTACATCGCAGATATTAACAAGACTTGAAATCCTGCCTTTTTCCACCAAACAAGCCCTCCGACAAACGTTAACCCCATGAAACAGGAGTGTGAGAGCCTTTTTCCCACAGGTAATAACTCACAAGGTATTCATTCATACTAGAGACCGCAGCAAAGTTATTGAAGAAATTAGTGAAAGAGACCTTTAAACAAATTGGATTAGAGTGGAAACATAACTGGTGGCTTACCACATTAACCAAAGCTCCCTTTTATTTGAGCTGCAAAAGATATAGGACCTAAACAACGTTGAATTGTTCTACTAAAGAAAACCAGAATGGCTTCTTCACTGTATCATCCCTCTCTATCACAGAAAGCTGCTCTTGTGATTGTAAATTAACCATTAATAGTTTTTATAGGTGTTGTCACTAACTACAGCGACCGAGATTAGCTGACTGGTTAAACAGACAATGTTGGATAGATCTTGTTGCACATTAACCACATGGCTTCTAGCCTTGAAGGTCCTGAAGGTGCATTTTTTAGAAAGCCACACTCTTATCTCCAGTTGAGTGGCTTATTTAAACAACTCAAAGTAGAAATCACCTTACATATAAAAGTAAAAGCCTTTGAGAACTTTGTTCCAAAGAAAGAAACATGTTTGTTAGTTGTGATATTGTTTTCTCGAAGGCCTGTGGGCATAATATCAAGAAAATGTGGTGTACTGAGTATTTGTGGCCTTGCAAGTTAATACTTTTTCTTCCTGCAAAGCATGCTGACAGTGTGTTTTCTTCTGAAAAGCAACATTGTAAACTTGAATTAGTTTAATCTAGTTTTTCAAAACAACTTCAGTCTTTGTGTACAGGACAGAATGTATAACAAAAATGTCAGGGTTCTCAGGCAGACAATCTGGTATGACATTTTCGTGAAATGCATTAGTTTTATCTGTTTTAAAAGAAAACAAGTTTTAAAATGTGGGATTATATTGTTTTATACATTTTGTCTTTTCCAGATGCACAGTGAGATGGCACATGCCGCCCGTGATGGTCAACACCCTCTACGCCATCCGCCTTTGGGTCCCCCATCACACCATTCGATGCAAGGAGCACTCCCCCCGACTCCACACTCCATGCCTCCATCCCCTTCCAGAATCCCGTTTGGCCCAAGACAGAACTCTGCACCTGGGAGCGCTACAATTCCAAGAGATCGACTGTCTAACGCTAATCCTCAGGTGCGCGCCATCTCTCCTTGCCCCAGTGCTATACTCGAGAGACGGGATGTCAAGCCGGATGAGAACTTAGGTGGGAAGAGTCACAGTCTAACCAGGGGGAATGAGGGGTTGTATGCAGATCCATATCTGCTCCAAGAGGGACGAATTGGGATGGCCGCGGCCCATGGACCACACCCCGGCCCCGGACTTGATAATGCAGATCATGGAATGGGAGGGTTTCACCGTGCCTCCATTCGCTCAACAGGCTCTTATGGTGGGCCCAGTCCTACAGACCCCATGGATCACCCATCACTTTACAGGCAGAAGTCCAGAAATAGCCAGCTGCCTTCTTTGGGTTCTAAGACTCCTCCTCCATCCCCTCACCGGATGACAGAGGTACGGGTGATTGATATCCAAGGCATCCCCCCTCATGGCATGCCTCCTCCTGGTGTTCCACCTCATGGTGTACCACCTCATGGTATGCCTCCTCCTGGTGTTCCTTCTCATGGTGTACCACCTCATGGTATGCCTCCTCCTGGTGTTCCTTCTCATGGTGTTCCACTGGAGAGGAGCTCACCAGTGCGCCAGTCCTTCAGAAAGGACGACGTTACCCTGGTTAAGCCCAGGAACAGCGTGGGATCACCTGTGATTGCAGATACTCAAGTTTTCTCCCAGAGTCCCGTTCCATCTCCAAGTGACCAGTAAGTAACCCGGGTACTAAATATAATCAACATTAAAATGTGGGGGGATTTGTTATCATCTGGATTGAAGCACTGCATGAGAGAGCATGGACTAATTTTGCATCCCAGTTTTACTTTCACCATGAGCTGTTGAGTTCTCATGCCTGATTCTGATTCTGTTTCATCATCCATACCAAAATCCAAGAGTATAACCTGTCATGTCGCCATCTATCAGCTTGAAGATATTCAATTTAGGTCATCGAACTAATCCACAATATTATGTACAAGCATGGTTTGTGTTGACATAGTTCTCACAAGTCTCACTTTGTTTTCACAGTTTGTGTTCCCTAGACTAAACAACTTACAGCAAATCTAAGTTGCAGTATTTTTTTTCTTTTCGTCACCTAAATCCAACAATATCAGGTTATTTTTTGTACCCGGACTAGATTTTTCTACTCCTAGTGAAAGTACATAAACACAGATGAAGGGCAAGAGGAATTTTTGCTCCTTAGCCAGGAAACGTGAGCGACTGCAAGGACTGTTTGTATGGAACTTTGGTATGTGTTTGAAATCTCTCAATCAGTCAGACAGGTCAGACGAGACCACCTGGGAGACATTGGACCCCGATTAGTAATGCTCAGGGAGGATTGTAGTTTTAGTGCATTTTGTCCAAATTAACATGTTCCTTAAACAGATCTCTGTAGCTGTCACCTCATTTACTTGTGTGTAGTAATTGGTGACACCAAGGTCAGGAATTGTTCTAATCATGTAGACTTCATGTAGCAACAATAGCAGTCCTTCTTGTGTCTTCAGCGTACCCCAAAACCTTCCTGCAGATAAAATATTAGATCTGAGGACAAAAGCTGTTCTCTTTTCCAAGTTTTTGGCTGACCGAGGAATCTCCTTGTATGAGTTTCTGTTCCCTCTTTTGGTGGTTTGGTTTTTCTTGCGGTATAATTTTCAAATGTCCCTTTTACTTGTATTTTGGTGGCTGGTGAATTATCATTGTTTTAGTAAAAAAAAAAAAAAGAAATACTAAACTATCATTGTCAGTTTTACCTTGTGAGAATCCATCCATCTTGTGTTTTTTTTAACCATATTTTTTATTTACTCAACTCAAAATCACTTTTGGCTCTTTTTCATTCTGTAAAAGAATCAATGTGTAGATGTAAAGGTCCTAAGCATTAGTATCGTGGGAGAAATATTTTTAAACTGTTTTTTTCCACAACATCTTCTTACAACTAAAAATCTTGGTGTTTTTTAAAATGGAAATTAGTTTATTTTAAATTAGAAAAGACATTTTTTGCACATTCCTTAAGAACGTTTCAAGCAAAATATTTCCAAAACAGGAGCAAAACACAAATTTATTGTTAATGTCTTTAAATTCAAGCAGGAAAGTTTTGATAACAGATCTATACGGTAAAATTTTGACAATAAGCACCCTCATTTGAACAGTTTTTTCTTCTATATTCACAAAGAGAACACACCCTAATAATTTTTAATTCTTTAAAATATTTTCAAGTGTTTCAATTATAATAGTAATAATATATAAGTTTTATAAAGCGCTTTTCACAACAACTCAAAGACGCCATACAATTATGATTCTCATTCAAGTAGCAACTTGTTTTAAGTCTTAAAGATAAAAAAGATAAATTTAAACAACAGTTCAGTTTCTACTAGATTAGTTTCAGTGAAAAAAAAGATAATAAATATTAGACATCGTTGCTTAAAATCCTTGAAAATGCTTTAATTTATCTAGCATTTAAAGTAGTTAGAGATCAATGCCAAATATATAGAGTATATGTGTAATTTATGTGTTTAATAACTCATCACCTACTGCTGCTGCTGGAAAATAGGAAACAGGCTCAGGCTCAAAATGACTTTTGATAAAAGGACGAACAACTAAGTCCTTCAGGGGTATTTCTGAGTTAAAAAATGCTCATGAAATACGTATGTGGAGTAACCAGGTAGGTAGGTTTTAACGTTACAAATCTGCAACGCCTGCCTCCAGAGGGTTAAATGTGACTGAAATAGATTTTGGTAAATGTGTAAGAATGCTGTGAAACTTTTAGTGGTTTTAGAGACCAAACTGGCCATAATGTAGTAGCTAATGCTCTCGAATTTACAGTGAAATTCTAAATTATTCCCCCATGGCTCCAATGTTCAAAACGTCTTCATCGTATTGATTCAGCTTTCACCAGAACGACAACTCAAAGAAAATTGTTAAGCAACAAATGACATGACTGGAGCATCTCAATTACGGTTGGGTGTAGTTGGTACGTATGCAGAAATATTTGCAGAACCCAAAAAAAAAATAATAATAATAAACACACACTTCCTTGTTTTCATAAATTTGCGATAGCAGCAGCTGTGAAATCAGTAGAATTTTCTAATGTTTCTGCAGACAGCGAATGAAGGTTATGGAGCAACAGATTGCCAGCTTGAGTGGTCTTGTTCATCATGCACTTTTAAAGAACCCAAACACTAGTGGCAACAAGGCACCTCTAAGGTAAGCATCCACAGTGTAGGAGTGAGAAAAGACTTTACGGTGATTCGTTAGAAAATCAAGAACTCAGGAAAAATTCGATCTGGTGACGAGGAAATTGATTCTTATTATTCGCTCCTCTTAATATGGCAACTATTTAATCAGTCAGGATCCATATGTTCTCTGTTGAGTCCCAGTTTCGACTTAAATAGAAATGCTTGTGACTGCAGTGTATGTTTTTGTGCTGACAATAAAGCTCGTTAACATCATTAACATCATTTTAACCTCTCTGGTTTGTCTAGTTTTTCTTGTCATGCTTTGTTTATAACATTTGATGTTGTTAAAATTACCCTGTAATCATTTATTTTTACAAAATTCAAACCACAACTATGGAAAACCCTTTTAATGACTTTCTCCTGCTGCAGCGAAAGACCACCGAAGACCTCGTCTCCGGCCCACAGTGTTCCCAGTTCAGGTTAGTATTCGTGTTTCTCTGCAGCCTCTCTGCGGTCTACTTAAAGCTCTTAATGCCTAAACTTCTTGCGCAGACAAGCCCACACTTTAGAGTCTGTCAACAGTGCAATGAGCCGGTCTGAGGAGAGCAAAAACAAAGTCAGGCTTCTTTACTTGTCATCAGTTCACATTCTCACGATCCTCTTCGTGACACATGGAGTTTAATTGGAGTTAAGAGTCAACCGAAGCCCTTCAAAGCAAAATTTTTAAAAATAACTTACTTCTATTGTTTCCCAAGCTTGCCAACATGGTTCAGGAAACTCGTTTTTGTTTAGCGGCAGTCTGAGTTGATGAAAAGATCTGCAGTCTGAATCGCCAGTGGCAGAGAAAAACAGTGCTCTGTTTATGTGTCTCCACAGCTAATCCCGAACATTGGTGCACCTTTCAGATCTGTTCTTGTTGTGATTGAGGACCTTTAGAAAATATTAGACAGGTTACAGGTTGTCTTCTAAGTATTTGCTAATAAACGTTTCTTCAGCGCTACCACACAGTGTGCATGCGTGCACTTTTTGTTCTTTTTCTTTGTTTTCCTTTACACCGTGTCACGAAGGCCTAAAAGCAGCGGTTTCGATTGTAACTAGTATTTCAGGTCCGAGCGCCTCTAAAGAAAGCGAGCGTGAACAGATTATCAGGATTAAAGAGTCAAAAATGTGCAATGTTTTTATCCTGCTCAACAGTCTTATTCTACTTTTGAGAAATGTTTAAGAAGAATTCCACCAAAACAAATGTTTACGTCAGTCGCACAAAGGTCATTCTTAAAAGAGCATTAAGTTAGTTTTACAGTGAAAAAAAAAATCACAAAACAGTCTAATATCTTAATCATGTGGTAAGGAGGATTGCATGGAAAGAGAGCAGACTTGTTTGTTTTGATACATGGCCTGCAGTACCCACAGTTGACCACATGATGTCATTCTAACTCGCACCTTTAAGTTTTGGTTACAATCTATTATTGTTGTGGAGGGTTGCATTTTTATTTTTAATTAGCAAAGTTTAATTAAATGTACCAGCCCGTTTTCCAGAAGGTTGAGACCCTTGACACTAATTTGACGGTGATTCGATTTTTCAGCGTAACGTGCACGTTTATCTCTAAATGCATGTATTGATCACTATTCATTTCTTCTATGTCACCAAATCATAATCATTTCACTTCATTGTATTTATATAGCACCAAATCACAACAAGTTATTTTGAGGCACTTTACAAAGAAAAAACATTCCAATTGAACAAAGTATCAATGCATTTGTTTCAGTTCATTAATCCGGTTACAGTAGTTAAAATATTTCTTCCTAAGGAAACCCAGCAGAGTGCATTGAGTCTGACCTTTGTCACTGAAATTTACAGAAGTTATATTGACTTAAATCTCTGTACATCACAATATCAACTTTATTCAAAAGGGCGATTAAAAACAAACAAATCAGCTTGTGTAAAAATTTCAACCACTAGTTTTAAATGTACCCCATCAGAAACCTTCAGAAGCCTCTTGAAAACAACCTATAAGGTCTTCAAACCAAAACTACCTCTAGACATTGTTTCTTTTGGCCGTTCGGGATTTTAAAAAAGGTCCACAAATGATGCTTTTACTGGTTTCTATGGTTTTAACATCAAATATCTCTGAGTTACTGTATATGGGGCTCATGAGGCAGTAGTGTCCATCCTGGTTCTCTAGAGCCACTATTCTGCATGAACTAGAGACCACGCTGACGAAATAAAGCTATAGAACAGGCAGGATCATGACCCTGTAGAATCAGGGCTTGGCACCACTGCCTATGAGGCTCCAATGGAACCAGATTTACCCTGAATATCAATGTTTTTCTTGACCCAGGTGGTTCTCCAGTCATGGCTCCTAAAAACACTGCAGCACCACCAGACAAGAGCGTAGCTCCTGTCAAAATGAACCTCCTGCACTTCAAGAAAAATGTTTCTGATCTCAGGATGCAGCTTCACCAGATGAAACAGCTGCAGGCAAGAGCTCTTTCCCTTCTTAATTGATTTAAACTGCTCTTGTGCCGTTTCGAACGTACACCTGTCTGCACACGTGTAATCACAAGAGCTCTGTGGTGGTTTACTGGTCTCTGGGGTCTTAATATCATTTCACTGCGTACATCCCCTACAGCTCCAAAATCAGGAGGTGTTACGGGTGCAGCTAAAGCGGGCCGAGCAGGAAATCAGTATTAAACTCACAGAGGCCATGCGGCGACTGGAAGACCCTGTTCAGAGACAGCGATCTCTGGTGGAGGAGGACAGGCAGAAGTACTTGGGTATGGAGGAGCAGGTCCTCACACAGCTCAGGTAAGACTCCGTACAAGTTTCTCAATTCTAACCTAACATATAACTGCCATTTTTAACTGGATATTTAATTTTAAAAAATCCTGCTTTGTGAACCTGATTGCAGTAAAATGTTTCAAATTCAATTTTGTTTTTCTGATTTTGTTTAGTGGCATGATTCAGTGTGAAAATATACAACTGGCATATTGGTAAACAATAAAAAGTAAAAATGTATTGTTAAATTTAAGGTAAATTATCGAAGATATCAAAAGAACACTCAAACAGAAAATCAGCTGCCTTAGTCTTGAGTTTAAATTTGTTATGATCTGTGAGATGATTTAGTTTTTTTCTGTTTAATTCGTGTTGAACTCTAGTTCCACTGGTTCTGTTATACGGTGTATGTTCCTATTTACCTGTTTTACTTTGGAAACCTGTGTTGTTTTTCCTGTCTCTTTCCCACCTGGGTTTTGTTACTAATTGCCACTCCCCCATTCTCCATTCATTATCAGCCTCTCAGTTTATAATCCACCTTTTCCCTCCATCAGGTCATTGTGTTCAGTTTGGTTGAGTCACTCTAGATACATACTTTTAATTTATTAATTTAATTTATTTATTTAATTTATTTATGTATTTATTTATTTATTTTTGTGGGTTTTGAATTACCTCCCCTGTGGGGCTTTTAGTTTTACACTATCTAACATGGTGTGTTTTTCCCCCTGCCTTCAACAAGCCCTACAAATGGCTCTTCAAGGCCACTTCGTCAGAGAATCGTCTTTGTGCACCCTCAACGTGAAGAGGGATTATCCAGCAGCATAGTTCAAATTTCAGAATATGTGACACTACAGAGATGCATGGAAGTATGATAACTCACACCTTTGTGAAGGCACCGTTAATCCTGAAGGATATAAAAACAGATATTGGAACCAAATTAGCTGCCTTTTTTTTAAAGGACAGCCCTTCATATTTCATCCCACGAATGCAGAAAATGTGCTTTTTATTACTTCCCTACTTTTAGCATGTGCATGTTGCCTCAATAATGAGTCTAAATCATTTAGCAGTTTTTATAAGAACATTTTACAGTTTGGAAATATACAAAACACAATTTGTCTATAAGGAACAACATGCTAATGGTCCTTACAGGAAAGCTTTTCAAAAGCTACAGAGACACACCCGTGAAGCTCCAGTCTGTGCTCTTCCATTTGCAGGAAATTCCCCAAAAGGTTTCATCTTCATCAGCTCACCTGAGTCATTAAATCCCAACCTCATAGACAAGCCAACACACTCCAAAGTGAAGCGCACAGGTTTATACAAGCCAGCAGTGTGTGTGTGTGTGTGTGTGTGTGTGTGTGTGTGTGTGTGTGTGTGTGTGTGTGTGTGTCAGTGAAGAACAATAGACTTAACTGTGGAGTAATTACTTATTATCCTGCTCCTGCACCTCATCGAGCCCACAGGGAGCAGTAATTAAATCCCTCTTATTTGGATGTTTACAAGGCAAGGTCAAACCGTGCTGTCGTGCTAGATAGTCAGTGTAGACTTGGGAAAATGCAGGTGATGGAAGCACGTGGAAGAAGGAATAGTAAAAGTTAATCAATTGCAGCTAGGTTACATTCTGTCTTGGTATCTAGCCCTTTGCAAGTCAGCAACACAAAGCTGCTGTCACTTTAAGGCGTGGTGACACAAGCTACTTGGCTCGAAGGGCGACGCGGAGATTATGGTAAAGCTCGAGGAGGAACACACCTGCCATGATCTTTAAGTATTCACTTCTACAAAAACACACTTAAGTAAAAGTTTTAAATGATTTTTCATAGTTTTAAAAGTCAGGATCTGTGGAAAGGTAGCAATCAGTTAATATCTTAACTGTTGTAGATAGCTCTTTGAACAATCTCAGTGTGGAGAAATTGAGTTTATTTCAGATTGAAAAGCTACTGGCTAGTCAGAGAAGTGTCTGAATGGGGCAATAACCTCAGTTCTTACTCATGTCAGTGTGGTTTCCATTAGTAAATGGTGCATGGTTACCACACTCTTATCAGTACCCACTTCAGTGTGGTGCCAAGTGTATGAAGCCAGGCTGAAAATGCGACATCACTGTCACTGGTTGCTCCAGTTTTCTGCCATGCAGACCCCAGCTTTTTCCTGGTTCAGAGTCTGACATAAAGCCACCAACTAAGCAGAATGTTCAAGGTCACTATCATGCCTGCCATTGTTTTGTTTGTGTGACAAAAAAAAAATCACTATTCACCTTGTGAATTGGGTGAAACATAGGCATAGTTTTCTTGCTGTGTGAACTGGGCCTAACCCTGAATTAACGCTGGAGACATCAATGACGCAGAACGGCAGTGGGACGGTTTAGGTGCTTCGCGGTGCGTCAGTCCACAGCAAAGGAGTCTCAGCAATGGAGCAGCTTCTCCGCCATCCTCAATGTATTCGCGAGATCACTAAATCCCTCGAGACTTCAAAGGTTTGTTTATGCCATTAAACCAAGAAGGAGATGAAGTTTAATACCATACATAATGTTCCTCTCTACTGCCAATAATAACGCCATAAAAACACACCATTGCACCTGTAAAAAGATGCTGGGAGTAAATTAATTGTTAAGTCACAAGTATTGATGTAATCTACATGGATAAGAAATCGCATCTCTGCACTAAGTCTTTTATTTTGAAAATTACCAGACGTTTTACAATGATACCGTGTGTAATTTCCTGTCTAGCACTATGTTAACTGCGGAAATTGACAAATTCCAGAAGTGGCTCGCAGCAAAAATAGAGCCCCTATCTTTAGCTGCATGGGGAGCTGCTTATGGAATGGGCTTGAAATGATCTGTGGATCAACCTTATAGACTATAATGGATTCTACTGGAAGCAGCGACGTTCCGCTGCTGCTCCGCTGATGCCGCCAGTGTGGATTTGGGGTTAGTGACAACTGCAATGAATAAATCCCGTCATAAACAGTGAGTTTTGCAATCCCACAAAATAAGTTTGTCAATCGACGTACATGTTACAAAGCCTCATGGGAATGCTATTCATTAAACCTTTACAATTCTGTCAGTTTCACAATGAACTCTTTGTTTTTTGAAAGCAGCAGATAGTTGTAGCACTCTCTAACGGCACATAATCACATAAAACCTGCGTCAGACCTGATACAAAAGAAAATCTGTTTCTTTGACCTCAGATAGAATTTCCATGACTCCTCTCAGCAGCTGGCCTTGGCATAACTGGGCATTTCACTCTGCGTTCCTTTTGGGGTGGGGGGGTGGGGGGTCTTTCATAAAAGAGTTCTCCTCAAGGGTACCTGACCGCAATGAAACACCATTATGGCTCTTCTCAGGCAATCCAGCTCAGCACGAAGTGTTATCTTTCAGCGTATTTCCCCTTGGAAGCACCCAGTTTTCTTTAGCAACTTTCTGAAATGGCATTCTGATCAGTTTTCTGTGTAAAGAGTTGCAAAAAATCAGCTCTAAACTGGTGGCACTGGGTAGAGGCCCAAACAATTGAAGAGTAGTAATAAATTTAACATAGTTGAGAAAATAATCTGGTAAATGAGTGATTTTCTCTCTCAACTCAGCTCCTTTAGGCTCATGTATGATATTTAGGCAAAAAGATTGCCCCCTTCTGTTTGGTAAATGTAAATGCATTTGATCATATCAGTTAACCAAAACTAAATTCATATTAGCACAGCAGAAATCTGAGCATTTTATCAAATTTTCATTTCTGATAGTTTTTTTCTGCCCAATTGACTAAAATAGTTAATCATTGAAAAAAATGTTGTATTTTATCATCTCTGCAGTGAGTTGGAACACTACGTAGGTTCTCTACAGAAAGATTCCCCAGCTACACACAGAGCTGTGACCTTAAAGGATGTGGAGGAGGGAGCTATGACTCTGAGGAAGGTGGGGGAATCTCTGGCAGGACTTAAAGGTAAGATGGTTCCCTCTAATGCAACTCAGTAAAAAAAAAGATTTTCAAGATCTATACATTTTAATTGTGTGTTTTCTATCTTTTGCATAAGAAAATTGTTGTTTTAGTAGCTTAAAGAGCAAGTCACCCCCAAATCTACTTTTTTTGCTGATAAACTAAATAAACGAGTGTCTAATCGTGCTGCAGACACGTGTCATCAATAATTTGGCACTTCAGTGCATCTTAGTTAAAATTTAAATATTCTGCCTAAAACTGTCATTGTTGTGCCGTTGTCAGGTAAAAACTCTGCACTGTATTTGAATCTAAATCTGCCACCGCTATTGGCTAAGAGGTATGCTATGATGTAAACTGGTACATTATGATGTCACAATGCTGTCGTGAGCCTGTGTGTGTGTGTATTTGTTAGCGGCTCCGCCCTCTCGGTCTGCCTGGCAACAGCATTTGTTGCATTTTTCAAACATGAAGTGGGAGTGGAGTTAGAGTCTGGAAGGGGGTGACTTGCTCTTTAAATGAATGTAGCGTCTCTTGTCACCACAGGAGAATTCCCAGCCCTGCAAACCAGAATGCGAGCTGTGCTCAGGGTCGAAGTGGAGGCTGTGAAGTTTTTGAAGGAGGAGCCTCATAAACTCGACAGCATGCTGAAACGGGTCAAGAGCCTGACTGACTCCCTCAGCACTCTGAGAAGGTATGGAGAGGAAAGTGGAGAAGAACAAGTCCTAGGGCGTGGGTGTGTGAGAGGGAATTAAAGATGAAATGAAAAGGGGCTTCTCAGAGGAGTGTGGGAGATTGAACTGTTTGATTGTATGAGCAGGGCAGCCTTCATCCCATCACAGAGGTCATTCTGTGTGGACAAAAGAATGTGGCACCCACCTTCACCAAACTGATAAGTGAATTAATTTGGTGGATGCTGCAGCGCCTCGTTTCCATTTTAATACGTCACATACCAAACTCAGCTTTCCTCTTTAAAAGAAGAAAACGTATTCACACATCTAAACTTCTGATCACTGAACCTTTTTCTGTCATTTCTCTGTTTCCTTCCTGCAGACGGGCAACAAATGTTTCTCAGAAAGGACTCAGTTCTAATAATATGTCAGTTAGTAATGGTGATGCTGCAGCTGCAGAAGCTGCTGCTGCGGACGCTCCACCTGCGTTGGTCCAACAGCACGACTCAACTCCAGCTACACCAGAGCCTCAGAGCTCCACAGTCAGATCTGAGGTGATGCCCTCTTCTCCTGTGGTCATCCACCATGTTCAGAGTTCCCTGGTCCACATGCAGCATTCCCAGCAATCTGCAGCCCTCACCACTCAGCCCAGTCCTCCCCTCACCCCAAGCCCGACTCTTATCTCCAGCCCCAACTTGAGCAAGACTCACAAGGTGGATACTCTCAAAGGGGCAACTTCAGATCCGCAGAGTCCTGTCCGCCATAAGAAGACTCATGGAAACCTGGTCAATAACGGCAATGGCAATCCCCACCAGGGTCTTGTTATAGAGGAGCTACAGAACAGTCAGGACAAAAACAAAAACAGAGCCATGTCCATAGAGGTATGCTAACCACAGAGGAAGTCATTAATCATAATCCATAAGATTATATTTTGACTTTCAATGATTTTCTTTTTAAACCTGTAGGCTAAAGAGAAGGAATGGGAGGAGAAGAGGCAGAACATGGGTCATTACGATGGAAAGGAGTTCGAGAAGATCCTTCTGGAGGCCCAGGTCAACATGATGAAGGGAATTCCAAGTCTAGAGGTAGAAGAAAACCAGCCACTGCCAGTTGCCGGTATCGTGGAACAGGGGAACATTCCCAGCCCTGTTGAGTCACCATCAGGTATTTTTCATTTATTTTTTTTATTTATTCACTTCAGACCATTCAAACAAATTAAAATCAATTACAAAATAAAAATGTCTTCTTTAGAGGATTTAGAGGTTCCTCTTTGGTCCTTAAAGGGGAATAGGGAGAAGCTCAAGGATTTTCATTGCCCTATCCCTCAACATCTTTCCATTTCCAAAATCCAAATAAACATCTCTACACATTCATCATAACAAAATCAATAGGCAAAACTTAAATTTTCACATTAGCAAGAAATCATATAAACACTTATACTTTTACATCTTAAATAAAATCCAAAATCAAAATTCTAAATTAGACCTTATTGACTTTGCTTTACAGAGTCCTTAATGTCTACCATAATTCATTAGCAAATTAGTAATTTTCCTAAAGTTTTCTTCTATATAATTTTTTTAATTGTACAACAGTTTTACATTTTTTATGTTTTCCTGTATGCAATTCCACCAAACCACTCCTCGGACAGAAATGGTCATACTTTACTGTGTGGTATGTACACATGATTGTCTCATGTTATTTTGGCCTCTGAGTATGCAATCTCCTTCTCTCTCCCTAAAATGTTTTTGTAAGTTCAGTGGAAGAAGTTGATTTTTCGCTTTATACATTATTTGCACTGAGTTATATTTAACATTATCGTTGACCTTAAACAGATTAGATTTTAAAAATAGATTACTGGTATGCTCATAGAATCCTACATTATGTATTATTCTTATTGCTTTTTTTAAAGATTAAATAACAGCTGTAAGGTGGTTTTATAAGTATTTCCCCACACCTCTATACAATAACTGAGGTATGGCAGAATAAGTGAACAGTACAATGTAAGCAACACTTTGGTTTTTAGGAGATATGTAACATTGGATCGTATTCCTGTACTTCTTCTTAATTTTGCAGTAACCTGTTTGATTTGTGGTTTCCAACATAGTTTGTGGTCAATTATGACACCTAAAAATTTACATTCCCAAACTCTATCAATCATTGTATTATTAATCATAATTTTTGCATTTGTATTGATGCTTCGATTTCCAAATATTATATATTTAGTTTTTTCTAAATGTATTGATAGTTTATTTTTGTCAAACCATTGCTTCAGTTTTATCAGTTCCTCCCTGACAACATCTAGTAATTTTTCTATATTATCTCCTACACCTAATACATTAGTGTCATCTGCAAAAATAAACATTTTCAATATGTTCGAGACAGACCGTACTTATATCATTAATGTATAAAATAAATAACTTTGGACCCAGAATTGACCCTTGTGGGCCTCCACAAATTAAGTTGCTTATACTTAAACTGAATTCATTCATCTGCACAAACTGTTCATGTTTAGTCATATAACTTTTCACCCAGTCTAATGCAATACCTCTAACCCCATATTGTTCCAATTTCTGTAATAAAATATTGTGATCTATAGTGTCAAAAGCTTTCCTTAAATTTATAAATACTCCTACACCATATTGTTTTCTGTCAATAGCACTAGTTATTTCTTCTACTAAGTCCAGTAAAGCCAAAGATGTGGATCTGTAATTTCTGAATCCATACTGATTGTCTATGAGTAGGTTTTGTTTATTGATAAAATTGTCCAATCTATCTGCATAAAGTTTTTCTAAGGTCTTGGAGAACTGTGAAAGCAGAGACTCAGGTCTGTAATTGGTAAATTCATGTCTGTCTCCTTCCTTAAATAATGGAATTACTTTTGCTCTTTTCTTTTTTTGTGGAAAAATACCTGATTCTAAAGACAAATTAAAGATGCTTTCCAGTGGTTGAACTATATTTCCAGTTACTGTTTTCACCAATGTCATGTATATATCGTTCCAGTCTTTTGATGTTTTATTCTTAAATTTATTAACAGTATTGATAATTTCATTTTTATTTGTTGGTTGTAAAAACGTTGACGGAGCTCCAATCTCCTTTTCATCTTTTTCACATTCTTTACTACTCCCTGATTTTTCAAGTGCTTTTGCTAGGTTAGGTCCAATGTTTACAAAAAAATCATTTAATCCTTCAACTATCTCTTGCATATAATTAATTTCTCTGCCATTTGCTGTAAAGTAATCTGGATAACTCTTTATTTGGTGCCTTTCTAATCAGATAATTTAAAATGTTCCATGTTGCTTTAATGTTATTTTTACTTTTTTGTAGTATCTCGTCATAATAGTTCTTTTTACAGCTTCTCAAAATATTTGTCAACTTATTTTTATGTTTTTTATGCCTTGTTTCAGCTTCCACAGTTCTCTGACTCAAGAACTTTCTATATAAAGTATTTTTTTTCCTGCAAGCGTTTAAAAGCCCCTTTGTCATCCAAGGCATATCTTTTTTTAGTTTTGTTTTGTATTCCACTATTGGACAGTTTTTATCATATAACTCCTTAAATATGCTAAGAAAATAATCATAAGCTGAGTTAACATTTTTATTATCAAGATCTGTTTTCCAATCTTGTTCATTCCTTTTTTAGTGCATTCAGGGCATCACTTGTTACTCTTCTTTTAACTCTTTTATTATTATCAATGTCTTTTGTCTTCTAGCCACCATCAAAAATTGCAAAAATAGGAAGATGATCACTGATTTCATTTAATAGCAATCCACTGGTAATTAGTTTTTCCATGCAATTTGTAAATATATTATCAATTAATGTAGTTCTATACGTTGTTATTCTGCTAGGCTTTGTTATCAATGGGTAGAGACTCTCTCTCTCTCTCTCTCTCTCTCTCTCTCTCTCTCTCTCTCTCTCTCTCTCTCTCTCTCTCTCGCTCTCTGTCTTATATATATATATATATATGTATATATATATATATATATATATATATATATATATACTATATACTGAAACGATAAATTCAACTGTCTTCTTATGTTCTCTGGGATTCAGCAAGTCGATAATAAAATCGCCACAAATAAAAGTATCTTTTTTTGCACACTTGCAAAAAGTTCCTTGATAATCTCTTTAAACTTGTCAATGTTAGAATTTGGTGCTTTGTATATACAGCTCACTATTATATTCTTCATATTTTCCCTAATAATTTCAATAGAAACACATTCCATTATATTCTCAACTGCTAATGTCGTTCTTTCTACCACCTTAAACTTCAGATTTTCATCCACATACATTGCAACTCCTCCTCCATTTTTATTTATCCTATTTTTGTAAACCATTTTGTATCCTTGCATATTAAAATCCAAGTTTCAGAAATGGCTATTACTTCAAATACTTTATTGAAACTCCTTAGGTGTTTTTGAATACAAACTTCTACTGTTAAAGTGTATAATTGACATACATCATTCAAACTTATTTAGTACATTTAACTGCTCCTCAGTGTAATATTGACAACTGTTATTCAAATGATTAAAGAAATGATTATCAGGACAAATGTCTTGATCCGGATCAAACATAATTGAACTCAACAACTGTCACTCATTTCTGGCACAGTAGTATGTTTTTTCTTATTAATCTTGTCCTATGTATTTGTCTAATTCCTCCATACTTTTTATTTCTGTAACTGGACTTTGGCTTCTTCAGGTGTACCATTAAGTCTAATGTAGACTCTACAGTTGGCTGTCCATGTAGCTAAGATTTTCTTCTGCCTTTGATGAAATCTGGCTGTTTTAGCAATTTCTGCAGATGTTCATTTATGTAGACTTCTGTTCCTTTTAGTTTAGGTCGCTGTCTCAATAATGCAATCTTACATTTCCTGTTTGTAAACCTAATGTTTATATTTGGAGGTTTGTCTCACTTTCTGCTGAATAGAGAATGAAAAGCTTCAACATCATCCGTTTTTACTTCTATTCCCTTGGAATGGAAGAAGGTGATGACTTGTTTTTTCACTGATTGCATCTCTGTGTCATTATTCTGCTCATCATTTCTTTTTGACACAGCTTGGGCATAAGACCTAGGTTTTATTTTGAACCCTGAGACAATAACCTCATTCATTCTAGAGAATTGTTCTAGGTTAGCTACCCTATTTTCCAGCAATGCAATTTTTTTTATCTTTCTCTTCATTTTTCAATCTTAATGCTTTTACCTCCTCCTCCAAGTCTATGATTTGTCTGCTGTTTGCTCACTGTGGACACCTCTTCAGGCAGAAAGTCAATGGCTTTTCTGAATTCTTCAAGTTCCTCACTCGTTACATTTATTTTTAGTGGCATTATAATGTATGAGTTTCGCAGCGTAGAGGGTATTCCAGTGCACAATCCCGCTGATCACCTGGTCTGGCCTGTGGTCACCCCCACTGTTGTTTAGGCCTGTCAAGATCAAACACACGATGAATCTTTTCATGTCAATTAACATTAGTTCTGTGATTTGATTCATCTTGTTAACAGAGGAGTTTCAGTTGGAAAAACCAATCAAGAAGGGGTTGGAGAAACTTCCAAAGCCTCCAATGGAGAAATCCACCAAGCCAGCACCAGAGAGACCCTCAAAAGTTTTCATTAAACAAGCAGCTGTTGAAAGTTTGCCCAAACAGGGTTCCGACAAACCCAATAAGTCCCCACCGCCTCCTCCTCCAAGGAAAGGCTTCTCCCCCTCCAGCTCAGGCATGACCACAACCCGTTCTGGGGAGGTGGTGTACACCACCAGAAGGGGGAGCATCTCAGCACAGGTGAGAAGGGTTGACTGTTGCAAGAATATATAGATGATCTGTCTTTGAAGCAGAACTCAGACTCTTAGGATGTTGCTTTGAACTTGAAAATGAATGATGTAAGAAGTGATTGAGTTGACTTAACTGCTTATAGGAGAGTGAGGAGAACGCTCCACCTCCGTCTCCCCAACCCAAGCCCTCAAAGATTCCACCGGAGACCAGGTCGAAGCCTGCCACACCTCCCCTTGTCACTGCTTCTGATACTAGAGAAGAGGAGGATGAAAGCGACAAGTTCATGGCAGAACTTCAGGTGAGATGCATGCAAACACTTTCTTTCATACACATCCTGCCAAACGCATTCACAAACCCAGTTACTGGATGTCAGGTTGGTTTGATTTTCTGCATTACCGGAATCTGCTGCTTATCAATTTTTTCTTGTGGTGGTTGATTACCTTGGGAGTGGCAACGGCTGGGCACTGACAGCTGCCAAAGGAGGATCCTCCTTAGCATTCAGCTAGAATTAAACAGCTGTGGCTGTGGTCTAAAGAGTCCTCCACCTCAAAGTCCTTGTCCCCAATGTCCCTCTGACTTGTCTCCACTTCTCAGGTGTTCCAGAAGTGCACAGTTAAGGAAGTAGAGGGGAAGTTTTTGATTGAACCCCCTACTCAAACTGAACCCCAAATCAAAGAAATAAGACCAGGAACATTGTTACCCCTCAAAGAGAAAAAGGTAACACAAATGTCGCCGTGCAGCTGCCCATCTAACTGCCTGCCTCTACCAACTGTTTGATACAATCAGTGGCTGTCCTAACACTCCTACAACCCTTGTGCTCTTGCTTTGGCTTGAGAAAAACTATAAAAGTTGCCTCCACCAACCTCCTTTCCCTACCGCCTTGTTTTTCCTCCTTCCTTTGATTCTGCCAGAAATCACAGCTTGGGTACTTCACAGGATTAAGTCTGCATTAAAGCAAGCTTCCGAAAAGCTGCTGTGTCTTCTGTTTCTTGTGTTTTTAGACAGATTTCACCATCACGTGTCGTTTCTTTAAAATTAATAAAGACCTGTAACCGACCTTAAAGGCAACTGAATCGTCTTGTGTCCTTCTTTGATTGCATTTTTCATTTAAAATCAATAGGATATGCAAAGAATGGAGATATTCCTGAAATCAAATTAAATAAACAACATATTTAAAACTCATCTTTGCAGACACATATTTTTGCAGACTTGGTTCATCAAGAGGTCAGTCTGACCACTTTGCATGCTCTTCCCCTCACTTATTTTCTGAAAATGTACTTCTCCATTGTTCTTTATCTTTGCACTTCACCTCAGTGTGTTTTTCTATGCTTCACAACCAATCCAGCAACATTATTTATAATGCAGATATTTTTAAATGCACAATTTAGCTAAACTAAAAAGGCATTTAAAAAAACAGTTCTCTTGTTCTCTGATACTCTAAATAATACAACTCTGAACATGACACTTTACTGATAATTTTATGAAATTAAAGAGATATTCCTCCCCTAAGGAAAATTTTGTCTGTTGGCATATTCTCGAGAGTTAGATTAGTGGGAAGTGGGAGTTTTGTAACCAACTCAGTCATTCTCCTAATCTGACAGTATTCTGTTTGCTTTAGCTTAGCATAAACAATGTAAGTGAATGGCAACAACTAGCATTTTATTAATTCAGTTTCAAAAAGACCCCTACTTCCATAAACACAAATGCCTCGCTACCTGGTACAGTTTTTGAAGGAACAGCAGAGAAAGTTGTACAAAAAATGGCTGAGTACATGACAGACAAACTTTTGGGCCTTCTACGTCAAGTCCTTGCAGCATTGTTTTGTAGTAATCCCAAATTTAAATCGACTCCTGTAATTCCTTCGAGTTACTTATTATTTTCACCTGCAGCCTTTACGCCCCCTTTCAGCTCCTTGGCTCGAGATCGAATACGCAACATCTGATTGACGCCAAACTAACACAAAACTCTCTTAGTAAACCTATGACGACCTCAATGGGATATTAATATAATCCGTTAGAACGCCCCCTACATAACTTTATGCTTTAATAACTTCTAAGATAAAGGTCAAAATTGCATCAAACACTCTATGTCATCATTTGACTGCACCAAACACATTAACGTGGTCATTGGTTCAAATCCCATTGGCTCCGCCCCTTGAAGCTGTCTGTCTCTAGTTAGCACACACAATATCTGATTGATGCCAAACTGACACAAAACTATTGTTGTCAACTTACAAACAGCTCTGTTGGATTGAATTATATTTTAAAACACCGCCCCCTATGATTTCCCAACCAGCTGTATCTGCTTGATGCATAATCAGACGTGCACCAAATTAGCTGGGCTTACTCATGATTTACTGAATAACCCATTAGTGTGGTGAATATAGAGCACCCCCTAGTGGTGAGATGTGTAATTTAATGGCATACTCCGAGGAGATGCTGAGTTAGGGTGAGGTGACCGTTCACAGTGTCCAGGGTCACGGGGGTCGATGTTTTTGTGCCGTGGACGTGCTCAGGTGCCCCGGGATGCCGCACCAGGCCAAAGCGGCACAGAGCTGTGAGGGCCGAACGACGCTGCTTGCAGCTTTAATTTTCACTTGTAGCCTTTATGATTGAGGTCCCCAAATTATTTTTTAATTATTTAGATACATTTTCATGACTTTTCATGCAAAATGCTAGCTGTTACCATTCACTTACATTGTTTATGCTAAGCTAAAACTAACTGACTACTGACAAATTAGGAGAATAACTGGGTCAGTTACAAAATGCGTTTTCCCACTGATCTACCTTTGGGGTAAAAGACTAAATTTCACTTAGGGTCAGAATATCCCATTAAGTCAAACTTCTTCCAACAAAAGTCAAACAGACTGTTTTTTCATAAATTACTGAAGCAGTAAAAATTGTAGTGATAATCTTACATTTTTAAGGTAAATGTTATACGTGCATATTTTTTTACAATAAACATCAGAAAATAAAATTAACATTATTAACTAAAACTAAATTTCAGCAGTATACATATGAAAAATCTTGATGTTACTTTGTTGAAGATATTTGTCCAGTTCAGTTTGACACTTTAAATGATTGCTTCTGCAATCATCCATGTCAATTCAGAGTTAATCTGTTGCAACTTGGCAAACCAGTTGCACAGTAATATTATTCCCTCACACATTGTCCTAGCAGAGCTCAGAACCCAGCCGAGAGGACAAAGACCCAGAGACAGATGAAAATGGAAACACAACAATGCGTCAGAGCCAAGGGGTATGTATTCCTTATACTTTACTCATGTTAATTTAAAATTTAAAAGTTTGAAATCAGTTACCAATTTTTACAATTAAAATTTGCAGGTCATATATTACGTGACTGGCCAGATTCCCAAAGATCAGCCACCCTCGTTGGCACTGGAAGGCGCCCCAGAAAACAGAGAGCCCTCTCAGCCTCCAACACAGGTGTCACATGTCACTGTTAATGACAATTCTCCAAGCCAGCAACAGCAGCTGCCGCCTCTGTCTCCACCACCCAAATCACCCGTTACGCCTCCACCCATATCACCTAAACCCGTTGGACTCAATGGGTTCAAGTTGCCAAGGAAGCAAGTCAAACGTGCTGAATCCTTAAAGACCACAGCAGAAATGGAGGAGAAAATCCTTAACAAGACGAACACTGAAAAGAAAAGCAAAATTTGTTCAGTGAATGTTTCCTTTAATAAAAACAAGACACCTTTGCAAGTGGCGGCTAAAACAGCCAATCCTCTGAAAGAGGCACCCAAACAGTTTGTTCCTCCACCCAAAAAAACTTCAAACAACAAAAGTGATATATTTAGAACACATTTTGAAGATGGTAATGACGGAGCAGGTCTTAGTCCAGATTTACCTGAAGAAGAAGCACCTCCACCTCCAGACAACATAGCATTTATGATCACCAACAGCAAGGTACAGGCCCTGTCTTGTGGCGAGTACCAAGAACTGGTCACTGCCAAGAAAGGGAGTGTCGAGACAGTTACTGTAGGCAGTGCAGGAAACAGAGCAAACACCACAGTTGATCCTGCTGTGCCACAGGACAATGGCATTAACAAGAAGCCAGTCATCATCATCTTTAATGAACCAATGGATATTCGCTCAGCTTACAAACGCCTCTCCACCATTTTTGAATGCGAGGAGGAAATGGAGAGAATGCTTGCCGAAGAGACTATTAAAGAGGAAAGTGAGGAGTCCGACACAGAGCGTAATTCTGGAAAAGCTGGAGGTCCTGAGTTGGCTTTTGGTTCACAGAGTTCTGCAGATCACACCAGGTCATCATCCTCATCTTCATCCTCAATATCAGAACTAGCAGATGGTGGAGCGAATGCAGTGTCAAATGGAGATGCCAAACAAGATGGTAAGAAGAAGTTCAAGTTCAAGTTCCCAAAGAAGCAGCTGGCAGCATTGACGCAGGCGATTCGCACTGGCACCAAGTCTGGAAAGAAGACGCTACAAGTGGTGGTGTATGAAGACGAGGAGGAATCTGATGGCACAGTCAGAGAACACAAAGAGGCAAAGAGATTTGAGATTACACGCTCAAAATCATTAGCGGACGCTCCAAAGGAATCAGGACCTACCACTCAAAAGGATCAGAACTCTGATAACCTTTGTAGGACAGATGAGATTCGGAAGAATGCCTACAAGACCCTGGATAGCCTTGAGCAGACAATTAAGCAGTTAGAAACAACTATTAGTGAGATAGGACCACGCTCCATCGAGGAGCCAGGCAGCACTGAAGACACTAAGACAAGGAATGGGAAAAACTCAGAAGGGGCTGGGCTGAGGAGGTCCACTTCTCTCCCTACCTCAAGAGCACATGGGCATAAGGTAGCCAACAAAAATTCATTGCAGAAGAAGACTAAACCTCAACTACTTCCTCGTCCTGTAGTCAACCCTTCTACCAACAATACCACCACCACCAACAGCACTGTCCTCAGTGTTCCCAGCACCCTACAGCAGGTCTCTCTCTAGCTCTTGTTGCTCCAGGAGACTTTGGGTCCTTCTTTTTCACTTTCAAACTACCTTCACTCCAACCCTAACCACTGAAATTCCAAAGTGATTAATCCACTCCACAGGTGCTCAGAAATGTTGGATATGACCCCAGTGGCTCTTTGCCTCTGGGAAATCATGTCAACATGATTGGGTGGCTTTTTGTTAGGTCCCTGGTTTATCGTTTTTCTCCTGAGGTTTGTTGCTAAAACTCAGCAAGTGGTGCAATGATCTTTAAAGGCATTGTCATGATGCTCCTGTGACTTCCTCATTCTTGACTGCATGAACTTTAAACTGACTTAAAAGTTGATGGTCCTACTGGATGCATGGTCTTTCACTGGTGTTTGTTGAGGTGTTAAAACTAAAAGACTGTTTTACATACCCTGACTTTTCATACTTCCTATGTGGTGTGTGTTTTCTCTATCTTTTGTTTTATTTCTTGTTGTGTTTTTCATTTGGATCCCCTTGCAGAACACCAGTGTCGCTTCCCCTACTAGTCGGATGCCCGTCCCTATGTCTGCAAAGTCCAGGCAGTCGCCGGCTACAAGTGACAAAGCAGGAAAACAGCAAAAACTGCAAGACGGTCAGAGGCAGTTTCGACAGGTAGTTTTAATGTAGGGTTTTACCAGAGAATAGACAAAATAAAATGATAGGAAATGGAAAGCATGAAGCATAAAAAGGGGGAAAAACTACCAAAGCTGTGAGATTTCAAGTGTTTCAAAGTAATCAATAAATAAAGCCACCTTGGTGGTGACTATGGATCTGTTCTTGTTTCTCTCAAGTCTGCATTGACACAAAGGCATGTTTGACTCTTGACTGTTACCCCATAACATCACTGTACTGTATGCTTCTGCATGTTCACACTGCTCATGGTTTTCACTGTGTTGGTGGCTTAACGAGTACATAAAAAATGGAGTAAGGCAAAGAAAAGTGGAATCTTGTCCTGTCATCTTCTGAGTTGTCCATCACATCTCCGGTTCCCATCACAGCTGAGTTCCTAAACAGTGTCGCCAAACCTAAGACGCCTCTGGCAATGTTCAAGCACAGATTTAACCGACATTTTGGCTCCTCCTTTCTCAATGCAACTATGCTCAAACCCAACATCGCTCCTTAGCTTTCTTAACCCCATGGTGGTATATATTTCCTTACCCTCAGGACGTTGGCCTAACCCACGTTTTCCTTGTCTGCTGTCACTCCTCAAACCCCTAAACTTGTTTCCTAATTCACTAAAGTTCTTGTACAGTATGCATCTTTGCCTTCTCGGTTTCCCTCCGACAGCCGCACATGATACCTAACAATCCTGCTGACGCATTGGAAATCCTTTCTACCATTGCATCGTCTAACATTTGCATTGTTTTCTTTCTTGGTAACATGTGTCTTGGTTCAAAATGTCATACTTTCCTTGTAAAAAAAACAGCTTCATATGTTTTTGGTGTCTTTTAGTTGTGCCTTAGATATATATGTTTGTCTATGTGAATAACTTAGTTTTACTTAACATCGTCTTGCCTTTTTACTTGTATATTATTTTTATAATTTTCTTTTTTGACAGCGAGTATCTGTTTTGGCATCTGTTTGCAGGCTAACGGAAGTGCTAAAAGAGTGGGAGGGGATCATAAAACTACTTCCCCCACTATACCCGTTTCTAAAATCCCTGCTTTTTATCCTAGCTCTACTAAAAGCAGCTCCCAGTCTACGCAAAACTCAGATGCTACTAATCCCATTAACCCGTGTTCCTCCTCCACCTCCTCTACCTCTGCAATGAAATCCTCCATCCTGTCCTCTCATGCTACTCGTTCCGGTTCCCTCACCTCCTCCCATATCCCCTCACTGTCTAACGGATCCCTCAAACTTCCCGCACCTTCACAGCACACAGGTAAAGCTGTCTCGTTCTCCTCACAGACTCAGAATGGTCGAGTGCACTCCTCCTCCTCCTCCTCTTCATTCTCCTCCACCTTCTCCCCCTCCCCTCTGTCACCCACACCATTGGGCCCAGGTGGGAAGAGCATCCGCACCATACACACCCCCAGCTTCACCAGCTACAAGTCCCACAACGGCAGCAGCGGAAAGTCCTGCATCCCATCAGCCACAGCAGCTAAGGACACAACTTAGCCCCATAATCGCCCCTCGGGTAAACCTGATTGAGCTTCGTGTAAGAAAAAAATTGGTTCTGGTTAATTATTTTCTATTTTTCTACGTATTAATGATGCACTCCTGTAATTATTATCTCCGACACTGGCTTTCGCACACTGCTTATTCTCTTGCCAGGGTATCCGCGGGTCCTTAAAAAGTCTTGAAAAGTTTTAAATTTGCTTTTCCAAATTTAAGGCCTTAAAAATCCTTAAAAATGACAAATAATCCTTAAATAGTTCCCAAAGGTCTTAAATTACCAAAGACCCAGTAAACAAGATTCTTTTATTTCTATAAAATTTTCGTGAATTTTTAGTTAGTATTCAGCATTTTTTGTGTATAAGCACAACCGTACTCATTCAGTTGGTTGTCGAAAGGGGTTATTTTTAGATTAGCGCATTAGCTGGTTAAGCTAGTGGGAGCTTGCGTCATGGGGAGGTGAAAGTTTAATGGTAACTGGATGGCTAATCCCACGTTGGCGACATGGTTAGCACCGGTTCCAGGCAATAGCTGGAAATTATAGCTTAAATTAAATTTTAAAAAATAGCTTAAATTTGGTCAAAGTGACCTTAAAAAAAGGTCTTAAAAAGTCTTAAATTTGGCTCCCTTAGACCTGCAGATACCCTGCTTGCGTCATCAGTTCTCTTTTTAAATCATTGATTTTATCAATACCAGATGTTCTGACAAAACATTTTATAATACAACTAAGAAACTTGTTAGTTTTTATTTTGGACTTTGTAGTTCAAGTGTCCTGAAGATATATTTTCTTGACGTAGTCACGCATAGGCGATAGAAAGATGATTCACAATCAAATAAATATCATGTAAACTTAATTTTATTTTGAAAGAAGAGATTGGATAAATGTAGTATCTTATATTTTTTCAGTCAACAGACATTCAGACAGCCCTTGTTAATGCTTTTAATGAATTTATACAAAAATGTGCATGCACATTTAAAAATAAACTCATAATTGTAGATTTCTCCAAGTATTTCTTTATTTGTTCATCTCTAAGAACTGCCACTTTATTTTACAGAGTTGAAACTTCTCACAAGTAATAAAAGTTATCATTTTATTGTGCCTATTTGCCAAAGTTGTTGCATATGGACTCACTTCTTGCCTAACTCAATCATGTGAGGACTTTACATGCACTCTCTCAGTGTGACGGCTGAAGTGTTGACTGTTCTGCTGGTCTGGATTTGTTAACATGTATTGTTGCTGTTAATGTAACCCGTACTGAAATCAAACCTGGCTCACATGTACATAAAGTAAATGCTTCTACTAAGAAAATGAGTAGTTTTGTTAACATACCAAGGTTTATTTGTATGCATGCCTTTGGAATACTTTAGGAGAGTGATGTAAAAGAATACATTATGTTTGCACAGATAGATTTTTGTAAATATGTTGTTTTCGTTTTTTAAATTTTTTTTTGTAAAGCTTTAAATCCTGATATAAATGAGCAATGTGTTAAAGAAAAAAAATGGTGTTAGCAAAAATAAAGACTTGCATGCGTGTAGTGCACTGAACTGGTGGAATTTTTGTTTTTATTTTCTGGTTTCCTGCTTCAAACATGCAATTGTGTGTGAGGGTGTTGATGCATGATTGGGGGGGGGGGGGGGGGTTGTTTGCATCATGCACAAGGTTAGACTTCTCACTTCCTTCACCTGTCATTCTAAAATTTATGTTTCTCATGGCTGGTGACTTAACTGCAGCTCTGCTTCACAACAGTAAATGGTAAGAATTTAATTTATGACACTATCCACAAGATACGAGGCTTTCTTTAATAAATGTGCTCTTACAGAACACCTTTTAATGATATTATTAGATTTTTTTAAACTGTGTAAATGCAATTGTGCTTTTAAATGGGCAAAATAGTAAATGTGTATTTGAAATGCCACATCAAAGTTTTAAATAAATTGTGTTTAAAACGTGCTTAAGAAAATCCATTAAAAAACCATCAACCCTGCTCAATGGTCAACTTTCCTGGCAGGGTCACCCATGAAGACAGTGTGAGGGTTAAATAAAAATCCATCTAATTATATCTGTAGCAGCTGTTTCCTGTTGGCTAATTTTTTGCAGAATAATAGCCATTTACAGTCTCAAAGTTGATTCAGTGGAAACGAGTTCTTCCTCCTAAGTTTCATGTGACGTGTGTGACATAACAATTCTGCACGGGGCTCCTTATTCTTGGTTTTGTTCTGATAAAACAACAGGATGAGTTTGCAGAATGCACCATGGCTGTGGAATAATAACTGGTCATTGTTTCTGCCTTGTCAGAATGATTCAAATATGAACACTTCTACTGGGGAGACAGAAGGCTTCAACGGCACACCGATGGCATTGTGGGATATAATCCTCTCCGTGTATTACATCCTGATTTTCATCGTCGCTTTGGCTGGAAATTCTTTGGCACTGTGGACTTTCTTTCACCAGAAACACACATCTTCTAAAATCTTCCTGATGAATTTATGGATTGCGGACATTTGTTATGTCTTGATTCTACCCGTGCGTGTAGTTTACCACCTGTCTTACAGCCACTGGAACTTTGGTAGCATCCTCTGTCGACTGTCGGGCTTTCTCTTCTACTTAAACATGTACTGCAGCCTCTACCTGATGAGTTTCATCAGCTTGGACAGATTCCTGGCTGTGGTGTTGCCTTTAAGGTCACAGTCAGTTAGAAAGCCTCTGTATGCAAAAGTAGGTGTTGCCATACTTTGGGTGATGGTCATTGTCTCAATGAGTCCGTCTCTCTTCTCCATAAAGAACCACAGCAACTCAACCAACACCTGCAGCATGCTGTACCTCGAGAAGACGTCTCCCCAAGCTTTGGTTTCCACTATCATTGCCTTCTTGATTCCTTTCATCACCATACTTATTTCTTACGTGCTGATTCTGTTGAAACTAAGGAAACTCAAGCGGCAGGAACAGCGTCCGATTAAGGCCAAAGCTGTAAAAATGATTGTTTTAATTGTGATGAACTTCCTGTTTGCATTTGTGCCCTATCATGTGTGCAGGGTTGTATATATTTTAAGTGACATCCACGGACACGGTGCAACAGCTAACCACGAGTCACTGGAAAGAGCCAATCAGATCACATCTGCACTCACATGCATTAGCTGCATTCTGGATCCTGTGATGTACTTTGTCTTAAACCAAGCTTACAAGAAGACATTCCTGCAGCTTTTCTGCAAAAGTACAACAAATAGTTTATAAGACTTGGTGTTTTCATTGAGCAATCGAAGCAAGGTAGGTATTTTAGAAAGCCAACAACAATTTAATCTCTCTCAGGTCCAATTTCCTTTAAAAAAATTTAAGTAGAAAGGCTAAGCATCAAATTGGGCTTTGGCAGCTAATGAGGACATTTAAAAGACAGCTGAAAAAGGCTTGATTTTAATTATAGATTATCTTCTTCCTGGGGAACTAGAAGCAGCCCGCCTGCATGAAACTTCTCTTTAAACTTTAAATGCCAGTTTTTCTATCAATAAGGAGACTCTGCAACTCTTTTTTGACTAACAGAACCATTATACTTCCCCATCATGGATGATTGATCTATATTCTTAGAATACCACAACATGGGAAGTAATATCCAATAGTTGTTAAAGACCCTAATAGAACTATGTTCAAGCAGACTTTTGTTAAATTAGATAATGAGATCAGACAACCTCTCCCAATTTCAGATTTAACAACCCATCTATTTGATGTTTTACACTGCATTAAGATGTCAATTTTTTACTTTTTCTGTTACTAAATGTGTATTTTTTGTTGTTTCTCATTGGATCTTTTTGATGTTAGCATATTTTACTGTACCACATTTTAAAATAGTTTTATTTTTATTTATTTGATTTGTTTTATGTTGTGTGGTGGGTGGGTGGTATGCTTTGATTGTGTTTAATAGCTTGTAAAGCAACTTGAATCTATTTTGTATATAAAATGACACAAATAAAGTAGAACTGTATGATGTGTTTGCTGCAGACATCCATAGAGTAAATTCAAACAAAGTTTGCCAAATTTTTAGGGCTTTCATTGGTGCAAGAGGAAATACTGCTGCGGTTGATGCACAGGTACTTAGAAAAACTGAGAAGAGGTTACACTTGACAGATAAGGCAGCAGTAACTGGGGCATTTACCACATGATGCAAATGGAAAACCACAAGGGATTAAAAATATTAAAGGTGAAGATTCAGAAATTTCTAAAACACCCTTTTTGATAAGATCTCATGCAAGAAAATATTTAATTATAAAACACTTCCTTCTATTCACATTTTCTTACTATTAAAATTAGTCCTAGAACAAATGCAGCCATTATTGATTTATTTGTATAAAATTTTAAACTTGTAGGACTGTGTAGAATTTTTTTCACATGACTGAAAATAATCTCTGACCAAGTTCCCATATTCACCAGTATTTACCTAAACAGGCTTTCCTTGGTGAAGCAGAAGGATTAGGTGGATAAATTGTAGTATACAAATGATGAGTGGTAGGAACGTTAGTGATGTTGTTACTGTTGGTGGGGGGAGTTAATTGACTAAGCACTTGATGCGAAATGTGCACCTTTGAGTTATAACCACATAAATATGTCCACTTCAAATGTAAAACTTAGAATTTATTGATTTATAGTTTTTTAAATTAGATCTCAAATGTGAGACATTGAATGCTTTCATTTCTCGTAATTTTAAGTAAAATGTATTTTTTATTAATTACACTTGTGAAATAAAACGTGTATAATTAACGTTTGACTTTGGTCTGTTATGACTTTTTGGGGCTTCCGTACCTCGAACTTGTTACCAAGGCAGCCAGTATGAAGCTTTGAAAGAACCGTTATGTCGGCTTGTCGCACTTCATTAAGTTTTTTCTGGGCTTGAAGTTTTAGTCGAACAACGTAACTACATGAATTACAGAGTTACCGTCTCGTACGTTTAATTATTATTTCCGCTGTAAATGCATCCACGTCCCGTTTTCTATTAGTTATCAAACTAGCAAAGATGGTTGTTAGCTTTATTTTTTGGTTCTTGTCGAAGAGTTAGCTTCGTGGCTATTAGCATGCATTTATGGCACCACGGCAGTTCTGAAAGGCTAAGCATATAAACCTTGGATCTCCATCATGGGCACCGCATCTTCCTTGGTCATCCCAGGTGGAGATGTGATCGATGACGGGTATGGCGGTGAAGGAGGGGAAGCATGTGAAATACCCGTTGAGGTGAAACCCAAAGCCCGACTTCTGCGCAGCTCCTTCCGCCGAGGACCTCGGGTAATCGGGGCTAGTTTCAAATCCACAGGATCTGTTGATCTCGAATACGCTGCGGAGTACGAGAGGCTTCGCAAAGAGTATGAAATCTTCCGTGTCAGCAAGAATAACGAGATCACGTCCATGCGAAAGAAGGAAGCCAAGCTGGACGATGAGAACAAGAGACTGAGAGCCGAGTTACAGGTAAATGTGGATCTGATTGGATCAAAACACAATTAACTGATTTAACAGTGGTTGTGTCTAACAGGCTCTACAGAAGACCTACCAGAAGATCCTCAGAGAGAAGGAAGCTGCTCTTGAGGCAAAGTACCAAGCCATGGAGAGGGCTGCCACCTTTGAGCATGACAGAGACAAAGTAAAACGACAGTTTAAGGTAAATAGTGCTAAATAATTTTTATTGTGGTTTTTGCATGAAGTTTCACTTGTGCCAAACAAATAGAACAATACCGTTTTGACATGTCTCACATAATTTATTCAGATTTTCAGGGAGACGAAAGAGAAAGAGATACAAGACCTCCTCCGGGCTAAGAGAGACTTGGAGGCCAAGCTGCAGCAGCTGCAGACTCAGGGCATCCAGGTCTATGATCTAAGTGACTCCGACTCAGATGATAACCAAACCACGGTGACAGGTCAGACTTAGCTTCACATCCAGATCTTTAAGCTGTGTCCTCTGTTTTGAAACTCTTTAGCTTGGTAGTTCTCTGGTTTTCTAACAGCTGGAGGAACTCAGTGTGAATACTGGTCTGGTGGGGCGCTGGGAAGTGAGCCCTCCTTAGGCAGCATGATGCAGCTGCAGCAGACCTTCAGAGGACCAGAGTTTGCACACAGTTTAATCGATGTGGAAGGTCCCTTTGCAAATGTGAGCAGAGGTAAGTAGAGATAGATTTCAAGTCCCATTATTGTATTTCCTCCTCTCTATACTTAGATTTCCTGTTTCACACATAATCAGATAACTTCACCCTCAAAAATACTTTGAAATTATTGACTTATACTAAGGTGTTTCTGAAGCATTATTACCATGCATGTTTCATATTTCGCAGATGACTGGGATGCTGCAGTGACCAGTCTGCTTCAGGTGTCCCCTCATGTGCCCCAGGCCCTTTGGAGCAACACTGTGCGCTGCTACCTCATCACCACGAGGGACACCAAAGCGGAGCTAGAGATCTTTCTTAAGGTTTATGAGATGACCACTATGAGTCACCACCAATATTCTCATGCTAATTGTACTTTATTCAGCTTCACTCACATCACTTGTTTCTCATGATTGGTAAATTCAGGAGGCTGAAAAACACAGGATAACTGCCAGCAATTCATTATAATCTGGTGATTTGCACCGTTTTTTAATTTTACAGAAACATTCTTCTGCGTTACGACAAATGTGCGAAGGTCTGGGCCATTTCTACATGAATGTTTACTTCCCAGAGGAGACCGCTGCTTTATACGCTACAGAGCGCAAACAGGAGATCGAAAGGAGCTCTGTGTGTGTGCTTCTGCTTAGATCCACTGTCTCTAGGTACAGATGAGTTCTGTAATGGTTATTTAAAAGAAATAACATGCTTTTTATACAGGTTTTCAACCCAATCTCACTTTTTTGCAGCTCTGTGTTGGAGGACTGCGAGGAGGCTTTTGTGAAGAATCCCGACGGCCATCCTCTGGTGCTGTACCTGCGGACTGAAGAGAGTAATGATCTGACGGGTCCCATCAGGCAGCTGTTGGAGAGGGTCAACGCTGCTGACAAGGCTGCCAAAGTCAAGGTGTGCCTACAAACATGCATTTATCTCACTATGACCAGCAGACATGTCTCAGTTTCTGCTACGTTTGCTATTTTTTATACAAAGTTTCCTTTAAAATCTGTTAACATCTAACATAATTTAACTTTGCGTGGATGCATCTCTCTACTTTAACCCTCTTTGTCCTCACAGAGTTTCTTGCAATCTAACATGACACAGATCCGTCATAACCACTAACTCTGAACAAAATGTGCTTGGTATGTGTTTTTTGTAATAAAGCATGCACATTTGTGTTTTCCTGGTTGCTAAATGCTAAAAAGTTAATTTTTCACTGACCTTTTTCAACATCCATGCCCAGGTGGTGGATCACAGTGGCTCTGCAGAAGAGGGGGCTAGCTTGATTTGTGCTCAGCTTAAGAAAGTCATCAAGCAGGTACAACAAAGCCTCCAAACCTAAAAGAACATTTTTAAAAAAGTCAGTTTTATAGGATATTTTTATCCGCACTGCCTAGGATTTGCTGGGTTTTGAGGAGGGAGCCGTGGACTCTAAGGACTCTGCCATTGATGAGGGGCGTGAGGAAGACTCTGGAGACGTGCTGTGGGACCTGCATGATGAGCAGGAGCAGATTGAGTCCTACCAGCAGGCTTGTAGCAGCAGGATCTCCCAGTTAGGCTTCCAGAAGGTAGGAAAGATGCTGTCTGTTCACTCTAACCTATTAATTTAGCATTTCTAAAAGCATCTTCCATATTCCCAGTATATAGATCATCTGAATGACATGATAGCCGCCCCCCTTCCCACTCCTCCTCTGCTGGTATCTGGTGGTCCCGGATCAGGAAAGTCTCTGCTGCTTTCCAAATGGTAAGAACTGGTTTGTGGAGAGTTGTTCCGCTTGTTCTGGGGCTTTCACAGCTGGGTCGGTACGGTCAGGTTCGGGGTCAGATAAGCTTTTTCCTTCTAAGGTGACCTTTTTTTCAGACCTCTTCCTCGGAAGTCCGACTGGGACCGAGGTGACACTACGGACTGATTGGCCGGCTGAAATTTACGCCTACAACCTCCGACTGACGAGTAGTATCAACCAGCTGGGCGGTACCCACATGCGCGATTCATTTTCATCCTGAATGCTGTTGAGTAAACATCTCTGTCTGCAGCATGGAGCTCTCGCCCAGTGGGGAAGGGAAAAGAGAGCCGTGTGTGTGTCATCCAGAGCAGCAGACATTTCTGCACAGAGCTCTTGCCACAGCTGCTTAGTGGGAGGAGAGGGCGTGGCCTGCAGAGGCGGAGTACAGAGTGCTATGAGGACACGCATGGCAGTGAGAGAACAGGGAGCAAATTAATACATTAATGTGGTTCAGAGTCTCCAAAAGCAACTCAGCTCACGCCTACCTTTGTTTATCTTGTTGAGGAGGACACCACGGACTTTCACACGCATCTTAAATGCTGCCCACGTGCTCAGGGATTTCCACATTCCCGAGAACTTCTTTGGAACACTGTAAACCCTAAAGTTCTAAATGATCAAATATATTGAGTAGATAAAACTCATAATTTAAAAAACTGTTTTTAGAACTCAAATGTGTTGAGCTTGTTCAACATTTTTCTTGTTTTAAGTACATAGAACTCAAACGTTTTAATGAATCTGAACTATTTCTTTTTTTAAGTAAACATAACTTAATTTTAATGAGTAATATTAACCAAAGAAAGATCGATTTATTATGTTATGTTTCTATATTATTCCATTCATCTTTACGTCAACCCTAAAGTGTGTCTGATAAACAGACTTGTATATTATTTTAAATATTTGTGAATTTACAAGAAAAACAACCACAAACTAGCAATTGTGTTGGATTTCAGGAACAATAAACAACTGGTGGGCGTGGTGCATTGTGGGTAGTCATATTTTCAGTTATTTTGCTCTATTTTGGGGTGTTTATGCATGTTTATCGTGGATGATTGTTGTTCTCAGTTATTATTTCGTTCAGCGTTGCAGATGTGATGTTACTTTTTGTATCACGTTGGCACCATAAGTGAGGAGGTTGGTCAAAGTAATGCTGTACGGCTGTGCTGTCCCATTGTTATTAATACTGTGGTTGTTCACACCAGATACTCTTGACTTGACTTTGAGTGTTCCACTTTTATTGGCTGTTAGCATCTAGGGGTGTGTGATTCATGATCTGGTGTTAATTACTGCCTTGACCAGCCTGCCACATTGTCACTTTTAAGTAAATTCAGCTTATTTGGGTTAGGGTTTAATAGGTCCATTTAGAGTTCGTATAAGTTATATTATTAAGTTAGTAAAAACATGAAATAAAGTTCAATCAAAATGAAATATGCAAGTTTAGTGAAATAAAGCTTTGTAAGTTGCTTACGTGCTAAGTTATAGGTTGGATGTAGTTAAATGCTTTGATTTTATTCAGGTCATATTTTTTAAATTATGGTTAACTTATAGTTTTTAGATAAGTTAACTTAAAAATTATTAGGTAATCAGTTTCCTCATGAATTTTGAGTTCAGTGAACTTATTCGAGGTTACAGTGTACAGTTGAACTTTTGAGTTGAGTGGATGAGCAATTTTAATTTAATAAACTTCAAATGTATGAGTAAAATTTATTAAGAAATTTTATTTATGAAAACTTAAAATTTTCAGTATCAAAACTCAAAAAAATTGAGGCAATTGATTGCCTCAAAATTTTTGAGTTCTGGGAACTTATTCGGGTTTACAGTGAAGGATATGTGAACAGAAACCGCCCTGACGAGACCGGACTGACACAGACATGCAAGCAGCTTTAGTGTCATTACACCACAGGAATCTGCAACCTGGAGCTCTGGAGCCACAAGTGGCTCCTTGGACCTTCCACCACGGTTCCTATAACTTCAGCGCAAAGTAATAAAAAACCTGTACTGAGCAGAGTGACACGAAAATGTGCCTTTCCATTTCATTTCCCACAAATATAAACATCCTAAAAAAACATTCATACTCTTTTTCAATAATTGAAACTAAATGATGATTTTAAAAAATAACAATTAATCTTTTATAATAGATGAAAAATGTTTATTTCTGACTTTAATCTTAGAAAACAGCCAGAATCCCAACTTTACTCTCGAATTTCAGATTTTTTTTTTCTTGTCTTATTCTCAGAAATCTGAGAAAATGTTTACTTTTTTCAGTGAGTCTGCTTCTGTAGGTATTTATCAAAAGTGAAAAATATTCTCTTCAATAAGGTCCTGTAACAGTTTTATTTAGGGGGACGGAGGGTTTGCTCTTTGGATCGTTCCGGTGTTATCCGGTGTTTATGACTGACGTGGAGGCGAGTGTGACATCTGAGGTCTGGTGATGTTTGACAGGGATTTGTTTTTGTTTGTTTGCTTTAACTGGTTCCTGTTTCTCTTTAGGATCGAGCTGCAACAGAAACAGTCTCCCAACACGCTGTTTCTTTATCACTTTGTGGGTCGCCCACTCTCCACTAGCTCAGAGCCAGTTCTCATCATCAAACGCCTCACAGTCAAAGTAAGAATTCCTGCAACCGCATCCTTTCATTTAAGTGTAAAGGTGTGTTTACTGTGTGTTCGTGTGGTTGCTTAGCTGCTGCAGCACTTCTGGTCCATTTCTGGCTTGTCCATGGATCCCAGTAAGATCCTGGAGGAGTTCCCTCGATGGCTTGAAAGGCTTTCAGCACGGCACCAAGGAAACATCATCATCATCATCGACTCAGTCGACCAAATACACGTAAGTCCTTCCACTGATTTTTCCTGTATGCCTTGTAGGGTTGTTTAGTTTAGATTTGATTCGGTTTGCTTTTGTTTCAGCAAGGAGAAAGACACATGAAGTGGCTGATTGACCCCCTCCCTGTTAATGTCAGAGTGGTGGTTTCCGTCAATGTGGAGACGTGTCCTGAAGCTTGGAGGTGATAGATCCTGCATAGACTGTTATATTCTATGCAGAGATAAAAGTTTTTAAATTAGAATTTGTTATTTTCAGGTTGTGGCCCACACTCCACCTAGATCCACTGAGTCCTAGAGAGGTCAGGAGTGTCGTCTCTGCAGAGGTTCAGGGGACGGATCTCAAACTTAACAAAGACCAGGTCAGTTATCAACCCACCTTTCTTTAATTTACTGAAAAATGTGAGTGAAATTACATTTGTGGAATGAAAACAGAGGTTTGTTCCTCCTGTGAGAGTTTAGAAAGTGTATAATTTTTGTTTTAGGAGAAAAAACTGGAGAGACACTGTCGCTCTGCATCGACCTGCAACACTTTATATGTCACCCTGCTGGCAAGGGTGATCACCAGGTTAGCCACCAACACTTTTTCAGCTTACAAAGTAGATAAAAGCATTAAAAACATGAAAAATATCAACAATTCTCATTTTTGATTGGTTCATCCCAGTACTGGCTCCAAAACCAACTCTGTACTTCATTATCATGTATAGAAAACAGTTAAGAGCGGGTTTTTTAAAGATTTGGACTTTTTTCCCAGTAAGTTCAAACACAATAACGAATATCTGCAGGTAAATGTTCTTTAGGAATTTAATGATGAATCTCGAGGCTAGAAATATTCTAAAACATTCCAATATCTTTTTAGAGGGGTGGGATTACCTGTTAGCTCTTTTAATAAGAAATCACTTTTTTAAATGATTATTTTATTATTAGTGGAATGACTGGCTGGTCTCTGGAGAAGAGCCTGGATCAGTGTCTGCTGTGTCACGACACCATGTCGTTGTATTGCTTGGCACTCAACATGACGCTGAAGTCTCTCAGCACAGACGCCGCGAGACACACGATGAAAGAGGTGACCAAAGTTCTGCATCTGCTTGATTTGGCCTCAGCTGCAAACACACCTAAAACAAATGAATCCACCTAAACCTCGGACCTGCTGTTGCAGATTTAAGTGCATTTTTCCTCTCTAGATGCTGTGCCTTGTGCTTTCCAGCCATAACGGGATGAGTGAATCAGAGATCTTAGATCTTTTCCCGGAGCTGGAGGTGCCTGTTCTGTCCTTTCTGCTCCACCACCTGAACAGACTCTGCATTACAACCCGTCGCTGTGGACTCCTCACCTTTCAGCACCAGCAGGTAAATATTCTTCTTGAAAAGGAAAACCAATGAAAGTGTTTATTATTTAAAGATTTGTCTGTGTCAGGCTTGTGAAGCCGTGAGGCTGGAGTTTCTGGGAGGAAGAATCAGCTCTGCTCCTCACAGAGAGAAACTAATTCATTACTTCAACCAGCAGCTCAGGTCCTCATTTTTCCCTGCAGTTTATGTGGCAAAAAACTCATAGTTCAGTCAGATTAAATCATATCTTGTGTGTGTGTGTGTGTGTGTGTGTGTGTGTGTGTGTGTGTGTGTGTGTGTGTGTGTGTGTGTGTGTGTGTGTGTGTGTGTGTGTGTGTGTGTGTGTGTGCGTGTGCATGCGTGTGTTTATAGCCAGGATCATGTGACATGGCGTGTTGCAGACGAGCTTCCCTGGCTGCTCCAACAGCAGGAGGACAGGACTAAATTACAGCTCTGTCTCCTGAACCTGTTCGTCTCCCAGAACCTCTACAAGAGGTACGGAACTGTGTGCACATAGGAAGTGACATCACAAACGTAGAGTTTTTAACACTTTAAGCTATTGCTGTCAACTGGTTTCAGTGGTTCTTGAGCCATAAACTTGAGCGACTTCACCTGGGACAGCACTCTGCTGCCCTCTGCTGGCCAGAGGCTGCACTAAACAGCGTTGGTGGTTCTTGTGTGGGAGGCCCCTGTCTGCTTTATGGCTGTACAGTGCTGGTAGCTCATTTAAATGCTAGCAGTTTGTTGACTGTCAGTATAAAGCACGAGAAAAATAATTTAGCTTTTTTTTGTTGTGATCATTGCAAAGTCTGGATGCTAAAGTAAGAGAGTAATGGCAAAGAGCTAAAAGCAGAGTGAACGTCGGCCGCGGCCTGCCTGCACTCGTTAGTTTCAGTTTCAAACAAATATAAAAAAGTAGCGAAATCCATATTATTGTCTTTGTTTCTGAACTACCAACAATCACAATAATCAACAACAAAAACATGCAAAATAACTTGTCTGACAACATGGGGCCCATTTCAGCTAACAGCCAAAATAATAATAATAATAATAATACATTTTATTTCAAAGCGCCTTTCAGGACACCCAAGGTCACTTTACACAACACACGTAATAAAATACAATAAAACAATAATAAAACCCAAAGAAGAAAAAACAGAGAGAAACATTTCAATAAAATCAGAGGTTGTAGGCAGATTTAAACATGTGTGTTTTGAGTTTTGATTGGAAAAGGGTAAAACTGTCGATGTTCCTGATGTCTGGGGGAAGTGAGTTCCAGAGTCGAGGAGCAGAGCGGCTGAAAGCTCTGCTCCCCATGGTAGCGAGACGGGCAGAAGGAACCGCAAGATGGATGGAAGAAGAAGATCTGAGTGAACGGGACGGGGTGTGAATACTTATAAGGTCTGAGATATATGGAGGAGAGAGGTTGTGGATTGCTTTGAAGGTATGGAGGAGAATATTGAAGATGGGCCTGAATTTAACTGGGAGCCAGTGGAGCTGCTGGAGAACCGGCGTGATGTGGTGAAAGGAAGGGGTTCTGGTGATAATACGGGCTGCTGAATTCTGGACCAGTTGCAGTTTATGAAGGAGTTTGTTGGGGAGACCATAAAGAAGTGAATTGCAATAGTCGAGACGGGAGGTGACGAGGCTGTGGACGAGAATGGCGGCAGTGTGAGGGGTCAGTGAGGGACGAAGACGGTTTATGGAACGTAGATGGAAGTATGCTGACCGAATTAAGTTATTAATGTGAGCCTGAAAAGAAAGGGAGCTGTCGAGAATGACACCCAGACTCTTGACATGAGGTGAGGGGGAGACTGTGGCACTGTCAATAGTTAAAGAAAAGCTGTCAGATGTTGAGAGGGTGGAGTTAGTGCCAACTAGAAGAAGTTCAGTTTTATTGCCGTTGAGTTTGAGGAAATTAGAGGTGAACCATGATTTGATTTCAGAGAGGCAGAGTGTAAGGGAGGATGGTGGGAGAGTTGAGTTGGGCTTACTGGAAATGTAGAGCTGGGTGTCATCTGCAAAGCAGTGAAACTGGATATTGAATTTGCGGAAGATTTTGCCGATAGGGAGGAGATATACTATGAAGAGGAGGGGCCCCAGGACAGAGCCCTGGGGCACACCTGACTTGACTGGGGAGGGTTCTGAGGTAAAGGATTTTAACTGGATGAACTGAGTGCGGCCAGTAATGTAAGATTGAAACCAGCGGAGGGGGGTGTGAGTGATGCCTAAGGAATAGAGTCTATTAAGGAGGATGGGATGAGAAATGGTGTCAAAGGCCGCACTCAGATCGAGGAGAATAAGAATAGAGATTAAACCAGAATCAGCAGCAATGAGTAGGTCGTTAGTGATCTTAATAAGTGCTGTTTCTGTGCTGTGGTGGGGACGGAAGCCAGACTGAAACTGTTCATAAAGGTTATTGCGGGTGAGATGTGAATGGAGCTGAGATGCAACAGTTTTCTCAAGGACTTTGGAAATGAAGGGAAGATGGGAAATGGGACGGAGGTTATTGAAATCATTGGGATCTAAACCAGGTTTTTTTAGAATAGGGCTGACTGAAGCGGATTTGAATAGGGATGGGACCGTACCAGAGGATAGTGAGGAATGAATAATGGCTGTTATAAAAGGGAGCAGAGAAGAAAGGCAGGATTTAACTAAAACAGTTGGAATAGGGTCCAGTTGACAGGTGGAAGGTTTGGATTTGGTGATGTAATCTAATATTTCTGAGGGATGGGGAAGTTCAAAGGAGGAGAACGGAATGGTGGGTTCAAATAAATCAGGAGAGGGAGGGGAGGAATGAGGTAAAGAGAGATGGATTCTATTGACCTTCTCATTAAAAAACTGAAGGAGAGAGTTACAGGTTTCTGAAGAGTAAAGATGGATGGGTAAGGAGTCGGGAGGCTGAAAAATGCTGTTCATGATGGAAAATAATGTTTTAGTGTTGCTGGAGTTGGACGAGATGAGACCGGAGTAATACTGAGATTTGGCATGGGAGATGGAGTCCTTGTAGAGAGAAATCTGAGCAGAATATAAGTCTTTATGGATGGTGAGACCGGTTTTCTTGTAGAGTCTTTCAAGCCTCCGGTTGGTAGCTTTCAAGGAGCGAAGGGCAGGGGTGAACCATGGAGCAGACCGAGTAAAATATACAGAGCGGGATTTGATGGGAGCAAATGAATTAAGGATAGAAACCAGACCGTTATTGTACTGAATGACAAGATCATCGGGAGTAGAGGACAAATTAGGGGTCAAGGTGGCAAAACTGGAGGACAGGGAGGCTAGATCAATGTCCTTAATATTACGAAAAGAAATGATACGTGGTGACTTGATGATGGAGAGACGGAGGGGAACAGAAAAGGAGATGAGGAAGTGGTCCGTGAAAGGGAGCGGGTCAGCTGTACAGTTGGAGGGGGTCAGGCCGGAGCAGCAGATTAAATCCAGGGTGTGACCTTTAATGTGAGTGGGAAAATTGGCATATTGATGAAAACTGAGGCTGTCCAAAGATGAGGAGAAGTCTTTGCTGAGGGGGAGGGCCATATTGTCCATATGAATATTAAAATCACCAAGTAAAATTACATTTGGGGAAAGGGCGGACAGATGGGATAAAAGAGCAGAGAGTTCATTTAAAAACTCAGGGCTGAACTTGGGGGGACGATAAACAGTGACAATTATTGTGGGGGTCGGGCCGGAGAGTTGACAGGCGAGGCATTCCAGAGTGGTGAGAGGAGGAAGGTTTACGGGAAGGACCTTCCAAGTCTCGCGATACAGTATCGCGAGACCACCGCCGCGGCCCGACCCACGGGGTTTGGAGAGGTAAACAAATCCGGGAGGAGTACAGTCATTGAGTTGTGAGAAATCGCTGGGTTGTTGCCATGTTTCGTTCAGACAAAGAAAGTCTAGCTTATGGTCACTGATGGTATCTTGGAGGAGATGTCCTTTACCAGAGAGGGAGCGAATGTTGAGAAGACCAAAATTAGCAGTGCGGAAGTCCCTGGCGACAGGAGCATTAGTCCGACTAGCCAGCCGGGCTAACACGCTGGAGTCGGCAGCTCGGCAGGTATACCTGGGTAGCCGCCGGCTAGTCGTGGACCAGAAGGAGGGTATTCCTTTGGAGCCGTCGAGATGGAGGTTCCGCCGGGACCCCCGATGGATATACCGACGGCGAGGCTGGAAGGTGATGTCGGGGAAGAGGCACAGAGCTGGTGGTGGAGATCCGGAGTAGCGAAAGCGGAGGTTGAAGAGCTCCGCCGCCGAGTACTGGAGAAGGCCATCCACGGACAGAAGAATGAGCGACAGGATGATCCAGGCCAGTGCGAGGCACACAGAAATCCTGCTGGACCACATTATGGAGTGGAGCAGGGAGGTGGTGATGTGCAACCAGAACGCAAGCTGAGCAGGTAGGTGAAAATGAGTTTTCACCGACACAGGGATGTGACCAGGGTGAAAAAGAAGAAAAAAAAATACAAAAAGTTTGTTTGCCAGCGAGCAGCGGCAGCGAGACGCGCCAGCGTTCACTCAACCGGAACCGAACAAAATGTATGTATAAGAGCGCCTCCGCCCTACAACACCTACCTGCTCCACAAAACTGTTAAGCGCAGTATCTGGCCAGCAGAGGGCTGCAGAGTGGCGTCAAACATGAAACTGGGCAAGTTTCTAACCCATCAGAATAGAATAGAATAGAATTCAACTTTATTGTCATTGCACATGTACAGGTACAGGGCAACGAAATGCAGTTTGCATCCATCCAGAAAGTGCTTTAGCCATGATATAGATGGATTACAATATATATTAGCAATAATATAGATGTGTAAGTATATTACAGAAAATGATCTATTACGTATGTTATAATGTACACGGTATGAAGTATGTTATGAATATTCTATGACTATAAGTATGTACAGGCTGTAGTTAATACAAGCAGTCCATGAGTTTAACGTGGGTCATATGTCAGGAGGCAGAGTTCAGGAGTCTGACAGCTGTTGGGAAGAAACTGTTCCGGTACCTGGTGGTCTTAGTCCGGAGGCTCCTGTAGCGCCTCCCAGAGGGCAGCAGGGTGATCAGTGCATGTGATGGGTGACTGTGGTCTCTGATGAGCCATCAAGCACTGAGATCAACGTTAAAGCTTTAGCTTAAAATAGAAAAAATATTTGTTGTTACTTTAAATGTTACTCTGACCATAGCAGTCCCAGGATTGAAGGAAGGAAAAGCGATGAAAGAGCCTCGACTGGTGCAGAGGTTTTATTTCTGTTCATCTGAAATTACTTCTTCTGGTGATGAGGTCAACCATCAGACCATGAAAACTGTATAAACAGTTAAATGAACAACAATGGTTACAGCAACCCAAAACAAAAACAAAAAACATGAACATAATGCATATCTTAATCACAGGAGCAGTAAATCATGTACCTCGCTCCACTTTCCCAGGGGTGCAAATATCCTATCCTAATGGAATGCTGGAATCTCCGGGCTGGGCGCATAAACCAACCAACATACATCAGTGCACAGTCAGAATAAACTCAATATTTATGTCCAAACATTTCTTAAACATGTACCTCCATTCTGATGGCTTGTTTGAGGCAAAGTTCCTTCTCCTGGCTCCTAACTTATGGTTTCACATGGGATCAGTCAGCTACTGATGAGGCAACAGTGTCCCCGGCTGGAAATTCTTCAAAGTGTTTGAAATAAACAAACGACAACTGACAGCTACACTGACATTTGGTATTTTGTCAAATCTTTTTTTTTTTTTCAGAGGTCATTTCTCTGAGCTGCTAGCTTACTGGCAGTACGTAGGAAAAGACAAAAGCTCCATGGCGGCTGAATATTTCGACTCCCTGAAAAGCTACGAGAAGAGGTGTGAGAGTGAAGATGACATGACCAAGCTCGCAAATCTGTATGAGACTTTGGGTCGTTTTCTCAAAGACCTGGGCCTCCCGAGTCAGGTACTTCTTATTAGTGAATGAAACGTCAAAAGTGGTGTTTATATTTAAATGTGTGTGTTTTTGTAGGCTGTAGCACCCATACAACGCTCTCTTGAGATCAGAGAGACGGCTTTGGACCCGGATCATCCCAGCGTCGCTCGCTCTCTGCACCAGCTGGCTGGAGTTTACGTCCAGTGGAAGAAGTATGGGAACGCCGAACAGCTGTACAAGCAGGCCCTTGAGATAAGTGAGAATGCTTACGGCGCCGAGCATCCCAGTGTGGCTCAGGAGCTGGACTCACTCGCTGTGCTCTATCAAAAGCAAAATAAGTATGTGGGATGCTTTTGTAGTTCATGTAAACATTTTAGATCTGAGACTAAAGACTTTTATCATCAGGTATGATCAAGCTGAGAAACTCAAGAAGAGGTCGGTCAAGATCCGTCAGAAGACCGCCCGCCAGAAAGGTCACATGGTGGGAAGATTTCTCACAAATCCACAAAATCTCCAGATTTAATCAGATAAATCATTCAAACCCTTCTGTATTCTCCTTTCAGTATGGCTTCAGCCTGCTGAGGCGCAGAGCTCTCCAGCTGGAGGAGCTGACCCTGGAAAGAGACTCTGCAGACTGTGCCAAGACTCTCAACGAGCTGGGTGTCCTCTACTACCTCCAGAACAACCTGGAGTAAGGCCAGCAGCAGTTTTCCTGCACAGGGTATCCGAGGGTCCTTAAGAAGTCTTAAATTTGCTTTTCCAAATTTAAGGCCCTAAAAATCCTTAAAAATTACAAATAATCCTTAAATAGAGTTTCCAAAGGTCTTAAATTACCAAAGACCCAATAAACAAGATTCTTTTAGTTCTATAACATTTTCGTGAATTTCTAGTTAGTTCAGCTTTTTTTGTGTATAATGGCATAAGCGGAACCGTACACATTCAGTTGGTTGTGATATTAAATGAGCACATTAGCTGATTAAGCTAGTGGGAGCTTGTGCCATGGAGAAGTGCAAGTTTAATGGTAACTAGATGGCTAATCCCACGTTCACGACGTGGTTAGCACCGTCTTCGTCTTCGTCTTCCTCCGCTTATCCGGGTCCGGGTCGTGGGGGCAGCATCCCAATTAGGGAGCTCCAGGCCATCCTCTCCCCGGCCTTGTCCACCAGCTCCTCCGGCAGGACCCCAAGGCGTTCCCGGACCAGAATGGAGATGTAACCTCTCCAACGTGTCCTGGGTCGACCCGGGGGCCTTCTGCCGGCAGGACATGCCCGAAACACCTCCCCGGGGAGGCGTCCAGGAGGCATCCTGACCAGATGCCCAAACCACCTCAACTGGCTCCTTTCGATCCGGAGGAGCAGCGGTTCTACTCCGAGTCCCTCCCGAATGTCCGAGCTCCTCACCCTATCTCTAAGGCTGAGCCCGGCCACCCTACGGAGGAAACTCATTTCGGCTGCTTGTATCCGCGATCTCGTTCTTTCGGTCATTACCCAAAGCTCATGACCATAGGTGAGGATTGGGACGTAGATCGACCGGTAAATCGAGAGCCTGGCTTTCTGGCTCAGCTCCCTCTTCCCCATGACAGATCGGCTCAGCGTCCGCATCACTGCAGACGCCGAACCAATCCGCCTGTCGATCTCCCGATCCCTCCTACCCTCACTCGTGAACAAGACACACGAGTGAAGAGAGGGGCGGAGCTGTCAACTGATCACCACCTGGTGGTGAGTTGGATCAGATGGCAAGGGAACATGCCGCGTAGACCTGGCAGACCCAAACGCATAGTGAGGGTCTGCTGGGAACGCCTGGCAGAAGAACCTGTCAAGACGGTCTTCAACTCCCACCTCCGGCAGAGCTTTGACCACGTCCCGAGAGCAGTGGGGGACATTGAGTCCGAATGGGCCTTGTTCCACTCTGCGATTGTCGAGGCGGCTGTTGCTAGCTGTGGTCGTAAGGTGGCCGGTGCCAGTCGTGGTGGCAACCCCCGTACCCGCTGGTGGACACCAGAGGTTCGGGGAGCCGTCAGGCTGAAGAAGGAGGCCTACAGGGCGTGGCTGGTCTGTGGGTCTCCGGAGGCAGCAGACAGGTACCGGATAGCCAAGCGGGGTGCAGCAGTGGCAGTTGCCAAGGCAAAATCTCGGGCGTGGGAGGAGTTTGGTGAGGCCATGGAGAAAGACTATCGATCGGCTCCAAAGAGGTTCTGGCAAACTGTCCGGCGCCTCAGGAGAGGAAGGCAGCAACTCGCTCACACTGTTTACAGTGGGCATGGGGAGCTGCTGACGTCAACTGAGGCTATAGTCAAACGGTGGAAGGAATACTTTGAGGAGCTCCTCAATCCCACCAATGCGCATTCCGAGGAGGAACCAGAGCTGGGAGGCCTGGGGATGGACTGTCCGATCTCGGGGGCAGAAGTTGCTGAGGTAGTCAAACAACTACACAGCGGCGGAGCCCCGGGGGCGGATGAGGTTCGTCCTGGGTATCTCAAGGCTATGGATGTTGTAGGGCTGTCATGGTTGACACGTCTCTACAACATTGCGTGGTCATCGGGGGCAGTTCCTAGGGAGTGGCAGACCGGGGTGGTGGTCCCCATCTTTAAGAAGGGTGACCTGAGGGTGTGTTCCAACTATAGGGGGATCACACTCCTCAGCCTCCCTGGAAAGGTCTACGCCAAGGTACTGGAGAGGAGGGTCCGATCGATAGTTGAATCTCAGATTGAGGAGGAGCAATGTGGTTTTCGTCCTGGCCGTGGAACTGTGGACCAGCTCTATACCCTTGCAAGGGTGATGGAGGGGGCATGGGAGTTTGCCCAACCAATCCACATGTGCTTTGTGGATTTGGAGAAGGCTTATGACCGTGTCCCCAGGGGCACCCTGTGGGGGACGCTCCAGGAGTATGGGGTGGGTGGCTTTCTGTTAAGGGCCATTCAGTCCCTTTACCAGAGGAGCGTGAGTTTGGTCCGGATAGCCGGTAGTAAGTCGGACCTGTTCCCAGTGAGGGTTGGACTCCGCCAGGGCTGCCCTTTGTCACCGGTTCTGTTCATCACTTTTATGGACAGAATTTCTAGACGCAGCCATGGTGTGGAGTGTGTCGAGTTTGGTGGCAGGAGAATCTCGTCTCTGCTTTTTGCGGATGATGTGGTCCTCCTTGCTTCATCCAGCTCTGACCTTCAGCTCTTGCTGGGTAGGTTCGCGGCCGAATGTGAAGCGGCTGGGATGAGGATCAGCACCTCCAAATCTGAGACCATGGTTCTCGACCGGAAAAGGGTGGCTTGCCACCTCCGGGTCGGGGGAGAGGTCCTACCTCAAGTGGAGGAGTTTAAGTATCTCGGGGTCTTGTTCACGAGTGAGGGTGGTTAGCACCGGGTCCAGGTAATAGCATGGTAATTATAGTTTAAATGTAATTTTAAAAATAGCTTAAATTGGGTCAAAGTAGCCTTAAAAAAGGTCGTAAAAGTCTTAAATTTGGCTCCCTTAAACCTGCAGATACCCTGCTGCAGCTCTGTTCAGAAACATTCAGCAGAAAGTTCTAACCTTGTTAATTCCACACCAGTGCAGCCAAAGTGTTGCTGACCCGCTCTCTGGAAATGCGCCAGCGCTTCCTCGGCCAGGATCACCCAGACTGCGCCCAGTCCCTCAACAACCTCGCCGCGCTGCACAGCGAGCGGAGGGAATATGAGACCGCAGAGGAAATGTACGAGAGGGCGCTGGAGATCCGCAGGAGAGCCTTGTCACCCGACCACCCCTCTCTAGCGTACACAGTCAAACACCTGGCCATGCTCTATAAACGCAGAGTGAGACGCACACAGTAATATAAAAACGTTTAACTCACACCTGCTGATGGCTGTTGGGTGTGTGTGTGTTGCACAGGGGAAGCTGGAGAAAGCTGTTCCTCTTTATGAGTTGTCTTTGGGAATCAGGGAAAAAAGCTTTGGTCCGAAACACCCGAGTGTGGCCACAGCGCTGGTCAACCTGGCAGTCATCTACTGCCAACTGGTGAGACTCTTAATCATCACACACACTCCTTGGATGTGTGTGTTTGTTTTATGTGGGCCTTCCCCTCGAGCTAAGCTAACACCCAGCCCTTTTCCTTCTGCAGAAGAAGCACAGCGAAGCCTTGCCTCTGTATGAGCGCGCTCTGAAAGTGTACGAGAACAGTTTGGGCCACTCGCATCCACGAGTCGGAGAGACGCTAAAAAACCTGGCAGTGCTCAGGTAAAAAAAAAAAAAACTTTCTCTAATCAAACGTTTGATCGTGTTTTATTCTGTTTTGGGTCATTTTTAAATCTTTACCTCCGATCCAGTTATGAGAGGGGTGACTTCGAGAGGGCAGCTGAGCTCTACAAGCGTGCGATGGAGATTAAAGAGGCCGAGCCATCGTTGGCGTGCGGTAACACCCCGTCGCCACACTCCTCCAGCGGAGACACATTCACCCTGAGGGCCCCGCTTCCACACAACCTCAGGTGAACCATCACTAACCACTACAAGCCGCTCCGACAGCTCCAAAGGCCGCACAAGTGAAACGCAGCACTTCAAAGGGAGCATCCTTAGCATCACACGGACTCTTGGACACAAATGCTGCACATGAGCACCAGAGATGTAAAAATGTTCTGTTCAGGGTAGACTTTTGTACGCTATTCTCCTTCAGAACATCAAACAGAAGCTCTGGTTCCTAAAGAGGAAGTAACATGTGTTCTCTACACTCCATAGCAACAGTTGCCATGTCAAATTCACAGCAGGCTCTTTTGTGACATTGTGAAGAAAATTCCTCCATCCTTGCTCTCCTTTTATTTTTATAGAAATTATTCTTTCATTTTTATTGCTTTAAATTTGTAAAGTTAAAATCACTTTATGCACTTTTTTTTACTAGTTATTATATTTATAGCTTAAGGAAACAACCTGAAACATATTTACAGTAACATTTATTTCACAACAGGTGAACAAAGAAAACCCAGCAGCATCAGCAGACCTCAAGCACCTTTTGTTGTCACGTTTACACAGCAGATCTTTACTTCCATGTAAAATCAAATATTCATTTAATTTTATGTATACTTAGTTTTGATTGTTCATTATTCAGACAACACATTAGTCCAAAACTAAGCATGTCTGAAGTTTTGTTGTTGAAATGTATAATTTTATAAATGTGTTTTGTCAGAATCTGAAACATAATATAACAAATCATGTCCAACATGTTGAATCTGCCGTCCATCTAATAAATACTTTATTGAGACATAGTTGTGTAACGGTGCCGATGAAATGACCAAACACAGGTGGAACGTTGGATCCTTAACCACAGAAAACATACGTGTCATTAAACGCATTCACTGATATTTAAAGTTTCAGCAAAAGTCATTTCTAATGAAGTTTCATGCTCTCCTCAATGTTAGCTGCTAGATTAAGTCATTTTTCTCCTTTCAACATGTTAATAAGCTTTTGCAAAAGATGGGAAAAAAATTTAAAATAAAATTAGCTGTGGAAGAAGAGGGAAATGTATCATCTGATGGCTGCCTACAACTTCCTCATCTGAGCCATTAAGTCTTCTAAGCTCTGTTCGGTTTCCTCCACCGTGTCTCCAGCTGCTGCATCCTGGTCGAAACAAGAAAACACACCCAGGAATCAATTAGAAAACTTTAAAAAAAAATCAATCACTAGGTTTGGAATATTTATAAAACGTATTCTTTTGAGTTAGAAAATCCCAACCTGAGCTGGAATAGTGTAAGCCACAGTGATGCCTTCTGGGAGGTCAGGCCTGGCTCCTGTTGCAGCCTGGAGCTCTGAATCACTAACCTCTGATACCAGCTGAATACCTGCACAGGAAAAATGTGTTGTTACACACGCAAGATGAGAAAGAAACATCTGCACGGTGCAGATGCTCACCCCATTCGTTGTCCTCGTGTACAACCTCTTCCTCCTCCTGCACAACTTCCACCTTGGGTTGTGTCGCTTCTTTCTTCTGCAAATATAAATAAAAAACTCAGGTTTCTAGTTGATTAAGGTGGAATGCAATCGTCTGGAAGATTCTCGATGAGTCTATAAACCTTGTACTCCTCCTGTTGCCTCCTGCAGTGGCGGTCGTTACACTGAGGGTTGGCCTTCATGGTCATGGCGGGGAAGAAGTCCTGCATGGCGTTGTAGCCTAGATAATAGCTGACTGTGCCGAACCTCAGCAGATATCTTTAAAAAATGAGGTATAAATCATTAATGTTGAATCTGTAATGTGTTTCAAATTTAAACAAAAACAACGTCAGCGTACTTGAGGACATTTTGCACCAGGAGGCCTGCGACCACGCCCATTGTTGTGGGCAAGCTAGCTGCGCACACGCCCTCCCGTTTCAAGGTTTTCTCATCGATATTGGCAGCAACCACCAGTGGAGGAGCACACTAAGATCAGATGTTATAAAGCTTCTCAGCGCAAACATCATGTTAGAATTAAAAAGATTTTTTAACACGTACAGCAAAGCAGGCGGTTTCTCCAGGAACGATCAGCTGGATGTGTCCCGACACGGCGTTCTCACTCACACCAGACTCCATCCAGATCTGACCGAGTTCATTGCAGGCCTGAAGAAGACAAATGGAGCTCCCAGCTGTAGGTCCATCTCTGTTTCTCTCATTATAAATGCTAACATACTTACAGTATTGATGGCCATTCTGGCCTCAAAGTTATCCACGCAGCTCAGCACCAGATCCACCGGCATCCCATCCTCCAGCCCTCCACGACTATGAAAACACATCATTCATCGTGATGCGTTTTTGTCGATAACAGGACAGAGATGACAGAACAGAGCTGGAAAACCAACCTGATCCGATCCATGAAGTGTGTGAAGTTTTCCAGAGTTGTGATGTTGTAGTTATGGGTCTCAAAGGCTACATCCGGATTGATGTTTCTGTTAGGAAAAGGAGTTGTGAGGTCAAACGGAGCCTGGAAAGGACCGTTTCCTTACCTCTGAGAGACGTTTACCTGAGTGTGTGTTCTGCTGCTTCCACTTTACTGAGGCCCGCCTGATGAGGCTGGAAGAATAGCCTGTTCATGTTGGCCAGCTCCACTTTATCGTAGTCAAAGAGCATCAGCTAGAACACCAAGCAAAGGGAATTTCATCAACTTGGCACAAAGTAAAACATTACAGTGTAACGGTTTTAAAACAAAGGGAAGGCTTGTATTACCTTACCAATGCCACACCGAGTTAGCATCTCCGCTGTGACGCTGCCGACTCCGCCGACACCCACCACTGCTACTGAAAAGGTCCGGATTTTCTGTCAATGGGTCAGAGACGTTATTAATCTGCTGTAGGTCTGACACCTTTGGTTTCATCATCATCCAGTAGTCCAGTTATTTTGAGGACAAGTTGCAAGGTATAAATATTTGGAGAATTCCCTCACTGGTGCAAAGATACCGTTTATTTCAGCCCGAAAACTTCAAAGCTGCATTTAAAATACCCAAATGTACCATTTGAAACTGAATCTTTGTCTAATTGTTACATGTAGAAATAATTGGCTCATCCCTTGAGTTAATCTTTATAATAGTTAATGTCTTGACCATTATGGCTTTGCAGTTGTACCTTTTGTTTACTTGACCAGGAGAACTGTAATTAAACGTTCACAAAGCCTGCCTAGACACTGCATACATTCAAAACTAAGAGCGACATTTAGCTGGTTTTAATGCTGAGGTTTTCTTACTACGTTAAATAAATACAACTCTTAAAGTTCCAGATTTAAAGATACTGACGGTGGTCATGTTTTGCAGATTACATTTATTGATTTGTTTATGTTTATGTCTGTCTGAAGAACAAAAACCACAACAAAAGAAAAAAAAATTCTCATACCTCATAGTCCTCGACGATTCCCATTCTTTTTAGGGCCATCAGACGGCTGGAAAAAGGAGGAAAACGGCTGAGATTAGCCTGTCAGTGTAGAAAATCTGCAGCCTGCAGTGACTCACGAGGCGTCGCCCCTCAGCGCTAAACGCACTAAAATGAAAAATCAAACATTCGTAAAAGAATCAGTTAATATGAATTCAATAAAACTCACCTATATGGGTTAGAATCCACAACTTCGGCGCTCATTTTGTCTATTTTGGGTCTGTTTAGCGCCTGGTTGTGAGCATCTTCCATGGCATTCTGCTTCTGCTTACACTTTATTAATTCATTTTCTAACTCTCGCACGCGCAGCTTCAGCTCCTCCACCGTCGCCATACTAGCAAAATAACTGTCGTCAAAATAGAAATGATGATTATTGTTATGATCTAACAGAGAAAGGTAAAAGCGAATCAGCCCTAAAAGTACACGTCTTCCTTTCTGCGATCAGCTGTCTGGCTGTGTGCGCCTCTAAACAGTGCCCGTGTGGAACGCGAGCAAAGAAAGTGTTCCTACCTATATCAGTAGTCGGTTTAAGGCAAAACTAAGCATTCGTTCGTTCGATGTTTGATCAGAAATGTAATATTTTATTTTATGAAACGAGGTGACATTATAGTTTAGAAATGTAATATCTGATATGTTTATTTTATTGATGTCTTTTTAAATAATGGTTGAATGGCAGACCTATGAACAGCTAGAAACTGCATAGCTTGCGTTTTGATGATGCAGATGATTTGTAAGGGAAAGACATTCCAAACTGCTCCATTCTATAATTTGTTAGCAGATTGTTTAGTTTTATTTTGGGCTTACATATTGATGTTTGCACTTTGATCTTGGTCTGTCAATCACCCCTAAAACCATGTAAGGCAGCTTTACTTTTATAGCACATTTCATTCACAGAGGCAATTGAATGCGCTTTTGAAGTCTTAAAGCTCCTACTGTGTTAATAGACAAATAATCATTGCATGCTTTAATATTAAAAATAAAAGGTATTTTATTTTTCATCTGTACGTGGCTTCCTGGCTGCTCCATTCCCAATATGGTGGACGCGTTGACGCATCTGTGACGGCTAATGGAGTTGAGCTCTTTTAGGTCTGTATGTGCGACTCTTTATTGACTGATAAAGAAACGTTTGCGTTGTCAGCTTCTTGAGCTACCTAATAATTAATCCACAAGGCCTGCACCATGGAAGACGTGACAATTCCCGTCCGAGCGCAACACAAATTCAGTGTTAGCGATCTTCTAAGATACCTGTCTGTGACGCTACGAGTGCCGAGTAGTGACACACTCACCGTCAGACAGTACAGGTAAATAATACGCTACAGCTGGACTGTTTCGTTATTTATCGTAGTTTCTCTGTAGTTGAACTGACTTGAAAAGTTTCGGGATTTTTTTTTCCCCAGCGCTGGTCAGTCAAACCCAACTTTTTTCATCCAGTCTCCTTCAAACAGTTACGTTCTCAGGAAGCGACCCCCAGGTGTGCTGCTACCAGGGGCTCATAAGGTGAGACTACCTCTGATCTGAAACTGCACCTTCAAGTGTTCACAAAATACACTGCTTTGTTTTTATGTCATTTTCTATCCAGCAGGGGGCGGAAATGCAATGAAAATCCATAAAAATGCCTCATTTTACACGTATAACTTGTTTTAATATGTACATTTTTGTCCTGCTCCAATCAAATAAGCAGGAAGTAAATTGATTCTGTGAGAAATAGAACTTCACTTTCACTGTAATTAAAAAAGACAATTATTTCAAACGTCCCTTGTAAAATCATTGTATTTCTACTACAAAATAATCAGATATGTAAATCTGAGTTTGTTATGATGGAAGTTTGTTGCATGAAATTTGTTTTGAAATATATTCACCCAGGATGCTTTTTTTTATTTTTTTACCAAAAGTGATTATACTTAGGAGTAGAGTAGTGGTAGAGTGTCTGCTCTGGGACTGGGAGATCAGGGTTCAAATCCTGGTTGGGTCAAACTAAAGACTCTAAAATTGGGACCCAGTGCCTCCCTGCCTGAGGCTCAGCTTTAAGGGGCTGGATTAGGGGGTTAAACCACCAAATAGTTCCCAAGCACAGCCAATGCTGCAGCTCACCTCTCCCCACTAGGATTGGTCAAATGCAGAGATGTAATTTCACCAGCATGCGATGATGACTAATGGGACTTTAATATGATAAATCCTCAGAGCATTCATAGAGAATTCAGTTGTTAAGTTCCACTTTAGTCACCCAGGTGTGAATAGAACCTCCATGTGCAGGTTGACAGAGAGTATCGGGTGCAGAAGGCCCTTTTCTCCTCTGGGTTCCCCGTCCCTCAACCCATCTTGTTCTGCTCGGATAACGAAGTAATCGGAACAGAATTCTACTTGATGGATCACGTTAAGGTACGTCTGTTTACACAGGTCAAATCAGGTCATTTCATACATATGTTGCATCTGTCATTTCAATCCGTGTTTACACACGGTTTTTAGCTGTATTTAATTTCCCACCATTTGTTTGTTTGTTTTGCTCAGGGCCGTATATTCAGGGATCTTCAGCTTTCTGGACTGAGTCCAGCAGAGAGAACAGCTGTGCATGTAGCTGCAGTGGAAGTGTTGGCGAAGCTGCATTCACTCAACTTGGCATCACTAAAACTGGAGGGGTTTGGAAAAGGACCGGGTTACTGCAGGAGACAAGTTAGAGGACACATTTTACTCAGTTATAAAATAAAACAGATACAAATATTATTGTTTCTGTCCTAAATGTAAGAAATGCTATTCTATCTTCAAAGGTGTCCACATGGACAAAGCAGTACAAAGCTTCAGCCCACAGAGACATTCCTGCTATGAACGAGCTCTCTGATTGGTTGATGAACAATTTACCTGAGAAAGATGATGAGGTCACACTTGTCCATGGAGACTACAGACTGGACAACTTGATATTCCACCCAACAGAGGTAGTTTTCCAGTTTTCTTTACCAAAATATAACAATTGAAAAATTCTTTACTTTTTCCTCTGTTGTTGTTGTTAGAGGATCCACTAGCCTAGATATCTAGACAAACCATAGCAATAGCAAAAAGACTTTGCACTGCAGGTCAGGTCAAGCTACGCTCCATCAGCAGGTCTGCCATTGGCCCGACCAAGTTTGGGTTGAGCCAATCACAGTGGTCTATAGAAGGGATGTTGGGTGGGCTTAGGACCAGAGCTGAGATGGAGAGAAACAACCGAGATGGTGTCGGCTCAGTAATGGCACTCGTTTGGAACAGCTTTGGCATCAATACTGGACGATTTAGACTTAGGCTTTAGGCTTTTTTTTTTTTTTTGACACACAAAAAGGATGTGTTTGCTTCTTCGATCGTGTACAGCGGACTGCCCCATTGACTGGTTTCTGTAGCGATGAATACGTCATGTTGGTTATTGATCTGATTGGTCCTTGCCAGGGTATCTGAGGGTCCTTAAAAAGTCTTAAATTTGCTTTTCCAAATTTAAGGCCCTAAAAATCCTTAAAAATGACAAATAATCCTTAAATAGTTTCCAAAGGTCTTAAATGACCAAAGACCCAGTAAACAAGATTCTTTTATTTCTATAAAATTTTCGTGAATTTCTAGTTAGTATTCAGCATTTTTTGTGTAAGATGTTGGCGTAAGCGGAACCGTACACATTCGGTCGGTTGTGAAAGGGGGCTATTTTTAGATGAGCATGCTAGTGGGAGTTTGCGCCATGGGGAAGTGCAACATTAATGGTAACTGGATGGCTAATCCCACGTTCACGATGTGGTTAGCGCTGGTTCCAGGCAATAGCTGGAAATCATAGCTTAAATTTAATTTTAAAAATAGCTTAAATTTGGTCAAAGTGACCTTAAAAAGGTCTTAAAAAGTCTTAAATTTGGCTCCCTTAAACCTGCAGATACCCTGCTTGCGCTGCTCAATTGCATGCATAAACAGTTTGAAAGTCAGCCATAGAGTCCACCTAACAACTGGCTTCTTTCAAACGGTCATGGCCAGATTATATATGTGCATATTTACGATAACCAAGCTAGTGATGTCCCATCTATCTGCCTAACGATCAGAACAGGACAAGATATCTTCGTAATGACTTCATGGTGTGTTCTGTTTCTAAAGGCCCGTGTGATAGCAGTGTTGGACTGGGAGCTGTCCACCACTGGGAACCCGCTGGCAGACCTGGTCTACTTCCTCATGCCTCTCTATTGGCCCACAAGTCTCAACATTACCAGCACAATTGGCAGCTTACAGGGAATAGAGGGTAACATCTCTCTATAGTTTCTGCCTGTGGTTAAATGCTTTCAATATTTAAGCTGTGTGTGTGTGTGTGTGTGTGTGTTTCCCTCCCTGTGCAGGTGTTCCAGCTGCTGGTGACCTGATCTCTGTTTACTGCAGATGTCGAGGAATCCCGTCTGATTCTCTGCCACAGCTGAACTTCTTCTTGGCTCTGTCCATCTTTAAAATGGCTGCTATTGCTCAGGTTGTAAACACTTAGATGGTTATTGAGATCTCCAGTCATAGATTGTATTTTCCTGGGTGGATGCATATTAATTCCTTACTCGTTATCCTTTTGATCTTCTAAGTAGGGGATTCATGCTCGTTTCCTGCTGGGGAACGCCAGCGCGCCCAACGCAGATCAGTTCGGCAAGAGTGTTGAGCCTTTGGCTGAAACAGCTCTGCAGCTGGTGAAAAGGTTAATTTGTCCTTATAACTGGTACAAATGTCATTTCCTGTTTATTCTGCCAGTTTTAAAGACATCCAGGTGTGTTTTTTTCATGCCAGAACTTTAATAAGTCCCACAAGAGACGGACTGTTCCTTCAAACAGCCAGAGGCCGGGCTGTTCTCCAGCAGGTCAAAGATTTCACCCGACTGTACGTGCTTCCTGCTCAGGAGGTTGGTGATAAACAATTAAATACACTAGTTTGTTCCAATATATTATTTATTTAACCCTCCCACTGTCTTTATGGGTGACCCCATGAGGAAAGTTGACCATTGAGCAGGATTGATGGTTTGTCCCTTGGGTCCTCAAGGGATAAACCATCAATCCTGCTCAATGGTTAACTTTCCTCGTGGGGTCACACCCATTAGTCCTTTAGGCCCTAGGCCTTTTTTCTTTGGGCCCTGGCACCTCCCAACTGGGGGCCTTTAGAGTTTCATGTCCCAAGTGTCAGTGATCGTTGGCATTCCCCGATCACAGCTACAGCTAAAATAAAAAACAGTTTAGATTGTTAACAAAGCAATTTTTGGTTTTTGATACATTAAGATAAAATAATACTTGAACTTTATTTTAGAAGAGCTGCCCTGTGTGAAGGTGCTGACAGGATGGAGGTTGCGAGTTCAAATTCCATTTAGGAAATTTAGTCAATTGTTTTATTTTTTCCAGGGGTCCTCAACTAAATTTGTTCAAGTTTTTTTTTTTCAGCAGACACCAGAGAAGGTCAGATGCTCTTCTAAAGTAAAGTTCAAATATCATTGTATCTTAATTTATTACAATTTAAAATAGCCTTGTTTCGCATCTGGGCTGTTTGATTGTGGTTTTAGTTGTGTTTGGAGAATGTGGACAATTGTAGATGTTTGGGACATGAAATTGTAGAGGCCCCCAATTGAGGGGCGTTAGGGTTAAACAGGTTAGGACAGTGGGAGGGTTAAATGTGAAACAATTTGACATTCATGCACTCATTGGATACAGATAAATCAAAACTGTCTGAACATCATGGACTTAAACTGTCAGAAGAACCATGTCATATAAAGAGACAGAAGTCCTCCTTATGTTACTGAAGAGAAATGCTTTTTTGTTTTGTTTTTTACCAGGAAGTTATGGAGTACTACAAAAACCACACTCACTCTCCACAGAGATGGAACACCCCCCAAATCATCGAGGATCTGAAGGTGTGTCGGACTATTGTGTTAAATTAGTAAATCTGGTTTGGACAAAAGTTAAAGGATCAAACCGAGTCAGTGGCAGAGGCATGTTGTTGTTACCCAAGTGGAGGTGAGAGGTCCAAATATCAGGGAGTAAGACTCCAAATCCTGCCGTCGGCTGCTACTCTCTGCTGCAGCAGCAGCGATGCAATGAGCGTTCTGGGCTCTTTTGCCCCGAGTACGGCTTGCAAGGCATTTATTCCTACCAGAGACCACTGCAAATGTATTGATTAAATGAGTTTCTCACATCTTTAACCTGTCCGATAAAATCTGGTGATCAGCTGTTTCAGCTCCTGAAGAAAACATCCAGCATGAGGAGGACCTTCATCAGTTTGCATCCAAACATCATTTGAAACTCTAAGAAGAGTTGTTCTTGTAGAAAACCTTCTGTGGGACTTGTTAGAGCCGCAACTGTTATAGGGCCTTAAAAACAACTCATCATTCTTGAGAAATATCTATGTTAGAGGATTGGGACCACTGAATTTTTTTTTAAATAATTCTGATGGGGAAAAAAAGCCAGAACTCTGAGAATAAAATCAGAAATCGTTTTTCTATTCTTCTTCTGTAAATAAATACTGTGAGAGATTTGTCATAAAGTTTAAAAATTAAGAGAATATTTTTTTCCTTTGAGATGGTGATGTTTGTGGCAAATGATATATAAAAACAATATGAAAAAATTACTGATATTTTACTGTCATTCTGTTTTGGAAATTTTATGTCCACACAACAACAACAAAAAACAGAAAAGCTGCTATAACCTGCATTTATTTTCTTTGATCTGTATTCCAAACATAGTTTTTATTTTTGTTTAGTTTTGTTTTATATAATTTCTAGCCAAAATGATTAAAAGCTATTGTGGAAGGTCTAACAAGCCACTCGTGGCTCCAGAGCTGCAGGTTGCGAACCCCTGGTCTGACGGCGTTGGTGTAATTTATGCACCTCCTCTGTCACTCAGAAAGCACCATTAGCACTTTAAACAATCAATATAATACTGCTTTATAATGAAGAATATATAAACCACTGTCTGATTTAGTCGGTTGAGCTCAGATTTGCATCGCCGATCCATCAATCTGAAATGATTTGTGTTTTCTTTGATCTGAGAATCCAGGAGAAAGCCAAAGAGGCGGGGCTGTGGAACCTGTTCCTGCCTGCCGTCAGCGGACTCACTCAGGTGGATTATGCCTACATCGCAGAGGAAACTGGACGCTGCTTCTTTGCCCCTGAGGTCTTTAACTGTCAGGCTCCAGGTGAAACGTCCTTTTATTTTTAGCTCCACAGTTAACCTTAAAAGATTGCCTTCTTTGTGTTGAAATGACATTCATCTTTATACAGAATCGTTAAAAATGTGGATTTTTTAAATTGTAGTGTTTAGTAATTACGAAGTCTAGGTAATTTTTGAAAATCAGAATGAAATAAAAAATGTATTTAATTTGGATTTTTTTTTAGATTCTATTATATCTTATTTTATTTCATTTTGTAATGGGGAAAAATAAAATGGAATTTATGGCGGAACATCAAAGTATTAAGTTCTTTTTTTTGTTATAAGACGTGTTCTTAATTCTAACATGCAAATCTTAACGGCTCCCTCAAAGCTTAACAAAAAAACATAGTTTTTGATATTCTGCCCTGATATATTGAAAAATGTATTCGACAGACACAGGAAACATGGAGGTGCTGCACATGTTTGGCAGCGAGGAGCAGAAGAAGAAGTGGCTGGAGCCTCTTCTGAGAGGAGAAATCCGCTCCTGCTTCTGCATGACAGGTAGACTTATGCCCACGTCATCAGAGGAAACAAAAGAAACAACTCCATACTATCTAGCATCAGAAAGTCTGCTTTATGTAAAAAATCTAAAAACAAACAGGTTCTGAGCCACCTACTGAGCTGACATGACTCCACACAGGCTGCAGGGTTTCAGTTAGGAAGTTTCATCACTGTGGAACAAAAACACACATCTGTAAAAAACATTTCTTCTGTTAAAATCTATAATTTGCACAAATAGCTGATTTTGAGCGTTACATCTGTAGCGTTAAGGATTGGCTACATCTGTACTGAATGATCAATAAGATGTGATAATTCCATAGAAATATGAAATATCAACCTGATTGGTCTTTGAATGTTTAATCAGAAGATTTTCGTTTCTTTTACTTATTCAGGGACCACAAACACACTTCATATTAATTCAGACAGAGTCAAGTTTAGTTTATAAAAATGAATTAATTTCTATTTTCTTAAACTAATGATTATAAAGACGAGGTATGAATGGAATGATGTCATGTAATGGATAAGAAGTGATTTATTGTGATGGATGAAATGATGGAATGGGAGCTAGATGATTTAGCAAAACCTTTCTTAAGTATCTGAGAGAGTTTGTGGAGTCTGGGTTGTAAAATCAGTCTGGCTGTCTGTTTGGTAAACTAGAGATTTGTTTATAAAACCATCCGACGCAATTTGTGCCGAGTCTACGCACCCTTGTGTGGAGATTCTCGTGCAATCCAGGGGGTCAAGAGGTCGTGGTGGATACTGCCAGTGGAGTGAACCTCTCGGTATCAGGAACCGTAGATTAGCTCTGATACGACCCGTCTAGTCTTGAGACCTCTCCAGGTGACGACAGGAAGCTGGAATGCTTGTTTTGCATCTAAGGCTGTTCCGTGGCTCTTAAAAGAGCCGTTGAGTGTATTCACTCGCAAGCGTTGCAGAGAGGCTTTGACCTTGAGGTCAAAAAGAGGATGGTTTCAAAAATGCTTTTTCACCGATTTGGCTGGATCAGGAGTCCGCTAGAAACTAAATTAGATCGAAATTATTCTGTTTTATCTCCTTCCATGTATATAAACCTGTGCAAATCAGAATTTGACACGTTTGAAGGTATTATCAAAACACCTCAGAATGTCATGCCTTCAGTCAGATACTCAGAGAGGTTAACGCTTTGTGTGAATGAGAATGTTTAAACATTTGTGAAGTGAATGTTAAACCTTAATTATAATCTTATAATGTGCATGAGTATACTGATAGATGAACTTGTTAAATCAACACATACTAATCAGGTGTAATTAAGATCTGAAATGGGTCATTGCAGGAACATTACAGTATTCATTTTAAACACATCATTGATTAAAGCACAGATTATTCAAACATTTTAGCATTTACATCTTGTTCATTCAACACATTTGATTATTTCAGCCTATGACTTGTAAAGTCATTTATAATTCAAGATTAACTTTATTCAGAGTGAAAAATGCAGGAGTCTCATACGAGGCCTTTAGCAACAATGTTATGGCTTCTTTGGCTAGTTGCATGGCATACACCTGTTTTTCTTTAGAGGATGCCAGACAGATGGTGTGTCTGCAAATTAAAAGTAACTTTCTGGTCATGTTGATGAAAATTTAACCTTTGATACGTTACACGTCTCAACTCAAGTTTATGGATGATGGTTAATTTCTCCTCAGAGCCCGGCGTCGCCTCCAGTGATGCAGCCAACATGGAGTGCATTCTAAACAGGGATGGAGATGACTACATCATAAATGGCACAAAGTGGTGGAGCAGTGGTGAGTTCATTAGTATAAAGAAGTGAAACAAACCTATAAATGTTCAAATGTTTCTCTGTTGGAAAGATGTATTACATGTTTGTTGAAAAATATTGCTAACTGACAACATTACACAAGTTTAATCACTTTTTTAATATCATTCAGTACAATTTTACTGACAGCAGGGCCAACAATCAAATTTTAAGATTAATTAAAGCTGCAAGCAGCGTCGTTCGGCCCTCGCAGCTCCGCGCCGCTCCGGCCTGGCCGGCAGCCCTGGGCACCAGGGCACGTCCGCAGAACACAAACGTCGACCACCCCAACACCAGAAACGGCTAACGGCCACCTTGTCCGCACCTCACCCTGACTCAGCATCCCCTTTGAGCTCACCATTACATTTTATGTCTCACCACTAGGGAATCCTCTATCTTTACCACACTGGTGGTGTGATGACAGTGACCAACTTTAATGCTATTCTGACCATGTTTTTTAAAGTTATCGAAGGATAACGTTATCTAGGTGGCGCTGTGACCAACTACAGAAAAGTCCCATTGAGGTCAGCTTTGGTGACATTATATAACATTCACCAACCGTTTGTGCCTCATTGGCTAAAGGGCATGATTGTTCATTGCCATATTCAGTTTCGGGCAAATCGGAGGCCGTTTGTGGAAGTTACAGTCAAATGTAAGGTCATGGCGTCACGCCAGCATTCACCATGGCATCAAAGCCCCTCCCTTTCTGGAAAGCTATCAGATCTGAATGGTCATTAAAACATCATGAAGACAATGTATGACCTGAGTGTCATTTTCACTAAATTAGAGGGGACAAATATGGCCATTTCACCATAAAACAATAGACTTCCTGTTGTCAGGGGGCGGGGCTTAGGTGATGTCAGCTGTCCACATTGTCGTTGTCTTGAGATGTGGTCAGTGATCACACAGACAAAGTTTGAATTAGATCTGATCATGCACATGGGAGTTATTAAGTCAAGTAATGTCATGGCGAAAGGTCAAAGTTTGAGGCTTAGCCACGCCCACACCTTTATACTTATTTAAAATCCGACGGTTGAATTTTTTCCCCTTTGACTTAAAAGTACATAGCATAAGTTTGAAGGTGATCTGTGTAAAGGGCGACGGGCCATCAATGTCCAAACAACGTGTGCGAAAACCACTAAATCGAGTACTTGGACCAAAATGGCCGACCTCCTGTGCGAAATTTCGCTTGGCTCCAAGAGACTTTTTTGTAGGTCCAGAGACCCTACATGAGTGTACCAATTTTCGTAATCCTCAGTCAAACCTTGTCTTGGGGCTGACAGTTTTAAAGGTCCTAGGGGGCGATATTTCAGAATATAGGCCACGCCCACAAATCTCAGCTGCCCAATTCTATTGGGGGTCAGACTAGGATCACTCACCAGACATTTTGTGGCGATGTCACGATAATTGAAGAAATGAGAGGCAAACGTATTGCCATGGCGTGATGGCGAATTTCGCCATGCTCCCAAAGCCCCGCCTTTTTTCAAAACCTGCCAGTACTGTAGACCAAGTGACCTCAACTTGTCAGCTTTTATTTGCCAGAGATTGCTGGTGATTGCGTAAAAGGAGTCCAATAGGGAGCTGTGAAAAAAAGAGTGGCGTGGCGACAGGTCAAAGTTTGAGGCTTAGCCACGCCCACACCTTTATACTTATTTAAAATCCGACGGTTGAATTTTTTACTTTATGTCTTAAGAGTATATAGCAGATGTTTGAAGGCGATTGGTGAAAAGGGCGATGGAGCATCACTCTCCAAACAACGTGTGCGAAAACCAGTAAATCACGTACTTGGACCAAAATGGCTGACTTCCTGTGCAACTTTGCACTTGGCTCCAAGAGACTTTTTTGTAGGTCCTGAGACACCACATTAGTGTACCAAATTTCGAAATCCTCAGTCAAAGCATGGCTTGGGGCTGACAGTTTTAATGGTCCTAGGGGGCGCTATTTCATAAAATAGGCCACGCCCACCGGATGTTCACATCAAATTTTTTGGGGGGCTGGACTAGGATCACTCACAAGAGGTTTTGTGGCGATATCTTTAGAAATGACGAAATGGGAGGCAAACGTAAGGCCACGTCGGTACGCCTGACTTCGCCGCGCCGCCACAGCCCCGCCTTCTGGAGAAAACTCCCATAAAGTGACGCCAAGCAATCCCAACTTGTCTACAGTTACCTGCTACAAATATGGGGTGATTAGTTGAAAGGGCGAATTTTGGACAATTTCCCAGTAAAACTTGACCTTTTAAGGCCTGAGGGGGCGGGGCTTATGTGACATCATCAATCAACCATTCATTTGTCTTCGGGGGGCGATGACGATTGTCCATAGAAAATTACTTTAAATGTAATTCTTTTATTTATGAAATTAAAGATATTTGAATTTTTTTGGCGAGTGCTCGAACTTTGAGGCCTGGTCCCGCCCCTTCAGTATTTACGAAAAGTCAGTTTTATTTTCTCATTTTAATCGTCCATCGCTTCTGTTCGATCGCACACTATTTTTGAGACAATCGTGCGAAAACTGACCAAACTGTTCAACCAAATATAGAGCCTAGAAATGGCCAAAACGGGGTAAAAATGGCCACTTTAGTCCAAAATGGCCGACTTCCTGTTTGATATTGACCATGGGTGCAAGAGGCTTTTCTGTGCGTATTGTTGAGTTCTACAGGTGTACCAGATTTCATCACTCTACTATGAAAAAAGGTCAATGCGGAGGGGTATTTTTAATTTTCCAGGGGGCGCTGTTGAAACATTTTTATACCAACTTTCATGTTGACAGTGAAATACGTAAATTTCACGCACTTTCTATATTGGGCCAGAATTTGGTGACTTTTTGGATATGCTAAGACCCCCTAAAGGCCACCCAAAGACGCGGAAGAAAAAAAAAGAAAAATTAAAGCTGCAAGCAGCGTCGTTCGGCCCTCGCAGCGAAGCTGCTCGTCCTCCGTCCGCGCCCCCTCCGCTCCATCCCAGATGCTCTCCAAACCCAGCTCTGCGTTTCTCCGTCCTGGCCGGCAGCCGGGGGCACCAGGGCACGTCTGGCGGAACAGAAAGTCAACCACCCCGACACCAGAAACCGTGAACGGCCTCCTCGTCCACACCTCACCCTGAGTCAGCATCCCCTCTGAGCCCAGCATTACACGTCTCACCACTAGGAGATACTCTATCTTTACCACACTGGTGATGTGATGTTCAGTCTCGGGCAAATCGGAGGCTGTTTGTGGAAGTTACAGTCAAACATAAGGTCACAGCGTCACGCCAGAAATCGCCATGGCATCAAAGCCCCTCCCTTTCTGAAAAGCTATCAGATCTGAATGGTCATTACAACATCATGAAGACAGTGCATGACCTTAGTGTCATGTTGACTAAATTAGAGGGGACAAATATGGGCATTTCACCATAAAACAGTAGACTTCCTGTAGTCAGGGGGCGGGGCTTAGGTGATGTCAGCTGTCCACATTGTCACTGTCTTCAGATGTGGTCAGTGATCACACAGACAAAGTTTGAAATTGATCTGATCATGCACATGGGAGTTATTAAGTCAAGTAACGTAATGGCGACTGGTCAAAGTTTGAGGCTTAGCCACGCCCACACCTTTAAACTTATTTAAAATCCGACGGTTGAATTATTTCCTCTATGTCTTAAGAGTATATAGCAGGAGTTTGAAGGTGATCGGTGGAAAGGACGACGAGACATCATTCTCCTAATAACGTGTGGGAAAACCACTAAATCGAGTACTTGGACCAAAATGGCCGACCTCCTGTGCGACATTGGACTTGGCTCCAAGAGACTTTTTTGTAGGTCCTGAGACACTACATTAGTGTGCCAAATTTCGTGATCCTCAGTCAAAGCATGGCTTGGGGCTGATAGTTTTAATGGTCCTAGGGGGCGCTATTTCAGAAAATAGGCCACGCCCACAAACTTCAGCTGTCCAATTCTATTAGGGGTCAGAGTAAGATCACTCATCAGAAATTGTGTGGTGATGTCACAATGATTGAAGAAATGAGAGACAAACGTATTTCCATGGCCTGATGGTGAATTTCGCCATGCTCCCAAAGCCCCCTCTTTATTCGAAACCTGCCAGTACTATAAACCAAGTGACCTCAACTTGTCTGCTGCTATTTGCCAGTGATTGCTGGTGATTGGTTAAAAGGAGTCCAATAGGGAGCTGTGAAAAAAAGAGTGGCGTGGCGACAGGTCAAAGTTTGAGGCTTAGCCACGCCCACACCTTTATACTTATTTAAAATCCGTAGGTTGAATTTTTTCCCCTTTGTCTTAAGAGTCTATAGCAGAAGTATGAAGGTGATTGGTGAAAAGGGCGATGGTGCAACACTCTCCAAACAATGTGTGCGAAAACCACTAAATCGAGTACTTGGACCAAAATGGCCGACTTCCTGTGCGACTTGGTGCTTGGCTCCAAGAGACTTTTTTGTAGGTCCTGAGACACCACATTAGTGTACAAAATTTCGTAAACCTCAGTCAAAGCATGGCTTGGGGCTGACAGTTTTAATGGTCCTAGAGGGCGCTATTTCAGAATATAGGCCACGCCCACCGGATTTTTACATCACATTTTTTGGGGGGCAGGACTAGGATCACTCCCAAGAAGTTTTGTGGCGATATCTTTAGAAATGACGAAATGGGAGGCAAACGTAAGGCCTAAGCGGTACGCCTGACTTCGCCGCGCCGCCACAGCCCCGCCTTCTGCAGAAAACTCCCATAGAGTGACGCCAAGCTACCCCAACTTGTCTTCAGTTACCTGCTACAAATTTGGGGTGATTATTTGAAAGGGCGAATTTTGGAAAATTTCCCAGTAAAACTTGACCTTTTAAGTCCTGAGGGGGCGGGGCTTATGTGACATCATCAATCGACCATTCATTTGTCTTCGGAGGGTGATGACGATTGTCCATAGAACATTTCTTTAACTGTAATTCTTTCATTTATGAAATTATAGCAATTTGAATTTTTTTGGCGAGTGCTCGAAATTTGAGGCCTGGTCCCGCCCCTTCAGTATTTACGAAAAGTCAATTTTATTGTCTCATTTGATTCGTCCATCGCTTCTGTTCGATCGCACACTATTTTTTAGACGATCGTGCGAAAAATGACCAAACTGTTGAACCAAATATAGACCCTAGAAATGGTCAAAACGGGGTCAAAATGGCCACTTTAGTCCAAAATGGCCGACTTCCTGTATGATATTGACCATGGGTGCAAGAGGCTTTTCTGTGCGTATTGTTGAGATCTACAAGTGTACCAAATTTCATCGCTCTACTATGAAAAAAGGTCAAAGCGGAGGGGTATTTTTAATTTTCCAGGGGGCGCTGTTGAAACATGTTTTAACCGACTTTCACGTTGCCAGTGAAATACGTAAATTTCACGCACTTTCTATATTGGGCCAGAATTTGGTGAGTTTTTGGATATGCTAAGGCCCCCTAAAGGCCACCCAAAGACGCGGAAGAAAAAGAAAAAATAATTAAAGCTGCAAGCAGCGTCGTTCGGCCCTCGCAGCGAAGATGCTCACCCTCCTTCCGCACCCCCTCCGCTCCATCCCCGATGCTCTCCAAACCCAACTCCCCGCCGCTCCGTCCTGGCCGGCAGCACGGGGCACCAGGGCACGTCCACGGACTGAAACGTCCACCACCCTGACACCAAGAAAAGCTAACAGTCACCTCATCCACACCTCACCCTGAATCAGCATCCCCTCCGAGCCTACCATTATATTACATGTCTCACCACTAGGGCATACTTTATCTTTAGCACACTGTTGGTGTGATGACACAGACCAACTTTAGTGCTTTTTTGCCCATATTTATTAAAGTTTTCGAAAGTTAAAGTTATCTAGGGGGCGCTGTGATCAATTACAGAAAAATCCCATTGAGGTCAGCTTTGGTTGACAAGGACAGTTTTCTGTTATTTTGGCATCAAACGGACGTTGTGTGTGTTATCTAAAGCCAGTGAGCTGAAAGGGGCGGAGCTACAGGGATTTGAATCAACAACCACATCAATGTGTTTGGTGCAGTCACGTGATGTCACAAGCCAAGTATAATGCCATTCTGACTTTGACTTTAGAAGTTAATAAAGTTTGAACCCATCTAGGGGGCGTTGTGACCATTTACAAGTAAATGCCATAGAGGTCATCTTTGGTCATCAAAGATGGTTTTCTGTTAATTTGGAATCAATCAAACGTTGCATGGGTCATCTAGAGACAAAAAGCTGTAAGTGGGTGGAGTTAAAGTGAATTGAACAAGTGATCACATACATGTGTTGATTGCAGATGTGTGATGACTCCCACAATGTTTGATGTAGTTTGGAACTTTTTTGCAGAAGTTACAAAGGTTTTTTGTATCTAGGGGGCGCTGTCCCAAATTTAAGAATTATTCCATGAAGAAGTTTGTAGGTTGATGACAGTCATTTGTGTGCAGTTTGGTGTGAATTGCATCATGCATGTGTTATTAAGGGCCTAATATCTGTCAGGGGGCGGAGCTAAAGCAATATCAACAACTTACCACAGGACTGTGGTGGGTGCCATTGTGTGAGTACACATAGCAAGTTTGGTGCAGTTACGACCTCGTCTGTAGGAGTTATTACAGTTTTAATGGTGTGTAGGGGGCGCTGTGGTGACATTACACAACTTTCACCAACGGTGTGTGCCTCGTTGAATAAAGGGCATGATTGTTGATTGCCATGTTCAGTCTCGGGCAGATCGGAGGTTGTTAGTGGAAGTTACAGTCAAACGTAAGGTCACGGCGTCACGCCAGAATTCGCCGTGGCATCAAAGCCCTTCCCTTTCTGAAAAGCTATCAGATCTGAATGGTCATTACAACATCATGAAGACAGTGCATGACCTTAGTGTCATGTTGACTAAAGTAGAGGGGACAAATATGGGCATTTCACCATTAAAAAATAGACTTCCTGTAGTCAGGGGGCGGGGCATAGGTGATGTCAGCTGTCCACATTGTCATTGTCTTGAGATGTGGTCAATGATCACACAGACGGAGTTTGATATAGATCTGATCATGCACATGGGAGTTGTTAAGTCAAGTAATGTAATGGCGAAAGGTCAAAGTTTGAGGCTTAGCCACGCCCACACCTTTATACTTGTATAAAATCCGACGGTTGAATTTTTTCCTCTATGTCTTAAGATTATATAGCAGGAGTTTGAAGGTGATAGGTGGAAAGGACGACGAGACATCATTCTCCTAATAACGTGTGTGAAAACCACTAAATCGAGTAATTGGACCAAAATGGCCGACTTCCTGTGCGACTTTGCACTTGGCTCAAAGAGACTTTTTTGTAGGTCCTGAGACCCCACATTAGTGTACCAAATTTCGTACTCCTCAGTCAAAGCATGGCTTGGGGCTGACAGTTTTAATGGACCTAGGGGGCGCTATTTCAGAAAATAGGCCACGCCCATTTGATGTTCACATGAGATCTTTTGGGGGGCCGGACTAGGATCACTCACAAGACGTTTCGTGACTGTATCTATAGAAATGACGACATGGGAGGCACATGTATGGTCACGGCGGTACGCCTGACTTCGCCGCGTCGCCACAGCCCCGCCTTCTGCAGAAAACACCCATAAAGTGACGTCAAGCAACGCCAACTTCTCTTCAGTTACCTGCTACAAATTCGGGCTGATTATTCGACAGGGCGAATTTTGGAAAATTTCCCAGTAAAACTTGACGTTTTAAGTCCTGAGGGGGCGGGGCTTGTGTGACATCATCCAGCGACCATTCATTTGTCTTCGGGGGGCGATGACGATTATCCATAGAAAGTTACTTTAACTGTAATTCTTTCATTTGTGAAATTATAGCAATTTGAATTTTTTTGGCGAGTGCTCGAACTTTGAGGCCTGGCCCCGCCCCTTCAGTATTTACGAAAAGTCAATTTTATTTTCTCATTTGAAGCGTCCATCGCTTCTGTTCGATGGCACACTATTTTTGAGACTATGGTACGAAAAATGACGAAACTGTTCAACCAAATATAGACCCTAGAAATGGCCAAAACGGCTAAAAATCGCCATTTCAACCCAAAATGGCCGACTTCCTGTTTTATATTGACCATGGTTGCAAGAGGCTTTTTTGTGCGGACTGTTGAGTAGTACCAGTATACCAAATTTCATAACTGTACGATAAACTAAGCTTTATGGAGAGGGGTATTTTTCACTCTTTAGGGGGCGCTGTCGAGCCACTTTTTTATCAACTTTCACATCGCCAGTGAAATACGTAAATTTCACGCACTTTCTATATTGGGCCAGAATTTGGTGACTTTTTGGATATGCTAAGACCCCCTAAAGGCCACCCAAAGACGCGGAAGAAAAAAGAAAGCGTAATAATAATTAAAGCTGCAAGCAGCGTCGTTCGGCCCTCGCAGCGAAGCTGCTCGCCCTCCTTCCGCACCCCCTCCGCTCCATCCCCGACGCTCTCCAAACCCAGCTCCGCGCTTCTCCGTCCTGGCCGGCAGCCGGGGGCACCAGGGAACGTCTGGCGGAACAGAAAGTCAACCACCCCGACACCAGAAACCGTGAACGGCCTCCTCGTCCACACCTTACCCTGACTCAGCATCCCCTCTGAGCCCACCATTACACGTCTCACCACTAGGAGATACTCTATCTTTACCACACTGGTGATGCGATGTTCAGTCTCGGGCAAGTCGGAGGCTGTTTGTGGAAGTTACAGTCAAACGTAAGGTCACAGTGTCACGTCAGAAATCGCCATGGCATCAAAGCCCCTGCCTTTCTGAAAAGCTATCAGATCTGAATGGTCATTACAACATCATGAAGACAGTGCATGACCTTAGTGTCATCTTGACTAAATTAGAGGGAACAAATATGGGCATTTCACCATAAAACAGTTGACTTCCTGTAGTCAGGGGGCGGGGCTTAGGTGATGTCAGCTGTCCACATTGTCACTGTCTTCAGATGTGGTCAGTGATCACACAGACAAAGTATGAAATTGATCTGATCATGCACATGGGACTTGTTAAGTCAAATAAGGTAATGGCGACTGGTCAAAGTTTGAGGCTTAGCCACGCCCACACCTTTATACTTATTTAAAATCCGACGGTTGAATTTTTTCCTCTATGTCTTAAGAGTATATAGCAGAGGTTTGAAGGTGATCGGTGGAAAGGGCGAGGAGATATCATTCTCCTAATAACGTGTGCGAAAACCACTAAATTGAGTACTTGGACCAAAATGGCCGACCTCCTGTGCGACATTGCGCTTGGCTCCAAGAGACTTTTTTGTAGGTCCTGGTACACTACATTAGTGTGCCAAATTTTGTGATCCTCAGTCAAAGCATGGCTTGGGGCTGACTGTTTTAATGGTCCTAGGGGGCGCTGTTTCAGAAAATAGGCCACGCCCACAAACTTCAGCTGTCCAATTCTATTAGGGGTCAGAGTAGGATCACTCATCAGAACTTGTATGGCGATGTCACAATGACTGAAGAAATGAGAGACAAACGTATTTCCATGTCGTGATGGCGAATTTCGCCATTCTTCCAAAGCCCCGCCTTTATTCGAAACCTGCCAGTACTATAGACCAAGTGACCTCAACTTGTCTGCTGCTATTCGCCACTGTTTGGTGGTGATTGGTTAAAAGGAGTCCAATAGGGAGCTGTGAAAAAAAAGAGTGGCGTGGCGACAGGTCAAAGTTTGAGGCTTAGCCACGCCCACACCTTTATACTTATTTAAAATCCGACGGTTGAATTTTTTCATCTATGTGTTAAGAGTATGTAGCCGAAGTGTGAAGGCAATTGGTGAAAAGGGCGACGGAGCATCACTCTCCAAACAACGTGTGCGAAAACCACTAAATCGCGCACTTGGACCAAAATGGCCGACTTCCTGTGCGACAATGCACTTGGCTCCAAGAGACTTTTTTGTAGGTCCTGAGACACCACATTAGTGTACCAAATTTCGTAATCCTCAGTCAAAGCATGGCTTGGGGCTGTCAGTTTTAATGGTCCTAGGGGGCGCTATTTCAGAAAATAGACCACGCCCACCGGAATTTCACATCAGATTTTTTGGGGGGCCGGACTAGGATCACTCACAAGAAGTTTCGTGGCGATATCTCTAGAAATGACGAAATGGGAGGCAAACGTAAGGCCTAAGTGGTACGCCTGAATTCGCCGCGCCGCCACAGCCCCGCCTTCTGCAGAAAACTCCCATAAAGTGACGCCAAGCAACCCCAACTTGTCTTCAGTTACCTGATACAAATTTGGGGTGATTATTGGAAAGGGCGAATTTTGGAAAATTTCCCAGTAAAACTTGACCTTTTAAGTCCTGAGGGGGCGGGGCTTATGTGACATCATCAATTGACCATTCATTTGTCTTCGGAGGGCGATGATGATTGTCCATAGAAAGTTTCTTTAACTGTAATTCTTTCATTTATGAAATTATAGCAATTTGAATTTTTTTGGCGAGTGCTCGAACTTTGAGGCCTGGCCCCGCCCCTTCAGTATTTACGAAAAGTCAATTTTATTGTCTCATTTTAATCGTCCATCGATTCTGTTCGATCTCGCACAATTTTTGAGACGATGGTGCGAAAAATGACCAAACTGTTCAACCAAATATAGACCCAAGAAATGGCCAAAACGGGGTCAAAATGGCCACTTTAGTCCAAAATGGCCGACTTCCTGTTTGATATTGACCATGGTTGCAAGAGGCTTTTCTGTGCGGACTGTTGAGTTCTACAAGTGTACCAAATTTCATAACTGTACGATAAACTAAGCTTTATGGAGAGGGGTATTTTTCACTTTCTAGGGGGCGCTGTTCAGTCATTCTTTTATGAACTTTCACATCGCCAGTGAAATACGTAAATTTCACGCACTTTCAATATTGGGCCAGAATTTGGTGACTTTTTGGATATGCTAAGACCCCCTAAAGGCCAGTCAAAGACGCGGAAGAAAAAAGAAAGAAAGAAAGCGTAATAATAAACGGAGCAGATACAATAGGCCTTCGCAGCTTCACTGCTCGGGCCTAATTAAAGCTGCAAGCAGCGTCGTTCGGCCCTCGCAGCGAAGATGCTCACCCTCCTTCCGCACCCCCTCCGCTCCATCCCCGATGCTCTCCAAACCCAACTCCCCGCCGCTCCGTCCTGGCCGGCAGCACGGGGCACCAGGGCACGTCCACGGACTGAAACGTCCACCACCCTGACACCAAGAAAAGCTAACAGTCACCTCATCCACACCTCACCCTGAATCAGCATCCCCTCCGAGCCTACCATTATATTACATGTCTCACCACTAGGGCATACTTTATCTTTAGCACACTGTTGGTGTGATGACACAGACCAACTTTAGTGCTTTTTTGCCCATATTTATTAAAGTTTTCGAAAGTTAAAGTTATCTAGGGGGCGCTGTGATCAATTACAGAAAAATCCCATTGAGGTCAGCTTTGGTTGACAAGGACAGTTTTCTGTTATTTTGGCATCAAACGGACGTTGTGTGTGTTATCTAAAGCCAGTGAGCTGAAAGGGGCGGAGCTACAGGGATTTGAATCAACAACCACATCAATGTGTTTGGTGCAGTCACGTGATGTCACAAGCCAAGTATAATGCCATTCTGACTTTGACTTTAGAAGTTAATAAAGTTTGAACCCATCTAGGGGGCGTTGTGACCATTTACAAGTAAATGCCATAGAGGTCATCTTTGGTCATCAAAGATGGTTTTCTGTTAATTTGGAATCAATCAAACGTTGCATGGGTCATCTAGAGACAAAAAGCTGTAAGTGGGTGGAGTTAAAGTGAATTGAACAAGTGATCACATACATGTGTTGATTGCAGATGTGTGATGACTCCCACAATGTTTGATGTAGTTTGGAACTTTTTTGCAGAAGTTACAAAGGTTTTTTGTATCTAGGGGGCGCTGTCCCAAATTTAAGAATTATTCCATGAAGAAGTTTGTAGGTTGATGACAGTCATTTGTGTGCAGTTTGGTGTGAATTGCATCATGCATGTGTTATTAAGGGCCTAATATCTGTCAGGGGGCGGAGCTAAAGCAATATCAACAACTTACCACAGGACTGTGGTGGGTGCCATTGTGTGAGTACACATAGCAAGTTTGGTGCAGTTACGACCTCGTCTGTAGGAGTTATTACAGTTTTAATGGTGTGTAGGGGGCGCTGTGGTGACATTACACAACTTTCACCAACGGTGTGTGCCTCGTTGAATAAAGGGCATGATTGTTGATTGCCATGTTCAGTCTCGGGCAGATCGGAGGTTGTTAGTGGAAGTTACAGTCAAACGTAAGGTCACGGCGTCACGCCAGAATTCGCCGTGGCATCAAAGCCCTTCCCTTTCTGAAAAGCTATCAGATCTGAATGGTCATTACAACATCATGAAGACAGTGCATGACCTTAGTGTCATGTTGACTAAAGTAGAGGGGACAAATATGGGCATTTCACCATTAAAAAATAGACTTCCTGTAGTCAGGGGGCGGGGCATAGGTGATGTCAGCTGTCCACATTGTCATTGTCTTGAGATGTGGTCAATGATCACACAGACGGAGTTTGATATAGATCTGATCATGCACATGGGAGTTGTTAAGTCAAGTAATGTAATGGCGAAAGGTCAAAGTTTGAGGCTTAGCCACGCCCACACCTTTATACTTGTATAAAATCCGACGGTTGAATTTTTTCCTCTATGTCTTAAGATTATATAGCAGGAGTTTGAAGGTGATAGGTGGAAAGGACGACGAGACATCATTCTCCTAATAACGTGTGTGAAAACCACTAAATCGAGTAATTGGACCAAAATGGCCGACTTCCTGTGCGACTTTGCACTTGGCTCAAAGAGACTTTTTTGTAGGTCCTGAGACCCCACATTAGTGTACCAAATTTCGTACTCCTCAGTCAAAGCATGGCTTGGGGCTGACAGTTTTAATGGACCTAGGGGGCGCTATTTCAGAAAATAGGCCACGCCCATTTGATGTTCACATGAGATCTTTTGGGGGGCCGGACTAGGATCACTCACAAGACGTTTCGTGACTGTATCTATAGAAATGACGACATGGGAGGCACATGTATGGTCACGGCGGTACGCCTGACTTCGCCGCGTCGCCACAGCCCCGCCTTCTGCAGAAAACACCCATAAAGTGACGTCAAGCAACGCCAACTTCTCTTCAGTTACCTGCTACAAATTCGGGCTGATTATTCGACAGGGCGAATTTTGGAAAATTTCCCAGTAAAACTTGACGTTTTAAGTCCTGAGGGGGCGGGGCTTGTGTGACATCATCCAGCGACCATTCATTTGTCTTCGGGGGGCGATGACGATTATCCATAGAAAGTTACTTTAACTGTAATTCTTTCATTTGTGAAATTATAGCAATTTGAATTTTTTTGGCGAGTGCTCGAACTTTGAGGCCTGGCCCCGCCCCTTCAGTATTTACGAAAAGTCAATTTTATTTTCTCATTTGAAGCGTCCATCGCTTCTGTTCGATGGCACACTATTTTTGAGACTATGGTACGAAAAATGACGAAACTGTTCAACCAAATATAGACCCTAGAAATGGCCAAAACGGCTAAAAATCGCCATTTCAACCCAAAATGGCCGACTTCCTGTTTTATATTGACCATGGTTGCAAGAGGCTTTTTTGTGCGGACTGTTGAGTAGTACCAGTATACCAAATTTCATAACTGTACGATAAACTAAGCTTTATGGAGAGGGGTATTTTTCACTCTTTAGGGGGCGCTGTCGAGCCACTTTTTTATCAACTTTCACATCGCCAGTGAAATACGTAAATTTCACGCACTTTCTATATTGGGCCAGAATTTGGTGACTTTTTGGATATGCTAAGACCCCCTAAAGGCCACCCAAAGACGCGGAAGAAAAAAGAAAGCGTAATAATAATTAAAGCTGCAAGCAGCGTCGTTCGGCCCTCGCAGCGAAGCTGCTCGCCCTCCTTCAGCACCCCCTCCGCTCCATCCCCGACGCTCTCCAAACCCGGCTCCGCGCTTCTCCATCCTGGCCGGCAGCCGAGGGCATCAGGGCATGCCTGTCGAAACAGAAAGTCAGCCACCCCAACACCGGAAACCGTGAAAGGCCTCCTCGTCCACACCTCACCCTGACTCAGCATCCCTTCTGAGCCCACCATTACATGTCTCACCCCTAGGAGATACTCTATCTTTACCACACTGGTGATGTGATGTTCAGTCTCGGGCAAATCGGAGGCTGTTTGTGGAAGTTACAGTCAAACGTAAGGTCACAGCGTCACGCCAGAAATCGCCATGGCATCAAAGCCCCTCACTTTCTGAAAAGCTATCAGATCTGAATGGTCATTACAACATCATGAAGACAGTGCATGACGTTAGTGTCATCTTGACTAAATTAGAGGGGACAAATATGGGCAGTTCACCATAAAACAATAGACTTCCTGTAGTCAGGGGGAGGGGCTTAGGTGATGTCAGCTGTCCACATTGTCACTGTCTTCAGATGTGGTCAGTGATCACACAGACAAAGTATGAAATTGATCTGATCATGCACATGGGAGTTATTAAGTCAAATAAAGTAATGGCGACTGGTCAAAGTTTGAGGCTTAGCCACGCCCATACCTTTATACTTATTTAAAATCCGACGGTTGAATTTTTTCATCTATGTCTTAAGAGTATATAGCAGAAGTTTGAAGGTGATTGGTGGAAAGGGCGAGGAGATATCATTCTCCTAATAACGTGTGCGAAAACCACTAAATTGAGTAATTGCACAAAAATGGCCGACCTCCTGTGTGATATTGCGCTTGGCTCCAAGAGACTTTTTTGTAGGTCCTGAGACACTACATTAGTGTGCCAAATTTTGTGATCCTCAGTCAAAGCATGGCTTGGGGCTGACTGTTTTAATGGTCCTAGGGGGCACTGTTTCGGAAAATAGGCCACGCCCACAAACTTCAGCTGTCCAATTATATTAGGGGTCAGAGTAGGATCACTCATCAGAAATTGTGTGGCAATGTCACAATGATTGAAGAAATGAGAGACAAACGTATTTCCATGGCGTGATGGCAAATTTCGCCATGCTCCCAAAGCCCCGCCTTTATTCGAAACCTGCCAGTACTATAGACCTAGTGACCTCAACTTGTCTGCTGCTACTTGCCACTGTTTGGTGGTGATTGGATAAAAGGAGTCCAATAGGGAGCTGTGAAAAAAAGAGTGGCGTGGCGACAGGTCAGAGTTTGAGGCTTAGCCACGCCCACACATTTATACTTATTTAAAATCCGACGGTTGAATTTTTTCATCTATGTCTTAAGAGTATATAGCAGAAGTGTGAAGGCGATTGGTGAAAAGGGCGACGGAGCATCACTCTCCAAACAACGTGTGCAAAAACCACTAAATCGCGCACTTGGACCAAAATGGCCGACTTCCTGTGCGACTTTGCACTTGGCTCCAAGAGACTTTTTTGTAGGTCCTGAGACACCACATTAGTGTACCACATTTCGTAATCCTCAGTCAAAGCATGGCTTGGGGCTGTCAGTTTTAATGGTCCTAGGGGGCGCTATTTCAGAAAATAGACCACGCCCACCGGAATGTCACATCAGATTTTTTGGGGGGCCGGACTAGGATCACTCACAAGAAGTTTCGTGGCGATATCTCTAGAAATGACGAAATGGGAGGCAAACGTAAGGCCTAAGTGGTACGCCTGAGTTCGCCGCGCCGCCACAGCCCCGCCTTCTGCAGAAAACTCCCATAAAGTGACGCCAAGCAACCCCAACTTGTCTTCAGTTACCTGATACAAATTTGGGATGATTATTTGAAAGGGCAAATTTTGGAAAATTTCCCAGTAAAACTTGACCTTTTAAGTCCTGAAGGGGCGGGGCTTATGTGACATCATCAATTGACCATTCATTTGTCTTTGGGGGGCGATGATGATTGTCCATAGAAAGTTCCTTTAACTGTATTTCTTTCATTTATGAAATTATAGCAATTTGAATTTTTTTGGCGAGTGCTCGAACTTTGAGGCCTGGTCCCGCCCCTTCAGTATTTACGAAAAGTCAATTTTATTGTCTCATTTTAATCGTCCGTCGCTTCTGTTCGATCGCACACTATTTTTGAGACGATCGTGCGAAAAATGACCAAACTGTTCAACCAAATATAGACCCAAGAAATGGCCGAAACAGGGTCAAAATGGCCACTTTAGTCCAAAATGGCCGACTTCCTGATTGATATTGACCATGGATGCAAGAGGCTTTTCTGTGCGTATTGTTGAGTTCTACAAGTGTACCAAATTTCATAACTGTACGATAAACTAAGCTTTATGGAGAGGGGTATTTTTCACTTTCTAGGGGGCGCTGTTTAGCCATTTTTTTATGAACTTTCACATCGCCAGTGAAATACGTAAATTTCACGCACTTTCTATATTGGGCCAGAATTTGGTGACTTTTTGGATATGCTAAGACCCCCTAAAGGCCAGTCAAAGACGCGGAAGAAAAAAGAAAGAAAGAAAGCGTAATTAAAGCTGCAAGCAGCGTCGTTCGGCCCTCGCAGCGAAGCTGCTCGCCCTCCGTCCTTACCCCCTCCGCTCCATCCCCAATGCTCTCAAAACCCAGCACCCCGCCGCTCCTTCCTGACCAGCAGCCCGGGACAACAGGGCGCGTCAGCAGAACAGAAACGTCCACCAGAACAGAATTCACCATGGCATCAAAGCCCCTCCCTTTCTGAAAAGCTATCAGATCTGAATGGTCATTACAACATCATGAAGACAGTGCATGACCTTTGTGTCATGTTGACTAAATTAGAGGGGACAAATATGGGCATTTCACCATAAAACAGTAAACTTCCTGTAGTCAGGGGGTGGGGCTTAGGTGATGCCAGCTGTCCACATTGTCACTGTCTTCAGATGTGGTCAGTGATAACACAGACAAAGTTTGAAATTGATCTGATCATGCACATGAGAGTTACTAAGTCAAGTAACGTAATGGCGACTGGTCAAAGTTTGAGGCTTAGCCACGCCCACATCTTTATACTTATTTGAAATCCGACGGTTGAATTTTTTCCTCTATGTCTTAAGAGTATATAGCAGGAGTTTGAAGGTGATCGGTGGAAAGGTCGACGAGACATCATTCTCCTAATAACGTGTGCGAAAACCACTAAATCGCGTACTTGGACCAAAATGGCCGACCTCCTGTGCGACATTGTGCTTGGCTCCAAGAGACTTTTTTGTAGGTCCTGAGACACTACATTAGTGTGCCAAATTTCGTGATCCTCAGTCAAAGCAAGGCTTGGGGCTGACAGTTTTAATGGTCCTAGGGGGTGCTATTTCAGAAAATAGGCCACGCCCACAAACTTCAGCTGTCCAAATCTATTAGGGGTCAGAGTAGGATCACTCATCAGAAATTGTGTGGCGATGTCACAGTGATAGAAGAAATGAGAGACAAACGTATTTCCATGGCGTGATGGCGAATTTCGCCATGCTCCCAAAGCCCCGCCTTTATTCGAAACCTGCCAGTATTATAGACCAATTGACCTCAACTTGTCTGCTGCTATTAGCCAGTGATTGCTGGTGATTGGTTAAAAGGAGGCCAATAGGGAGCTGTGAAAAAAAGAGTGGCGTGGCGACAGGTCAAAGTTTGAGGCTTAGCCACGCCCACACCTTTATACTTATTTAAAATCTGACGGTTGAATTTTTTCATCTATGTCTTAAGAGTGTATGACAGAGGTTTGAAGGTGATTGGTGAAAAGAGTGATGGAGCATCCTTCTCCAAACAACGTGTGCGAAAACCACTAAATCCAGTACTTGGACCAAAATGGCCGACTTCCTGTGTGACTTCGCACTTGGCTCCAAGAGACTTTTTTGTAGGTCCTGAGACACCACATTAGTGTACCAAATTTCGTACTCCTCAGTCAAAGCATGGCTTGGGGCTGACAGTTTTAATGGTCCTAGGGGGCGCTATTTCAGAAAATAGGCCACGCCCACCGGATGTTCACATCAGATTCTTTTGTGGGCCAGACTAGGATCACTCCCAAGAAGTGTCGTGGCGATATCTCTAGAAATGACGAAATGGGAGGCAAACGTAAGGCCACGTCGGTACGCCTGATTTCGCCGTGCCGCCACTGCCCCGCCTTCTGCAGAAAACTCCCATAAAGTGACGCCAAGAAACCCCAACTTGTCTTCAGTTACCAGCTACAAATTTGGGATGATTATTTGAAAGGGCGAATTTTGGAAAATTTCCCAGTAAAACTTGACCTTTTAAGTACTTAGGGGGCGGGGCTTATGTGACATCACCAATCAACCATTCATTTGTCTTCGGGGGGCGATGACGATTGTCCATAGAATGTTACTTTAACTGTAATTCTTTCATTTATGAAATTATAGCAATTTGAATTTTCTTGGCGAGTGCTCGAACTTTGAGGCCTGGCCCCGCCCCTTCAGTATTTACGAAAAGTCAATTTTATTTTCTCATTTGAATCGGCCATCGCTTCTGTTCGATCGCACACAATTTTTGAGACGATCGTGCGAAAAATGACCAAACTGTTCAACCAAATATAGACCCTAGAAATGGCCAAAATGGCTAAAAATCGCCATTTCAACCTAAAATGGCCGACTTCCTGTGTGATATAGACCATGGTTGCAAGAGACTTTTCTGTGCGGACTGTTGAGTACTACAAGTGTACCAAATTTCATAACTGTACGATAAACTAAGCTTTATGGAGAGGGGTATTTTTCACTTTCTAGGGGGCGCTGTTCAGCCAATTTTTTTACGAACTTTCACATCGCCAGTGAAATACGTAAATTTCACGCACTTTCTATATTGGGCCAGAATTTGGTGACTTTTTGGATATGCTAAGACCCCCTAAAGGCCATTCAAAGACGCGGAAGAAAAAAGAATAATAATAATTAAAGCTGCAAGCAGCGTCGTTCGGCCCTCGCAGCGAAGCTGCTCGCCCTCCTTCAGCACCCCCTCCGCTCCATCCCCGACGCTCTCCAAACCCGGCTCCGCGCTTCTCCATCCTGGCCGGCAGCCGAGGGCATCAGGGCATGCCTGTCGGAACAGAAAGTCAGCCACCCCAACACCGGAAACCGTGAAAGGCCTCCTCGTCCACACCTCACCCTGACTCAGCATCCCTTCTGAGCCCACCATTACATGTCTCACCCCTAGGAGATACTCTATCTTTACCACACTGGTGATGTGATGTTCAGTCTCGGGCAAATCGGAGGCTGTTTGTGGAAGTTACAGTCAAACGTAAGGTCACAGCGTCACGCCAGAAATCGCCATGGCATCAAAGCCCCTCACTTTCTGAAAAGCTATCAGATCTAAATGGTCATTACAACATCATGAAGACAGTGCATGACCTTAGTGTCATCTTGACTAAATTAGAGGGGACAAATATGGGCAGTTCACCATAAAACAATAGACTTCCTTTAGTCAGGGGGCGGGGCTTAGGTGATGTCAGCTGTCCACATTGTCACTGTCTTCAGATGTGGTCAGTGATCACACAGACAAAGTATGAAATTGATCTGATCATGCACATGGGAGTTATTAAGTCAAATAAAGTAATGGCGACTGGTCAAAGTTTGAGGCTTAGCCACGCCCATACCTTTATACTTATTTAAAATCCGACGGTTGAATTTTTTCCTCTATGTCTTAAGAGTATATAGCAGGAGTTTGAAGGTGATCGGTGGAAAGGGCGAGGAGATATCATTCTCCTTATAACGTGTGCGAAAACCACTAAATTGAGTAATTGCACCAAAATGGCCGACCTCCTGTGCGACATTGCGCTTGGCTCCAAGAGACTTTTTTGTAGGTCCTGAGACACTACATTAGTGTGCCAAATTTTGTGATCCTCAGTCAAAGCATGGCTTGGGGCTGACTGTTTTAATGGTCCTAGGGGGCACTGTTTTGGAAAATAGGCCACGCCCACAAACTTCAGCTGTCCAATTATATTAGGGGTCAGAGTAGGATCACTCATCAGAAATTGTGTGGCAATGTCACAATGATTGAAGAAATGAGAGACAAACGTATTTCCATGGCGTGATGGCGAATTTCGCCATGCTCCCAAAGCCCCGCCTTTATTCGAAACCTGCCAGTACTATAGACCTAGTGACCTCAACTTGTCTGCTGCTATTTGCCACTGTTTGGTGGTGATTGGATAAAAGGAGTCCAATAGGGAGCTGTGAAAAAAAGAGTGGCGTGGCGACAAGTCATAGTTTGAGGCTTAGCCACGCCCACACCTTTATACTTATTTAAAATCCGACGGTTGAATTTTTTCATCTATGTCTTAAGAGTATATAGCAGAAGTGTGAAGGCGATTGGTGAAAAGGGCGACGGAGCATCACTCTCCAAACAACGTGTGCGAAAACCACTAAATCACGCACTTGGACCAAAATGGCCGACTTCCTGTGCGACTTTGCACTTGGCTCCAAGAGACTTTTTTGTAGGTCCTGAGACACCACATTAGTGTACCACATTTCGTAATCCTCAGTCAAAGCATGGCTTGGGGCTGTCAGTTTTAATGGTCCTAGGGGGCGCTATTTCAGCAAATAGACCACGCCCACCGGAATGTCACATCAGATTTTTTGGGGGGCCGGACTAGGATCACTCACAAGAAGTTTCGTGGCGATATCTCTAGAAATGACGAAATGGGAGGCAAACGTAAGGCCTAAGTGGTACGCCTGAGTTCGCTGCGCCGCCACAGCCCCGCCTTCTGCAGAAAACTCCCATAAAGTGACGCCAAGCAACCCCAACTTGTCTTCAGTTACCTGATACAAATTTGGGATGATTATTTGAAAGGGCAAATTTTGGAAAATTTCCCAGTAAAACTTGACCTTTTAAGTCCTGAAGGGGCGGGGCTTATGTGACATCATCAATTGACCATTCATTTGTCTTCGGGGGGCGATGATGATTGTCCATAGAAAGTTACTTTAACTGTAATTCTTTCATTTATGAAATTATAGCAATTTGAATTTTTTTGGCGAGTGCTCGAACTTTGAGGCCTGGTCCCGCCCCTTCAGTATTTACGAAAAGTCAATTTTATTGTCTCATTTTAATCGTCCGTCGCTTCTGTTCGATCGCACACTATTTTTGAGACGATCGTGCGAAAAATGACCAAACTGTTCAACCAAATATAGACCCAAGAAATGGCCGAAACAGGGTCAAAATGGCCACTTTAGTCCAAAATGTCCGACTTCCTGTTTGATATTGACCATGGATGCAAGAGGCTTTTCTGTGCGTATTGTTGAGTTCTACAAGTGTACCAAATTTCATAACTGTACGATAAACTAAGCTTTATGGAGAGGGGTATTTTTCACTTTCTAGGGGGCGCTGTTCAGCCATTCTTTTATGAACTTTCACATTGCCAGTGAAATACGTAAATTTCACGCACTTTCAATATTGGGCCAGAATTTGGTGACTTTTTGGATATGCTAAGACCCCCTAAAGGCCAGTCAAAGACGCGGAAGAAAAAAGAAAGAAAGAAAGCGTAATAATAAACGGAGCAGATACAATAGGCCTTCGCAGCTTCACTGCTCGGGCCTAATAAGAAGAAGAAACGGAGCAGATACAATAGGCCTTCGCAGCTTCACTGCTCGGGCCTAATAATAAATTAAAGCTGCAAGCAGCGTCGTTCGGCCCTCGCAGCGAAGCTGCTCGCCCTCCTTCCGCACCCCCTCCGCTCCATCCCCGACCCTCTCCAAACCCAGCTCTGCGCTTCTCCATCCTGTCCGGCAGCCGGGGGCACCAGGGCACGTCTGGCAGAACAGAAAGTCAACCACCCCGACACCAGAAACCGTGAACGGCCTCCTCGTCCACACCTCAACCTGACTCAGCATCCCCTCTGAGCCCGCCATTACACGTCTCACCACTAGGAGATACTCTATCTTTACCACACTGGTGATGTGATGTTCAGTCTCGGGCAAATCGGAGGCTGTTTGTGGAAGTTACAGTCAAACGTAAGGTCACAGCGTCACGCCAGAATTCGCCATGGCATCAAATCCCCTCCCTTTCTGAAAAGCTAGCAGATCTGAATGGTCATTACAACATCATGAAGACAGTGCATGACCTTAGTGTCATGTTCACTAAATTAGAGGGGACAAATATGGGCATTTCACCATGAAAAAATCGACTTCCTGTAGTCAGGGGGCGGGGCTTAGGTGATGTCAGCTGTCCACATTGTCACTGTCTTGAGATGTGGTCAATGATCACACAGACACAGTTTGATATAGATCTGATCATGCACATGGGAGTTGTTAAGTCAAGGAACGTAAAGGCGACTGGTCAAAGTTTGAGGCTTAGCCACGCCCACACCTTTATACTTATTTAAAATCCGACGGTTGAATTTTTTCCTCTATGTCTTAAGAGTATATAGCAGGAGTTTGAAGGTGATCGGTGGAAAGGGCGACGAGACATCATTCTCCTAATAACGTGTGCAAAAACCACTAAATCGAGTACTTGGACCAAAATGGCTGACCTCCTGTGCGACATTGCGCTGGCTCCAAGAGACTTTTTTGTAGGTCCTGAGACACTACATTAGTGTGCCAAATTTCGTGATCCTCAGTCAAAGCATGGCTTGGGGCTGACAGTTTTAATGGTCCTAGGGGGCGCTATTTCAGAAAATAGGCCACGCCCACAAACTTCAGCTGTCCAATTCTATTAGGCGTCAGAGTAGGATCACTCATCAGAAATTGTGTGGCGATGTCACATTGATTGAAGAAATGAGAGACAAACGTATTTCCATGTCGTGATGGCGAATTTCGCCATGCTCCCAAAGCCCCGCCTTTATTCGAAACCTGCCAGTACTATAGACCAAGTGACCTCAACTTGTCTGCTGCTATTTGCCAGTGATTGCTGGTGATTGGTTAAAAGGAGTCCAATAGGGAGCTGTGAAAAGAAGAGTGGCGTGGCGACTGGTCAAAGTTTGAGGCTTAGCCACGCCCACACCTTTATACTTATTTAAAATCCGACGGTTGAATTTTTTCCTCTATGTCTTAAGAGTATATAGCAGGAGTTTGAAGGTGATCGGTGGAAAGGACGACGAGACATCATTCTCCTAATAACGTGTGGGAAAACCACTAAATCGAGTACTTGGACCAAAATGGCCGACCTCCTGTGCGACATTGGACTTGGCTCCAAGAGACTTTTTTGTAGGTCCTGAGACACTACATTAGTGTGCCAAATTTCGTGATCCTCAGTCAAAGCATGGCTTGGGGCTGATAGTTTTAATGGTCCTAGGGGGCGCTATTTCAGAAAATAGGCCACGCCCACAAACTTCAGCTGTCCAATTCTATTAGGGGTCAGAGTAAGATCACTCATCAGAAATTGTGTGGTGATGTAACAATGATTGAAGAAATGAGAGACAAACGTATTTCCATGGCGTGATGGTGAATTTCGCCATGCTCCCAAAGCCCCGCCTTTATTCGAAACCTGCCAGTACTATAAACCAAGTGACCTCAACTTGTCTGCTGCTATTTGCCAGTGATTGCTGGTGATTGGTTAAAAGGAGTCCAATAGGGAGCTGTGAAAAAAAGAGTGGCGTGGCGACAGGTCAAAGTTTGAGGCTTAGCCACGCCCACACCTTTATACTTATTTAAAATCCGACGGTTGAATTTTTTCATCTATGTCTTAAGAGTGTATAGCAGATGGTTGAAGGTGATTGGTGAAAAGGGCGATGGTGCAACACTCTCCAAACAACGTGTGCGAAAACCACTAAATCGAGTACTTGGACCAAAATGGCCGACTTCCTGTGCGACTTGGTGCTTGGCTCCAAGAGACTTTTTTGTAGGTCCTGAGACACCACATTAGTGTACCAAATTTCGTAATCCTCAGTCAAAGCCTGGCTTGGGGCTGACAGTTTTAATGGTCCTAGAGGGCGCTATTTCAGAAAATAGGCCACGCCCACAGGATTTTCACATCACATTTTTTGGGGGGCAGGACTAGGATGTCTCCCAAGAAGTTTTGTGGCGATATCTTTAGAAATGACGAAATGGGAGGCAAACGTAAGGCCTAAGCGGTACGCCTGACTTCGCCGCGCCGCCACAGCCCCGCCTTCTGCAGAAAACTCCCATAAAGTGACGCCAAGCAACCCCAACTTGTCTTCAGTTACCTGCTACAAATTTGGGGTGATTATTTGAAAGGGCGAATTTTGGAAAATTTCCCAGTAAAACTTGACCTTTTAAGTCCTGAGGGGGCGGGGCTTGTGTGACATCATCTATCGACCATTCATTTGTCTTCGGGGGGCGATGGCAATTGTCCTTAGAAATTGTTTTAACTGTAATTCTTTCATTTGTGAAATTATAGCAATTTGAATTTTTTTGGCGAGTGCTCGAACTTTGAGGCCTGGCCCCGCCCCTTCAGTATTTACGAAAAGTCAATTTTATTGTCTCATTTGAATCGTCCATCGCTTCTGTTCGATCTCGCACTATTTTTGAGACGATGGTGCGAAAAATGACCAAACTGTTCAACCAAATATAGACCCTAGAATTGGCCAAAACGGCTAAAAATCCTCATTTCAACCCAAAATGGCCGACTTCCTGTTTTATATTGACCATGGTTGCAAGAGGCTTTTCTGTGCGGACTGTTGAGTATTATCAGTATACCAAATTTCATAACTGTACGATAAACTAAGCTTTATGGAGAGGGGTATTTTTCACTTTCTAGGGGGCACTGTCGAGCCACTTTTTTATGAACTTTCACATCGCCAGTGAAATACGTAAATTTCACGCACTTTCTATATTGAGCCAGAATTTGGTGACTTTTTGGATATGCTAAGACCCCCTAAAGGCCACCCAAAGACGCGGAAGAAAAAAGAATAATAATAATAATTAAAGCTGCAAGCAGCGTCGTTCGGCCCTCGCAGCTCCGCGCCGCTCCGGCCTGGCCGGCAGCCCGGGGCACCAGGGCACGTCTGGCAGAACAGAAACATCAACCACCCCGACACCAGAAACCGCAAATGGCCTCCTCGTCCGCACCTCACCCTGACTCAGCATCCCCTCTGAGCTCACCATTAAATTGAATTGTAAGGTTACGGCGTTACGCCAGAATTCGCCATGGCATCAAAGCCCCTCCCTATCTGGAAAGCTATCAGATCTGAATGGTCATTACAGCATCATGAAGACCGTGCATGACCTTAGTGTCATGTTGACTAAATTAGAGGGGACAAATATGGGCATTTCAGCATAAAACAATAGACTTCCTGTATTCAGGGGGCGGGGCTTAGGTGATGTCAGCTGTCCACATTGTCATTGTTTAAAGATATGGTCAATGATCACACAGACAAAGTTCGAAAAAGATCTGATCATGCACATGGGAGTTATTAAGTCAAGTAAAGTAATGGCGAAAGGTCAAAGTTTGAGACTTAGCCACGCCCACACCTTTCAACTTTTGAAAAATCCGACGGTTGAATTTTTTCTCCTATGTCTTAAGAGTAAATAGCAGAAGTTTGAAGGCGATTGGTGAAAAGGGCAACGGAGCATCACTCTCCAAACAACGTGTGCCAAAACAACTAAATCGCGTACTTGGACCAAAATGCCCGACTTCCTGTGCGACTTTGCACTTGGCTCCAAGAGACTTTTTTGTAGGTCCGGAGACACCTCATTAGTGTACCAAATTTCATAATCCTCAGTCAAAGAATGGCTAGGGGCTGACAGTTTTAATGGTCCTAGGGGGCGCTATTTCAGAAAAATGGCCACGCCCACAAATTTTAGCTGTCCATTTCTATTGGGGGTCAGACTAGGATCACTCACAACAAATTTCGAGGTGATATCTCGATAACTTAAGAAATGAGAGGCAAACGTATTTCCATGGCGTGATGGCGATTTTCGCCATGCTCCCAAAGCCCCGCCTTTTTTCAAAACCTGCCAGTACTGGAGACAAAGTAACCTCAACTTGTCTACTGCTGTTTGCCACAGAATCCTGGTGTTTGGGTAAAAGGAGTCCAGTAGGGAGCTGTGAAAAAAAGAGTGGCGTGGCGACAGGTCAAAGTTTGAGGCTTAGCCACGCCCACATCTTTCAACTTTTGAAAAATCCGACGGTTGAATTTTTTCCCCTATGTCTTAAGAGTATATAGCAGAAGTTTGAAGGAGATTGGTGAAAAGGGCGACGGAGCATCACTCTCCAAACAACGTGTGCGAAAACCACTAAATCGCGCACTTGGACCAAAATGGCCGACTTCCTGTGCGACTTTCCGCTTGGCTCCAAGAGACTTTTTTGTAGGTCCTGAGACACCACATTAGTGTACCAAATTTCGTAATCCTCAGTCAAAGCATAGCTTGGGGCTATTAGTTTAAATGGTCCTAGGGGGCGCTATTTAAGAAAATAGGCCACGCCCACTAAATTCAGATATCTATGTCCCTTGGGGGTCAGACTAGGATCACGCACCAGAAGTTTCGTAGCAATATCACGATAACTGAAGAAATGAGAGGCAAACATACTTCCATGGCGTGATGGCGATTTTCGCCATGCTCCTGAAGCCCCGCCTTTTTTTGAAACCTGCCAGTACTGGATACCAAGTGACCTCAAGTTGTCTACTGCTGTTTGCCAGAGATTCCTGCTGATTGGGTAAAAGGAGTCCAGTAGGGAGCTGTGAAAAAATGAGTGGCGTGGCGACAGGTCAAAGTTTGAGGCTTAGCCACGCCCACACCGTTAAACTTTTGAAAAATCCGACGGTTGAATTTTTTCCTCTTTGTCTTAAGAGTATATAGCAGACGTTTCAAGGAGATTGGTGAAAAGGGCGACGGAGCATCACTCTCCAAACAAGGTGTGCGAAAACCAGTAAATCGCGTACTTGGACCAAAATGGCCGACTTCCTGTGCGACTTTGCACTTGGGTCCAAGAGACTTTTTTGTAGGTCCTGAGACACCACATTAGTGTACCAAATTTCGTAATCTTCAGTCAAAGCATGGCTTGGGGCTGACAGTTTTAATGGTCCTAGGGGGCGCTATTTCAGAAAATAGGCCACGCCCACCGGATGTTCACATCAGATCTTTTGGGGGGCCAGACTAGGATCACTCACAAGAAGTTTCGTGATGATATCTTTAGAAATGACGAAATGGGAGGCAAACGTAAGGCCACGGCGGTACGCCTGACTTCGCCGCGCCGCCACAGCCCCGCCCTCTGCCGAAAACTCACATAATGTGACACCAAGCAACCCCCACTTGTCTTGAGTTACCAGCTACAAATTTGTGGTGATTTAGTGAAATGGGGCAATTTGGGACCTTTCACAGTAAAACTTAACCTTTTTGGTCCTGAGGGGGCGGGGCTTGTGTGATGTCATCATGCGACCATTCAATTTACTTTGTGAGGTGATGACGAATGACCACAGAAAGTTTGGTAACTCTATTCCATTCAGTTATGAAGTTATAGCAATTTAAAAATTTTTGGCGAGTAGTCAAACTTCGAGGCCTGGCCCCGCCCCTTCAGTATTTACGAAAAGTCAATTTTATTGTCTCATTTTGTTCGCCCATCTCTTCTGAGCAATTTTACACAATTTTTGAGACGATCGTGCGAAAAATGATCGAGCAATCCAATCAGAAACGGACCCTAAAAACGGCAAAAACGGCAAAAAATCGCCATTTCAACCCAAAATGGCCGACTTCCTGTTTGATATTGACCATGGTTGCAAGAGACTTTTCTGTGCGGACTGTTGAGTACTACAAGTGTACCAAATTTCATAACTGTACGATAAACTAAGCTTTATGGAGAGGGGTTTTTTTCACTTTGTAGGGGGCGCTGTTCAGCCATTTTCTTTGCGATTTTTTTGGGACCTTTAAAATATCAAATTTTTCACCAGGCCTGACAAGTGTGCAAAATATTGTGAGTTTTGGGGTATGTTAAGGTCCCCAAAAAGCTGTTCAAAGGGGGCACGGAATAACAAAAAATAATAATAATCAGAGCAAAAACAAGAGGCCTTCGCAGCGCTTTCGCTGCTCGGGCCTAATTAAAGCTGCAAGCAGCGTCGTTCGGCCCTCGCAGCGAAGCAGCTCGCCCTCCTTCCGCACCCCCTCCGCTCCATCCCCGACGCTCTCCAAACCCAGCTCTGCGCTTCTCCATCCTGGCCGGCAGCCGGGAGCACCAGGGCACGTCTGGCAGAACAGACAGTCAACCACCCCGACACCAGAAACCGTGAATGGCCTCCTCGTCCACACCTCACCCTGACTCAGCATCCCCTCTGAGCCCACCATTACACGTCTCACCACTAGGAGATACTCTATCTTTACCACACTGGTGATGTGATGTTCAGTCTCGGGCAAATCGGAGGCTGTTTGTGGAAGTTACAGTCAAACGTAAGGTCACAGCTTCACGCCAGAAATCGCCATGGCATCAAAGCCCCTCCCTTTCTGAAAAGCTATCAGATCTGAATGGTCATTACAACATCATGAAGACAGTGCATGACCTTAGTGTCATGTTGACTAAATTAGAGGGGACAAATATGGGCATTTCACCATAAAACAGTAGACTTCCTGTAGTCAGGGGGCGGGGCTTAGGTGATGTCAGCTGTCCACATTGTCACTGTCTTCAGATGTGGTCAGTGATCACACAGACAAAGTTTGAAATTGATCTGATCATGCACATGGGAGTTATTAAGTCAAGTAACGTAATGGCGACTGGTCAAAGTTTGAGGCTTAGCCACGCCCACACCTTTATACTTATTTAAAATCCGACGGTTGAATTTTTTCCTCTATGTCTTAAGAGTATATAGCAGGAGTTTGAAGGTGATCGGTGGAAAGGACGACGAGACATCATTCTCCTAATAACGTGTGGGAAAACCACTAAATCGAGTACTTGGACCAAAATGGCCGACCTCCTGTGCGACATTGGACTTGGCTCCAAGAGACTTTTTTGTAGGTGCTGAGACACTACATTAGTGTGCCAAATTTCGTGATCCTCAGTCAAAGCATGGCTTGGGGCTGATAGTTTTAATGGTCCTAGGGGGCGCTATTTCAGAAAATAGGCCACGCCCACAAACTTCAGCTGTCCAATTCTATTAGGGGTCAGAGTAAGATCACTCATCAGAAATTGTGTGGTGATGTAACAATGATTGAAGAAATGAGAGACAAACGTATTTCCATGGCGTGATGGTGAATTTCGCCATGCTCCCAAAGCCCCGCCTTTATTCGAAACCTGCCAGTACTATAAACCAAGTGACCTCAACTTGTCTGCTGCTATTTGCCAGTGATTGCTGGTGATTGGTTAAAAGGAGTCCAATAGGGAGCTGTGAAAAAAAGAGTGGCGTGGCGACAGGTCAAAGTTTGAGGCTTAGCCACGCCCACACCTTTATACTTATTTAAAATCCGACGGTTGAATTTTTTCATCTATGTCTTAAGAGTGTATAGCAGATGTTTGAAGGTGATTGGTGAAAAGGGCGATGGTGCAACACTCTCCAAACAACGTGTGCGAAAACCACTAAATCGAGTACTTGGACCAAAATGGCCGACTTCCTGTGCGACTTGGTGCTTGGCTCCAAGAGACTTTTTTGTAGGTCCTGAGACACCACATTAGTGTACCAAATTTCGTAATCCTCAGTCAAAACCTGGCTTGGGGCTGACAGTTTTAATGGTCCTAGAGGGCGCTATTTCAGAAAATAGGCCACGCCCACAGGATTTTCACATCACATTTTTTGGGGGGCAGGACTAGGATCACTCCCAAGAAGTTTTGTGGCGATATCTTTAGAAATGACGAAATGGGAGGCAAACGTAAGGCCTAAGCGGTACGCCTGACTTCGCCGCGCCGCCACAGCCCCGCCTTCTGCAGAAAACTCCCATAAAGTGACGCCAAGCAACCCCAACTTGTCTTCAGTTACCTGCTACAAATTTGGGGTGATTATTTGAAAGGGCGAATTTTGGAAAATTTCCCAGTAAAACTTGACCTTTTAAGTCCTGAGGGGGCGGGGCTTGTGTGACATCATCTATCGACCATTCATTTGTCTTCGGGGGGCGATGGCAATTGTCCTTAGAAATTGTTTTAACTGTAATTCTTTCATTTGTGAAATTATAGCAATTTGAATTTTTTTGGCGAGTGCTCGAACTTTGAGGCCTGGCCCCGCCCCTTCAGTATTTACGAAAAGTCAATTTTATTGTCTCATTTGAATCGTCCATCGCTTCTGTTCGATCTCGCACTATTTTTGAGACGATGGTGCGAAAAATGACCAAACTGTTCAACCAAATATAGACCCTAGAATTGGCCAAAACGGCTAAAAATCCTCATTTCAACCCAAAATGGCCGACTTCCTGTTTTATATTGACCATGGTTGCAAGAGGCTTTTCTGTGCGGACTGTTGAGTATTATCAGTATACCAAATTTCATAACTGTACGATAAACTAAGCTTTATGGAGAGGGGTATTTTTCACTTTCTAGGGGGCACTGTCGAGCCACTTTTTTATGAACTTTCACATCGCCAGTGAAATACGTAAATTTCACGCACTTTCTATATTGAGCCAGAATTTGGTGACTTTTTGGATATGCTAAGACCCCCTAAAGGCCACCCAAAGACGCGGAAGAAAAAAGAATAATAATAATTAAAGCTGCAAGCAGCGTCGTTCGGCCCTCGCAGCTCCGCGCCGCTCCGGCCTGGCCGGCAGCCCGGGGCACCAGGGCACGTCTGGCAGAACAGAAACGTCAACCACCCCGACACCAGAAACCGCAAATGGCCTCCTCGTCCGCACCTCACCCTGACTCAGCATCCCCTCTGAGCTCACCATTAAATTGAATTGTAAGGTTACGGCGTTACGCCAGAATTCGCCATGGCATCAAAGCCCCTCCCTATCTGGAAAGCTATCAGATCTGAATGGTCATTACAGCATCATGAAGACCGTGCATGACCTTCGTGTCATGTTGACTAAATTAGAGGGGACAAATATGGGCATTTCAGCATAAAACAATAGACTTCCTGTATTCAGGGGGCGGGGCTTAGGTGATGTCAGCTGTCCACATTGTCATTGTTTAAAGATATGGTCAATGATCACACAGACAAAGTTCGAAAAAGATCTGATCATGCACATGGGAGTTATTAAGTCAAGTAAAGTAATGGCGAAAGGTCAAAGTTTGAGACTTAGCCACGCCCACACCTTTCAACTTTTGAAAAATCCGACGGTTGAATTTTTTCTCCTATGTCTTAAGAGTAAATAGCAGAAGTTTGAAGGCGATTGGTGAAAAGGGCAACGGAGCATCACTCTCCAAACAACGTGTGCCAAAACAACTAAATCGCGTACTTGGACCAAAATGCCCGACTTCCTGTGCGACTTTGCACTTGGCTCCAAGAGACTTTTTTGTAGGTCCGGAGACACCTCATTAGTGTACCAAATTTCGTAATCCTCAGTCAAAGAATGGCTAGGGGCTGACAGTTTTAATGGTCCTAGGGGGCGCTATTTCAGAAAAATGGCCACGCCCACAAATTTTAGCTGTCCATTTCTATTGGGGGTCAGACTAGGATCACTCACAACAAATTTCGAGGTGATATCTCGATAACTTAAGAAATGAGAGGCAAACGTATTTCCATGGCGTGATGGCGATTTTCGCCATGCTCCCAAAGCCCCGCCTTTTTTCAAAACCTTCCAGTACTGGAGACAAAGTAACCTCAACTTGTCTACTGCTGTTTGCCACAGAATCCTGGTGTTTGGGTAAAAGGAGTCCAGTAGGGAGCTGTGAAAAAAAGAGTGGCGTGGCGACAGGTCAAAGTTTGAGGCTTAGCCACGCCCACATCTTTCAACTTTTGAAAAATCCGACGGTTGAATTTTTTCCCCTATGTCTTAAGAGTATATAGCAGAAGTTTGAAGGAGATTGGTGAAAAGGGCGACGGAGCATCACTCTCCAAACAACGTGTGCGAAAACCACTAAATCGCGCACTTGGACCAAAATGGCCGACTTCCTGTGCGACTTTGCGCTTGGCTCCAAGAGACTTTTTTGTAGGTCCTGAGACACCACATTAGTGTACCAAATTTCGTAATCCTCAGTCAAAGCATAGCTTGGGGCTATTAGTTTAAATGGTCCTAGGGGGCGCTATTTAAGAAAATAGGCCACGCCCACTAAATTCAGATATCTATGTCGCTTGGGGGTCAGACTAGGATCACACACCAGAAGTTTCGTAGCAATATCACGATAACTGAAGAAATGAGAGGCAAACATACTTCCACGGCGTGATGGCGATTTTCGCCATGCTCCTGAAGCCCCGCCTTTTTTTGAAACCTGCCAGTACTGGATACCAAGTGACCTCAAGTTGTCTACTGCTGTTTGCCAGAGATTCCTGCTGATTGGGTAAAAGGAGTCCAGTAGGGAGCTGTGAAAAAATGAGTGGCGTGGCGACAGGTCAAAGTTTGAGGCTTAGCCACGCCCACACCGTTAAACTTTTGAAAAATCCGACGGTTGAATTTTTTCCTCTTTGTCTTAAGAGTATATAGCAGACGTTTCAAGGAGATTGGTGAAAAGGGCGACGGAGCATCACTCTCCAAACAAGGTGTGCGAAAACCAGTAAATCGCGTACTTGGACCAAAATGGCCGACTTCCTGTGCGACTTTGCACTTGGGTCCAAGAGACTTTTTTGTAGGTCCTGAGACACCACATTAGTGTACCAAATTTCGTAATCTTCAGTCAAAGCATGGCTTGGGGCTGACAGTTTTAATGGTCCTAGGGGGCGCTATTTCAGAAAATAGGCCACGCCCACCGGATATTGACATCAGATCTTTTGGGGGGCCGGACTAGGATCACTCACAAGAAGTTTCGTGACGATATCTTTGGAAATGACGAAATGGGAGGCAAACGTAAGGCCAAGGCGGTACGCCTGAATTCGCCGCGCCGCCACAGCCCCGCCCTCTGCCGAAAACTCCCATAAAGTGACGCCAAGCAACCCCCACTTGTCTTGAGTTACCAGCTACAATTTTGTGGTGATTAAGTGAAATGGGGCAATTTGGGACCTTTCACAGTAAAACTTGATCTTTTTGGTCCTGAGGGGGCGGGGCTTGTGTGATGTCATCATCCGACCATTCAATTTACTTTGTGGGGGGATGACGAATGACCACAGAAAGTTTAGTAACTCTATTCCATTCAGTTATGAAGTTATAGCAATTTAAATATTTTTGGCGAGTAGTCAAACTTCGAGGCCTGGCTCCGCCCCTTCAACATATACGAAAACTCAGAATCCTTATCTCATTTTGTTCGCCCATCCCTTCTGAGAAATTTTACACAATTTTTGAGACGATCGTGCGAAAAATGATCGAGCAATCCAATCAGAAACGGACCCTAAAAACGGCAAAAACGGCAAAAAATCGCCATTTCAACCCAAAATGGCCGACTTCCTGTTTGATATTGACCATGGTTGCAAGAGACTTTTCTGTGCGGACTGTTGAGTACTACAAGTGTACCAAATTTCATAACTGTACGATAAACTAAGCTTTATGGAGAGGGGTTTTTTTCACTTTGTAGGGGGCGCTGTTCAGCCATTTTCTTTGCGATTTTTTTGGGACCTTTAAAATATCAAATTTTTCACCAGGCCTGACAAGTGTGCAAAATATTGTGAGTTTTGGGGTATGTTAAGGTCCCCAAAAAGCTGGTCAAAGGGGGCACGGAATAACAAAAAATAATAATAATCAGAGCAAAAACAAGAGGCCTTCGCAGCGCTTTCGCTGCTCGGGCCTAATTAAAGCTGCAAGCAGCGTCGTTCGGCCCTCGCAGTGAAGCTGCTCGCCCTCTGTCCGCACCCCCTCCGCTCCATCCCCGACGCTCTCCAAACCCAGCTCCGCGCCGCTCCGTTCTGGCCGGCAGCCGGGGGCACCAGGGCACGTCTGGCACAACAGAAACATCAACCACCCCGACACCAGAAACCGTGAACGGCCTCCTCGTCCACACCTCACCCTGACTCAGCATCCCCTTTGAGCCCAGCATTACACGTCTCACCACTAGGAGATACTCTATCTTTACCACACTGGTGATGTGATGTTCAGTCTCGGGCAAATCGGAAGCTGTTTGTGGAAGTTACAGTCAAACGTAAGGTCACAGCGTCACGCCAGAATTTGCCATGGCATCAAAGACCCTCCCTTTCTGAACAGCTAGCAGATCTGAATGGTCATTACAACATCATGAAGACAGTGCATGACCTTAGTGTCATGTTGACTAAATTAGAGGGGACAAATATGGGCAGTTCACCATAAAACAGTAGACTTCCTGTAGTCAGGGGGCGGGGCTTAGGTGAAGTCAGCTGTCCACATTGTCGCTGTCTTCAGATGTAGTCAGTGATCACACAGACAAAGTTTGAATTTGATCTGATCATGCACATGGAAGTGATTAAGTCAAGTAACATAATGGCGACTGGTCAATGTTTGAGGCTTAGCCACGCCCACACCTTTATACTTATTTAAAATCCGACGGTTGAATTTTTTCCTCTATGTCTTAAGAGTATATAGCAGGAGTTTGAAGGTGATCGGTGGAAAGGACGACGAGACGTCATTCTCCTAATAACGTGTGCGAAAACCACTAAATCGAGTACTTGGACCAAAATGGCTGACCTCCTGTGCGACATTGCGCTTGGCTCCAAGAGACTTTTTTGTAGGTCCTGAGACACTACATTAGTGTGCCAAATTTCGTGATCCTCAGTCCAAGCATGGCTTGGGGCTGACAGTTTTAATGGTCCTAGGGGGCGTTATTTCAGAAAATAGGCCACGCCCACAAACTTCAGCTGTCCAATTCTATTAGGGGTCAGATTAGGATCACTCATCAGAAATTGTGTGGCGATGTCACAATGATTGAAGAAATAAGAGACAAACGTATTTCCATGGCTTGATGGTGAAATTCGCCATGCTCCCAAAGCCCCGCCTTTATTCGAAACCTGCCAGTGCTATAGACCAAGTGACCTCAACTTGTCTGCTGCTATTTGCCAGTGATTGCTGGTGATTGGTTAAAAGGAGTCCAATAGGGAGCTGTGAAAAAAAGAGTGGCGTGGCGACAGATCAAAGTTTGAGGCTTAGCCACGCCCACACCTTTATACTTATTTAAAATCCGACGGTTGAATTTTTTCATCTATGTCTTAAGAGTGTATAAAAGATGTTTGGAGGTGATTGGTGAAAAGGGTGTTGGTGCAACACTCTCCAAACAACGTGTGCGAAAACCACTAAATCGAGTACTTGGACCAAAATGGCCGACTTCCTGTGCGACTTTGCACTTGGCTCCAAGAGACTTTTTTGTAGGTCCTGAGACAGCACATTAGTGTACCAAATTTCGTACTCCTCAGTCAAAGCATGGCTTGGGGCTGACAGTTTTAATGGTCCTAGGGGGCGCTATTTCAGAAAATAGGCCACGCCCACCAGATGTTGACATCTGATTCTTTTGGGGGCCGGACTAGGATCACTCCCAAGAGGTGTCGTGGCGATATCTCTAGAAATGACGAAATGGGAGGCAAACATATGTCCACGTCGGTACGCCTGACTTCGCCGCACCGCCACAGCCCCGCCTTCTGCAGAAAACTCTCATAAAGTGACGCCAAGCAACCCCAACTTGTCTTCAGTTACCTGCTACAAATCTGAGATGATTATTTGAAAGGGCGAATTTTGGAAAATTTCCCAGTAAAACTTGACCTTTTAAGTCCTGAGGGGGCGGGGCTTATGTGACATCACCAATCGACCATTCATTTGTCTTCGGGGGGCGATGACGATTGTCCTTAGAAATTGTTTTAACTGTAATTCTTTCATTTATGAAATTATAGCAATTTGAATTTTTTTGGCGAGTGCTCGAACTTTGAGGTCTGGCCCCGCCCCTTCAGTATTTACGAAAAGTCCATTTTATTTTCTCATTTGAATCGTCCATCGCTTCTGTTCGATAGTACACTATTTTTGAGACAATCGTGCGAAAATTGACCAAACTGTTCAACCAAATGTAGACCCTAGAAATGGCCAAAACGGCTAAAAATCTCCATTTCAACCCAAAATGGCCGACTTCCTGTTTGATATTGACCATGGTTGCAAGAGACTTTTCTGTGCGGACTGTTGAGTACTACAAGTAAACCAAATTTCATAACTGTACGATAAACTAAGCTTTATGGAGAGGGGTATTTTTCACTTTCTAGAGGGCGCTGTTCAGCCACTTTTTTATGAACTTTTACATCGCCAGTGAAATACGTAAATTTCACGCACTTTCTATATTGGGCCAGAATTTGGTGACTTTTTGGATATGCTAAGACCCCCTAAAGGCCACCCAAAGACGCGGAAGAAAAAAAAAAATAATAATAATAATAAAATAAATTAAAGCTGCAAGCAGCGTCGTTCGGCCCTCGCAGCGAAGCTGCTCGCCCTCCTTCCGCACCCCCTCCGCTCCATCCCTGACGCTCTCCAAACCCAGCTCCGCGCTTGTCCATCCTGGACGGCAGCCGGGGGCACCAGGGCACGTCTGGCAGAACAGAAAGTCAACCACCCCGACACCAGAAACCGTGAACGGCCTCCTCGTCCACACCTCACCCTGATTCAGCATCCCCTCTGAGCCCAGCATTACACGTCTCACCACTAGGAGATACTCTATCTTTACCACACTGGTGATGTGATGTTCAGTCTCTGGCAAATCGGAGGCTGTTTGTGGAAGTTACAGTCAAACGTAAGGTCACAGCGTCACGCCAGAAATCGCCATGGCATCAAAGCTCCTCCCTTTCTGAAAAGCTATCAGATCTGAATAGTCATTAGAACATCATGAAGACAGTGCATGACCTTAGTGTCATGTTGACTAAATTAGAGGGGACAAATATGGGCATTTCACCATAAAACAGAAGACTTCCTGTAGTCAGGGGGCGGGGCTTAGGTGATGCCAGCTGTCCACATTGTCACTGTCTTCAGATGTGGTCAGTGATCACACGGACAAAGTTTGAAATTGATCTGATCATGCACAAGGGAGTTATTGAGTCAAGTAACGTAATGGCGACTGGTCAAAGTTTGAGGCTTAGCCACGCCCACACCTTTATACTTATTTAAAATCCGACGGTTGAATCTTTTCCTCTATGTCTTAAGAGTATATAGCAAGAGTTTGAAGGTGATCGGTGGAAAGGGCGACGAGACATCATTCTCCTAATAACGTGTGCGAAAACCACTAAATCGAGTACTTGGACCAAAATGGCCGACCTCCTGTGCGACATTGCGCTTGGCTCCAAGAGACTTTTTTGTAGGTCCTGAGACACTACATTAGTGTGCCAAATTTCGTGATCCTCAGTCAAAGCACGGCTTGGGGCTGACAGTTTTAATGGTCCTAGGGGGCGCTATTTCAGAAAATAGGCCACGCCCACAAACTTCAGCTGTCCAATTCTATTAGGGGTCAGAGTAGGATCACTCATCAGAAATTGTGTGGCGATGTCACAATGATTGAAGAAATGAGAGACAAACGTATTTCCATGGCGTGATGGCGAATTTCGCCATGCTCCCAAAGCCCCGCCTTTATTCGAAAGCTGCCAGTACTATAGACCAAGTGACCTCAACTTGTCTGCTGCTATTTGCCAGTGATTGCTGGTGATTGGTTAAAAGGAGTCCAATAGGGAGCTGTGAAAAAAAGAGTGGCGTGGCGACAGGTCAAAGTTTGAGGCTTAGCCACGCCCACACCTTTATACTTATTTAAAATCCGTAGGTTGAATTTTTTCCCCTTTGTCTTAAGAGTCTATAGCAGAAGTTTGAAGGTGATTGGTGAAAAGGGCAATGGTGTAACACTCTCCAAACAACGTGTGCGAAAACCACTAAATCGACTACTTGGACCAAAATGGCCGACTTCCTGTGCGACTTTGCACTTGGCTCCAAGAGACTTTTTTGTAGGACCGGAGACACCACATTAGTGTACCAGATTTCGTACTCCTCAGTCAAAGCATGGCTAGGGGCTGACAGTTTTAATGGTCCTAGAGGGCGCCATTTCAGAAAATAGGCCACGCCCACAAACTACAGCTGTCCAAATCTATTGGGGGTCAGACTAGGATCACTCACCAGACATTTTGTGGTGATGGCACGATAATTGAAGAAATGAGAGGCAAACGTATTGCCATGGCGTGATGGTGAATTTTGCCATGCTCCCAAAGCCCCGCCTTTTTTCAAAACCTGCCAGTACTGGAGACTAAGTGACCTCAACTTGTCAGCTGCTATTCGCCAGAGATTGCTGGCGATTGGGTAAAAGGAGTCCAATAGGTAGCTGTGAAAAAAAGAGTGGCGTGGTGACAGGTCAAAGTTTGAGGCTTAGCCACGCCCACACCTTTATACTTATTTAAAATCCGACGGTTGAATTTTTTCCTTTATGTCTTAAGAGTCTATAGCAGAAGTTTGAAGGCGATTGGTGAAAAGGGCGATGGAGCATCACTCTCCAAACAACGTGTGCGAAAACCACTAAATCGAGTACTTGGACCAAAATGGCCGACTTCCTGTGCGACTTTGCACTTGGCTCCAAGAGACTTTTTTGTAGGTCCTGAGACACCACATTAGTGTGCCAAATTTCATAATCCTCAGTCAAAGCATGACTTGGGGCTGACAGTTTTAATGGTCCTAGGGGGCGCTATTTCAGAAAATAGGCCACGCCCACCGGATGTTCACATCACATTTTGTGGGGGGCTGAACTAGGATCACTCCCAAGAGGTTTTGTGGCGATATCTCTAGAAATGACGAAATGGGAGGCAAACGTAAGGCCTAAGCGGTACGCCTGACTTCGCCGCGCCGCCACAGCCCCGCCTTCTGGAGAAAACTCCCATAAAGTGACGCCAAGCAACCCCAACTTGTCTTCAGTTACCCGCTACAAATTTGGGGTGGTTATTGGAAAGGGCGAATTTTGGAAAATTTCCCAGTAAATCTTGACCTTTTAAGTCCTGAGGGGGCGGGGCTTATGTGACATCATCAATCGACCATTCATTTGTCTTCGGAGGTCGACGACGATTGTCCTTAGAACATTTCTTTAACTGTAATTCTTTCATTTATGAATCTATAGCAATTTGAATTTTTTTGGCGAGTGCTCGAACTTTGAGGCCTGGTCCCGCCCCTTCAGTATTTACAAAAAGTCAATTTTATTGTCTCATTTTAATCGTCCATCGCTTCTGTTCGATCGCACACTATTTTTGAGACGATCGTGCGAAAAATGACCAAACTGTTAAACCAAATATAGACCCTAGAAATGGCCAAAACGGGGTCAAAATGGCCACTTTAGTCCAAAATGGCCGACTTCCTGTTTGATATTGACCATGGGTGCAAGAGGCTTTTCTGTGCGTATTGTTGAGTTCTACAAGTGTACCAAATTTCATCACTCTACTATGAAAAAAGGTCAAAGCGGAGGGGTATTTTTAATTTTCCAGGGGGCGCTGTTGAAACATTTTTTTACCAACTTTCACGTTGCCAGTGAAATACGTAAATTTCACGCACTTTCTATATTGGGCCAGAATTTGGTGACTTTTTGGATATGCTAAGACCCCCTAAAGGCCATCCAAAGACGCGGAAGAAAAAAAAAGAAAAAAAAAAAAAAAATAATAAACGGAGCAGATACAATAGGCCTTCGCAGCTTCACTGCTCGGGCCTAATAATAATAATAAACGGAGCAGATACAATAGGCCTTCGCAGCTTCACTGCTCGGGCCTAATAAGAAGAAACGGAGCAGATACAATAGGCCTTCGCAGCTTCACTGCTCGGGCCTAATTAAAGCTGCAAGCAGCGTCGTTCGGCCCTCGCAGCGAAGCTGCTCGCCCTCCTTCCGCACCCCCTCCGCTCCATCCCCGACCCTCTCCAAACCCAGCTCCGCGCTTCTCCATCCTGTCCGGCAGCCGGGGGCACCAGGGCACGTCTGGCAGAACAGAAAGTCAACCACCCCGACACCAGAAACCGTGAACGGCCTCCTCGTCCACACCTCAACCTGACTCAGCATCCCCTCTGAGCCCGCCATTACACGTCTCACCACTAGGAGATACTCTATCTTTACCACACTGGTGATGTGATGTTCAGTCTCGGGCAAATCGGAGGCTGTTTGTGGAAGTTACAGTCAAACGTAAGGTCACAGCGTCACGCCAGAATTCGCCATGGCATCAAATCCCCTCCCTTTCTGAAAAGCTAGCAGATCTGAATGGTCATTACAACATCATGAAGACAGTGCATGACCTTAGTGTCATGTTCACTAAATTAGAGGGGACAAATATGGGCATTTCACCATGAAAAAATCGACTTCCTGTAGTCAGGGGGCGGGGCTTAGGTGATGTCAGCTGTCCACATTGTCACTGTCTTGAGATGTGGTCAATGATCACACAGACACAGTTTGATATAGATCTGATCATGCACATGGGAGTTGTTAAGTCAAGGAACGTAAAGGCGACTGGTCAAAGTTTGAGGCTTAGCCACGCCCACACCTTTATACTTATTTAAAATCCGACGGTTGAATTTTTTCCTCTATGTCTTAAGAGTATATAGCAGGAGTTTGAAGGTGATCGGTGGAAAGGGCGACGAGACATCATTCTCCTAATAACGTGTGCAAAAACCACTAAATCGAGTACTTGGACCAAAATGGCTGACCTCCTGTGCGACATTGCGCTTGGCTCCAAGAGACTTTTTTGTAGGTCCTGAGACACTACATTAGTGTGCCAAATTTCGTGATCCTCAGTCAAAGCATGGCTTGGGGCTGACAGTTTTAATGGTCCTAGGGGGCGCTATTTCAGAAAATAGGCCACGCCCACAAACTTCAGCTGTCCAATTCTATTAGGCGTCAGAGTAGGATCACTCATCAGAAATTGTGTGGCGATGTCACATTGATTGAAGAAATGAGAGACAAACGTATTTCCATGTCGTGATGGCGAATTTCGCCATGCTCCCAAAGCCCCGCCTTTATTCGAAACCTGCCAGTACTATAGACCAAGTGACCTCAACTTGTCTGCTGCTATTTGCCAGTGATTGCTGGTGATTGGTTAAAAGGAGTCCAATAGGGAGCTGTGAAAAGAAGAGTGGCGTGGCGACTGGTCAAAGTTTGAGGCTTAGCCACGCCCACACCTTTATACTTATTTAAAATCCGACGGTTGAATTTTTTCCTCTATGTCTTAAGAGTATATAGCAGGAGTTTGAAGGTGATCGGTGGAAAGGACGACGAGACATCATTCTCCTAATAACGTGTGGGAAAACCACTAAATCGAGTACTTGGACCAAAATGGCCGACCTCCTGTGCGACATTGGACTTGGCTCCAAGAGACTTTTTTGTAGGTCCTGAGACACTACATTAGTGTGCCAAATTTCGTGATCCTCAGTCAAAGCATGGCTTGGGGCTGATAGTTTTAATGGTCCTAGGGGGCGCTATTTCAGAAAATAGGCCACGCCCACAAACTTCAGCTGTCCATTTCTATTAGGGGTCAGAGTAAGATCACTCATCAGAAATTGTGTGGTGATGTAACAATGATTGAAGAAATGAGAGACAAACGTATTTCCATGGCGTGATGGTGAATTTCGCCATGCTCCCAAAGCCCCGCCTTTATTCGAAACCTGCCAGTACTATAAACCAAGTGACCTCAACTTGTCTGCTGCTATTTGCCAGTGATTGCTGGTGATTGGTTAAAAGGAGTCCAATAGGGAGCTGTGAAAAAAAGAGTGGCGTGGCGACAGGTCAAAGTTTGAGGCTTAGCCACGCCCACACCTTTATACTTATTTAAAATCCGACGGTTGAATTTTTTCATCTATGTCTTAAGAGTGTATAGCAGATGGTTGAAGGTGATTGGTGAAAAGGGCGATGGTGCAACACTCTCCAAACAACGTGTGCGAAAACCACTAAATCGAGTACTTGGACCAAAATGGCCGACTTCCTGTGCGACTTGGTGCTTGGCTCCAAGAGACTTTTTTGTAGGTCCTGAGACACCACATTAGTGTACCAAATTTCGTAATCCTCAGTCAAAGCCTGGCTTGGGGCTGACAGTTTTAATGGTCCTAGAGGGCGCTATTTCAGAAAATAGGCCACGCCCACAGGATTTTCACATCACATTTTTTGGGGGGCAGGACTAGGATCACTCCCAAGAAGTTTTGTGGCGATATCTTTAGAAATGACGAAATGGGAGGCAAACGTAAGGCCTAAGCGGTACGCCTGACTTCGCCGCGCCGCCACAGCCCCGCCTTCTGCAGAAAACTCCCATAAAGTGACGCCAAGCAACCCCAACTTGTCTTCAGTTACCTGCTACAAATTTGGGGTGATTATTTGAAAGGGCGAATTTTGGAAAATTTCCCAGTAAAACTTGACCTTTTAAGTCCTGAGGGGGCGGGGCTTGTGTGACATCATCTATCGACCATTCATTTGTCTTCGGGGGGCGATGGCAATTGTCCTTAGAAATTGTTTTAACTGTAATTCTTTCATTTGTGAAATTATAGCAATTTGAATTTTTTTGGCGAGTGCTCGAACTTTGAGGCCTGGCCCCGCCCCTTCAGTATTTACGAAAAGTCAATTTTATTGTCTCATTTGAATCGTCCATCGCTTCTGTTCGATCTCGCACTATTTTTGAGACGATGGTGCGAAAAATGACCAAACTGTTCAACCAAATATAGACCCTAGAATTGGCCAAAACGGCTAAAAATCCTCATTTCAACCCAAAATGGCCGACTTCCTGTTTTATATTGACCATGGTTGCAAGAGGCTTTTCTGTGCGGACTGTTGAGTATTATCAGTATACCAAATTTCATAACTGTACGATAAACTAAGCTTTATGGAGAGGGGTATTTTTCACTTTCTAGGGGGCACTGTCGAGCCACTTTTTTATGAACTTTCACATCGCCAGTGAAATACGTAAATTTCACGCACTTTCTATATTGAGCCAGAATTTGGTGACTTTTTGGATATGCTAAGACCCCCTAAAGGCCACCCAAAGACGCGGAAGAAAAAAGAATAATAATTAAAGCTGCAAGCAGCGTCGTTCGGCCCTCGCAGCTCCGCGCCGCTCCGGTCTGGACGGCAGCCCGGGGCACCAGTGCACGTCTGACAGAACAGAAACGTCAACCACCCCGACACCAGAAACCGCGAATGGCCTCCTAGTCTGCACCTCACCCTGACTCAGCATCCCCTCTGAGCTCACCATTAAATTGAATATTAAGATTACGGCGTTACGCCAGAATTCGCCATGGCATCAAAGCCCCTCCCTTTCTGGAAAGCTATCAGATCTGAATGGTCATTACAGCATCATGAAGACAGTGCATGACCTTAGGGTCATGTTGACTAAATTAGAGGGGACAAATATGGGCATTTCAGCATAAAAAATAAATTCCTGTAGTCAGGGGGCGGGGCTTAGGTGATGTCAGCTGTCCACATTGTCATTGTTTACAGATATGGTCAATGATCACACAGACAAAGTTCGAAAAAGATCTGATCATGCACATGGGAGTTATTAAGTCAAGTAAAGTAATGGCGAAAGGTCAACGTTTGAGGCTTAGCCACGCCCACACCTTTCAACTTTTGAAAAATCCGACGGTTGAATTTTTTCCCCTATGTCTTAAGAGTGTATTGCAGAAGTTTGAAGGTGATTGGTGAAAAGGGCGACGGAGCATCACTCTCCAAACAATGTGTGCGAAAACCACTAAATCACGTACTTGCACCAAAATGGCCGACTTCCTGTGCGACTTTACGCTTGGCTCCAAGAGACTTTTTTGTAGGTCCTGAGACCCCACATTAGTGTACCAAATTTCGTAATCCTCAGTCAAAGCATGGCTTGGGGCTGAAAGTTTTAATGGCTCTAGGGGGCGCTATTTAAGAATATAGGCCACGCCCACAAACTTCAGCTGTCTATTTCTCTTGGAGCTCAGACTAGGATCACTCACCAGAAGTTTCGTAGCAATATCACGATAACTGAAGAAATGAGACAAACGTATTTCCATGGCGTGATGGCGATTTTCGCCATGGTCCCAAAGCCCCGCCTTTTTTCAAAACCTGCCAGTACTGGAGACCAAGTAACCTCAACTTGTCTACTGCTGTTTGCCACAGAATCCTGGTGATTGGGTAAAAGGAGTCCAGTAGGGAGCTGTGAAAAAAAGAGTAGCGTGGCGACAGGTCAAAGTTTGAGGCTTAGCCACGCCCACACCTTTCAACTTTTGAAAAATCCGACGGTTAAATTTTTTCCCCTATGTCTTAAGGGTATATAGCAGAAGTTTGAAGGAGATTGGTGAAAAGGGCGACGGAGCATCACTCTCCAAACAACGTGTGCGAAAACCACTAAATCGCGTACTTGATCCAAAATGGCCGACTTCCTGTGCGACTTTGAACTTGACTCCAAGAGACTTTTTTGTAGGTCCTGAGACACCACATTAGTGTACCAAATTTCGTAATCCTCAGTCAAAGCATGGCTTGGGGCTAATAGTTTAAATGGTCCTAGGGGGCGCTATTTCAAAACATAGGCCACGCCCACAAAATTCAGCTGTCTATTTCTCTTGGAGCTCAGACTAGGATCACTCACCAGAAGTTTCGTAGCAATATCACGATAACTGAAGAAATGAGAGACAAACGTATTTCCATGGCGTGATGGCGATTTTCGCCATGGTCCCAAAGCCCCGCCTTTTTTCAAAACCTGCCAGTACTGGAGACCAAGTAACCTCAACTTGTCTACTGCTGTTTGCCACAGAATCCTGGTGATTGGGTAAAAGGAGTCCAGTAGGGAGCTGTGAAAAAAAGAGTAGCGTGGCGACAGGTCAAAGTTTGAGGCTTAGCCACGCCCACACCTTTCAACTTTTGAAAAATCCGACGGTTGAATTTTTTCCCCTATGTCTTAAGGGTATATAGCAGAAGTTTGAAGGAGATTGGTGAAAAGGGCGACGGAGCATCACTCTCCAAACAACGTGTGCGAAAACCACTAAATCGCGTACTTGATCCAAAATGGCCGACTTCCTGTGCGACTTTGAACTTGACTCCAAGAGACTTTTTTGTAGGTCCTGAGACACCACATTAGTGTACCAAATTTCGTAATCCTCAGTCAAAGCATGGCTTGGGGCTAATAGTTTTAATGGTCCTAGGGGGCGCTATTTCAGAAAATAGGCCACGCCCACCAGATGTTCACATCAGATCTTTTGGGGGGCCGGACTAGGATCACTCACAAGAAGTTTCGTGACGATATCTTTGGAAATGACGAAATGGGAGGCAAACGTAAGGCCAAGGCGGTACGCCTGAATTCGCCGCGCCACCACAGCCCCGCCCTCTGCCGAAAACTCCCATAAAGTGACGCCAAGCAACCCCCACTTGTCTTGAGTTACCAGCTACAAATTTGTGGTGATTAAGTGAAATGGGGCAATTTGGGACCTTTCACAGTAAAACTTGATCTTTTTGGTCCTGAGGGGGCGGGGCTTGTGTGATGTCATCATCCGACCTTTCAATTTACTTTGTGGGTGGATGACGAATGACCACAGAAAGTTTGGTAACTCTATTCCATTCAGTTATGAAGTTATAGCAATTTAAATATTTTTGGCGAGTAGTCAAACTTCGAGGCCTGGCTCCGCCCCTTCAACATATACGAAAACTCAGAATCCTTATCTCATTTTGTTCGCCCATCCCTTCTGAGCAATTTTACACAATTTTTGAGACGATCGTGCGAAAAATGATCGAGCAATCCAATCAGAAACGGACCCTAAAAACGGCAAAAACGGCAAAAAATCGCCATTTCAACCCAAAATGGCCGACTTCCTGTTTGATATTGACCATGGTTGCAAGAGACTTTTCTGTGCGGACTGTTGAGTACTACAAGTGTACCAAATTTCATAACTGTACGATAAACTAAGCTTTATGGAGAGGGGTTTTTTTCACTTTGTAGGGGGCGCTGTTCAGCCATTTTCTTTGCGATTTTTTTGGGACCTTTAAAATATCAAATTTTTCACCAGGCCTGACAAGTGTGCAAAATATTGTGAGTTTTGGGGTATGTTAAGGTCCCCAAAAAGCTGTTCAAAGGGGGCACGGAATAACAAAAAATAATAATAATCAGAGCAAAAACAAGAGGCCTTCGCAGCGCTTTCGCTGCTCGGGCCTAATTAAAGCTGCAAGCAGCGTCGTTCGGCCCTCGCAGCTCCGCGCCGCTCCGGCCTGGCCGGCAGCCCGGGGCAATAGGGCACGTCCACGGAACAGAAACGTCGACCACCCCGACACCAGAAACCGCAAACGATCACCTCGTCCGCACCTCACCCTGACTCAGCATCCCCTCTGAGGACACCATTATATTACACGTCTCACAACTAGGGCATACTCTACCTTTACGACTCTCGTGGATCTGATGACACAGACCAACTGTAATGCTTTTCTGACCACGTTGTTTGAAGTTATTGTAGGTTAAACTTATCTAGGGCCGCTGGAAAGCTTTCAGATCATGACAAATATGGGCATTTCACCATAAAACAATAGACTTCCTGTAGTAGAGGGCGGGACTTAGGGGATGTCAGCTGTCCACATTGGCATTGTCTTCAGATGTGGTCAGTGATCACACAGACAAAGTTTGATATAGATTAGATCATGCACATGGGAGTTATTAAGCCAAGAAATGTAATGGCGAAAGGTCAAAGTTTGAGGGTTAGCCACGCCCACACCTTTCAACTTTTGAAAAATCCGACGGTTGAATTTTTTCCCCTATGTCTTAAGAGGATATAGCAGGAGTTTGAAGGCAATTGGTGAAAAGGACGATGGGGCATAATACTCCAAACAATGTCTGCGAAAACCACTAAATTGAGTACTTGGACCAAAATGGCCGACTTCCTGCACGATTTTGCACTTGGCTCCAAGAGACTTTTTTTCCTGAGACAACACATTAGTGTACCAAATTTCGTAATCCTCAGTCAAAGCATGGCTTGGGGCTATTAGTTTAAAAGGTCCTAGGGGGCGCTATTTAAGGAAATAGGCCACGCCCACAAACTTCAGCTGTCTATTTCTCTTGGGGTCAGACTAGGATCACTCACCAGAAGTTTCGTAGTGATATCACGATAACTGAAGAAATGAGAGGCAAACGTATTTCCATGGCGTGATGGCGATTTTCGCCATGCTCCCAAAGCCCCGCCTTTTTTTGAAACCTGCCAGTACTGGAGACCAAGTGACCTCACGTTGTCTACTGCTATTTGCCAGAGATTCCTGCTGATTGGGTAAAAGGAGTCCAGTAGGGAGCTGTGAAAAAAGAGTGGCGTGGCGACAGGTCAAAGTTTGAGGCTTAGCCACGCCCACACCTTTCAACTTTTGAAAAATCCGACGGTTGAATTTTTTCCCCTACGTCTTAAGAGTATATAGCAGAAGTGTGAAAGCGATTGGTGAAAAAAGCAACGGAGCATCACTCTCCAAACAACGTGTACCAAAACAACTAAATCGCGTACTTGTACCAAAATGGCCGACTTCCTGTGCGACTTTGGACTTGGCTCCAAGAGACTTTTTTGTAGGTCCTGAGACTCCACATTAGTTTACCAAATTTCGTAATCCTCAGTCAAAGCATGGCTAGGGGCTGGCAGTTTTAATGGTCCTAGAGGGCGCTATTTCAGAAAATTGGCCACGCCCACAAATTTTAGCTGTCCATTTCTATTGGGGGTCAGACTAGGATCACTCACAACAAATTTCGAGGTGATATCTCGATAACTTAAGGAATGAGAGGCAAACGTATTTCCATGGCGTGATGGTGATTTTCGCCATGCTCCCAAAGCCCCGCCTTTTTTCAAAACCTGCCAGTACTGGAGACCAAGTGACCTCAACTTGTCTACTGCTGTTTGCCACAGAATCCTGGTGTTTGGGTAAAAGGAGTCCAGTAGGGAGCTGTGAAAAAAAGAGTGGCGTGGCGACAGTTCAAAGTTTGAGGCTTAGCCACGCCCACACCTTTCAACTTTTGAAAAATCCGACGGTTGAATTTTTTCCCCTATGTCTTAAGAGTATATAGCAGAAGTTTGAAGGAGATTGGTGAAAAGGGCGACGGAGCATCACTATCCAAACAACGTGTGCGAAAACAACTAAATCGCGCACTTGGACCAAAATGGCCGACTTCCTGTGCGACTTTGCACTTGGCTCCAAGAGACTTTTTTGTAGGTCCTGAGACACCACATTAGTGTACCAAATTTCGTAATCCTCAGTCAAAGCATGGCTTGGGGCTGACAGTTTTAATGGTCCTAGGGGGCGCTATTTCAGAAAATTGGCCACGCCCACCGGATTTTCACGTCAGATTTTTTGGGGGGCCAGACTAGGATCACTCACAAGAAGTTTCGTGACGACATCTTTAGAAATAAAGAAATGGGAGGCAAACGTAAGGCCACGGCGGTACGCCTTACTTCGCCGCGCCGCCACAGCCCCGCCCTCTGCCGAAAACTCCCATAAAGTGACGCCAAGCAACCCCCACTTGCCTTGAGTTACCAGCTCCAAATTTGTGGTGATTAAGTGAAATGGGGCAATTTGGGACCTTTCACAGTAAAACTTGACCTTTTTGGTCCTGAGGGGGCGGGGCTTGTGTGATGTCATCAACCGACCATTCAATTTACTTTGTGGGTCGATGACAAATGACCACAGAAAGTTTGGTAACGCTATTCCATTCAATTATGAAGTTATAGCAATTTAAATTTTTTTGGCGAGTAGTCAAACTTTGAGGCCTGGCTCCGCCCCTTCAACATATACGAAAACTCAGAATCCTTATCTCATTTTGTTCGCCCATCCCTTCTGAGAAATTTTACACAATTTTTGAGACGATCGTGCGAAAAATGATCGAGCAATCCAATCAGAGACGGACCCTAAAAACGGCAAAAACGGCAAAAAATCGCCATTTCAACCCAAAATGGCCGACTTCCTGTTTGATATTGACCATGGTTGCAAGAGACTTTTCTGTGCGGACTGTTGAGTACTACAAGTGTACCAAATTTCATAACTGTACGATAAACTAAGCTTTATGGAGAGGGGTTTTTTTCACTTTGTAGGGGGCGCTGTTCAGCCATTTTCTTTGCGATTTTTTTGGGACCTTTAAAATATCAAATTTTTCACCAGGCCTGACAAGTGTGCAAAATATTGTGAGTTTTGGGGTATGTTAAGGTCCCCAAAAAGCTGTTCAAAGGGGGCACGGAATAACAAAAAATAATTAAAGCTGCAAGCAGCGTCGTTCGGCCCTCGCAGCTCCGCGCCGCTCCGGCCTGGCCGGCAGCCCGGGGCACCAGGCTACGTCTGCGAAACAGAAACATCGACCACCCCGACACCCGAAACTGCTAACGGCCACCTCGTCCGCACCTCACCCTGACTCAGCATCCCCTTTGAGCCCACCATTATATTTTATGTCTCACCACTAGGGAATCCTCTATCTTAACCACACTGGTGATGTGATGACAGTGACCAACTTTAATGCTATTCTGACCATGTTTTTTAAAGTTTTTGAAGGATAACGTTATCTAGGGGGCGCTGTGACCAACTACAGAAAAGTCCCATTGAGGTCAGCTTTGGTGACATTATATAACATTCACCAACCGTTTGTGCCTCATTGGCTAAAGGGCATGATTGTTCATTGCCATGTTCAGTCTCGGGCAAATCGGAGGCCGTTTGTGGAAGTTACAGTCAAATATACGGTCATGGCGTCATGCCAGCATTCACCATGGCATCAAATCCCCTCCCTTTCTGGAAAGCTATCAGATCTGAATGGTCATTACAACATCATGAAGACAGTGTATGACCTTAGTGTCATGTTCACTAAATTAGATGGGACAAATATGGGTATTTCACCATAAAACAATATACTTCCTGTTGTCAGGGGGCGTGGCTTAGGTGATGTCAGCTGTCCACATTGTCGTTGTCTTGAGATGTGGTCAGTGATCACACAGACAAAGTTTGAAATAGATCTGTTCATGCACTTGGGAGTTATTAAGTCATGTAATGTAATGGCGAAAGGTTAAAGTTTGAGGCTTAGCCACGCCCACACCTTTCAACTTTTGAAAAATCCGACGGTTGAATTTTTTCCTCTATGTCTTAAGAGTATATAGCAGAAATTTGAAGGAGATTGGTGAAAAGGACGATGGAGCATCACTGTCCATACAATGTGATAGAAAACCACTAAATCGAGTATTTGGACCAAAATGGCCGACTTCCTGTGCGACTTTGCGCTTGACTCCAGGAGACTTTTTTGTAGGTCCTGAGACACCACATTAGTGTACCAAATTTCGTAAACCTCAGTCAAAGCTTGGCTTGGGGCTGACAGTTTTAATGGCTCTAGTGGGCGCTATTTGAGAAAATAGGCCACGCCCACAAACACAGCTGTGAATTTCTCTTGGGGGTCAGAATAGGATCACTCACCAGAAGTTTAGTAGCAATATCACGATAACTGAAGAAATGAGAGGCAAACGTATTGCCATGGCGTGATGGCGATTTTCGCCATGCTCCCAAAGCCCCGCCTTTTTTCGAAACCTGCCAGTACTGCATACCAAGTGATCTCAAGTGGTCTACTGCTATTTGCCTGAGATTCCTGGTGATTGGGTAAAAGGAGTCCAATAGGGAGCTGTGAAAATAAGAGTGGCATGGCGAAAGGTCAAAGTTTGAGGCTTAGCCACGCCCACACCTTTCAACTTTTGAAAAATCCGACGGTTGAATTTTTTCCCCTACGTCTTAAGAGTATATAGCAGAAGTTTGAAGGAGATTGGTGAAAAGGGCGACGGAGTATCACTCTCCAAACAACGTGTGTGAAAACCACTAAATCGCGCACTTGGACCAAAATGGCCGACTTCCTGTGCGACTTTGCACTTGGCTTCAAGAGACTTTTTTGTAGGTCCTGAGACACCACATTAGTGTACCAAATTTCGTAATCCTCAGTCAAAGCATGGCTTGGGGCTGACAGTTTCAATGGTCCTAGGGGGCGCTATTTCAGAATATAGGCCACGCCCACCAGATGTTCACATCAGATCTTTTGGGGGGCCGGACTAGGATCACTCACAAGAAGTTTCGTGACGATATCTTTGGAAATGACGAAATGGGAGGCAAACGTAAGGCCAAGGCGGTACGCCTGAATTCGCCGCGCCGCCACAGCCCCGCCCTCTGCCGAAAACTCCCATAAAGTGACGCCAAGCAACCCCCACTTGCCTTGAGTTACCAGCTACAATTTTGTGGTGATTCAGTGAAATGGGGCAATTTGGGACCTTTCACAGTAAAACTTGATCTTTTTGGTCCTGAGGGGGCGGGGCTTGTGTGATGTCATCATCCGACCTTTCAATTTACTTTGTGGGTGGATGACGAATGACCACAGAAAGTTTGGTAACTCTATTCCATTCAGTTATGAAGTTATAGCAATTTAAATATTTTTGGCGAGTAGTCAAACTTCGAGGCCTGGCTCCGCCCCTTCAACATATACGAAAACTCAGAATCCTTATCTCATTTTGTTCGCCCATCCCTTCTGAGCAATTTTACACAATTTTTGAGACGATCGTGCGAAAAATGATCGAGCAATCCAATCAGAAACGGACCCTAAAAACGGCAAAAACGGCAAAAAATCGCCATTTCAACCCAAAATGGCCGACTTCCTGTTTGATATTGACCATGGTTGCAAGAGACTTTTCTGTGCGGACTGTTGAGTACTACAAGTGTACCAAATTTCATAACTGTACGATAAACTAAGCTTTATGGAGAGGGGTTTTTTTCACTTTGTAGGGGGCGCTGTTCAGCCATTTTCTTTGCGATTTTTTTGGGACCTTTAAAATATCAAATTTTTCACCAGGCCTGACAAGTGTGCAAAATATTGTGAGTTTTGGGGTATGTTAAGGTCCCCAAAAAGCTGTTCAAAGGGGGCACGGAATAACAAAAAATAATAATAATCAGAGCAAAAACAAGAGGCCTTCGCAGCGCTTTCGCTGCTCGGGCCTAATTAAAGCTGCAAGCAGCGTCGTTCGGCCCTCGCAGCTCCGCGCCGCTCCGGCCTGGCCGGCAGCCCGGGGCAATAGGGCACGTCCACGGAACAGAAACGTCGACCACCCCGACACCAGAAACCGCAAACGATCACCTCGTCCGCACCTCACCCTGACTCAGCATCCCCTCTGAGGACACCATTATATTACACGTCTCACAACTAGGGCATACTCTACCTTTACGACTCTCGTGGATCTGATGACACAGACCAACTGTAATGCTTTTCTGACCACGTTGTTTGAAGTTATTGTAGGTTAAACTTATCTAGGGCCGCTGGAAAGCTTTCAGATCATGACAAATATGGGCATTTCACCATAAAACAATAGACTTCCTGTAGTAGAGGGCGGGACTTAGGGGATGTCAGCTGTCCACATTGGCATTGTCTTCAGATGTGGTCAGTGATCACACAGACAAAGTTTGATATAGATTAGATCATGCACATGGGAGTTATTAAGCCAAGAAATGTAATGGCGAAAGGTCAAAGTTTGAGGGTTAGCCACGCCCACACCTTTCAACTTTTGAAAAATCCGACGGTTGAATTTTTTCCCCTATGTCTTAAGAGGATATAGCAGGAGTTTGAAGGCAATTGGTGAAAAGGACGATGGGGCATAATACTCCAAACAATGTCTGCGAAAACCACTAAATTGAGTACTTGGACCAAAATGGCCGACTTCCTGCACGATTTTGCACTTGGCTCCAAGAGACTTTTTTTCCTGAGACAACACATTAGTGTACCAAATTTCGTAATCCTCAGTCAAAGCATGGCTTGGGGCTATTAGTTTAAAAGGTCCTAGGGGGCGCTATTTAAGGAAATAGGCCACGCCCACAAACTTCAGCTGTCTATTTCTCTTGGGGTCAGACTAGGATCACTCACCAGAAGTTTCGTAGTGATATCACGATAACTGAAGAAATGAGAGGCAAACGTATTTCCATGGCGTGATGGCGATTTTCGCCATGCTCCCAAAGCCCCGCCTTTTTTTGAAACCTGCCAGTACTGGAGACCAAGTGACCTCACGTTGTCTACTGCTATTTGCCAGAGATTCCTGCTGATTGGGTAAAAGGAGTCCAGTAGGGAGCTGTGAAAAAAGAGTGGCGTGGCGACAGGTCAAAGTTTGAGGCTTAGCCACGCCCACACCTTTCAACTTTTGAAAAATCCGACGGTTGAATTTTTTCCCCTACGTCTTAAGAGTATATAGCAGAAGTGTGAAAGCGATTGGTGAAAAAAGCAACGGAGCATCACTCTCCAAACAACGTGTACCAAAACAACTAAATCGCGTACTTGTACCAAAATGGCCGACTTCCTGTGCGACTTTGGACTTGGCTCCAAGAGACTTTTTTGTAGGTCCTGAGACTCCACATTAGTTTACCAAATTTCGTAATCCTCAGTCAAAGCATGGCTAGGGGCTGGCAGTTTTAATGGTCCTAGAGGGCGCTATTTCAGAAAATTGGCCACGCCCACAAATTTTAGCTGTCCATTTCTATTGGGGGTCAGACTAGGATCACTCACAACAAATTTCGAGGTGATATCTCGATAACTTAAGGAATGAGAGGCAAACGTATTTCCATGGCGTGATGGTGATTTTCGCCATGCTCCCAAAGCCCCGCCTTTTTTCAAAACCTGCCAGTACTGGAGACCAAGTGACCTCAACTTGTCTACTGCTGTTTGCCACAGAATCCTGGTGTTTGGGTAAAAGGAGTCCAGTAGGGAGCTGTGAAAAAAAGAGTGGCGTGGCGACAGTTCAAAGTTTGAGGCTTAGCCACGCCCACACCTTTCAACTTTTGAAAAATCCGACGGTTGAATTTTTTCCCCTATGTCTTAAGAGTATATAGCAGAAGTTTGAAGGAGATTGGTGAAAAGGGCGACGGAGCATCACTCTCCAAACAACGTGTGCGAAAACAACTAAATCGCGCACTTGGACCAAAATGGCCGACTTCCTGTGCGACTTTGCACTTGGCTCCAAGAGACTTTTTTGTAGGTCCTGAGACACCACATTAGTGTACCAAATTTCGTAATCCTCAGTCAAAGCATGGCTTGGGGCTGACAGTTTTAATGGTCCTAGGGGGCGCTATTTCAGAAAATTGGCCACGCCCACCGGATTTTCACGTCAGATTTTTTGGGGGGCCAGACTAGGATCACTCACAAGAAGTTTCGTGACGACATCTTTAGAAATAAAGAAATGGGAGGCAAACGTAAGGCCACGGCGGTACGCCTTACTTCGCCGCGCCGCCACAGCCCCGCCCTCTGCCGAAAACTCCCATAAAGTGACGCCAAGCAACCCCCACTTGCCTTGAGTTACCAGCTCCAAATTTGTGGTGATTAAGTGAAATGGGGCAATTTGGGACCTTTCACAGTAAAACTTGACCTTTTTGGTCCTGAGGGGGCGGGGCTTGTGTGATGTCATCAACCGACCATTCAATTTACTTTGTGGGTCGATGACAAATGACCACAGAAAGTTTGGTAACGCTATTCCATTCAATTATGAAGTTATAGCAATTTAAATTTTTTTGGCGAGTAGTCAAACTTTGAGGCCTGGCTCCGCCCCTTCAACATATACGAAAACTCAGAATCCTTATCTCATTTTGTTCGCCCATCCCTTCTGAGAAATTTTACACAATTTTTGAGACGATCGTGCGAAAAATGATCGAGCAATCCAATCAGAGACGGACCCTAAAAACGGCAAAAACGGCAAAAAATCGCCATTTCAACCCAAAATGGCCGACTTCCTGTTTGATATTGACCATGGTTGCAAGAGACTTTTCTGTGCGGACTGTTGAGTACTACAAGTGTACCAAATTTCATAACTGTACGATAAACTAAGCTTTATGGAGAGGGGTTTTTTTCACTTTGTAGGGGGCGCTGTTCAGCCATTTTCTTTGCGATTTTTTTGGGACCTTTAAAATATCAAATTTTTCACCAGGCCTGACAAGTGTGCAAAATATTGTGAGTTTTGGGGTATGTTAAGGTCCCCAAAAAGCTGTTCAAAGGGGGCACGGAATAACAAAAAATAATTAAAGCTGCAAGCAGCGTCGTTCGGCCCTCGCAGCTCCGCGCCGCTCCGGCCTGGCCGGCAGCCCGGGGCACCAGGCTACGTCTGCGAAACAGAAACATCGACCACCCCGACACCCGAAACTGCTAACGGCCACCTCGTCCGCACCTCACCCTGACTCAGCATCCCCTTTGAGCCCACCATTATATTTTATGTCTCACCACTAGGGAATCCTCTATCTTAACCACACTGGTGATGTGATGACAGTGACCAACTTTAATGCTATTCTGACCATGTTTTTTAAAGTTTTTGAAGGATAACGTTATCTAGGGGGCGCTGTGACCAACTACAGAAAAGTCCCATTGAGGTCAGCTTTGGTGACATTATATAACATTCACCAACCGTTTGTGCCTCATTGGCTAAAGGGCATGATTGTTCATTGCCATGTTCAGTCTCGGGCAAATCGGAGGCCGTTTGTGGAAGTTACAGTCAAATATACGGTCATGGCGTCATGCCAGCATTCACCATGGCATCAAATCCCCTCCCTTTCTGGAAAGCTATCAGATCTGAATGGTCATTACAACATCATGAAGACAGTGTATGACCTTAGTGTCATGTTCACTAAATTAGATGGGACAAATATGGGTATTTCACCATAAAACAATATACTTCCTGTTGTCAGGGGGCGTGGCTTAGGTGATGTCAGCTGTCCACATTGTCGTTGTCTTGAGATGTGGTCAGTGATCACACAGACAAAGTTTGAAATAGATCTGTTCATGCACTTGGGAGTTATTAAGTCATGTAATGTAATGGCGAAAGGTTAAAGTTTGAGGCTTAGCCACGCCCACACCTTTCAACTTTTGAAAAATCCGACGGTTGAATTTTTTCCTCTATGTCTTAAGAGTATATAGCAGAAATTTGAAGGAGATTGGTGAAAAGGACGATGGAGCATCACTGTCCATACAATGTGATAGAAAACCACTAAATCGAGTATTTGGACCAAAATGGCCGACTTCCTGTGCGACTTTGCGCTTGACTCCAGGAGACTTTTTTGTAGGTCCTGAGACACCACATTAGTGTACCAAATTTCGTAAACCTCAGTCAAAGCTTGGCTTGGGGCTGACAGTTTTAATGGCTCTAGTGGGCGCTATTTGAGAAAATAGGCCACGCCCACAAACACAGCTGTGAATTTCTCTTGGGGGTCAGAATAGGATCACTCACCAGAAGTTTAGTAGCAATATCACGATAACTGAAGAAATGAGAGGCAAACGTATTGCCATGGCGTGATGGCGATTTTCGCCATGCTCCCAAAGCCCCGCCTTTTTTCGAAACCTGCCAGTACTGCATACCAAGTGATCTCAAGTGGTCTACTGCTATTTGCCTGAGATTCCTGGTGATTGGGTAAAAGGAGTCCAATAGGGAGCTGTGAAAATAAGAGTGGCATGGCGAAAGGTCAAAGTTTGAGGCTTAGCCACGCCCACACCTTTCAACTTTTGAAAAATCCGACGGTTGAATTTTTTCCCCTACGTCTTAAGAGTATATAGCAGAAGTTTGAAGGAGATTGGTGAAAAGGGCGACGGAGTATCACTCTCCAAACAACGTGTGTGAAAACCACTAAATCGCGCACTTGGACCAAAATGGCCGACTTCCTGTGCGACTTTGCACTTGGCTTCAAGAGACTTTTTTGTAGGTCCTGAGACACCACATTAGTGTACCAAATTTCGTAATCCTCAGTCAAAGCATGGCTTGGGGCTGACAGTTTCAATGGTCCTAGGGGGCGCTATTTCAGAATATAGGCCACGCCCACCAGATGTTCACATCAGATCTTTTGGGGGGCCGGACTAGGATCACTCACAAGAAGTTTCGTGACGATATCTTTGGAAATGACGAAATGGGAGGCAAACGTAAGGCCAAGGCGGTACGCCTGAATTCGCCGCGCCGCCACAGCCCCGCCCTCTGCCGAAAACTCCCATAAAGTGACGCCAAGCAACCCCCACTTGCCTTGAGTTACCAGCTACAATTTTGTGGTGATTCAGTGAAATGGGGCAATTTGGGACCTTTCACAGTAAAACTTGATCTTTTTGGTCCTGAGGGGGCGGGGCTTGTGTGATGTCATCATCCGACCATTCAATTTACTTTGTGGGTGGATGACGAATGACCACAGAAAGTTTGGTAACTCTATTCCATTCAGTTATGAAGTTATAGGAATTTAAATATTTTTGGCGAGTAGTCAAACTTCGAGGCCTGGCTCCGCCCCTTCAACATATACGAAAACTCAGAATCCTTATCTCATTTTGTTCGCCCATCCCTTCTGAGCAATTTTACACAATTTTTGAGACGATCGTGCGAAAAATGATCGAGCAATCCAATCAGAAACGGACCCTAAAAACGGCAAAAACGGCAAAAAATCGCCATTTCATCCCAAAATGGCCGACTTCCTGTTTGATATTGACCATGGTTGCAAGAGACTTTTCTGTGCGGACTGTTGAGTACTACAAGTGTACCAAATTTCATAACTGTACGATAAACTAAGCTTTATGGAGAGGGGTTTTTTTCACTTTGTAGGGGGCGCTGTTCAGCCATTTTCTTTGCGATTTTTTTGGGACCTTTAAAATATCAAATTTTTCACCAGGCCTGACAAGTGTGCAAAATATTGTGAGTTTTGGGGTATGTTAAGGTCCCCAAAAAGCTGTTCAAAGGGGGCACGGAATAACAAAAAATAATAATAATTAAAGCTGCAAGCAGCGTCGTTCGGCCCTCGCAGCTCCGCGCCGCTCCGGTCTGCCGTCGCACCAGTGCACGTCTGACAGAACAGAAACGTCAACCACCCCGACACCAGAAACCGCGAATGGCCTCCTAGTCTGCACCTCACCCTGACTCAGCATCCCCTCTGAGCTCACCATTAAATTGAATATTAAGATTACGGCGTTACGCCAGAATTCGCCATGGCATCAAAGCCCCTCCCTTTCTGGAAAGCTATCAGATCTGAATGGTCATTACAGCATCATGAAGACAGTGCATGACCTTAGGGTCATGTTGACTAAATTAGAGGGGACAAATATGGGCATTTCAGCATAAAAAATAAATTCCTGTAGTCAGGGGGCGGGGCTTAGGTGATGTCAGCTGTCCACATTGTCATTGTTTACAGATATGGTCAATGATCACACAGACAAAGTTCGAAAAAGATCTGATCATGCACATGGGAGTTATTAAGTCAAGTAAAGTAATGGCGAAAGGTCAACGTTTGAGGCTTAGCCACGCCCACACCTTTCAACTTTTGAAAAATCCGACGGTTGAATTTTTTCCCCTATGTCTTAAGAGTGTATTGCAGAAGTTTGAAGGTGATTGGTGAAAAGGGCGACGGAGCATCACTCTCCAAACAATGTGTGCGAAAACCACTAAATCACGTACTTGCACCAAAATGGCCGACTTCCTGTGCGACTTTACGCTTGGCTCCAAGAGACTTTTTTGTAGGTCCTGAGACCCCACATTAGTGTACCAAATTTCGTAATCCTCAGTCAAAGCATGGCTTGGGGCTGAAAGTTTTAATGGCTCTAGGGGGCGCTATTTAAGAATATAGGCCACGCCCACAAACTTCAGCTGTCTATTTCTCTTGGAGCTCAGACTAGGATCACTCACCAGAAGTTTCGTAGCAATATCACGATAACTGAAGAAATGAGACAAACGTATTTCCATGGCGTGATGGCGATTTTCGCCATGGTCCCAAAGCCCCGCCTTTTTTCAAAACCTGCCAGTACTGGAGACCAAGTAACCTCAACTTGTCTACTGCTGTTTGCCACAGAATCCTGGTGATTGGGTAAAAGGAGTCCAGTAGGGAGCTGTGAAAAAAAGAGTAGCGTGGCGACAGGTCAAAGTTTGAGGCTTAGCCACGCCCACACCTTTCAACTTTTGAAAAATCCGACGGTTAAATTTTTTCCCCTATGTCTTAAGGGTATATAGCAGAAGTTTGAAGGAGATTGGTGAAAAGGGCGACGGAGCATCACTCTCCAAACAACGTGTGCGAAAACCACTAAATCGCGTACTTGATCCAAAATGGCCGACTTCCTGTGCGACTTTGAACTTGACTCCAAGAGACTTTTTTGTAGGTCCTGAGACACCACATTAGTGTACCAAATTTCGTAATCCTCAGTCAAAGCATGGCTTGGGGCTAATAGTTTAAATGGTCCTAGGGGGCGCTATTTCAAAACATAGGCCACGCCCACAAAATTCAGCTGTCTATTTCTCTTGGAGCTCAGACTAGGATCACTCACCAGAAGTTTCGTAGCAATATCACGATAACTGAAGAAATGAGAGACAAACGTATTTCCATGGCGTGATGGCGATTTTCGCCATGGTCCCAAAGCCCCGCCTTTTTTCAAAACCTGCCAGTACTGGAGACCAAGTAACCTCAACTTGTCTACTGCTGTTTGCCACAGAATCCTGGTGATTGGGTAAAAGGAGTCCAGTAGGGAGCTGTGAAAAAAAGAGTAGCGTGGCGACAGGTCAAAGTTTGAGGCTTAGCCACGCCCACACCTTTCAACTTTTGAAAAATCCGACGGTTGAATTTTTTCCCCTATGTCTTAAGGGTATATAGCAGAAGTTTGAAGGAGATTGGTGAAAAGGGCGACGGAGCATCACTCTCCAAACAACGTGTGCGAAAACCACTAAATCGCGTACTTGATCCAAAATGGCCGACTTCCTGTGCGACTTTGAACTTGACTCCAAGAGACTTTTTTGTAGGTCCTGAGACACCACATTAGTGTACCAAATTTCGTAATCCTCAGTCAAAGCATGGCTTGGGGCTAATAGTTTTAATGGTCCTAGGGGGCGCTATTTCAGAAAATAGGCCACGCCCACCAGATGTTCACATCAGATCTTTTGGGGGGCCGGACTAGGATCACTCACAAGAAGTTTCGTGACGATATCTTTGGAAATGACGAAATGGGAGGCAAACGTAAGGCCAAGGCGGTACGCCTGAATTCGCCGCGCCACCACAGCCCCGCCCTCTGCCGAAAACTCCCATAAAGTGACGCCAAGCAACCCCCACTTGTCTTGAGTTACCAGCTACAAATTTGTGGTGATTAAGTGAAATGGGGCAATTTGGGACCTTTCACAGTAAAACTTGATCTTTTTGGTCCTGAGGGGGCGGGGCTTGTGTGATGTCATCATCCGACCTTTCAATTTACTTTGTGGGTGGATGACGAATGACCACAGAAAGTTTGGTAACTCTATTCCATTCAGTTATGAAGTTATAGCAATTTAAATATTTTTGGCGAGTAGTCAAACTTCGAGGCCTGGCTCCGCCCCTTCAACATATACGAAAACTCAGAATCCTTATCTCATTTTGTTCGCCCATCCCTTCTGAGCAATTTTACACAATTTTTGAGACGATCGTGCGAAAAATGATCGAGCAATCCAATCAGAAACGGACCCTAAAAACGGCAAAAACGGCAAAAAATCGCCATTTCAACCCAAAATGGCCGACTTCCTGTTTGATATTGACCATGGTTGCAAGAGACTTTTCTGTGCGGACTGTTGAGTACTACAAGTGTACCAAATTTCATAACTGTACGATAAACTAAGCTTTATGGAGAGGGGTTTTTTTCACTTTGTAGGGGGCGCTGTTCAGCCATTTTCTTTGCGATTTTTTTGGGACCTTTAAAATATCAAATTTTTCACCAGGCCTGACAAGTGTGCAAAATATTGTGAGTTTTGGGGTATGTTAAGGTCCCCAAAAAGCTGTTCAAAGGGGGCACGGAATAACAAAAAATAATAATAATCAGAGCAAAAACAAGAGGCCTTCGCAGCGCTTTCGCTGCTCGGGCCTAATCAGAGCAAAAACAAGAGGCCTTCGCAGCGCTTTCGCTGCTCGGGCCTAATTAAAGCTGCAAGCAGCGTCGTTCGGCCCTCGCAGCTCCGCGCCGCTCCGGTCTGCCGTCGCACCAGTGCACGTCTGACAGAACAGAAACGTCAACCACCCCGACACCAGAAACCGCGAATGGCCTCCTAGTCTGCACCTCACCCTGACTCAGCATCCCCTCTGAGCTCACCATTAAATTGAATATTAAGATTACGGCGTTACGCCAGAATTCGCCATGGCATCAAAGCCCCTCCCTTTCTGGAAAGCTATCAGATCTGAATGGTCATTACAGCATCATGAAGACAGTGCATGACCTTAGGGTCATGTTGACTAAATTAGAGGGGACAAATATGGGCATTTCAGCATAAAAAATAAATTCCTGTAGTCAGGGGGCGGGGCTTAGGTGATGTCAGCTGTCCACATTGTCATTGTTTACAGATATGGTCAATGATCACACAGACAAAGTTCGAAAAAGATCTGATCATGCACATGGGAGTTATTAAGTCAAGTAAAGTAATGGCGAAAGGTCAACGTTTGAGGCTTAGCCACGCCCACACCTTTCAACTTTTGAAAAATCCGACGGTTGAATTTTTTCCCCTATGTCTTAAGAGTGTATTGCAGAAGTTTGAAGGTGATTGGTGAAAAGGGCGACGGAGCATCACTCTCCAAACAATGTGTGCGAAAACCACTAAATCACGTACTTGCACCAAAATGGCCGACTTCCTGTGCGACTTTACGCTTGGCTCCAAGAGACTTTTTTGTAGGTCCTGAGACACCACATTAGTGTACCAAATTTCGTAATCCTCAGTCAAAGCATGGCTTGGGGCTGAAAGTTTTAATGGCTCTAGGGGGCGCTATTTAAGAATATAGGCCACGCCCACAAACTTCAGCTGTCTATTTCTCTTGGAGCTCAGACTAGGATCACTCACCAGAAGTTTCGTAGCAATATCACGATAACTGAAGAAATGAGACAAACGTATTTCCATGGCGTGATGGCGATTTTCGCCATGGTCCCAAAGCCCCGCCTTTTTTCAAAACCTGCCAGTACTGGAGACCAAGTAACCTCAACTTGTCTACTGCTGTTTGCCACAGAATCCTGGTGATTGGGTAAAAGGAGTCCAGTAGGGAGCTGTGAAAAAAAGAGTAGCGTGGCGACAGGTCAAAGTTTGAGGCTTAGCCACGCCCACACCTTTCAACTTTTGAAAAATCCGACGGTTAAATTTTTTCCCCTATGTCTTAAGGGTATATAGCAGAAGTTTGAAGGAGATTGGTGAAAAGGGCGACGGAGCATCACTCTCCAAACAACGTGTGCGAAAACCACTAAATCGCGTACTTGATCCAAAATGGCCGACTTCCTGTGCGACTTTGAACTTGACTCCAAGAGACTTTTTTGTAGGTCCTGAGACACCACATTAGTGTACCAAATTTCGTAATCCTCAGTCAAAGCATGGCTTGGGGCTAATAGTTTAAATGGTCCTAGGGGGCGCTATTTCAAAACATAGGCCACGCCCACAAAATTCAGCTGTCTATTTCTCTTGGAGCTCAGACTAGGATCACTCACCAGAAGTTTTGTAGCAATATCACGATAACTGAAGAAATGAGAGACAAACGTATTTCCATGGCGTGATGGCGATTTTCGCCATGGTCCCAAAGCCCCGCCTTTTTTCAAAACCTGCCAGTACTGGAGACCAAGTAACCTCAACTTGTCTACTGCTGTTTGCCACAGAATCCTGGTGATTGGGTAAAAGGAGTCCAGTAGGGAGCTGTGAAAAAAAGAGTAGCGTGGCGACAGGTCAAAGTTTGAGGCTTAGCCACGCCCACACCTTTCAACTTTTGAAAAATCCGACGGTTGAATTTTTTCCCCTATGTCTTAAGGGTATATAGCAGAAGTTTGAAGGAGATTGGTGAAAAGGGCGACGGAGCATCACTCTCCAAACAACGTGTGCGAAAACCACTAAATCGCGTACTTGATCCAAAATGGCCGACTTCCTGTGCGACTTTGAACTTGACTCCAAGAGACTTTTTTGTAGGTCCTGAGACACCACATTAGTGTACCAAATTTCGTAATCCTCAGTCAAAGCATGGCTTGGGGCTAATAGTTTTAATGGTCCTAGGGGGCGCTATTTCAGAAAATAGGCCACGCCCACCAGATGTTCACATCAGATCTTTTGGGGGGCCGGACTAGGATCACTCACAAGAAGTTTCGTGACGATATCTTTGGAAATGACGAAATGGGAGGCAAACGTAAGGCCAAGGCGGTACGCCTGAATTCGCCGCGCCACCACAGCCCCGCCCTCTGCCGAAAACTCCCATAAAGTGACGCCAAGCAACCCCCACTTGTCTTGAGTTACCAGCTACAAATTTGTGGTGATTAAGTGAAATGGGGCAATTTGGGACCTTTCACAGTAAAACTTGATCTTTTTGGTCCTGAGGGGGCGGGGCTTGTGTGATGTCATCATCCGACCTTTCAATTTACTTTGTGGGTGGATGACGAATGACCACAGAAAGTTTGGTAACTCTATTCCATTCAGTTATGAAGTTATAGCAATTTAAATATTTTTGGCGAGTAGTCAAACTTCGAGGCCTGGCTCCGCCCCTTCAACATATACGAAAACTCAGAATCCTTATCTCATTTTGTTCGCCCATCCCTTCTGAGCAATTTTACACAATTTTTGAGACGATCGTGCGAAAAATGATCGAGCAATCCAATCAGAAACGGACCCTAAAAACGGCAAAAACGGCAAAAAATCGCCATTTCAACCCAAAATGGCCGACTTCCTGTTTGATATTGACCATGGTTGCAAGAGACTTTTCTGTGCGGACTGTTGAGTACTACAAGTGTACCAAATTTCATAACTGTACGATAAACTAAGCTTTATGGAGAGGGGTTTTTTTCACTTTGTAGGGGGCGCTGTTCAGCCATTTTCTTTGCGATTTTTTTGGGACCTTTAAAATATCAAATTTTTCACCAGGCCTGACAAGTGTGCAAAATATTGTGAGTTTTGGGGTATGTTAAGGTCCCCAAAAAGCTGTTCAAAGGGGGCACGGAATAACAAAAAATAATAATAATTAAAGCTGCAAGCAGCGTCGTTCGGCCCTCGCAGCTCCGCGCCGCTCCGGTCTGCCGTCGCACCAGTGCACGTCTGACAGAACAGAAACGTCAACCACCCCGACACCAGAAACCGCGAATGGCCTCCTAGTCTGCACCTCACCCTGACTCAGCATCCCCTCTGAGCTCACCATTAAATTGAATATTAAGATTACGGCGTTACGCCAGAATTCGCCATGGCATCAAAGCCCCTCCCTTTCTGGAAAGCTATCAGATCTGAATGGTCATTACAGCATCATGAAGACAGTGCATGACCTTAGGGTCATGTTGACTAAATTAGAGGGGACAAATATGGGCATTTCAGCATAAAAAATAAATTCCTGTAGTCAGGGGGCGGGGCTTAGGTGATGTCAGCTGTCCACATTGTCATTGTTTACAGATATGGTCAATGATCACACAGACAAAGTTCGAAAAAGATCTGATCATGCACATGGGAGTTATTAAGTCAAGTAAAGTAATGGCGAAAGGTCAAGGTTTGAGGCTTAGCCACGCCCACACCTTTCAACTTTTGAAAAATCCGACGGTTGAATTTTTTCCCCTATGTCTTAAGAGTGTATTGCAGAAGTTTGAAGGTGATTGGTGAAAAGGGCGACGGAGCATCACTCTCCAAACAATGTGTGCGAAAACCACTAAATCACGTACTTGCACCAAAATGGCCGACTTCCTGTGCGACTTTACGCTTGGCTCCAAGAGACTTTTTTGTAGGTCCTGAGACCCCACATTAGTGTACCAAATTTCGTAATCCTCAGTCAAAGCATGGCTTGGGGCTGAAAGTTTTAATGGCTCTAGGGGGCGCTATTTAAGAATATAGGCCACGCCCACAAACTTCAGCTGTCTATTTCTCTTGGAGCTCAGACTAGGATCACTCACCAGAAGTTTCGTAGCAATATCACGATAACTGAAGAAATGAGACAAACGTATTTCCATGGCGTGATGGCGATTTTCGCCATGGTCCCAAAGCCCCGCCTTTTTTCAAAACCTGCCAGTACTGGAGACCAAGTAACCTCAACTTGTCTACTGCTGTTTGCCACAGAATCCTGGTGATTGGGTAAAAGGAGTCCAGTAGGGAGCTGTGAAAAAAAGAGTAGCGTGGCGACAGGTCAAAGTTTGAGGCTTAGCCACGCCCACACCTTTCAACTTTTGAAAAATCCGACGGTTAAATTTTTTCCCCTATGTCTTAAGGGTATATAGCAGAAGTTTGAAGGAGATTGGTGAAAAGGGCGACGGAGCATCACTCTCCAAACAACGTGTGCGAAAACCACTAAATCGCGTACTTGATCCAAAATGGCCGACTTCCTGTGCGACTTTGAACTTGACTCCAAGAGACTTTTTTGTAGGTCCTGAGACACCACATTAGTGTACCAAATTTCGTAATCCTCAGTCAAAGCATGGCTTGGGGCTAATAGTTTAAATGGTCCTAGGGGGCGCTATTTCAAAACATAGGCCACGCCCACAAAATTCAGCTGTCTATTTCTCTTGGAGCTCAGACTAGGATCACTCACCAGAAGTTTCGTAGCAATATCACGATAACTGAAGAAATGAGAGACAAACGTATTTCCATGGCGTGATGGCGATTTTCGCCATGGTCCCAAAGCCCCGCCTTTTTTCAAAACCTGCCAGTACTGGAGACCAAGTAACCTCAACTTGTCTACTGCTGTTTGCCACAGAATCCTGGTGATTGGGTAAAAGGAGTCCAGTAGGGAGCTGTGAAAAAAAGAGTAGCGTGGCGACAGGTCAAAGTTTGAGGCTTAGCCACGCCCACACCTTTCAACTTTTGAAAAATCCGACGGTTGAATTTTTTCCCCTATGTCTTAAGGGTATATAGCAGAAGTTTGAAGGAGATTGGTGAAAAGGGCGACGGAGCATCACTCTCCAAACAACGTGTGCGAAAACCACTAAATCGCGTACTTGATCCAAAATGGCCGACTTCCTGTGCGACTTTGAACTTGACTCCAAGAGACTTTTTTGTAGGTCCTGAGACACCACATTAGTGTACCAAATTTCGTAATCCTCAGTCAAAGCATGGCTTGGGGCTAATAGTTTTAATGGTCCTAGGGGGCGCTATTTCAGAAAATAGGCCACGCCCACCAGATGTTCACATCAGATCTTTTGGGGGGCCGGACTAGGATCACTCACAAGAAGTTTCGTGACGATATCTTTGGAAATGACGAAATGGGAGGCAAACGTAAGGCCAAGGCGGTACGCCTGAATTCGCCGCGCCACCACAGCCCCGCCCTCTGCCGAAAACTCCCATAAAGTGACGCCAAGCAACCCCCACTTGTCTTGAGTTACCAGCTACAAATTTGTGGTGATTAAGTGAAATGGGGCAATTTGGGACCTTTCACAGTAAAACTTGATCTTTTTGGTCCTGAGGGGGCGGGGCTTGTGTGATGTCATCATCCGACCTTTCAATTTACTTTGTGGGTGGATGACGAATGACCACAGAAAGTTTGGTAACTCTATTCCATTCAGTTATGAAGTTATAGCAATTTAAATATTTTTGGCGAGTAGTCAAACTTCGAGGCCTGGCTCCGCCCCTTCAACATATACGAAAACTCAGAATCCTTATCTCATTTTGTTCGCCCATCCCTTCTGAGCAATTTTACACAATTTTTGAGACGATCGTGCGAAAAATGATCGAGCAATCCAATCAGAAACGGACCCTAAAAACGGCAAAAACGGCAAAAAATCGCCATTTCAACCCAAAATGGCCGACTTCCTGTTTGATATTGACCATGGTTGCAAGAGACTTTTCTGTGCGGACTGTTGAGTACTACAAGTGTACCAAATTTCATAACTGTACGATAAACTAAGCTTTATGGAGAGGGTTTTTTTTCACTTTGTAGGGGGCGCTGTTCAGCCATTTTCTTTGCGATTTTTTTGGGACCTTTAAAATATCAAATTTTTCACCAGGCCTGACAAGTGTGCAAAATATTGTGAGTTTTGGGGTATGTTAAGGTCCCCAAAAAGCTGTTCAAAGGGGGCACGGAATAACAAAAAATAATAATAATCAGAGCAAAAACAAGAGGCCTTCGCAGCGCTTTCGCTGCTCGGGCCTAATCAGAGCAAAAACAAGAGGCCTTCGCAGCGCTTTCGCTGCTCGGGCCTAATAATAATCAGAGCAAAAACAAGAGGCCTTCGCAGCGCTTTCGCTGCTCGGGCCTAATTAAAGCTGCAAGCAGCGTCGTTCGGCCCTCGCAGCTCTGCACCGCTCCTGCCTGGCCGGCAGCCCGGGGCACCAGGGCACGTCCGCAGAACACAAACGTCGACCACCCCAACACCAGAAACTGCTAACGGCCACCTTGTCCGCAACTCACCCTGACTCAGCATCCCCTTTGAGCCCACCATTATATTTTATGTCTCACCACTAGGGAATCCTCTATCTTTACCACACTGGTGGTGTGATGACAGTGACCAACTTTAATGCTATTCTGACCATGTTTTTTAAAGTTATCGAAGGATAACGTTATCTAGGTGGCGCTGTGACCAACTACAGAAAAGTCCCATTGAGGTCAGCTTTGGTGACATTATATAACATTCACCAACCGTTTGTGCCTCATTGGCTAAAGGGCATGATTGTTCATTGCCATATTCAGTTTCGGGCAAATCGGAGGCCGTTTGTGGAAGTTACAGTCAAATGTAAGGTCATGGCGTCACGCCAGCATTCACCATGGCATCAAAGCCCCTCCCTTTCTGGAAAGCTATCAGATCTGAATGGTCTTTAAAACATCATGAAGACACTGTATGACCTTAGTGTCATTTTCATTAAATTAGAGGGGACAAATATGGGCATTTCACCATAAAACAATAGACTTCCTGTTGTCAGGGGGCGGGGCTTAGGTGATGTCAGCTGTCCACATTGTCGTTGTCTTGAGATGTGGTCAGTGATCACACAGACAAAGTTTGAATTAGATCTGATCATGCACATGGGAGTTATTAAGTCAAGTAATGTCATGGCGAAAGGTCAAAGTTTGAGGCTTAGCCACGCCCACACCTTTATACTTATTTAAAATCCGACGGTTGAATTTTTTCCCCTTTGACTTAAAAGTACATAGCATAAGTTTGAAGGTGATCGGTGTAAAGGGCAACGGGCCATCAATGTCCAAACAACGTGTGCGAAAACCACTAAATCGAGTACTTGGACCAAAATGGCCGACCTCCTGTGCGAAATTGCGCTTGGCTCCAAGAGACTTTTTTGTAGGGCCAGAGACCCTACATGAGTGTACCAATTTTCGTAATCCTCAGTCAAACCTTGTCTTGGGGCTGACAGTTTTAATGGTCCTAGGGGGCGCTATTTCAGAATATAGGCCACGCCCACAAATCTCAGATGCCCATTTCTATTGGGGGTCAGACTAGGATCACTCACCAGACATTTTGTGGCGATGTCACGATAATTGAAGAAATGAGAGGCAAACGTATTGCCATGGCGTGATGGCGAATTTCGCCATGCTCCCAAAGCCCCGCCTTTTTTCAAAACCTGCCAGTACTGTAGACCAAGTGACCTCAACTTGTCAGCTGCTATTTACCAGAGATTCCAGGTGATTGGGTAAAAGGAGTCCAATAGGGAGCTGTGAAAAAAAGAGTGGCGTGGCGAAAGGTCAAAGTTTGAGGCTTAGCCACGCCCACACCTTTATACTTATTTAAAATCCGACGGTTGAATTTTTTCCTCTATGTCTTAAGAGTATATAGCAGAAGCTCGAAGGCGATTGGTGAAAAGGGCGACGGAGCATCACTCTCCAAACAACGTGTGTGAAAACCACTAAATCGCGCACTTGGACCAAAATGGCCGACTTCCTGTGTGACTTTGCACTTGGCTCCAAGAGACTTTTTTGTAGGTCCTGAGACACCACATTAGTGTACCAAATTTCGTAATCCTCAGTCAAAGCATGGCTTGGGGCTGACAGTTTTAATGGTCCTAGGGGGCGCTAATACAGAAAATAGGCCACGCCCACAAACTTAAGCTGACCTTTTCTAATGGGGGTCAGACTAGGATCACTCACAACAATGGTCGAGGTGATATCACGATAAATGAAGAAATGAGAGGCAAACGTATTTCCATGGCGTGATGGCGAATTTCGCCATGCTCCCAAAGCCCCGCCTTTTTGCAAAACCTTCCAGTACTGGAGACCAAGTGACCTCAACTTGCCTGCTGCTATTTACCAGAGATTCCTGGTGATTGGGTAAAAGGAGTCCAATAAGGAGCTGTGAAAAAAAGAGTGGCGTGGCGAAAGGTCAAAGTTTGAGGCTTAGCCACGCCCACACCTTTATACTTATTTAAAATCCGACGGTTGAATTTTTTCCTCTATGTCTTAAGACTATATAGCAGAAGTTTGAAAGTGATTGGTGAAAAGGGCGACGGAGTATCACTCTCCAAACAACGTGTGTGAAAACCACTAAATCGCGCACTTGGACCAAAATGGCCGACTTCCTGTGCGACTTTGCACTTGGCTTCAAGAGACTTTTTTGTAGGTCCTGAGACACCACATTAGTGTAACAAATTTCGTAATCCTCAGTCAAAGCATGGCTTGGGGCTGACAGTTTCAATGGTCCTAGGGGGTGCTATTTCAGAAAATAGGCCACGCCCACCAGATGTTCACATCAGATCTTTTGGGGGGCCGGACTAGGATCACTCACAAGAAGTTTCGTGACGATATCTTTGGAAATGACGAAATGGGAGGCATACGTAAGGCCAAGGCGATACGCCTGAATTCGCCGCGCCGCCACAGCCCCGCCCTCTGCCGAAAACTCCCATAAAGTGACGCCAAGCAACCCCCACTTGTCTTGAGTTACCAGCTACAATTTTGTGGTGATTAAGTGAAATGGGGCAATTTGGGACCTTTCACAGTAAAACTTGATCTTTTTGGTCCTGAGGGGGCGGGGCTTGTGTGATGTCATCATCCGACCATTCAATTTACTTTGTGGGTGGATGACGAATGACCACAGAAAGTTTGGTAACTCTATTCCATTCAGTTATGAAGTTATAGCAATTTAAATATTTTTGGCGAGTAGTCAAACTTCGAGGCCTGGCTCCGCCCCTTCAACATATACGAAAACTCAGAATCCTTATCTCATTTTGTTCGCCCATCCCTTCTGAGCAATTTTACACAATTTTTGAGACGATCGTGCGAAAAATGATCGAGCAATCCAATCAGAAACGGACCCTAAAAACGGCAAAAACGGCAAAAAATCGCCATTTCAACCCAAAATGGCCGACTTCCTGTTTGATATTGACCATGGTTGCAAGAGACTTTTCTGTGCGGACTGTTGAGTACTACAAGTGTACCAAATTTCATAACTGTACGATAAACTAAGCTTTATGGAGAGGGGTTTTTTTCACTTTGTAGGGGGCGCTGTTCAGCCATTTTCTTTGCGATTTTTTTGGGACCTTTAAAATATCAAATTTTTCACCAGGCCTGACAAGTGTGCAAAATATTGTGAGTTTTGGGGTATGTTAAGGTCCCCAAAAAGCTGTTCAAAGGGGGCACGGAATAACAAAAAATAATTAAAGCTGCAAGCAGCGTCGTTAGGCCCTCGCAGCTCTGCGCCGCTCCGGCCTGGCCAGCAGCCCGGGGCACCAGGGCACGTCTGGCAGAACAGAATCGTCAACCACCCCGACGCCAGAATCTGCAAATGGCTTCCTAGTCCGCACCTCACCCTGACTCAGCATCCCCTCTGAGCTCACCATTAAATTGAATTGTAAGGTTACGGCGTTACGCCAGAATTCGCCATGGCATAAAAGCCCCTCCCTTTCTGGAAAGCAATCAGATCTGAATGGTCATTACAACATCATGAAGACAGTGTATGACCTTAGTGTCATGTTCACTAAATTAGAGGGGACAAATATGGGTATTTCAGAATAAAAAATAGACTTCCTGTAGTCAGGGGGCGGGGCTTAGGTGATGTCAGCTGTCCACATTGTCATTTTTTACAGATATGGTCAATGATCACACAGACAAAGTTTGAAAAAGATCTGATCATGCACATGGGAGTTATTAAGTCAAGTAAAGTAATGGCGAAAGGTCAAAGTTTGAGGCTTAGCCACGCCCACACCTTTCAACTTTTGAAAAATCCGACGGTTGAATTTTTTCCCCTACGTCGTATGAGTATACAGCAGAAGTTTGAAAGTGATTGGTGAAAAGGGCGACAGAGCATCACTCTCCAAACAACGTGTGCGAAAACCACTAAATCGCGTACTTGGACCAAAATGGCCGACTTCCTGTGCGACTTTGTCCTGGCTCCAAGAGACTTTTTTGTAGGTCCTGAGACACCACATTAGTGTACCAAATTTCGTAATCCTCAGTCAAAGCATGGCTTGGGGCTATTAGTTTAAATGGTCCTAGGGGGCGCTATTTAAGAGAATAGGCCACGCCCACAAACTTCAGCTGTCTATTTCTCTTGGGGGTCAGACTAGGATCACTCACCAGAAGTTTCGTAGCGATATCACGATAACTGAAGAAATGAGAGGCAAACGTATTTCCATGGCGTGATGGCGATTTTCGCCATGCTCCCAAAGCCCCGCCTTTTTTCAAAACCTGCCAGTACTGGAGACTAAGTAACCTCAAGTTGTCTACTGCTGTTTCCCACAGAATCCTGGTGATTGGGTAAAAGGAGTCCAGTAGGGAGCTGTGAAAAAAAGAGTGGCGTGGCGACAGGTCAAAGTTTGAGGCTTAGCCACGCCCACACCTTTCAACTTTTGAAAAATCCGACGGTTGAATTTTTTCCCCTATGTCTTAAGAGTATATAGCAGAAGTTTGAAGGAGATTGGTGAAAAGGGCGACGGAGCATCACTCTCCAAACAACGTGTGCGAAAACCACTAAATCGCGTACTTGGACCAAAATGGCCGACTTCCTGTGCGACTTTGCACTTGGCTCCAAGAGACTTTTTTGTAGGTCCTGAGACACCACATTAGTGTACCAAATTTCGCAATCCTCAGTCAAAGCTTGGCTTGGGGCTATTAGTTTAAATGGACCTAGGGGGCGCTATTTAAGAGAATAGGCCACGCCCACAAACTTCAGCTGTCTACTTCTCTTGGGGGTCAGACTAGGATCACTCACCAGAAGTGTCGGAGCGATATCACGATAACTGAAGAAATGAGAGGCAAACGTATTTCCATGGCGTGATGGCGATTTTCGCCATGCTCCCAAAGCCCCGCCTTTTTTCAAAACCTGCCAGTACTGGAGACCAAGTAACCTCAAGTTGTCTACTGCTGTTTCCCACAGAATCCTGGTGATTGGGTAAAAGGAGTCCAGTAGGGAGCTGTGAAAAAAAGAGTGGCGTGGCGGCAGGTCAAAGTTTGAGGCTTAGCCACGCCCACACCTTTCAACTTTTGAAAAATCCGACGGTTGAATTTTTTTCCCTATGTCTTACGAGTACATAGCAGAAGTTTGAAGGAGAATGGTGAAAAGGGCGACGGAGCATCACTCTCCAAACAACGTGTGCGAAAACCACTAAATCGCGTACTTGGACCAAAATGGCCGACTTCCTGTGCGACTTTGCACTTGGCTCCAAGAGACTTTTTTGTAGGTCCTGAGACAGCACATTAGTGTACCATATTTCGTAATCCTCAGTCAAAGCATGGCTTGGGGCTGACAGTTTTAATGGTCCTAGGGGGCGCTATTTCAGAAAATAGGCCACGCCCACCGGATGTTCACATCAGATCTTTTGATGGGCCGGACTAGGATCACTCACAAGAAGTTTCGTGACGATATCTTTGGAAATGACGAAATGGGAGGCAAACGTAAGGCCAAGGCGGTACGCCTGAATTCGCCGCGCCGCCACAGCCCCGCCCTCTGCCGAAAACTCCCATAAAGTGACGCCAAGCAACCCCCACTTGTCTTGAGTTACCAGCTACAAATTTGTGGTGATTAAGTGAAATGGGGCAATTTGGGACCTTTCACAGTAAAACTTGATCTTTTTGGTCCTGAGGGGGCGGGGCTTGTGTGATGTCATCATCCGACCATTCAATTTACTTTGTGGGTGGATGACGAATGACCACAGAAAGTTTGGTAACTCTATTCCATTCAGTTATGAAGTTATAGCAATTTAAATATTTTTGGCGAGTAGTCAAACTTCGAGGCCTGGCTCCGCCCCTTCAACATATACGAAAACTCAGAATCCTTATCTCATTTTGTTCGCCCATCCCTTCTGAGCAATTTTACACAATTTTTGAGACGATCGTGCGAAAAATGATCGAGCAATCCAATCAGAAACGGACCCTAAAAACGGCAAAAACGGCAAAAAATCGCCATTTCAACCCAAAATGGCCGACTTCCTGTTTGATATTGACCATGGTTGCAAGAGACTTTTCTGTGCGGACTGTTGAGTACTACAAGTGTACCAAATTTCATAACTGTACGATAAACTAAGCTTTATGGAGAGGGGTTTTTTTCACTTTGTAGGGGGCGCTGTTCAGCCATTTTCTTTGCGATTTTTTCGGGACCTTTAAAATATCAAATTTTTCACCAGGCCTGACAAGTGTGCAAAATATTGTGAGTTTTGGGGTATGTTAAGGTCCCCAAAAAGCTGTTCAAAGGGGGCACGGAATAACAAAAAATAATAATAATTAAAGCTGCAAGCAGCGTCGTTCGGCCCTCGCAGCTCCGCGCCGCTCCGGTCTGCCGTCGCACCAGTGCACGTCTGACAGAACAGAAACGTCAACCACCCCGACACCAGAAACCGCGAATGGCCTCCTAGTCTGCACCTCACCCTGACTCAGCATCCCCTCTGAGCTCACCATTAAATTGAATATTAAGATTACGGCGTTACGCCAGAATTCGCCATGGCATCAAAGCCCCTCCCTTTCTGGAAAGCTATCAGATCTGAATGGTCATTACAGCATCATGAAGACAGTGCATGACCTTAGGGTCATGTTGACTAAATTAGAGGGGACAAATATGGGCATTTCAGCATAAAAAATAAATTCCTGTAGTCAGGGGGCGGGGCTTAGGTGATGTCAGCTGTCCACATTGTCATTGTTTACAGATATGGTCAATGATCACACAGACAAAGTTCGAAAAAGATCTGATCATGCACATGGGAGTTATTAAGTCAAGTAAAGTAATGGCGAAAGGTCAACGTTTGAGGCTTAGCCACGCCCACACCTTTCAACTTTTGAAAAATCCGACGGTTGAATTTTTTCCCCTATGTCTTAAGAGTGTATTGCAGAAGTTTGAAGGTGATTGGTGAAAAGGGCGACGGAGCATCACTCTCCAAACAATGTGTGCGAAAACCACTAAATCACGTACTTGCACCAAAATGGCCGACTTCCTGTGCGACTTTACGCTTGGCTCCAAGAGACTTTTTTGTAGGTCCTGAGACCCCACATTAGTGTACCAAATTTCGTAATCCTCAGTCAAAGCATGGCTTGGGGCTGAAAGTTTTAATGGCTCTAGGGGGCGCTATTTAAGAATATAGGCCACGCCCACAAACTTCAGCTGTCTATTTCTCTTGGAGCTCAGACTAGGATCACTCACCAGAAGTTTCGTAGCAATATCACGATAACTGAAGAAATGAGACAAACGTATTTCCATGGCGTGATGGCGATTTTCGCCATGGTCCCAAAGCCCCGCCTTTTTTCAAAACCTGCCAGTACTGGAGACCAAGTAACCTCAACTTGTCTACTGCTGTTTGCCACAGAATCCTGGTGATTGGGTAAAAGGAGTCCAGTAGGGAGCTGTGAAAAAAAGAGTAGCGTGGCGACAGGTCAAAGTTTGAGGCTTAGCCACGCCCACACCTTTCAACTTTTGAAAAATCCGACGGTTAAATTTTTTCCCCTATGTCTTAAGGGTATATAGCAGAAGTTTGAAGGAGATTGGTGAAAAGGGCGACGGAGCATCACTCTCCAAACAACGTGTGCGAAAACCACTAAATCGCGTACTTGATCCAAAATGGCCGACTTCCTGTGCGACTTTGAACTTGACTCCAAGAGACTTTTTTGTAGGTCCTGAGACACCACATTAGTGTACCAAATTTCGTAATCCTCAGTCAAAGCATGGCTTGGGGCTAATAGTTTAAATGGTCCTAGGGGGCGCTATTTCAAAACATAGGCCACGCCCACAAAATTCAGCTGTCTATTTCTCTTGGAGCTCAGACTAGGATCACTCACCAGAAGTTTCGTAGCAATATCACGATAACTGAAGAAATGAGAGACAAACGTATTTCCATGGCGTGATGGCGATTTTCGCCATGGTCCCAAAGCCCCGCCTTTTTTCAAAACCTGCCAGTACTGGAGACCAAGTAACCTCAACTTGTCTACTGCTGTTTGCCACAGAATCCTGGTGATTGGGTAAAAGGAGTCCAGTAGGGAGCTGTGAAAAAAAGAGTAGCGTGGCGACAGGTCAAAGTTTGAGGCTTAGCCACGCCCACACCTTTCAACTTTTGAAAAATCCGACGGTTGAATTTTTTCCCCTATGTCTTAAGGGTATATAGCAGAAGTTTGAAGGAGATTGGTGAAAAGGGCGACGGAGCATCACTCTCCAAACAACGTGTGCGAAAACCACTAAATCGCGTACTTGATCCAAAATGGCCGACTTCCTGTGCGACTTTGAACTTGACTCCAAGAGACTTTTTTGTAGGTCCTGAGACACCACATTAGTGTACCAAATTTCGTAATCCTCAGTCAAAGCATGGCTTGGGGCTAATAGTTTTAATGGTCCTAGGGGGCGCTATTTCAGAAAATAGGCCACGCCCACCAGATGTTCACATCAGATCTTTTGGGGGGCCGGACTAGGATCACTCACAAGAAGTTTCGTGACGATATCTTTGGAAATGACGAAATGGGAGGCAAACGTAAGGCCAAGGCGGTACGCCTGAATTCGCCGCGCCACCACAGCCCCGCCCTCTGCCGAAAACTCCCATAAAGTGACGCCAAGCAACCCCCACTTGTCTTGAGTTACCAGCTACAAATTTGTGGTGATTAAGTGAAATGGGGCAATTTGGGACCTTTCACAGTAAAACTTGATCTTTTTGGTCCTGAGGGGGCGGGGCTTGTGTGATGTCATCATCCGACCTTTCAATTTACTTTGTGGGTGGATGACGAATGACCACAGAAAGTTTGGTAACTCTATTCCATTCAGTTATGAAGTTATAGCAATTTAAATATTTTTGGCGAGTAGTCAAACTTCGAGGCCTGGCTCCGCCCCTTCAACATATACGAAAACTCAGAATCCTTATCTCATTTTGTTCGCCCATCCCTTCTGAGCAATTTTACACAATTTTTGAGACGATCGTGCGAAAAATGATCGAGCAATCCAATCAGAAACGGACCCTAAAAACGGCAAAAACGGCAAAAAATCGCCATTTCAACCCAAAATGGCCGACTTCCTGTTTGATATTGACCATGGTTGCAAGAGACTTTTCTGTGCGGACTGTTGAGTACTACAAGTGTACCAAATTTCATAACTGTACGATAAACTAAGCTTTATGGAGAGGGGTTTTTTTCACTTTGTAGGGGGCGCTGTTCAGCCATTTTCTTTGCGATTTTTTTGGGACCTTTAAAATATCAAATTTTTCACCAGGCCTGACAAGTGTGCAAAATATTGTGAGTTTTGGGGTATGTTAAGGTCCCCAAAAAGCTGTTCAAAGGGGGCACGGAATAACAAAAAATAATAATAATCAGAGCAAAAACAAGAGGCCTTCGCAGCGCTTTCGCTGCTCGGGCCTAATCAGAGCAAAAACAAGAGGCCTTCGCAGCGCTTTCGCTGCTCGGGCCTAATAATAATCAGAGCAAAAACAAGAGGCCTTCGCAGCGCTTTCGCTGCTCGGGCCTAATTAAAGCTGCAAGCAGCGTCGTTCGGCCCTCGCAGCTCCGCGCCGCTCCGGCCTGGCCGGCAGCCCGGGGCACCAGGGCATGTCTGGCAGAACAGAAACGTCAATCATCCCGTCACCGGAAACAGCAAATGGCCTCCTAGTCCGCACCTCACCCTGACTAAGCATCCCCTCTGAGCTCACCATTAAATTGAATTGTAAGGTTACGGCATACGCAAGAATTCGCCATGGCATCAAAGCCCCTCCCTTTCTGGAAAGCTATCAGATTTGAATGGCCATTACAGCATCATGAAGACAGTGCATGACCTAGGTGTCATGTTGACTAAATTAGAGGGGACAAATATGGGCATTTCAGCATAAAATAATAACTTCCTTTAGTCAGGGGGCGGGGCTTAGATGATGTCAGCTGTCCACATTGTCATTGTTTACAGATATGGTCAATGATCACACAGACAAAGTTCGAAAAAGATCTGATCATGCACATGGGAGTTATTAAGTCAAGTAATGGCGAAAGGTCAAAGTTTGAGGCTTAGCCACGCCCACACCTTTCAACTTTTGAAAAATCCGACGGTTGAATTTTTTCCCCTATGCCTTAAGAGTATATAGCAGAAGTTTGAAGGCGATTGGTGAAAAGGGCGACGGAGCATCACTCTCCAAACAACGTGTGCGAAAACCACTAAATCGCGTACTTGGACCAAAATGGCCGACTTCCTGTGCAATTTTGTGCTTGGCTCCAAGAGACTTTTTTGTAGGTCCTGGGACACCACATTAGTGTACCAAATTTCGTAATCCTCAGTGAAAGCATGGCTTGGGGCTATTAGTTTAAATGGTCCTAGGGGGCGCTATTTCAGAAATTAGGCCACGCCCACATATTTCAGCTGTCTATGTCTCTTTGGGGTCAGACTAGGATCACTCACCAGAAGTTTCGTAACGATATCACGATAAATGAAGAAATGAGAGGCAAACGTATTTCCATGGCGTGATGGCGATTTTCGCCATGCTCCCAAAGCCCCGCCTTTTTTTGAAACCTTCCAGTACTGGATACCAAGTGACCTCAAGTTGTCTACTGCTATTTGCCAGAGACTCCTGCTGATTGGGTAAAAGGAGTCCAGTAGGGAGCTGTGAAAAAAAGAGTGGCGCGGCGACAGGTCAAAGTTTGAGGCTTAGCCACGCCCACACCTTTCAACTTTTGAAAAATCCGACGGTTGAATTTTTTCCCCTATGCCTTAAGAGTATATAGCAGAAGTTTGAAGGCGATTGGTGAAAAGGGCGACGGAGCATCACTCTCCAAACAACGTGTGCGAAAACCACTAAATCGCGTACTTGGACCAAAATGGCCGACTTCCTGTGGAATTTTGTGCTTGGCTCCAAGAGACTTTTTTGTAGGCCCTGGGACACCACATTAGTGTACCAAATTTCGTAATCCTCAGTCAAAGCATGGCTTGGGGCTATTAGTTTAAATGGTCCTAGGGGGCGCTATTTCAGAAATTAGGCCACGCCCACATATTTCAGCTGTCTATGTCTCTTTGGGGTCAGACTAGGATCACTCACCAGAAGTTTCGTAATGATATCACGATAAATGAAGAAATGAGAGGCAAACGTATTTCCATGGCGTGATGGCGATTTTCGCCATGCTCCCAAAGCCCTGCCTTTTTTTGAAACCTTCCAGTACTGGAGACCAAGTGACCTCAAGTTGTCTACTGCTATTTGCCAGAGACTCCTGCTGATTGGGTAAAAGGAGTCCAGTAGGGAGCTGTGAAAAAAAGAGTGGCGCGGCGACAGGTCAAAGTTTGAGGCTTAGCCACGCCCACACCTTTCAACTTTTGAAAAATGCGACGGTTGAATTTTTTCCTCTATGTCTTAAGAGCAGATGGCAGAAGTTTGAAGGAGATTGGTGAAAATGGCGACGGAGCATCACTCTCCAAACAACGTGTGCGAAAACCACTAAATTGCGTACTTGGACCAAAATGGCCGACTTCCTGTGCAACTTTGCACTTGGCTCCAAGAGACTTTTTTGTAGGTCCTGAGACTCCACATTAGTGTACCAAATTTCGTACTCCTCAGTCAAAGCATGGCTTGGGGCTGACAGTTTTAATGGTCCTAGGGGGCGCTATTTCAGAAAATAGGCCACGCCCACCGGATGTTCACATCAGATCTTTTGAGGGGCCGGACTAGGATCACTCACAACAAGTTTCGTGACGATATCTTTAGAAATGACGAAATGGAAGGCAAACGTAAGGCCATGGCGGTACGCCTCACTTCGCCGCGCCGCCACAGCCCCACCTTCTGCCGAAAACTCCCATAAAGTGACGCCAAGCAACCTCCACTTGTCTTGAGTTAACAGCTACAAGTTTGTGGTGATTAAGTGAAATGGGGCAATTTGGGACCTTTCACAGTAAAACTTGACCTTTTTGGTCCTGAGGGGGCGGGGCTTGTGTGATGTCATCATCCGACCATTCAATTTACTTTGTGGCTGGATGACGAATGACCACAGAAAGTTTGGTAATTCTATTCCTTTCAGTTATGAAGTTATAGCAATTTAAAATTTTTTGGCGAGTAGTCAAACTTCGAGGCCTGGCCCCGCCCCTTCAACATGTACGAAAAGTCAGAATCTTTGTCTCATTTTGTTCGCCCATCCCTTCTGAGCAATTTTACACAATTTTTGAGACGATCGTGCGAAAAATGATCGAGCAATCCAATCAGAAACGGACCCTAAAAACGGCAAAAACGGCAAAAAATCGCCATTTCAACCCAAAATGGCCGACTTCCTGTTTGATATTGACCATGGTTGCAAGAGACTTTTCTGTGCGGACGGTTGAGTACTACAAGTGTACCAAATTTCATAACTGTACGATAAACTAAGCTTTATGGAGAGGGGTTTTTTTCACTTTGTAGGGGGCGCTGTTCAGCCATTTTCTTTGCGATTTTTTTGGGACCTTTAAAATATCAAATTTTTCACCAGGCCTGACAAGTGTGCAAAATATTGTGAGTTTTGGGGTATGTTAAGGTCCCCAAAAAGCTGTTCAAAGGGGGCACGGAATAACAAAAAATAATAATAATTAAAGCTGCAAGCAGCGTCGTTCGGCCCTCGCAGCTCTGCGCCGCTCCGGCCTGGCCAGCAGCCCGGGGCACCAGGGCACGTCTGGCAGAACAGAATCGTCAACCACCCCGACGCCAGAATCTGCAAATGGCTTCCTAGTCCGCACCTCACCCTGACTCAGCATCCCCTCTGAGCTCACCATTAAATTGAATTGTAAGGTTACGGCGTTACGCCAGAATTCGCCATGGCATAAAAGCCCCTCCCTTTCTGGAAAGCAATCAGATCTGAATGGTCATTACAACATCATGAAGACAGTGTATGACCTTAGTGTCATGTTCACTAAATTAGAGGGGACAAATATGGGTATTTCAGAATAAAAAATAGACTTCCTGTAGTCAGGGGGCGGGGCTTAGGTGATGTCAGCTGTCCACATTGTCATTTTTTACAGATATGGTCAATGATCACACAGACAAAGTTTGAAAAAGATCTGATCATGCACATGGGAGTTATTAAGTCAAGTAAAGTAATGGCGAAAGGTCAAAGTTTGAGGCTTAGCCACGCCCACACCTTTCAACTTTTGAAAAATCCGACGGTTGAATTTTTTCCCCTACGTCGTATGAGTATACAGCAGAAGTTTGAAAGTGATTGGTGAAAAGGGCGACAGAGCATCACTCTCCAAACAACGTGTGCGAAAACCACTAAATCGCGTACTTGGACCAAAATGGCCGACTTCCTGTGCGACTTTGTCCTGGCTCCAAGAGACTTTTTTGTAGGTCCTGAGACACCACATTAGTGTACCAAATTTCGTAATCCTCAGTCAAAGCATGGCTTGGGGCTATTAGTTTAAATGGTCCTAGGGGGCGCTATTTAAGAGAATAGGCCACGCCCACAAACTTCAGCTGTCTATTTCTCTTGGGGGTCAGACTAGGATCACTCACCAGAAGTTTCGTAGCGATATCACGATAACTGAAGAAATGAGAGGCAAACGTATTTCCATGGCGTGATGGCGATTTTCGCCATGCTCCCAAAGCCCCGCCTTTTTTCAAAACCTGCCAGTACTGGAGACTAAGTAACCTCAAGTTGTCTACTGCTGTTTCCCACAGAATCCTGGTGATTGGGTAAAAGGAGTCCAGTAGGGAGCTGTGAAAAAAAGAGTGGCGTGGCGACAGGTCAAAGTTTGAGGCTTAGCCACGCCCACACCTTTCAACTTTTGAAAAATCCGACGGTTGAATTTTTTCCCCTATGTCTTAAGAGTATATAGCAGAAGTTTGAAGGAGATTGGTGAAAAGGGCGACGGAGCATCACTCTCCAAACAACGTGTGCGAAAACCACTAAATCGCGTACTTGGACCAAAATGGCCGACTTCCTGTGCGACTTTGCACTTGGCTCCAAGAGACTTTTTTGTAGGTCCTGAGACACCACATTAGTGTACCAAATTTCGCAATCCTCAGTCAAAGCTTGGCTTGGGGCTATTAGTTTAAATGGACCTAGGGGGCGCTATTTAAGAGAATAGGCCACGCCCACAAACTTCAGCTGTCTACTTCTCTTGGGGGTCAGACTAGGATCACTCACCAGAAGTGTCGGAGCGATATCACGATAACTGAAGAAATGAGAGGCAAACGTATTTCCATGGCGTGATGGCGATTTTCGCCATGCTCCCAAAGCCCCGCCTTTTTTCAAAACCTGCCAGTACTGGAGACCAAGTAACCTCAAGTTGTCTACTGCTGTTTCCCACAGAATCCTGGTGATTGGGTAAAAGGAGTCCAGTAGGGAGCTGTGAAAAAAAGAGTGGCGTGGCGGCAGGTCAAAGTTTGAGGCTTAGCCACGCCCACACCTTTCAACTTTTGAAAAATCCGACGGTTGAATTTTTTTCCCTATGTCTTACGAGTACATAGCAGAAGTTTGAAGGAGAATGGTGAAAAGGGCGACGGAGCATCACTCTCCAAACAACGTGTGCGAAAACCACTAAATCGCGTACTTGGACCAAAATGGCCGACTTCCTGTGCGACTTTGCACTTGGCTCCAAGAGACTTTTTTGTAGGTCCTGAGACAGCACATTAGTGTACCATATTTCGTAATCCTCAGTCAAAGCATGGCTTGGGGCTGACAGTTTTAATGGTCCTAGGGGGCGCTATTTCAGAAAATAGGCCACGCCCACCGGATGTTCACATCAGATCTTTTGATGGGCCGGACTAGGATCACTCACAAGAAGTTTCGTGACGATATCTTTGGAAATGACGAAATGGGAGGCAAACGTAAGGCCAAGGCGGTACGCCTGAATTCGCCGCGCCGCCACAGCCCCGCCCTCTGCCGAAAACTCCCATAAAGTGACGCCAAGCAACCCCCACTTGTCTTGAGTTACCAGCTACAAATTTGTGGTGATTAAGTGAAATGGGGCAATTTGGGACCTTTCACAGTAAAACTTGATCTTTTTGGTCCTGAGGGGGCGGGGCTTGTGTGATGTCATCATCCGACCATTCAATTTACTTTGTGGGTGGATGACGAATGACCACAGAAAGTTTGGTAACTCTATTCCATTCAGTTATGAAGTTATAGCAATTTAAATATTTTTGGCGAGTAGTCAAACTTCGAGGCCTGGCTCCGCCCCTTCAACATATACGAAAACTCAGAATCCTTATCTCATTTTGTTCGCCCATCCCTTCTGAGCAATTTTACACAATTTTTGAGACGATCGTGCGAAAAATGATCGAGCAATCCAATCAGAAACGGACCCTAAAAACGGCAAAAACGGCAAAAAATCGCCATTTCAACCCAAAATGGCCGACTTCCTGTTTGATATTGACCATGGTTGCAAGAGACTTTTCTGTGCGGACTGTTGAGTACTACAAGTGTACCAAATTTCATAACTGTACGATAAACTAAGCTTTATGGAGAGGGGTTTTTTTCACTTTGTAGGGGGCGCTGTTCAGCCATTTTCTTTGCGATTTTTTCGGGACCTTTAAAATATCAAATTTTTCACCAGGCCTGACAAGTGTGCAAAATATTGTGAGTTTTGGGGTATGTTAAGGTCCCCAAAAAGCTGTTCAAAGGGGGCACGGAATAACAAAAAATAATAATAATCAGAGCAAAAACAAGAGGCCTTCGCAGCGCTTTCGCTGCTCGGGCCTAATTAAAGCTGCAAGCAGCGTCGTTCGGCCCTCGCAGCTCCGCGCCGCTCCGGCCTGGCCGGCAGCCCGGGGCACCAGGGCACGTCTGGCAGAACAGAAACGTCAACCACCCCGACACCAGAAACCGCAAATGGCCTCCTCGTCCGCACCTCACCCTGACTCAGCATCCCCTCTGAGCTCACCATTAAATTGAATTGTAAGGTTACGGCGTTACGCCAGAATTCGCCATGGCATCAAAGCCCCTCCCTATCTGGAAAGCTATCAGATCTGAATGGTCATTACAGCATCATGAAGACCGTGCATGACCTTAGTGTCATGTTGACTAAATTAGAGGGGACAAATATGGGCATTTCAGCATAAAACAATAGACTTCCTGTATTCAGGGGGCGGGGCTTAGGTGATGTCAGCTGTCCACATTGTCATTGTTTAAAGATATGGTCAATGATCACACAGACAAAGTTCGAAAAAGATCTGATCATGCACATGGGAGTTATTAAGTCAAGTAAAGTAATGGCGAAAGGTCAAAGTTTGAGACTTAGCCACGCCCACACCTTTCAACTTTTGAAAAATCCGACGGTTGAATTTTTTCTCCTATGTCTTAAGAGTAAATAGCAGAAGTTTGAAGGCGATTGGTGAAAAGGGCAACGGAGCATCACTCTCCAAACAACGTGTGCCAAAACAACTAAATCGCGTACTTGGACCAAAATGGCCGACTTCCTGTGCGACTTTGCACTTGGCTCCAAGAGACTTTTTTGTAGGTCCGGAGACACCTCATTAGTGTACCAAATTTCGTAATCCTCAGTCAAAGAATGGCTAGGGGCTGACAGTTTTAATGGTCCTAGGGGGCGCTATTTCAGAAAAATGGCCACGCCCACAAATTTTAGCTGTCCATTTCTATTGGGGGTCAGACTAGGATCACTCACAACAAATTTCGAGGTGATATCTCGATAACTTAAGAAATGAGAGGCAAACGTATTTCCATGGCGTGATGGCGATTTTCGCCATGCTCCCAAAGCCCCGCCTTTTTTCAAAACCTGCCAGTACTGGAGACAAAGTAACCTCAACTTGTCTACTGCTGTTTGCCACAGAATCCTGGTGTTTGGGTAAAAGGAGTCCAGTAGGGAGCTGTGAAAAAAAGAGTGGCGTGGCGACAGGTCAAAGTTTGAGGCTTAGCCACGCCCACATCTTTCAACTTTTGAAAAATCCGACGGTTGAATTTTTTCCCCTATGTCTTAAGAGTATATAGCAGAAGTTTGAAGGAGATTGGTGAAAAGGGCGACGGAGCATCACTCTCCAAACAACGTGTGCGAAAACCACTAAATCGCGCACTTGGACCAAAATGGCCGACTTCCTGTGCGACTTTGCGCTTGGCTCCAAGAGACTTTTTTGTAGGTCCTGAGACACCACATTAGTGTACCAAATTTCGTAATCCTCAGTCAAAGCATAGCTTGGGGCTATTAGTTTAAATGGTCCTAGGGGGCGCTATTTAAGAAAATAGGCCACGCCCACTAAATTCAGATATCTATGTCGCTTGGGGGTCAGACTAGGATCACGCACCAGAAGTTTCGTAGCAATATCACGATAACTGAAGAAATGAGAGGCAAACATACTTCCATGGCGTGATGGCGATTTTCGCCATGCTCCTGAAGCCCCGCCTTTTTTTGAAACCTGCCAGTACTGGATACCAAGTGACCTCAAGTTGTCTACTGCTGTTTGCCAGAGATTCCTGCTGATTGGGTAAAAGGAGTCCAGTAGGGAGCTGTGAAAAAATGAGTGGCGTGGCGACAGGTCAAAGTTTGAGGCTTAGCCACGCCCACACCGTTAAACTTTTGAAAAATCCGACGGTTGAATTTTTTCCTCTTTGTCTTAAGAGTATATAGCAGACGTTTCAAGGAGATTGGTGAAAAGGGCGACGGAGCATCACTCTCCAAACAAGGTGTGCGAAAACCAGTAAATCGCGTACTTGGACCAAAATGGCCGACTTCCTGTGCGACTTTGCACTTGGGTCCAAGAGACTTTTTTGTAGGTCCTGAGACACCACATTAGTGTACCAAATTTCGTAATCCTCAGTCAAAGCATGGCTTGGGGCTGACAGTTTTAATGGTCCTAGGGGGCGCTATTTCAGAAAATAGGCCACGCCCACCGGATGTTCACATCAGATCTTTTGGGGGGCCGGACTAGGATCACTCACAAGAAGTTTCGTGACGATATCTTTGGAAATGACGAAATGGGAGGCAAACGTAAGGCCAAGGCGGTACGCCTGAATTCGCCGCGCCGCCACAGCCCCGCCCTCTGCCGAAAACTCCCATAAAGTGACGCCAAGCAACCCCCACTTGTCTTGAGTTACCAGCTACAAATTTGTGGTGATTAAGTGAAATGGGGCAATTTGGGACCTTTCACAGTAAAACTTGATCTTTTTGGTCCTGAGGGGGCGGGGCTTGTGTGATGTCATCATCCGACCATTCAATTTACTTTGTGGGGGGATGACGAATGACCACAGAAAGTTTGGTAACTCTATTACATTCAGTTATGAAGTTATAGCAATTTAAATATTTTTGGCGAGTAGTCAAACTTCGAGGCCTGGCTCCGCCCCTTCAACATATACGAAAACTCAGAATCCTTATCTCATTTTGTTCGCCCATCCCTTCTGAGCAATTTTACACAATTTTTGAGACGATCGTGCGAAAAATGTTCGAGCAATCCAATCAGAAACGGACCCTAAAAACGGCAAAAACGGCAAAAAATCGCCATTTCAACCCAAAATGGCCGACTTCCTGTTTGATATTGACCATGGTTGCAAGAGACTTTTCTGTGCGGACTGTTGAGTACTACAAGTGTACCAAATTTCATAACTGTACGATAAACTAAGCTTTATGGAGAGGGGTTTTTTTCACTTTGTAGGGGGCGCTGTTCAGCCATTTTCTTTGCGATTTTTTTGGGACCTTTAAAATATCAAATTTTTCACCAGGCCTGACAAGTGTGCAAAATATTGTGAGTTTTGGGGTATGTTAAGGTCCCCAAAAAGCTGTTCAAAGGGGGCACGGAATAACAAAAAATAATAATAATTAAAGCTGCAAGCAGCGTCGTTCGGCCCTCGCAGCTCCGCGCCGCTCCGGCCTGGCCGACAGCCCGGGGCACCAGGGCACGTCTGGCAGAACAGAAACGTCAACCGCCCCGACACTAGAAACCGCAAATGGCCTCCTAGTCCGCACCTCACCCTTACTCAGCATCCCCTCTGAGCTCACCATTAAATTGAATTGTAAGGGTGCGGCGTTACGCCAGAATTCGCCATGGCATCAAAGCCCTTCCCTTTCTGGAAAGCTATCAGATCTGAATGGTCAATACAGCATCATGAAGACAGTGCATGACCTTGGTGTCTTGTTGACTAAATTAGAGGGGACAAATATGGGCATTTCAGCATAAAAAAATAGACTTCCTGTGGTCAGGGGGCGGGGCTTAGGTGATGTCAGCTGTCCACATTGTCATTTTTTACAGATATGGTCAATGATCACACAGACAAAGTTTGAAAAAGATCTGATCTTGCACATGGGAGTTATTAAGTCAAGTAAAGTAATGGCGAAAGGTCAAAGTTTGAGACTTAGCCACGCCCACACCTTTCAACTTTTGAAAAATGCGACGGTTGAATTTTTTCCCCTACGTCTTAAGAGTATATAGTAGAAGTTTGAAAGTGATTGGTGAAAAGGGCGACGGAGCATCACTCTCCAAACAACGTGTGCGAAAACCACTAAATCGCGTACTTGGACCAAAATGGCTGACTTCCTGTGCGACTTTACGCTTGGCTCCAAGAGACTTTTTTGTAGGTCCTGAGACCCCACATTAGTGTACCAAATTTCGTAATCTTCAGTCAAAGCATGGCTTGGGGCTATTAGTTTAAATGGTCCTAGGGGGCGCTATTTAAGAAAATAGGCCACGCCCACAAATTTCAGCTATGTTTGTCTCTTGGGGGTCAAACAAGGATCACTTACAAGAAGTTTCGTAGCGCTATCACAATAACTGAAGAAATGAGAGGCAAACGTATTTCCATGGCGTGATGGTGATTTTCGCCATGCTGCCAAAGCCCCGCCTTTACTCGAAACCTGCCAGTACTGGATACCAAGTGACCTCAAGTTGTCTACTGCTATTTGCCAGAGATTATTGGTGATTGGGTAAAAGGAGTCCAATAGGAAGCTGTGAAAAAAAGAGTGGCGTGGCGAAAGGTCAAAGTTTGAGGCTTAGCCACGCCCACACCTTTCAACTTTTGAAAAATCCGACGGTTGAATTTTTTCCCCGATGACTTAAGAGCATATGGCAGAAGTTTGAAGGAGATTGGTGAAAAGGACGACGGAGCATCACTCTCCAAACAACGTGTGCGAAAACCACTAAATTGCGTACTTGGACCAAAATGGCCGACTTCCTGTGCGACTTTGCGCTTGGCTCCAAGAGACTTTTTTGTAGGTCCTGAGACAACACATTAGGTTACCAAATTTCGTAATCCTCAGTCAAAGCATGGCTTGGGGCTGTTAGTTTTAATAGTCCTAGGGGGCGCTATTTCAGAAAATAGGCCCCGCCCACAAACTGCATCTCTCAATTTCTATTGGGGGTCAGACTAGGATCACTCACCAGAAGTTTCGTAGCGATGTCACGATAACTGAAGAAATGAGAGGCAAACGTATTTCCATGGCGTGATGGCGAATTTCGCCATGCTCTCAAAGCCCCACCTTTTTTCAAAACCTAACAGGACTGGATACCAAGTGACCTCAAGTTGTCTACTCGTATTTGCCAGAGATTCCTGGTAATTGGGTAAAAGGAGTCCAATAGGGAGCTGTGAAAAAAAGAGTGGCGTGGCGACAGGTCAAAGTTTGAGGCTTAGCCACGCCCACACCTTTCAACTTTTGAAAAATCCGACGGTTGAATTTTTTCCCCTATGTCTTAACAGTATAAAGCAGAAGTTTGAAGGAGATCGGTGAAAAGGGCGACGGAGCATCACTCTCCAAACAACGTGTGCGAAAACCACTAAATCGCGTACTTGGACCAAAATGGCCGACTTCCTGTGCGACTTTGCACTTGGCTCCAAGAGACTTTTTTGTAGGTCCTGAGACACCACATTAGTGTACCAAATTTCGTAATCCTCAGTCAAAGCATGGCTTGGGGCTGACAGTTTTAATGGTCCTAGGGGGCGCTATTTCAGAAAATTGGCCACGCCCACCGGATGTTCACGTCAGATTTTTTGGGGGGCCAGACTAGGATCACTCACAAGAAGTTTCGTGACGACATCTTTAGAAATAAAGAAATGGGAGGCAAACGTAAGGCCACGGCAGTACGCCTTACTTCGCCGCGCCGCCACAGCCCCGCCCTCTGCCGAAAACTCCCATAAAGTGACGCCAAGCAACCCCCACTTGCCTTGAGTTACCAGCTCCAAATTTGTGGTGATTAAGTGAAATGGGGCAATTTGGGACCTTTCACAGTAAAACTTGACCTTTTTGGTCCTGAGGGGGCGGGGCTTGTGTGATGTCATCAACCGACCATTCAATTTACTTTGTGGGTCAATGACAAATTACCACAGAAAGTTTGGTAACTCTATTCCGTTCAATTATGAAGTTATAGCAATTTAAATTTTTTTGGCGAGTAGTCAAACTTTGAGGCCTGGCTCCGCCCCTTCAACATATACGAAAACTCAGAATCCTTATCTCATTTTGTTCGCCCATCCCTTCTGAGCAATTTTACACAATTTTTGAGACGATCGTGCGAAAAATGATCGAGCAATCCAATCAGAGACGGACCCTAAAAACGGCAAAAAAGGCAAAAAATCGCCATTTCAACCCAAAATGGCCGACTTCCTGTTTGATATTGACCATGGTTGCAAGAGACTTTTCTGTGCGGACTGTTGAGTACTACAAGTATACCAAATTTCATAACTGTACGATAAACTAAGCTTTATGGAGAGGGGTTTTTTTCACTTTGTAGGGGGCGCTGTTCAGCCATTTTCTTTGCGATTTTTTTGGGACCTTTAAAATATCAAATTTTTCACCAGGCCTGACAAGTGTGCAAAATATTGTGAGTTTTGGGGTATGTTAAGGTCCCCAAAAAGCTGTTCAAAGGGGGCACGGAATAACAAAAAATAATAATAATCAGAGCAAAAACAAGAGGCCTTCGCAGCGCTTTCGCTGCTCGGGCCTAATCAGAGCAAAAACAAGAGGCCTTCGCAGCGCTTTCGCTGCTCGGGCCTAATTAAAGCTGCAAGCAGCGTCGTTCGGCCCTCGCAGCTCCGCGCCGCTCCGGTCTGCCGTCGCACCAGTGCACGTCTGACAGAACAGAAACGTCAACCACCCCGACACCAGAAACCGCGAATGGCCTCCTAGTCTGCACCTCACCCTGACTCAGCATCCCCTCTGAGCTCACCATTAAATTGAATATTAAGATTACGGCGTTACGCCAGAATTCGCCATGGCATCAAAGCCCCTCCCTTTCTGGAAAGCTATCAGATCTGAATGGTCATTACAGCATCATGAAGACAGTGCATGACCTTAGGGTCATGTTGACTAAATTAGAGGGGACAAATATGGGCATTTCAGCATAAAAAATAAATTCCTGTAGTCAGGGGGCGGGGCTTAGGTGATGTCAGCTGTCCACATTGTCATTGTTTACAGATATGGTCAATGATCACACAGACAAAGTTCGAAAAAGATCTGATCATGCACATGGGAGTTATTAAGTCAAGTAAAGTAATGGCGAAAGGTCAACGTTTGAGGCTTAGCCACGCCCACACCTTTCAACTTTTGAAAAATCCGACGGTTGAATTTTTTCCCCTATGTCTTAAGAGTGTATTGCAGAAGTTTGAAGGTGATTGGTGAAAAGGGCGACGGAGCATCACTCTCCAAACAATGTGTGCGAAAACCACTAAATCACGTACTTGCACCAAAATGGCCGACTTCCTGTGCGACTTTACGCTTGGCTCCAAGAGACTTTTTTGTAGGTCCTGAGACCCCACATTAGTGTACCAAATTTCGTAATCCTCAGTCAAAGCATGGCTTGGGGCTGAAAGTTTTAATGGCTCTAGGGGGCGCTATTTAAGAATATAGGCCACGCCCACAAACTTCAGCTGTCTATTTCTCTTGGAGCTCAGACTAGGATCACTCACCAGAAGTTTCGTAGCAATATCACGATAACTGAAGAAATGAGACAAACGTATTTCCATGGCGTGATGGCGATTTTCGCCATGGTCCCAAAGCCCCGCCTTTTTTCAAAACCTGCCAGTACTGGAGACCAAGTAACCTCAACTTGTCTACTGCTGTTTGCCACAGAATCCTGGTGATTGGGTAAAAGGAGTCCAGTAGGGAGCTGTGAAAAAAAGAGTAGCGTGGCGACAGGTCAAAGTTTGAGGCTTAGCCACGCCCACACCTTTCAACTTTTGAAAAATCCGACGGTTAAATTTTTTCCCCTATGTCTTAAGGGTATATAGCAGAAGTTTGAAGGAGATTGGTGAAAAGGGCGACGGAGCATCACTCTCCAAACAACGTGTGCGAAAACCACTAAATCGCGTACTTGATCCAAAATGGCCGACTTCCTGTGCGACTTTGAACTTGACTCCAAGAGACTTTTTTGTAGGTCCTGAGACACCACATTAGTGTACCAAATTTCGTAATCCTCAGTCAAAGCATGGCTTGGGGCTAATAGTTTAAATGGTCCTAGGGGGCGCTATTTCAAAACATAGGCCACGCCCACAAAATTCAGCTGTCTATTTCTCTTGGAGCTCAGACTAGGATCACTCACCAGAAGTTTCGTAGCAATATCACGATAACTGAAGAAATGAGAGACAAACGTATTTCCATGGCGTGATGGCGATTTTCGCCATGGTCCCAAAGCCCCGCCTTTTTTCAAAACCTGCCAGTACTGGAGACCAAGTAACCTCAACTTGTCTACTGCTGTTTGCCACAGAATCCTGGTGATTGGGTAAAAGGAGTCCAGTAGGGAGCTGTGAAAAAAAGAGTAGCGTGGCGACAGGTCAAAGTTTGAGGCTTAGCCACGCCCACACCTTTCAACTTTTGAAAAATCCGACGGTTGAATTTTTTCCCCTATGTCTTAAGGGTATATAGCAGAAGTTTGAAGGAGATTGGTGAAAAGGGCGACGGAGCATCACTCTCCAAACAACGTGTGCGAAAACCACTAAATCGCGTACTTGATCCAAAATGGCCGACTTCCTGTGCGACTTTGAACTTGACTCCAAGAGACTTTTTTGTAGGTCCTGAGACACCACATTAGTGTACCAAATTTCGTAATCCTCAGTCAAAGCATGGCTTGGGGCTAATAGTTTTAATGGTCCTAGGGGGCGCTATTTCAGAAAATAGGCCACGCCCACCAGATGTTCACATCAGATCTTTTGGGGGGCCGGACTAGGATCACTCACAAGAAGTTTCGTGACGATATCTTTGGAAATGACGAAATGGGAGGCAAACGTAAGGCCAAGGCGGTACGCCTGAATTCGCCGCGCCACCACAGCCCCGCCCTCTGCCGAAAACTCCCATAAAGTGACGCCAAGCAACCCCCACTTGTCTTGAGTTACCAGCTACAAATTTGTGGTGATTAAGTGAAATGGGGCAATTTGGGACCTTTCACAGTAAAACTTGATCTTTTTGGTCCTGAGGGGGCGGGGCTTGTGTGATGTCATCATCCGACCTTTCAATTTACTTTGTGGGTGGATGACGAATGACCACAGAAAGTTTGGTAACTCTATTCCATTCAGTTATGAAGTTATAGCAATTTAAATATTTTTGGCGAGTAGTCAAACTTCGAGGCCTGGCTCCGCCCCTTCAACATATACGAAAACTCAGAATCCTTATCTCATTTTGTTCGCCCATCCCTTCTGAGCAATTTTACACAATTTTTGAGACGATCGTGCGAAAAATGATCGAGCAATCCAATCAGAAACGGACCCTAAAAACGGCAAAAACGGCAAAAAATCGCCATTTCAACCCAAAATGGCCGACTTCCTGTTTGATATTGACCATGGTTGCAAGAGACTTTTCTGTGCGGACTGTTGAGTACTACAAGTGTACCAAATTTCATAACTGTACGATAAACTAAGCTTTATGGAGAGGGGTTTTTTTCACTTTGTAGGGGGCGCTGTTCAGCCATTTTCTTTGCGATTTTTTTGGGACCTTTAAAATATCAAATTTTTCACCAGGCCTGACAAGTGTGCAAAATATTGTGAGTTTTGGGGTATGTTAAGGTCCCCAAAAAGCTGTTCAAAGGGGGCACGGAATAACAAAAAATAATAATAATTAAAGCTGCAAGCAGCGTCGTTCGGCCCTCGCAGCTCCGCGCCGCTCCGGTCTGGACGGCAGCCCGGGGCACCAGTGCACGTCTGACAGAACAGAAACGTCAACCACCCCGACACCAGAAACCGCGAATGGCCTCCTAGTCTGCACCTCACCCTGACTCAGCATCCCCTCTGAGCTCACCATTAAATTGAATATTAAGATTACGGCGTTACGCCAGAATTCGCCATGGCATCAAAGCCCCTCCCTTTCTGGAAAGCTATCAGATCTGAATGGTCATTACAGCATCATGAAGACAGTGCATGACCTTAGGGTCATGTTGACTAAATTAGAGGGGACAAATATGGGCATTTCAGCATAAAAAATAAATTCCTGTAGTCAGGGGGCGGGGCTTAGGTGATGTCAGCTGTCCACATTGTCATTGTTTACAGATATGGTCAATGATCACACAGACAAAGTTCGAAAAAGATCTGATCATGCACATGGGAGTTATTAAGTCAAGTAAAGTAATGGCGAAAGGTCAACGTTTGAGGCTTAGCCACGCCCACACCTTTCAACTTTTGAAAAATCCGACGGTTGAATTTTTTCCCCTATGTCTTAAGAGTGTATTGCAGAAGTTTGAAGGTGATTGGTGAAAAGGGCGACGGAGCATCACTCTCCAAACAATGTGTGCGAAAACCACTAAATCACGTACTTGCACCAAAATGGCCGACTTCCTGTGCGACTTTACGCTTGGCTCCAAGAGACTTTTTTTGTAGGTCCTGAGACCCCACATTAGTGTACCAAATTTCGTAATCCTCAGTCAAAGCATGGCTTGGGGCTGAAAGTTTTAATGGCTCTAGGGGGCGCTATTTAAGAATATAGGCCACGCCCACAAACTTCAGCTGTCTATTTCTCTTGGAGCTCAGACTAGGATCACTCACCAGAAGTTTCGTAGCAATATCACGATAACTGAAGAAATGAGACAAACGTATTTCCATGGCGTGATGGCGATTTTCGCCATGGTCCCAAAGCCCCGCCTTTTTTCAAAACCTGCCAGTACTGGAGACCAAGTAACCTCAACTTGTCTACTGCTGTTTGCCACAGAATCCTGGTGATTGGGTAAAAGGAGTCCAGTAGGGAGCTGTGAAAAAAAGAGTAGCGTGGCGACAGGTCAAAGTTTGAGGCTTAGCCACGCCCACACCTTTCAACTTTTGAAAAATCCGACGGTTAAATTTTTTCCCCTATGTCTTAAGGGTATATAGCAGAAGTTTGAAGGAGATTGGTGAAAAGGGCGACGGAGCATCACTCTCCAAACAACGTGTGCGAAAACCACTAAATCGCGTACTTGATCCAAAATGGCCGACTTCCTGTGCGACTTTGAACTTGACTCCAAGAGACTTTTTTGTAGGTCCTGAGACACCACATTAGTGTACCAAATTTCGTAATCCTCAGTCAAAGCATGGCTTGGGGCTAATAGTTTAAATGGTCCTAGGGGGCGCTATTTCAAAACATAGGCCACGCCCACAAAATTCAGCTGTCTATTTCTCTTGGAGCTCAGACTAGGATCACTCACCAGAAGTTTCGTAGCAATATCACGATAACTGAAGAAATGAGAGACAAACGTATTTCCATGGCGTGATGGCGATTTTCGCCATGGTCCCAAAGCCCCGCCTTTTTTCAAAACCTGCCAGTACTGGAGACCAAGTAACCTCAACTTGTCTACTGCTGTTTGCCACAGAATCCTGGTGATTGGGTAAAAGGAGTCCAGTAGGGAGCTGTGAAAAAAAGAGTAGCGTGGCGACAGGTCAAAGTTTGAGGCTTAGCCACGCCCACACCTTTCAACTTTTGAAAAGTCCGACGGTTGAATTTTTTCCCCTATGTCTTAAGGGTATATAGCAGAAGTTTGAAGGAGATTGGTGAAAAGGGCGACGGAGCATCACTCTCCAAACAACGTGTGCGAAAACCACTAAATCGCGTACTTGATCCAAAATGGCCGACTTCCTGTGCGACTTTGAACTTGACTCCAAGAGACTTTTTTGTAGGTCCTGAGACACCACATTAGTGTACCAAATTTCGTAATCCTCAGTCAAAGCATGGCTTGGGGCTAATAGTTTTAATGGTCCTAGGGGGCGCTATTTCAGAAAATAGGCCACGCCCACCAGATGTTCACATCAGATCTTTTGGGGGGCCGGACTAGGATCACTCACAAGAAGTTTCGTGACGATATCTTTGGAAATGACGAAATGGGAGGCAAACGTAAGGCCAAGGCGGTACGCCTGAATTCGCCGCGCCACCACAGCCCCGCCCTCTGCCGAAAACTCCCATAAAGTGACGCCAAGCAACCCCCACTTGTCTTGAGTTACCAGCTACAAATTTGTGGTGATTAAGTGAAATGGGGCAATTTGGGACCTTTCACAGTAAAACTTGATCTTTTTGGTCCTGAGGGGGCGGGGCTTGTGTGATGTCATCATCCGACCTTTCAATTTACTTTGTGGGTGGATGACGAATGACCACAGAAAGTTTGGTAACTCTATTCCATTCAGTTATGAAGTTATAGCAATTTAAATATTTTTGGCGAGTAGTCAAACTTCGAGGCCTGGCTCCGCCCCTTCAACATATACGAAAACTCAGAATCCTTATCTCATTTTGTTCGCCCATCCCTTCTGAGCAATTTTACACAATTTTTGAGACGATCGTGCGAAAAATGATCGAGCAATCCAATCAGAAACGGACCCTAAAAACGGCAAAAACGGCAAAAAATCGCCATTTCAACCCAAAATGGCCGACTTCCTGTTTGATATTGACCATGGTTGCAAGAGACTTTTCTGTGCGGACTGTTGAGTACTACAAGTGTACCAAATTTCATAACTGTACGATAAACTAAGCTTTATGGAGAGGGTTTTTTTTCACTTTGTAGGGGGCGCTGTTCAGCCATTTTCTTTGCGATTTTTTTGGGACCTTTAAAATATCAAATTTTTCACCAGGCCTGACAAGTGTGCAAAATATTGTGAGTTTTGGGGTATGTTAAGGTCCCCAAAAAGCTGTTCAAAGGGGGCACGGAATAACAAAAAATAATAATAATCAGAGCAAAAACAAGAGGCCTTCGCAGCGCTTTCGCTGCTCGGGCCTAATTAAAGCTGCAAGCAGCGTCGTTCGGCCCTCGCAGCTCCGCGCCGCTCCGGTCTGGACGGCAGCCCGGGGCACCAGTGCACGTCTGACAGAACAGAAACGTCAACCACCCCGACACCAGAAACCGCGAATGGCCTCCTAGTCTGCACCTCACCCTGACTCAGCATCCCCTCTGAGCTCACCATTAAATTGAATATTAAGATTACGGCGTTACGCCAGAATTCGCCATGGCATCAAAGCCCCTCCCTTTCTGGAAAGCTATCAGATCTGAATGGTCATTACAGCATCATGAAGACAGTGCATGACCTTAGGGTCATGTTGACTAAATTAGAGGGGACAAATATGGGCATTTCAGCATAAAAAATAAATTCCTGTAGTCAGGGGGCGGGGCTTAGGTGATGTCAGCTGTCCACATTGTCATTGTTTACAGATATGGTCAATGATCACACAGACAAAGTTCGAAAAAGATCTGATCATGCACATGGGAGTTATTAAGTCAAGTAAAGTAATGGCGAAAGGTCAACGTTTGAGGCTTAGCCACGCCCACACCTTTCAACTTTTGAAAAATCCGACGGTTGAATTTTTTCCCCTATGTCTTAAGAGTGTATTGCAGAAGTTTGAAGGTGATTGGTGAAAAGGGCGACGGAGCATCACTCTCCAAACAATGTGTGCGAAAACCACTAAATCACGTACTTGCACCAAAATGGCCGACTTCCTGTGCGACTTTACGCTTGGCTCCAAGAGACTTTTTTGTAGGTCCTGAGACCCCACATTAGTGTACCAAATTTCGTAATCCTCAGTCAAAGCATGGCTTGGGGCTGAAAGTTTTAATGGCTCTAGGGGGCGCTATTTAAGAATATAGGCCACGCCCACAAACTTCAGCTGTCTATTTCTCTTGGAGCTCAGACTAGGATCACTCACCAGAAGTTTCGTAGCAATATCACGATAACTGAAGAAATGAGACAAACGTATTTCCATGGCGTGATGGCGATTTTCGCCATGGTCCCAAAGCCCCGCCTTTTTTCAAAACCTGCCAGTACTGGAGACCAAGTAACCTCAACTTGTCTACTGCTGTTTGCCACAGAATCCTGGTGATTGGGTAAAAGGAGTCCAGTAGGGAGCTGTGAAAAAAAGAGTAGCGTGGCGACAGGTCAAAGTTTGAGGCTTAGCCACGCCCACACCTTTCAACTTTTGAAAAATCCGACGGTTAAATTTTTTCCCCTATGTCTTAAGGGTATATAGCAGAAGTTTGAAGGAGATTGGTGAAAAGGGCGACGGAGCATCACTCTCCAAACAACGTGTGCGAAAACCACTAAATCGCGTACTTGATCCAAAATGGCCGACTTCCTGTGCGACTTTGAACTTGACTCCAAGAGACTTTTTTGTAGGTCCTGAGACACCACATTAGTGTACCAAATTTCGTAATCCTCAGTCAAAGCATGGCTTGGGGCTAATAGTTTAAATGGTCCTAGGGGGCGCTATTTCAAAACATAGGCCACGCCCACAAAATTCAGCTGTCTATTTCTCTTGGAGCTCAGACTAGGATCACTCACCAGAAGTTTCGTAGCAATATCACGATAACTGAAGAAATGAGAGACAAACGTATTTCCATGGCGTGATGGCGATTTTCGCCATGGTCCCAAAGCCCCGCCTTTTTTCAAAACCTGCCAGTACTGGAGACCAAGTAACCTCAACTTGTCTACTGCTGTTTGCCACAGAATCCTGGTGATTGGGTAAAAGGAGTCCAGTAGGGAGCTGTGAAAAAAAGAGTAGCGTGGCGACAGGTCAAAGTTTGAGGCTTAGCCACGCCCACACCTTTCAACTTTTGAAAAATCCGACGGTTGAATTTTTTCCCCTATGTCTTAAGGGTATATAGCAGAAGTTTGAAGGAGATTGGTGAAAAGGGCGACGGAGCATCACTCTCCAAACAACGTGTGCGAAAACCACTAAATCGCGTACTTGATCCAAAATGGCCGACTTCCTGTGCGACTTTGAACTTGACTCCAAGAGACTTTTTTGTAGGTCCTGAGACACCACATTAGTGTACCAAATTTCGTAATCCTCAGTCAAAGCATGGCTTGGGGCTAATAGTTTTAATGGTCCTAGGGGGCGCTATTTCAGAAAATAGGCCACGCCCACCAGATGTTCACATCAGATCTTTTGGGGGGCCGGACTAGGATCACTCACAAGAAGTTTCGTGACGATATCTTTGGAAATGACGAAATGGGAGGCAAACGTAAGGCCAAGGCGGTACGCCTGAATTCGCCGCGCCACCACAGCCCCGCCCTCTGCCGAAAACTCCCATAAAGTGACGCCAAGCAACCCCCACTTGTCTTGAGTTACCAGCTACAAATTTGTGGTGATTAAGTGAAATGGGGCAATTTGGGACCTTTCACAGTAAAACTTGATCTTTTTGGTCCTGAGGGGGCGGGGCTTGTGTGATGTCATCATCCGACCTTTCAATTTACTTTGTGGGTGGATGACGAATGACCACAGAAAGTTTGGTAACTCTATTCCATTCAGTTATGAAGTTATAGCAATTTAAATATTTTTGGCGAGTAGTCAAACTTCGAGGCCTGGCTCCGCCCCTTCAACATATACGAAAACTCAGAATCCTTATCTCATTTTGTTCGCCCATCCCTTCTGAGCAATTTTACACAATTTTTGAGACGATCGTGCGAAAAATGATCGAGCAATCCAATCAGAAACGGACCCTAAAAACGGCAAAAACGGCAAAAAATCGCCATTTCAACCCAAAATGGCCGACTTCCTGTTTGATATTGACCATGGTTGCAAGAGACTTTTCTGTGCGGACTGTTGAGTACTACAAGTGTACCAAATTTCATAACTGTACGATAAACTAAGCTTTATGGAGAGGGGTTTTTTTCACTTTGTAGGGGGCGCTGTTCAGCCATTTTCTTTGCGATTTTTTTGGGACCTTTAAAATATCAAAATTTTCACCAGGCCTGACAAGTGTGCAAAATATTGTGAGTTTTGGGGTATGTTAAGGTCCCCAAAAAGCTGTTCAAAGGGGGCACGGAATAACAAAAAATAATAATAATCAGAGCAAAAACAAGAGGCCTTCGCAGCGCTTTCGCTGCTCGGGCCTAATTAAAGCTGCAAGCAGCGTCGTTCGGCCCTCGCAGCTCCGCGCCGCTCCGGCCTGGCCGGCAGCCCGGGGCACCAGGGCATGTCTGGCAGAACAGAAACGTCAATCATCCCGTCACCGGAAACAGCAAATGGCCTCCTAGTCCGCACCTCACCCTGACTAAGCATCCCCTCTGAGCTCACCATTAAATTGAATTGTAAGGTTACGGCGTTACGCCAGAATTCGCCATGGCATTAAAGCCCCTCCCTTTCTGGAAAGCTATCAGATTTGAATGGCCATTACAGCATCATGAAGACAGTGCATGACCTAGGTGTCATGTTGACTAAATTAGAGGGGACAAATATGGGCATTTCAGCATAAAATAATAACTTCCTTTAGTCAGGGGGCGGGGCTTAGATGATGTCAGCTGTCCACATTGTCATTGTTTACAGATATGGTCAATGATCACACTTACAAAGTTCGAAAAAGATCTGATCATGCACATGGGAGTTATTAAGTCAAGTAATGGCGAAAGGTCAAAGTTTGAGGCTTAGCCACGCCTACACCTTTCAACTTTTGAAAAATCCGACGGTTGACTTTTTTCCCCTATGCCTTAAGAGTATATAGCAGAAGTTTGAAGGCGATTGGTAAAAAGGGCGAAGGAGCATCACTCTCCAAACAACGTGTGCGAAAACCACTAAATCGCGTACTTGGACCAAAATGGCCGACTTCCTGTGCAATTTTGTGCTTGGCTCCAAGAGACTTTTTTGTAGGTCCTGGGACACCACATTAGTGTACCAAATTTCGTAATCCTCAGTGAAAGCATGGCTTGGGGCTAATAAATTAAATGGTCCTAGGGGGCGCTATTTCAGAAATTAGGCCACGCCCACATATTTCAGGTGTCTATGTCTCTTTGGGGTCAGACTAGGATCACTCACCAGAAGTTTCGTAACAATATCACGATAAATGAAGAAATGAGAGGCAAACGTATTTCCATGGCGTGATGGCGATTTTCGACATGCTCCCAAAGCCCCGCCTTTTTTTGAAACCTTCCAGTACTGGATACCAAGTGACCTCAAGTTGTCTACTGCTATTTGCCAGAGACTCCTGCCGATTGGGTAAAAGGAGTCCAGTAGGGAGCTGTGAAAAAAAGAGTGGCGCGGCGACAGGTCAAAGTTTGAGGCTTAGCCACGCCCACACCTTTCAACTTTTGAAAAATCCGACGGTTGAATTTTTTCCCCTATGCCTTAAGAGTATACAGCAGAAGTTTGAAGGCGATTGGTGAAAAGGGCGACGGAGCATCACTCTCCAAACAACGTGTGCGAAAACCACTAAATCGCGTACTTGGACCAAAATGGCCGACTTCCTGTGCAATTTTGTGATTGGCTCCAAGAGACTTTTTTGTAGGTCCTGGGACACCACATTAGTGTACCAAATTTCGTAATCCTCAGTCAAAGCATGGCTTGGGGCTATTAGTTTAAATGGTCCTAGGGGGCGCTATTTCAGAAATTAGGCCACGCCCACATATTTCAGCTGTCTATGTCTCTTTGTGGTCAGACTAGGATCACTCACCAGAAGTTTCGTAACGATATCACGATAAATGAAGAAATGAGAGGCAAACGTATTTCCATGGCGTGATGGCGATTTTCGCCATGCTCCCAAAGCCCTGCCTTTTTTTGAAACCTTCCAGTACTGGATACCAAGTGACCTCAAGTTGTCTACTGCTATTTGCCAGAGACTCCTGCTGATTGGGTAAAAGGAGTCCAGTAGGGAGCTGTGAAAAAAAGAGTGGTGCGGCGACAGGTCAAAGTTTGAGGCTTAGCCACGCCCACACCTTTCAACTTTTGAAAAATCCGACGGTTGAATTTTTTCCTCTATGTCTTAAGAGCAGATGGCAGAAGTTTGAAGCAGATTGGTGAAAATGGCGACGGAGCATCACTCTCCAAACAACGTGTGCGAAAACCACTAAATTGCGTACTTGGACCAAAATGGCCGACTTCCTGTGCAACTTTGCACTTGGCTCCAAGAGACTTTTTTGTAGGTCCTGAGACACCACATTAGTGTACCAAATTTCGTACTCCTCAGTCAAAGCATGGCTTGGGGCTGACAGTTTTAATGGTCCTAGGGGGCCCTATTTCAGAAAATAGGCCACGCCCACCGGATGTTCACATCAGATCTTTTGAGGGGCCGGACTAGGATCACTCACAACAAGTTTCGTGACGATATCTTTAGAAATGACGAAATGGAAGGCAAACGTAAGGCCATGGCGGTACGCCTGACTTCGCCGCGCCGCCACAGCCCCGCCTTCTGCCGAAAACTCCCATAAAGTGACGCCAAGCAACCTCCACTTGTCTTGAGTTACCAGCTACAAGTTTGTGGTGATTAAGTGAAATGGGGCAATTTGGGACCTTTCACAGTAAAACTTGACCTTTTTGGTCCTGAGGGGGCGGGGCTTGTGTGATGTCATCATCCGACCATTCAATTTACTTTGTGGCTGGATGACGAATGACCACAGAAAGTTTGGTAATTCTATTCCTTTCAGTTATTAAGTTATAGCAATTTTAAATTTTTTGGCGAGTAGTCAAACTTCGAGGCCTGGCCCCGCCCCTTCAACATATACGAAAACTCAGAATCCTTGTCTCATTTTGTTCGCCCATTCCTTCTGAGCAATTTTACACAAGTTTTGAGACGATCGTGCGAAAAATGATCGAGCAATCCAATCAGAAACGGACCCTAAAAACGGCAAAAACGGCTAAAAATCGCCATTTCAACCCAAAATGGCCGACTTCCTGTTTGATATTGACCATGCTTGCAAGAGACTTTTCTGTGCGGACTGTTGAGTTCTACAAGTGTACCAAATTTCATAACTGTACGATAAACTAAGCTTTATGGAGAGGGTTTTTTTTTCACTTTGTAGGGGGCGCTGTTCAGCCATTTTCTTTGCGATTTTTTTGGGACCTTTAAAATATCAAATTTTTCACCAGGCCTGAGAAGTTTGCAAAATATTGTGAGTTTTGGGGTATGTTAAGGTCCCCAAAAAGCCGTTCAAAGGGGGCACGGAATAACAAAAAATAATAATAATCAGAGCAAAAACAAGAGGCCTTCGCAGCGCTTTCGCTGCTCGGGCCTAATTAAAGCTGCAAGCAGCGTCGTTCGGCCCTCGCAGCTCCGCGCCGCTCCGGTCTGCCGTCGCACCAGTGCACGTCTGACAGAACAGAAACGTCAACCACCCCGACACCAGAAACCGCGAATGGCCTCCTAGTCTGCACCTCACCCTGACTCAGCATCCCCTCTGAGCTCACCATTAAATTGAATATTAAGATTACGGCGTTACGCCAGAATTCGCCATGGCATCAAAGCCCCTCCCTTTCTGGAAAGCTATCAGATCTGAATGGTCATTACAGCATCATGAAGACAGTGCATGACCTTAGGGTCATGTTGACTAAATTAGAGGGGACAAATATGGGCATTTCAGCATAAAAAATAAATTCCTGTAGTCAGGGGGCGGGGCTTAGGTGATGTCAGCTGTCCACATTGTCATTGTTTACAGATATGGTCAATGATCACACAGACAAAGTTCGAAAAAGATCTGATCATGCACATGGGAGTTATTAAGTCAAGTAAAGTAATGGCGAAAGGTCAACGTTTGAGGCTTAGCCACGCCCACACCTTTCAACTTTTGAAAAATCCGACGGTTGAATTTTTTCCCCTATGTCTTAAGAGTGTATTGCAGAAGTTTGAAGGTGATTGGTGAAAAGGGCGACGGAGCATCACTCTCCAAACAATGTGTGCGAAAACCACTAAATCACGTACTTGCACCAAAATGGCCGACTTCCTGTGCGACTTTACGCTTGGCTCCAAGAGACTTTTTTGTAGGTCCTGAGACCCCACATTAGTGTACCAAATTTCGTAATCCTCAGTCAAAGCATGGCTTGGGGCTGAAAGTTTTAATGGCTCTAGGGGGCGCTATTTAAGAATATAGGCCACGCCCACAAACTTCAGCTGTCTATTTCTCTTGGAGCTCAGACTAGGATCACTCACCAGAAGTTTCGTAGCAATATCACGATAACTGAAGAAATGAGACAAACGTATTTCCATGGCGTGATGGCGATTTTCGCCATGGTCCCAAAGCCCCGCCTTTTTTCAAAACCTGCCAGTACTGGAGACCAAGTAACCTCAACTTGTCTACTGCTGTTTGCCACAGAATCCTGGTGATTGGGTAAAAGGAGTCCAGTAGGGAGCTGTGAAAAAAAGAGTAGCGTGGCGACAGGTCAAAGTTTGAGGCTTAGCCACGCCCACACCTTTCAACTTTTGAAAAATCCGACGGTTAAATTTTTTCCCCTATGTCTTAAGGGTATATAGCAGAAGTTTGAAGGAGATTGGTGAAAAGGGCGACGGAGCATCACTCTCCAAACAACGTGTGCGAAAACCACTAAATCGCGTACTTGATCCAAAATGGCCGACTTCCTGTGCGACTTTGAACTTGACTCCAAGAGACTTTTTTGTAGGTCCTGAGACACCACATTAGTGTACCAAATTTCGTAATCCTCAGTCAAAGCATGGCTTGGGGCTAATAGTTTAAATGGTCCTAGGGGGCGCTATTTCAAAACATAGGCCACGCCCACAAAATTCAGCTGTCTATTTCTCTTGGAGCTCAGACTAGGATCACTCACCAGAAGTTTCGTAGCAATATCACGATAACTGAAGAAATGAGAGACAAACGTATTTCCATGGCGTGATGGCGATTTTCGCCATGGTCCCAAAGCCCCGCCTTTTTTCAAAACCTGCCAGTACTGGAGACCAAGTAACCTCAACTTGTCTACTGCTGTTTGCCACAGAATCCTGGTGATTGGGTAAAAGGAGTCCAGTAGGGAGCTGTGAAAAAAAGAGTAGCGTGGCGACAGGTCAAAGTTTGAGGCTTAGCCACGCCCACACCTTTCAACTTTTGAAAAATCCGACGGTTGAATTTTTTCCCCTATGTCTTAAGGGTATATAGCAGAAGTTTGAAGGAGATTGGTGAAAAGGGCGACGGAGCATCACTCTCCAAACAACGTGTGCGAAAACCACTAAATCGCGTACTTGATCCAAAATGGCCGACTTCCTGTGCGACTTTGAACTTGACTCCAAGAGACTTTTTTGTAGGTCCTGAGACACCACATTAGTGTACCAAATTTCGTAATCCTCAGTCAAAGCATGGCTTGGGGCTAATAGTTTTAATGGTCCTAGGGGGCGCTATTTCAGAAAATAGGCCACGCCCACCAGATGTTCACATCAGATCTTTTGGGGGGCCGGACTAGGATCACTCACAAGAAGTTTCGTGACGATATCTTTGGAAATGACGAAATGGGAGGCAAACGTAAGGCCAAGGCGGTACGCCTGAATTCGCCGCGCCACCACAGCCCCGCCCTCTGCCGAAAACTCCCATAAAGTGACGCCAAGCAACCCCCACTTGTCTTGAGTTACCAGCTACAAATTTGTGGTGATTAAGTGAAATGGGGCAATTTGGGACCTTTCACAGTAAAACTTGATCTTTTTGGTCCTGAGGGGGCGGGGCTTGTGTGATGTCATCATCCGACCTTTCAATTTACTTTGTGGGTGGATGACGAATGACCACAGAAAGTTTGGTAACTCTATTCCATTCAGTTATGAAGTTATAGCAATTTAAATATTTTTGGCGAGTAGTCAAACTTCGAGGCCTGGCTCCGCCCCTTCAACATATACGAAAACTCAGAATCCTTATCTCATTTTGTTCGCCCATCCCTTCTGAGCAATTTTACACAATTTTTGAGACGATCGTGCGAAAAATGATCGAGCAATCCAATCAGAAACGGACCCTAAAAACGGCAAAAACGGCAAAAAATCGCCATTTCAACCCAAAATGGCCGACTTCCTGTTTGATATTGACCATGGTTGCAAGAGACTTTTCTGTGCGGACTGTTGAGTACTACAAGTGTACCAAATTTCATAACTGTACGATAAACTAAGCTTTATGGAGAGGGGTTTTTTTCACTTTGTAGGGGGCGCTGTTCAGCCATTTTCTTTGCGATTTTTTTGGGACCTTTAAAATATCAAATTTTTCACCAGGCCTGACAAGTGTGCAAAATATTGTGAGTTTTGGGGTATGTTAAGGTCCCCAAAAAGCTGTTCAAAGGGGGCACGGAATAACAAAAAATAATAATAATTAAAGCTGCAAGCAGCGTCGTTCGGCCCTCGCAGCTCCGCGCCGCTCCGGCCTGGCCGGCAGCCCGGGGCACCAGGGCACGTCTGGCAGAACAGAAACGTCAACCACCCCGACACCAGAAACCGCAAATGGCCTCCTCGTCCGCACCTCACCCTGACTCAGCATCCCCTCTGAGCTCACCATTAAATTGAATTGTAAGGTTACGGCGTTACGCCAGAATTCGCCATGGCATCAAAGCCCCTCCCTATCTGGAAAGCTATCAGATCTGAATGGTCATTACAGCATCATGAAGACCGTGCATGACCTTAGTGTCATGTTGACTAAATTAGAGGGGACAAATATGGGCATTTCAGCATAAAACAATAGACTTCCTGTATTCAGGGGGCGGGGCTTAGGTGATGTCAGCTGTCCACATTGTCATTGTTTAAAGATATGGTCAATGATCACACAGACAAAGTTCGAAAAAGATCTGATCATGCACATGGGAGTTATTAAGTCAAGTAAAGTAATGGCGAAAGGTCAAAGTTTGAGACTTAGCCACGCCCACACCTTTCAACTTTTGAAAAATCCGACGGTTGAATTTTTTCTCCTATGTCTTAAGAGTAAATAGCAGAAGTTTGAAGGCGATTGGTGAAAAGGGCAACGGAGCATCACTCTCCAAACAACGTGTGCCAAAACAACTAAATCGCGTACTTGGACCAAAATGCCCGACTTCCTGTGCGACTTTGCACTTGGCTCCAAGAGACTTTTTTGTAGGTCCGGAGACACCTCATTAGTGTACCAAATTTCGTAATCCTCAGTCAAAGAATGGCTAGGGGCTGACAGTTTTAATGGTCCTAGGGGGCGCTATTTCAGAAAAATGGCCACGCCCACAAATTTTAGCTGTCCATTTCTATTGGGGGTCAGACTAGGATCACTCACAACAAATTTCGAGGTGATATCTCGATAACTTAAGAAATGAGAGGCAAACGTATTTCCATGGCGTGATGGCGATTTTCGCCATGCTCCCAAAGCCCCGCCTTTTTTCAAAACCTGCCAGTACTGGAGACAAAGTAACCTCAACTTGTCTACTGCTGTTTGCCACAGAATCCTGGTGTTTGGGTAAAAGGAGTCCAGTAGGGAGCTGTGAAAAAAAGAGTGGCGTGGCGACAGGTCAAAGTTTGAGGCTTAGCCACGCCCACATCTTTCAACTTTTGAAAAATCCGACGGTTGAATTTTTTCCCCTATGTCTTAAGATTATATAGCAGAAGTTTGAAGGAGATTGGTGAAAAGGGCGACGGAGCATCACTCTCCAAACAACGTGTGCGAAAACCACTAAATCGCGCACTTGGACCAAAATGGCCGACTTCCTGTGCGACTTTGCGCTTGGCTCCAAGAGACTTTTTTGTAGGTCCTGAGACACCACATTAGTGTACCAAATTTCGTAATCCTCAGTCAAAGCATAGCTTGGGGCTATTAGTTTAAATGGTCCTAGGGGGCGCTATTTAAGAAAATAGGCCACGCCCACTAAATTCAGATATCTATGTCGCTTGGGGGTCAGACTAGGATCACGCACCAGAAGTTTCGTAGCAATATCACGATAACTGAAGAAATGAGAGGCAAACATACTTCCATGGCGTGATGGCGATTTTCGCCATGCTCCTGAAGCCCCGCCTTTTTTTGAAACCTGCCAGTACTGGATACCAAGTGACCTCAAGTTGTCTACTGCTGTTTGCCAGAGATTCCTGCTGATTGGGTAAAAGGAGTCCAGTAGGGAGCTGTGAAAAAATGAGTGGCGTGGCGACAGGTCAAAGTTTGAGGCTTAGCCACGCCCACAACGTTAAACTTTTGAAAAATCCGACGGTTGAATTTTTTCCTCTTTGTCTTAAGAGTATATAGCAGACGTTTCAAGGAGATTGGTGAAAAGGGCGACGGAGCATCACTCTCCAAACAAGGTGTGCGAAAACCACTAAATCGCGCACTTGGACCAAAATGGCCGACTTCCTGTGCGACTTTGCACTTGGCTTCAAGAGACTTTTTTGTAGGTCCTGAGACACCACATTAGTGTACCAAATTTCGTAATCCTCAGTCAAAGCATGGCTTGGGGCTGACAGTTTTAATGGTCCTAGGGGGCGCTATTTCAGAAAATAGGCCACGCCCACCAGATGTTCACATCAGATCTTTTGGGGGGCCGGACTAGGATCACTCACAAGAAGTTTCGTGACGATATCTTTGGAAATGACGAAATGGGAGGCAAACGTAAGGCCAAGGCGGTACGCCTGAATTCGCCGCGCCGCCACAGCCCCGCCCTCTGCCGAAAACTCCCATAAAGTGACGCCAAGCAACCCCCACTTGTCTTGAGTTACCAGCTACAAATTTGTGGTGATTAAGTGAAATGGGGCAATTTGGGACCTTTCACAGTAAAACTTGATCTTTTTGGTCCTGAGGGGGCGGGGCTTGTGTGATGTCATCCTCCGACCTTTCAATTTACTTTGTGGGTGGATGACGAATGACCACAGAAAGTTTGGTAACTCTATTCCATTCAGTTATGAAGTTATAGCAATTTAAATATTTTTGGCGAGTAGTCAAACTTCGAGGCCTGGCTCCGCCCCTTCAACATATACGAAAACTCAGAATCCTTATCTCATTTTGTTCGCCCATCCCTTCTGAGCAATTTTACACAATTTTTGAGACGATCGTGCGAAAAATGATCGAGCAATCCAATCAGAAACGGACCCTAAAAACGGCAAAAACGGCAAAAAATCGCCATTTCAACCCAAAATGGCCGACTTCCTGTTTGATATTGACCATGGTTGCAAGAGACTTTTCTGTGCGGACTGTTGAGTACTACAAGTGTACCAAATTTCATAACTGTACGATAAACTAAGCTTTATGGAGAGGGGTTTTTTTCACTTTGTAGGGGGCGCTGTTCAGCCATTTTCTTTGCGATTTTTTTGGGACCTTTAAAATATCAAATTTTTCACCAGGCCTGACAAGTGTGCAAAATATTGTGAGTTTTGGGGTATGTTAAGGTCCCCAAAAAGCTGTTCAAAGGGGGCACGGAATAACAAAAAATAATAATAATCAGAGCAAAAACAAGAGGCCTTCGCAGCGCTTTCGCTGCTCGGGCCTAATTAAAGCTGCAAGCAGCGTCGTTCGGCCCTCGCAGCTCCGCGCCGCTCCGGCCTGGCCGGCAGCCCGGGGCACCAGGGCATGTCTGGCAGAACAGAAACGTCAATCATCCCGTCACCGGAAACAGCAAATGGCCTCCTAGTCCGCACCTCACCCTGACTAAGCATCCACTCTGAGCTCACCATTAAATTGAATTGTAAGGTTACGGCGTTACGCCAGAATTCGCCATGGCATCAAAGCCCCTCCCTTTCTCGAAAGCTATCAGATTTGAATGGCCATTACAGCATCATGAAGACAGTGCATGACCTAGGTGTCATGTTGACTAAATTAGAGGGGACAAATATGGGCATTTCAGCATAAAATAATAACTTCCTTTAGTCAGGGGGCGGGGCTTAGATGATGTCAGCTGTCCACATTGTCATTGTTTACAGATATGGTCAATGATCACACAGACAAAGTTCGAAAAAGATCTGATCATGCACATGGGAGTTATTAAGTCAAGTAATGGCGAAAGGTCAAAGTTTGAGGCTTAGCCACGCCTACACCTTTCAACTTTTGAAAAATCCGACGGTTGACTTTTTTCCCCTATGCCTTAAGAGTATATAGCAGAAGTTTGAAGGCGATTGGTGAAAAGGGCGAAGGAGCATCACTCTCCAAACAACGTGTGCGAAAACCACTAAATCGCGTACTTGGACCAAAATGGCCGACTTCCTGTGCAATTTTGTGCTTGGCTCCAAGAGACTTTTTTGTAGGTCCTGGGACACCACATTAGTGTACCAAATTTCGTAATCCTCAGTGAAAGCATGGCTTGGGGCTAATAGTTTAAATGGTCCTAGGGGGCGCTATTTCAGAAATTAGGCCACGCCCACATATTTCAGGTGTCTATGTCTCTTTGGGGTCAGACTAGGATCACTCACCAGAAGTTTCGTAACAATATCACGATAAATGAAGAAATGAGAGGCAAACGTATTTCCATGGCGTGATGGCGATTTTCGACATGCTCCCAAAGCCCCGCCTTTTTTTGAAACCTTCCAGTACTGGATACCAAGTGACCTCAAGTTGTCTACTGCTATTTGCCAGAGACTCCTGCCGATTGGGTAAAAGGAGTCCAGTAGGGAGCTGTGAAAAAAAGAGTGGCGCGGCGACAGGTCAAAGTTTGAGGCTTAGCCACGCCCACACCTTTCAACTTTTGAAAAATCCGACGGTTGAATTTTTTCCCCTATGCCTTAAGAATATATAGCAGAAGTTTGAAGGCGATTGGTGAAAAGGGCGACGGAGCATCACTCTCCAAACAACGTGTGCGAAAACCACTAAATCGCGTACTTGGACCAAAATGGCCGACTTCCTGTGCAATTTTGTGATTGGCTCCAAGAGACTTTTTTGTAGGTCCTGGGACACCACATTAGTGTACCAAATTTCGTAATCCTCAGTCAAAGCATGGCTTGGGGCTATTAGTTTAAATGGTCCTAGGGGGCGCTATTTCAGAAAATAGGCCACGCCCACCGGATGTTCACATCAGATCTTTTGAGGGGCCGGACTAGGATCACTCACAACAAGTTTCGTGACGATATCTTTAGAAATGACGAAATGGAAGGCAAACGTAAGGCCATGGCGGTACGCCTGACTTCGCCGCGCCGCCACAGCCCCGCCTTCTGCCGAAAACTCCCATAAAGTGACGCCAAGCAACCTCCACTTGTCTTGAGTTACCAGCTACAAGTTTGTGGTGATTAAGTGAAATGGGGCAATTTGGGACCTTTCACAGTAAAACTTGACCTTTTTGGTCCTGAGGGGGCGGGGCTTGTGTGATGTCATCATCCGACCATTCAATTTACTTTGTGGCTGGATGACGAATGACCACAGAAAGTTTGGTAATTCTATTCCTTTCAGTTATTAAGTTATAGCAATTTTAAATTTTTTGGCGAGTAGTCAAACTTCGAGGCCTGGCCCCGCCCCTTCAACATATACGAAAACTCAGAATCCTTGTCTCATTTTGTTCGCCCATTCCTTCTGAGCAATTTTACACAAGTTTTGAGACGATCGTGCGAAAAATGATCGAGCAATCCAATCAGAAACGGACCCTAAAAACGGCAAAAACGGCTAAAAATCGCCATTTCAACCCAAAATGGCCGACTTCCTGTTTGATATTGACCATGCTTGCAAGAGACTTTTCTGTGCGGACTGTTGAGTTCTACAAGTGTACCAAATTTCATAACTGTACGATAAACTAAGCTTTATGGAGAGGGTTTTTTTTCACTTTGTAGGGGGCGCTGTTCAGCCATTTTCTTTGCGATTTTTTTGGGACCTTTAAAATATCAAATTTTTCACCAGGCCTGAGAAGTTTGCAAAATATTGTGAGTTTTGGGGTATGTTAAGGTCCCCAAAAAGCCGTTCAAAGGGGGCACGGAATAACAAAAAATAATAATAATCAGAGCAAAAACAAGAGGCCTTCGCAGCGCTTTCGCTGCTCGGGCCTAATTAAAGCTGCAAGCAGCGTCGTTCGGCCCTCGCAGCTCCGCGCCGCTCCGGTCTGCCGTCGCACCAGTGCACGTCTGACAGAACAGAAACGTCAACCACCCCGACACCAGAAACCGCGAATGGCCTCCTAGTCTGCACCTCACCCTGACTCAGCATCCCCTCTGAGCTCACCATTAAATTGAATATTAAGATTACGGCGTTACGCCAGAATTCGCCATGGCATCAAAGCCCCTCCCTTTCTGGAAAGCTATCAGATCTGAATGGTCATTACAGCATCATGAAGACAGTGCATGACCTTAGGGTCATGTTGACTAAATTAGAGGGGACAAATATGGGCATTTCAGCATAAAAAATAAATTCCTGTAGTCAGGGGGCGGGGCTTAGGTGATGTCAGCTGTCCACATTGTCATTGTTTACAGATATGGTCAATGATCACACAGACAAAGTTCGAAAAAGATCTGATCATGCACATGGGAGTTATTAAGTCAAGTAAAGTAATGGCGAAAGGTCAACGTTTGAGGCTTAGCCACGCCCACACCTTTCAACTTTTGAAAAATCCGACGGTTGAATTTTTTCCCCTATGTCTTAAGAGTGTATTGCAGAAGTTTGAAGGTGATTGGTGAAAAGGGCGACGGAGCATCACTCTCCAAACAATGTGTGCGAAAACCACTAAATCACGTACTTGCACCAAAATGGCCGACTTCCTGTGCGACTTTACGCTTGGCTCCAAGAGACTTTTTTGTAGGTCCTGAGACCCCACATTAGTGTACCAAATTTCGTAATCCTCAGTCAAAGCATGGCTTGGGGCTGAAAGTTTTAATGGCTCTAGGGGGCGCTATTTAAGAATATAGGCCACGCCCACAAACTTCAGCTGTCTATTTCTCTTGGAGCTCAGACTAGGATCACTCACCAGAAGTTTCGTAGCAATATCACGATAACTGAAGAAATGAGACAAACGTATTTCCATGGCGTGATGGCGATTTTCGCCATGGTCCCAAAGCCCCGCCTTTTTTCAAAACCTGCCAGTACTGGAGACCAAGTAACCTCAACTTGTCTACTGCTGTTTGCCACAGAATCCTGGTGATTGGGTAAAAGGAGTCCAGTAGGGAGCTGTGAAAAAAAGAGTAGCGTGGCGACAGGTCAAAGTTTGAGGCTTAGCCACGCCCACACCTTTCAACTTTTGAAAAATCCGACGGTTAAATTTTTTCCCCTATGTCTTAAGGGTATATAGCAGAAGTTTGAAGGAGATTGGTGAAAAGGGCGACGGAGCATCACTCTCCAAACAACGTGTGCGAAAACCACTAAATCGCGTACTTGATCCAAAATGGCCGACTTCCTGTGCGACTTTGAACTTGACTCCAAGAGACTTTTTTGTAGGTCCTGAGACACCACATTAGTGTACCAAATTTCGTAATCCTCAGTCAAAGCATGGCTTGGGGCTAATAGTTTAAATGGTCCTAGGGGGCGCTATTTCAAAACATAGGCCACGCCCACAAAATTCAGCTGTCTATTTCTCTTGGAGCTCAGACTAGGATCACTCACCAGAAGTTTCGTAGCAATATCACGATAACTGAAGAAATGAGAGACAAACGTATTTCCATGGCGTGATGGCGATTTTCGCCATGGTCCCAAAGCCCCGCCTTTTTTCAAAACCTGCCAGTACTGGAGACCAAGTAACCTCAACTTGTCTACTGCTGTTTGCCACAGAATCCTGGTGATTGGGTAAAAGGAGTCCAGTAGGGAGCTGTGAAAAAAAGAGTAGCGTGGCGACAGGTCAAAGTTTGAGGCTTAGCCACGCCCACACCTTTCAACTTTTGAAAAATCCGACGGTTGAATTTTTTCCCCTATGTCTTAAGGGTATATAGCAGAAGTTTGAAGGAGATTGGTGAAAAGGGCGACGGAGCATCACTCTCCAAACAACGTGTGCGAAAACCACTAAATCGCGTACTTGATCCAAAATGGCCGACTTCCTGTGCGACTTTGAACTTGACTCCAAGAGACTTTTTTGTAGGTCCTGAGACACCACATTAGTGTACCAAATTTCGTAATCCTCAGTCAAAGCATGGCTTGGGGCTAATAGTTTTAATGGTCCTAGGGGGCGCTATTTCAGAAAATAGGCCACGCCCACCAGATGTTCACATCAGATCTTTTGGGGGGCCGGACTAGGATCACTCACAAGAAGTTTCGTGACGATATCTTTGGAAATGACGAAATGGGAGGCAAACGTAAGGCCAAGGCGGTACGCCTGAATTCGCCGCGCCACCACAGCCCCGCCCTCTGCCGAAAACTCCCATAAAGTGACGCCAAGCAACCCCCACTTGTCTTGAGTTACCAGCTACAAATTTGTGGTGATTAAGTGAAATGGGGCAATTTGGGACCTTTCACAGTAAAACTTGATCTTTTTGGTCCTGAGGGGGCGGGGCTTGTGTGATGTCATCATCCGACCTTTCAATTTACTTTGTGGGTGGATGACGAATGACCACAGAAAGTTTGGTAACTCTATTCCATTCAGTTATGAAGTTATAGCAATTTAAATATTTTTGGCGAGTAGTCAAACTTCGAGGCCTGGCTCCGCCCCTTCAACATATACGAAAACTCAGAATCCTTATCTCATTTTGTTCGCCCATCCCTTCTGAGCAATTTTACACAATTTTTGAGACGATCGTGCGAAAAATGATCGAGCAATCCAATCAGAAACGGACCCTAAAAACGGCAAAAACGGCAAAAAATCGCCATTTCAACCCAAAATGGCCGACTTCCTGTTTGATATTGACCATGGTTGCAAGAGACTTTTCTGTGCGGACTGTTGAGTACTACAAGTGTACCAAATTTCATAACTGTACGATAAACTAAGCTTTATGGAGAGGGGTTTTTTTCACTTTGTAGGGGGCGCTGTTCAGCCATTTTCTTTGCGATTTTTTTGGGACCTTTAAAATATCAAATTTTTCACCAGGCCTGACAAGTGTGCAAAATATTGTGAGTTTTGGGGTATGTTAAGGTCCCCAAAAAGCTGTTCAAAGGGGGCACGGAATAACAAAAAATAATAATAATCAGAGCAAAAACAAGAGGCCTTCGCAGCGCTTTCGCTGCTCGGGCCTAATTAAAGCTGCAAGCAGCGTCGTTCGGCCCTCGCAGCTCCGCGCCGCTCCGGTCTGCCGTCGCACCAGTGCACGTCTGACAGAACAGAAACGTCAACCACCCCGACACCAGAAACCGCGAATGGCCTCCTAGTCTGCACCTCACCCTGACTCAGCATCCCCTCTGAGCTCACCATTAAATTGAATATTAAGATTACGGCGTTACGCCAGAATTCGCCATGGCATCAAAGCCCCTCCCTTTCTGGAAAGCTATCAGATCTGAATGGTCATTACAGCATCATGAAGACAGTGCATGACCTTAGGGTCATGTTGACTAAATTAGAGGGGACAAATATGGGCATTTCAGCATAAAAAATAAATTCCTGTAGTCAGGGGGCGGGGCTTAGGTGATGTCAGCTGTCCACATTGTCATTGTTTACAGATATGGTCAATGATCACACAGACAAAGTTCGAAAAAGATCTGATCATGCACATGGGAGTTATTAAGTCAAGTAAAGTAATGGCGAAAGGTCAACGTTTGAGGCTTAGCCACGCCCACACCTTTCAACTTTTGAAAAATCCGACGGTTGAATTTTTTCCCCTATGTCTTAAGAGTGTATTGCAGAAGTTTGAAGGTGATTGGTGAAAAGGGCGACGGAGCATCACTCTCCAAACAATGTGTGCGAAAACCACTAAATCACGTACTTGCACCAAAATGGCCGACTTCCTGTGCGACTTTACGCTTGGCTCCAAGAGACTTTTTTGTAGGTCCTGAGACCCCACATTAGTGTACCAAATTTCGTAATCCTCAGTCAAAGCATGGCTTGGGGCTGAAAGTTTTAATGGCTCTAGGGGGCGCTATTTAAGAATATAGGCCACGCCCACAAACTTCAGCTGTCTATTTCTCTTGGAGCTCAGACTAGGATCACTCACCAGAAGTTTCGTAGCAATATCACGATAACTGAAGAAATGAGACAAACGTATTTCCATGGCGTGATGGCGATTTTCGCCATGGTCCCAAAGCCCCGCCTTTTTTCAAAACCTGCCAGTACTGGAGACCAAGTAACCTCAACTTGTCTACTGCTGTTTGCCACAGAATCCTGGTGATTGGGTAAAAGGAGTCCAGTAGGGAGCTGTGAAAAAAAGAGTAGCGTGGCGACAGGTCAAAGTTTGAGGCTTAGCCACGCCCACACCTTTCAACTTTTGAAAAATCCGACGGTTAAATTTTTTCCCCTATGTCTTAAGGGTATATAGCAGAAGTTTGAAGGAGATTGGTGAAAAGGGCGACGGAGCATCACTCTCCAAACAACGTGTGCGAAAACCACTAAATCGCGTACTTGATCCAAAATGGCCGACTTCCTGTGCGACTTTGAACTTGACTCCAAGAGACTTTTTTGTAGGTCCTGAGACACCACATTAGTGTACCAAATTTCGTAATCCTCAGTCAAAGCATGGCTTGGGGCTAATAGTTTAAATGGTCCTAGGGGGCGCTATTTCAAAACATAGGCCACGCCCACAAAATTCAGCTGTCTATTTCTCTTGGAGCTCAGACTAGGATCACTCACCAGAAGTTTCGTAGCAATATCACGATAACTGAAGAAATGAGAGACAAACGTATTTCCATGGCGTGATGGCGATTTTCGCCATGGTCCCAAAGCCCCGCCTTTTTTCAAAACCTGCCAGTACTGGAGACCAAGTAACCTCAACTTGTCTACTGCTGTTTGCCACAGAATCCTGGTGATTGGGTAAAAGGAGTCCAGTAGGGAGCTGTGAAAAAAAGAGTAGCGTGGCGACAGGTCAAAGTTTGAGGCTTAGCCACGCCCACACCTTTCAACTTTTGAAAAATCCGACGGTTGAATTTTTTCCCCTATGTCTTAAGGGTATATAGCAGAAGTTTGAAGGAGATTGGTGAAAAGGGCGACGGAGCATCACTCTCCAAACAACGTGTGCGAAAACCACTAAATCGCGTACTTGATCCAAAATGGCCGACTTCCTGTGCGACTTTGAACTTGACTCCAAGAGACTTTTTTGTAGGTCCTGAGACACCACATTAGTGTACCAAATTTCGTAATCCTCAGTCAAAGCATGGCTTGGGGCTAATAGTTTTAATGGTCCTAGGGGGCGCTATTTCAGAAAATAGGCCACGCCCACCAGATGTTCACATCAGATCTTTTGGGGGGCCGGACTAGGATCACTCACAAGAAGTTTCGTGACGATATCTTTGGAAATGACGAAATGGGAGGCAAACGTAAGGCCAAGGCGGTACGCCTGAATTCGCCGCGCCACCACAGCCCCGCCCTCTGCCGAAAACTCCCATAAAGTGACGCCAAGCAACCCCCACTTGTCTTGAGTTACCAGCTACAAATTTGTGGTGATTAAGTGAAATGGGGCAATTTGGGACCTTTCACAGTAAAACTTGATCTTTTTGGTCCTGAGGGGGCGGGGCTTGTGTGATGTCATCATCCGACCTTTCAATTTACTTTGTGGGTGGATGACGAATGACCACAGAAAGTTTGGTAACTCTATTCCATTCAGTTATGAAGTTATAGCAATTTAAATATTTTTGGCGAGTAGTCAAACTTCGAGGCCTGGCTCCGCCCCTTCAACATATACGAAAACTCAGAATCCTTATCTCATTTTGTTCGCCCATCCCTTCTGAGCAATTTTACACAATTTTTGAGACGATCGTGCGAAAAATGATCGAGCAATCCAATCAGAAACGGACCCTAAAAACGGCAAAAACGGCAAAAAATCGCCATTTCAACCCAAAATGGCCGACTTCCTGTTTGATATTGACCATGGTTGCAAGAGACTTTTCTGTGCGGACTGTTGAGTACTACAAGTGTACCAAATTTCATAACTGTACGATAAACTAAGCTTTATGGAGAGGGTTTTTTTTCACTTTGTAGGGGGCGCTGTTCAGCCATTTTCTTTGCGATTTTTTTGGGACCTTTAAAATATCAAATTTTTCACCAGGCCTGACAAGTGTGCAAAATATTGTGAGTTTTGGGGTATGTTAAGGTCCCCAAAAAGCTGTTCAAAGGGGGCACGGAATAACAAAAAATAATAATAATCAGAGCAAAAACAAGAGGCCTTCGCAGCGCTTTCGCTGCTCGGGCCTAATTAAAGCTGCAAGCAGCGTCGTTCGGCCCTCGCAGCTCCGCGCCGCTCCGGTCTGCCGTCGCACCAGTGCACGTCTGACAGAACAGAAACGTCAACCACCCCGACACCAGAAACCGCGAATGGCCTCCTAGTCTCCTCCTCACCCTGACTCAGCATCCCCTCTGAGCTCACCATTAAATTGAATATTAAGATTACGGCGTTACGCCAGAATTCGCCATGGCATCAAAGCCCCTCCCTTTCTGGAAAGCTATCAGATCTGAATGGTCATTACAGCATCATGAAGACAGTGCATGACCTTAGGGTCATGTTGACTAAATTAGAGGGGACAAATATGGGCATTTCAGCATAAAAAATAAATTCCTGTAGTCAGGGGGCGGGGCTTAGGTGATGTCAGCTGTCCACATTGTCATTGTTTACAGATATGGTCAATGATCACACAGACAAAGTTCGAAAAAGATCTGATCATGCACATGGGAGTTATTAAGTCAAGTAAAGTAATGGCGAAAGGTCAACGTTTGAGGCTTAGCCACGCCCACACCTTTCAACTTTTGAAAAATCCGACGGTTGAATTTTTTCCCCTATGTCTTAAGAGTGTATTGCAGAAGTTTGAAGGTGATTGGTGAAAAGGGCGACGGAGCATCACTCTCCAAACAATGTGTGCGAAAACCACTAAATCACGTACTTGCACCAAAATGGCCGACTTCCTGTGCGACTTTACGCTTGGCTCCAAGAGACTTTTTTGTAGGTCCTGAGACCCCACATTAGTGTACCAAATTTCGTAATCCTCAGTCAAAGCATGGCTTGGGGCTGAAAGTTTTAATGGCTCTAGGGGGCGCTATTTAAGAATATAGGCCACGCCCACAAACTTCAGCTGTCTATTTCTCTTGGAGCTCAGACTAGGATCACTCACCAGAAGTTTCGTAGCAATATCACGATAACTGAAGAAATGAGACAAACGTATTTCCATGGCGTGATGGCGATTTTCGCCATGGTCCCAAAGCCCCGCCTTTTTTCAAAACCTGCCAGTACTGGAGACCAAGTAACCTCAACTTGTCTACTGCTGTTTGCCACAGAATCCTGGTGATTGGGTAAAAGGAGTCCAGTAGGGAGCTGTGAAAAAAAGAGTAGCGTGGCGACAGGTCAAAGTTTGAGGCTTAGCCACGCCCACACCTTTCAACTTTTGAAAAATCCGACGGTTAAATTTTTTCCCCTATGTCTTAAGGGTATATAGCAGAAGTTTGAAGGAGATTGGTGAAAAGGGCGACGGAGCATCACTCTCCAAACAACGTGTGCGAAAACCACTAAATCGCGTACTTGATCCAAAATGGCCGACTTCCTGTGCGACTTTGAACTTGACTCCAAGAGACTTTTTTGTAGGTCCTGAGACACCACATTAGTGTACCAAATTTCGTAATCCTCAGTCAAAGCATGGCTTGGGGCTAATAGTTTAAATGGTCCTAGGGGGCGCTATTTCAAAACATAGGCCACGCCCACAAAATTCAGCTGTCTATTTCTCTTGGAGCTCAGACTAGGATCACTCACCAGAAGTTTCGTAGCAATATCACGATAACTGAAGAAATGAGAGACAAACGTATTTCCATGGCGTGATGGCGATTTTCGCCATGGTCCCAAAGCCCCGCCTTTTTTCAAAACCTGCCAGTACTGGAGACCAAGTAACCTCAACTTGTCTACTGCTGTTTGCCACAGAATCCTGGTGATTGGGTAAAAGGAGTCCAGTAGGGAGCTGTGAAAAAAAGAGTAGCGTGGCGACAGGTCAAAGTTTGAGGCTTAGCCACGCCCACACCTTTCAACTTTTGAAAAATCCGACGGTTGAATTTTTTCCCCTATGTCTTAAGGGTATATAGCAGAAGTTTGAAGGAGATTGGTGAAAAGGGCGACGGAGCATCACTCTCCAAACAACGTGTGCGAAAACCACTAAATCGCGTACTTGATCCAAAATGGCCGACTTCCTGTGCGACTTTGAACTTGACTCCAAGAGACTTTTTTGTAGGTCCTGAGACACCACATTAGTGTACCAAATTTCGTAATCCTCAGTCAAAGCATGGCTTGGGGCTAATAGTTTTAATGGTCCTAGGGGGCGCTATTTAAGAAAATAGGCCACGCCCACTAAATTCAGATATCTATGTCGCTTGGGGGTCAGACTAGGATCACGCACCAGAAGTTTCGTAGCAATATCACGATAACTGAAGAAATGAGAGGCAAACATACTTCCAAGGCGTGATGGCGATTTTCGCCATGCTCCTGAAGCCCCGCCTTTTTTTGAAACCTGCCAGTACTGGATACCAAGTGACCTCAAGTTGTCTACTGCTGTTTGCCAGAGATTCCTGCTGATTGGGTAAAAGGAGTCCAGTAGGGAGCTGTGAAAAAATGAGTGGCGTGGCGACAGGTCAAAGTTTGAGGCTTAGCCACGCCCACACCGTTAAACTTTTGAAAAATCCGACGGTTGAATTTTTTCCTCTTTGTCTTAAGAGTATATAGCAGACGTTTCAAGGAGATTGGTGAAAAGGGCGACGGAGCATCACTCTCCAAACAAGGTGTGCGAAAACCAGTAAATCGCGTACTTGGACCAAAATGGCCGACTTCCTGTGCGACTTTGCACTTGGGTCCAAGAGACTTTTTTGTAGGTCCTGAGACACCACATTAGTGTACCAAATTTCGTAATCTTCAGTCAAAGCATGGCTTGGGGCTGACAGTTTTAATGGTCCTAGGGGGCGCTATTTCAGAAAATAGGCCACGCCCACCGGATGTTCACATCAGATCTTTTGGGGGGCCAGACTAGGATCACTCACAAGAAGTTTCGTGATGATATCTTTAGAAATGACGAAATGGGAGGCAAACGTAAGGCCACGGCGGTACGCCTGACTTCGCCGCGCCGCCACAGCCCCGCCCTCTGCCGAAAACTCACATAATGTGACACCAAGCAACCCCCACTTGTCTTGAGTTACCAGCTACAAATTTGTGGTGATTTAGTGAAATGGGGCAATTTGGGACCTTTCACAGTAAAACTTAACCTTTTTGGTCCTGAGGGGGCGGGGCCTGTGTGATGTCATCATGCGACCATTCAGTTTACTTTGTGAGGTGATGACGAATGACCACAGAAAGTTTGGTAACTCTATTCCATTCAGTTATGAAGTTATAGCAATTTAAAAATTTTTGGCGAGTAGTCAAACTTCGAGGCCTGGCCCCGCCCCTTCAGTATTTACGAAAAGTCAATTTTATTGTCTCATTTTGTTCGCCCATCTCTTCTGAGCAATTTTACAGAATTTTTGAGATGATCGTGCAAAAAATGATCGAGCAATCCAATCAGAAACGGACCCGAAAAACGGCAAAAACGGCAAAAAATCGCCATTTCAACCCAAAATGGCCGACTTCCTGTTTCATATTGACCATGGTTGCAAGAGACTTTTCTGTGCGGACTGTTGAGTACTACAAGTGTACCAAATTTCATAACTGTACGATAAACTAAGCTTTATGGAGAGGGGTTTTTTTCACTTTGTAGGGGGCGCTGTTCAGCCATTTTCTTTGCGATTTTTTTGGGACCTTTAAAATATCAAATTTTTCACCAGGCCTGACAAGTGTGCAAAATATTGTGAGTTTTGGGGTATGTTAAGGTCCCCAAAAAGCTGTTCAAAGGGGGCACGGAATAACAAAAAATAATAATAATTAAAGCTGCAAGCAGCGTCGTTCGGCCCTCGCAGCTCCGCGCCGCTCCGGCCTGGCCGGCAGCCCGGGGCACCAGGGCACGTCCGCAGAACACAAACGTCGACCACCCCAACACCAGAAACTGCTAACGGCCACCTTGTCCGCAACTCACCCTGACTCAGCATCCCCTTTGAGCCCACCATTATATTTTATGTCTCACCACTAGGGAATCCTCTATCTTTACCACACTGGTGGTGTGATGACAGTGACCAACTTTAATGCTATTCTGACCATGTTTTTTAAAGTTATCGAAGGATAACGTTATCTAGGTGGCGCTGTGACCAACTACAGAAAAGTCCCATTGAGGTCAGCTTTGGTGACATTATATAACATTCACCAACCGTTTGTGCCTCATTGGCTAAAGGGCATGATTGTTCATTGCCATATTCAGTTTCGGGCAAATCGGAGGCCGTTTGTGGAAGTTACAGTCAAATGTAAGGTCATGGCGTCACGCCAGCATTCACCATGACATCAAAGCCCCTCCCTTTCTGGAAAGCTATCAGATCTGAATGGTCTTTAAAACATCATGAAGACACTGTATGACCTGAGTGTCATTTTCATTAAATTAGAGGGGACAAATATGGGCATTTCACCATAAAACAATAGACTTCCTGTTGTCAGGGGGCGGGGCTTAGGTGATGTCAGCTGTCCACATTGTCTTTGTCTTGAGATGTGGTCAGTGATCACACAGACAAAGTTTGAATTAGATCTGATCATGCACATGGGAGTTATTAAGTCAAGTAATGTCATGGCGAAAGGTCAAAGTTTGAGGCTTAGCCACGCCCACACCTTTATACTTATTTAAAATCCGACGGTTGAATTTTTTCCCCTTTGACTTAAAAGTACATAGCATAAGTTTGAAGGTGATCGGTGTAAAGGGCAACGGGCCATCAATGTCCAAACAACGTGTGCGAAAACCACTAAATCGAGTACTTGGACCAAAATGGCCGACCTCCTGTGCGAAATTGCGCTTGGCTCCAAGAGACTTTTTTGTAGGGCCAGAGACCCTACATGAGTGTACCAATTTTCGTAATCCTCAGTCAAACCTTGTCTTGGGGCTGACAGTTTTAATGGTCCTAGGGGGCGCTATTTCAGAATATAGGCCACGCCCACAAATCTCAGATGCCCATTTCTATTGGGGGTCAGACTAGGATCACTCACCAGACATTTTGTGGCGATGTCACGATAATTGAAGAAATGAGAGGCAAACGTATTGCCATGGCGTGATGGCGAATTTCGCCATGCTCCCAAAGCCCCGCCTTTTTTCAAAACCTGCCAGTACTGTAGACCAAGTGACCTCAACTTGTCAGCTGCTATTTACCAGAGATTCCAGGTGATTGGGTAAAAGGAGTCCAATAGGGAGCTGTGAAAAAAAGAGTGGCGTGGCGAAAGGTCAAAGTTTGAGGCTTAGCCACGCCCACACCTTTATACTTATTTAAAATCCGACGGTTGAATTTTTTCCTCTATGTCTTAAGAGTATATAGCAGAAGCTCGAAGGCGATTGGTGAAAAGGGCGACGGAGCATCACTCTCCAAACAACGTGTGTGAAAACCACTAAATCGAGTACTTGGACCAAAATGGCTGACTTCCTGTGCGACTTTGCACTTGGCTCCAAGAGACTTTTTTGTAGGTCCTGAGACACCACATTAGTGTACCAAATTTCGTAATCCTCAGTCAAAGCATGGCTTGGGGCTGACAGTTTTAATGGTCCTAGGGGGCGCTAATACAGAAAATAGGCCACGCCCACAAACTTAAGCTGACCTTTTCTATTGGGGGTCAGACTAGGATCACTCACAACAATGGTCGAGGTGATATCACGATAAATGAAGAAATGAGAGGCAAACGTATTTCCATGGCGTGATGGCGAATTTCGCCATGCTCCCAAAGCCCCGCCTTTTTTCAAAACCTTCCAGTACTGGAGACCAAGTGACCTCAACTTGCCTGCTGCTATTTACCAGAGACTCCTGGTGATTGGGTAAAAGGAGTCCAATAAGGAGCTGTGAAAAAAAGAGTGGCGTGGCGAAAGGTCAAAGTTTGAGGCTTAGCCACGCCCACACCTTTATACTTATTTAAAATCCGACGGTTGAATTTTTTCCTCTATGTCTTAAGACTATATAGCAGAAGTTTGAAAGTGATTGGTGAAAAGGGCGACGGAGTATCACTCTCCAAACAACGTGTGTGAAAACCACTAAATCGCGCACTTGGACCAAAATGGCCGACTTCCTGTGCGACTTTGCACTTGGCTCCAAGAGACTTTTTTGTAGGTCCTGAGACACCACATTAGTGGACCAAATTTCGTAATCCTCAGTCAAAGCATGGCTTGGGGCTGACAGTTTTAATGGTCCTAGGGGGCGCTAATTCAGAAAATAGGCCACGCCCACAAACTTAAACTGACCATTTCTATTGGGGGTCAGACTAGGATCACTCACAACAAATTTTGAGGTGATATCACGATAAATGAAGAAATGAGAGGCAAACGTATTTCCATGGCGTGATGGCGAATTTCGCCATGCTCCCAAATCCCCGCCTTTTTTCAAAACCTTCCAGTACTGGAGACCAAGTGACCTCAACTTGTCTGCTGCTATTTACCAGAGATTACTGGTGATTGGGTAAAAGGAGTCCAATAGGGAGCTGTGAAAAAAAGAGTGGCGTGGCGAAAGGTCAAAGTTTGAGGCTTAGCCACGCCCACACCTTTAAACTTATTTAAAATCCGACGGTTGAATCTTTTCCTCTTTGTCTTAAGAGTATATAGCAGAAGATTGAAGGCGATTGGTGAAAAGGGAGACGGAGCATCACTCTCCAAACAACGTGTGTGAAAACCACTAAATCGCGCACTTGGACCAAAATGGCCGACTTCCTGTGCACCTTTGCACTTGGCTCCAAGAGACTTTTTTGTAGGTCCTGAGACACCACATTAGTGTACCAAATTTCGTAATCCTCAGTCAAAGCATGGCTTGGGGCTGACAGTTTTAATGGTCCTAGGGGGCGCTATTTCAGAAAATAGGCCACGCCCACAAACTTCAGCCATCCATTTCTATTGGGGGTCAGACTAGGATCACTTACAACAAATTTCGAGGTGATATCACGATAAATGAAGAAATGAGAGGCAAACGTATTTCCATGACGTGATGGCGAATTTCGCCATGCTCCCAAAGCCCCGCCTTTTCTCAAAACCTTCCAGTACTGGACACCAAGTGACCTCAACTTGTCTGCTGCTATTTACCAGAGATTCCTGGTGATTGGGTAAAATAGGTCCATTAGGGAGCTGTGAAAATAAGAGTGGCGTGGCGAAAGGTTAAAGTTTGAGGCTTAGCCACGCCCACACCTTTATACTTATTTAAAATCCGACGGTTGAATTTTTTCCTCTATGTCTTAAGAGTATATAGCAGAAGTTTGAAGGCGATTGGTGAAAAGGGCGACGGAGCATCACTCTCCAAACAACGTGTGTGAAAACCACTAAATCGCGCACTTGGACCAAAATGGCTGACTTCCTGTGCGACTTTGCACTTGGCTCCAAGAGACTTTTTTGTAGGTTCTGAGACACCACATTAGTGTACCAAATTTCGTAATCCTCAGTCAAAGCATGGCTTGAGGCTGACAGTTTTAATGGTCCTAGGGGGCGCTATTTCAGAAAATAGGCCACGCCCACCGGATGTTCACATCAGATCTTTTGGGGGGCCGGACTAGGATTACTCACAAGAAGTTTCATGACGATATCTTTAGAAATGACGAAATGGGAGGCAAACGTAAGGCCACGGCGGTACGCCTGACTTCGCCGCGCCGCCACAGCCCCGCCCTCTGCCGAAAACTCCCATAAAGTGATGCTAAGCAACCCCTACATGTCTTGAGTTACCAGCTACAAATTTGTGGTGATTGAGTGAAATGGGGCCATTTGGGACCTTTCACAGTAAAACTTGACCTTTTTGGTCCTGAGGGGGTGGGGCTTGTGTGATGTCATCATCCGACCATTCAATTTACTTTGTGGGTGGATGACGAATGACCACAGAAAGTTTGGTAACTCTATTCCATTCAATTATGAAGTTATAGCAGTTTAAAATTTTTTGGCGAGTAGTCAAACTTCGAGGCCTGGCCCCGCCCCTTCAGCATATACGAAAAGTCAGAATCCTTGTCTCATTTTGTTTGCCCATCCCTTCTGAGCAATTTTACACAATTTTTTAGATGATTGTGCGAAAAATGATCGAGCAATCCAATCAGAAACTGACCCTAAAAACGGCAAAAACGGCAAAAAATCGCCATTTCAACCCAAAATGGCCGACTTCCTGTTTGATATTGATCATGCTTGCAAGAGACTTTTCTGTGCGGACTGTTGAGTACTACAAGTGTACCAAATTTCATAACTGTACGATAAACTAAGCTTTATGGAGAGGGTTTTTTTTCACCTTCTAGGGGGCGCTGTTCAGCCATTTTCTTTGCGATTTTTTTGGGACCTTTAAAATATCAAATTTTTCACCAGGCCTGACAAGTTTGCAAAATATTGTGAGTTTTGGGGTATATTAAGGTCCCAAAAAAGCCATTCGTTTCGCGCACGGAATAATAAATAATAATTAAAGCTGCAAGCAGCGTCGTTCGGCCCTCGCAGCTCCGCGCCGCTCCGGTCTGCCGTCGCACCAGTGCACGTCTGACAGAACAGAAACGTCAACCACCCCGACACCAGAAACCGCGAATGGCCTCCTAGTCTGCACCTCACCCTGACTCAGCATCCCCTCTGAGCTCACCATTAAATTGAATATTAAGATTACGGCGTTACGCCAGAATTCGCCATGGCATCAAAGCCCCTCCCTTTCTGGAAAGCTATCAGATCTGAATGGTCATTACAGCATCATGAAGACAGTGCATGACCTTAGGGTCATGTTGACTAAATTAGAGGGGACAAATATGGGCATTTCAGCATAAAAAATAAATTCCTGTAGTCAGGGGGCGGGGCTTAGGTGATGTCAGCTGTCCACATTGTCATTGTTTACAGATATGGTCAATGATCACACAGACAAAGTTCGAAAAAGATCTGATCATGCACATGGGAGTTATTAAGTCAAGTAAAGTAATGGCGAAAGGTCAACGTTTGAGGCTTAGCCACGCCCACACCTTTCAACTTTTGAAAAATCCGACGGTTGAATTTTTTCCCCTATGTCTTAAGAGTGTATTGCAGAAGTTTGAAGGTGATTGGTGAAAAGGGCGACGGAGCATCACTCTCCAAACAATGTGTGCGAAAACCACTAAATCACGTACTTGCACCAAAATGGCCGACTTCCTGTGCGACTTTACGCTTGGCTCCAAGAGACTTTTTTGTAGGTCCTGAGACCCCACATTAGTGTACCAAATTTCGTAATCCTCAGTCAAAGCATGGCTTGGGGCTGAAAGTTTTAATGGCTCTAGGGGGCGCTATTTAAGAATATAGGCCACGCCCACAAACTTCAGCTGTCTATTTCTCTTGGAGCTCAGACTAGGATCACTCACCAGAAGTTTCGTAGCAATATCACGATAACTGAAGAAATGAGACAAACGTATTTCCATGGCGTGATGGCGATTTTCGCCATGGTCCCAAAGCCCCGCCTTTTTTCAAAACCTGCCAGTACTGGAGACCAAGTAACCTCAACTTGTCTACTGCTGTTTGCCACAGAATCCTGGTGATTGGGTAAAAGGAGTCCAGTAGGGAGCTGTGAAAAAAAGAGTAGCGTGGCGACAGGTCAAAGTTTGAGGCTTAGCCACGCCCACACCTTTCAACTTTTGAAAAATCCGACGGTTAAATTTTTTCCCCTATGTCTTAAGGGTATATAGCAGAAGTTTGAAGGAGATTGGTGAAAAGGGCGACGGAGCATCACTCTCCAAACAACGTGTGCGAAAACCACTAAATCGCGTACTTGATCCAAAATGGCCGACTTCCTGTGCGACTTTGAACTTGACTCCAAGAGACTTTTTTGTAGGTCCTGAGACACCACATTAGTGTACCAAATTTCGTAATCCTCAGTCAAAGCATGGCTTGGGGCTAATAGTTTAAATGGTCCTAGGGGGCGCTATTTCAAAACATAGGCCACGCCCACAAAATTCAGCTGTCTATTTCTCTTGGAGCTCAGACTAGGATCACTCACCAGAAGTTTCGTAGCAATATCACGATAACTGAAGAAATGAGAGACAAACGTATTTCCATGGCGTGATGGCGATTTTCGCCATGGTCCCAAAGCCCCGCCTTTTTTCAAAACCTGCCAGTACTGGAGACCAAGTAACCTCAACTTGTCTACTGCTGTTTGCCACAGAATCCTGGTGATTGGGTAAAAGGAGTCCAGTAGGGAGCTGTGAAAAAAAGAGTAGCGTGGCGACAGGTCAAAGTTTGAGGCTTAGCCACGCCCACACCTTTCAACTTTTGAAAAATCCGACGGTTGAATTTTTTCCCCTATGTCTTAAGGGTATATAGCAGAAGTTTGAAGGAGATTGGTGAAAAGGGCGACGGAGCATCACTCTCCAAACAACGTGTGCGAAAACCACTAAATCGCGTACTTGATCCAAAATGGCCGACTTCCTGTGCGACTTTGAACTTGACTCCAAGAGACTTTTTTGTAGGTCCTGAGACACCACATTAGTGTACCAAATTTCGTAATCCTCAGTCAAAGCATGGCTTGGGGCTAATAGTTTTAATGGTCCTAGGGGGCGCTATTTCAGAAAATAGGCCACGCCCACCAGATGTTCACATCAGATCTTTTGGGGGGCCGGACTAGGATCACTCACAAGAAGTTTCGTGACGATATCTTTGGAAATGACGAAATGGGAGGCAAACGTAAGGCCAAGGCGGTACGCTTGAATTCGCCGCGCCACCACAGCCCCGCCCTCTGCCGAAAACTCCCATAAAGTGACGCCAAGCAACCCCCACTTGTCTTGAGTTACCAGCTACAAATTTGTGGTGATTAAGTGAAATGGGGCAATTTGGGACCTTTCACAGTAAAACTTGATCTTTTTGGTCCTGAGGGGGCGGGGCTTGTGTGATGTCATCATCCGACCTTTCAATTTACTTTGTGGGTGGATGACGAATGACCACAGAAAGTTTGGTAACTCTATTCCATTCAGTTATGAAGTTATAGCAATTTAAATATTTTTGGCGAGTAGTCAAACTTCGAGGCCTGGCTCCGCCCCTTCAACATATACGAAAACTCAGAATCCTTATCTCATTTTGTTCGCCCATCCCTTCTGAGCAATTTTACACAATTTTTGAGACGATCGTGCGAAAAATGATCGAGCAATCCAATCAGAAACGGACCCTAAAAACGGCAAAAACGGCAAAAAATCGCCATTTCAACCCAAAATGGCCGACTTCCTGTTTGATATTGACCATGGTTGCAAGAGGCTTTTCTGTGCGGACTGTTGAGTACTACAAGTGTACCAAATTTCATAACTGTACGATAAACTAAGCTTTATGGAGAGGGTTTTTTTTCACTTTGTAGGGGGCGCTGTTCAGCCATTTTCTTTGCGATTTTTTTGGGACCTTTAAAATATCAAATTTTTCACCAGGCCTGACAAGTGTGCAAAATATTGTGAGTTTTGGGGTATGTTAAGGTCCCCAAAAAGCTGTTCAAAGGGGGCACGGAATAACAAAAAATAATAATAATCAGAGCAAAAACAAGAGGCCTTCGCAGCGCTTTCGCTGCTCGGGCCTAATCAGAGCAAAAACAAGAGGCCTTCGCAGCGCTTTCGCTGCTCGGGCCTAATTAAAGCTGCAAGCAGCGTCGTTCGGCCCTCGCAGCTCCGCGCCGCTCCGGTCTGCCGTCGCACCAGTGCACGTCTGACAGAACAGAAACGTCAACCACCCCGACACCAGAAACCGCGAATGGCCTCCTAGTCTGCACCTCACCCTGACTCAGCATCCCCTCTGAGCTCACCATTAAATTGAATATTAAGATTACGGCGTTACGCCAGAATTCGCCATGGCATCAAAGCCCCTCCCTTTCTGGAAAGCTATCAGATCTGAATGGTCATTACAGCATCATGAAGACAGTGCATGACCTTAGGGTCATGTTGACTAAATTAGAGGGGACAAATATGGGCATTTCAGCATAAAAAATAAATTCCTGTAGTCAGGGGGCGGGGCTTAGGTGATGTCAGCTGTCCACATTGTCATTGTTTACAGATATGGTCAATGATCACACAGACAAAGTTCGAAAAAGATCTGATCATGCACATGGGAGTTATTAAGTCAAGTAAAGTAATGGCGAAAGGTCAACGTTTGAGGCTTAGCCACGCCCACACCTTTCAACTTTTGAAAAATCCGACGGTTGAATTTTTTCCCCTATGTCTTAAGAGTGTATTGCAGAAGTTTGAAGGTGATTTGTGAAAAGGGCGACGGAGCATCACTCTCCAAACAATGTGTGCGAAAACCACTAAATCACGTACTTGCACCAAAATGGCCGACTTCCTGTGCGACTTTACGCTTGGCTCCAAGAGACTTTTTTGTAGGTCCTGAGACCCCACATTAGTGTACCAAATTTCGTAATCCTCAGTCAAAGCATGGCTTGGGGCTGAAAGTTTTAATGGCTCTAGGGGGCGCTATTTAAGAATATAGGCCACGCCCACAAACTTCAGCTGTCTATTTCTCTTGGAGCTCAGACTAGGATCACTCACCAGAAGTTTCGTAGCAATATCACGATAACTGAAGAAATGAGACAAACGTATTTCCATGGCGTGATGGCGATTTTCGCCATGGTCCCAAAGCCCCGCCTTTTTTCAAAACCTGCCAGTACTGGAGACCAAGTAACCTCAACTTGTCTACTGCTGTTTGCCACAGAATCCTGGTGATTGGGTAAAAGGAGTCCAGTAGGGAGCTGTGAAAAAAAGAGTAGCGTGGCGACAGGTCAAAGTTTGAGGCTTAGCCACGCCCACACCTTTCAACTTTTGAAAAATCCGACGGTTAAATTTTTTCCCCTATGTCTTAAGGGTATATAGCAGAAGTTTGAAGGAGATTGGTGAAAAGGGCGACGGAGCATCACTCTCCAAACAACGTGTGCGAAAACCACTAAATCGCGTACTTGATCCAAAATGGCCGACTTCCTGTGCGACTTTGAACTTGACTCCAAGAGACTTTTTTGTAGGTCCTGAGACACCACATTAGTGTACCAAATTTCGTAATCCTCAGTCAAAGCATGGCTTGGGGCTAATAGTTTAAATGGTCCTAGGGGGCGCTATTTCAAAACATAGGCCACGCCCACAAAATTCAGCTGTCTATTTCTCTTGGAGCTCAGACTAGGATCACTCACCAGAAGTTTCGTAGCAATATCACGATAACTGAAGAAATGAGAGACAAACGTATTTCCATGGCGTGATGGCGATTTTCGCCATGGTCCCAAAGCCCCGCCTTTTTTCAAAACCTGCCAGTACTGGAGACCAAGTAACCTCAACTTGTCTACTGCTGTTTGCCACAGAATCCTGGTGATTGGGTAAAAGGAGTCCAGTAGGGAGCTGTGAAAAAAAGAGTAGCGTGGCGACAGGTCAAAGTTTGAGGCTTAGCCACGCCCACACCTTTCAACTTTTGAAAAATCCGACGGTTGAATTTTTTCCCCTATGTCTTAAGGGTATATAGCAGAAGTTTGAAGGAGATTGGTGAAAAGGGCGACGGAGCATCACTCTCCAAACAACGTGTGCGAAAACCACTAAATCGCGTACTTGATCCAAAATGGCCGACTTCCTGTGCGACTTTGAACTTGACTCCAAGAGACTTTTTTGTAGGTCCTGAGACACCACATTAGTGTACCAAATTTCGTAATCCTCAGTCAAAGCATGGCTTGGGGCTAATAGTTTTAATGGTCCTAGGGGGCGCTATTTCAGAAAATAGGCCACGCCCACCAGATGTTCACATCAGATCTTTTGGGGGGCCGGACTAGGATCACTCACAAGAAGTTTCGTGACGATATCTTTGGAAATGACGAAATGGGAGGCAAACGTAAGGCCAAGGCGGTACGCCTGAATTCGCCGCGCCACCACAGCCCCGCCCTCTGCCGAAAACTCCCATAAAGTGACGCCAAGCAACCCCCACTTGTCTTGAGTTACCAGCTACAAATTTGTGGTGATTAAGTGAAATGGGGCAATTTGGGACCTTTCACAGTAAAACTTGATCTTTTTGGTCCTGAGGGGGCGGGGCTTGTGTGATGTCATCATCCGACCTTTCAATTTACTTTGTGGGTGGATGACGAATGACCACAGAAAGTTTGGTAACTCTATTCCATTCAGTTATGAAGTTATAGCAATTTAAATATTTTTGGCGAGTAGTCAAACTTCGAGGCCTGGCTCCGCCCCTTCAACATATACGAAAACTCAGAATCCTTATCTCATTTTGTTCGCCCATCCCTTCTGAGCAATTTTACACAATTTTTGAGACGATCGTGCGAAAAATGATCGAGCAATCCAATCAGAAACGGACCCTAAAAACGGCAAAAACGGCAAAAAATCGCCATTTCAACCCAAAATGGCCGACTTCCTGTTTGATATTGACCATGGTTGCAAGAGACTTTTCTGTGCGGACTGTTGAGTACTACAAGTGTACCAAATTTCATAACTGTACGATAAACTAAGCTTTATGGAGAGGGGTTTTTTTTACTTTGTAGGGGGCGCTGTTCAGCCATTTTCTTTGCAATTTTTTTGGGACCTTTAAAATATCAAATTTTTCACCAGGCCTGACAAGTGTGCAAAATATTGTGAGTTTTGGGGTATGTTAAGGTCCCCAAAAAGCTGTTCAAAGGGGGCACGGAATAACAAAAAATAATAATAATTAAAGCTGCAAGCAGCGTCGTTCGGCCCTCGCAGCTCCGCGCCGCTCCGGTCTGCCGTCGCACCAGTGCACGTCTGACAGAACAGAAACGTCAACCACCCCGACACCAGAAACCGCGAATGGCCTCCTAGTCTGCACCTCACCCTGACTCAGCATCCCCTCTGAGCTCACCATTAAATTGAATATTAAGATTACGGCGTTACGCCAGAATTCGCCATGGCATCAAAGCCCCTCCCTTTCTGGAAAGCTATCAGATCTGAATGGTCATTACAGCATCATGAAGACAGTGCATGACCTTAGGGTCATGTTGACTAAATTAGAGGGGACAAATATGGGCATTTCAGCATAAAAAATAAATTCCTGTAGTCAGGGGGCGGGGCTTAGGTGATGTCAGCTGTCCACATTGTCATTGTTTACAGATATGGTCAATGATCACACAGACAAAGTTCGAAAAAGATCTGATCATGCACATGGGAGTTATTAAGTCAAGTAAAGTAATGGCGAAAGGTCAACGTTTGAGGCTTAGCCACGCCCACACCTTTCAACTTTTGAAAAATCCGACGGTTGAATTTTTTCCCCTATGTCTTAAGAGTGTATTGCAGAAGTTTGAAGGTGATTGGTGAAAAGGGCGACGGAGCATCACTCTCCAAACAATGTGTGCGAAAACCACTAAATCACGTACTTGCACCAAAATGGCCGACTTCCTGTGCGACTTTACGCTTGGCTCCAAGAGACTTTTTTGTAGGTCCTGAGACCCCACATTAGTGTACCAAATTTCGTAATCCTCAGTCAAAGCATGGCTTGGGGCTGAAAGTTTTAATGGCTCTAGGGGGCGCTATTTAAGAATATAGGCCACGCCCACAAACTTCAGCTGTCTATTTCTCTTGGAGCTCAGACTAGGATCACTCACCAGAAGTTTCGTAGCAATATCACGATAACTGAAGAAATGAGACAAACGTATTTCCATGGCGTGATGGCGATTTTCGCCATGGTCCCAAAGCCCCGCCTTTTTTCAAAACCTGCCAGTACTGGAGACCAAGTAACCTCAACTTGTCTACTGCTGTTTGCCACAGAATCCTGGTGATTGGGTAAAAGGAGTCCAGTAGGGAGCTGTGAAAAAAAGAGTAGCGTGGCGACAGGTCAAAGTTTGAGGCTTAGCCACGCCCACACCTTTCAACTTTTGAAAAATCCGACGGTTAAATTTTTTCCCCTATGTCTTAAGGGTATATAGCAGAAGTTTGAAGGAGATTGGTGAAAAGGGCGACGGAGCATCACTCTCCAAACAACGTGTGCGAAAACCACTAAATCGCGTACTTGATCCAAAATGGCCGACTTCCTGTGCGACTTTGAACTTGACTCCAAGAGACTTTTTTGTAGGTCCTGAGACACCACATTAGTGTACCAAATTTCGTAATCCTCAGTCAAAGCATGGCTTGGGGCTAATAGTTTAAATGGTCCTAGGGGGCGCTATTTCAAAACATAGGCCACGCCCACAAAATTCAGCTGTCTATTTCTCTTGGAGCTCAGACTAGGATCACTCACCAGAAGTTTCGTAGCAATATCACGATAACTGAAGAAATGAGAGACAAACGTATTTCCATGGCGTGATGGCGATTTTCGCCATGGTCCCAAAGCCCCGCCTTTTTTCAAAACCTGCCAGTACTGGAGACCAAGTAACCTCAACTTGTCTACTGCTGTTTGCCACAGAATCCTGGTGATTGGGTAAAAGGAGTCCAGTAGGGAGCTGTGAAAAAAAGAGTAGCGTGGCGACAGGTCAAAGTTTGAGGCTTAGCCACGCCCACACCTTTCAACTTTTGAAAAATCCGACGGTTGAATTTTTTCCCCTATGTCTTAAGGGTATATAGCAGAAGTTTGAAGGAGATTGGTGAAAAGGGCGACGGAGCATCACTCTCCAAACAACGTGTGCGAAAACCACTAAATCGCGTACTTGATCCAAAATGGCCGACTTCCTGTGCGACTTTGAACTTGACTCCAAGAGACTTTTTTGTAGGTCCTGAGACACCACATTAGTGTACCAAATTTCGTAATCCTCAGTCAAAGCATGGCTTGGGGCTAATAGTTTTAATGGTCCTAGGGGGCGCTATTTCAGAAAATAGGCCACGCCCACCAGATGTTCACATCAGATCTTTTGGGGGGCCGGACTAGGATCACTCACAAGAAGTTTCGTGACGATATCTTTGGAAATGACGAAATGGGAGGCAAACGTAAGGCCAAGGCGGTACGCCTGAATTCGCCGCGCCACCACAGCCCCGCCCTCTGCCGAAAACTCCCATAAAGTGACGCCAAGCAACCCCCACTTGTCTTGAGTTACCAGCTACAAATTTGTGGTGATTAAGTGAAATGGGGCAATTTGGGACCTTTCACAGTAAAACTTGATCTTTTTGGTCCTGAGGGGGCGGGGCTTGTGTGATGTCATCATCCGACCTTTCAATTTACTTTGTGGGTGGATGACGAATGACCACAGAAAGTTTGGTAACTCTATTCCATTCAGTTATGAAGTTATAGCAATTTAAATATTTTTGGCGAGTAGTCAAACTTCGAGGCCTGGCTCCGCCCCTTCAACATATACGAAAACTCAGAATCCTTATCTCATTTTGTTCGCCCATCCCTTCTGAGCAATTTTACACAATTTTTGAGACGATCGTGCGAAAAATGATCGAGCAATCCAATCAGAAACGGACCCTAAAAACGGCAAAAACGGCAAAAAATCGCCATTTCAACCCAAAATGGCCGACTTCCTGTTTGATATTGACCATGGTTGCAAGAGACTTTTCTGTGCGGACTGTTGAGTACTACAAGTGTACCAAATTTCATAACTGTACGATAAACTAAGCTTTATGGAGAGGGGTTTTTTTCACTTTGTAGGGGGCGCTGTTCAGCCATTTTCTTTGCGATTTTTTTGGGACCTTTAAAATATCAAATTTTTCACCAGGCCTGACAAGTGTGCAAAATATTGTGAGTTTTGGGGTATGTTAAGGTCCCCAAAAAGCTGTTCAAAGGGGGCACGGAATAACAAAAAATAATTAAAGCTGCAAGCAGCGTCGTTCGGCCCTCGCAGCTCCGCGCCGCTCCGGTCTGGACGGCAGCCCGGGGCACCAGTGCACGTCTGACAGAACAGAAACGTCAACCACCCCGACACCAGAAACCGCGAATGGCCTCCTAGTCTGCACCTCACCCTGACTCAGCATCCCCTCTGAGCTCACCATTAAATTGAATATTAAGATTACGGCGTTACGCCAGAATTCGCCATGGCATCAAAGCCCCTCCCTTTCTGGAAAGCTATCAGATCTGAATGGTCATTACAGCATCATGAAGACAGTGCATGACCTTAGGGTCATGTTGACTAAATTAGAGGGGACAAATATGGGCATTTCAGCATAAAAAATAAATTCCTGTAGTCAGGGGGCGGGGCTTAGGTGATGTCAGCTGTCCACATTGTCATTGTTTACAGATATGGTCAATGATCACACAGACAAAGTTCGAAAAAGATCTGATCATGCACATGGGAGTTATTAAGTCAAGTAAAGTAATGGCGAAAGGTCAACGTTTGAGGCTTAGCCACGCCCACACCTTTCAACTTTTGAAAAATCCGACGGTTGAATTTTTTCCCCTATGTCTTAAGAGTGTATTGCAGAAGTTTGAAGGTGATTGGTGAAAAGGGCGACGGAGCATCACTCTCCAAACAATGTGTGCGAAAACCACTAAATCACGTACTTGCACCAAAATGGCCGACTTCCTGTGCGACTTTACGCTTGGCTCCAAGAGACTTTTTTGTAGGTCCTGAGACCCCACATTAGTGTACCAAATTTCGTAATCCTCAGTCAAAGCATGGCTTGGGGCTGAAAGTTTTAATGGCTCTAGGGGGCGCTATTTAAGAATATAGGCCACGCCCACAAACTTCAGCTGTCTATTTCTCTTGGAGCTCAGACTAGGATCACTCACCAGAAGTTTCGTAGCAATATCACGATAACTGAAGAAATGAGACAAACGTATTTCCATGGCGTGATGGCGATTTTCGCCATGGTCCCAAAGCCCCGCCTTTTTTCAAAACCTGCCAGTACTGGAGACCAAGTAACCTCAACTTGTCTACTGCTGTTTGCCACAGAATCCTGGTGATTGGGTAAAAGGAGTCCAGTAGGGAGCTGTGAAAAAAAGAGTAGCGTGGCGACAGGTCAAAGTTTGAGGCTTAGCCACGCCCACACCTTTCAACTTTTGAAAAATCCGACGGTTAAATTTTTTCCCCTATGTCTTAAGGGTATATAGCAGAAGTTTGAAGGAGATTGGTGAAAAGGGCGACGGAGCATCACTCTCCAAACAACGTGTGCGAAAACCACTAAATCGCGTACTTGATCCAAAATGGCCGACTTCCTGTGCGACTTTGAACTTGACTCCAAGAGACTTTTTTGTAGGTCCTGAGACACCACATTAGTGTACCAAATTTCGTAATCCTCAGTCAAAGCATGGCTTGGGGCTAATAGTTTAAATGGTCCTAGGGGGCGCTATTTCAAAACATAGGCCACGCCCACAAAATTCAGCTGTCTATTTCTCTTGGAGCTCAGACTAGGATCACTCACCAGAAGTTTCGTAGCAATATCACGATAACTGAAGAAATGAGAGACAAACGTATTTCCATGGCGTGATGGCGATTTTCGCCATGGTCCCAAAGCCCCGCCTTTTTTCAAAACCTGCCAGTACTGGAGACCAAGTAACCTCAACTTGTCTACTGCTGTTTGCCACAGAATCCTGGTGATTGGGTAAAAGGAGTCCAGTAGGGAGCTGTGAAAAAAAGAGTAGCGTGGCGACAGGTCAAAGTTTGAGGCTTAGCCACGCCCACACCTTTCAACTTTTGAAAAATCCGACGGTTGAATTTTTTCCCCTATGTCTTAAGGGTATATAGCAGAAGTTTGAAGGAGATTGGTGAAAAGGGCGACGGAGCATCACTCTCCAAACAACGTGTGCGAAAACCACTAAATCGCGTACTTGATCCAAAATGGCCGACTTCCTGTGCGACTTTGAACTTGACTCCAAGAGACTTTTTTGTAGGTCCTGAGACACCACATTAGTGTACCAAATTTCGTAATCCTCAGTCAAAGCATGGCTTGGGGCTAATAGTTTTAATGGTCCTAGGGGGCGCTATTTCAGAAAATAGGCCACGCCCACCAGATGTTCACATCAGATCTTTTGGGGGGCCGGACTAGGATCACTCACAAGAAGTTTCGTGACGATATCTTTGGAAATGACGAAATGGGAGGCAAACGTAAGGCCAAGGCGGTACGCCTGAATTCGCCGCGCCACCACAGCCCCGCCCTCTGCCGAAAACTCCCATAAAGTGACGCCAAGCAACCCCCACTTGTCTTGAGTTACCAGCTACAAATTTGTGGTGATTAAGTGAAATGGGGCAATTTGGGACCTTTCACAGTAAAACTTGATCTTTTTGGTCCTGAGGGGGCGGGGCTTGTGTGATGTCATCATCCGACCTTTCAATTTACTTTGTGGGTGGATGACGAATGACCACAGAAAGTTTGGTAACTCTATTCCATTCAGTTATGAAGTTATAGCAATTTAAATATTTTTGGCGAGTAGTCAAACTTCGAGGCCTGGCTCCGCCCCTTCAACATATACGAAAACTCAGAATCCTTATCTCATTTTGTTCGCCCATCCCTTCTGAGCAATTTTACACAATTTTTGAGACGATCGTGCGAAAAATGATCGAGCAATCCAATCAGAAACGGACCCTAAAAACGGCAAAAACGGCAAAAAATCGCCATTTCAACCCAAAATGGCCGACTTCCTGTTTGATATTGACCATGGTTGCAAGAGACTTTTCTGTGCGGACTGTTGAGTACTACAAGTGTACCAAATTTCATAACTGTACGATAAACTAAGCTTTATGGAGAGGGGTTTTTTTCACTTTGTAGGGGGCGCTGTTCAGCCATTTTCTTTGCGATTTTTTTGGGACCTTTAAAATATCAAATTTTTCACCAGGCCTGACAAGTGTGCAAAATATTGTGAGTTTTGGGGTATGTTAAGGTCCCCAAAAAGCTGTTCAAAGGGGGCACGGAATAACAAAAAATAATTAAAGCTGCAAGCAGCGTCGTTCGGCCCTCGCAGCTCCGCGCCGCTCCGGCCTGGCCGGCAGCCCTGGGCACCAGGGCACGTCCGCAGAACACAAACGTCGACCACCCCAACACCAGAAACGGCTAACGGCCACCTTGTCCGCACCTCACCCTGACTCAGCATCCCCTTTGAGCTCACCATTACATTTTATGTCTCACCACTAGGGAATCCTCTATCTTTACCACACTGGTGGTGTGATGACAGTGACCAACTTTAATGCTATTCTGACCATGTTTTTTAAAGTTATCGAAGGATAACGTTATCTAGGTGGCGCTGTGACCAACTACAGAAAAGTCCCATTGAGGTCAGCTTTGGTGACATTATATAACATTCACCAACCGTTTGTGCCTCATTGGCTAAAGGGCATGATTGTTCATTGCCATATTCAGTTTCGGGCAAATCGGAGGCCGTTTGTGGAAGTTACAGTCAAATGTAAGGTCATGGCGTCACGCCAGCATTCACCATGGCATCAAAGCCCCTCCCTTTCTGGAAAGCTATCAGATCTGAATGGTCTTTAAAACATCATGAAGACACTGTATGACCTGAGTGTCATTTTCATTAAATTAGAGGGGACAAATATGGGCATTTCACCATAAAACAATAGACTTCCTGTTGTCAGGGGGCGGGGCTTAGGTGATGTCAGCTGTCCACATTGTCGTTGTCTTGAGATGTGGTCAGTGATCACACAGACAAAGTTTGAATTAGATCTGATCATGCACATGGGAGTTATTAAGTCAAGTAATGTCATGGCGAAAGGTCAAAGTTTGAGGCTTAGCCACGCCCACACCTTTATACTTATTTAAAATCCGACGGTTGAATTTTTTCCCCTTTGACTTAAAAGTACATAGCATAAGTTTGAAGGTGATCGGTGTAAAGGGCAACGGGCCATCAATGTCCAAACAACGTGTGCGAAAACCACTAAATCGAGTACTTGGACCAAAATGGCCGACCTCCTGTGCGAAATTGCGCTTGGCTCCAAGAGACTTTTTTGTAGGGCCAGAGACCCTACATGAGTGTACCAATTTTCGTAATCCTCAGTCAAACCTTGTCTTGGGGCTGACAGTTTTAATGGTCCTAGGGGGCGCTATTTCAGAATATAGGCCACGCCCACAAATCTCAGATGCCCATTTCTATTGGGGGTCAGACTAGGATCACTCACCAGACATTTTGTGGCGATGTCACGATAATTGAAGAAATGAGAGGCAAACGTATTGCCATGGCGTGATGGCGAATTTCGCCATGCTCCCAAAGCCCCGCCTTTTTTCAAAACCTGCCAGTACTGTAGACCAAGTGACCTCAACTTGTCAGCTGCTATTTACCAGAGATTCCAGGTGATTGGGTAAAAGGAGTCCAATAGGGAGCTGTGAAAAAAAGAGTGGCGTGGCGAAAGGTCAAAGTTTGAGGCTTAGCCACGCCCACACCTTTATACTTATTTAAAATCCGACGGTTGAATTTTTTCCTCTATGTCTTAAGAGTATATAGCAGAAGCTCGAAGGCGATTGGTGAAAAGGGCGACGGAGCATCACTCTCCAAACAACGTGTGTGAAAACCACTAAATCGCGCACTTGGACCAAAATGGCCGACTTCCTTTTCGACTTTGCACTTGGCTCCAAGAGACTTTTTTGTAGGTCCTGAGACACCACATTAGTGTACCAAATTTCGTAATCCTCAGTCAAAGCATGGCTTGGGGCTGACAGTTTTAATGGTCCTAGAGGGCGCTAATACAGAAAATAGGCCACGCCCACAAACTTAAGCTGACCTTTTCTATTGGGGGTCAGACTAGGATCACTCACAACAATGGTCGAGGTGATATCACGATAAATGAAGAAATGAGAGGCAAACGTATTTCCATGGCGTGATGGCGAATTTCGCCATGCTCCCAAAGCCCCGCCTTTTTGCAAAACCTTCCAGTACTGGAGACCAAGTGACCTCAACTTGCCTGCTGCTATTTACCAGAGATTCCTGGTGATTGGGTAAAAGGAGTCCAATAAGGAGCTGTGAAAAAAAGAGTGGCGTGGCGAAAGGTCAAAGTTTGAGGCTTAGCCACGCCCACACCTTTATACTTATTTAAAATCCGACGGTTGAATTTTTTCCTCTATGTCTTAAGACTATATAGCAGAAGCTTGAAAGTGATTGGTGAAAAGGGCGACGGAGTATCACTCTCCAAACAACGTGTGTGAAAACCACTAAATCGCGCACTTGGACCAAAATGGCCGACTTCCTGTGCGACTTTGCACTTGGCTTCAAGAGACTTTTTTGTAGGTCCTGAGACACCACATTAGTGTACCAAATTTCGTAATCCTCAGTCAAAGCATGGCTTGGGGCTGACAGTTTTAATGGTCCTAGGGGGCGCTATTTCAGAAAATAGGCCACGCCCACCAGATGTTCACATCAGATCTTTTGGGGGGCCGGACTAGGATCACTCACAAGAAGTTTCGTGACGATATCTTTGGAAATGACGAAATGGGAGGCAAACGTAAGGCCAAGGCGGTACGCCTGAATTCGCCGCGCCGCCACAGCCCCGCCCTCTGCCGAAAACTCCCATAAAGTGACGCCAAGCAACCCCCACTTGCCTTGAATTACCAGCTCCAAATTTGTGGTGATTAAGTGAAATGGGGCAATTTGGGATCTTTCACAGTAAAACTTGACCTTTTTGGTCCTGAGGGGGCGGGGCTTGTGTGATGTCATCAACCGACCATTCAATTTACTTTGTGGGTCGATGACAAATGACCACAAAAGTTTGGTAACTCTATTCCATTCAATTATGAAGTTATAGCAATTTAAATTTTTTTGGCGAGTAGTCAAACTTTGAGGCCTGGCTCCGCCCCTTCAACATATACGAAAACTCAGAATCCTTATCTCATTTTGTTCGCCCATCCCTTCTGAGCAATTTTACACAATTTTTGAGACGATCGTGCGAAAAATGATCGAGCAATCCAATCAGAGACGGACCCTAAAAACGGCAAAAACGGCAAAAAATTGCCATTTCAACCCAAAATGGCCGACTTCCTGTTTGATATTGACCATGGTTGCAAGAGACTTTTCTGTGCGGACTGTTGAGTACTACAAGTGTACCAAATTTCATAACTGTACGATAAACTAAGCTTTATGGAGAGGGTTTTTTTTCACTTTGTAGGGGGCGCTGTTCAGCCATTTTCTTTGCGATTTTTTTGGGACCTTTAAAATATCAAATTTTTCACCAGGCCTGACAAGTGTGCAAAATATTGTGAGTTTTGGGGTATGTTAAGGTCCCCAAAAAGCTGTTCAAAGGGGGCACGGAATAACAAAAAATAATAATAATTAAAGCTGCAAGCAGCGTCGTTCGGCCCTCGCAGCTCCGCGCCGCTCCGGTCTGGACGGCAGCCCGGGGCACCAGTGCACGTCTGACAGAACAGAAACGTCAACCACCCCGACACCAGAAACCGCGAATGGCCTCCTAGTCTGCACCTCACCCTGACTCAGCATCCCCTCTGAGCTCACCATTAAATTGAATATTAAGATTACGGCGTTACGCCAGAATTCGCCATGGCATCAAAGCCCCTCCCTTTCTGGAAAGCTATCAGATCTGAATGGTCATTACAGCATCATGAAGACAGTGCATGACCTTAGGGTCATGTTGACTAAATTAGAGGGGACAAATATGGGCATTTCAGCATAAAAAATAAATTCCTGTAGTCAGGGGGCGGGGCTTAGGTGATGTCAGCTGTCCACATTGTCATTGTTTACAGATATGGTCAATGATCACACAGACAAAGTTCGAAAAAGATCTGATCATGCACATGGGAGTTATTAAGTCAAGTAAAGTAATGGCGAAAGGTCAACGTTTGAGGCTTAGCCACGCCCACACCTTTCAACTTTTGAAAAATCCGACGGTTGAATTTTTTCCCCTATGTCTTAAGAGTGTATTGCAGAAGTTTGAAGGTGATTGGTGAAAAGGGCGACGGAGCATCACTCTCCAAACAATGTGTGCGAAAACCACTAAATCACGTACTTGCACCAAAATGGCCGACTTCCTGTGCGACTTTACGCTTGGCTCCAAGAGACTTTTTTGTAGGTCCTGAGACCCCACATTAGTGTACCAAATTTCGTAATCCTCAGTCAAAGCATGGCTTGGGGCTGAAAGTTTTAATGGCTCTAGGGGGCGCTATTTAAGAATATAGGCCACGCCCACAAACTTCAGCTGTCTATTTCTCTTGGAGCTCAGACTAGGATCACTCACCAGAAGTTTCGTAGCAATATCACGATAACTGAAGAAATGAGACAAACGTATTTCCATGGCGTGATGGCGATTTTCGCCATGGTCCCAAAGCCCCGCCTTTTTTCAAAACCTGCCAGTACTGGAGACCAAGTAACCTCAACTTGTCTACTGCTGTTTGCCACAGAATCCTGGTGATTGGGTAAAAGGAGTCCAGTAGGGAGCTGTGAAAAAAAGAGTAGCGTGGCGACAGGTCAAAGTTTGAGGCTTAGCCACGCCCACACCTTTCAACTTTTGAAAAATCCGACGGTTAAATTTTTTCCCCTATGTCTTAAGGGTATATAGCAGAAGTTTGAAGGAGATTGGTGAAAAGGGCGACGGAGCATCACTCTCCAAACAACGTGTGCGAAAACCACTAAATCGCGTACTTGATCCAAAATGGCCGACTTCCTGTGCGACTTTGAACTTGACTCCAAGAGACTTTTTTGTAGGTCCTGAGACACCACATTAGTGTACCAAATTTCGTAATCCTCAGTCAAAGCATGGCTTGGGGCTAATAGTTTAAATGGTCCTAGGGGGCGCTATTTCAAAACATAGGCCACGCCCACAAAATTCAGCTGTCTATTTCTCTTGGAGCTCAGACTAGGATCACTCACCAGAAGTTTCGTAGCAATATCACGATAACTGAAGAAATGAGAGACAAACGTATTTCCATGGCGTGATGGCGATTTTCGCCATGGTCCCAAAGCCCCGCCTTTTTTCAAAACCTGCCAGTACTGGAGACCAAGTAACCTCAACTTGTCTACTGCTGTTTGCCACAGAATCCTGGTGATTGGGTAAAAGGAGTCCAGTAGGGAGCTGTGAAAAAAAGAGTAGCGTGGCGACAGGTCAAAGTTTGAGGCTTAGCCACGCCCACACCTTTCAACTTTTGAAAAATCCGACGGTTGAATTTTTTCCCCTATGTCTTAAGGGTATATAGCAGAAGTTTGAAGGAGATTGGTGAAAAGGGCGACGGAGCATCACTCTCCAAACAACGTGTGCGAAAACCACTAAATCGCGTACTTGATCCAAAATGGCCGACTTCCTGTGCGACTTTGAACTTGACTCCAAGAGACTTTTTTGTAGGTCCTGAGACACCACATTAGTGTACCAAATTTCGTAATCCTCAGTCAAAGCATGGCTTGGGGCTAATAGTTTTAATGGTCCTAGGGGGCGCTATTTCAGAAAATAGGCCACGCCCACCAGATGTTCACATCAGATCTTTTGGGGGGCCGGACTAGGATCACTCACAAGAAGTTTCGTGACGATATCTTTGGAAATGACGAAATGGGAGGCAAACGTAAGGCCAAGGCGGTACGCCTGAATTCGCCGCGCCACCACAGCCCCGCCCTCTGCCGAAAACTCCCATAAAGTGACGCCAAGCAACCCCCACTTGTCTTGAGTTACCAGCTACAAATTTGTGGTGATTAAGTGAAATGGGGCAATTTGGGACCTTTCACAGTAAAACTTGATCTTTTTGGTCCTGAGGGGGCGGGGCTTGTGTGATGTCATCATCCGACCTTTCAATTTACTTTGTGGGTGGATGACGAATGACCACAGAAAGTTTGGTAACTCTATTCCATTCAGTTATGAAGTTATAGCAATTTAAATATTTTTGGCGAGTAGTCAAACTTCGAGGCCTGGCTCCGCCCCTTCAACATATACGAAAACTCAGAATCCTTATCTCATTTTGTTCGCCCATCCCTTCTGAGCAATTTTACACAATTTTTGAGACGATCGTGCGAAAAATGATCGAGCAATCCAATCAGAAACGGACCCTAAAAACGGCAAAAACGGCAAAAAATCGCCATTTCAACCCAAAATGGCCGACTTCCTGTTTGATATTGACCATGGTTGCAAGAGACTTTTCTGTGCGGACTGTTGAGTACTACAAGTGTACCAAATTTCATAACTGTACGATAAACTAAGCTTTATGGAGAGGGGTTTTTTTCACTTTGTAGGGGGCGCTGTTCAGCCATTTTCTTTGCGATTTTTTTGGGACCTTTAAAATATCAAATTTTTCACCAGGCCTGACAAGTGTGCAAAATATTGTGAGTTTTGGGGTATGTTAAGGTCCCCAAAAAGCTGTTCAAAGGGGGCACGGAATAACAAAAAATAATAATAATCAGAGCAAAAACAAGAGGCCTTCGCAGCGCTTTCGCTGCTCGGGCCTAATAATAATCAGAGCAAAAACAAGAGGCCTTCGCAGCGCTTTCGCTGCTCGGGCCTAATAATAATCAGAGCAAAAACAAGAGGCCTTCGCAGCGCTTTCGCTGCTCGGGCCTAATCAGAGCAAAAACAAGAGGCCTTCGCAGCGCTTTCGCTGCTCGGGCCTAATCAGAGCAAAAACAAGAGGCCTTCGCAGCGCTTTCGCTGCTCGGGCCTAATCAGAGCAAAAACAAGAGGCCTTCGCAGCGCTTTCGCTGCTCGGGCCTAATAATAAGAAGAAGAAACGGAGCAGATACAATAGGCCTTCGCAGCTTCACTGCTCGGGCCTAATAATAAACGGAGCAGATACAATAGGCCTTCGCAGCTTCACTGCTCGGGCCTAATAAACGGAGCAGATACAATAGGCCTTCGCAGCGCTTCGCTGCTCGGGCCTAATAAACGGAGCAGATACAATAGGCCTTCGCAGCGCTTCGCTGCTCGGGCCTAATTAAAGCTGCAAGCAGCGTCGTTCGGCCCTCGCAGCGAAGCTGCTCGCCCTCCTTCCGCAACCCCTCCGCTCCATCCGCGACGCTCTCCAAACCCAGCTCCGCGCTTCTCCATCCTGGCCGGCAGCCGGGGGCACCAGGGCACGTCTGGCAGAACAGAAAGTCAACCACCCCGACACCAGAAACCGTGAACGGCCTCCGCGTCCACACCTCACCCTGACTCAGCATCCCCTCTGAGCCCACCATTACACGTCTCACCACTGGGAGATACTCTATCTTTACTACACTGGTGATGTGATGTTCAGTCTCGGGCATATCGAAGGCTGTTTGTGGAAGTTACAGTCAAACGTAAGGTCACAGCGTCACGCCAGAAATCGCCATGGCATAAAAGCCCCTCCCTTTCTGAAAAGCTATCAGATCTGAATGGTCATTACAACATCATGAAGACAGTGCATGACCTTAGTGTCATCTTGACTAAATTAGAGGGGACAAATATGGACATTTCACCATAAAACAGTAGACTTCCTGTAGTCAGGGGGCGGGCTTAGGTGATGTAAGCTGTCCACATTGTCACTGTCTTCAGATGGGGTCAGTGATCACACAGACAAAATTTGAAATTGATCTGATCATGCACATGGGAGTTATTAAGTCACGTAACATAATGGCGACTGGTCAAAGTTTGAGGCTTAGCCACGCCCACACCTTTATACTTATTTAAAATCCAACGGTTGAATTTTTTCCTCTATGTCTTAAGAGTATATAGCAGGAGTTTGAAGGTGATCGGTGGAAAGGACGACGAGACATCATTCTCCTAATAACGTGTGCGAAAACCACTAAATCGAGAACTTGGACAAAAATGGCCGACCTCCTGTGCGACATTGTACTTGGCTCCAAGAGACTTTTTTGTAGGTCCTGAGACACTACATTAGTGTGCCAAATTTCATGATCCTCAGTCAAAGCATGGCTTGGGGCTGATTGTTTTAATGGTCCTAGGGGGGCGCTATTTCAGAAAATAGGCCACGCCCACAAACTTCAGCTGTCCATGTCTATTAGGGGTCAGAGTAAGAAATCGCCATGGCATCAAAGCCCCTCCCTTTCTGAAAAGCTAGCAGATCTGAATGGTCATTACAACATCATGAAGACAGTGCATGACCTTAGTGTCATGTTGACTAAATTAGAGGGGACAAATATGGGCATTTCACCATAAAAAATAGACTTCCTGTAGTCAGGGGGCGGGGCTTAGGTGATGTCAGCTGTCCACATTGTCATTGTCTTGAGATGTGGTCAATGATCACACAGACACAGTTTGATATAGATCTGATCATGCACATGGGAGTTAAGTCAAGTGATGTAATGGCGAAAGGTCAAAGTTTGAGGCTTAGCCACGCCCACACTTTTATACTTATATAAAATCCGATGGTTGAATTTTTCTCCCTTTGTCTTAAGAGTATATAGCAGAAGTTTGAAGGCGATTGGTGAAAAGGGCGATGGTGCAACACTCTCCAAACAACGTGTGCGAAAACCACTAAATCGAGTACTTGGACCAAAATGGCCGACTTCCTGTGCGACTTTGTACTTGGCTCCAAGAGACTTTTTTGTAGGTCCTGAGACCCCACATTAGTGTATCAAATTTCGTAATCCTCAGTCAAAGCATGGCTTGGGGCTGACAGTTTTAATGGTCCTAGGGGGCGCTATTTAAGAAAATAGGCCACGCCCACAAACTTCAGCTGTCCATTTCTATTGGGGGTCAGACTAGGATCACTCATCAGACATTTTGTTGTGATGTCACAATGATTGAAGAAATGAGAGACAAACGTATTTTCATGGCGTGATGGCGAATTTCGCCATGCTCCCAAAGCCCCGCCTTTATTCAAAACCTGCCAGTACTACAGATCAAGTGACCTCAACTTGTCTGCTGCCATTTGCCAGTGATTGCTGGTGATTGGTTAAAAGGAGTCCAATAGGGAGCTGTGAAAAAAAGAGTGGCGTGGCGACAGGTCAAAGTTTGAGGCTTAGCCACGCCCACACCTTTATACTTATTTAAAATCCGACGGTTGAATTTTTTCCTCTATGTCTTAAGAGTATATAGCAGATGTTTGAAGGCGATTGGTGAAAAGGGCAATGGTGCAACACTCTCCAAACAACGTGTGCGAATACCACTAAATCGAGTACTTGGACCAAAATGGCCGACTTCCTGCGCGACTTTGCACTTGGCTCCAAGAGACTTTTTTGTAGGTCCTGAGACCCCACATTAGTGTATCAAATTTCGTAATCCTCAGTCAAAGCATGGCTTGGGGCTGACAGTTTTAATGGTCCTAGGGGGCGCTATTTCATTAAATAGGCCACGCCCACAAACTTCAGCTGTGCAGTTCTATTAGGGGTCAGAGTAGGATCACTCATCAGAAATTGTGTGGCGATGTCACAATGATTGAAGAAATGAGAGACAAACGTATTTCCATGGCGTGATGGCGAATTTCGCCATGCTCCCAAAGCCCCGCCTTTATTCGAAACCTGCCAGTACTATAGACCAAGTGACCTCAACTTGTCTGCTGCTATTTGCCAGTGATTGCTGGTGATTGGTTAAAAGGAGTCCGATAGGGAGCTGTGAAAAAAAGAGTGGCGTGGCGACAGGTCAAAGTTTGAGGCTTAGCCACGCCCACACCTTTATACTTATTTAAAATCCGACGGTTGAATTTTTTCATCTATGTCTTAAGAGTGTATAGCAGATGTTTGAAGGTGATTGGTGAAAAGGGTGATGGTGCAACACTCTCCAAACAACGTGTGCGAATACCACTAAATCGAGTAATTTGACCAAAATGGCCGACTTCCTGTGCGACTTTGCACTTGGCTCCAAGAGACTTTTTTGTAGGTCCTGAGACACCACATTAGTGTACCAAATTTCGTAATCCTCAGCCAAAGTATGGCTTGGGGCTGACAGTTTTAATGGTCCTAGGGGGCGCTATTTCAGAAAATAGGCCACGCCCACCGGATGTTCACATCAGATTCTATTTGGGGCTGGACTAGGATCACTCCCAAGAAGTGTTGTGGCGATATCTTTAGAAATGACGAAATGGGAGGCAAACGTAAGGCCTAAGCGGTACACCTGACTTCGCCGCACCGCCACATCCCCGCCTTCTGCAGAAAACTCCCATAAAGTGACGCCAAGCAACCCTAACTTGTCTTCAGTTACCTGCTACAAATCTGGGATGATTATTTGAAAGGGCGAATTTTGGAAAATTTCCCAGTAAAACTTCACCTTTTAAGTCCTGAGGGGGCGGGGCTTATGTGACATCATCAATCGACCATTCATTTGTCTTCGGAGGGCGACGTCGATTGTCCATAGAACATTTCTTTAACTGTAATTCTTTCATTTATGAATCTATAGCAATTTGAATTTTTTTGGCGAGTGCTCGAACTTTGAGGCCTGGTCCCGCCCCTTCAGTATTTACGAAAAGTCAATTTTATTGTCTCATTTTAATCGTCCATCGCTTCTGTTCGATCGCACACTATTTTTGAGACGATCGTGCGAAAAATGACCAAACTGTTCAACCAAATATAGACCCTAGAAATGGCCAAAACGGGGTCAAAATGGCCACTTTAGTCCAAAATGGCCGACTTCCTGTTTGATATTGACCATGCGTGCAAGAGGCTTTTCTGTGCGTATTGTTGAGTTCTACAAGTGTACCAAATTTCATCACTCTACTATGAAAAAAGGTCAAAGCGGAGGGGTATTTTTAATTTTCCAGGGGGCGCTGTTGAAACATTTTTTTACCAACTTTCACGTTGCCAGTGAAATACGTAAATTTCACGCACTTTCTATATTGGGCCAGAATTTGGTGACTTTTTGGATATGCTAAGACCCCCTAAAGGCCATCCAAAGACGCGGAAGAAAAAAAAAGAAAGAAAAAAAAAAAAAAATAAATAATAAACGGAGCAGATACAATAGGCCTTCGCAGCGCTTCGCTGCTCGGGCCTAATAAACGGAGCAGATACAATAGGCCTTCGCAGCTTCACTGCTCGGGCCTAATAAACGGAGCAGATACAATAGGCCTTCGCAGCGCTTCGCTGCTCGGGCCTAAAAATGAAAAGAGAAATTTTCCCCTTCCAGTCAGGAAAAAACAAATTTGGAAAGTATGCAAAATCAAATCTTCAGTATTAGAACCAAATTTTTATTATTTCCTTTTTGATCTAAAGTGAAAAGTTAATTTTAAGACAATTAGTGTTATTTATCCATGCTCTGAATGTTTGAGACTAAGATTTGATGTGGACAGCAATAATGAAACTTTTGTCCAATAATTGTTTGAAAGTAGTCAATAACCTTCTCAGTGGTGTAGCGTACCAAAGGTCAACAATTTGGGGTGTTTCTCAATGCCAAGGAACCTCGCCTTGATCTCTTGGCCTCGCCCCGGTTGCCTAGGAGATACGTCATCGGGGCCGCCAAGACATGTTCCAGTGTTCACGTTCTACCGAGGCGTGTGTTCTCCATTTGTTAGCTGTTTAGCTAGCTGAGCAAGGACACACGGGAGGTGTCTTGTAGCCTAGCCTTGGTCAAATATTACCCAGAATACACAGCAGTATTTTCAAAAGGATGGCGGATCAGAAGCCTGGGGTCTACAGGTTAGATGTCTGAGGTGTGAAGTAGCTCTGAAAAGAGATGTTTTGTCTGTAAATCACTCGCAGCGTCACAGAGAGGCTTTGACTGGAGGTCAAAGGAGATGGTTTCAAAAGAGGCGTCTTTCCCGATCTGGCCGAATTGGGAGTCGGCTGGAAACTGAATTAATCAGGAAGTAATTCTTGTTTTAATAAATTCATTGTTTATAAATTCTGGCACATTCTGGCAAATCAGAATGTGCCATGTCTTGAGGGATTACCAAAACATTTTCAGAAGACACGCCTTGTTTAGATAGAAAGGTGGTAGGCACTTTGTGAATGAGAATGTTTTAACACACTTATGTGAAGTGAATATTACATTATTGAGTATCTTATTGTAATGTGTATTAGTGTAAATGTTGACTAACTTGTTAAATAAAACACGTACTGAACATAAGATCTGAAATGGATCATTGTAAGAGCAATATTAATTTTAAAGCCATCGTGGTTAAAGCACAGATTGTTCTAACATTTGATTTAAACATCTTGTTCATTCAACACATATGATTATTTAAGCTTATGAGTTATAAAGTCCTGTAGGAGCTTCAAGTAGGTTAGAATTTTATTTAGGATGAGAAATCAGCAGTCTGGCTTTTACGCAGAGTCTGCGGGACCTTTGCAGGAGACCTTGACAATTTTGTTATGTCTTGTATGCAAACAAGCAGTGAGCAAAACTTTCTGGATTTGGAAGCCAGATAGATAGTGGGTTTATATCTGCAAATTAAAGGTTATTAATGTGGTCAATATGTAGGTGAAAATTGACCCCTTGGATACATAACATACATAATTATTCAGTTTTGAGTAACTCTAACCTTTTTTAACCTCTGGCAGTTCACCACTTAAATTTGTGCCATTTCAAGCTATTCATTGGACTTAAATGACTTAAGCTGCAATAAAAAACTGGAAATATTTGGGCGTTCTAAAACTTGACTGGTAGCGTGTATCCTTGATTCTGTCTGAATTAATATGAAGTGTATGTTCCCTGAATAGTCCAAAGAACCCAAGGTAATATAAAATCTAATATTCAAAGACCAATCAGATTGATAATTTATATTTATATGGAATATCACATCTTATTAACTCATTCACTGCCAATGACGTCGTCATTTGCATGTTTTTACTGTGTGGGCATCGGAACGAGCCCCCGCACCGTGAGAACAAACATCTCAGCTCTGAAGCCGATCTCCATCCGCATACGTCACACGTCACGTGATCAGGAAGCAGAAAATCCATGAGTTAGGAGATCGTTTGGGATGGCTGCTGTAAAAAAAGTGAGGCGCGAACTGGAAAAGCTTCTGCCGATCACAATTCAACAAGAAATTATGAAAGAACGGATAAAGCACGGATCCTTCCTGATGTAAGAGGTGATTTTCCACTTTGTTTTGGTTGTTTTGGCATCAACATCATCCTAGCGGGCAACGTTCTGTGACTCTTAAAAAAACAGTGAAAACGGTGAGAAACGCTGGCAGTGAAAGAGTTAATCATTTAATAAGTGTAGCTAATCCACCACGCCAGAGGCCTAGTGGTAGAGTGTCCGCCCTGAGACTGGGAGATCAGGGTTCAAATCCAAACCAAAGACCTTAACATTGAGACCCAATACCTCCCTGCTTGACTCTCGGCTTTAATGGGTTGGATTGGGCAGTTAAACCACAAAATAGTTCCCGAGCACAGCCAACGCTGCAGCTCACCGCTCCCCACGGAGACGGGTCAAATGCAGAGATGAATTTCACTAGTGTGTGAGGAATTAATGGGCCTTTAAATTTAACTTAAAATTTTTTTTTTTTATGTAGCACAAACAGCATCCTGGCATGCACTCTATGCATTCTATGACGCAGTGCTCACTGTCCCAATTCGACAGCTATTTGCTCACTTGTATACTACACACTCGAAGATTTACTACACACTTCTTCCTAGTACACTTCGCTGAGGTTTGTATGGTGCACTGCGAGTATTGGGATTGGACCATGGAGATCACCTTTGAGGAGCTCCTGCCTATGTGGCATTGTGATGAGGCCTTATGAAGGCCTGTTTTAATAATAAACTCTTGGAACTCCCATCATGTGTCTGAACCTCCTCCTTATGTTACGGCCCACGAGTTGGGCCGTAACATGTTGCTTTAATGATTATAAAATTCTGTCTTAATTTGAGAAATAAGGCATAAGTCCTTGTAAGTGATACAAGTTGACAAATAAAGCAGAAACATATATATATATATATATATATATATATATATATATATATATATATATATTACATGTTAATGTACTCAGCGATTTAAAGAAGCATACATTGTTTAGGTTAGTTTAAAATTATGCTAAAATGTACAAATAAAATAAGGATTACTTGGGACATTCATTCCACATTTGTGACTTTTCCCTCAGGTGCAGGAAATTCCAAATGCAAAGTGGCCATTGTGATGTGCAGGAGCTCTCAGGATGTTAGCAGCAGGTCAGGGCAACAATCCTGTGGTGACAAACGTTTAAATGTTTTAAAACCTTCATGTTTTACAATTGAGTGATGGTGATGTTGCCCTTGTTGTAAATGTGATTGCTGCTTTGATACCAAAACGACCCTACTGTGGGACAAGATTTTCTATTGTATTCAGTTCTGTAATAAATCAAGACTTCAGGAAGTTAATAGTGAACTTATTTCTTAGGCATGGCCAGCACAGTATGATCCTGGTACCCATGGAAACTCCAGGAGTGAAGCTCATCCGACCTCTCACCGTGTTTGGACAGGACGGTAGGAGTCTGTTATGTCTGCTGGATATTTTCATTGTTTGATAGTTTTTACACACAAGTAAAAAAAATGTATTCAATTTGTGCTCATCCCTGAGTTCAGACGCCATCCATGGCGGCCATTTTGAGGTGCACTTTGAAAATGTGCGTGTTCCCGCATCCAACATCATTCTGGGTAAAAATTCAGTTTCTATTTACTGAAATTAACCTGCAACAGCCTAGAAAGCAAAAGCTAACACTCACCAACACGTTTTACCAATGAGAATTTGAATTTTTCTTCTCATCACTTTAATTTCCAGGAGAAGGCAGAGGGTTTGAGATAGCTCAGAGGCGTCTGGGCCCGGGCAGGTTGCACCACAGTATGAGAGCTGTTGGTTTGGCTGAGCATGCGCTGGAGCTTCTGTGCCAGCGTGCTGCTTCTAGACAGACGTTTGGGAAAAAGCTGCACCAGCATGTGAGTGAACCACAGATTTGTCTGATCTTTAGACTTCCTTCAGGGCTGTGGGTAAAGCATTCAGCTGTTTACACGTCTGTTAACTCTGGTCTAAAGGAGGTCGTTGCTCACTGGATAGCAGAGAGTCGTCTGATGATAGAGCAGACCCGCCTGCTGACTCTTTATGCAGCTCATTCTCTGGACACACTGGGCAGCCGTGCTGCTCGCAAGCAGGTTAAACTGTTACTGTTCTATTCAGCAATATGCCCCGCTGTTATTACAGATTACACAGTTAACCCAGATCGTTAACCATTATTTTCCAGCAGCTGTTGACTTTATAACACCAAGACATTTTCTCTCTCTGCTAGGTTGCTATGATCAAAGTGGCAGCAGCCAGGATGAGCTGTAAGGTGGTGGACATCGCCATCCAGCTCCATGGAGCTGCAGGGGTGTCCCAGGACTTCCCACTAGCACAGATGTATGTTTGCATTTCCCTACACACTAATATGAATTAGAGCTCCTTCTACAGGTCCTTCTCAAAAAATTAGCATATTGTGATAAAGTTAATTATTGTCTGTAATGTACTGATAAATATTAGACTTTCATATATATTAGATTCATTACACACAACTGAAGTAGTTCAAGCCTTTTATTGTTTCTAATATTGATGAAAATCCCAAAATTCCTATCTCAAAAAATTAGCATATCATGAAAACGTTCTCTAAACGAGCTATTAACCTAATCATCTGAATCAACTAATTAATTCTAAACACCTGCAAAAGATTCCTGAGGCTTTTAAAAACTCCCAGCCATGTTCATTACTCAAATCCGCAATCATGGGTAAGACTACTGACCTGACTGCTGTCCAGAAGGCCATCATTGACACCCTCAAGCAAGAGGGTAAGACACAGAAAGAAATTTCTGAATGAATAGGCTGTTCCCAGAGTGCTGTATCAAGGCACCTCAGTGGGAAGTCTGTGGGAAGGAAAAAGTGTGGCAGAAAACGCTGCACAACGAGAAGAGGTGACCGGACCCTGAGGAAGATTGTGGAGAAGGACCGATTGCAGACCTTGGGGGACCTGCAGAAGCAGTGGACTGAGTCTGGAGTAGAAACATCCAGAGCCACCGTGTACAGGCGTGTGCAGGAAATGGGCTACAGGTGCCGCATTCCCCAGGTCAAGCCACTTTTGAACCAGAAACGGCGGCAGATGCGCCTGACCTGGGCTACAGAGAAGCAGCACTGGAGTGTTGCTCAGTGGTCCAAAGTACTTTTTTCGGATGAAAGCAAATTTTGCATTTCATTCGGAAATCAAGGTGCCAGAGTCTGCAGGAAGACTGGGCAGAGGGAAATGCCAAAATGCCTGAAGTCCAGTGCCAAGTACCCACAGTCAGTGATGGTCTGGGGTGCCATGCCAGCTGCTGGTGCTGTTGAGATTTTGGAGCACTGCATGCTTCCATCTGCTGAAAAGCTTTATGGAGATGAAGATTTCATTTTTCAGCACGACCTGACACCTGCTCACAGTGCCAAAACCACTGGTAAATGGTTTACTGACCATGGTATTACTGTGCTCAGTTGGCCAGCCAGCTCTCCTGACCTGAACCCCAGAGAGAATCTGTGGGATATTGTGAAGAGAAAGTTGAGAGACGCAAGACCCAACACTCTGGATGAGCTTAAGGCCGCTATCGAAGCATCCTGGGCCTCCATAACACCTCAGCAGTGCCACAGGCTGATTGCCTCCATGCCACGCCGCATTGAAGCAGTCATTTCTGCAAAAGGATCCCCGACCAATACTTATTTGAAGGTTGACTTTTTTTGTATTAAAAACAGTTTTCTTTTATTGGTCGGATGAAAAATGCTAATTTTTTTAGATAGGAATTTTGGGTTTTCATGAGCTGTATGCCAAAATCATCAGTATTAGAAACAGTAAAATGCTTGAACTACTTCAGTTGTGTGTAATAAATCCAATATATATGAAAGTCTAATGTTTATCAGTACATTACAGAAAATATTGAACTTTATCACAATATGCAAATTTTCTGAGAAGGACCTGTATTATGAATTATTTCCAGGTACTCGTACGCACGGACTCTGCGCATCGCTGATGGACCAGATGAGGTGCACCTTTCCTCCATAGCGTCTCTAGAACTGAAGGATCAGCTGAGAAAGTCTCAGGCTAAGCTGTGAGGATCAAATTCAATGTGACTGGCCAAATTAACTGGAACAATTAGTTTGCAGAATCCAGTTTGGAGCGTTACTAAGATAAAATGAGTAAACATGCTGAACTCTAAATTAAGGCTGTTTATGTAGTTTTGTAGATTTAATCTGTGATTTGTTTATTTTACCGACAATTTATACATTAAGGTTGAGGTGGTCTGTTTTGATTTTGGTCACGTTTTTATTACTGATCTGATAAATCTTTGCCTTTCTTTGGTTGTTTTGTAAATGTGCTCATCATGTGGATGTTAAAATCACAAGTGAATTTCACGCATTTAATAATAAAAACAATTGATACTTGCTTGTCTTTTATTTTGAAGTGCAGAAAGATTTGAAACCACACCTGTGCTGTCAGTTCACTTCCTACAGTGTTGGGAATGTTACTTTAAAAAAGTCATTTGTTACAGTTACAAAGTAACCAATTAGATTACTTGTTACTGAATAAACTAACTGCCGTTAGAAACACTGTTGTATTAAACGCCATCATTCCCATCACTGGCTTCCTATCAATGTTCAGTCAGCATAAAAAGACTCTAAGGAACTGGGAACTTGAACACTTGAGAGGGACTACTCTTACTCCCCATGCAAAAGACAAAGGAAATCATTCTGGAGCTCAGAAGGAAGATAGCTCACGATAATGGGGAAGGCTACTCTGCCATTTTCATGCTATTCAGTGTCTGGAACTGCTGTACATTGCATCATTGCCAAGTACAAAGTGACAAATTCAGTAAGAAACAAATCTGGCCTTGGCCATAAGCACCAGATTTCAAGAACCCCAGAGAGAAATTAGAGATGTCATCGAGGCGCTCGGACATCTGCCGAGATGATTGTTGCTGACCTGGCCTCTTGTGAAGTCAATGATTCAAGGAACACAGTTGTGAGAGCTCATCATTGTGGTGGTCTTCGAATTGTCCCAGAAGAACCCCTTTACTCAAAGGGTTGGCACATCAGTGACCAACTGAGGTTTGCTTGCGAACATTTGAAAAGGTAAAGATGTGATTTGAAAGCCTGTGCTTTGGTCTGATTAGACTAAACTGAAACAGTTTGAGCACATGGATTTTGTTTATTTTTGGAGAAGAAAGGGAGAGGCTGTCAACTCCCAGGGATACAGTTTCCTTAAACTTGGTGGGCGCACCATGCTTTGGAACTGCTTTGCAGCCTCGAGCGCAAGGTGATGGTGGACCAACCGGACATTGTGGTGATGGATGAACTGGGGACAGTCGTTGTGGTTGATGTGGCAATCCCAAGTGATGGTAAGAATGGAGGCTGAAATGTGAATTTACACATACACACACCAAGGAGAAAAAATATTTGACACATCAGCATCTTTATCAGGGTTTTTTCTAAGTGGAATACTGGCACAAAATTCCACCACATGTCAAAATGATCCCAAGTATTTACTTCATGCAAAGACATCTAAACATTAAATTCCATACACTGAGTTACACTCAACAAAAATATAAACGCAACACCTTTGTTTCTGCTCCAATATTTCTTGAGAAGGCCTTAAAGATCTAAAATTCATTCCAGATACACAATATTACCATTTCTCTCAAACATTGTTCACAAATCAGCCTAAATGTGTGATAGTGAGCACCTGTGCTTTGCTGAGATAATCCATCCCACCTCACAGTTGTGCCACATCAAGATGCTGATCTGACATCATGAGTAGTGCACAGGTGTACCTTATACTGCACACAATAAAAGGCCACCCTGGAATGTGCAGTTTTTTGCTTTATTGGGGGTCTGGGGACTCAGAACCGGTCAGTATCTGGTGTGACCACCATTCGCCTCATGCAGTGCAACACAGCTTCTTTGCATAGAGTTGATCAGATTGTCAGTTGTGGCCTGTGGAATGTTGGTCCACTCCTCTTCAATGGCTGTGCGAAGTTGTTGGATATTAGTGGGAACTGGTACACGCTGTCGTATACGCCGGTCAAGCACATCCCAAACATGTTCAACGGGTGACATGTCCAGTGAGTATGCTGGCCATGCAAGAACTGGAACATTTTCAGCTTCCAAGAATTGTGAACAGATCCTTGCAACATGGGGCCGTGCATTATCTTGCTGAAACATGAGGTGATGTTCATGGATGTACGGCACAACAATGGGCCATCATCACGGTATCTCTATGCATTCAAAATGCCATCATTAAAATGCTACTGTGTTCTTCGTCCATAACAGATGCCTGCCCATACCATAACCCCACCACCACCATGGGCCACTCGATCCACAACATTGACATCAGCAAAATGCTCACCCACATGATGCCACACACGCTGTCTGCCATCTGCCCTGAAAAATGTAAACCGAGATTCATCCGTGAAGAGAACACCTCTCCAACGTGCCAGACGCCATCGAATGTGAGCAATTGCCCACTCAAGTCTGTTAAGGCAACAAGCTGGAGTCAGGTCAAGACCCCAATGAGGACGAAGAGCATGTAGTTGAGCTTCCCGGAGATGGTTTCTGACAGTTTGTGCATAAATTGTTTGGTTATGCAAACCAATTGTTTCAGCAGCTGTCTGAGTGGCTGGTCTCAGACGATCTTGGAGGTGAACCTGCTGGATGTGGAGGTCCTGGGCTGGTGTGGTTACACGTCGTCTGCAGTTGTGAAGCCGGTTGGATGCACTGCCATATTCTCTGAAACACCTTTGGAGATGGCTTATGGTGGAGAAATGAACATTCAATGCACGAGCAACAGATCTGGTTGACATTCCTGCGGTCAGCATGCCAATTGCATGCTCCCTCAATGCTTGTGGCATCTGTGGCATTTTGCTGTGAAACAAAACTGTACATTCCAGGGTGGCCTTTTATTGTGGGCAGTATAAGGTACACCTCTTTGGTGTGTTCTTGCTGTGTTGAAATTATAATTCCATCTTTTAGTTCTTTTTAAAACACAGAAAGGTTTTATTTACCTGCAACGTTTCGTTTGCGGCTGCAAACTTCGTCAGGCTGACGCTGATGGTGGCGTCACTTCCTACTCTGTTTATCCGCGGGCAGCAGAGGACGTTGTTGCCCTCTGCTGCCCGCTCTACCCTCTCCAATGATGCAGTCCCATGTGCGATCCAACGAATAAACTCCATCATCCCTGTTCATGGTCCAACATCTACGTCTCCTTATCTCTATAGCTTCTTTTATCCATCTTTTGTATTTCTGTTGTTCGGTGTTTATGATCCTTGTGTTGTCCCAGTCCATTATATGGTTTTCTCTTGTGCATCTCTTGTGACATGTTACGGCTGACTTCTTTATTGTGCTTTCTGCTTCTTCTGTCACTGCTCTTGTCTGTTTTCGACTTTCTCGCACTCCTTTCTATGTTCTATTGTTCGTGTGTTGAGTTGGCGTTCGGTTTCTCCTATGTATGTTTTATTGCAGAGTTTGCATGGGATTTCGTAAACGGCTCCACATTAAAGTCCAGCTGGTATCTTGTCTTTTTCAATTCAATTCAATTCAATTCAAGTTTATTTATATAGCGCCAAATCACGACAAGAGTCGTCTCAAGGCACTTCACATAATAAACATTCCAATTCACAGTTCATTAAGCCAATCAGAAATAATGTTTCCTATATAAGGAACCCAGCAAATTGCATCAAGTCACTGACTAGTGTCAGTGACTATACAGCAATCCTCATACTAAGCAAGCATGCAGCGACAGTGGAGAGGAAAACTCCCTTTTAACAGGAAGAAACCTCCAGAGAATCCTGGCTCAGTATAAGCAGCGATCCTCCACGACTCACTGGGGATCGAGAAGACAGAGCAGGCAGACAAAGACACACGCACGCACGCACGCACACACACACACACACACACACACACACACACACAAGTAATGTGTCTATAGTTATATTGTGATGTCTCGGTAAATATTGTATTTGGTGAAAGATAAACTAGTATTAGCACATCAAAAGTCAATGAAAACAAAAAGTTATTATCAGGAGAGAGAGAATGTATTAATGGTTAGCAGCAGTGTGCTAGTCGATGGCCCCCTCCATGAGGCCACCACAGCTCAGCAGAACATCATTGTAGCTTCTTCTGGGGAGAAAAACACTTACAGAGAAAATAAAGTTAACAGCTGAAATTGCACAAAATAGTACAGTTAAAGAGCCGACTGTAGAATAAAGCAGTACTAGTTGTACTAGTCTGTTTCTAACTGTTGTGTATGGTCTTATTGGTGTGTTTATGTTGTGTTTTTTCATTGTTGCTCTTATTTTTTCTGTTATGCCTTTGATGTATGGTAGGGTTATCACTGGTTTTTGTTCTTGTCTTTTTGGGGTTCTGGTTCTTTGCTTTTGTTGTTTTTTTCTTTCAGTTGTTGTTTGTTGTTTTCCTGCTTTGTTTATTGCCCATGTCGGGTATCCGCAGGTCTTTAAAGTGTGTTGTATGTGTTTGTCCTCTTGTTTACGGTCTCTTTCTTCTGTTGCCATGTTTGCTCTGTGATATAATGTTCTGATTACTGACATTTTGTGTATGGTAGGGTGTTCTGATGTCCATAATAGATATTGGTCTGTGTGTGTTGGTTTTCTATATGTGTTCATGTTTAGGGTCCCGTCTGTCTGTCTGGTTATTTTCATGTCCATAAATGCTATGCTGCCATCTGTTTCTGACTCATATGTGAACTTTATGTTGCCCGTGTTGTCAATGTTATTCAAGTGTTGTGTTCGTGTTTCTGTTTGTCCTTTTGGTATGATTTCTAGTATGTCGTCTACGTAGAGTTTCCATAGTTTTATTTTGCAGTTTGGGGGGGGGGGGGGGGCAGTGGCTATGGCTTTTTGTTCCAGGTCTTCCGTGAAAAACTTGCACAGGGTGGCTGATAATGGGTTACCCATGGCGAAGCCTTCCAGTTGTTTGTACATTGTGTCATCGTATGTGAAGTAAGTGGAGTTAGCTACCAGTCCTATCAGTTGTGCTATGTCGTCTGCTGTGAGGTTTGTTCTTTTGTGTAAAGTCTTGTCCTGTCTGATTCTGTTAACTACTATGTCTATGGGTTTTTTGGGTTGGTGTTTTTGTTAACAGGGATGTGACGTCATGTGAGATGAGTATGTCGTTGTCTTCTATTGTAATCTCCTTTAGTTCTTTTGCCAGTTTTATGCTATTTTGCAGTGTTGATCTGTGTTACCTAATAACGGACTGATGATTTTGCTGATTTGTCTTGCCATGTTGTATGTTGGTGTACCTATGCTATCTACTATTGGTCTAAGTGGGGTGTTTTGTTTGTGTATTTTTGGCATTCCATAGATTCTTGGTATTATGTTTGCTGTAGGGATCCAGTGATTGTACATTTTTTCAGTTATTTTGCCTTCAGTAATTTTTTCATATTTTTCTTAATGTTTTCTGTTGGGTCTTTTTTAAGTATTTCATATGTATTTTTGTCTTCTAACATCTGTTTCATCTGTTGTTTATATTTTTCTTTGTCCATAACCACTGTGGTTCTTCCTTTATCTGCCGGTAGAATAATTATCTGTTCATTTTTGGATAAAACTGTCATGGCTGATTGTTCTTCTTTTGTAATATTGCTGTGTTGAATTTGGCTGTTTTTTAATATCCAACAACGTTATTTCTGAGTTCTGCTTTCTTTCCCTCATCTGTGATCTGTTGACATGCTAATTCTGTTGCTACAATAAATCCATCATATGGTATTTCTTTTGGTGTGACTGTAAAGTTTAAACCTTTTTTAATATGCTTTCTTCTGCTTCTGTTGGTTCGTATTGTGAAAGGTTACATACCGATGAGGTTTGTGTGGTGTTATCTTGTATATATCCTCCCTCTTTTTCTTGTTTATGAGTTTGTTTAACTTCTTTATGTGTCTTTCTTTTACTTTTATGAACTTTTTTTCTTGTTTTTCCATCATGTGTCCTTTAATTTGTTCCTCAGTTTGTTTATCAAGTTTGTAAATCCTTTTTAAGTTCAGGTGTCTTCTTTCCAGTTCGTCTTCTTCTTGCTTCTGTTTGGTTATGACGTTTCTTATCCTTTCCTTGAGTGGTGCTCTCTGTGCTCTTTCCATTATGTTTTGTGCTGTCTTGGTCCGGATCGGTGTTTTTAGCTGTAGGCTTGTTGGCGTGATGTTTTCGTCCTGGCATCTTAAATTGAAGCGAAGGTGGTTCCTAAGACATGCGCGTTTTTGATGTAAACGTTCCAAACGGCAGAAGTCCTTTCGCTTGTTCTCCGTATTTTTCTTTAAACATCTTTGGTGTGTTCTTGCTGTGTTGAAATTCTAATTCCATATTTTAGTTCTTTTTAAAACACAGAAAGGTTTTATTTACCGGCAATGTTTCGTTTGCGGCTGCAAACTTCGTCAGGCTGACGCTGATGGTGGCATCACTTCCTTCTCCGTTTATCTGCGTTTAGTACAACCAAAAGTCAAGATACCAGCTGGACTTTAATGTGGAGTCATTTACGAAATCCCATGCAAACTCTGCAATAAAACATACATAGGAGAAACCGGACGCCAACTCAACACACGAACAATAGAACATAGAAAGAAGTACGAGAAAGAAACAAGTCAAAAACACATGAGAGCAGCAAAAGAAGAAGCAGAAAGCACAATAAAGAAGTGAGCCATAACAGATCACTGCATAAGAGAAAACCATATAACGGACTGGGACAACACAAGGATCATAAACACCGAACAACAGAAATACAAAAGATGGATAAAAGAAGCTATAGAGATAAGAAGACGTGGATGTGGGACCATGAACAGGGACGATGGAGTTTATTCGTTGGATCACACATGGGACTGCATCATCGGAGAGGGGAGAGCGGGCAGCAGAGGGCAACAACGTTCTCTGCTGCCCGCGGATAAACGAAGAAGGAAGTGACACCACCATCAGCGTCAGCCTGACGAAGTTTGCAGCCGCAAACTAAACATTGCAGGTAAATAAAACCTTTCTGTGTTTTAAAAATAACTAAAAGATGGAATAAGGTACACCTGTGCACTACTCATGATGTCGGATCAGCATCTTGATGTGAGGTGGGATGGATTATCTCAGCAAAGCAGAAGTGCTCACTATCACTCATTTAGACTGATTTGTGAACAATGTTTGAGAGAAATGGTAATATTGTGTATCTGGAATGAATTTTAGATCTTTAAGTCTATCTCAAGAAATATCGGAGCAGAAACAAAGGTGTTGGGTTTATATTTTTGTTGAGTGTACTGTATGTGTAATAACGTGAAAAGACTCAAGTAAAAAGTATTAAACATATGAAGATAACAAAGTGCAAAATGGCTAGAAAGCCAGGAGATCACCTGAAATCTTTCAGTGTTAAGAAACAAACCCTGCCCCCTAACAGTACTAATTGATATCAGCTGCTATAGTCCTAAGGACTTTATGATGCATGAGATCGACAGACGGATTGGTGCTGCGTCTGCAGTGATGCGGGCATTGTACCGATCTGTCATGGTGAAGAGAGAGGCTGAGTCAGAAGGCAAAGCTCTCAGTTTACTGGTCGATCTACGTTCCAATCCTCACCTGTGGTCACGAGCTTTGGGTAGTAACCGACAGAATGCGATCGTGGACACAAGTGGCTGAAATGAGTTTCCTCTGCTTTAGATATAGGATGAGAAGCTCTGTCATCCGGGAGGGGCTAGTAGAACCGCTGGTCCTCCACAGCGAGAGGAGCAAGTAGAGGTGGTTCGGGCATTTGGTTAGTATGCCTTCTGGATACCTCCCTGGTGAGGTTTTCCAGGCATGTCCAACCGGAAGAAGTCCTAAAGGAAGGCCTAGGACACGCTGGAGGGACTATGTCTCTCGGCTGGCCAGGAAACACCATAGGATTCCCCTGAAGGAGCTGGCCCAAGAGGCTGGGGAGATGAAAGTCTGGGCCTCCCTGCTTAGGCTGCTGTCCCTGCGACCTGATCCCAGAGAAGCGGCCGAAAATGGATGGATGGATGGTTTTTATGATGGGTAAGGAAGAAATACACTCCTCGATGTCTAATGGCTTCAATGACGAGGATGAAGGAACCCTGCGGCGACATACAAAGCTGAGTGAGCAGAAGCTAACGGCAGAGTGAAGCAGCAGCATGGGCTGAAGGCCAAAGCTAAGCAATGCAATAAAATAGGTAAACAAATGCAGCGCGGCTTAGCATGCATACTGACAATGTGACCATTACATTAGCTTAACAAGCAGGAGAAGACTTACAGATACAAGTCGAACAGTAGCGTGGATAGACAGCAGTGTGATGGTTGAGCAGCAGCAATACAAATGAGAAACAGCAGTATGTACAGTCAGGGATAATCACATGAACGTGACTTCAGGCACGTCCCTGAAGGGGATAGTCACATGTACGTGACTTCAGGCACGTCCCTGAATACACCATTTTCCTAACCCTAAGCAATGCACTGAACCACCATGGCATACATTCACTCTCACCACGCAAGTCTCCATCACTGAACAAAAAGCTTGTTGAGGCTGTTTGCAAAATGACATTTAGAGAAGCCTGATGATTACTGGGAGACTATAGTATGGTCAGATGAAACCAGTACAGAACTACCGTATTTTCCTGACCATAAGTCACACTTTTTTTCACAGTCTGGCTGGTCCTGCGACTTATATACCAAATTATGTAGGCTATACCGTGCTGCTGCCGGCTGGCTCCGACCTAGGAATGAGCTCCCCTGCCCCGCCATCACCTGCCGGAGACTGCTGCGTGCTGCTGCTGGCCGGTTCTGGCCCAGGAATGAGCTCCCCTGTCCTGCTGGGAGGGTTTCAAACACTGCCATCACCTGCTGCAGCCTGTGGCGGGGTGCTGCGGGCCAGCTCCAGCCTACGAATGAGCTCTCCCCGCCCGCTGGGAGAGTTTGAAACACTGCCGTTCTCTGCTGGAGACCGTGGCACGCTGCTGCGCATACCGCTGATGCAACAGCTGCTTGTTTATTCTGTTATTGTTACCGGTACTTGTCTTGCAATGTGAAGTGCTTGGTCTCAGATTTTGTAAGAAAAATAATAAAATTCCCCCCCAAAATGCGACTTATAGTCCGGAAAATACGGTATTTGGCTGTCGTCCTACAACCACATTTGGAGAAGAAATGGCACTGTCTACCACTCCAAGAACACCAAACCAACAGTTAAGTTTGGGGGTGGAGGCATCATGGTGTGGGGCTGCTTTTCAGCAAGGGGTACTGGCAGACTTTATATTATTGAAGATAGGATGAATGAAAAAATGTACTGGGACATTCTGGATAGAAATTTGTTGCCATCTACCAGAAAGCTGAAAATGGGTGGACATTTCAGCAAGACACAAGGCCAAGGAAACTGTTGGATTGAGTGTCCACAGGTGTTTGTTATTATGAATGAATTGACATCACAATAAAATGATGGTGTAAGGCTCCACCTACTGACTATCTGTCACAAATGAATGAGCTTACCGCTTGATGGAGGTGCAGTGGTGGAGTCATCCGTCAGAAAGAAGACTGTCTGATTTCTTGTTTATCCTCACTCAAGTTCTAGTGCCATAACACAGCGCAAAGCAACTCCGCCAACAGAAACAATAAATTGGTTTCAAAGAAGGAAATTCAGGTTGCATGAATGGCCTACTGTAGCACCTGACCTAAATCCCATAGAAAATATATGGAGAGAACTGAAGATAAAAACTCATAAAAGAGGCACAAGGAACCTTCCAGATTTTAAGAGTGTTTGTGAGGAAGAATGGGCCAGAATCACTCCTGAGCAAAGCAGATGACTGATCTCCATAAAAGAGGTGTCTAAAAGCTGACAAAGGCTTTTAAGTATGAAATACTTATTCCTTGTGTCATTTCACTCTATTCATTATGATTCAACTTGTGTAAATAAATGTTCTGATTTCTTTGTATGAATTCAATATTTGGCTTGATGGCAACACCTGGTGCAAACGTTGTGTCAATAGCTGACTTAAAATTACCCTTACTGAAAAAATGCTGTTAGGGTCAAACACTTATTCTCCCTGCTGCATATTGTTTTGTTTTCAGGGGATTAATACTTAAGGGATTATAGGTTGTGTCTTCAGTGAATAAGAAACTTCTCTATTACACAGTAACCAATGAAAAAAAACTGGATTAAATCAAAGGTTGGTTTTAGGCCTAAAAGCACATCCTGATCACTGACTCCTTCCCTGATGGTTTTCCTGGTGATGAATTAAAATTAAAATTTTACGAGACCAGAAACATGAGATCAGAAAAGTCATCACCAGAATTTTTAAATCTGTGAAAAGTGATCAGAAGCCAATGAAGAGCTTTTAGGATGGTGGATAATATGAGCACCTCTGTTGGTACAGGTCAGCAGAAGAATTTAGGACCTGCTGCAGACTCCCTTTTGTCTGGACAAGAGAATTAAGTATTGTAAGAGTGTGCAGTAGGAGGTGGGACTTGGCAGATCTGGGGGCATGGAGATTGAACACCAGCTGGTTCTTGTTCAGCATGATGACATTGGAAGTGAAAGGATGGCAGATCTACACGAGGGTGTGTTTGGTCTACCTGTCATTGTTGCACCCTGATTTTTGGGGGTGGGATCATTCGCATTTAGGACTGCCAGCAATGAAGACAGCTACATGTGGTTAGAAGAAGAAGAAGAAGAAGAAGAAGAAGAAGAAGAAGAAGAAGAAGAAGAAGAAGAAGAAGAAGAAGAAGAAGAAGAAGAAGAAGAAGGAGAAGAAGAAGAAGAAGAAGAAGAAGAAGAAGAAGAAGAAAATGTCATTTCTATAGCGCTTCTCAAGATAAAAATCACGAGGTGCTTCACAAAATCAAAAAATGTCAAAATATAAAAATGAATTTAGAAAACGGTTAAAAATATATTTTAAATGAGCAAAAAATAGACAATTGCGATAAAAAATGTTAAGAAAGAAAGAGAGGGAATAGGAAAGAGGGAAATCAGTGGATCCTGAGGAAGGTGGAATAGGTGGGGAGAGCAGAATAAAGAGAGAGTGGTGAAGAAGGTTAGCCATGTGAACTAGGCCAAATTCTTGCTTTGCAAAATTTGTAAATAATACATTTATTTAGTCTGGCTTGCCAGGCTAGAAGAAGGTCATACAAAAGTCAGCTTGAACAAGTGAGTCTTCAGCTGCTTTTTAAAGGAGACCACTGAGTCCACTGATCTCAGGCTCAGGGAGAGAGAGTTCCAGAGTCTGGGGGCCACAGCAGCAAATGATCTGTCACCTTTGGTCTTTAGCCTGGTGTGCTGCACAACCAGTAGGCTTTGATCACTGGACCTCAGGGACCTGCTGGGGGTGTAGGGACTACGAAGATCACCAATGTATGATGGTTCTTGTCCATGTAAGGCCCTATAGACCAGAACCAGGATCTTGAAATGAACCCTGAAATTGACTGGCAGCCAATGAAGCTGGAGGAGAAGTGGGGTGATGTGGGTGTGTTTGGAGAACTTGGTCAGAAGCCGAGCACAGGCATTCTGAACCACCTGTAGACGGTTCAGGGAGGTTCTGCTCAGACACGTGAAAAGAGAGCTACAGTACTCTAAGCGTGAGGAAATGAAGGTGTGGGTAACTGTCTCAAGTTCAGAGCGGGACAGAATGGGACTCAGCTTAGCAATGTTCTTGAGATGGATGAAGGAAGAGCGAACAAGAGAACTGACATGGGAATCCAGGGTGAGAGCTGGGTCAAAGGTCACACCAAGATTCCTGATGGAAGGTTTGGTGTCAGAAGCAAGCTGACCAAGAGAGTCTCTGACTTTGGGAACCAGTTTGTCTGGGGCACAGATGAGGATCTCAGTCTTATCTTCATTCAGCTGAAGAAAGCTCCCAGCCATCCAGGTTTTAATAGAGTCTAAGCAGGTGTGTAACAGCTGCAGCTTAGACATCTCATGGGGCTTAAAGGAGATGTACAGTTGGATGTCATCTGCATAAAGATGGTAGGAGATTTCTTTGAAGGAGCTCAGGATGTGCTGAAGAGAAAGCAGATAAAGGAGGAAGAGCAGAGGCCCCAGCACAGGACCTTGTGGGATACCATGGGTAAGGGAGGTGGTGGAGGACCTAAACTTGGAGATGGCCACAGAAAAGGAGCGCTCAGAAAGATAAGAGGAGAACCACTCCACAGCAGATCCTGATAGGCCTACCCAGTCTCTCAGCCTCTCCAGTAGCAGGTGATGGTCTGCAGTCAGGTCCAGCAGGACCAGAACAGAACAGTCCCCTGCATCACTGAGTCAGAAGGTCATTAGAGACCCTAAAAAGAGCTGTTTCAGTGGAATGAGCTCTACGAAAACCTGACTGTACGCAATCATAGATGTTATGTTCATCAAGAGCAGCTGTGAGTTGTTTAGCCACAACCTTTTCCAGGATCTTGGAGATGAACGGAAGTTTAGAGATGCGTCTGAAGCTGCTATGGAGAGAGGCGTCAAGACTCGTTTTTTTAAGAAGTGGGTGGGTTACAGCATTCTTAAAGTAAGCAGGGACCTGACCAGAAACCAGAGAAGCATTAATTATAGAGAGCACGCTGGGACCGATGGACTGAAAAGCACTGAAAAATTGCTAGCTGTGCTCTCATTAAGAAAACGAGAACTAACCATACGGCGAGCAGGAGGTGGGGACGCAGAAACTGACAAGTTAAAGAAAATGCAATGGTGATCTGAAATATAAATGTCCTCAGGACAAACATTGTCAGCATTTAGACTCAGGGTAAAAACAAGGTCTAGAGTGTGCTCCCTGGTGTGTGAAGGATCAGAGACATGCTGGGTAAAGCCGAAGGAGTCCAAAAGGCTGGAGAAATTCTTGGCAAAATGATCAGAGGGATCATCAATGTGGATGTTAAAATCACCAACAATCACCAGTCTGGACAGCCTCACAGTGGAGGATAGAAAGTCACTAAGCTCCTGAAGGAAAGAACTGTTTGGACCAGGTGGACGATAGACCACAGCACAGTAGAACGGTCCTTACGCCCGATTTTAATCAGCTGCAGTTCAAAGGAAGCAAAGTGACCAGAGGTTGTAGAGCTACATGGAAGATGGTCTCTGAAAACAACAGCTAGGCCTCCACCACGACCAGAACCCCGGGGCTGGCTAAGAACAGAATAACCACTTGGGCAGAGTTCAGTCAGACCAGAGTAATCAGATGTTTGCTGCCAAACTTCAGTCAGAAACAGAAAATCCAGGTTTTTAGAGAGATTTAAATCATTGAGCAGGAAGGACTTTTTGTTAACAGAGCGGGTATTTAATAGAGCCATGCTGAGTGAGGAGGATGAATCCGAAACTACAGAAACAGCTGGAGTTAGTGGACGTAAATTAGCAGGGTTAGATCCACGGTGTTTATAAAAACCATTTATGGAGGGAACAGGAGGAGAAACCACTGAGGAATGAGGATAAACCAAACTTAAAAAACTTGGACGGAGAAACCGCGCCGCAACGCGGCCTGATGGGAATGCGGCAGTGGCGCTCAAGTCGCCAAACAAAGGAAAAGAAGCTAGAAGATCACGCCGATGTTTACTAGATAAACCACGCTTTAAGAGAAGTCTTATTCTCACCTGGATTCCTGCTCGTTTACCTCTTTTCCTCCAACGTTTTCCCGGGACCAGATAAACATCGCTGGAGGCGCCCTGGTTAGAATCGTCGTTTGGCTCCGGGCCAGTGCGCCACTCAGATAAACAAACAGAGAGGTACGTCCTCGGTGCATCGTGGGGGATCATGAACGAACGGAAGGACAAAAGAGTCTGGCGATCATAGGAGATGGTAGCAGGGACACTACTGAAGAGGATCGCAGACAGGAGCAAGGTGGAAAAGAGGAGGTTAGTCGAGAAAAGTTTGAAAAAGTGGCCGGTGACTGCAGCTAAGCCAAGCACAGGCGCCATCTTGTTACCGACTGGAAGCGAGGTGAGAAGCTAGCAAGAGCAGAACCAGCATTAGCGTAACAGCATTAGGAGGGAAGGCTTGTCGCCTCCTTTAGGTAGTTAGGGCCCAGAACTGCTGGGTGCCTAGACTTCAGCCAAAATTAGCCATAATCGTCACCCGAAAGGGGAACTTGAGCCGTGGATCCACCCGCCTTACATAAAAATTCATATTTTGGACATATTTCCGTGAGGCATTCTTCAATCTGCTTCAAGTCTGCTGCTAAATATCTTTTATTTATTGTTTTTTTGAGGGGGCAATGGTGGTGCTGTTGACAAATTTAAGGGAAGTGGTGGCCTGACCAATCACAAGCTTACAGTCTCCGTCAATTTCATCAGATAGGTCAAAAGTCAGGCATGTCTCCGTCACCCTCTGCAAGACTGAGGCCGCTGCATGGCCTTTCATTAACTCTGTAAAGTTTCATTTTAGCACATACTGGCTCAAGAACATGATTTAACATTATGAGAAAGTTGCACAGTGTTTCTTTAAATTGCTAGTTCTTAAACTCTCAGAAGTTTGGTGAATAAACTGAGACTCCCCAGGTCAGGAATAGAGCTGCACCTCCTTAACAGAGATATTTCATTGGGAAAGCACCAAACTTTAGCACAGAACACGATGTTTTTTGGTACCATTTAAACAAATGGTATGTGGTGATTAACTTACTGGCTGCAGTGACCATTGTTCTATCCTGTGTGCAGGGTGCTCTGCTCTGGGAGCTAGTGATGTGCGAGTCATGAACGAATTGTTCAATACTCGAGAATCACTTTACTGACTCTTGAATCATGATTCACTATACCAACTAATTTTATCAGTATGATAAATGATAATGATAAATGACCCGAACTTGTATAGCGCCTTCCAAAGTGCTTTACACTACAGTGTATCATTTATTCAGTTACACCAGCGATGTCCAAACTTTTTAAGACGAGCGCCAAACTCATGAAGTTAAAACTCCTCATGCGCCACAAAAAATGTGTTTAAGAATGCAAACATTATTTAATAGTTTTCATTTGTTCTACTCAAAAAATGTCTAAAGTAGATAGATATTAGTAGACATTAGAATGTAAATTACTTAAATATATGAATTTACTTCAACAGCCTCCTGGAGAGCCTTAATTCCACAATTCTGAAAACGCTAGTGAGGGCCACACAAATTACTCCGGGGGCCGCAAATGGCCCCCGGGACGCACTTTGGATACCCCTGATTTACACACACAATCACACTGATGGTGATGAGCTACAATGTAGCCACGGCTGCCCTGCAGGGGTGTGTCCAGGGGTGTCCAGGGGTGGCCTGGGGTAGTACAAGCCACTCTTGGAATCTGATTAGCCACCCCACTGAATTTCCTTTAAATAGACTTTTCCACAAAAAGCTTGGGGTAAAAAAGAAAAAGCATAACCAGTGGTGCCACCTATGCACAAAGAAGTGCACTACCTGGGCCTCCCCATTTTAAAAGATCTGGCCACGCCACTGCTGCCCTGGGGACTGTAGAACTATATATCTAGCTTTTCATCAAAATTATGGAAAAACAGCAAGTTTCCTTACCTGCTCTGGCCTGGAAGAAAAAAACCCGGAGAACTAAGTTCATGTCTCTGTTCGTTCTGTGCTAACAGCATGTTTGTGTCACTCACCCCCTCCCTTCTTGAGAGCTAGTCCGGTGCTGAATTGTAGCATGAACGAATCTCCAGTTCTTCTGCCACCTCCCTCAACAGGTGCAGTGAGAAACTCAGACCTGGATGACACAATATAACGATATTCAGTTTACACCGTTGTTTGATTTGCAAAGATAATAATCAGACTGAAGTAAAAAAAAATTAACTCAGTTCTTCTGCTAATTTTAAAATATATAAAATGGATAGTTTTCTTTTTTCAATCACAATTGTCAGCAGTAGGATTTACATGGAAAGAGGAGCAAAATAAGTTTGAGTGAAAATGTTGTTTTTTTTAACTCTAGGCAACTGACTCGATGACTCAAAGAATCTGATTTATTTTGGTGAGTGACTCATTACCACCACTACAGCCCTGCCCATTAAAAACAGTTTGGACCGTACCATTTAAGAAATAAGGGGATCATAATCTTTCAATGATTGAAGACAGTTCCAGTTGTATCTTTTGATGCTATGCTTTCACTACACCTTACTATATAAATGTTAAACAAGTGTATATGCTCAATAATGTTTGGGGGGACAACTTCATGCGGGGGGGGGTCTTCCCTGTCATCTCCACCAATGGTCAGAACACCTCCCAGACGCCTCCCAGGGGAGGTTTTTTGGGCTTGTCCTGCTGGCCTGGTTGGAGGATATCATCCCAGGATGTGCTGGAGGGATTTTATCTCCAGGCTGGCTAGGGAACACTTTTGAAGTCTCACCTGTTCAGCTGGAGAGAGGGTGGTGAGAGTATCTCCGCTTTGTCTGCTGCTCATGCAAATCTGACCCAAAAAAGAGAAAAACAGGGACTAAAACATGGAAGACAAGACAGTTTCCATCCAGCCACATTTTAATGTTGGCAACCTTCAAAGATACCTATCGATGAAGCTAGGGGTCTCAAATGATGACACCTTTACTGTCAGGCAGTACAGGTAACACACTGGACTACAGCTGCCTTTTCCTTGTGTAGATCTTTTTTTCTAAAGCTAAACTAACTGAAGACTTTTGGTTAATTTTCCAGTGTTGGTCAATCAAACCCAACCTTTTTCATCCAGACAACCTCAAACAGTTATGTTCTCAAGATGCGACCCCGAGATGAGCTGATACCAGGGGTTCAAAAGGTAAGTTTTTACACTGAAAACTGCTCTTTTTGAGGACAGAACTACAATCTGAGATTTCCTGCTTAGTTAACTGTGAGTAAAAGACTTGCTAGTTTACTGATAAATGTCCTTGGGAAAAACCAGACTGACACTCATCCTTTATCATAGCAATGTAAATTCTACTATTAGAATAAAGTAAAAAATCATGGGACTTTTTTTCTAGGCATGTAAAGCAAAAAGATGTATTGAAGTTACAATTAACCAATTCGCTTCCCTACAGCTGAAACACCTAGGCCATCTTACAAAAAAGTGATGAGGTTCAGGTTTAAACAAAGCTTTTCTGTGCAGATGGAAACAGAATATTTAATCCAGAAGACCCTCTTTTCTGCTGGTTTCCCCGTCCCTAAGGCCATCTGTTACTGCTCGGATGTTGAAGTAATTGGAACAGAGTTTTACGTGATGGATCATGTGAAAGTAAGTCTGTTTACATGGGTCAAATCAAGTTATTTGGCATACACAGTGGGAGAAAAAAGTATTTAGTCAGCCTCCAATTGTGCAAGTTCCCCCACTTAAAGATGAGAGAGGCTTGTAATTTTCATCATAGGTAACATCATTTACACACACATATATGTATATTAAAAAAAGAAAAGAAATATACATATATATATATATATATATATATATATATATATATATATATATATATATATATATATATATATATAGTCCCTCTGATATGTGGCCAATCAAATGGTTCCATTCACCTAATACGCCCACCCCCTACATAGACCCTTTTGGAAAGCAACACCCGAATAGAGTTTTGCAGCGCTGTTCCCTTGTTCGTCATGCTGACTCAGAGCAACGAACGCACTTTGTGCTGATGTTTCTGGATTCAGCGCTGCTTTCAAACGTGAACATGACTCCACTCAGTGTCGTTAATCATTTTTACCGCTACACCACCTTCATGTTGCTAGTGTTAGCCCCAGGCTCCGGTTAGCTTCCAGCTAAAAGGCTACAGCACTCTCCTCCCAGTCCCACCCTGCTAAAGAGGGCCTGGAAAAGTTCCCCCACACATCAAAGTGATTTTTCCTTTATGAGCTTTTATAACCTTGTTCATCAGGATAGTTGATTTGCTGCTGCACATAAACTGTCAGTCAGAAGCTCTGCTAGCCGGATATCTTAGTTCAATTTGTTAGCCTGTTATCAGAATCATAGTTGCAGTTTCATCATCTGAGCTGCTTTTTAAGATCTAGGTAAACTTGTTCAATTTGGGGTTAAAAACAAACGTTTTCACATATTTTCCATGTAGTTTCTTTGCCAGTTCCTCTTCTGAAAGGTAGACAATTGTTTTTCTCTTTCCCTAAAAAAATCTTAATATTCTCCTAGTTTGGCCCAGCACAGATCACTTCCCAATTGCAGCAACAGCCTTATATCTGTAACAGAATTGAAGTGATGTAACTATCTAAAGTTGTATTTTAATACACTGTAAGTAGTTCACTTTTTATAAACAGAAGAATAGGCAGTTTTTATCATCAGGGAGTTTAATTAAACACTCTGTATTGACTTTGAGACAAGAAAAGAGAGAGAGATGGGATCGTTTGAGAATCTTTAATTTCTGAATTATAAATTCCAAACAATCTACCAGGACTAACTCTGTGATGGATGAAAATGGATTCGGATGTTGTGTTGGTGCGTGTGTGTGTGTGTGTGTGTCTGGTTCAGACTCTCTAGGCTGACGTCAATGAATCTGGTCGTCATTGTTATGACTAGATATCACGAGGCTTATAAAGTGATGACATGAGCCGCTATTTTGCCATGTACGTACCCAGTGGGGGTCTCCCAGGTAGATCAGGAAATGCCAGGTCTGGAGACCTCGGATGTACGCTGGAGCTGTCGGTGCAGCGATCACAACGTTTCAAAGCCCGTCTGGAGGGTCGACCCTTGGTACCGTTCGGCGGCGTCAGAAGGTGCTCTTATTTTGAAAGGACGTCGTCTGGTTGTTAAACGACGAAAATCTCCAGCTTCACAGTTCTTAGTTTAAAGAAGAAAACACATCTGGCCAGTCTGTGCTTATCTTTAGGATGACGGTGACTAGAACTGAAGTCAAAATGGAACTGACTTAAAATGGCGTTGCCTTGTTTTATATCTCTGAATTGTTGATAAGTTGTAGTAAAGCAGATTGGACACTTGAAGTCAACACCAGATTCTCAGTGGTGGAGAAAATGCTCAGTAGCAATGACAGAATTTGCTGTTGCATTTAAGTGATGTTAACTATTATTTAACATTTAAAGTAATTTTCTGATTTTTTTTATTTATTCAAAAAACCCTGGAAAGGGATGTTTTTCTGTATTTGGAGCATCAGAAAAAGTTTTATGTTGGAGGTGATGTTTTAAAGTCACAGAGAAACTGCATGCATGCAGTTTGTTGTTATATATATGTGTATATATATATGTATATATATATATATGTGTATATATATGTATATATATGTTTGTATATATATATATGTATGTATGTATGTATATATATATATATATATATGATTTTCTATGGTGTGTGTATATATATGTATATGTATACATATATGTAGATGTATACACACACATATAAATATGCACACACACACACACACACACACACACACACACACACACACACACACACACACACACACACACACACACACATATATATATGTATAACCCTTTTTCCGATTGACATTTCATTTAATTTGAACCCCACTGTTTCCTCATCTGCTGCTTTTGTTCAGGGCCGTATATTCAGGGATCTTCAGCTCCGTGGACTGAGTCCAGCAGAGAGAACAGCTTTGCACGTAGCTATGGTGGAAGCGTTGGCAAAGCTGCATTCACTCAACTTGGCATCACTAAAACTGGAAGGGTTTGAAAAAGGACCGGGTTACTGCAGGAGACAAGTTAGAGGAAATTTTACTCCTTTATTAAATTAAGACTAATAAAAATATTATTGTCCCTTCTAAAAATAAGAAATGGTATTCCAACTTCAAAGGTGTCCCTTTGGACGAAGACATACAAAACATCAGCCCACAGAGAAATTCCTGCTGTTATCGAGCTGTCTGATTGGCTGATGAATAATTTGCCTGAGAAAGATGATGAGGTTACACTCATCCATGAAGACTACAGACTGCAAAATATAGTATTCCACCCGACAGAGGTACAGTTTCTGAGATTTCCACAGAAATCTACATTTTTGTGCAGTGATTTTGGGGTGCATGTGTTTTTTGTTGTTCATTTTAAAAGGCTCGTGTGATAGCAGTGTTGGACTGGGAGTCGTCCACCACCGGAAATCCTTTAATAGATCTGGCCTTCTTACTGGCCCCATTCTACTGGCCCAAAAGTTTCAACATTGGCATGATTTTAGGTGGATTACAAGGAGTAGAGGGTAACATCCTCCTGTTGAATATGTTTTACCATCTCTATGCTAGATTTGACAAATGTTCCGTATTTAAGCTGTGTGTGTGTGTGTGTGTGTGTGTGTGTGTGTGTGTGTGTGTGTGTGTGTGTGTGTGTGTGTGTGTGTGTGTGTGTGTGTGTGTGTGTGTGTGTGTGTGTGTGTGTGTTTCCCTCCCTGTGCAGGTGTTCCAGCTGCTAGTGACCTGATCTCTGTTTACTGCAGATGTCGAGGAATCCCGTCTGATTCTCTGCCACAGCTGAACTTCTTCTTGGCTCTGTCTGCTTTTAAAGTTTTAGTTGCCCAGGTTTATAACACATTTATATTCAGTAACATTGTTTGAGATACTTTGCAACATTTTGATATTGCTGTCCTGGCAACGGATTGACCCATGACCTTTTCCTCATCATTTCTGTATCTAGGGGCTTATGACTCACGTCCTTCAGGAACCCACCAACGTGCCCAATGCCGATCAACTCTTGCAGAATATGGAGCTTTTGGCTAAGATAGCTCTGCAACGTGTGAAAAGGTTACTTAGAATTAGTAACTGATTAATAGCACTGATCAACAACATAAACTAATGTGTGCTTAATCTCGTGAATAAAAAGATCATTGGTAGGATTTGCATCCTGCCAGTTTTAAACATTTAAAGTAGTATATTTTTCTTACCAGACCCCTCACAGATCCAAGAAGAGATGCACAATTACTTCAAACAGGCAGAGGCCATGGTGTTCTCCAACAAGTCAAAGACTTTATCTGGCTGTACGTTCTTCCTGCTGAGCAGGTCAGTTTGTTGGTTCAAATCCAAATTAAAAAATCATCATTCAATTAAAATTTCAAATTCAAATTTAATTTTCAAATTTCTAATTATTTTTGTCTCTGTAGTGTGTATATTAAGGTTAACAGTGTCCTTTATGGTCAGTGTACTTTATGGTATTAGAATTTTTGTTTTAAAAGCAAAAACGAAAAAAATTTAAGGAAATTTCCGATTTTTAAAATTGATTCAGGAATGAAAAGAGGGAAAGTAAGTATTTTTTCAAATTCTATGGTAAAAAATAGAAGTCACTGAATTACTCGTGTTTTTGTGTATTTATATGTGTTAATAAAACTGTAATTGCTCAAAAACAATAAAACAGACGCATTTCCATTGTCTTAAACTGGAAGTAATTCAGCTCGACTTTTTATGATGCAAAGAGTCACTGGTCTTATGCTCCTAATAACAAATCCTTAGCCCTGTCGTCACAACCGCAACGCAAGTGCAAGTAAACAATTAGAATTGTGAGTGATGAAGCTATTTTTAAATAGATTCATAACATGAACACATTTTTAATCTGAGTTCCTCCAGAAAATGTTTTGTTTTTGACTAGAAATATGATGAAAAATCATGCTTTCTTCTTCCTGCCCTTGCCAAGGACGGTCATTTTTCTTTTCCCCTCCCTACCCCATTCACCTGCCTGCTCTTTGGGCTGTCTTACTTGGAACAACTATCTGCATTTTCTCTGAATTTCTCTAATTATGGATCTGGTCAGCTGGTCTCAGAATGTCATTGATAAAATGTTTTTTCATGTTAAAAATGGAGAAGGGAGCTCCTCCTGCCTTGACTAACTCACCTGATAGGATACATGATAGATTCCTGTGTGGGTGATTATGTGTGTGTGTTTGTTAGAGGATGTAAAACTGGATTCATGATTACTGGGATTATGATGTCTGGAGCAGGCAGGTTGCTGTTGTATTGCAAAATTCAGAAGCTGTCAGGAGCAATTGGCAAGCGTTGGGCTATGAGCACTCAGACTCTTGTGTTGAACGAGCATAACCAGAAGATGGATGCTCCGATCAGCAAACTGGCTTTGGTTTTCAGAACTCATTTGCGAAATGGATCAGTACTTGACAAAGCTTACAGCCCTGCTTGGTGGAAACTGACCCTATATTCAGTTGTTTGGAAATAAACAAAGATCACTGAGAGACTGAGGCAGAGACAGCTTGCTCTAGCCGAACCAAAACAATTGTTGTCTGAATTCAGCCCTCATATGTGGGCAAAAGCCTCCTGAATGTTACTGCAGACAGATGCTCTACCCTCCTCCCGTTTTATTTCCCCAAATGGGACCTTGGACTTCTTTGACCAGCTTGCAGAAGGTCGTGTTTACACCTGAGAGACAGATCATGGACCCACTTACACTGATGCACATGCTGTTGGTTATAAAAAAGCAGAAATGTGACTAAAATTATAAACCGAGTAGCAGAAAAAATATTTTGACAGACTTTTAAAGAATTGTCTAAAATAAAACGCGTTTGAAAACCGTAATTTCTTTTATTTATCTGCCCATAAACCATAATTTTGTAAGGAAGCACGCAGATAAGAATAGTTAATAGTTCAAATTTATTAAAACGCTGCCTTGTTACTCATGTTTCTAATTGTTTACTTCCTCAACATGAGGCTGTATTGAGCGATGTGCCTTCCCACAACTAGGTATGCAAAACTCTGCAGGAATGCTCTTTTCGGCACAACAACTGTGTTTTAATGGAAACACTGAGCAGGCCTCTTCAGCAGTTAGTGGTCCTGACGGCCAGTCAGCCGCTACCCTCATCCCATGGGGATGGTGAGGATGGTGGATGTTTTACGTTTTAAGTTGTTTATTTTTAACACACACCCTGTAGGTAATTTAATTCTCCTGAGAGAAGAGCCCCACCATTGTGGTGTCATCAGCATATTTGATGATACTGTTGCTATGATGGGTTGGGATGCAGTGGTGAGTATACAGGGTAAAGGGCTCAGCACACAGCCACATCAACAGCCCGTGGGCACAGGGTTGTGCAAGTGTGTGGGTCCAATTCTCAGCCTCTGGCTGTGACCTGACAGGAAGCTCCTAATCCAGGTACTGACATAATGCAGCAGACCCAAGTCCACCATTCTTCTCAAGACGGTGTAGAAGGCAGAGCTGAAGTTGATAAAGATCAGCTGCACATAGATCCCCCAATGCTGGTTCAGATGGTTTAAAAAGAGAAAAGATGATTTAACGTAATGTTGCATTCTTATGTAAGCAGTGACATTTTCTTTTACCAGGAAGTTGTGGAATACTACCAAAAGCATGTGCATTCCCCGCAGAGATGGAACACACCCCAAATCATGGAAGATTTAAAGGTAAGAAGATATATTTCTAACCAGCTTTAAAGCGATTTAACCCTCATCTTTGTTTGAAAGTGCTTTTCAGTCCATCGGTCCCAGCGTGCTGTCTATAATTAATGCTTCTCTGGTATCTGGTCAGGTCCCTGATTACTTTAAGAATGCTGTAATCCACCTGCTTCTTAAAAAAACAAGCCTTGATGCCTCTCTCCTTAGCAGCTTCAGACCCATCTCTAAACATTCGTTCATCTCCAAGATCTTGGAAAAGGATGTAGCTAAACAACTCACAGCTACTATTGATGAACATAACATCTATGATAGCTTCCAGTCAGGTTTTTGTAGAGCTCATTCCACTGAAACAGCTCTCCTTAGAGTCTCTAATGACCTTCTGACTCACAGTGATACAGGGTACTGTTCTGTTCTGGTCCTGCTGGACCTGACTGCAGCCTTTGACACTGTTGACCATCACCTGCTACTGGAGAGGCTGAGAGACTGGGTCAGCATATCAGGAACTGCTCTGGAGTGGTTCTCTTATCTGTCTGAGCATTCCTTCTCTGTTGCCGTCTCCAAGTTTAGATCCTCCACCATATCCCTCTCTCATGGTGTCCCACAAGGTTCTGTGCTGGGGCCTCTGCTCTTCCTCCTCTATCTGCTTCCTCTTCAGCACATCCTGAGATCCTTCAAAGGAATCTCCTACCATCTTTATGCAGATGACATCCAACTGTACATTTCCTTTAAGCCCCATGAGATTTCTAAGCTGCAGCTGTTACACACCTGCTTAGACTCTGTCAAAACCTGGATGGCTGGGAGCTTTCTTCAGCTGAATGAAGATAAGACTGCGATCCTCATCTGTGGCTCGGACGAGCTGGTTCCCAAAGTCAGAGACTCTCTTGGTCAGCTTGCTTCTAGCACCAAACCCTCTGTCCGAAATCTTGGTGTGACCTTTGACCCAGCTCTCACCCTGGATTCTCATGTCAGTTCTCTTGTTTGCTCTTCCTTCTTTCATCTTAGGAACATTGCTAAGCTGAGTCCCATTCTGTCCCGCTCTGAACTTGAGACAGTTATCAACACCTTCATTTCCTCTCGCTTAGACTACTGCAAGTCTCTTTTCACGTGTCTGAACAAAGCCTCCCTGAACCGTTCACAGGTGGTTCAGAATGCCTGTGCTCGTCTTCTGACCAAGTCCTCCAAACACACCTACATCACCCCGCTTCTCCTCCAGCATCATTGACTGCCAGTCAACTTCAGGATTCATTTTAAGTCCCTACACCCCAGCAGGTCCCCGAGGTCCAGTGACCAAAGCCTACTGGTTGTGCAGCGCACCAGGCTAAAGACCAAAGGTGACAGATCAATTACCATACCATACCACTTTATTTCTAGAGCGGTTTCAGCATGGCATTACAACCGACCAAAACGCTGCACATAGAAACAAATAATAAAAAACACAAGCTAAAATAATTGTGTATATCATGAAGTAAAAAAGATAAGAGTTCAAAGAACAACAACCTAAACCCAATAGAACAAGTAAAACCAGAATATAATAACACAAATTTCAAATCGAACAAACAAGGTGGAAAAACTAAGGATGAGTTAATGCTTTATGGTTTGGGAGTTGAAGGCCAGGGAGAAGTAGTGGGTTTTCTAAAATGCCAATAAAGGGTTCTTGCCTAACCTGAAGAGGTAATGAGTTCCACAATTTTGGGGCACAGACAGAAAAAGCCCTTTCCCCGCGGGTCTTCAAATGTGCCTTAGGGATAGTTAGAAGGAGCTGATCTTCAGACCTAAGAGCACGAGGAGGGTGGTAGTAATGGAAAAGGGCGTCAGTTTGTTTTCAGAATTGCTGGGGACAATAACCATACACTTGAGTGGGGTTTAAAAATTGCTGTGGACAATAAAGTAGGTGTCGGCGGCTCTGTAGCCGCATGCGGCTCTTCCATCCATCTGATGCGCTCTCTGTGCTTGTAAAATAATGAATGGATATTTAAATAAAAAGCTTTATATTTTACTGCATTAATTTTACATCTGTATGCCAATTCTAAATGTAAAGATTGTCTGCGTAAACCTGAACAGGTCCAACCCAGTCTTACTGTGAGACCGGGTTGACGCGTCACTCTTGTGCGTAATCATAGGCGCTTCCTGAGCTGAAGGATGTCAGATTCTGGGCTTCTCCTCAGACAGGTTCCTGGATGCGTCACCACATTGGAGACAGGAACAAGCGCTATTCAGCCAAAGTTTCATAATCAGGTGTGGCAGTGTGAGTGTCCTGTCACAGTGTCCCGATAGATCATGCCCTGGCTACTTGGCCAAGGGGTTGTCCCTTTGGCTGACTGGTTAGAGCGTATGACTCTCACCCGGTAGTCTGGGGATCGAATCCTGCCCGGGCCCTCATTTCTCCATCTTGCCACATATTGACGGATAAACTCAAGGATGTTGGTTGTTTTGAAAGAATTACCCCGACACACACTGATGCGCATGGATGAGCTGACATTTTAATACGCACGTCGCAGAGGTAACTTGATTCCCATCAGAACATCAGAGCTTTATACTGGACACTGTGTTCAGTGCGGCTCGGCACGCCCACGGTGGACAGTGAGCTGAAGATCTGTAGAGGGATTCGCAGCGCAGAACCCCGGTGCATGCGATACGATTTCCTCCCACTGAAGCGTTCTGGAAACCCGGTCTCTCTGAGGGATGTGTCACCTGGAAAAATGTTCTTTTTATGAAATTATGAAACTTTGGCTGAACAGCGCTTGTTCCCGGAGACGCATGATGCGTAGAGACATTTGATCACGCACAAAGTTTATGTGGAGCAGAAGCGGCCGGGCCACGGCAGGTGAAACGTTCCTAGCCTACATGAAGTGAAACTGTTTAATTCTAACATTAATTTGTTACTGGACACGCTGGTCTGGTTGGTTAGACCAGTGTTTGAAGTGGAAAACACACACACACACACACACACACACACACACACACACACACACACCAATTAAAATAATGCTGATAGCATGGACTAGAAGACAGGTGATGGGTTACGTATTTAAATGATGATCAGGCTGCTGTAAAATGTAATCTCCATCCACATCCAGACACAGTTATCCTCTATTCTTTCTCTATTTGCTCTGCTCTTGTCTGGGCTGACGGTGCACGCGGCGCACCTAACTAGCGGCTGATGCACATTTTACGCATTTGGAGAGGTGGGCTGGAAGCTTTGTTTTTACTGGAAGATGGTCCACTTAACGCACGGGTGTAGACTACATATTAATGACAAATCAATGAAAATTAAATTGTGAGTTTTTACTTCATATTTTTTAAATAAAAATGACGGGGGAAAACATTTATGACGTCTTTTTAAACTAAATTTTCTAGCGCGACCTGCCTCCTTCACTGATGTCGCTGCTTATTAAGGTCCGTCCAGAATTACCGTGGCCCACCCAAAAATGAAAACCTGGCGCCGCGCCAGTTATAAACCTCTGCAAATTGTTGTTCTTCACGTTATCAAACTCAGACTTTGTACAGCTAATGTCAAGATGTAAAATTATGAATTCAGTCGAGCTCTTCCGTCCCTCCCTCTCCTGCTCTCCTGGAAACACGACATCGGCTGTCAGAAGCGGAGGTGAAGAAGGAGATGAGGCAAACAGAGTGAGTGCGACGTAAAGAAACCAGACTGGTGTGGAGATGAGCAAAACAGCTGGAAAAGTGTGGGTGTTGAATCCCCCACGGGTGCGACGCCCATGCAAGTGACCGGTACCGGCTGCTGTCATGTTGTGAGCAGCGCTCTGCTGTCTGAGGGTAGGCCCCGCCCACAGCGCTGCGGCCGCTGTGGCTCCCAGTGTTTTCTTTACTGTGGGAAACGGGTAATAATGGCTCTTTGATGGGAACAGGTTGCCGACCCCTGGTAAAAGATCTGAGCTGGTAAAACAAAAATCCTCATCAGCAGGCTGTTTTTTAAAGTGGGGGGGACACAGCTGCCAATCACAAATTTTGCCGGGGACATGTCCCCGGCGTCCCCGGTTAAAATGACGCCTATGGTAATGGAAGAGTTCACACAGATAGGGAGGTGCCCGACTGTTCAAAGATTTGAATGCAAGAAGCAGAATTTTGAAATACATCCTGAACTGAATGGGCAGTGGAGTGATTTAAGAGTGAGTGTAATGTCCTGTCTTCTGTCAGCTCCATTCAGGAACCTTGCTGCTGAATTCTGGACAAGCTGGAGTCTAGACAGAGCAGCTTTACTGATGCCGTACAAGCAGGAGTTGGAATAATCAAGCCAAGACGTGATGAAGGTGTGAATCACAGATTGTAGAAGACAGACACTCAGGATGGGCTTTAGTTTAGAATTTCGCCTGAGGTGGTAAAAGCAGGACCTGACTGTGCTATTGACCTGAGCATCCATCTTCAGAACCGGGTCTATTTTTATTCCAAGGATGGACATAGCAGAAGTGACATTAGGAGACAGATAGTGGAGGTCAGGTTGCTGGGTTGCTCTATAAATGTCGGGACTAAAAACGATTACCTCTGTTTTAGAGTCATTCAGATGGAGGAAGTTTTCAGCGAGCCATTGCTTGACATCATAAAGACAATCAAACAGAGGTTTAGTGGAGTCATTGGGTTTAAATGAAAAATAGATTTGACAGTCGTCTGCGTATGGATGGTATGAAACAGCATGATGTCTGAAAATGGCTCCCAAGGGCAGAATATAGAGGCAGATCAGTAACGGGCTGAGAATGGAACCTTGAGGAACCCCCCAGGGAAGGGAGAGTGACTGGGATGAATAGTCATCCGGCATGACCCTGAGGGACCTGTAAGACCTAAAACAGTCTAGTGCCGAACCTGAGATGCCAGCCTAAGTTTGTAGTCTATAGATCAAGATGTTATGATCGATCATATCAAAGGCTACAGATAGATCCAGATGTACCAGAACAACATGGAACCCTGAATCTAAGGCCAGAAAGATGTCATTAAACACACGAACATGAGCAGTTGCAGTGCTATGCTGTTGTCTAAACCTAGACTGAAAAATTGTCCATTACTTGATGGTCATTAAGATGTATTACTAACTGTTCAAGCACGACTTTCTCAAGTATCTTAGATAAAAATGGTAACTTGGAAATTGGTCGGAGATGAGAGAAATTAGTAGGATCAAGATTGGCTGCACAACAGCGTGTTTAAAGGCACGAGAAACTTCAGCCAAGGCCAAGCTACCATGAATAATGCCCAGCACCTATTGGCCAATCAACGGAAGCACATCTTTCAGGAGACGAGGTGGAACCACATCATCTGGAGAGCCCGAGGGTTTCATAGTGGAAATAGTTTTTTCCTGACAGGACAGAGAGATGGGTTGAAAACTGTTGAATAGCCCATGAGTGGGAATGACAGGAACAGGAACATGGGAAGGAGGAGGAATTTGAGCTCTGATTTTACCAACCTTATTTAAGAAAAACTGAAGGATTTGGTTACAGAGGCAAGTAGACGCAGAGGAAAATAGCGTTCTAGCAAGAGAAAGCATGGCATTCATGGTTTTATACAAAACACCTTGATTGTTAGAATTAGCAGAAACAACCCCAGGAGACTTCAGCCAGAAAGGCCGCAAATTAATCTAAAAAGTTCTTGTTATATTTTGGAGGACGTTAAATAAGTGCACACAAGGGAGGGGAACGACCCAGTTCAAATGCACTTAGCTCAAAAGTTAATGGAGTTAATGAAGGGACAGTGTGGTTGCAGATAAAATCAGATTTAAATAAAATCAGCAGGCCACTGACACGGCGCCGCGCTCTTGGAGTGTTAATGTAGGAGCAGCCAGGTGCTAGAACTTCAGTGAGTGTGGAGGACTCCATGATTCAGTGGCGCATAAAACGTCCAAGCTGTTGTTATGGAAGGAATCTTTCAAGATAAAAGTTTTATTCCCAACCGATCTGATCTGGCGTTGATCAGCTCAAAGCGAGTCGGTGGCAGAGCCGGTGGTGGAGAAGCGCCTGTCCCGGCTAATCTCGTTACGTGCCATAGGTTGTCGGGGTTTACTCCTTGCTGAGACCGATGGTAAAACGAGGAACGGGAAAGCGATCTGGAGAAGTTTGCAGGAACAACAGGAACCAAGCACATTCTTATAGCCTCCGTTGAACTCAGAAAGCGCCACTCAATGCCCCACATGCAGAATTTGGATGTGACCAGGTGACCTCCACGTTTTCCACGCCGGCGATGCCGCTTTCTTATCCGTGGAGGGCGAGGTAAGCGACACAGACAGGCTGGTATTTCAGCCAGAAATGAGCGGGTTGAATCACTTAGTTCCCGAGCAAACAGAGATATGCTCATAGTTGATTGGATTTGTAGAAGAGTATGCATCATATATCAAGAGTGAGTTTATGTTAACACACACACAGAGCAGAATCATTAACAAAAACATTCTTGCAAGAGGAGACGGACGGCGTGCCTGCCATGCTGGCGCCATCTTGTCTTGTCTCAACAGCTCAACAGTGATTGAGTGTGATTTGCTGCTGTGGCCCCCAGACTCTGGAACTCTCCCCCTGAGCCTGAGGTCAATGGACTCAGTGGTTCCATGCTTTCGTTCACACACCTAAGATGTTCAAAGGACTCAGTGGTCTCCTTTAAAAAGCAGCTGAAAACACCTGTTCAGGCTGGCTTTGTGTGACCTGTTGATTATGTTGACTCCTCTTGATTACCTTCTCTTCATGCTGCTGTTTCTACTGATGATCTTCCCAGGATATTACCTTTATTTATTGAATTTCTTTACTGCTTCTTGTTTTTTTAAAGCATTTCCATTCTCCCCATTTCTTATTACGATATTTTAAAATCATTTTCCATATATGTGTTATTTTCTTGTGAAGCGCCTCATGACTTAACTTGAGAGGCTCTATATAAAAATAGTTTCTTGTTCTTCTAAAATGTGGTTTCCGTTTTGCAAAATCTATGCCACTGTCATGAAAAGGTAAGAGATCTTTCTAGAAGTCAGAAAGGATGTTCCTATAGTTGAGCCATCACTAGCACATTAAATAACAAGTTATTGTTTTACAGTTACAACATTACTGTCCGTTTTTGAATGTTGAGCTCAGATTTGCATCGCCGATCCATCAATCTGAAACGATTTGTGTTTTCTTTGATCTGAGAATCCAGGAGAAAGCCAAAGAGGTGGGGTTGTGGAACCTGTTCCTGCCTGCCGTCAACGGACTCACTCAGGTGGATTATGCCTACATCGCAGAGGAGACTGGACGCTGCTTCTTTGCCCCTGAAGTCTTTAACTGTCAGGCTCCAGGTGAAACATCCAAAAATGATGTTTGTTATTTTTGTAGCTGCACAACAATCATTTATTTTTGTTTTGTTTTATAAACTGTGTAGCTTAACAAAATAAGCTAGTTTTTTTTATATTCTGCCCTAATCTATATGAACGTATTTGGCAGACACAGCAAACATGGAGGTGCTGCACATGTTTGGCAGCGAGGAGCAGAAGAAGAAGTGGCTGGAGCCTCTTCTGAGAGGAGAAATCCGCTCCTGCTTCTGCATGACAGGTAGATTTATGCCCACGTCATCAGAGGAAACAAAAGAAACAACTCCAGGCCTCCTTTACGCAAAAATCTAAAAACAAACAGGTTCTGAGCCACCTACTGAGTTGACATGACCCCACACAGGCAGCAGGGTTTCAGTTAGGAAGTTTCATCACTCTGGAACAAAAAGACACATCTGTAAAAAAAAAACATCTCTGCTGTCAGAAACTCCTGGTGAACGTCTGTTACTGGAGCCAGCTTGTAACCAGTTAGAACCAAACTGAGCTTCATACACAGACGTGTGGGTTTCTTGCTCTATTTTAACCTACTGGTCATGATGGCGACCTATGCTGAACACCTGACCAGCTCTGGGCTGTAAAGTGAAAGCTTTTTTCTGAATATTGGCTTTTCTGATGGTGATGGTTAATTTCTCCTCAGAGCCCGGCGTTCCCTCCAGTGATGAAGCCAACATGGAGTGCATTCTTCACAGGGATGAAGAAGACTACGTCATAAATAGCACAAAGTGGTGGTGCAGTGGTGAGTTCATTAAATGAAGACATTTCTGGTCTAAAATGTCCTCAAAGACTATAAATGTACAGTTGTGGTCAGAAGTTTACATACACTTGTAAAAAATATAATATAATGGCTCTACTGAGTGTCCCGTTATTTCTAAAACTCTGATTTTTCTCTGATAGAATGATTGGAACAGATACTTCGTCACAAAAAACATTGATGAAGTTTGGTTCTTTAATGTCTTTATTATGGGTTAACAGAGAAAAGTGATCACATTTGCTGGGTCACAAATATACATACAGCAGTGCTAATATTTGGTTACATGTCCCTTAGCCATTTTCACTTCAATTAGGCGCTTTTGGTAGCCATCCACAAGCTTTTGGTTGAATCTTTGACCACTCCTCTTGACAGAATTGGTGAAGTTCAGTTAAATTTGATGGTTTTCTGACATGGACTTGTTTCTTCAGCACTGTCCACATGTTTTCAATGGGGTTTAAGTCAGGACTTTGGGAAGGCCATTCTAAAACCCTTATTCCAGCCTGATTTAGCCATTCCTTTACCACTTTTGATGTGTATTTGGGGTCATTGTCCTGTTGGAACACCCAACTGCGCCCAAGACCCAACCTTCGTGCTGATGATTTTAGGTTATGTTGAAGAATGTGAAGGTAATCCTCCTTCTTCATTATCCCATTTACTCTCTGTAAAGCACCAGTTCCATTGGCAGCAAAACAGCCCCACAGCATAATATTCCCACCACCATGCTTGACTGTAGGCATGGTGTTCTTGGGGTTAAAGGCCTCACCTTTTCTCCTCCAAACATATTGCTGGGCATTGTGGCCAAAAAGCTCGATTTTTGTTTCATCTGACCACAGAACTTTCCTCCAGAAGGTCTTATCTTTGTCCATGTGATCAGCAGCAAACTTCAGTCGAGCCTTAAGGTGCCGCTTTTGGAGCAAGGGCTTCCTTCTTGCACGGCAGCCTCTCAGTCCATGGAGATGCAAAACACGTTTGACTGTGGACAATGACACCTGTGTTCCAGCAGCTTCTAATTCTTGGCAGATCTGCTTTTTGGTGATTCTTGGTTCACTCTTAACCCTCCTGACCAATTTTCTCTCAGCAGCAGGTGATAGCTTGCGTTTTCTTCCTGATCTTGGCAGTGATGAAACAGTGCCATGCACCTTATACTTACAAACAATTGTTTGCACTGTTGCTCTTGGGACCTGCAGCTGCTTTGAAATGGCCCCAAGTGACTTTCCTGACTTGTTCAAGTCAATAATTAGCTTTTTCAGATCCATACTGAGCTCCTTTGACTTTCCCATTGTAGCGTTTGTGGGCGTTTGTATCCAATGAGCCCTATTTACCTGGCCTAAGAGAAGTCACCCGCTGTAGTCACTCATAATCGCTCACAAGAAGTTAAGAGGCCATGCTATGAAGCTCAGTTCACTGACATGTTTCTAAGTCACCAAAATTGCTAGTTCATGTTGCTGTATGTATATTTGTGACCCAGAACCAAACTTCATGAATGTTTTTGGTGACTAAAGTATCTGTTCCAATCACTCTATCAGAGAAAAATCAGAGTTTTAGAAATAACGGGACACTCAGTAGAGCCATTATATTATATTTTTTACAAGTGTATGTAAACTTCTGACCACAACTGTAGTTCTGAGATACTCCAGACATAAAGAATCATTACTGCTGGTTAAGTAACAGACCCTTACTTCTTATGCCTTTGGGAGTGGTGAGAGTTTAAAACTTAAGCTAAAGGAAATTTTCAAATGTTCATTTGACTATATCTGAGATTTTTTTGTTTGTCACACCACTTATTTCTACGTAAAATCTCCACGACCCCCTGGGGTGGTGCTGACCCTGCCAGCGTTGTGCAAACACACCAATTTGGACCCACTGGCAAATTTACATTTGATTGCAAGCGTGACTGTGATAGGGTAGGTGGAGATGTGGATGTTCCCTGCTGTTTTAACCAGAGGTTTGACTTTGCTTGAGCAACATAAACTCAAAAAAGGTGTCCTTCCTGCAGCGGTGGATGGTAGATGGCTTGTAGTCACATGTGTAGCAGCAGTCATTGACTCTCACTTGGACTTTGGGCAGTGATACACACAAACACACATGTTGAATGTATATATTTATATTGAGAGTGAAGGTATTGGTGGTACCCTTGGTCATCGGGGGAACTCAGGACAGTAACACTCAAACTGGAGGAGTGGCTAAAGCAGACCCCAGGTAAAACATCAGACATCTCAGTCTAGGAACAGCTGAGATACTTGCAGAACCCTCGAGCCTGAAGAGCAGACCCCAACTAAAACCTGTCTCTCTATGATCTGATGGCTTTTATATCTGTTCTGTTTACCAAAGCAGTTGAGTGTCAATTTTTGGTGCCATGGTGGATTGCCGGTCAGGAAATGTTGTGTTACCAGCAGTCAATCGCTTCGTTACCCTCGGTTTGACAAGGACGCCCGTGGTGAAAGTGTACAAACTGACATTTGCAGCAATCTCAAACATCTGGTCTCGCTTCAGTAAAAACTGTGAAGCAAGTTTCAGCCCAGAACTCATTACAAGTGATAAAAAGCTTTTTCCAGTAAAAGTTCATCAAGCCTGACAAAGTTGGCATTAAATTCTGGATGGCCTCGGAAATAGATAAATCCTTTACTTAGGGGAAGGATCTCAGTCGTCCCACAGGTGAGAGGTTGTCAGAAAACGTCATGACAGCTTTTTTACCTCACTCTCACGGGTACACAGACTGCCTCAGCGTAACACACTTCTTGGTAAAACATAAACGTGAACATCCACCTTCAGCAAGCGACACTGCTGCATAAGAACAGTTCTCCATGTCTGTTCTTTCATTATTAGGAGTTTCTCTTTCACATTTGCAGTTTAGTCAATGTTTGGGATATTTTTTGTAAAGAAGGTACACTCTTGTTTTTCTCCCTGCTGTAAAAATGTCCACGTCACACACAGATTTGGATTATAGGAGATGGTTTGAGTTAACAAATGCAAATAACTGCAAATGCGAGAGTGTGCACATCTGATTGGTGTGTTTACACAAAGACAGGAGGGCAGTGTAGATGCCCAGGATGCTGATGAGTCACCAGAATTTAATTTTTTATGTAAAGTTGGTGTTAAATTCAATTCATGCATGCAATGGTGCCCTCTAGTGGCTGTTTGGAGCATGAGGATTTGTGACTTGTCTCTCAGGTGCAGGAAATCCTAAATGCAAAGTGGCCGTTGTGATGTGCAGGAGCTCTCGGGATGTTAGCAGCAGGTCAGAACATCAATCCTGTGGTGACAAACATTTAAGTGTTTACAAAAATTACACATCTGGATAAAACCCTTCAAGTTCTGTAATAAATTGAGACGTCAGGAAGTTAATAGTGAACTTATTTCTTAGGCATGGCCAGCACAGTATGATCCTGGTACCCATGGAAACTCCAGGAGTGAAGCTCATCCGACCTCTCACCGTGTTTGGACAGGACGGTAGGAGTCTGTTATGTCTGCTGGATATTTTCATTGTTTGATAGTTTTTACACACAAGTAAAAAAAAAAGTATTCAATTTGTGCTCATCCCTGAGTTCAGATGCCATCCATGGCGGCCATTTCGAGGTGCACTTTGAAAATGTGCGTGTTCCCGCATCCAACATCATTCTGGGTAAAAATTCAGTTTCTATTTACTGAAATTAACCTGCAACAGCCTAGAAAGCAAAAGCTAACACTCACCAACACGTTTTACCAATGAGAATTTGAATTTTTCTTCTCATCACTTTAATTTCCAGGAGAAGGCAGAGGGTTTGAGATAGCTCAGAGGCGTCTGGGCCCGGGCAGGTTGCACCACAGTATGAGAGCTGTTGGTTTGGCTGAGCATGCGCTGGAGCTTCTGTGCCAGCGTGCTGCTTCTAGACAGACGTTTGGGAAAAAGCTGCACCAGCATGTGAGTGAACCACAGATTTGTCTGATCTTTAGACTTCCTTCAGGGCTGTGGGTAAAGCATTCAGCTGTTTACACGTCTGTTAACTCTGGTCTAAAGGAGGTCGTTGCTCACTGGATAGCAGAGAGTCGTCTGATGATAGAGCAGACCCGCCTGCTGACTCTTTATGCAGCTCATTCTCTGGACACACTGGGCAGCCGTGCAGCTCGCAAGCAGGTTAAACTGTTACTGTTCTATTCAGCAATATGCCCCGCTGTTATTACAGATTACACAGTTAACCCAGATCGTTAACCATTATTTTCCAGCAGCTGTTGACTTTATAACACCAAGACATTTTCTCTCTCTGCTAGGTTGCTATGATCAAAGTGGCAGCAGCCAGGATGAGCTGTAAGGTGGTGGACATCGCCATCCAGCTCCATGGAGCTGCAGGGGTGTCCCAGGACTTCCCACTAGCACAGATGTATGTTTGCATTTCCCTACACACTAATATGAATTAGAGCTCCTTCTACAGGTCCTTCTCAAAAAATTAGCATATTGTGATAAAGTTAATTATTGTCTGTAATGTACTGATAAATATTAGACTTTCATATATATTAGATTCATTACACACAACTGAAGTAGTTCAAGCCTTTTATTGTTTCTAATATTGATGAAAATCCCAAAATTCCTATCTCAAAAAATTAGCATATCATGAAAACGTTCTCTAAACGAGCTATTAACCTAATCATCTGAATCAACTAATTAACTCTAAACACCTGCAAAAGATTCCTGAGGCTTTTAAAAACTCCCAGCCTGGTTCATTACTCAAATCCGCAATCATAGGTAAGACTACTGACCTGACTGCTGTCCAGAAGGCCATCATTGACACCCTCAAGCAAGAGGGTAAGACACAGAAAGAAATTTCTGAACGAATAGGCTGTTCCCAGAGTGCTGTATCAAGGCACCTCAGTGGGAAGTCTGTGGGAAGGAAAAAGTGTGGCAGAAAACGCTGCACAACGAGAAGAGGTGACCGGACCCTGAGGAAGATTGTGGAGAAGGACCGATTCCAGACCTTGGGGGACCTGCAGAAGCAGTGGACTGAGTCTGGAGTAGAAACATCCAGAGCCACCGTGTACAGGCGTGTGCAGGAAATGGGCTACAGGTGCCGCATTCCCCAGGTCAAGCCACTTTTGAACCAGAAACGGCGGCAGATGCGCCTGACCTGGGCTACAGAGAAGCAACACTGGACTGTTGCTCAGTGGTCCAAAGTACTTTTTTCGGATGACAGCAAATTTTGCATTTCATTTGGAACTCAAGGTGCCAGAGTCTGCAGGAAGACTGGGCAGAGGGAAATGCCAAAATGCCTGAAGTCCAGTGTCAAGTACCCACAGTCAGTGATGGTCTGGAGTGCCATGCCAGCTGATGGTGTTGGTCCGCTGTGTTTTATCAAGGGCAGGGTCAATGCAGCTAGCTATCAGGAGATTTTGGAGCACTGCATGCTTCCATCTGCTGAAAAGCTTTATGGAGATGAAGATTTCATTTTTCAGCACGACCTGGCTCCTGCTCACAGTGCCAAAACCACTGGTAAATGGTTTACTGACCATGGTATTACTGTGTTCAATTGGCCTGCCAACTCTCCTGACCTGAACCCCAGAGAGAATCTGTGGGATTTTGTGAAGAGAAAGTTGAGAGACGCAAGACCCAACACTCTGGATGAGCTTAAGGCCGCTATCGAAGCATCCTGGGCTTCCATAACACCTCAGCAGTGCCACAGGCTGATTGCCTCCATGCCACGCCGCATTGAAGCAGTCATTTCTGCAAAAGGATCCCCGACCAATACTTATTTGAAGGTTGACTTTTTTTGTATTAAAAACAGTTTTCTTTTATTGGTCGGATGAAATATGCAAATTTTTTGAGATAGGAATTTTGGGTTTTCATGAGCTGTATGCCAAAATCATCAGTATTAGAAACAGTAAAATGCTTGAACTACTTCAGTTGTGTGTAATAAATCCAATATATATGAAAGTCTAATGTTTATCAGTACATTACAGAAAATATTGAACTTTATCACAATATGCAAATTTTCTGAGAAGGACCTGTATTATGAATTATTTCCAGGTACTCGTACGCACGGACTCTGCGCATCGCTGATGGACCAGATGAGGTGCACCTTTCCTCCATAGCGTCTCTAGAACTGAAGGATCAGCTGAGAAAGTCTCAGGCTAAGCTGTGAGGATCAAATTCAATGTGACTGGCCAAATTAACTGGAACAATTAGTTTGCAGAATCCAGTTTGGAGCGTTACTAAGAAAAGATAAAATGAGTAAACATGCTGAACTCTAAATTAAGGCTGTTTATGTAGTTTTGTAGATTTAATCTGTGATTTGTTTATTTTACCGACAATTTATACATTAAGGTTGAGGTGGTCTGTTTTGATTTTGGTCGCGTTTTTATTACTGATCTGATAAATCTTTGCCTTTCTTTGGTTGTTTTGTAAATGTGCTCATCATGTGGATGTTAAAATCACAAGTGAATTTCAAGCATATAATAATAAAAAAAATTGATACTTGCTTGTCTTTTATTTTGAAGTGCAGAAAGATTTGAAACCACACCTGTGCTGTCAGTTCACTTCCTACAGTGTTGGGAATGTTACTTTAAAAAAGTCATTTGTTACAGTTACAAAGTAACCAATTAGATTACTTGTTAATGAATAAGAAACACCATTGTATTAAATGCCATCATTCCCATCACTGGCTTCCTATCAATGTTCAGTCAGCATAAAAAGACTCTAAGGAACTGGGAACTTGAACACATGAGAGGGACTACTCTTACTCCCCATGCTAAAGACAAAGGAAATCAGTCTGGAGCTCAGAAGGAAGATAGCTCACGATAATGGGGAAGGCTACTCTGCCATTTTCATGCTATTCAGTGTCTGGAACTGCTGTACATTGCATCATTGCCAAGTACAAAGTGACAAATTCAGTAAGAAACAAATCTGGCCTTGGCTTGTGAGCATTTGAAAAGGTAAAGATGTGATTTAAAAGCCTGTGCTTTGGTCTGATTAGACTAAGGCCTAGTCCATACGTAGCCGTTTTTTTTTTAAAACGAATATCCGTCCCTCCAAAAACCTGCATCCACACCACCTCGTTTTAAAAGAAAACTCTGTCCACACGTACTCGGATAAATACGTTGTTAAGGACATGCCAGACCTGTAGGCCGCAGTACTTCCCCTGTTCTTAACCTCGTCCTTCGTCTGTAGTCTTCCGCAAGGAGCAGTAATTCCGCTTGCAAAAACAAACAAGCAAAAAGCGCTTGGACAATTGATAAAGTGAGCGCAGCTCTGAGGGCATCCATGCTGACGGCTAGTGTAAACACAGGTCGCACACGTGATGTCAGCATTTTTTTGTCGCGGAAAGTGACGTTGCGGACCTTAAAACTCCGGTTTTGTCTGTCCACACGCAGACACCCAAAACAGAGAAAACGCAGATCTTCACTTTGGCCGGAGTTTCTTAAAAGATCCGTTTTCGTGTGAAAAAACTCAGTTTTCGTGTGGATGACAGGCCAAAACGTAGAAAAATATCTACGTTTCGGCAGATCCCCGGCTACGTGTGGACAGGGCCTAAGCTGAAACTGTTTGAGCACATGGATTTTGTTTATTTTTGGAGAAGAAAGGGAGAGGCCATCAACCCCAGGGATACAGTTTCCTTAAACTTGGTGGGCGCACCATGCTTTGGAACTGCTTTGTAGTCTCCGGCACTGGGAGCCCGACATCATGAAAAAAGAAAATTATGGTGACATTTAGCACATATATGCAGAAACCTACTAGATCAGTGGTACTCAATTCTGGGTCTGGAGGGATGGTATCCAGCATGTTTTTGTTTTAACACGCCTGATTTCAATCAGCAGGTAATTTAACAGGCTTCTGCTGGACAATAAAAAGCTACACCCTGTCAGTAATCAGGAATCCTGCAGGAATAAAATGCTGGTCAAAGGATGAAATACAGACAATAAGACACAGAAGCTCCTAACTATGCATGGAAGGTTCCATCCCAAGTCCAGCACCCTGAGACTGTACACTTTCCGTAAGCAAGGGGGCAGAGGACTAGTGAGTGTGAGAGCCACAGAGGCAAACAGAGGAGGAGACACTGGAAATACAATCGTGGGCTGCATGGTGGCGCAGTTGTTAGCACTGTTGCCTCGCAGCACGAAGGTTGCAGGTACGAAACTCGGCTGTGGCCTTTCTGCGTGGAGTTGCGTGTTCTCCCCATGCACGCGTGGGTTTCCTGCGGGTACTCCGGTTTCCCCCACAGATCACAACATGCCCTACAGGCAGGGGTGGACTGGCCTATCTGGCACTGTCCCGGTGGGCTGCTTAGCCAAGTGGGCCAGTTGCCCTGCTTGGGCCGTCCCAAACCAAACCCCCGTCTCACATTTGGTTATAGAGACAAGTCCGCGAGCAGCAACCCCCCCCCCCCCCCCTCCCCCATTTGGCTGGATAGACGAGTCGCGAGCAGCAACCTTCTCTGCCGAGGGCCGACGGTTCATAAAAATGCCAGGGCCAAATTTTGGTCCCAGTCCAACCCTGCCTACAGGTTATAAATTGTAAGTCGCTTCGGATAAAAGCGTCTGCTAAATGAATAAACATAAACATAACAATCGTGGAAGGACAAACCCCTACATGGGATGTACCGCAGAAAGATAACTGAAATGGCTGATATCAAGAAATCCTACCAATGGCTAGAAAGAGCTGGTTTGAAAGGACAGCACAGAGGCACTCATCGTGGCTGCACAGGAACAGGCTCTGAACACCAGAACACACCACACTGCTTACCACACCAGACAAGTTGTAGACTATGCAACGAGGCCCCTAAGACAATCCACCACATAACTACAGGGTGTAAGATGCTGGCAGGGAAAGAATACATGGAATGCCACAACCAAGTGGCTGGAGTCGTGTACAGAAACATCTGTGCTGAGTATGGACTGGAAGCCCCAAGGTCAAAGTGGGAAACCCTTTAAGGTGGTCCACAACAAGAGATCCAAGCTCTTGAGGGATTTCTGGATTCAGACCAACAAACAGGTGATGGTGGACCAACCGGACATTGTGGTGATGGATGAACTGGGGACAGTCGTTGTGGTTGATGTGGCAATCCCAAGTGATGGTAAGAATGGAGGCTGAAATGTGAATTTACACATACACACACCAAGGAGAAAAAAATATTTGACACATCAGCATCTTTATCAGGGTATTTTCTAAGTGGAATACTGGCACAAAATTCCACCACATGTCAAAATGATCCCAAGTATTTACTTCATGCAAAGACATCTAAACATTAAATTCCATACACTGAGTTACACTCAACAAAAATATAAACGCAACACTTTTGTTTCTGCTCCAATATTTCTTGAGATGGACTTAAAGATCTAAAATTCATTCCAGATACACAATATTACCATTTCTCTCAAACATTGTTCACAAATCAGCCTAAATGTGTGATAGTGAGCACCTGTGCTTTGCTGAGATAATCCATCCCACCTCACAGTTGTGCCACATCAAGATGCTGATCTGACATCATGAGTAGTGCACAGGTGTACCTTATACTGCACACAATAAAAGGCCACCCTGGAATGTGCAGGTTTTTTTTGCTTTATTGGGGGTCTGGGGACTCAGAACCGGTCAGTATCTGGTGTGACCACCATTTGCCTCATGCAGTACAACACATCTTCTTCGCATAGAGTTGATCAGATTGTCAGTTGTGGCCTGTGGAGTGTTGGTCCACTCCTCTTCAATGGTTGTGCGAAGTTGTTGGATATTAGTGGGAACTGGTACACGCTGTCGTATACGCTGGTCAAGCACATCCCAAACATGCTCAACGGGTGATATGTCCAGTGAGTATGCTGGCCATGCAAGAACTGGGACATTTTCAGCTTCCAAGAATTGTGTACAGATCCTTGCAACATGGGGCCGTGCATTATCTTGCTGAAACATGAGGTGATGTTCATGGATGTACGGCACAACAATGGGCCATCATCACAGTATCTCACTGCATTCAAAATGCCATCAATAAAATGCTACTGTGTTCTTCGTCCATAACAGATGCCTGCCCATACCATAACCCCACCACCACCATGGGCCACTCGATCCACAACATTGACATCAGCAAAACGCTCACCCACACGATGCCACACACGCTGTCTGCCTCTGCCCTGAAAAATGTAAACCGAGATTCATCCGTGAAGAGAACACCTCTCCAACGTGCCAGACGCCATCGGATGTGAGCATTTGCCCACTCAAGTCTGTTAAGGCAACAAGCTGGAGTCAGGTCACGACCCCGATGAGGACGAAGAGCATGTAGTTGGCTTCCCTGAGATGGTTTCTGACAGTTTGTGCAGAAATTGTTTGGTTATGCAAACCAATTGTTTCAGCAGCTGTCTGAGTGGCTGGTCTCAGACGATCTTGGAGGTGAACCTGCTGGATGTGGAGGTCCTGGGCTGGTGTGGTTACACGTCGTCTGCAGTTGTGAGGCCGGTTGGATGCACTGCCATATTCTCTGAAACGCCTTTGGAGATGGCTTATGGTGAGAAATGAACATTCAATGCACGAGCAACAGATCTGGTTGACATTACTGCTGTCAGCATGCCAATTGCATGCTCCCTCAATGCTTGTGGCATCTGTGGCATTTTGCTGCGAAACAAAACTGTACATTCCAGGGTGGCCTTTTATTGTGGGCAGTATAAGGTACACCTCTTTGGTGTGTTCTTGCTGTGTTGAAATTCTAATTCCATCTTTTAGTTCTTTTTAAAACACAGAAAGGTTTTATTTACCTGCAACGTTTCGTTTGTGGCTGCAAACTTCGTCAGGCTGACGCTGATGGTGGCGTCACTTCCTACTCTGTTTATCCGCGGGCAGCAGAGGACGTTGTTGCCCTCTGCTGCCCGCTCTCCCCTCTCCGATGATGCAGTCCCATGTGCGATCCAACGAATAAAGTCCATCGTCCCTGTTCATGGTCCCACATCTACGTCTCCTTATCACTATAGCTTCTTTTATTCATCTTTTGTATTTCTGTTGTTCGGTGTTTATGATCCTTGTGTTGTCCCAGTCCATTATATAGTTTTCTCTTGTGCATCTCTTGTGATCTGTTACGGCTGACTTCTTTATTGTGTTTTCTGCTTCTTCTGTCGCTGCTCTTGTGTGTTTTCGACTTTCTCGCACTCCTTTCTATGTTCTATTGTTCGTGTGTTGAGTTGGCGTCCGGTTTCTCCTATGTATGTTTTATTGCAGAGTTTGCATGGGATTTCGTAAACGACTCCACATTAAAGTCCAGCTGGTATCTTGTCTTTTGGTTGTACTAGTCTGTTTCTAACTGTTGTGTATGGTCTTGTTGGTGTGTTTATGTTGTGTTTTTTCATTGTTGCTCTTATTTTTTCTGTTATGCCTTTGATGTATGGTAAGGTTATCACTGGTTTTTGTTCTTGTCTTTCTGGGGTTCTGGTTCTTTGCTTTTGTTGTTTTTTTCTTTCAGTTGTTGTTTGTTGTTTTCCTGCTTTGTTTATTGCCCATGTCGGGTATCCGCAGGTCTTTAAAGCGTGTTGTATGTGTTTGTCCTCTTGTTTACGGTCTCTTTCTTCTGTTGCCATGTTTGCTCTGTGATATAATGTTCTGATTACTGACATTTTGTGTATGGTAGGGTGTTCTGATGTCCATAATAGATATTGGTCTGTGTGTGTTGGTTTTCTATATGTGTTTATGTTTAGGGTCCCGTCGGTCTGTCTGGTTATTTTCATGTCCATAAATGCTATGCTGCCATCTGTTTCTGACTCATATGTGAACTTTATGTTGCCTGTGTCGTCAATGTTATTCAAGTGTTGTGTTCGTGTTTCTGTTTGTCCTTTTGGTATGATTTCCAGTATGTCGTCTACGTAGCGTTTCCATAGTTTTATTTTGCAGTTTGGGGGGGGGGGGCAGTGGCTATGGCTTTTTGTTCTAGGTCTTCCGTGAAAAACTCGCACAGGGTGGCTGATAATGGGTCACCCATGGCGAAGCCTTCCAATTGTTTGTACATTGTGTCATCGTATGTGAAGTAAGTGGAGTTAGCTACCAGTCCTATCAGTTGTGCTATGTCATCTGCTGTGAGGTTTGTTCTTTTGTGTAAAGTCTTGTCCTGTCTGACTCTGTTAACTACTATGTCTATGGTGTTTTGGGTTGGTGTTTTTGTTAACAGGGATGTGACGTCATGTGAGATGAGTATGTCGTTGTCTTCTATTGTAATCTCCTTTAGTTCTTTTGCCAGTTCTATGCTATTTTTGCGGTGTTGATCTGTGTTACCTAATAACGGACTGATGATTTTGCTGATTTCTCTTGCCATGTTGTATGTTGGTGTACCTATGCTATCTACTATTGGTCTAAGTGGGGTGTTTTTTTTTTGTGTATTTTTGGCGTTCCTTAGATTCTTGGTATTATGTTTGCTGTAGGGCAGGGGTGTCAAACTCAAACTCACAAGGGGCCGAAAAGAAACTCTGGGGCCAAACTTAATATTTTTGAAAAAGTGACGGCAAATTTGCACATTTTCTTTGTCAGCATACAGGTGCTGGCCAGTAAATTAGAATATCATCAAAAGGTTGAAAATATTTCAGTAATTCCATTCAAAACGTGAAACTTGTACATTATATTCATGCAATGCACACAGACCAATGTATTTCCAATGTTCATTACATTTAAATTTGATATTCATAAGTGACAACTAATGAAAACTCCAAATTTGGTATCTCAAAAAATTAGAATATTCTGAAAAGGCTGAATATAGAAGACACCTGCTGCCACTCTAATCAGCTGATTTACTCAAAACACCTGCAAAGGCCTTTAAAAGGTCCCTCAGTCTTGTTTTGAAGGCACCACAATCATGGGGAAGACTTCTGACTTAACAGCTGTCCAAAAGACAATCATTGACACCTTGCACAAGGAGGGCAAGACACAAAAGGTGATTGCTAAAGAAGCTGGCTGTTCGCAGAGCTCTGTGTCCAAGCACATTAACAGACAGGCGAAGGGACGGAAAAAATGTGGTAGAAAAAAGTGTACAAGCTCTAGGGATAACCGCACCCTGCAGAGAATTGTGACGACAAACCCATTCAAAAATGTGGGGGAGATCCACAAAGAGTGGACTGCAGCTGGAGTCAGCGCTTCAAGAACCACCACGAGGAGACTCATGAAAGACATGGGATTCAGGTGTCGCATTCCGTGTGTCAAGCCACTCTTGAACAAGAAACAGCGCAAGAAGCGTCTCGCCTGGGCCAAGGACAAAAAGGACTGGACTGATGCTGAGTGGTCCAAAGTTATGTTTTCTGATGAAAGCAAGTTCTGCATTTCCTTTGGAAATCAAGGACCCAGAGTCTGGAGGAAGAGCGGAGAAGCACAGAATCCACGTTGCATGAGGTCCAGTGTAAAGTTTCCACCGTCAGTGATGGTGTGGGGTGCCATGTCATCTGCCGGTGTTGGCCCACTCTGTTTCCTGAGGTCCAGGGTCAATGCAGCCGTCTACCAGGAAGTTTTAGAGCACTTCATGCTTCCTGCTGCTGACCAACTTTATGGGGATGCAGACTTCACCTTTCAACAGGACTTGGCACCTGCACACAGTGCCAAAACCACCAGCACCTGGTTCAAGGACCATGGTATCCCTGTCCTTGATTGGCCAGCAAACTCGCCTGACCTTAACCCCATAGAAAATCTATGGGGTATTGTGAAGCGGAGGATGCAATACGCTAGACCCAACAATGCAGAGGAGCTGAAGACGACTATCAGAGCAACCTGGGCTCTCATAACACCTGAGCAGTGCCACAGACTGATCGAGTCCATGCCACGCCGCATTACTGCAGTTATTGAGGCAAAAGGAGCCCCGACTAAGTATTGAGTGCTATACATGCACATTCTTTTCATGTTCATTCTTTTCAGTTGGCCAACATTAGAGAAACAAACATTTTTTCATTGGCCTTTAGAATATTCTAATTTTCTGAGATACCAGATTTGATGTTTTCATTGGTTGTCACCTATAAATATCAAAATTAAACGTAATAAACATCGGAAATACATTGGTCTGTGTGCATTGCATGAATATAATGTACAAGTTTCACGTTTTGAATGGAATTACTGAAATATTTTCAACCTTTTGATGATATTCTAATTTACTGGCCAGCACCTGTATATGCAATTTTGAACCTTTAAATTTGGAAACAAACATATTTCTGCATTAACACTGAATGTGGAATAACCAAATTACACACGAGCAAGTCAATTACAAATAAAACACATCAGTGGTATTCATTACTTGTGGTATATTCAGCATTTTTAAAATCTATTCAGGATTTATGTTTTCTTGTTTATTCATTTTTCTTATTTTTTATTCTCCTTTTTTTCTCCTGTAATAAGTGTCATCGCTGCTGTGACATCTAGCTTTCCCCACTGAGGAACAATAAAGGGATTTTCTATTCTATTCATCTGTCTGCAGCCTTTCCACTTCCTGTTTAATGTAGGTTAAATATTTTCTCACGGGCCAACAACAAAATAAAAATATAATTTTATCTTAAATGAAAATGCAACATCTCACCTGTTAACTTTCATGTTTTGGAGCAGAAAAAGAGCATAAAACCAACATATTTAAAGCTCACCTGTTCCAGCCAGATACCTGCATCATGGGGTTGATCTGAGCTGAGGAGGAGACTCCTGTTGTTTTGTTCATCTTCATCATAATAATGACAACATTAGATGACAACAGGTGCTCATAGGTTTGTGCTGATGAACATGTCTGCGCAGCTTGACCACGTTGTTGTGTGTTGGGGAGGAAACACGACAGCAGCCACAGAGTCATGATGGTTTGAGCGTGTCGCTGCTCGCTGGAGTTATATCAGCTCTGTCTGGACGTTTGTTTGAAAACTTTCTCTTTCAGTCGTGAACACATTACTGAGCGGCTAGAATCTCCGTTTCTGGGCTTCAACGTCAGAAAACAGCTGAGTGAACTCGGCGCTGAGTGAGAGGAGTGTAGTTTGTCCGAGACAGCCGAGCTGCAGACACCCAACTACCTCTGACTGCCTCGGCCCTGAAAAAACACAAAGGAGGGGGCACGTCTATCGCGTCAGACCCGTGCCACAACCCGTGCACGCGCATTGGGTCCACAGCGCGTGTGTGAACGGGACTCGCGAGCGAAAATATACATGGCAGCGCGCGCGTGAACGGGACTCGCGAGCGAAAATATACATGGCGAGAGGTCATTTGTGCACTGAGAGGGAGCAAACTGTGTCTGTGAGCGCACAAGGATGTGCACAAGTGACAAACCTGCGTGCGCTCGTTGCCAACGAGCACACGGCAGAGGAAAACGTGCGCGCGCGGCCAGAGCCGGATTAAATAAATGGACTACACTAGGCAGGCTGCATTTTTAGCCCCCCCCCCCCATCGATGTTATGTAATGAATTGAAATCTGAAACTTACAAAATTTACTTATAAAAGTTCATTCACATTTTACATAGCCTAGTTTTTGGTTACAAATTGGTTGTTTGTATGCCAAAATAAGTCATGTGTTGTAGGCTGTTGCCTCTGCTGAATCAGAAATTCTGTGTCAATTTTCTGAGTGTGAACTTATTGTTTTGCTATTTGAACATTAATAAAATTATTTGACAAATAATTAATAAAACCAGCAACACTTACCAAGGAAACCATTTAGCATTATCTACTCTGGGATAATCTTCAGCCTTCCAGCATCACATGCCTCAATCACAGCAGAAACACGTCTAAAGAAATGTTCCTTGGTTAAGCTTCAGTCTATGTCTCCAGATTTCCTCTGTGATGCAGAAGAATATCCAATATTTTGAGAGGGATAGTTTAGTGCAAAGTACTCATCAGTTTGGTACCACTTTGCAGGATCAGATAGCTAGTTGTTAATACCCTGTCTGGGTCTAGAGGCTCCTATAAGACTATATTGGGCTCACTTCTGGCTGGCTGCTGTTCTTCCAGTTTGTCCTTCTGTGAAGGCGCTGACGTTGACGGCGTTGGCGCTACATCGTCTTCCGCCGCATCTTCCACTGCGTCTTCGGGTTGTGTCTCCTTCGGGTCTTGCTCGGGCCCGGCCTCTGGCTCTGCTGACTCGAGCATGTTCACAGCTGTCGGACGGCTGCCCGAGCAGCCCAACAGAAACTTCTGTAAAGCCCCCCCGGCTGTCTCTTCTTTAGTTCCTCTTCATTTTTTTTTTTACGTTTTGCCACACCCGAAAGCATCGTGAAAGTTAGCCTACTCAAAAACACCTGCTAGCTTTGTTGTGTCCCGCTCTGACTCTGACCGCTTCTCTGACGTCCTTCATTGGGTGGCGCCTTAACCCTCTGGGGTCCAGGGTGTAATTTGCCGTGAGTTTTCCTCTGTATTTCCAAAATAAAAACCATAACCACTACCTTATGTGGTATCAATCTTTTCAGCACAACCTGGACTTTATGAATCTATGCTTATTTTTTATATTTGGACATAAAGGGGTTGCATATTAGACCTTAAATCACTCAAAAACATAAAATCTGAATAGGAAAAAAGTTGTTTATTTTACTGTGAAACCAACAAACATTTATGACAAATGTTTTTTATCATTTAGACTGGTAATCTAGACTGTACATTTATAAAAAATATGACTAAATATAGCAAATAACTAATTTAAAAAAATTATTAGCTCTCTGGGATCCAGAGTGTAAATCACCGTTTTTGACTCATTTTGGTTTGTCTTTTGTATTTTCTAATAAAAACAATAAATATTGCCTTATGGGGTATCATTAATTTCAGGACAACCTGGACTATCTGAATTTTTACTTATTTATTAATTTGGCAATAATATACATGGAATTTGGAGAGAGAAGAGTGGCTCCGTCTCACGCCGAGATCTGACAGCTGCGCGGCGCCGCCCACTCCTCTTGTTGGATCTCCGAGGAGCTGGATCTCTGCCTTCATCCTCTACCTCATCATGACCCAACTCTTCTATGAGGAAGGATGGATCTGCCACATCGTCATCAACATCCTCGCTATTTGCCTCAGACTCCGGCTGCGAGTCTCCGTCCACTTCCTCTGCTTCCAGTTCAAAAAACAGCCGTACTATCTGAACTGCCTGGTGGACATTTATCCTTCTCATCATCCTTTATATAAGCCTAATAAAAGCCTACTAAACTGCAGCGACAATATATCTGTCCGGATCGCTCCAAAATACAAAGTTTACCGTCAATATCTGTCTAATTGTTTGTTGTTACTCCGTTCGCGCCACTACTTTCCCTGCGAAGCGGCTCCTTTTTGCGCACATCTCGTTACTCGTGCAGCCTTCCTTTCTCTCTCTCAGCTACATAATACTTTTTGTCAGCTGAATATGTGAGACTTCCACCAACAGCAAAAGGATCTCGTGTTTTTGTGGTTTTTAATGTTCACAAGCACATTCCCGCTCACAGATTACTAAACCGCTGTTTTGACAAGTTATCAGATTGTCTAAAAATAGGTCATTTTTTAGTTTAGTATAACTCCGCTTTTACGTTGCCTATTAACAAAATTTAAAAACTGGGGTGTAGTTTATAATCTCCTTTTTAAAGCCGAATTGAAACCGAAACTCAGGGAGGCGGAGTCTTGCTGCTACAGCGTCCCAAATCAGACCTGTTCAAAAGATGCGTATACTTGTCCGTGGACCCCAGAGGTGTGACGTAGCCAATGAAACGGTCTATGGTTAAGATAAACATTGTCACTATTTCTAGTTAATTGATAAATTATTTAAACAAATTGTAGATTGGAGTCCTAGCTACAAATTCTATCATAGGACATTTGTACATTTAATTTTTAATTTATTTATTTGTAATTTTGTTCCTCTGTCTGGGCCCCATCCAGCCAATCAGGCCCTAGGCACGTGCCTACTTTGCCTTTGCGTTAATCCGGCTCTGCGCGCGGCAGCCTCTCTGCGTGCTCGGCAGCCTCTGCACGCTCGGTTTCTAATTCCGCTCGCTCGGCTGTGAGGGCTTTTGGCACTCTGGAGGCGTGGCCTGTGGCAGATCTTCCCTGTCCTCTGATTGGTTAGTTTACCCCGCACTTTACTCTCTACCTATCTATATAAAAAAATCTGAGAGTCAGTGTTTGCTGTCATAGCTCAGCTGGGAGAGCGGTTGACTCTCACTCTGGAGGATCCGGGTTCGAGTCCGGCCAAGGAACATAGAATTGATGTCATTATTCTTTCCTAATTCCTGTGATATTATTTTACAGTTGTGACCGTCCAACTGTCATTAAACGTCCGAATGTTTGCTGGGCAGTGTTTTAAAAAGTGCACATAAGCTAGATGGTTTTAACCAGGTAAAAATAGACTTGTGGGTGTAGGTATGCTCAAGTTTAAAAAGTTCTTGCCTCATTAATGTATTGTTTATTTTTTTCAGCATTTAATTGACAAATTATCCTTTCAAATAATTAATTGATGAGTTACACCAAAGTAAATCCTTACTTTGGTTAAATAAATCAGTTTGGTAACCCCCCCACTCCTCTGTTTGGTCTCCTTTCTTATTACAGCCCACCACTTCCAGTCTGGGTTGTAACAATCTGCAGACAGATTTCTGAGTATCTCCTCCTTTGGTATACAGATCCTCACTGAGCCATGTACTGTGAACAAATAGTTTCTCCGTGATATTATCCAGCAAGGTCTTGTTTTTGTCAAAACAAGGGTGAGGTAATGAAAAAATAGAAATATTTCAATAAACTAACATTAAAATTATTTATATGCATAATTAAAATAAAAAAAACATGTTTTGAAATATATAAAGTGCACCAAACTTGACTCAGTCCATTCAACAATTCTAAATGGACAATTATGTAACTCATCAATTAATTATTTGAAAGGATAATTTGTCAATTAAATGCTGAAAAAAATAAACAATACATTAATGAGGCAAGAACTTTTTAAACTTGAGCATACCTACACCCACAAGTCTATTTTTACCTGGTTAAAACCATCTAGCTTATGTGCACTTTTTAAAACACTGCCCAGCAAACATTCGGACGTTTAATGACAGTTGAACGGTCACAACTGTAAAATAATATCACAGGAATTAGGAAAGAATAATGCCGTCAACTCTAAGTTCCTTGGCCGGACTCAAACCTGGATCCTCCAGAGTGAGAGTCACCCGCTCTCCCAGCTGAGCTATGACAGCAACTGCTGAATCACAGATTTTTTTATATAGATAGGTAGAGAGTAAAGTGCGGGGTGAACTAACCAATCAGAGGACAGGGAAGATCTGCCACAGGCCACGCCTCCAGAGTGCCAAAAGCCCTCACAGCCGAGCGAGCGGAATTAGAAACCGAGCGCGCAGAGGCTGCCGAGCGCGCAGAGAGGCTGCCGCGCGCGCACGTTTTCCTCTGCCGTGTGCTCGTTGGCAACGCGCGCACGCAGGTTTGTCACTTGTGCACATCCTTGTGCGCTCACAGACTCAGTTTGCTCCCTCTCAGTGCACAAATGACCTCTCGCCATGTATATTTCCGCTCACGAGTCCCGTTCACACGCGCGCTGCCATGTATATTTTCGCTCGCGAGTCCCGTTCACACGCGCGCTGTGGACCCAATGCGCGTGCACGGGTTGTGGCACGCTTTAAACGCCATACACGTCTGCTCCGAGCTGGCGCCGCAAAGCTTCATGGGAGTTGTAGTCTCTGTGGTAAAATCGGCCAGCGGGCCAGTTTTAATATATTTTTGATATTTATCTTGCGGGCCACATAAAAATGCTCCGCGGGCCGCATCTGGCCGGTGGGCCTTGACTCTGACATATGTGCTGTAGGGATTCAGTGTTTGTACATTTTTTCAGTTATTTTGCCTTCAGTAATTTTTTCATATTTTTCTTAATGCTTTCTGTTGGGTCTTTTTTAAGTATTTTGTATGTATTTTTGTCTTCTAACATCTGTTTCATCTGTTGTTTATATTTTTCTTTGTCCATAACCACTGTGGTTCTTCCTTTGTCTGCTGGTAGAATAATTATCTGTTCATTTTTGGATAATGCTGTCATGGCTGATTGTTCTTCTTTTGTAATATTGCTGTGTTGAATTTGGCTGTTTTTTTAATATCCCAACAATGTTATTTCTAAGTTCTGCTTTCTTTCCCTCATCTGTGATCTGTTGACATGCTAATTCTGTTGCTACAATAAATTCATCATATGGTATTTCTTTTGGTGTGACTGCAAAGTTTAAACCTTTTTTTAATATGCTTTCTTCTGCTTCTGTTGGTTCGTATTGTGAAAGGTTACATACCGATGAGGTTTGTGTGGTGTTATCTTGTATTTCCTCCCTCTTTTTCTTGTTTATGAGTTTGTTTAACTTCTTTATGTGTCTTTCCTTTACTTTTATGAAGTCTTTTTCTTGTTTTTCCATCATGTGTCCTTTAATTTGTTCCTGTTTGTTTATCAAGTTTGTCATTCCTTTTTAAAGAGCAAGTCACCCCCAAATAAACTTTTTTTTGCTTATAAACTAAATAAACGAGTGTCTAATCGTGCTGCAGACACGTGTCGTCAATAATTTGGCACTTCAGTGCATCTTAGTTAAAATTTAAATATTCTGCCTAAAACTGGCAGTGTTGTGCCGTTGTCAGGTAAAAACTCTGCACTGTATTTTAATTTAAATCTGCCACCGCTATTGGCTAAGAAGTATGCTATGATGTAAACTGGTACATTATGATGTCACAATGCTGTCGTGAGCCTAAGTGTGTGTGTATTTGTTAGCAGCTCTGCCCTCTCGGTCTGCCAGGCAACAGCATGTGTTGCATTTTTCAAACATGAAGTGGGAGTGGAGTTAGACTCTGGTAGGGGTTGACTTGCTCTTTAAGTTCAGGTGTCTTCTTTCCAGTTCGTCTTCTTCTTGCTTCTGTTTGGTTGTGACGTTTCTTATCCTTTCCTTGAGTAGTGCTTTCTGTGCTCTTTCCATTATGTTTTGTGCTGTCTTGGTCTGGATCGGTGTTTTTAGCTGTAGGCTTGTTGGTGTGATGTTTTCGTCCCGGCATCGTAAATTGAAGCGAAGGTGGTTCCTAAGACGTGCGCGTTTTTGATGTAAACGTTCCAAACGGCGGAAGTCCTTTCTCTTGTTCTCCGTATTTTTCTTTAAACATCTTTGGTGTGTTCTTGCTGTGTTGAAATTCTAATTCCATCTTTTAGTTCTTTTTAAAACACAGAAAGGTTATATTTACCGGCAATGTTTCGATTGCGGCTGCAAACTTCGTCAGGCTGATGCTGATGGTGGCGTCACTTCCTTCTCCATTGATCCGCGGGCAGCAGAGGACGTTGTTGCCCTCTGCTGCCCGCTCTCCCCTCTCCGACGATGCAGTCCCATGCGCGATCCAACAACAGAAAGAAAAAAACAACCAAAGCAAAGAACCAGCAACCCAAAAAGACAAGAACAAAAACCAGTGATAACCCTACCATACATCAAAGGCATAACAGAAAAAATAAGAGCAACATTGAAAAAACACAACATAAACACACCAATAAGACCATACACAACAGTTAGAAACAGACTAGTACAACCAAAAGTCAAGATACCAGCTGGACTTTAATGTGGAGTCGTTTACGAAATCCCATGCAAACTCTGCAATAAAACATACATAGGAAAAACCGGACGCCAACTCAACACACGAACAATAGAACATAGAAAGAAGTACGAGAAAGAAACAAGTCAAAAACACACGAGAGCAGCAAAAGAAGAAGCTGAAAGCACAATAAAGAAGTGAGCCGTAACAGATCACAGCAAAAGAGAAAACTATATAATGGACTGGGACAACACAAGGATCATAACCACCGAACAACAGAAATACAAAAGATGGATAAAAGAAGCTATAGAGATAAGAAGACGTGGATGTGGGACCATGAACAGGGACGATGGAGTTTATTCGTTGGATCACACATGGGACTGCATCATCGGAGAGGGGAGAGCGGGCAGCAGAGGGCAACAACGTCCTCTGCTGCCCGCGGATAAACGAAGAAGGAAGTGACGCCACCATCAGCGTCAGCCTGACGAAGTTTGCAGTGTCAGTGACTTTACAGCAATCCTCATACTAAGCAAGCATAAAGTGACAGTGGAGCGGAAAACTCCTTTTTAACATGTAGAAACCTCCAGAGAATCCTGGCTCAGTGTAAGCAGCCATCCATCATGACACTGGCGATAGAGAAGACAGAGTAGACACACACACGCGCACACGTGCACACACACACACACACACACCAAGCAATGTATCTATGGTTACATTGTGATCTCTTAGTAAATATTATATTCGGTGAGAGATAAACTTTATTGTAGTTATCCTAGTGAATCTATAATTAAAGGGGTAAACTAGCAGTAGCACATTCAACGTCAAGGAAAGTAAAAAGTTATCAGGAGAGGGAGAAAGTTTAAGTGGTTAGCAGCAGTGTGCTAGATGATGGCCCCCTCCATGGGGCCACCACAGCTCAGCAGAACATCATTGTAGCTTCTTCTGGGGAGAACAACACTTAGAAGAAAAAATAAAGTTAACAGCTGAAATTGCAGAAAATAATACAGTTAAAGAGCAGATTGTAGAAGAAAGTAGTAGAGTGTGAAAAGTGGTCAGTGTATTCTCCAGCAGTCTACGCCTATAGCAGCATAACTACAGAGATAACTCTGGATAACCTAGCCTTTTTAGATGGAGGCATGTTGGAGGCAGGGCAAGGGAGAGCCTTCTTTACCGACTGTACACTCCACCTCCCTCTACTCCCCCACTTGTACAGATCTAGGCTAACATCAGTTTTTCACCATAGGCCCTATCAAATAAAAATGTTTTAAGCCTATTCTTAAAAGTAGACAAGGTGTCTGCCTCACGGACTAAAGCTGGGAGCTGGTTCCACAGGAGAGGAGCCTGATAACTAAAAGATCTGCCTCCCATCCTAATTTTAGATATTCTGGGAACCACCAGTAAACCTGCAGTCTGAGAACGAAGTGCTCGGTTAGGAACGTATGGAACAATCAGATCACTGATGTATGATGGAGCTTGATTATTAAGAGCTTTATATGCGAGAAGGAGGATCTTAAAATCTATTCTGAATTTAACAGGTAGCCAATGTAGGGAAGCTAAGACAAGAGAGATATGATCTCTCTTTTTAATTCTCATCAGAACTCTAGCTGCAGCATTTTGGACAAGCTGAAGACTTTTAACTACATTCTGTGAACTTCCTGAGAGTAATGAATTATAGTAATCCAGTCTTGATGTAATAAATGCATGAACTAGTTTTTCAGCATCACTCCTGGAAAAGATGCTTCTAATCTTAGCAATATTCCGAAGGTGGAAAAAGGAAATCCTACAAACCTGTTTAAGTTGGGATTTGAATGACATGTCCTGGTCAAAGATAACACCAAGGTTGCTTACTTTGTTCTCAGAGATTAATGTAATGCCATTTAGGTCAGGTGATTGACTGGGCAATTTCCTTTTCTGGATTTCTGGTCCAAAGATGAGAACTTCCGTCTTGTCTTGATTTAAAAGCAAAAAGTTTAGAGTCATCCAATTTTTTATGTCCTCAAGACAAGCCTGTAATCTACCTAACCGATTAGGTTCTTCAGGGTTAACGGATAAAAATGTTTGGGTTAAAATTTTAACTTAGCAAATAAGTCTTAACTTTGGCGTTAAACAATTAATGTTTAATTTTGTTTTCTTTATATCATTTGTTTTAACCATAGCTAATAAGTGCAATTTGATTAATGACGTCAGTTTTCAAAAAGAAAACCTTTGCAAAAAGTCTTCTTCTTTACATTTGTTGCATCCATAACTCTGAGAGAAGAAACAAAAACATTTACTACTAAGTTGTAGTATAAAATAATCACAGCAAAAAAATTAAATATTTTACTCCAGACTTTTGAAGGAGTGAAGATTCTTTAGCTTCGATTTGATAAATGTCGCCTTCTTGTGGCCATAAGGCTATGACCTAAGAAGTCTTTTCAAAAGTTTCTGTAACATTTAGGTTTAAATGTTCACTTCGTAAATAATCTCAACTTTGGCTCAAAAACTAACAATGTTTGCTTTTAAAATCCTAATGCTGTTTATTGGTTAGTGGTGTCTGATCAATCAAGTCAATTTTTGCAAAGAAAACTTGCAACTGTGAACATGCTAACATGCTAAAGCTTCTTCTTTGATTTTTGGATGTTACTTTAATAGAAATTTACTGCCGTCTGGTGGCGATTTAGTGTCATTACAACGATCCATCTTGAACATGTTTCTACCCCTTGAACATAAATTAATGGAATAAGCAAAACATGAAGTTGTAATGTAACCACGCAAAACAAACATTTTATTCTATAAATTACTGACTTTTTAATTGGCAGAATGGCCAGAAGCTGTTCAGTTGTCAAGTAAAAACAAAAGTTTGGCTAAACAAATGTCGCCCTCAGGTGGCGGTTTAGTGTAATTACAGAATAAGTCTTGAAAATGTATTTATTTTCTGTAATATTTGGGTTAAATTTTCAATTACATAATATTCCCAAGGCTCAACTTTTTCTTTAAATGACAGCTTTTTGAATCACAATTCTGACCACCCTCAAGTCCTATCAGATGATTTGACAATTTTCAAGAAGAAATCTTTTCTGTTGGACATTTGTCGCTTTCTGGTGGCGATTTGGCAACATTACAACAATCCAAAAAAAAAAGAAGAAACGTTTCTGTTACACAACCTGGCAAAAGTAACAAAAAACTGTTTGATATGATGTAATGTAATCATGCAAAACGCAATAAAAATATTTATTTCAATAAATTCTTGCCTTTTGAATGAGTGAGAATGTTCTTTAGCTTCTTAGAAGAACATTTGTAATTACAAATTTGGTTTTGTCCATACAAAGAAACATTATTCTAGATGTTTTGTGATTTGTTAAGGTGGTACTTAAAAATATAAAAATGAAAGTTGTGTTTTTGCATATTTTTATATAAGGGGTATATAAATAATAATTTAACTATAGTTTTTATTATACTTATTAATAGTAATAATATAGAGCGAATTTTGTACTAATTTTCATAAACTAAAAAAACCAAAGAATTTGTGGCCCACAAGGTCTTCAAACAAGGCCATTCCCTGCCTTATCTTAGAGAGATTTGGTCACTCCTGACTTCAGTTGCTCATTGGGTGCCTAGAAATATAGACCGACCATAGCAGAAGCAAAATTATGAAACTTTTTTATATTCACATATATAGGATGGCTTGCCAGGGTAGGTCATTTGTGCAGTATTTCATTAATGCCTTCATCGCGGTCCGGGTACTCTAAATTTTAACTGTTGTCACAAATGTGTTCAAAAATCAAATCAACAGTTTTCAATCATTTTCATTTATGGAAGGATGGCTATAGCATATAAAAACGCCAATGAAATAAAGACATATTATTAATATTACAATAATATGAAACTGAATTTAATAGACAGCACAATGGAACATTTACAAGCTCCAGTAGATCTGCATGTACATCTCTATGGGTTGAGAAACTCAGGACAGATTTAAGTATTTTATGTCTACAGCAGACCGCTCAATAACTTAGTGGATAGTTACAACAATCAGCTCCACCTTCCATTTGTGGTTCTTTTTTAAACACAGATAAGGTTTTTCTTTACCTTGCTGACGTTTTGTTTGTGACTGCAAACATCCTCAGAGCTGACGCTTCCTCTGTGCCTCTCGAGGGGGGCGGGGGCCTTTCTGGTTGCAGTCTCCTTGGGGTTCCTGTGTTCTGGGGCAGGGCCTGGATCTCTGGGACTTGGAGCTCCCCCCGTCTCCTAAGCATCTTTGGGGGGCGGATCTGTGGTCCCTCACACTCTCTATTGGACGCTCCTATAGAGAAACCTTAGATAAACATGCGCGTGTACACACACAGGTGCTCACATGGTGCTCTCAAAAGTATGGGCTTGGGCACATTCAACACATGTCTTAAGGCTGTCGTTGCCACTACATGCATTGTGATTCATTATCGTGTGATTGTTCAGTTAAACATTGTTGATTTTATATTTCATCATCAGGTTGACGCAGTGATAGCTTGCTCCTGATGTATTGTTGTGTGTCCCATTTTTTTTCTTCTATTCTTTCTCTTTCTGCAGGTCTAGAAGCAGACTCTTGTTCATTATTGTTTATTTTTGTGGACCCCCCCCCCCCTTCTCCCCACCTTGTGTCTTTTTCTTTCTCTTTCACCTCTGTCTCCGTGTCTGGTCGGAATTACAAAGCATTCAAAACCAATAAAAAAGTTTTAAGTATCAGGCGTGACATTAAAAGCAGACGCTTTGATGCTCCACCTGAGAGTAAATATGTAAGGCTTGTCACCAGCATTCAGACATCAGTTTTGTTTGCTTCACAGCCAGACAGGACATGGTAAAAAATAAAAAAATAAAAAAACGTATCATGTCAAAAAAAATAATAATAATAATATATATATATATATATTGCTTTAAGCAAGTTTTCAATATTGTTAATGTACCATATTTTCCGGACTAAAAGTCGCTCCGGAGTATAAGTCGCACCAGCCATAAAATGTATAACGAAGAAGAAAAACACATGTATAAGTCGCACGTATAAGTCGCATTTTGGGGGGAAATTTTATTATTTTTCTTACAAAATCTGAGACCAAGCATTTCACATTGCAAGACAAGTACCGGTAATAATAACAGGATAAACAATGCGGCGGAGCAGCGCGCCACAGGCTGCAGCAGAGGATGGCGGTGTTTGAAACCCTCCCGGCGGGACAGGTAGCTAAAGATTTGGGCTGCAAGGTGAACCTTCATTTTTTGATTTTGCCACTGAATGTGAGCCATTTGGAGTTTGTTGCCAAGACGCAAGCCTTCTCTCTCCTGAAGCTTATGCAACTCTTCAATGTACTGCCAACGTGTCAGCTGGCCATCTTCCCCAACAATAACTTTAAGAGTTGAAAAAACATTGCGAAGAAGCTTGAGCATGTGACATGGATCCAAGAGAACATGGATTTTCTGTGTGTGATCTGCTGGATGGACAAAGTATGATCTCATGTCCATTATGTCCTGATTGGCACCAAGCTCCCTGATCATGGCCATGTTTTGGGAGGGGCCATCACATGTCAAGGATACAACCCTAACTCCGATGTCATGAAGCCTACACAGACTTTCTTGAATGAGGCTAGCTCTTCCTTTCCCATTCATGCTGTTGATAAGAAAGTAGGCAATCAGGAGCTTCCAAGACTCGTTTATGGCAACAACCAGGATGACCAATGCTTGTGTTGCAACAACATTTTCAATCTCACCAGCTCCGATGTCAGCATAGCCATGAATCTGGTTCCCATCAAACTCAGTTTGCTTATGAATATACATTTCATCTAACATCAAAGAGCAAACTGTTTATTTTCCTTCCTTCTTTTTCTCAACAACATGACTTTTTAAAGCTGTAAATGAAGAAAGAGTAAAACCAGGGTCTGCAGACACACTACTATACCAGTTGTGAATGGTCTGCGGATGAGGCAAAGCCAAGTGAAAGAGTTCTCTAGCATAGTCATAAGCCTTAGGAGAGTAAAAATGCAGTGTAGTTGCAAATTGCTTCAAGTTTTCAGAAAAAGAAGATCTTTTCTTCTGATTTATTTTCTGAAACAACTCTTTTGGAACACGTCCAAACCATCAAGAAGAGAGACACATTCAGTTGATATTAGAAGTTTCTTCTGAAGAATTTTGGTGACACTTTTCAAAGAAGAATTTTTTTCCTTAAATCTCCTTGTCTTCCGGGATTTCAATTTAAGCTTTTTCTGCTGACAGAACTCTCCTTTTAAGCGTTTTGGGAGACTCTGTGATCTGATAGCAATGGTCACTCAGGATGCTATTTGGCTGTAATGGCACAGTGTTAAACTGACCACAGTCTGAATCATTCTGGTGTTGAACACTGTGACCAAAATGAGCAGTATCACACTCTATTGCTTGCAGTGGAATGTCATCATGTGTTACATTTTGAGTAACAAAGAACTCTTGAGGGGAGTCTTCACACATCATTATATCTCTCAGATCAACAGCAACTTTTATGGCACTGTCTTCCCCTGCTTCTACATCTGCAACCTTCTCAAAACTATTTACAAAACCAATGGGGTTGTCACTTACCTTTTCATTCCTACTTACCTGTACTTTCCTTCTTGGAAGATGTTTTTTTACCTTAAAGGACGAGAAGATTGTAGGTACAGCTGTGTCCTTCAGGCAAAGTCTCCCCTAAAATAAAAAAAATAAAATAAAAAAAAGAGATTCACACACACACACACACACACACACACACACACACACACACACACACACACACACACACAAGGTCGATTTCTGTATCTCAAAAACCCACTGGTACACCCGAGCACTGTTCGTGTGTGTGTGTGTGTGCGCGCGTGCTTGCGTGCATGTGTGTGTGTGTGCGCGCGTGCTTGCGTGCATGTGTGTGTGTGTGCGTGTTAAAATTAATATTTTTCATTCTTCCCAATACATAAAGTTAACATTAAAGACTGACAAAAAATTAATTTGTTTCTCAGAATAAATATCCATAGAATTAGATGGAAATTAATAGCGTGATTGTTTCCCCACCTAAACAGCCCTAGTCACAGACAGTTCAAGGGAGGGGAAAATTTTTTTCTTGTTACACAGCAATGTAACATCTGTGTATTATACAGCTAATGCTTCAATTTTTTCAATCTTAACCAAAATATGAAGTAATGTGTTGTACCCTGGAGTCCGTGGTGAAGTGACAACACTCAAAGTGTTCACTGCACAAGCGGGACTGTGAATTAGGAGTCCAGCGCTCTTCTTTCGTTGCTTACCCAAAGGTCAAGCCTCTCTGGATCACCTAGAGGAAAACTTCATACAAAGAACTACTTAAGCATATGGGTTTAAAATATTTAATAGCTTATCATGGCCTGTAGTAAAAGGTCTAAAATTAGGATAAAGAGTAATACAAAATGCATACTTTATAAAAAATATAAAAAACAAAACACTTGAGTCTATCGCCTTATTGGTGTCATGTTCTGTGTCCCTCTGTCCCCAGCCCCTCCAGTTCCCACTCCAGGTTCTCCTTTTGTGTCTCATAGCGCCCTCATGTGTCCGTTGTCTGCATCTCATTATGTGTCTCTGTGTTCTTCATGTGTCTTTTGTTGTGGCCCTTTAGATCATTCCTCCCAGGTCCTGTGTTCAGTCATCCTCAGCCCCTCCAGGTGTTCCTTCACGTTCTGTATCCTTGTAGCTCCAGCCTTTTTTGTCCCCAGCTCGGTGTGTGTATGTGTGTGTCCTTCCCAGTCAGGTCTGGTGTCCTCCTCTGCTCCTCTCCTCATTATTGCTTTCACCTGTGCCAGTTCCCCACACACCTGCTCCTCGTCTCCTATCACTCCAGCCCCAGTGTATAAAGCCCTCTCCTTGTCTCATTGTTCTGGTCGGTCCATTGTTGCTATCAGTGTGACTTATTCTGTCAGTCCTGCTCGTTCCTTTAGTGTTTTTTGGATCTCCTGATCATCCCCTAGATTTTTGGACTTTGACTTCCTGCCCTTTGGATTTATGTTCTTTTTGGAATCATCCTACCAATTAAAGGATTTTTCTTTACATTAACTCCTGCCTCGTGTCATCCTGGGTTCTGCATTTTGGGTCCTAACCATCCTACAAAACGTGACAATTGGATAGGATATGAAACTTTTAATCATCAATTTTATTAACTAATTTCCATGTTGTCAAACAGCAGTAGTTCCCATGAGAACAGGGCACCCGGTTGCGGCTCTTTGTGGACAAATTAGTTAGTTATTTGCTCCCCACCACCACTATTTTACAAATATGCAAAAAATAAAAAAAAACAAGCGAGTTTATCTGATGGCATACAGACTTCTGGAGACCAACATCAAGCACTATCAACCAACTCATCGAGCTGCAGTATTTCTGTGGTCAAGGGCGTCAGTTTGTTTTCAGAGTTGCTGGGGACAATAACCATACACTTGAGTGGGGTTTAAAAATAGCTGGGGACAATAAAGTAGGCTAGCACAGGGGTCGGCACCCCGCGGCTCTGGAGCCGCATGCGGCTCTTCCATCCATCTGATGCGGCTCTCTGCATGTAAAATAATGAATGGATATTTAAATAAAATGCTTTATATTTTACTGCATTAATTTTACATCTGTATGCCAATTCTAAATGTAAAGATTGTCTGCGTAAACCTGAACAGGTCCAACCCGGTCTTACTGTGAGACCGGGTTGGCGCGTCACGCTTGTGCGTAATCATATAGGCACTTTATGAGCTGAAGAGGATGTGAGATTCTGGGATTCTCCTCAGACGGCTCCTGGATGTGTCGCCACATTGGAGACAGGAACAAGCGCTATTCAGCCAAAGTTTCATCATCAGGGAACATTTTCTAAGTGACAAGTCTCTCTGAGAGACAGGGTTTGGAAAACACTCGCTTCAGTGGGAGGAACCTTCCACATGCGCTCTGGTTCTCTGGGTGGCTCTGGGGTTAATCAAGTTTAATTGTTTCTCGTTGCAACAATCTTCACAGGAAGGCAAAACAGTTAAACGGCAGGTTACAGATATTTCCATTTGACTGTTTATTTTGACAGATGAACTCAAGGATGTTGCTTGGTTTGAAAGAATTACCTCGACGCATACTGATGCGCATGGATGAGCTGACATTTTAATCGTTAACGCACATCGCGGAGGTAAAATATTCCCATCAAAACATCAGAGCTTTATACTGGACACTGTGTTCAGCGCGGCTTGGAGCGCCCACGGTGGACAGTGAGCTGAAGATCTGGGGTTCGCAGCGCAGTGCAGAACGGCGCATGCGATAAGATTTCCTCCCACTGAAACAGTCTGGAAACCCGGTCTCTCTGAGGGATGTCACTTGGAAAAATGTTCTTTTTATGAAATTATGAAACTTTGGCTGAACAGCGCTTGTTCCCGTCTCTAATATGGAGACGCATGACGCATCCAGTCTGAGGCAGAATAGCAGCTCAGAAAGCACCTGTAGAGACATTTGATCACGCACAAAGTTTATGTGGAGCAGAAGCGGTCGGGCCACGGCAGATGAAACGTTCCTAGCCTATATGAAGTTTAACTGTTTAATTGTAACATTAATATGTTACTGGACAAGCTGGTCTGGTTGGTTAGACCCGTGTTTGAAGTGGAAAACACACACACACACACACACACACACACACACCAATTAAATAATGCTGACAGCGTGGACTAGAAGACAGGTGATGGTTTACGTGTTTAAATGATGACCAGGCTGCTGTAAAATGTAATCTCCATCCACATCCAGACACAATAATCCTCTATTCTTTCTCTATTTGCTCTGCTCTTGTCTGGGCCGATCGCGGCGCGCCTAACTAGCGGCTGATGCACATTTTACGCATTTGGAGAGGTGGGCTGGAAGCTTTGTTTTTACTGGAAGATGGTCCACTTAACGCACGGTTGTAGACTACATATTAATGACAAATCAATGAAAATTAAATTGTGAGTTTTTACTTCATATTTTATAAATAAAAATGACGGGGGAACACATTTATGACGTCTTTTTAAACGAAATTTTCTAGCGCGACCTGCCTCCTTCACTGATGTCGCTGCTTATTAAGGTCCGTCCAAAATTACCGTGGGAAATGGGTAATAATGGCTCTTTGATGGGAACAGGTTGCCGACCCCTGGTATAAGATCTGAGCTGGTAAAACAAAAATCCTCATCAGCAGGCGTTTTTGAAAGTGGGGGGGACACAGCTGCCAATCACAAATTTTGCCGGGGACATGTCCCCGGCGTCCCCGGTTAAAATGACGCCTATGTCTGTGGTTAGGTCTCTCTCCGAGTCCGAGAGCTCCACTAGCGGTCAGCCCGCGCAGCAGACAGGCGCCAAAGCGGTCAGAGATGCGCCGGGCTGATCGCTGGGGAGAACCGGGTGGAAGAATGGAACACAGAAGTGTTCCTCCGAGAGCTCCACCAACACGTCATATTTCAACCCATTTTTATGTTAAATGCACTGGGTTTTATACCCATCGACATATACCCTATTCATTATTTTACTGTATTACATCTAAATTTCATGGTTAAACAGTACATGTTAAAATGGTAGTTAGCTAGCTACTTTGATAAGCTCAGCTAGTGCAAAAGCGGCAGTGACCTAAAATACATAAATATAATTTTACTTACCGAAAAAAATGAAGTGGAGATGGATGCTCTATTAGTGCAATTAATCCCACAGCAAGTCATTTGGTCCAACAGTTGCACAAATAATATCCAAAAAAGAACGCACAAACGGCACAACTAATGATCTAAGTTGAGAGACTGAAAATGGCTGAACAGTTTTCAGGCGAGACCGAGGCTCAGACTCGCCTTGTGGGGGGCTTGGCGACCACCCAGGCTGCATTCCGTTTGGACTGCTGGTGTTGCACCAAATTCTGCGACCCATCACAATTTGTGACCCCAGGGGGCAGTGTTGCATTTTGTTGCGTCTGTACATCCTGAATTGGCATAAAAGAAGAAGATGCTATGTTTAAACCGTAAACGACATAATCTTTGAGGAAGTTGTGCGGCGCGGACTATGGATATTAAAAAGAGCGTTTGTTAATGTTTATTGCAAACAAACGGGACAATAAATGCAGCGATAACCAGGGCTTTGACAAGAAATGTTTGCTAACATTAAACATTGATTTTACAACATGCGAGGTCCGCAGGTAAAATGTTCAGAACTTCCATTTATTGAAATAAATTGTTGTGATCTACATCCTCAGTTTATTAGAAACCACTGCAGATTATTTGGTTGCCACTTTTTTTTCCCTGTCACTCCAATGCCACTCATATGTACTGGTGGAGATAAAAGGGAACTAAAATGACACAAACATCACAAAACGCCTTTTGTTGTTAATATTTTTAGTGAAAATTGATGGCCACATTCTGTGACAGCCACTATCACATTGTGTGACCTTACTGTAACTTCAGTTATATTGATTTTTACATCACACAAACTGTTTCTGGTAACTTCTCTGATGATGTAGTTTATAAAAAAGTGCATTTGACCTCTGACATCTGCACTATTACTGAGATGCAGGTGGTCACATTCTGTGATAGCCACTATCATATTGTGTGACCATGGTCCGCGCCGCACAACTTCCTCAAAGCTTACGTAGTTTACGGTTTTAACGTAGCATCTTCTTCTTTTATGCCAATTCAGGATGTACAGATGCAACAAAATGCAACACTGCCCCCTGGGGTCACAAATTGTGATGGGTCGCAGAATTTGGTGTAACACCGGTACCCGTCAGCTGCCTCTGGAGTCCTACAGGCCAAAAAGACCTGATAGTGCTCTTTTTTTCAGCTTGACAGCATCCCTAACCTCCGGTGTCAACCAACGGGGTTCGGGGGTTGCCATCATGACAGGCACCGACGATCCTGCGACTACAGCGCCAGTCGGCCGCCTCAACAATGGAGGCACAGAACAGGGTCCTTTCAGACTCAATGTCCCCCGCCTCCCCCGGAACATTTAGGGAGTTCTATTGTAGGTGGGAATTAAAGCTCCTTCTGACAGGAGACTCTGCCAGACGTTCCCAGCAGACCCTCGCAATACATTTGGGCCTGCCTGGTCTGACCGCATCCTCCCCCACCATCTGAGCCAACTCACCACCAGGTAGTGGTAAATTGACAGCTTCGCCCCTCTCTTCACCCAAGTGTCCAAGACATGCGGCCGCAGGTCAGATGAAACAACAACAAAGTCGATCATCGAGCTGCGGCCTAAGGTCTCCTGGTGCCAAGAGCACATATGGACACCTTTATGTCTGAACATGGTGTTCATTATGGACAATCCATGACTGGCACAGAAGTCCAATAACAAAACTCCTCTTGAATTCAGATCGGGGGGGTCGTTCCTCCCAACCACACCTCTCCAGGTCTCACTGTCGTTGCCCACGGGAGCGTTAAAGTCGTCCAGCAGAACGAGGGAGTCACCGGAAGGAGCGCTCTCCAGCACCCCCTCCAAGGTCTCCAAAAAGGATGGGTAGTCTGAACTGTAGTTTGGTGCATAAGCACAGACCACAATCCGAACCCGGCCCCCCACACGTAGGCGGAGGGCGATTTATTTACATTAAAGTTAATTTAGAAAAGAAATAATCACCCAGCAGATGTTCATAAAAACTAAAGCGAGAAGGTCGAGGTATGACCAGAACCTCTGTGAAGTTCATCTCTTTCTGCTCAGATGTTGAAGTGATCAGAACAGAGTTTTACTTGAGGGATCCAGTAAAGGTACGTCTGCACACGTGTCAAAAATCACCCTGCTTCTGGGATTTAATCCACTCTGCACAGACTTTTCACCAGTTTCACCCCACAACATGCTGACATATTTCACAGTGGAAATATGATCTGTACTGACACCCCTGGTTTGTGTATCTGTTTGTCTTCCAATAGACATTAAGACCTCTCCTACCATTTCCATTTTTAAATCCAGATTAAAAAACCAAACTTTTTCATGATGCCTTCCATGAACCTATCCTTGCATCTGTGGTCTACTAGGTCTTTATCTGTGCTGTGTTAAATTTATTCTATATGTGTTTCATGTGTATGCCTATTCTGTGCTGTTTTATCTTAATTCTATATTTTAAAGTAAATACTTTTACTTTATATGTTTCTATTTTTCTGTACTATGTTGTCAATATTCTTTGATTTGATTTTACACAACATGGTGTGACATTTTAACTATTTCATTGAACTTGTGATTGTTTTAGCTATGTGAAGCACATTGGGCTACCGTTTTGTGTATGAAATGGTCTATATAATAAACTTGACTTGACTTTTGCTCAGGGCCGTATATTCAGGGATCTTCAGCTTTCTGGACTGAGTCCAGCAGAGAGAACAGCTGTGCATGAAGCTGCAGTGGAAGTGTTGGCGAAGCTGCATTCACTCAACTTGGCATCACTAAAACTGGAAGGGTTTGGAAAAGGACCGGGTTACTGCAGGAGACAAGTTAGAGGATACATTTTACTCAGTTATAAAATAAAACAGATAAAAATATTATTGTTTATAAAAATAAGAAATGCTGCTCCATCTTTAAAAGTGTCCCGATGGACGAAATTGTACAAAACTGTAGCCCACAGAGACATTGCTGCTATGAACGAGCTCTCTGATGAGCAGTTTATCTGAGAAAGATGATGATGTCACGCTCGTCCATGGAGACTACGGACTGGACAACTTGGTATTCCACCCAACAGAGGTGGAGTTTGGAGAATTTTACAGAAATCTACATCTTTTCAGAGTGACTTCATGGTGTGTTTTGTTTCTAAAGGCCTGTGTGGTAGCAGTGTTGGACTGGGAGATGTCCACCGCCGGGAACCCGCTGGTGGACCTGGTTTACTTCCTGATCCCACATAGAAGTCTCAACACTTCCAACACAGTCTGCAGCTTGCAGGGAATATTGGGTAGCGCCATTCTTTAGTGTGTGGAATCATTTTAACTTCTCTGTGCCAAATTTTAAAACATAATTCATATTTACGCTGTGTGTGTGTGTGTGTGTGTGTGTGTGTGTGTGTGTGTGTGTGTGTGTGTTTCCCTCCCTGTGCAGGTGTTCCAGCTGCTGGTGACCTGATCTCTGCTTACTGCAGATGTAGAGGAATCCCATCTGATCTTCTTCTTGGCTCTGTCTGCTTTTAAAATAGTAGCTTTTCAGGTTTTTGCAACTTTCAACTTGAAATAGAAATCTGATATTGTTATCCAGGCGACAGATTCAGGTTGATTGCTTTTTTTTTTAACCTTTAATTCCTATAGCTGGTCTGGGCTCATTTCCTGCAGGGAACCATCAATCACATCTTTCAGTGTGGAGTTATTGGCTGAAGTAGCTCGGCTTGTGAGGTTAATGTAGTCAGATCTAAAAACTTAACTAATATAAACATGATTATTGTCATCCACCTGCAGAGTGAAACTTCTAATGCACAGTAGGGCAAAAAAGTATATTTAACTTTTGAAGTGGCTGTCAAATACTTTTTTTTGCCTCTGTAGTTTCTAGCTTTTGCTTCTAGCATATACTGCCAGTGTTAAACATTTCACATGTGTGTATTTTTCTCGTGCCAATCTCCTCACAAGTCCGACAAGAGACGGCCTGTTACCGCCAACAGCCAGAGGACGGGCTGTTCTCCAGCAGGTCAAAGATTTCCTCCAACAATATGAAGCTCCGACTGAGGAGGTCAGTGACAGAAAGAGCTCCGTTTGTTCTGATCAGATTGGATAGAGTTCATTCATGCAGTCAGGATGAGTTCATCCCAGTGAGAAAACAAGGAGTCCGTTGACTGAATGAACATGCAGACTCATCATGATTCACTCGGTTTACTTTGTTGTTTTCTGAAACTTTTTAAAAGAATCGTGCACACCGCTACAGTTGGAAGTGGTCACTAAGGAATCAGCCTGTTCTGTTCATGCAAGGAGTTGTGTAACTTACCTTTTTTTATTTTATTACCAGGAAGTAATCGAGTACTACAGAAAGCATGCTCACTCACCACAAAGATGGCACTACCCCCAAATCACAGAGGATAAGGGTGTAAAAGGATTTAACCTTTTTAATCCGTCCTGACTCATCACACAAGTCATCATTAATGACAAGTGAAATGTTATTTTACAGCTACAATAACACTGATTTGTTGAGCTCACTGCTGATCCATTTGTCAGAAATGATTTGTGTTTTCTTTGATCTGAGAATCCAGGAGAAAGCCAAGCAGGCGGGGCAGTGGAACCGGTTCCTGCCTGCCGTCGTCAGCGGACTCACGCTGTTGGATTACGCCTACATCGCAGAAGAAACTGGGCTCTGCGATTTAGCGGATATCATCTTTAGCTATCCTCCATGTTAGATTCTTACTTACATGAGTAATCCCAATTTTTGCACACAAACCTCTCCAACTTCACATACATTTGCAAAAATTCCATCTAAATTTAGCAATTTGACTGTTTCTTTAAAGATGCAGAAATCAAAGAGCCGCTCGGCAGCGAGGAGAAGAAGAAGTTTTTGGCTGGAGCCTCTTCTTAGGAGAGAGATCAGCTCCTGGTTCTGCATGTGAGGTAGATTTATGACCACGTCACTAAACATCTAGAATCAGAAGAAGGCTGCATGGTTGCAGGACCACCTACTGGGCTGACACGACTCCATGCAGGCAGCAGGCTTTTAATTAGGATGTTTTATCACTTCTTGGGCTGGGAAAAAAGAAAAACTTGTAAAAGAGGTTGTGCAAAAGCTCTAAAGCATCAGTCTCGTTAGTTGTTTGACATCCTGGAAGTTTTGGGCTGAGCTACACAGATTTCTGCTCAATCTTTTTGGTTGAACTTTAAACACATGACCTGTTCTGATGTTATTTCTTCACAAGTCCTCCAGACAAAGAGCCAAATCCAACGGAAGCAACGAAATCCTGATATGTGAGCAAAACATTATAGCCAGATATAAACAAAACAAACATCAGATTGTTTAATAAATTCACACATCCTTTCATCCAACCAGTCATGGTCAGAGGTCACATATAACAGATCCAGCTATCCCTCTTCCCAGTGGCATTCCCAACTCCCCCCGGTAATTCTAAAGTGGTCCTAGACCAGAGAAGTCTTACGGCCCATGACATTTGGAGAAATGAAGCATGTCGTAGGCAAACAAATGTCTTTGTGCCAGTGTGATTAGACTCTTCATTGGTCTGGCTGTGTGCCAGTAAGTGCACCTGTGGGCGCAGCATACGAGCCTGCTTGGTGCAACTTAAAGAGGGACTAGAGTGACTGTAGAGATCCACTCTGGCTCCTGTCAGGTTGATGGGACAATTTGAATAATAAATACTCAAACTCCCACTATGTGTTCAGACCTCCTCCTTATGTTTTGGTCCCACGAGCCTGGCCATAATATATGGGGGCTTGTCCGGGATACTCTTTAAGACTCATTGCTGGAGACTGGACCTGGTGTTTCTGTAAGGCTGAGGCTGGCTGCCCTATAGAGGAAGTTCATTTCGGCTGCTTGAATCTGGAAACTCAATAAGTTAGCCACAATCCTGTGTCCATAGGTGAGACACAGGTAGGTAGACATCTTATTTCAGGGGATTTGTTGTCCTGCAAAGCTGTTGTGCCAGAATAACCAAAACAACATCTTCATTAATGCGCACAGAGCCCAGATCTGTGAGTTCAATCTGTCATGACCAAAATACTTGAAATCCTTCTTTTGGGATTGAGGTTGAATCCAGAGATTCCAAATCCAGACGCCTTCGCTCCTGTGCCTTTAGATCCCATCCATAAACGCATCCCACGTGGATGGCCAGCTGTTTTTGAGTTCGGCCTGCAGGGAACCGACTCAGTGTCAGGACGCGCTGGTGAGTGGAGCAGAGGTAAGGATCCAAACGCAGGGGAGGAAGCAGGCAGGCAGACAAACTAGAAAACTCAAAAGGTGTTTAATGATAACTGGACACAGGACATGCAATGAGGCAACAAGAGACACAGAACTGGAGGGGTTTAAATACAGGAGGGCTGGGAGCTTGGTTGATTGGGAAACGAGAGGCAGGTGGGAGCAATCAACAGAGACACAGGCTGAACCAAATGGGGAGACAGGACAAGGTGTGACACTCAGCTTAGTGCTGCCTCAGCTACACTGCAAAGATGAAGATCTGGCCCACTATTTTCATCACAAACAAATAAAAACATTTGTAATTTAGCTGCCATTGTTAAATATCTTGAGAAATTATTAAAAATCAAACCATTGAAATCAGCAGGTGTTATTTACCAGTAGCCTTCTGATGTTTTTAAACTTCTCTTTGGACAAAGCAGCTTTAAAAACAGCAGCAGAGCTCTGGATCTCCTCGGATCTGCTCTGAACATTCAGAGGTGACCTGCAAGCGTTTCTACATCTTAAAACTTAACGTAGCAGAAATGTGGAGCAGGAGGAACGCTCTGAGTCAATTTTTTTGTCTGAAAATGTGAGAATGTAGTAAGAAAGTTCAGTTTTCCAGCTGTGTTCGGCACCATTATTAAATTAGAAGAAAGCCTCAGAAAGCCCACCCTTCTGCAGAGCATCACTGGAGGCATTTGCATTTTATCCATTGTGCATTCCAGTGATGGTTGTGGTCTGAAACCAGTCAGGCTGCAAAATGTGCAACAGCCACTGACACAGTTAAAGCTTGTTTGAAACAGTTACCTTCCAAAAGCGGCAAATGCCAGTTCCCTGTGCGTAATTTCTCCCACTTCTGTGCTCCCTTTGCCTGTAAACAACACAATGTTTCTAGAGGTCATCACAAAGAGTGGTCTTTGCAAGCACACACTGTGATTCAAGTGTGTGTTCATAAGAAATTCGTTTTAGGAAGGTTTAGGCCTAATTTGGTCCTATTTCTCCTCAGAGCCCAGCATTTCCTCCAGCAATGTCGCCAACATGCAGTGCAGCCTTCGCAGGGACAAAGATGGCTACCTTCTAAATGGCGGTGAGTCATCCCAAGAGTTTTCCAGCCTTTAAATGTCTTCAAAGACTTTTAAAATTCCCAACAAGTAGTGTATTTATCCAAGATTAACGTGTAAACAGAGGATGTTTTTCAACAATTAAACCTGAAAATTTTATTGTCAGCTCAGTTTCTCTAAAAGGGTCGTAAAAGCCCTAAAAAGCTGCATGCTAGCTCAAACTGCTAGCACATGGGCAATAAAACGCTCACATGACTCATAAACATTATATAACATAAACAGGTTTTAATGATCCCAGAAAGTCTTGAATCGGTTTGAATTTGAGAAATGAGGCGTGAGTTTAGCAGGAGATTGGAACAGGATAAGGTCATGGATTCCAACCACAATAGATAATCCGTAAACCGGCGCTTAACTCTGACGTGAGTCTTTGTAAGTGACGCGAGTTGGAGATGAACCAGAAACCAAATCACTAACAGGACAATGGATGTTAATTTTGCGGTAAATTAAAAAGCTGAGCGAAACAAAAGTGTTCTGCAAATAGGAAACAGAAATAGCTAAAGTCTGTATCTTTTCTCAGTTTTCACGTGTTTTTAGTTGCTTTGCAGTTGATGGTTTCAGCCTGTGACACATCTGTGGTCAGGCCCATCTTTTTGACTTTTCTCTTGTCGGAAGTGAAATTTCCTCCAGTGGAAAGAATCCTTCGGAGAGCTGAGAGCGACTCCTGCCAGCGTGAATATTTCTGTGTGTTTGGAAAGAAGGTGGGCGTACTGACGGTCATTTTCATGCCCTGTGTGGCCTGTGGGTTTTCTGCACAAAACCATGTTATTCAAACTGTTTACTTTTGCACTCCGTGAGTCATAATATCAAGTTCTGTTTCCTTTTACCAATAGAGGAGTGAAACTGGGCAGGATGGTGGAAATGTAATGCCTCCTTGGCGATGTAGCCTTGGTGAACATTCCAGTAATCAGATATTCTCTGCCAGATCTGCACAGACCACATGGGCGTTTCTCAATATCCGTCTAAAATCCTTTACATGGAAAATATGTGGATTTTTTAGCTTCTGTACCGAGCAGAGGTTTTCAAACAGTTCTAGCCCTGACACGTGTCCCATGGGAATGATAATGCACTAAAATTACTCCCAGAACTGCTCTGTCAGGTTTTTCTGCTTGAGGCATTTGCAAAAACCTTCAAACCAGTAAACCATTATTCCAAGTTTCCACTGGAATAATTTGATATCTTTTTTTTAGCATGAACATCCTGCCCACAATGACTTCAGTAAGTTTCAGAGGAAAAACTAATGGAAATGCACAACACTGAGTCAGATTTTAGCGCTAAATAATATAAATGTTGTTTTTATCATCACCTTTCCTGTTATTTGCTCTAATCTATCATTAATGTTATTGTTGACACTTTCAGATGACCAAACTACCCTGAGTTATACTTCTCTGGCTAATAATACACAACTTCATTCTAATATTTATTGGATCTCTTGATATTTATTTACTTGGTAAATAAATAAAGTCAGCTGGCGCATGGGAAACTCATTTTTCCTGGACAGACTGTGGAGAATTTGTCCCATGTGAACTTGTCTAGCTTCTTCTTTCAACTGAACAGAATTTTTGTCATGAGAAATGCTGCTTAAGTTAAGGTTTAGCTGGAGCCGGCAGCCAAAAGCAGTTCCTGCGCTAATGAGTCTGAAATGTTTTGGTTTAAACTAAAAGGAGACATATGATAATTATTTTTATAATAGCTCTAATGTTGATAGAAAACATGTTTGTGAAGTTCTTTGCACTGATTCCCTCTTACAGAAAGTGATCTCAGCAGTTTTATTCTTTATATTTTCAGTACCTTCCAGAATGAGTCATTTCAAGGCTCTGTCACTTTAAAGGTACACTTGGCATTTTCACTGCTTTTAGCGCCCCCTAGTGTCCATTAATAACTATGTGGTCAAACCAAAAATGAAACGTATCTCCTCGCTGTGTGTTTGTCTTTTTAACACCTTAATCTAGCTGCTGTAATGTCTCCCCAGCTTTTATTTGTTCTACAGGAGTAATTGATCACTAAATGAAGCAAATCAGCTGTGTTCATGATCCAAAACATACAGGTGGCAGTCGCAAGTTTGAAGTTTCAAGTGCGATATTCTGACCATAGGGGGCGGTGGGGTCTGAGTGACATTTCATTAACCTTGTAAATTGTAGTTTTAGCACAAACTGGCTCAAGAAAATAATTTAAAGGTATGAAAAAGTGACATAGTATGACTTTAAGAAAACAAACTGGAGCTGGCCACGCCCACTCACCCCCCGCTCAAGCTGCTATAGGATGAGAGGCTCCGATATCCAGGAGGGGCTCGGAGTAGAGCCGCTGCTCCTCCAGCATCAACAATTGAGGGAGGTATGCTAACTTTCCCAGTTGTGACATCACAAACGGGGACTTTTTCCAAACAACTTACTTAACACATAATTCCTAAAACCAAACACTGAGAAAATGAATAAAGTTTTTTCTTTTGTTACCAATTGAAATGTTTATAGAAGAAGTAGAGACCCAGACAACAGCACAGAAGCATACAAAAAGTGAGTTTTGCACAATATGTCCTCTTAAAACACACCTGGCTAACACTAGTAAGTAAATCCAGCTCCACTAATGGCTACATGTAATATAAAACTGGTAGCCAGGTTATTTTGTGTAAAAAAGATTAGCAGGAAGTATCTGTGGTGGATCTAGTTGGGAGGTTTTCTTTTGCCAAAACAAGCTGAAGCCTCGTTATTATGCTGTGAAAAAGACTTGAACAAACTCTTAACCATTGGACTGCAGCCATTCAGCACCCAGAGCCAAGATCTGACATGAGGAGGGCGTATCACTTCACTACAATGTTGCACGATGGCACTGGATATTGTGAAAATGCGATCAGGGGGGAGCTCTTACTGCAAATCATCCTTGTTTATAAGCCTAAATTATTGAAATAAACAAAGATGAGAGGGTGAAAAACAACAGTTATGCTTAAAGCTCCTCCGAGGAGCATACAGCTTTAGTGTTTACAACTCTTGATAGCATGGAAGGGACCTTCCCGCTGTGCGCAGTCCTATCTTTGCTTGCCAAATGTTTTCGACTCAATAGGTCACCCACTGTGCGATCAAACCACCCGTCATCCCAACCCAAAGCCACGGGATGTAATAAAACGAGATGCAGATGATCTCTTGGAAGGCGGTGCAGCAGCTGTAAAGTTGAATTGGATTTGTTGTGAAAACCCAAAAGCGGGAAAGTGAGCAGCTTGAGTCTCAGCTGCGTTTAATTGTAACAGACGCATGCAACTGAAGACTTTGCTCTTTTATTTAGGAAAATACATAATTTATACAAAATACATAGTTGTATGAAGGCCCCTTACATTTATGGTCTGGTATGTGTAGCTGTTAGTATCTTATGTGTGTAAATAAATATCAAGTATACGTAGGTTGTAGATAAGTGCTTACAGGAGATACATGCTGGGGTCTTAGATGGTGAAGGTCGTGGTGTCCTGGTCTTCTGAACCAGACTGAGACTGATTCTCACCGGGAGTGCGGAGTGCCATCTCCACTGCGGGCTCCTCGTTCAGTTGTCTCGAGTGTTGGCCCAGTCGCTGTCCAAGGTGCTTGGCAGTCTTCAGGACGTGACCTCTGAAGGAAGACCCGATGAAGGCGTAGAGCAGAGGGTTGATGCAGGCGTGGGTAAGTGCCAGGCTTTCCGTCACTTGGAGTGCCCGATCCAGACCCTTGCTGACCTCGCAGTCGGTGACGAGGAGATAGATGATGTCCATCGCTCGGCAAAGCTTCACCACATTGTAGGGAAGTTGGGTGAGCAGGAACACAGCCACCACGACCAGCAGGACCCGCAGCGCACGCCACTTCCGCTCTCTCTGCACCCCGGCAGCCTTACTCAGCGCTTGCCCTACCAGGCAGTAGCACACTGTCATGATTAAGAGCGGCAAAAGGAAGCGAAGGATCACCTCCATCAGCTCCAGAGAAGCCTTCGCGGGCCGGGCCATGCTGTGTGGGTAGATGGGCGTGCAGCCAGTCCTGTGGTGGGAGATTTTCACTGTTGAGAAGATGAGTTCGGGAAGTCCAAGAAAGCTGGCTAAACACCACAGTGCGACACACACCAGGAGCCACTGTCTCCTCACTTGTTGGCCTATCGCCGTCCGACCAGTGGAACTTTGGAGCACAGCCCGGTACCGATCCACGCTTATACACGTCAGCAGCAGCATGCCACAGCTGAAGTTTGTGCTGTAGAGGAAGGAGGTGAGCTTGCAGGCCGCCACACCCAACATCCAGCCGTGGATGGCATCGGCAGCCCAGAAGGGCAAGGTGAAGAGCAGCAGCAGGTCTGAAATGGCCAAGTTAAGGATGCACATATCCGTCAGGGTCCGAAGCCTCAGCCGTGACATGTAGACCACCACGACCAGGGAGTTCCCAGCAAGACCCACCACTAGAGCCAGGGCGTAGATGATCGGGAGGAAGACTCCGCCGAAAGAACGCACCTCCTGTTTGTCACAGATGCCGTGTTCATAGCTGTAATCATACGTTTCGTTTTCGCTGTAACTGGACTCGTCTTCTTCATGGTAATAGAAGTCCTCCATACTTCCTGCATGGAAAAGCAATCAAGAGTAGACTTTAGAGAATCATCTGTTTTATTTTAAAACAGAACCAGACCACCTCAGCATGTCCTTTTCATGTGAATGTGCAGAGGCAAGGTTTACGGAATAACAGGAAACAGGAATTCTGTTTTTGTTAGAGGTCAAAGGATTCTCCCCTGCATGGATTCCCTAAAGGCTGAAGTCCTGTTTGTTGGAAAACTTTGAATAAAAGGAAACATCTCTAAACAGGGTGCATTTAAAAAAAGACCGGAGAGAATCTAAAAGCATTTTGAATTCTGGATCAGTGATTCACAAACTTTAGGAAATGACAGTTCCTCATTTACTGAGGCTTACATCACAGGGAAGTGATAACATCAGTTTTCATAATAAATCTGTCATCTGTAGCTATGTGCTCAGCAATTAATCCCACTCTGCAGTCTGTTAACACCGATAGGACAGCACCTTTATTATCCGCCCCCGGCCACAAACACAACTGAATTCTGTCGTTCCTCGAATTAAGAAACTGGAGGATGGCAGGAAGTATGTGCAGACAGGGATGGAGAGGATGCACGGAATGCTCGGTGTCTTGCCAGAATAAAATCCAGGATGTTGGTTTAACTGGCCAATGCTATGTGCTGCTTCAACAGGACGTCCCATTGATGTGGGAGTGATGTCAATGTCCGCTCTCCGGAGACGGAATCTTCAGGCATTCCCACTGTTTCACACAGGCAGTGCCTTATTAGAGAAGCTTTAGTTTTTTCATCTAAAATAACCTGAAACAGCTAAACGGGATTGAAAATGTAACTCCTGGGTAAGGATGGAGCAATTTAACTCCAGATCAGTTTGGTTGAGATTTGTTGCCAAGGCGATAAGGAAAAGCATCCAGGTTTGTTACATAATGAGCCGTGATGTCTCCGCCTGGGAGGAGTGGTGGTTTCCACAACAGATGTTCGTTGGAACGTTCAGAAATATTCCAAGCATTCAGCTGCAGGTTAAAACATGCAGTTATTTTTTTAGGGGTCACTTTAGTCTCCAGATGCCAAATACAGAGTATATGTGATTAATTTAAATATAAACATCCTTGGATCCAGATATTTCAGATTAGGGAATAAAATCTACGTTAGTGTGAAGGAGGATTGTGCAGTTTTTAGATTAAATCTGTCAAATTTTCCTATTTTTAAAATGCTTACCCAAGAGCTGAATGCAGATGAAGCTCCTTTGCAGAGGCGATTTTGTGAAGCAATAACAAATGTATCATGATCTCACTGAAGGTGTGATCACATCATAAACTCTCCAAAGCAGGACTTTGACTGTGAGTTTAGCTCTAAATGAAACCGGCTCTGTTAAGAAAACAAGGCTTGGGTCAAACAAAGCTGACTTTATTTGGAATAAAAGGTATAATTTAGACAGAACCCAGGTCAAATGTTGGTTCACACACAAAACAACTGTCAGCTCAAAGTTTTTGTGTTTTTCTTTTTAAAAAAGCTAAAAAATAATAGAATTTCTTACCTCTTTCTGCTGTATTCGTAGTGTTTTTCAGGTGGATTATAATCCGCTGGTAATCAGACACTATCTGTTGTTGTGTCCTAAGCAGACACGTTGTTATGTGCTCCAGAACCAGTGACTAATCCTTGCCTCGGCCCGCCCCGCTCCCTTCACTAGCCCAGGAGCATGTCCCTTTTCCACGTAGCTCTGAAGAGTGTGATTGTGTCTCCAAATGGGCGTCACTTCTGGCTTAACAGTTCTTTTCCACCTTTTATATTTTACATGATAGTGTGTGTGTGTGTGTGTGTGTGTGTGTGTGTGTGTGTGTGTGTGTGTGTGTGTGTGTGTGTGTGTGTGTGTGTGTGTGTGTGTGTATAAAGGGACAAATGTAGGCTTAAAAAGGACATTTAATATGGATAACCTCTCCCTTCCTATTTAAAACTCTAATTCTGACTTACAGCCATTGTTGGTTTAAATCAGAAACTAGTGGGGAAAAGAGATTTGCGTGCGTTTAAACATAAATTAACATGGAAAAGTTTGTTTTTCTTATGAAAAAATAAACCAGTCCTTCCTTTTTCCTCACAAACATCACATTAAATATCCCACAATTTTGTTTTGTTTGCATGTCAGTGATCACAAACACAAACCTGCTTAGAATGATGGATTCATTCAAATATGGAAAGTATGCTAACGGATAAAAGGACTGTCTTACCACAGCTGTTTTTTAAATTGTGGGATGATGACTTTAGGTTTTCCTTAACAAAAATAAATGTTTGTTTGTCTTCACTGAGTTGACACGGCGTGTACGGGCACGACGTTTACCTCGTTTCACGGATCGTGTGACTTACATAAGGGTTCAGGGGAAATCTAACCTGCCCTGCAGCCAAACAGGCTTTCCCAGATGTGGTTTATGGGTGGAGATGTGGGCATCATTTAGAAAACGGCGCTGGCATAACTGACTAATGTTAGAATTTTTTCACAGTCGGGCTAAAACCTAAACAGCTGTCAAAATAAATTGGTTGAACGCATTCATGAGCGCACGCTGTGAAAGTTCATCAAGCATTGATGTGTGTCTCTGTCTGGTGTCCATATGTCCCGTCCTCGGGGGACGGGGCCTTCCAGCTGGTCAGAAACTCAAACAGGAAGTATTGGTCACCCTGTGTGTACGTTTGGGCCTCATGGGTTTGTTTAAAAGTCGTCTAAACCAAGAAAAGTCCAAAGTAACTAGAATTGTCTTTTTTCTGGTTAAGTGGATCTGACGTGCAAAACAAAACTGGATTTAGGAAAACGTTACTATGTGATACAGGAAACAAAACAGAAAACAATGAAAGGAGGAATAGAAACAAAAATAACGCAGTATCAACAATCTGTAACCATGCAAGGCACCAAGAAAACAGTTACACTTAAAAATATTCAATATTTCTTGTATTCTTCAAAAATTTTTCATTTTCTGCCTTTTTTAAACTTTCTTATTGAAGATGTCAGCTGCCCGTCATGATCGATGGAATCCTCATGTGTAATATTGCACCCTGGTGGCTGATTTGCACTGCTCAATTCAATTCAATTCAAACTTTATTTCAGACAAGGGATATGTCCATAACAAGAATAAAATAAAAATAGAAATCCTCGTCATCACAGAGGTCACTTCTTAAAATGTGCCCCAAATATTTTACTTTGCTTACCACTTCGAGGACCTGATTTGTTAAGTTAAAAGATGGAAAATTAAGCTTCAGGTCCCCTTTAGTAGCAGCAGTCATTGTTGTTTAGCATATTTTAATTTTTAATTTTTATTTTTATTATTATTTTTTTATTTTTGCATCAAATAAAACAAATTTCACTCATCTCAAACATGTTCTGCTTCTAATAAGTACAAAAATAATAACCAGACTCAGGAAATTAAACAACTCAACCTGCTGCTTGTTCTTTTGTGACGGCGTTCATCTGTCACCAGCTGTGATGCATCCAAGTCTAGCACATCCCAGGCAAACTGTTTCTGAGCATTTTCAGGACCAACAGTTGTATTCAGAACTCTTTTTACTCTTTCCTCAGGTGCAGGAAAACATTCGTGCAAGGTGGCCATGGTGATGTCCAGGAGCAGCTCTAAGGATGCAGGGGGCAGGTATGAATTTAGCATGCATGCCAGTATGCTGGTCACTGTGATACTTTTTAAAAAACATTTTATCAACAACTTTCAAATAAATAAAACAAACAAACAATTATTTGACAAAATGTACATTCATTGCTGTCCACATGAAAGCTTTGTCTAAAACAATAGGAGCATCAATTAATCACCCTAAAATGAACATTTGAAAATACATATTGTCAGAAAAGGCACTTGAGCCTTTGCTCCTGGAGCAACGGATTGTGGGTAATACCCTCCGCTGAAGTCCACATCAATGCGGACTTGGGTGAAGTGTACATCAAGAGTGCAAAAGCGACGCCAGGGGTCTCCAACCTTTCCTGACCTGTGAGCTATTTTTCCACAAGTACAGAAGAGCTACTACCATATGATTCATTCACTTTAATACTTTCTGTGTGTGAATATGCTTACTATGTAGAAAAAATGCTATACTTACTATTTTAACATGCATTGTATTTACAATTGCAAAGAAAATAGTGACAATCTGAAAATCAAACAAAATTAAACTTTTGTTTATTAACTAATTAGATACTTTCAGATAATGAACAGCAAATCTACTTCGTGTGAATGATGTGACGTTTTTTTTGGAATGGATCAGTTGAGGAAATTTTCCAGGAGCAACTCGGACCGCTGCAGCTCAGCCCGACCACTGTTCCCGAGGGCACGGTTCGGTATTTTCCCACTACTTTATCCCCTATTTGTATGGCGCGTTCCAGTTGTCCTCAGAACTCGATTTTCTGATAAGTTAGCCAGAGAAGATGCAATGAGATGAATCTCGAGCTGCCAGTTCGTAGGTTTCAGAGGACCCCCGAGATCCCAAATTTAAAGATGGCTGCACCCAGTGCTACCATGAAGTAGTTATGGTCTTTATTTTTTTTCTCATTTATACGGTCTGTTTGCTTTCTTTTTGCTATTAAACAGCACAGAGTTGTTGTTTATTGTTGTTATCAATAGTTACGTTGTTGGAAAATTCAAGGAAAATATCATTGAGGTGGTCCATACATACAAATACCTTGGTGTCTGGTTTGATGACTTCCTCTCCTTCAAGCCCCATATAGATAATCTTGTGAAGAAGCCAAGCCCCCATAATTCGGGTCTAGATATGAAGCAAAACAGGAAGTGACAAAAATTGCAGTTCCACCCTCATCCACTAGGAGGTGGTGTCAGAAGCGAGCAAATCCTCATTGAGTCTCATGCGGCCCGGATGTAGGCATGGGCAAGGAGGGGCAATGCCCCCCCCCCCCCCCCCCCCCCAAATGCGATGACATGTAGAAATCCCAAATTTGAAAAGATTTGATGAAAAAGGGTCAGAGTGCTCTCTCTCTCTCTCTCTCTCTCTCTCTCTCTCTCTCTCTCTCTCTCTCTCTCTCTCTCTCTCTCTCTCTCTCTCTCTCTCTCTCTCATTCAAAGTTCACAGTTCATACGCTCCCAGTCAGTCAGCAGCAGAACACAGAGACGCACCATTGTTATCTGAGCTCAGCGGCCACTGGTTGAAGTTTTCTTCTCCTGTCGGTCACTGGAATAATTTGGTTACTCTTTCTCATGGTTTTAGTTTGCCTCGTTCTCTTCTTTCATTTGTTTTTGAAGTGGACCGAGTCAAAATGCTCAGGTTTCTGGTTTCTAAACCTAGCAACAGTGCTAAGGCACTAGTGGCAGAAGCCGGCTCGTCGGGTGCTGCTTCTCAACTCGCCACAACCCTCCATGTCCAGGGCAGTACTGGAACAACCAGTTGCACAAGCACCGCAGTCCCTCCTGCTGTCCCCGTCGCTACCAACCCAGCCGTCGTTGTGGTTGACACAGGCCTGAACAGTATCGCACCATCCCAACCCACAGCTCTTGTTTTCCCCAAGCGCCATTTTGGGAAGAACATGCGCTCATTTTGCCCCACCTGGTATCGTGAGAGACCGTGGGTGGAATATTCAGTAAAGCTGGATGCGTGCTTTTGTTTCCCATGTCGTAAGTTTGGGGGGAAGAACAATGATAGGGATTTGGTTTTCACAAAACAAGGGTTTAATAACTGGAAAACAGCACTGGAAAAGGACAAGGGATTCACAAAGCATGCATCAAGTCAATGCCACATGAAAAAGGAAAAAGCTGGTCTGAAATGTCCCAAAGAGTGGCCACAGGGGAAACAATAGGTAATTTACCGTAAATCCTTTAATATTGGCCTGTATTTAATCAACTGCCGGGTATCATATTTTGGCCGGTGTCAGAGTCGGCGGAGGTGAATAATGGCCGTTTTTTTATTGTGGCCGGGTGGAATTTGGTAACAAGCAAGTACCACAGGGGGAGCGGTTGTGTCATCCATCTCACTTTTGATTTGCGTGTCATCCGTCTCACTTTTATTTGCCAGTGATAGACCGCGAGGGTAACTTTAACCGTGCGGAGACGAAGAGGAAGCGAAAATTTGATATCAAGTTCAAAGAGAACGTGCTGATTATGCTGCAGAACACTGGGGAGCAGTAGGGGTTGTATGAACTAGTCACTAGTCGACTTCACCGCTCTATATGGACTTTTTATGCCTGTCATCGACTAGTCGCTGTCACGTGATAATGACCGGCAAGATGCAGTCCTCAGAAAAGACAGCAGCCTGCTGTCAGCAGGTGACAAGCTCCTGCGAGTCGGGAGGCAACGCGCTGTGCCAGAGCGTCGGTACTGACACCCGCCGTAAAACGGACATTTAACCAAATTGTGACCTTTACCTCGCAATTTAACATTCCCCTCACCCCCATCCTAACCTTAACCAGTTTGCGCAAGCTCTGATTGTTGACACGCTCCAGACATCTGTGTCCTGAGCACGGCCACAGTAACATTATCAAATCAGGTGTCGCCACCTCAAAAACTAATTTAACACGCGATCGTTCATGTCGGCTCATTTCCTTTTATGTTTTCTGTCTTTTATTCTTTTATTTGTGCTTGATGCGTTTCGGTGTTGTGGATCAGGGCACATGCACCTGTTTTGTCCTCGGTGACGCACCTAACTGATGTGGCCGGCGAGCACTCCGCTGTTTTTGCGGTCGGTAGATCTTTTAGAACTGCAGTTCAAAGGTAACTCATAAGGTGAATATATATGAACCCAGGTAGCAGTTTCTCTTTAGGATTGAGAGGAGATGCAGGAAGATAATAAACAGGCAGGACAGAAAAATAGTCAAATAAAAACAAGTTAGTTTTTGTACCTGGTGGTTGCAACAGACACCATTGAAGGTAATCAGAAGTGAGGAACAGAAAATGAAATAATTATTTTAATGTTTAGAGCAGCAGGAACTCCGAGAGGCTGCAGGCGCATCAGTGAGTTTGCGGTCGCTGCGCAGGGGGAGGGGGGAGAGGGCTGAAGCAGAAACTACCGTTGTTAAAAGAAATGTGTTTAACTTTGAAAATGTGGGCGCAATTTTAATTGTCAAAAACTCCAGTGCACCATTAGTTCATTTTGCTCAAATAGAAATTGAGGCCTGCCTCTAATTCTGGTCCTCCTTCCAAGAAAGGCCTGGAGCTTGATGAGCTTGAGCCAAATACAGGCCCAGGCCTGTATTAGAGGATTTACGGTAATAAGTCCCACACACAAAAAAAAAAGATACTACGTAAAAACTATTGGAGAAGTAGTTCAGTTCCTATCAGTAAATGAACTGCCACTTCATGGCAGTGTGGAAAGCTCCAGTGGTGATGATTTCTCTGCAGGACTGTTGTTAAAAATGGTCGACCACACACTGGCCAAAGACTCCAAATTTAATGAAATAAACAAACACATCCCAGAAAATGCAAAATACACATCTCACAACATACAAAATTATTGCAACACTGGCAAAAATGGTATTAAAAAGATCAAAGATAATTATGACAAAGCAGATTAGGTTGGGTTTTTTATTAAAAGTGATGGAACTAGGGACAGATGTGGAGAATCAGTCAGTCATGGTTAGATTAGTCTGTAATGGCATTCCAGAGGAACACCTGATTGGTCTGCTTGACCTCAGTCAGTTAAATGCTGAATTCATTACCACCCAAATTCTTGAGCATCTCTCTGACTCAGGCTATAGAGCAGCTGAAATGATCAGTCAGTGCTATGATGGAGCTTCTGTCATGAGTGGGCTCAGGGGTGGTGTTCAGACCTTACTGCAGAAGAAGGTAGGGAAGGATTTTCCCTACATCCACTGCTACAACCATAGGCGTCATTTTAACCGGGGACGCCGGGGACATGTCCCCGGCAAAATTTGTGATTGGCAGCTGTGTCCCCCCCACTTTCAAAAACGCCTGATGATGAGGATTTTTGTTTTACCAGCTCAGATCTTTTACCAGGGGTCGGCAACCTGTTCCCATCAAAGAGCCATTATTACCCGTTTCCCACAGTAATTTTGGACGGACGTTAATAAGCAGCGACTTAAGTGAAGCAGGCAGGTCGCGCTAGAAAATTTCGTTTAAAAAGACGTCATAAATGTTTTCCCCTGTCATTTTTATTAATAAAATATGAAGTAAAAACTCACAATTTAATGTACATTCATTTGTCATTAATATTAGTCTACACCCATGCGTTAAGTGGACCATCTTCCAGTAAACGCAAAGCATCCAGCCCACCTCTCCAAATACGTAAAATGTGCGTCAGCCGCTAGTTAGGCGCATCGCGCGCGCCATCAGCTGATCGGCCCAGACAAGAGCAGAGCAAATAGAGAAAGAATAGAGGATCATTGTGTCTGGATGTGGATGGAGATTACATTTTACAGCAGCCTGATCATCATTTAAACACGTAAACCATCACCTGTCTTCTAGTCCACGCTATCAGCATTATTTTAATTGGTGTGTGTGTGTGTGTGTGTGTGTGTGTGTGTGTGTGTGTGTGTGTGTGTGTGTGTGTGTGTGTGTGTGTGTGTGTGTGTGTGTGTGTGTGTGTGTGTGTGTGTGTTTTCCACTTCAAACACTGGTCTAACCAACCAGACCAGCGTGTCCAGTAACATATTAATGTTACAATTAAACAGTTAAACTTCATGTAGGCTAGGAACGTTTCACCTGCCGTGGCCCGACCGCTTCTGCTCCACATAAACTTTGTGCGTGATCAAATGTCTCTACAGGTGCTTTCTGAGCTGCTATTCTGCCTCAGACTGGATGCGTCATGCGTCTCCATATTAGAGACGGGAACAAGCGCTGTTCAGCCAAAGTTTCATAATTTCATAAAAAGAACATTTTTCCAAGTGACACATCCCTCAGAGAGACCGGGTTTCCAGACTGTTTCAGTGGGAGGAAATCTTATCGCATGCGCCGTTCTGCACTGCGCTGCGAACCCCAGATCTTCAGCTCACTGTCCACCGTGGGCGCTCCGAGCCGCGCTGAACAGTGTCCAGTATAAAGCTCTGATGTTCTGATGGGAATATTTTACCTCTGCGATGTGCGTTAACGATTAAAATGTCAGCTCATCCATGCGCATCAGTGTGCGTCGGGGTAATTCTTTCAAACCAAGCAACATCCTTGAGTTCATCTGTCAAAATAAACAGTCAAATGGAAATATCTGTAACCTGCCGTTTAACTGTTTTGCCTTCCTGTGAAGATTGTTGCAACGAGAAACAATTAAACTTGATTAACCCCAGAGCCACCCAGAGAACCAGAGCGCATGTGGAAGGTTCCTCCCACTGAAGCGAGTGTTTTCCAAACCCTGTCTCTCAGAGAGACTTGTCACTTAGAAAATGTTCCCTGATTATGAAACTTTGGCTGAATAGCGCTTGTTCCTGTCTCCAATGTGGCGACACATCCAGGAGCCGTCTGAGGAGAATCCCAGAATCTCACATCCTCGTCAGCTCATAAAGTGCCTATAGTACACACAAGCGTGACGCGCCAACCCGGTCTCACAGTAAGACCGGGTTGGACCTGTTCAGGTTTACGCAGACAATCTTTACATTTAGAATTGGCATACAGATGTAAAATTAATGCAGTAAAATATAAAGCATTTTATTTAAATATCCATTCATTATTTTACAAGCACAGATGGATGGAAGAGCCGCATGTGGCTCCAGAGCCGCGGGGTGCCGACCCCTGTGCTAGCCTACTTTATTGTCCCCAGCTATTTTTAAACCCCACTCAAGTGTATGGTTATTGTCCCCAGCAATTCTGAAAACAAACTGACGCCCTTGGCTACAACCACCAGCTGCACTTGGCAGTGGTCCATGCAATGCAGGCAGAGCCATGTGCAAAAACCTTTTTTGATCTTTCAGGATCTCTACACTCATTTTTCCACTGTCATTATGTTTCACAGAACTATGATGTTCCCTCCCTGAAATGACTGTTGGAGATCAGGTGGACAAGCCACCATGATGTTTATGTTTATTTATTTGGCAGATGCTTTTATCCAAAGCGACTTACAATTTATAACCTATAGGGCATGTTGCGATCTGTGGGGGAAACCGGAGTACCCGGAGGAAACCCACTCATGCCTGGGGAGAACACGCAACTCCACGCAGAAAGGCCACAGCCGAGTTTCGAACCTGCAACCTTCGTGCTGCGAGGCAACAGTGCTAACAACTGCGCCACCATGCTGCAGTTTCATTCTGTTGACCTGTGATGTGCTTCAGAAGTAGTCAGTGCATCTCTGCAGGCTTTGAAGCAGATGAGAGAGGAGGAAAGTGAGGCATTAACCAGCACACCTGCACCAGCTGCTAAAAGACAAAAAAAACAAGCTCACTGCTAACAGGTAGTGTTGTTATGTCCACAGTGGGTCACGCAGATGACTCCACAACTCCTAGCCAGGCTCTGAAGAGAACTCTTCTCAACATTTTGGACATAGTCATAGAGATGGAGACAAGATTCTCCAAAAGCAATCTTGATCTCATGAAAGCAGTTAACTGCCTTCAACCTCAGTCTCCCTCTCTTCTGGATCCTGACATGTTAAGTCCTCTGCAAAAAATGACAGGAAGTGACAAACTTTCCAATGAGATTCTTGTTGCAAAAATAATGTTGGAGACATAATTCAAAAAGACTGATGATGATAACAGTGAAGAGTTTGTAGACGAAATATCTATGTAAAAGAAGTTACTTTACATCTAATTAAGGACCCGTAAGACGTAAGATTCCATATTAAATATGAAATCAACCTTACGGACCGTTGGGTTATTTTAACCAGAAGATTGGAACTTTTTATTGCAGGGATTATGTAACACTTGTATTAAGTGAGAGGCAATAGAAGAGAGTGTCACCTTTAAAACGTTTAAGAAGATTTATTTCTAAACAATTTAAACAATTTTAACAAGACTAACTCTAACTGATGATGAATGGATCTGGTAAGTGAATGAGATGTGAGATGAATGGTGTATGTGTGAGTGATGTAATCAGAACTCTCGTATCCGGAGAAGCAAGTCTGAATGATGTTGAGATGTTTTGCTTTTAGCTATGATCAGAGTTTGATCGGAGTTTCATAAACAGATGAGACGCCATGTTGTCCTCCGTACAGATCCAGAATGCCAGGTCCTCGAACCCCCCTTTCGGTACCGGAGCCGGTGAAACAGCGTCAGCAGTACGACAGACTAGTCTTTGGATTGTCTCCAGGTAAAAAGTGACAGATGGTTCACAGCGTCAAAAGGGACCCCCCTTGGGTCAGTGAGTTCAGCTTTTATTCTGAAAGGAACCGTTGCTTGGTTGGTAAAATGCAACAGATTTTATCCAGCTTGTTGGTTCTTTGCTTAAAAAGGATGTCCGGATGGCCGCTCCGATACTTCTCTTAGCATGCAGTGAACTGTAGAGAACTGTGGAGAACTCAGAGAACTGAACTAAGATGGCATGGGAACTGGTTTTATTAATCTGGATGTTTTGATTTCTGGTCGAATCAAAGTTGGCAGATTTATAAACACCACAGAGACTATGTCACGCTTCAGAAAGGAAGGTTCCGATTGGATCAGTGAAAGCAATGTGTCATGTGTTTACATTACGTGTAGTCAGCATGTCTAGTGCACTAGATTAAAGTCATATTACTTTTTAAAGCATATTAATCATAACATTGTCATTTCACAGATCGGTCAACATTATATTATTGACTAATACTTTGTTTGATTAGCTTTCTTAAAAATAGAGTTCTTTTGATTTATTAAAAGGAAAGAGTCATTTGTCTTCATTCTTCTCTTGAGCTGGAAAGGAAGCAGTTTAGAAGCGAATGCATGACCTTGAGGCAGTCTCATGCAGCTTAGTACTGTGTCAGAGGCATCTGTGTGGAGAGAAGGCAAATGACCTTCGGAGGAATAGCTCCTTCATCACGTTACATACCCCCCTTTTCAAGGGCACGGTGGTCCGTCCAGGGGCCACCTGACATTGAACAAACCAGAGTCTTGAAGGACTCTGACGATAGAGCAGGGTGCAATTCCCCAGGAAGAGGCCAAAAGTGGTGAGGTACGAACCCCATGCCAAAGAACAGTATTGCATACTCCTCGGGAAGCACACAAGTCAGTAGATTATCAAGATATCCCCGTGGAAGTAATAATTTGAAGCAGGAGCAAAACTTTACATGTCCATGGGTCGGGAATACTTCCAAAATAGCATATTGATCTTTGTAATAGCACTTATCGTGATCCAGTACAGGAACGAGCAGCAGGTAGGTCAGGTCCCAGCGAGCAAGGTATCCCAGCAGTCATGCCGGTGTCGGTACAGGATCTGCTCGGGTGCAAGATTGGCTCGGGGTCTGTCGACTACCGATGACGTCTAAGTAGTTGATTGGCTGAACATGAACCTTACGGAATTACGTAATCACGTTACGTTGTTATCACGTTACGTTGGTCCAGGCAAATCTTTCTATTGGAAAGATGGACAACTTTTACAAAGAAATCCACCATTACCTCTTTGAAAATACACTTTTAGCATAGAGCTGCATGTATATTAGGGCTGAACGATTAACTGCATGTGCAATTAAATTGCGATGTGACAAAAGGAGATTTTCTAATCTCAAAGGCTGCAATTTGGCAGCGAGTGGTTAGCGCAATGCTAATATTCACGGAAAAACCCATAGGAATGCTAATGCTAATATCGCCGATTACATAATTACAAATTATGAATTAGAAATGTGCCAAATGATTACATTTGGAGTCTAATAGAAAGTAAAAAATACCATCAATCAAATAAGTACAGACAGGTATTTTAGTAAAGCCAGAAAACTTTTAACTCCAGAGTTTTGGCTAGCAGCTATGAGTGTAAATGAACTACTCATGGACAAGACGTCAAAACTCTAAACACAAAATACTTCAATAAACGGGACACACTTCTTTCCTGCAAATACAATTTCACAGGTGTTGCTAATACCTATGATTCTTCAAGGGATGTGCTCAAAGAGGAGTTCAACATTATGAATACAATATAGTGTTTTATATTACAAATACCATTATAAACACAAACTTATGTCTTAAGAAACATTATTTTAATAACGAAACTGCTAAATTCTTTCCAAGAGTATAGATGTGTAGTGGATTTTGTCAGAGTGGGTTTGCCGTACTTTGACGTCATCGGCAGTCGAAGGACCCCGAGCCGATCTTGCACCCGAGCAGATCTTGTACCGACACCGGAACAAACGGACCTCCAGGTCCTACGAGCCGGAACACCAAGCAGGAGGAGTAGAATCCAATGACGAATCATAGGTCCACCCTCAGGAAGCAGGATCATCGACGAAACTCAGCAGAGGAGAGAGAGCACAGCACAGGGCACTTCAATGTAGACACAACAAAATGGTGTCTAATGCAAACTAACAAACAAAAAGAAACCTAGCACTGTGAGTACCTGCATGTACTATGGGTAGCAATTATGTGAATTAGCATTAAGCGAAGAAATGGGTGCAATGCACTACATGTACTGGAAAAAGTGGTGCAAAAAGAACAAAGTAATAAAACCCTATACTGCGTATGGGAGAAATCACTGCACTAAGTAAAAATGTAATCAAAATGAAGGGCAAAAATGGTTGTAGCCCATAATGGTAAATTAACAAAGTTAATCATAAAGTTTCAAAACTTAATCACTGTAATAAAGTTCTATAAAGATAGATATATGAGTGTCAAAGAGCACTAAAAATGTAAATCAGTGAAGTTAGTAATCAGCCTACATGTGAATGTTCCCATAAGCAATTAAGATTAGTGAAAAAAAAAAAAAGGATAACAGTAATATAAACCCATCTACTGTTAACTAACTGATTACCTGACTTCAGGAACCCACAGCATGTTCATCTCAAATCACCCAAGTCTGCACGTCATGTATAAACAGGAAAGACAACCATGCACACACACAAATACCGACAAACTTGTGTAACCCAAGCTGGCTTTTGAATGACCTTCTTCACCACTCTCTCTTTATTCTGCTCTCCCCACCTATTACTCCATCCTCAGGATCCACTGATTCCCTCTTTCCTATTCACTCTCTCTCTTTCTTAACATTTTTTTTTCAAATCCCAATTGCCCATTTTTGCTCATTTTAAATATATTCATAAACATTTTCTAAATGCTTTTTTATATTTTTACTTTTTTTTTGTGAAGCGCCTCATTATTTTTTATCTTGAGAGGCGCTATAGAAACTATATTTTCTTCTTTTTCTTCTTCTTCTCTGCGTAAGCTTTGGGTTAGCTTATAGCTACATCGCTTCAGTTCGATGGGTGTCGTCATTTGATCCCAGCCTTACAGCCCCACCCTCAGCTCCACCTCTTTTCTCTATTTTGGAATTGTCTGGGCTTGACGGAATCTGTGACACGGTCAAAATGGCGGTGGTGGGAACCTCCAACTTTGGCACAAAAACTTATAATTGAAGCCTATGGACACGAATTGCCCAGTGTATTTGTCGATGGAAGAAACTAAAACTGGGTTTCTTTTTTTTTGAAAAAACTGTATTTTTTTTCTTTTGAGGCAAAAAAACGACTAGTTACTGCAAAATTTCTGTCAAGTGTAATCACCTCAAAATCATGACATTTGGGTGAACAACCCAAAATCATGACATCCCACTTTTCCTATGGCTGAGCCAGGCGTTTGATGTGACATTAGTGATGATGCACACTCCTAATGAAGAGAGCATTTTCTCCAGTGAAGAGGAAGTGGCTTCACACGTACACGGGACTGTTAACTGGCTAGGCAGATTGAGACGTGCACACACCCAAAATGAGAAAAATGTCAAAGTTTTTTGAAAAAAGTTTCACCATGGTTAAATTTGGTGAAATCTACGTTTTACCGCTGGCGTCGGACAGCAACACTCTGGCACAGCGCGTCACCGGCCACTTTTTCAAACTTTTCTCCACTAACCTCCTCCTTTCCACCTTGCTCCTGTCTGTGATCCTCTTCAGTAGTGTCCCTGCTACCATCTCCTATGATCGCCAGACTCTTCTGTCCTTCCGATCGTTCACGATCGCCCAAGATGCACCGAGGACGTACCATCCTGTTTGTTTACCGAGCGGCTCACTGGCCCGGAGCCGAACGACGATGACGAGCTACGCACCTCTAACGATGTTTGTCCGGTCCCGGGAAAACGTTGGAGGAAAAGAGGTAAACGAGCAGGAATACAGGTGAGAATAAGACTTCTCGTAAAGCGTGGTTTATCTAGTAAACATCGGCGTGATCTTCTAGCTTCTTGTCTTTTGTTTGGTGACCTGAGCGCCACTTCCGCATTTCCGCCAGGCCGCGTTGGGATGCGATTCATCTGTCCAAGTTCTTTAAGGTCGGTTTATCCTCATTCCTCAGTGGTTTCTCCTCCTGTTCCCTCCATAAGTGGTTTTTATAAACACCGTGGATCTAACCCTGCTACTTTACGTCCACTAACTCCAGCTGTTTCTGTAGTTTCTGACTCCTCCTCCTCACTCAGCATGGCCCTATTGAACATCCGCTCTGTTAACAATAAGACCTTCTTGCTCAATGATCTAATTCTATCTAAAAACCTGGATTTTCTGTTTCTGACTGAAGTTTGGCAGCAAACATCTGATTATTCTGGTCTGACTGAACTCTGCCCGAGTGGTTATTCTTTTCTTAGCCAGCCCCGGGGTTGTGGTCATGGTGGAGGCCTAGCTGTTGTTTTCAGAGACCATCTTCCATGTAGCTCTACAACCTCTGGTCACTTTGCTTCCTTTGAACTGCAGCTGATTAAAGCCGGGCGTAAGGACCCGTTCTACTGTGCTGTGGTTTATCGTCCACCTGGTCCAAACGGTTCTTTCCTTCAGGAGTTTAGTGACTTTCTATCCTCCACTGTGAAGCTGTCCAGACTGGTGATTGTTGGTGATTTTAACATCCACGTTGATGATCCCTCCTATCTCTTTGCCATGAATTTCTCCAGCCTTATGGACACCTTCGGCTTTACCCAGCATTTTTCTGGTCCTTCACACACCAGGGGGCACACTCTAGACCTTGTTTTTACCCTGAGTCTAAATGCGGACAGTGTTTGTCCTGAGGACATTTATATTTCAGATCACCATTGCATTTTCTTTAACTTGTCAGTTTCTGCGTCCCCACCTCCTGCTCGCCGTATGGTTAGTTCTCGTTTTCTTAATGAGAGCACAGCTAGAAATTTTTCTGCTGCTTTTGATCCACCCTGTTCTTCTGATAACGACTTAGATTCATTAACTTCTCAGTTCAACCAGCACTGCCTCTCCATTCTGGACAACATCTGTCCTGTCAGAACCAGATCAGTTCCTGCAGTGAACCCTACTCCCTGGTTTAATGACAGCCTTCGCAGCCTGAAGCGCCAGTGCAGAAAAATTGAGCGCTTGTGGAAGATAACCCATCTCCACGTCCATCTGCTGCACCTAAAAGATCTTCTGACATCCTTTAACTCTGCAGTCAGAGACACCAGGGTTTCCTATTTCTCCAACCTGGTGTCCCAGAGCAAAGGGAACCCCAAGGTGATGTTTAACACCATCAGCAGCATCGTCTCTCCTGCCTCTCCTACAGCCTCCATCCACTCTGTTGTAGACTGTGAGAACTTTCTGTCTTTCTTTGTGGACAAAGTCAGTAAGGTTAGATCTAGCATCTCTCCTTCAGCCTTATGGTGAGTTAACCAAACTAGTTAACTCTATGAAGACGTCTGCATGCCCCCTCCACATCTTACCCTCATCTTTGTTTAAAAGTGCTTTTCAGTCCATCGGTCCCAGCGTGCTCTCTATAATTAATGCTTCTCTGGTCTCTGGTCAGGTCCCTGCTTACTTTAAGCAAGCGTGGGGCCAAAGTTTCTCTAACAGATACTCGTCCGCCACAGATTATGAATAGATGGCTAACTTGACTCGTGCTAAATGAGTGTTCGTTTGTTCCTGCAGTTAAAGATCCCAGAGCCACACTCTGTCACACGCTTGACCCGATTAAAGAACGCTTTGTCCTGTTTTATTCCATCGCACCGCTGGCGTTCATAGATCTGCACGGGTCTTATCTAAGGGGCTTAATCTGACGTGACGGCTTTCCAGATTAAAACTCAAGACATATTTTCTTAACGTGTCTGCAAAGGAAAGTCGTCTGTAACTCGGAAGCTGTTCATATCTGCGTTTGCTAAGGGATCTCAGATCAGACGGGTTTTGTTCTGTGTTTGAAGATGTTTTGAGTTTTTTTGAGTTTTGTTTTAAACGGTTCTTGAACCGTGAATAAAGAGGACGTGTGTACTGAAGCTACTGGACGCTTCCTGTGTTTTCACAGATCCAAGGGTGATGCTGGAGCTCCTCTAAGGTGGGACGACGCCCCGAGTTCTTTGTCAGACATTTCTGTAGGAAACTCCTACAGTCTCTGGAGAGCCGCTTGCTAATTGTTTGTTTGTTTTTGACAAACTTAACAGAGTCGAACTCTTTCTTGTGGAGTGTTTCGTACAGAACCGCTCCAACCTGCCACACGGTTGCTGGTCCGGCGTCGTAAACGCCTTCGGACAGCCACTCAGCCGGAACGAATCTCTCTGTGCCGTAGAAGCAGCCGTCTGATGTTTGGTCGGTAAAGCAACTCAGCCCAAAGTCAATAAGGCGAAGTCGTGGCGTTTCTGATCCAGTTTCAATCAGGATGTTTTCTGGTTTGATGTCTCTGTGGAAAATCTTGTTGTCCTCCAGATGTTTAGCAGCATGAACCAGCTGTTTTATAATGATCTTAGCTTGATTTTCATCCAGAGGCTTTTTGTTCTTTTCAATGTATTTTAAGAGGTCCACTGCGGGCACTGGCCTCTCCAACACCAGAATAAGTTCCTTCTTCAGATTGTACCAGTCCAGGAGGGAAATTGGTGCTGACCTTCCTATTGAACGGTCTCTTTCTGTCTCCAGTTTTAACATAGCAGCGACTTCTGTGGAGAGCTGCCATCCATTCTCATCTGCGTCTGTCCAGACAATGTTTTTCTTCGGTACATGTTTGATTGCTACTGGTAACTTGTCAAACCTCCGGTATCCAGCGTACACAGATCCACAGCCTCCTTCACCAAGCTGATCCTGCTGTTTATATTTGGTTTTAAATAGACTTTTAGCTAAAGCCCAGGCACTGTGAGGAGAGAAAAGGCTTTTCGATTCTCTTTTAGGGAATCCGTCTAATTTGACCTGAATCTGGTGTTTTGTAGGAAGAGTCTCTTCTTCAGAAATCCTAGTTCGTTTCCTGGGAGGTTTATCGTCAGAAAAGACGTTCCCTATTTCTGGAAACAAGGCTTTCTCAGATTCATCACGTAGACGCCTTTTTAACTCGTTCGATCTTTTGATTTGATCGTACCTAAGATGGATCTCTTCTTCAGAAATCCTAATTCTTTTCCTGGGAGGTTTATTGTCAGAAACGACGTTCCCTATTTCTGGAGACGAGGCTTTCTCAGACCTGTCACGTAGATGCCTCTTTAACGCGTTCAGTCTTTTTTTCTGATCGTGGCTAAGATGGATCTCTTCTTCAGAAATCCTAATTCTTTTCCTGGGAGTTTCATAATCAGAAACAGCTTTCCGTTTGGTTGATTTAAGCAAATTTGACACTGTCCATGGTGCCATGCCCAGATATTTCTCTGAATCTGTTTCCAGAGCTGCAGCGTGTGCAGAACTGTGGGCAGAATAATGATCCATAGTGGTAAACAATGCTTCAATAGTAGGTTGAAAACCTGTTGACTGACGATTGAACACCTCTGTCTCCGAGTGTCTCACTGAGATCTGAAGATCCGATGAGTGGCAGAGGACTGTTGGGTTGGTCACTGTATGACGTCACAAAGAGGTGTGGTTATAACGTGAACTACGCTGGCTCCAAAGGAGTGTTGCTTAGCAACAACAACAACAACAGAGCTCTAGGTTCTAGAACGTCTTCGTTTACTTTAGTACTAATGAGGTGCAGCTGCAGCTTTGGTGCTTCTGGTGCGACCTTCTGCTTCTCCGTGTGAGTGCACTGGTTTAAATGTGACATTCTAAAAATCTTTATATCATTAAAGCATATTTTCACACTAGCTTCCTTTAATATGTAAAATATATATGTATTTTTGTTGTAAATATATACATATTTTAATATTTTCTATTGTATTATATATTTTTAATACAACATATACATATACAATAAAAATATATATTTATTATATGTATTTTTATTATATAAAAAATTAACAAATATATACACTATTTGTATAAAATTGTACATATATATTATATATGTGTTATATTGTATTATATATATATATATATATATATATATATATATATATATATATATATATATATATATATATATATATAGACACACACACACACACACACACACACACGCACACAATTAGTTTAGTTGTTTTCCGGTGTGTGCTGCAGGACCGGTAGGTGTGTTTCGGGCACCGCCACGTCTAATTTGGATTCATTCCATTAATTTATTAGTCGCAGTCTCAGATACAATTATCTGCCTCGAACAACAGCCGTAGGTTACTCTGCAGCGCATCCACTCCTGGAACGCCGGACTCGCGCTCCTCAAGGGACCGCGTTTTGCGCAAAAGGCGCACCATTACCGGGAGGCGCTCCACGCGTGCTGCACTTCCATCTGGCATGTGGAAAGAAATACAGAGCCGATTTATCCGCCTCCGTGCACCTTCGCGCAGGGATCGACACCAGCAGCATCTGCGCTGAGGTGCATGGAGCTGGCTGAAAGAACACGTCAGTAATCTTCACTTGAAAGTGCATGTTGAAAAAACAACAATACCTTGTGGTCGTAAACATAAAACATCCCAGCTGCTAATCAAGGGAATATCAGAATGTTCTGACTGGATGTGGACCAGGCGTGGTGCCATAGTCATAATTAAACTCATAAATGAATCAGATTATTCAGAGCTCACGCTAGAAATGTTCGGTTAAAAAGTCATGATTGTTTTCCTTGTCATGTTCATAATAGATACAAATTATTTTCATTAATATTAAGGCCAAAACATTGTTTTAAGTGGGCTGGAACGCACCGATAAGCATACAGGACTGTTTTTCAAGGTTATGCGAACCGGAAGTTGCTCCGGTTATTTCCTGGTCAAATTCTCCGACATTTAAAAAAATAAAATAAAAACTCAGAATTAAAACAAGGCATCCAGCGCCTCTCCCTCTGCAGCGATCCACGACCGGACTCATTTTGCACTAAAGGACGCATTCACATGCCACCCTTGGAATCTGATTGGCCACCCCAGGTGCCACCACACTAATTAATCTTTAAATGGGCTTTTCATTGTCCACAAAAGGCTTGGGGGTAAAACAAAAAAAGCATAACCATTGGTGCCACCCATGCACAAAGTTGTGCCTCACCTGGGCCACCCCATTTTAAAAGATCTGGACACGCCACTGGGAGAATCAAGGGAAAATTCTCACCAGCAACAGCAGCTGTTAAATAAAACTTCAAGTTTTATAATAAATCAGGCAACCATGGGATTAATTATGAACTTATATCTGATAGAGCCAGCACAGTACGGTCCTGGTACCCAAGGATTCCCCGGGAGTGAAGCTCATCCAACATGGCGAGAGGGTAGGAGTTCGTTACATCTGCATAAACTTCTTGTTTTCAACATTTTTTGCAGAAAAAAGTAGAACTTCCAGGATTTGATGCGTGTTTTCTGAGTTCAGACTCCGTGCATGGCGGCCACTTTGAGGTGCACTTTGAAAACATGCGCGTGCAAGGTGCGCCAGAGTATGGGAGCTGCTGGTCCAGCGTGCTGCTTCCAGACAAACGTTTGGAGAAAAAGCTGCACCAGCATGTGAGTGAACCAGATTCATCACCGTTCTGGTGAGATTTTCTGACAATCTGGCTAAATCTGCTCCATCCGTGGTCTGAAGCAAGTCGTAACTCACTGGATAGCAGAGTGATGACAGACCAGACCCGCCTGCTGACCCAGCTCAAATGCAGCTCATTCTCGGGACACACTGGGAAGCTGTGCTGCCCACATGCAGGTTAAACTGTTACTGGTCTATTTTACAGATCCAGACTGGAGATGTGTGCATTTGAATCACCTGTTCCTGTCCTAGGTTGCTATGATCAAAGTGGCAGGAGCCAGGATGGGCAGTAAGGTGGTGGACATCGCCATCCAGGTCCATGGAGCTGCAGGGATGTCCCAAAAGTTCCCTCTAGCACAGATGTATGTTTTTCTTTTAATTCCCCGTGTACATTTTCATCTGACATCACCGTTTCCAGGTACCCGTATATTTGGTGTCTACGTGTTGCTTAAGGAGCAGCTGAGGAAGCTGTGATTAAACAGCAGTGATTTTTTATTTTTTTAAGATGGTAAAAATGATCCAGATCACAGAATTTGACATAAGTCAAGCTGAATAAAAAAGCTTAAGGAACCATTCAGGGTAAGTGTGGTGGTCCTTTGTACGGTGCTACATCACTGATGACTGAAATGTTAACAAATGTTTTATTAGGAATAGTTTTATTGTATACTACAAAAACAGAAACCGACACCATGTCTGAAGACTCGTCCTCACGCTCTACAGCCGTGGACTACCATGTGGATGAATGTTACTGAGAATTAGGACAATCAAACACATTTATTTTTTACAATATAAAACAGCAGCGGCTCCATCTATTTAATGGACACCCATGCAACCCCCCCCCCCAGTCTTTGCTGTCCTCCCGATCTGAGACGAAGGCCGGCTGAAGGATCAGTGTTTGCTCTTCTTTGATTTTTTGTGGGATCGGTGAGGAGACCTCGATCTGGAGCGGGACTTCTTTGTTGCTTTCTTGGGCGTTCTGGAGCGCGACCGCCGCGATCGTTTAGGTGTGCGAGGTGATGACGGAGATCTGGTGAGCAAAAGAATGCTTTAGACAAAGTTCAACTTTTGGTTTATTAAAAAAAGCTAAAGGTTGTACCTCTTGGAGGATTTTTTGCTGCTGGGGCGAGGAGAGTCTTTATGGGACGCGCGGGAGGATGTGTCTTTAGAATACGATCGATCGGAGCGTTCTGATCGTTCAGAACGCGGTGACGCGGACCGACCGCGTCTGCTGGCGCTCCTGGTTGGACTGGGGGACCCACTGTGGTGTCGCTTCCTGTGGAACAGGAAGAACAAACATCAGGTGGTGTAAAACGTGGAACCTGTCCTCCATGGCAAACCAAACCCACCTGTCCTTTCTGGTTGGCGTGTCGTCCTTTTCCTTTTCCTTCTTCAGCTCTTTCAACCGCGCCTCGGCTTTCTCCTTTTCCTTTTTCTCCTTCTCTTTCTCTCGCTCTAGTTTCTCCTTTTCTTTTTCCTGAGGGAAGAGTAATCGAAGACTTTAGTCCATTGTCGGGTCCTGCGTGCGGTGGACTCCACCCAGGTCATTACCTTTTGTAGCAGCTTGTCCCTGTAGTGCTCCACCTGCTCCTGAATGGTCTGGCCTGATTTTTTGGGTCTTTTCCCAGATTCCAACTCATCCTGGAACTTCATGACTTTCACCTGTTTGAAAAACACAAATAAACTCATCACAACAACCAGCTGTAATGAATAAAACCACTACGATTGACGGAATAAAACCTCGATCTCTCTGAGCTTGCTGCGTTTCTCCTCGTTCATCTTGGCCTTCGTGTCGGAGTCATCTCGGATAGGATTGAAGTAGGTCTGGTTATCGTCGGAGCGGGGGCTCCGCTCATCCTCACCGCTGTCCTCAGCCCTACTGTAGATGGAGAAGTTTAATAATACACACTGAAGAGTCTAAGAGCCGTTTGTTCTTACGACGGAAGAACTCACTTTTTTGACTCATCTGGTTGCTCGAACGCTTCCCATTTGGAGGTCGTCACGGCTGAGAGAACAAAAGCATCCCGTCAGACGCGTGCTACCAGCAGAGCCTTTAATAAACCGGCAACTTCAGCAGGAACATTACCTTGAGATGCTAGCTCCGTCTCATCTACTGCTTCCCATTTGGACGGCGCTACCTTGAAAGCTGCCTCCTTCGACTGATCGACTGTAAACACCAGAACCAGTAATGCAGCATCATTCAGAGAAAACTTTTCCGCTTTTGTACGAGTTTCCGCTTGACTCACAAGGGATTCCATCCAAGTCCTCATCTATGGACTTGATGGGAACTCCGTCTAAGTCGTCCAGGGAGGCGCCGTCGATCGGTGCTCCATCGAGGGTTCCTGCATCGATGGGCATCCCGTCCACATCCTCCAATGGGGCGCCGTCTACATACTCACCCAGGGGAGCACCATCAAGGTCCTCTGCTGGCTCAGGCTGTCACATGATGGAGGGATAAAAGAAAAAAAAAAAATAATCAATGAACACATTTGTAAAAGTCTAAAGAGACACGTAATAATCACGTAAAAGACAGAGCTACGTACCTCTGGAATAACGACACCTGGAGCCTCCTTTTCCACGGTGAGGTTAACGAGACCCAGGAAGATGTTCTGCAGCTTGATGAGGAAGGGGTCGGGGTATACGGCCCATTCCTCCCACGCCCGGAAACATGACATCACCCTTTGCTATTAAAAAAACAAACAATGATGCAACTACGTTTCTAGGACCTTCTTACATCTTGTGAGGATTTTTACCTTGAAGTTCTCGCTCTGCAGGTGGCCTTGTATCGTCTTGTACGTGGCGTTGAGGTCAGAGAAAATCTGGCAGAGCTTTGTCTCAAAACTATAGAGAAGAACAGAGAAGGTGAACAATTCACAGGAGAAAAACTAATCTGGTCCGACTAAAGCTAGACTACTCACTACTTCCTGTAGTAAGACGCGTTGGACACTTTGGCTGAAGAGTTGAACAGCACATCAGAGACGAGATATAACCGTGCAATCTGAAGCAGGTGAAAGCAACACAAGTTAGAACCTGTTAAGAGAACCAGAACTGTAGAACGCGTGTTCTGCTCATGCCTTCTTTGGTAGAGGGGTCTTTAGGATGGACAGGGACTCTGTGACGCACTCTACAATCTCCTCAGCAGCTTCAGCGTGGCTCAGACAAAACAGCATAGCCTCAGCGACGTCGCCCCTCCGAGGAGTCAAACCTCGGAGCATCTCCTCCAGCTTGTCCCTCTCCCTGGAGACACCAGCAGGCGGTTCGTTAGTAAAGACACCGAGTCCGCCACAGATCAGAGACGGTAAGATGTCAGTCAGTTCCTCGTCTAACATTACAGCTCATCTAGAGAACTCTGGGTGCATGCTGCATCTGTTACCACGGTAACGGCTCCACAGGTGTTGGCGAACATTCAAAGGCAGCTAATTAGTAGCTGATCTACTCGTATCTGCAGAGGCTTGAGGCTCGCCAGTGACTTGCTCAGCCTGGCTGCAGGTTTAAGGAAACCAGAAGTAAAACCTCACATTCTCAGAGTGAAAAAGGGGTGTGTCCACTCTACAAACCGTTCTGTCCAACTTTTTGGACCTGAAAGCGCTGAAAAATAACATCAAGAGACTTGCTATCCAGAAGATGAAAATGCCTTTATTGTCCAAAAGCAAACTAAACATGCACTTCCCCATGGCTAACGTGTCCACTAGCTAAAGAAGCTAACCTGAAAGCAGCCCCTCCCACCCCTACCTGAATGAAATGAGATTTCCTGAGGTATTTTTTAGGACCTTTAGACTCTGAATTTAAGGAATACTAGTCATTTTTAATAATTTGTTAGGCCTTAATAATAGGAAACCTAATTTAAGGCTTTAAGGATCCGCAGATACCGTTATTAGACATGTTAGCCTGAGTCAGCACCGATTCAGGCTAAAGTGTGGAGTTAAACACTAAAGGTGTCCCATACATTCAACACGACATGAACAACTATTCATACAAGGGTGGTCTTACTCTTCTTTCAAGCAGCCTTTCTTGTTGGCCTCCTCTTCATCCTCCTCTTCATCACCATCATCATAAGGACCATGGAGGTATGGATTAAGAGGAGGTGGACGCCACAAAGAGCCATTTTTAAACATTCTGTAGTCCTCTGTTCGCCATTTGGCTGGCGATTCGCCCTGGGGGGGGGGGAGGAAGTTAAATATTGAGAATCATCAGGATGTGAACACAAAACGCTGTTCTGGCATTTTAGCTGGAGCCATTTTTAATGCACAAAACCAACCTGTAGTATGGAGTAGAGCTTCCAGCGGTAATACACGTGTGCTGGGCTCTGGTTGTCAAACAAAAACCTGAAAGATAAAAAGAATCAGAACAATTAAAAGTGTGAATAGGAGGATTTATACTCCTGGATGAGGCTCTTGTGAACACTTGTGATGCACACCTGTACATTGGGTTGTTGAGTTCTCTGTTCATGATCATGGCTTCAAACATTGGGCCTTCACGCACCACAAATTCGATCATGCGGTGGATGAGAGAGAGCAAATTCCTACAAGAAAGACACAGTTAAAGCAAATGGATTCAGACCAACACACTCCTGAGCTCTACTTCAACCCTTAAAGGCTTAAGTTATGCCTGGTGGCGCGACACCCACAGCTGGGCCAGTTAGTCACGCCACCAGGAATAAGTTGAGCGTGATTGTGACCAAGCCCTTAAGCCTACATGAATAGATGCCTTTTAAAATAAAAACATTTCTTTGTCAATAAGAAATAAAATATATTTCCAGTTAGAAAATGAATGCATGATTATTTAAAGTGCTGGATTTTTTAATAGCGCTGCACTTTTAAAATCCCTTCCAATAAAATAAGGATTTACGACTGGATTGGAAGTGGGGGGGCCGTTTCGGCTCCCGCTGATCTCCTGACAGATTAACTACTGCTGGAGGAATGTGGTGCATCTAAAGCTCTCTGTGACAATTTAAGGGGGAATATGTGTTGCAGATTACATCAGATTAGCCTAAAGTGGCCAACATGACTAAGGATGCCTTTCATGTGACAACACAGATAACATTTACTCAAAGTGGAGCCGATCGTACCGGTGACGGGGTAAAATTCTGTATACTTTCCCAATCCATCCCATGATGCTTTTCAGGTCCCTCGCTGCTGCAGACAGTTCAGCTTGTGCTGCTCACCGAGGCCAATGTCAAAGGTCGTATTTAGGCTAATGCTAGCAGGTTTGGTTTTGTTGATCTGGGCCAGATTGACTGAGCTCGCCATCGAGTGACAGAGGCCAAAGGGGGGAGACGGTCTGAGTGAGCAATGGCCAGATGGAGGACTACAGAGCATGTATGAAGCAGAATCACGGTCGCAATGATTAGAACGGTTAGTGGTCCGAGAAATCGTCACCGATTCATAATTACTGCAGTTATTTTAATTTTACAACTGTGTAAAAATCACACAAACACGTCCTATAAAGGTTCTGAACTCCAGACGATATTTATTGCTGCTTTTCAGAGATGCTGCTTTTGTAAACCAGAAGTAATCTCTGGGATTAGAAAATTACAGTGTAAAACTTTATAAATGTATTCCAGTCAACACTGAAGGACGGAGACCCGGAAGGAAATGAGATGCTAAACTCTTACTAGTGCAGTTGTTACGCCTACACATTCTCACACCCAAAGCGTAGAAAAATGACGCGTGTGACCAAGCGTCAAAATATGACGATCAGGGTGCCCCGGCGCGTCGGGAGAGGACGCGCAAGAACACGTGTCACCGCGGGCGTCAGTATCCGACGGCCGCGGTGACATGGACATTATTCCTCGAACCTCTAGCGATTTAACCTTTCCCTCACCCCCATCCTAACCTTAACTCAGTGATTTTCAGTTAAGCTTTGCATGCGCAAGCTGGTTAAGGTCAGGATGGGGTTGAGGGGAAGGTTAAGTAGTTCACAAGTCGGTCAAATGTCCATCTCACCACGGATACCGACACCCGCGGTGTCCCTGCGCGTCATATTTTGACGCTTGGTCACACGCGTCATTTTTCTACGCTTTGGGTGTGAGGATGTGTTGGTTACGCATGTCCTTATTTATTTTCACTGTTGATTAGTAAGATTATTATTAGTAGTAGGATAAATTATATTATTGCTATGGAGAACTGCCATATCAGTTTGTTATGAACAGATGTAATTTGACTCAGCTGTGGCTTATTTGATGATCTCAGAGACACGGATGATCAGAGGAGTTTGACAGTAAAGGGCCTGTGTTTGTATAGCGCCTTCTTAGGGTTCTATACACCCCCCAATCAGTCATTCACATCCACATGGCGATGAGCTACGATGTAGCCTCAGCTGCCCTGGGGCACACTGACAGAGGAGAGGCCTGCCATATATTGGCGCCACCAGCAGGCAAGGCGGGTTAAGTGTCTTGCCCAAGGACACAACAGCAGCAAACCTGCAACCTTCCAGACAACCCACTCTACCTCCTGAGGTACTGCTGTCCTTCAGCCGCAACTAAAAGCTCTGCAGATGGACGTCCTGAATTTCTCCTTTAGCATCTCTGGGAATCTAGAATATTCCCACATGCGCGCGTGCGTCCGTTCCAGGCTTTGGTTCCAGCGGACTGTTTTTGGGCAGAGTTGGAGAAGTCCTAACGTGAATTAACCGAAGCATTTCACACCGTGCTTATTAGTCAAACCGGTTATTCGTTGCAACCCTAAGCAGAATATCGCGTCACGGAAGTAGGGGAAGATGTTTCGGTAGCGATGACCTTCGACCCTGAACAGGAATTAAATCAGATCTATCGAACTTCTACAAGTGTAGAAAAATAAACGACGGTGGTGTCAGCAGAACTCCAGGACGTAAACAGGGTCCAATCATGTCAACCATTGCTCATCCACACTCATCAGCCCCCTGTAGCATGCAGTGATCAATTGATCAGGCTTTCATTTCATTATGGGATGTTTCTGTTTGTTTTCAAAGTTTGAACACCAATTTGAAAAAAGAAAAAACATGTACCTTTCTGTTGGGATAACCACTTTGACTATGGCTTGCGACAGAGTCTGTATATGAAGTCACATCAGATAATAAACATAGAATGTGAGTATTGTTAAAAAGGCAACAAGGAAAAATATAAGAAATGCATTTAAATGTGCATAGAGACAACAAACCCACCCTACTTTAAAACACACATCCTATCACAGACTAACAGTTTATAGTCACATGTTTAATTTTATCTTATTCAGCATGAAAACTAAGTTACAGAAACCAAAAGTAAAACCTGGACTGACTGCTCAAACCAAACGTTTCACCAGCATTATTTAAAAAACAAAACAGCCACAGCCCATGAAGTGAGTGTGTGACGTTCTGAATTACCTTATCAAACTCCTCCTTGTTTTTGGGTGGAGGAAGCAGGGGAGCGTTTGGGTTTTTTAGCCTCTCCCGGGGCTGAGCGTTGAAGGGCAGGCCAGAGGGCGGTGGGGGGAGAGTATGCTCCATCATGGAGGGAGGGATATAGATGGGATGGGGCGGAATGGGCACTCCTTTGCCCCATCCTAATTTCATCTCAAAGTTCATAATCATCTTTCCTGAAATTTGGGAAAAATTTAAACATGAGGCTGAAAAATTCAAACTGTGTTTAAGTTTTTGTTATTTGACATAAAAAAGTACCGTTTAAATTCTTGAGCGCTCGCTCAGCATCTCTCCTGTTCATGAAGGCTACAAAACCACAGTTCCGCTCCCGAGCTCTCTCTTCATCTGTCCTCGGCCACATGATCTTTACGCTGGCTAGTGGGCCGTATCGACCAAACTCCTGACACAGCATCTCCTCGTTCATCTAGAATGATTCACACAGGAAATAATTAGTTTCAAACCACAGAAAATTGATACATTTAAACAACATACCTACTTAAAATGAAGCAGTAAAATTTTAAATCCAAGCAAAGCTGCAACCCAGCTCGTGCTTTTATAACAAAAGTGCCTCACTTAGCTTCTTGGAGTCTTTCCTTCCATTCAGTACGAGACTGGAGAAAAGGTTACCTGTGGGTTGATATTTCCAAGATACAAGTTAGTGGTGGAAGGGTCTCCAACGTCATGGGAACCCGGGGCGCTGTCATCCAATACTGCAGACACAGAAAAGAGAAAAAGATTTCCTTTTGCTGTCTGAAAGCATAAATAATCTTCTTAGCAGGTTAAAAATATTCAGTCACTATTCAGAGTTAAAATTACCACTGGACGGACGGTTTCTTCTTGAAGAACCATCCACTAAAAGAAGCAAAAGAGCCATAAAAATTATGTTTTAGGAAAAAGAAAAACGGGGGGGGGGGGGGAGAGACGCATGTGTTCTGGGGGGGCACGTTGGTCCATGAACTTTAAATACTCACAGCGTCTTCCTTCCATTCCAGGCAGAGGTTCAAAACGACTAACCCGTCCTTTCATCTTATGTCTTTCATCTCTTTCTTCCTGAATTCTACAGAAAAATCACATCAGTTTTTTACTTTTATACAACTTCTGTGAATATTTGTGTAAAACACAAGTTCCAGGTCCTTTTGATACGTACTGCTTAAGCTCCTCCTTGAAAAGCTCCAAGTTGCTCTTCTTCTTTTCTTTTTCACTACTTTTCTTCACAGTCTGAAACAGACAAACACACATTATTAGTTGAGTAAAAATAAATCTGTAACAGACAACATGTGCTGACTTTGATAGTACTTACGTTTCTTTTGTCTAACGGTAAAAACTGAGATGGAGTCTCCAAAGGCAGGATGCTTTTTGTATGGGACTCAAAACGTGACCTGGGCTTGTATAACTTTCCTCTTTTCTCATCAGCAGCTGCTTCTTCTACACAGAGAATGGTAAACAGTAATGTTGGCTTAAATTACATCCATAACAGACAATTTCACCTATGTAAATCTGGTGGAATATCCTAATATTTTTTTTACCAGTTAAACATGTTTGGAAAGTAGGACGATGACAGTCTGCATCATGCATGTTCACAGCATTAAAAATGCCAATGTTACTGTAGAACAAAGGCTCCTTCAATAAAAGCACACACCACCAGACGTACAGTTTCATTCCTTGGTTTATATAATAACCAGCAATTTATGCAAAATATGGACTTGAACTTCTTGATCAGCTGATTTACTAGAGTTCCTGTCATCTTTAAGTTGTTGCATTCATTGTTGATTGTGATGTCATGTAAGTGGCACCGAAAATTTTATTAATGAATGCACGCACACGCACACACACACTGCAACTTGTATTGATAAAAAATAGTAGAATGTACCTTTTGTTGCATTTGCAATACCCCCACGAACAAAGGTCTTGACTTTACCCTCTGCTCCTCCTTCAAAAGCAGCAAGAAACTCTTCATAGATCTCTGCTGCTGCTCGCTCATCTTCCTGAACAAAGTAAATTCAAATAAATTAGTTTATTACGAAAACAAACAATATATATATATATATATATATTGTATAAATTTTTAGATTCGTCTTTTAAAATAGAATATGCTGCAAAAATAGTAAGTTTTATGATACAGCTTGCCTTTTTCTTTATTTCATCCTGTTCCTTCTTGCTCAAGGTCCTCTTTGCCACTGCCATCTTCCCGATGCTGAATGACTTGAGTTTGCTCTCAAGAAGCGCCTGTTGTTGCAAACAAACTCGGTATTATCCCGTTTTTTATTAGCATCAACAAAATCTGTAGTCACAAACGCTACCATCACATAAAAACATAACTCCGTTACCACTTGCAACTCACAGACCGACGCATTGTAGGTTAACCGTAATTCTCAAAAAACTAAACGAGCTAACGTGGATTAAAGCGTTGCCATAATTTAGGAATAAACTTAATGCAACTGGAGTGGCATACAGTGAATACGATGTACTTTAAATTGATTAGACTTAAAAATTAACAAAAGGCCTAACAACTAGCTAAACATCACGCCAAAAAGCTAACGTTGACATAACTTTAGACCGCAATCAAAGAGTATTTTACTTAATTTACGTATATACCACTCAAACACTTCACGGTGAGTAACATTCGGTACTATCTGGTGTACAATTAACTATATACGTTGATTCCCATGTTGCGGTGGCTAATTTGTTAGCTTAGCCACGCTACATTTACCGCGGCGGCACTTTGCTAACGTCGTTGGTCACAGCCACAGCGCTGCTCTAGTGTGAGTTTGAAATGTTAGCATTCAAGATTTTTAACGAATACAGTAATTAACATCGTTTTCAATAACAAAGAAACAACATAACGAAAACAATAATACACGTTAATGTTCACCTTTGCGCTAGCTTTTTGAGAGCCTGGCGTCCGGTCCGCCATCTTTCTGGAAAACTAGAAAAAAGTCGATCACCGATACAATGATGGCAGCGTCTAAACTACAGGCCACGCAGTCAATCACCGACTCTTTGATTGGTTGACTAAACTTTCTGTTTGTTCGCGGATAGCGGCTGTCAACTTTCATAGAAGTCTTTGAATGAGATTTTCTTTATTTTGATTTTGTCGTGTGTGTGTGTGTGTGTGTGTGTGTGTGTGTGTGTGTGTGTGTGTGTGTGTGTGTGTGTGTGTGTGTGTGTGTGCGCGCGCGCGTGGTTTTGGCTAAAAATTACACAAGCTGGCAGAGAAAAAAAAAAGTGAGGCATTCAATTACATACCCAAAATATATAATATAAATTGATAAAATGTGGAAAAAAAATATTTATTTCCATGTGTTTAAATTTCACATTTATTTTCATTGGAGAACAGTTATGTCACATTATATTTTTTAAATTAGTAAGATTACAGCACAGGTGGCCAATTCTTACAGAAAAATTTAATTTGCTAATATTAAATGGTGGGTAACATACGTCCACACTTCTGTTGGCCTACATTAATGTTTTTCCTGTTTAAAACAACATGTACTTTTATTTGTAAAAAAAATATATCTATGTCTCACTGTGTGTGTTTTTTAGATGCAGTTGATAATTTAGGCAAGGCAAGTCACAGATGGTTAAATAGTTTGTATAAATTAAGACATAATGGCTTTCTCATTATTTTGACTAGCTATGCTAATAACACTAATTTAAAACCCATAGTAATTTTTTAGTGATATGTTTGATTTAGAAATAATCTAAAGGAAGTGCTAGGGACTAGGGAGTAATGTCTTGTTTAGCCTAATGAACGCTGCATGTAGTAACAGCTTTTGTCCGCCAGGGGCGACATAAATCCTAGAAAGCCATACATCAAGAGATTGAGCTCTCACTCCCTGTCTCTGTGTGGTTGACCTAAAGGAAACTTTTGTGACCCAGTGCTCCTGAGGGCCTGTCTGCCGCTGCACACAACCTTCATGCTTAACAGAAATTAGTGTTTTTAGCTAAATGAAAAGAGTGAAACACAGTTACAGCGAGACCCTGTTGCTCGTGCCAAAACGCTGTAGCTTTTTATTTTGAAAGGGATTACAGGAAGTGTTTCTACTAACTATTGTAACTCTTCTTCTTCTCCTCCTCAAATTCTTCTCCTTAATATTAATATTAACAAGAGGAGATTTTTTCCAGCTTTACTGAAAAAAGGAGGGTAAAATATTTTCTAAATCTCGGGTCACCAACTCTGGTCCTTGAGGGCTACCATCCTGCACATGTTAGCTGTTTTGATGCTCCTACACACCTGATTGGAATCAATGAGTAATTAACAGACCTGTGCAGAGTTAAGGAAACAATTAAATTACTCCATTCAGGCGTGGTAGGTCTGGAAAAACAAAAAACTTGCAGAATGGTAGCCCTCAAGGACTAGTGTTTAGTTCTAGCTTTTCGCCACTAGAGGTTGTCAATTCGCCCTTCTGGCTCGTAGCACGATCCAATGTGTAGCTCGATGGAACACAAGGTGTGACACAAACGCACTGCATTACGTGTGTCACACACGAAAAGTACACATTTTTGAGTGTTGTTAACACGTTGTTTACGTGTCATTTTTGTGTTTTTTGCAGGTTGAATTCACGTCAATAGTAAAGGGTTTGCGCATTGATTGCTCGTTAACAACTTTTACTTTTCATGAGAAATGCACATAATGTTGTGTGTTTGTGTCTCACCTGGTCTTCCATAGAGTTCACATGGAATAACTTTTTTCAGCATGAGAAATTGGGGGTGTGGCGTGAGATCGTGTGCAGACAGTCAAGTGTCTCATGTGTATTAAGCAACAGTTGGCAGCCATTATAGAAACTAAAGTGGTGTTTGAATATTGCAACCATCAATAATAATAAAAATAACAAAAATAAAATGTTTTAAATGTCAGTTTTCAAGTCAAGGCATCTGTTTGAAATGTTGCTGGTGTGACCATGGACATAATTTTCACTTTAGAAGTGTGTGTGTGTGTGTGTGTGTGGGGGGGGGTATCTTTACAGTATGTTCTAATGGGAAACAGGCTTCAACACAAACGGTTGTTTTCTGCTTGGTCCTAGAGCTCAACCAGTGTCAATTTAATATAGAGTAATATTGCTATTGAATGGTAAAAAGTGCAGGGGTCAAAACTTGCCTTTGGAAAAAGTGGGGGGGACATATCCCCCCCCCCCCCCCCAAAAAAAAATTACGTCCATGGGTGTGACGTTGTGGAATGTTACCGTTAAAAAGTGTTCCCAGTCAAAGGAAGCACTAAAGTTTTAACTTAAAGTTTTATTATTAGTCATTTTTTCATTTTCTTTTTTTATACTGCATACTTTGTCAGCAAACAGGAGGAGAAACAGGTTTTTTGTTGCGGTGGCAAACATGAAAACTCCACTTTTAGAAGGAACAACAAAAAGTGTACACACTGCGCGGTCTCTCGCGGCGCCTTTTTGGCAGACCTTCACTTAATAGCACAACACCTGTTATTAGTTGTGTTCAGCAGCACCGGCACTGAATCAGTTGTAGAACACCATAACTAAATAACTGTCTTACTATTTTATCTTATTTTAATCTGTTGTTAGACTGAAGCAAACATTTTCCAGGCTTTGTAAAAACTAGAGAATTTAGAGTTTTAGGATGAGCTGCTGTGTAGAAAGCAGCATCCCAGGTACATGTCGGCTTCAGCAGGTGGTACTCTAAATTTTCCTGAGGCAGATTTATTCATTATACGACTGACTTTTATTTAAAATCTTACATAGAGCCTATTTGAATTGTAGTGGTGCATTTAAGGAAGGAACTTGGACATATGAAGTCTGTCAAATCTTAATCTAATCCTAATCTTAAATCTAGCCTGTAAAGTGTACATGCCCTAAATTATTGGAATGTCAGACCATGCATAAATAATTCCAGTCAAGTTTAATCATGCCAGCTCCTTCATGGTTTTCCAGGCCAGGTGAAGTATGGAGCTTATGCGGGACCCTACACCCGCCCACCCCCTTGCTCCGTCCCTCCTTCTGCAGAACAAACGCTACATTCATGTGCTTGAGCTTGCAGTTGCTCACTCTCCCTGCAGCAGCAGCAGCAGCAGCAGCAGCTCCTGGCCACTTCCCCCTCACCGTCCCTGCTGCTGAGCGAAGTAATGCCACACATGCCACGGAGCGAAAACAGGAGAAGCTGCGTTTCCCCAGCTATGTGGAGAACATACAGCCTTTTTTGTGCATGGACTCTGCTGTTCCTGACAGAAGTCTGTGCGCAGTCTCAGCTGAGGTACATCTCTTTAACAGCTTTGTGTCAGATTTATTAGAAAAGTAGGGAAGGCTGTGGAGAAGGGAACAGACGATGCCCCAGGACATGTTGTACATTTGAGAGTTATTTTAGTGCTGATTATCACGGGTTTCTTTTTCTTTTTTTATGTTGTTTTAACATTTCACCATCAAAATATTCTTCTTCAGACCAACTTTTACTTGTGGAGGAAACATCACAGGGGAGTCTGGAGTCATCGGAAGCCAAGGTTACCCAGGAGTTTATCCTCCAAACACCAAATGTGTGTGGAGGATCACAGTGAGTCAAGTTTTCACCTTTTAAAACCCCAAAGGGTGCAAATGTGTATATAATATATAATATACATAATATAATATGTGTATACCTGTTCACATTTGGTGTCAGTTTAGTTCCTTATGAAAACATCTAGTCAATCTTTATTTCTCCACCAGGTTCCTGATGGGAAGGTGGTGGCCCTGTCGTTCCGCTTTATTGACCTGGAGAGTGACAACCTTTGTCGCTATGACTACGTGGATGTGTACAGCGGTCACGTCAGTGGGCAGAGACTCGGTCGCTTCTGTGGGACGTTCAAACCAGGAGCTCTGGTTTCCACGGGCAACAGGATGCTCCTGCAGATGGTGTCCGATGCCAACACCGCTGGCAGTGGTTTCCTTGCTGTTTTCTCTGCTGCCCACCCTCATGAGAGAGGTAGGCAGGAAGCTGGGGGTGGCATGCTTTCTGTCTAAACATGCCAAGGTTGCAAAGCTTGTATCATATCTCACCTCTAACCTTGTAGTTAGAGCCATCCATCTTGTGTTTCACTTATCTAATACAGATTTCATTGGACTGATAGCTTAATCTCAGCTAGTCATTGCAGGATGTGGATTTTCTTCTTTTAGGGAGGGAAATTTCCTTTGAAAGCCAAGATCAGAGGGTTTACTCAGAGGTAAATGAGCCTTTTCCTGTCTGCTGTCTGACTGTTTTTTTAGTGTGGAATTCTAATAGATGCTTTCTTGTACCCAGCAAGCCCACAGCTGCAGCAGACTCCATCTAAAAACCTCTTTGCTTGGCTCATACTTATCTGAGGAGCACCGAGCTAAATATGACTCCATCTTTAGTCATCCTGGAAAAGATTCATCATGCAAACTATTGAATTGTTTTGTCATTTGAGGGTGATCATGATCACAATAAACAAACTAACAGTGATGTTTAATTCTCCACAGGTGACCAGTACTGTGGTGGCAGACTGGACAAGCCTTCTGGGACTTTCAAAACCCCAAACTGGCCCGAAAAGGACTACCCAGCTGGTGTCACCTGCTCCTGGCACATAGTGGCGCCTAAAAACCAAGTCAGTCATTTGGCGTTCAGATCTACTTCTACTTGAATAACTGCAAGTCACAAAAATCAGTTGACACTGACTAAACACATATTTCCACACATGCATGTTTTAATTAAACTTCACGACAATGACCATAGCTCATTGATGTTTGGAGTTATATCAACTACGTGCTTTTGTGCGAGAGAAATTTTTTTTGTTCTGCAGATTATTGAAGTGAAGTTTGAAAAGTTCGACGTGGAGCGGGACAACTACTGCCGCTATGACCACGTCTCCATTTTCAACGGGGCAGAAATAAATGACGCCAAGAGGATTGGCAAATTTTGCGGAGACAGCCCCCCAGCGTAGGTGATTTCTGTCTTTCAGAAAGTACTTTGGTAAAGTCAAGTACCCATCATGCCATTAATCTCAGTTCATGATGGATCTGCTTCTCCGGGCTACTTGGTAGGCCGGTGGTCTCAGATGGGAATCAGCTCCTGATCCAGTTCCTCTCAGATCTCAGTCTGACTGCCGATGGTTTCATTGGACACTACAAGTTTAGACCGAAGAAAAACCCGCCCACCACTGTACCGCCTACCACCACCACCTCACAGCCTGTCACTTCCAGGTCGATAAGTAGGTAACTTGGTTCTAGTTAAGTTTTTCTGTGCTCTAAGTCAGAGAACACAACATCCCGGAGGCTGAAAGTCCCATTAGGGAAAAATCCCAGCTTGTGTTCAAACACAACTAAAGCTAAAAATTGTGTTTGACCACAGATTAAACTGTACAGTTATCACACACCATGGGTGTGTGCGTCTGCGCCGGCAATCACAGCTCATTTTCATACTCAAACACTCACATTCCCACACTCTATTGCTTTTTCCCTTAGTCAGGCCAGGTTGCCATGATGTCATCCTGCAATTCTGGTGGTCTTCTCTGGCTTTCCCCTCTCCAGTAACAAAAATATTTACTCAGTCATTTTGTATTTCCTGAAAGCCACAATTCTGTCTTTTACGGACCATCTGTAGCTTAAAAACAGATGCTGTCTTGTCTCATTATCTCACTTTTTTGTCTTTAAACCTCACAGCTATTCATTTGGAGCAGGACTATTGTTTCTGAGGGTATCTAGTAATGAAGCTGCAAATGCAACCAGAACTTACACGACTGCATCGCTGGCTGGGAAAATTACAGAGGGAAAACATTCTTGTGTGTGTGTGTCTCCACAGCTCTGAAGTACTCCGTTGCCCTGTGTCAGCAGAAATGTAAAAGACGAGGGACACTTGAGAGCAATTACTGCTCCAGCAACTTTGGTAAGACCATTGGTGCCTTTTGCAAGTTATAAAAGCCTCGTAAATCATAGTCATCGATATATACCAGCCTTTGTTTTGTTCCCTAAATGAAACCACGGTGTGTATCAGAGGGGCTCTTGACAGCCAGAACTCTCTCTAAGTAGCTGTTTACTGTCCTGATCAGGCCACCCTCTTTGCTCCTTTTAATTTTTCCGTCGTGTAGCTGAAAGACTTACTTGATCGCCGGTTAGGAACTGAAGGACTGTGTACAGTAGAGTACAGTTACTCCAGTATGAGCACACGCTCAACCAGCGGTAAATAAATGCAATGATTCAGACTCTGTTTGCTCCACGATTTTTCTTCTCTGAGATGTTTACCGTATGTGTCAGACAGGTCTTTGGACTAGTTCTTTTGGAGTTGCACCAGCAACTGATGAGCAAATGATGTAGGAAAAGCTCAGCAGGGGGGATCAGCTCATAAAATGACAGAAGTGGTGATACTGTGGTCCAGCCTGACTGCTGGGATCGATTAATCCAATTAAAGCAGCAATCCAGAGTTTTCCCTCTTTCAGGAATTACGTTAGCTTAGAAATGTAGACAGACTGTAGCAGAAGCCAAAGGATTTAGCTCTGCGGGTGGGTCTAACCATGCTCCACTGTCACCTCAGCAGGTCTACCATTGGCCTGAGCAGTTTTGTTTCTTGCCAGTCACGACGCTCAATTGGTTCTGTGGGCGGGATTAGCGGGATAAATATAGGATTGGGTTCTATTTTTGTTACAGGCCGCTTCTGGAACACATTAATTTCCATAGTTAAAGTTCCATTAGTCATCACACACTTGTGAAATTCCTCTTCGCATTTGACCCTCCCCCCGTGGTGAGCGGTGAGCCGCAGCTGTGGCTGCGCTCGGCAGGGGCGTGTCCAGGGAGTGGCCAGGGGTACAAATGCCACCCTTGGAATCTGACTGGCCACCCCAGGGGCCACCACACTGAATTCCCTTTTACTTTTCATTGTCCACAAACGCTTGGGGTAAAACAAAACAAACAAAAAAAAAAAAAAAAAAAAAAAAGTATAACCATTGGTGCCACCCATGCACAAAGTAGTGCCTCACCTGGGCCACCCCATTTTACAAGATCTGGACACGCCACTGGCGCTCAGGAACTACTTGGTGGGTCCCCCCCCCCCCCCCCCCCCCCGATACAGAGTTCTCAGGGACAAATAAGTCACGCTATCTATATATTAAAGCATCCTAACGTGACTAAAATGACAAATGAGAAATGATCCGCACTTGTATAGCGCCTCTCAGAGTAAGGACTCCAAAGCGCTTTACACTACAGTGTATCATTCATTCATTCACACACACATTCACACACGGATGGGGATGAGCTACGATGTAGCCACAGCTGCCCTGGGGCGTACTGACAGAGGCGAGGCTGCCGAGCACAGGCGCCACCGGTCCCTCCGACCACCACCAGCACCAAAACAACGTGTTTTAGCTCTGTTGCTCAGCTACATGTGAACGTTCACAAACAAGAGGCTAGCTTCCATCCGTAACCACGCAAGAAGGAAGAGGGACTTTAGGTGCAGTACATTTTTCTGCCTCTAGATGGTGCCCTCTGAAAAAACTCTGGATTTCTGCTTTAAGCTTACTTTTCTAAAGCAGATTTGCGTAACAGTAGCAAAAGATGCATCTAAAGTAACTTTCCTCTGGCTTTCTCATCCGTCAGGAAATGAAACATTACATTAAGCCCAGACATATTGGGACCATCCGTTTGGAGAGTCCTGTTTCATACTTAATCTACCGCTTCGGCTCACTTTACCCGTGACAACATTTCCATGGGTCAGAACAAGAGACGTGTGTCTTTGTACTTTTAAGGGACCCGGTCAGAATAAACAGGAAATAACTTCACCCTACATGTGGAGACAAAAAATAGAAGGGGGTGCAAAATCTGTTCTTTATAAAACAGTGAAGCTGTCCCTTTTGGGGGTTTCAGAGAACTTTTTCACTGGTGGACCGTTGTGCTGTAAGTGATACAGCTGAGGCTGGATTATTGTTAAGAGTTTAAAGCTCTACAGGCCATAGATGGGGAGCACCCATGGCCTTGAGGAAATGTTGAGAAACTATGTTGTTAATTTATATTTTTTAAAGAAAAGCTGCACTTAGATAAGATGACATCTAGTACCCACAAAACGGTCTTGACTAAAGTATGTTGTGATCCAACAACTATTGAATTAGGATATTTGAAAATAATTTTAGCCACATTTTGTCTATATTTATAAATTTAAATTCTGTTATTCGATCTTACTGTTAACTGTTTTCAGGGGATTTTCCTGTTTCAATTCCCAATTTGATTCTAGGAAAAAATGTAAACAGGCCACCATAAAAGTCCTTTTAGCTTGGGTTACAACTAAACTAAAGTGTTATTGTGATTGTTGTGGTTAGGCAGTGTCACCTCGTCCCAGAGGAACCTTGCTCAGAGTCAGAGTGTCTATGTTGTGAGAACGTGTTTGTGATGACGAAGTCCTGTTAACGATTTCAGATAAAATGTAAGGACAAGTGAAATCTGATGGGTAAAAAGGCAATTTTCTGGGTATACATCCTGCATTGTTACCTTTCATTAAAACATATAAAAATATGCAAAACGTAAATTTAAAAAACACAAAAAATGCATAAAAATACAAAATAAGGAACAAAAACGAATTTAAAAAAGAAAAATAAATGTTTGCCTTTCCTCATCCATTCAAATAAAGGTGTAGATATGACTGATGACTCATGAGAAATGGCACGTTTTCAGCTAATCACTAACGAGATGTTCACACCAGAAACAAAGTCATAAAATAAGTTTGTTACTGTAAAAAGACACAAAGCGGACATCTAGAAACATCAAATGAAACTTGGAGTTGATTAATTAATTTATTATTATTAATACTAATTAACTCAGACCGAAATGTTTGAGAAATTTAAGAGTATTTAAAAGTTTAGATGAAATCAAACATGAAAGTGATGTTCATAGGGTTGAACACGGGAGTAAATCAGGGAGAATCTAATCTTGCTTTTCTGGTTCTGATGCGTAAGTTTCACAGATAACCTGCATTCACCCCTTTTAAAGTCTGTTTTTATGAAAGGCTGAAGAGCTTTGCTGCATGTTCTGAAGCCCGTTTGATCCGTGGAAGTTATCCTACCATCATTCACCAGCGAAGGTTCATGAGGGCACCAACAGATCTTCAACTAGGATGGGATTTCAAAGAAACAGCTATTAAATTACAAAGAAACAGGCCTTAAAACACCTCTGAAATCAGCTGTTGGATGGTTTTTGAACTCCTGAAAAAGGGGTTGACCCTGGTGCTTAAAATACGGGATCACATTGTTGCAGTGAGAATTCTGGCTGACTGCTTAAGCTTTAAATGTATGCTTTTAGAAAGAAAGAAAACCATATCTCTCAAAATAAAAATCCCGAAGCGCTTTCCAAAAAAAAAAAACAGATAAAAGATAAAAAATATGTTTAAAACGAGAAAAATGTTTTAATTGTGAATTACAAAAGAAAATGTAAGGAAAGGGAGAGAGAAAATTAATAGGAAAGAGGGAAGTCAGTGGATCCAGGGAAAGGCACACCAAGAACAGAACAAGGAAAGGGTGGTGACACAAAAGCCAGCTTGAACAGGAGACTTTTCAGCTGCTTTTTAAAGGAGATCACTGAGTCCACTGATCTCATGCTCGGCGAGAGTGTTCCAGAGTCTGGGGGCCACAGCAGTCTCAGAAGCATCAGCTGTTACTTGTTCAGAGGCTCAGTGGCCACAGACCGGACCCACGAGGTCATCAGGTTACGTTTAAAAACTAACAGCTTGAATGGTTTCCTGCTAATTTGCTATAACTCCTAATCAGGCTCATTTTGTGTGAACATCCATGGATTTTTTTCCTTTTTAAAGACAACACCAGTAAATTTGCTACGATCAGTTGAAATTTAGGCTATAAAATGAGAGTTTTGTATGTTTTATGGAGTTTTTTTCACCCTGTTTTTGTGTGTGTGGCAGTGATTACTGGGACAGTCATTACTGCAGTGATGAGAGGAGGAAGCATGTATGCAACCGTCTCCATCATCAACGTTTATAAAGAAGGCAGCCTAGTGATCCAGCAGGCGGGGAAAACTATGAGCACCAAGATCATCATCCTCTGTAAAAAGTGTCCATTTATCAGAAGAGGTGAGTGAACGTATAAAAAAACAGTAACAGCGCGTGTAGACGCTGATGCATTCAACAGCTGGTTGACTGATTTGAATAACAACAGACTCTGAGTTTGCCTCCTCTGCTGTGCTCAGCTGAACGACCCGAGGCCGGTGTTGGGTGAGCGGCAGAACTCACTGTACAAATAGTCAACCGGACCATCCATACACACCTGCCGCTATGTGCAGACTCTCATATTCGGCCTCCCTGAATGTCTCTGCCGTTCTGCCGCTGCATTCAGGTTTTTTCTGTGTGACCTTACCAGGCTTGAACTACATCTTCATGGGCCAGGTGGATGAGGAGGGCCGGGGGAAAATCGCCCCTCACCACTTCGTCATGGCCTTCAAGACGAAGAACCAGAAAGGACTCAGCGTTCTGAAAAACAAGCAGTGCTAATCTCCGGTAGAACCCAGTATCTCCTTTGAACAGTTCCTGCTGGAGACTCGGCTGTGGATGGAAACGAATCAAAACACGGACCATGAATTAAATAAATATATGATTACAGAGCTAAAACGTTGCTCTATTCATCAACTCAGTCAGGTACTTTTGCGGCGGATGTGGAACTGTCGGTGTCTTCTGCAGACGGAGATTAATGTGCAGAAAATATTTGAAAATGTCCTTTTCTGTTCCCAAATGGTTCCCAGTCCAGTCACATTCCCAACTGCAGGGATTTAAAACAGAGCTATTTAGAGAAACGTTACCCTGGACATCTGTTCCGACATCCCATAGTGGCACTTTTATCTTGAAACCATTCTGCACTCAGCCTTTTTTTTTTTTACCATTAAAGCTGCAGAATAAATGTGAATAAAGTCATCAGGTTTGACAATCTTGCCTGATACACAGACATGATTTATGGGACTTGTGTAACAAGCAGCTTTTGCATTGTTTCAATGGGCAGGGTTGGAAGTTTTAAACATGATAAAGTGCAATATTTAGTGTTCCTGTTTTTCATGGAGTGGGTTTCCATTTGTTTTTCACTTTCCTATAGATGCAATGCACCACAAGCAGTAATGTCCTTAAATTACCGATTTAAAGTAACAAAAAGACTATTTTCATATGAACAAAATCTATATATTATTTATATTTGATTGTTTTCACCAGTTCTAATAAAACTCCTCCAACACTCCCAGTTTGTTTGTTTCTTTGTCCATTTTCTCCCCATAGAAACAGAAAACGGTTTAATAGTATTGGGTCCGTTTGCTCTGTGAGGACTAGGGTTAGGTGTGAGACGTGACTCGAACATGGACTCGAACACCAAAGACAGGGCCGTTTCCTGCCTTTCAGACCTGCTGTGGCTGAAAACCTTTTAAACTAACATCTCCTGCACAAATTCAATTCAAAGATACTTTATTAATCTCAGAGGAAAAATTCTCAGTTTTTATTAACTTAAATTCCCCCCAAAAGCCCAAATTTGCCATAAACGTTTTATTCTTTATCCTGTTGAAAAGAACGGCTTTTTATATTTACAAAAACAGGGTTAAATAGCTGAATAACAGAGAGCAGGCCTGAGTCTGGGGGCTTGGGAAGGTCTGTCTTTGAGGATTATGATTATTATTTTTTGCACATGCTTCGTGCTGAACAGCATCCCAGACAAACAAGAAGCAGAGTTTTTTTTCTTAGCTCCTCGGGTAGAACATGGCGTATTTGGATGTACGGAAGCCCAGTAGGTCCCTCATCTCGTTGCGAAACTTGGACAGGTCTTGGCGCAGGTCGTTGAGATTCTCCACGGTGGCCTGGTCCATGCTCTGCATCTTCTGCCTCGTGGAGGTCAGGTAACGGTGAACCAGGCAGCACATGATCTTCTGGTAGTTCTCGTCACGCTTCTGCTTCAGGTTCCTCCACTCCTGCATGAAAATGGTTCAGACTCATGGGAGGGTGGTCATTTATTTAAAATAAAACATTGATCAGTTATTTTGAGTGCCTTTTTACCTTGAGGCTGTTTTGCCTCTTCACTTTGCCTTTAGATGTGTGTGAACAGATCCACTTCCTCAAACTGGTCACCAGGTAACAGATGGTTTTGGGCGAAGGGAGGATGTTAAAAGGTGGAGGCAGAGTACATTTGTCGTCGAAGTAGCTGAGCCACAGTTTGGCTCGGGCAAACTTCCACTCTTTATCCTCGTGGTTCTGAAAAAACAAACTATGAGAATTCACTAAAACCAACTCAAGGCTGTGTGGAAACAAACCTTAAAGCAGAAATCTGGAGGTTTTCTCAGAGGGCACCATCTAGAGGCAGAAACATGTATTGCACCTTAAGCTTCTCTCCTTACTTCCGTGATTACAGCTGGAAGCAACGCCTCTCATCTAAAAGATCATCCATATTTCCTGAAAAGGGGAAAACTCTAGATTGCTGCTTAAAGTACAAAAGCACAACTTTAATCTAATGAAAACCACACAATTGTTCAGTGCAGGCAGACAACCACCGGTGTGGTTCCAAAGAAACTATTTAAACATCTGTGAGACATTTCAGCTCCAAGGTAAACTCAAATAACCCAAAGCAACAAGTGACACGCACCGCTAAGCCATAAGCGGTGTGAACTTACAGCGATTTGTCTGAAGCTTTTATGCAGCATGGCCACCAGCAGCTTGGTCAGCACAATAACCACCACAATGTTGTATGTGCCGATGATCAAGGCTCCGACAAAGGAGCGCAGCTCCTCTGTGTAGCTGATCCGGGTGACGAAGAGCGCAACGTGAGCCAAGGAGAAGATGTACCAGAATAGAGCGTAGCAGGTCCCCATAAACCTGGAATGGGGAAGAAACTGCATCATTTTCTCAGTTTAGAGAGACTTTGACACCATTAATCCGTGTTTAGGTTCCTCAGAAGGCACAATAAACCTTCTTTACTCAGATCACATGTAAAAGAACAGGTGGGGTCATACGTGTGGAACGCATCGTTGCTCTGCTGCTGACAGAAGATGCCCTCGCAGTCCTTGTTTGTTGTGTTTGTGTTCGGGTCTTTGAGGTCTTTCCCGTAGAGCTGGGTGAGCCCGATAGTGAAGGAGAACAGCACCAGCAGGAAGAGGCCCAGGAATTTCCCAAACTCCTGCAGCATCTGACCCATGGAGATCTGTGGGACGTGGAGATTCGTCTGTTAGGCTAGTGTCCACGATCAAGTAAAAACCGAGCTGCAAGAATCTCAAATGATAAAAATCATTATAATTATTTGTACTGCTCAAAAAGTCTTAAATAGACATGTCAGTATAAATCAGAACCTAAAAATGTAAAAAAGTGTTGATGTACACCAACTCTGAGGGCTGCAAATGGCCCCTGGGCCACACTTTGGACATGCCTGCTGCTCTAGTGTGACTAATCAATCAATCAAATCAAAGATCATTATGCATGTTAGCCATTTAGTCCAAATGCTTTCATGTCAATAATTATAGATTTATAGCTGTAAAACCAGTAATGCTGCTGGCTCTGTTGTTGTGCAAACATTCCAGTTTCTAACCCCATTTTTTACTAACTTTAACACATATTTAAACTACCTTAATATTACAGGTAATTTCTGATTATTTTCCTAGAACAATCATTATTTGCATTAATACTTCCTAAAGCGTTATGAGTTCATAAACTCAATATTTTAAACTTACTTATCTTTTTGGAGCACACTGACATTTCTATCCCAGATAATTTGCTCCCTGGCTGCCAAAATAGTTTATTTTGTCACTTTTTTTGACCATTTCTAGCTTATTTTGTGTTTAACTTTGGCTTAGAAACACACAAGGAAGCAGAAAAGTGATCAAACGTGGCAGCTGGATGGCTCTCACGCCACTGAAAATGGAGAAACATGAAGGAAGCCTAAAAGATGGCTCCCAGACTACTGAAAAGCCACTATTTATAAACCTGAGGTGTTTCTCCGTTTGGAATGATGCTCAGACAAGCGTACAGTGTGTCCAGTGCGACCACCTCAGGTATAATGACCACCAGCGTGTTTGAGTTGAAACCCCGGCAGCTTGTTGGAGCAGGAGGGTGATTCATCCTCTTGTCATGTGTAAACTCCTCCTGTGTATTCTTCCACCACTATACACGCGTGTGATTTAGGAGGTCGAGGTCGCGCCCCTGCTTGTGAACCTGATCAAAAGCCCAGCTTAGCAACAGCACAGACAGAGGGCGGTCTCATGTGCAGCTTAAGTACACCAACATGCAGATAAACAAGGCTGAGAACAGGATGTTTTAGTGGGAAAATTGGGAAAATTATTTAAAAGGAATTATAAAATGATGCAACATCCCATTGTGTGGTCATGGATGGATGGATGACGGCAGTGAGGGTTAGTCTGGGTCAGGAGTGAGACACACTCTTTCCAAACTCAGCAGGAGTTGCTACCCTGCAGATTTATGATCAGGAATCTTCAGAAGTAGATTCGGAGAAACTTTCTACAGCCCCCATAGTCGTGAGTCACCGTCTATGTAGGTGTGTGTGTGTGTGTGTGTGTGTGTGTGTGTGTGTGTGTGTGTCTGTGTCTGAGAGCAGCTGGGTGGAATCCTGGCCTGGTCAGATATCACGGCTGTGCTGAAATGTGGGCGCATGTGCTCCGGTGGAGAGGTGTGTCTGCCATATGAGTGCAAACGAGAAAACATCCATTTCTAACTATTTTTCCATCCCGCCGAGGCGGGCGGCGATGTGACGGCGCTAGCGGAGCTCAGAAGACAGGGAGAACAGAGATTTAAGCTGCAGCATGCTCATTAACCATCTACTGTGCAGACTTTGTGTTTTATAAGCCAACCACAGGCAGACCCAGAGTTAATGACAGGAAAGCATCCCTACAAACAGTAAGGCTGCGTTACGTAACACAGGACACCCGTGTGGGGATAGAAACCTCCAGCCTGCCAGCAGAAACGTAGATGATGACTGATTTTATAAATTGCTAATGCAGCTGTCTGGTTGTGCATGGACTTGTGATTTAATTAAAAAAATAAACACTTAGGGCGAACAAATTGTGAACAAGCCCAAATGAAAATAACACATACCAGATTTCTGACTTTTTTTATAATAAACTCATTAAATAACAGAGAAATTGTATACTGCTAAATTATTTTATTGATCTACAAAGAAGCCGATCTACATTTAGATGACATTCCTGTAAGGGCTAGCTAAAAAAAAGCTAATTGTATGCAAGCTTGCAGGTTGTGTTGAGGGTGTTTGTAGCTAAAAAGCCTGAAATGAAGCTATTTAGCTTTGAAAAAACGTCAGAATGACATAATTTCAATGATATAAAAGTTTCCAGAGTTGAGAGGGTTCTTGATGCAGCTCACTATTTTTATTGACAGTTTCCTTTGTGCACACTGACTGCTAGACTGGCCAAAGTCCCTGCAGGCTGCCAGATCTGGACAGAAGTCCAGCCGTGGACTCACCATCATCTCCAGTTTTAGGCTGTGTGTGTGTGTGTGTGTGTGTGTGTGTGTGTGTGTGTGCGCGCTTGTAATGTTATCATCTGGCGTCATGTTCAGTGGGCTTGCCCTGAAATCTTCCCATTCACAGACAGCAGGAGAGAGTGGGAGGCTTCAGTGTGTTTGTGTGACCAACTAAAGTAAAAAGCTAGTTTCATAAGCGTTACATAAGTACGAGACCTCGTTTGAAGCCCACTGGATGTTTCTTTCTCACCTGTAGCGGCCCCAGAATGGAGCTGGTGGTGTACATGAAGAACAGTCGCAGGTAACTCAGAACATTAGCAAAAGCAAAGAGTCCTTCAGCCACCAGGATGGGATGGAAGGCGTCCCAGTTCTTCCTCTCTAGTACCTTCTCACAGAACTGCAAATGAAGTAAAAACACATTCACCGTAAAGCTGAGTGGCTTTGAGGATATTATCATTGCTTTTATATTTCACAGAAATTTTTGAAGTACATCCAAACTACAAAAAACTCAAACTTTCCACCTGCAAAGGATAAAAACTACCTTTTTTTGGTATAAACTGATATATTTGACTGTTTTTTGTGTGTGTGACTTTTGTGTTATTTCTATGTAGAGCAGGATTTGTTAGCATTTTCTATCACACGTTGTGAGATTGTAACTGAACAAACCTATAGGGGTTCTACCCGAATCAATTCTTAAGATCGCTAACATAAAAAATAAAGCAAGAGCAAAAAGTAATGGACATGAACTGTAGAATATAATCAGACCTAATTATTTTAAATCCAGTTATGAATGTTTAAATCATAACATCCTTGTGTGCACGTCTGCAGCCTGATTAGACTTTTTTATTTGCTCAGCTGTCACTCCGGTGACTCCCACAATGCACCACGGTGCTTCTCAGACACTGTGTTGTTGCTGTCTGCTGCCACTTAGGGGCAGCGTCATAGCTCTGCAGAACAACCACATGCATGTTGGCGTACAGCTGCAGTCATTCAAAAATCCTTAGATCTGATGGGATTCTTCACTTCATCTAAGGAGCTTTCTCAGATCAGAATTGTTTGGGACGTAGGTTTGTTGAAACGGATCCTTTTACTCCTCAATCAAGCAGTGAAGAAAGAGTAAATGCATCGATCTGTCTTGTGAGAGTGTGAGTACCTTGCTGTGAGCGACTATCTTGAGAGCGAAGGTGGCCAGGTAAAGCGAGTTCATCACAAAGCTCAGCTGGTTCCTCGACTCTTCCAGGAAGTCCTCCAGCCCTTCGTACCACAGACGCTTCACGTCGGACCACACCATTCCTACAGGGTGGCAGAAACTCATCACCACCCACACTCACGACTGGAAGAATCAGTTCTGATGTCATCTGGAATATTTTAAAAATCCTTTCCAGACTCAACCATAAGTCATCCTCTCAGAGAGGAGCCCTTGGGAAATCGGTGGTAAAAATGTGTCACCAGTGAGATTAGGGAGGTGCGTGGAATTTAATAACGATGAGTGAAAGCGTCTTTTAGTGTAGAAACAGAATCCATGTGAAGATGAGGAAAATATGTGGAAGCTCTGATTCAGAAATTCATCATTTCTGTGGTTTTAGCGGGAAATCCACAAAGAAGATACAATCTCTGGAAGAGAAAAGTCATCAACTGCTCCTCAACCCACTCATGTTTGTGATACGACACAGATATCAAATCACACACACACACACACACACACACACACACACACACACACACACACACACACACACACACACACACACGCACGCACGCACGCACCCACGCACGCACACATGCACCCACGCACACACACAGTCTCTCAGCGTCTGATTTCCCCATTAATGCGAGGCATCTTACTTAGTTAGTGAAGTGAAAGATGAGAGGAAAGGAACAGAACAAGAGAACAATAGTGAACAAAATAAAAAATAAAAAGCTGCTTCGACTAGTGATTGTTGGCAGTGCACATCCGACCCACACGGGGTGGATCCTGATTGCACGAGGATGCTGGAGTTATTACAACGCTTTTCCCTTTAAACTCCACCTGGATGGTTTGTTGAAGCAGCAGGAAAGCAAACGTCACATCTTTTGGGAAAAACAAATAATAAAAACAACTTTTCTAGGGAATTTTTAAGTTCCAGCATGTCACAATGACCTCTTTCCACCTTTCTGGAATTAACTGAACAGCACTAAGCCTCTTATCACAGCATTTAATAACACAAGTTAATAGCTCCTACATGCTGGTATTAACTGTCAGGCTGTTTTGATGTGATGGATTATCATCAGGACGGTGAAACAAAGAAGTGGTTGCTTTTTACAACCACTCCCAAACATCCCAGCAAGCAGCCAGAGCCATTAACAGGCCTAAAGTGGATGATAATGGTTTCTTGGCAGACGGGGAAGGTAGGGAGGTGTCTCTCCAGAGAGAGGCGGCCCATTTCTAACGGCTACGTCATCGCCATAAGAAAAGAGCTGCTGTTGATAATCATGCAATACCAGCAATTAGACGGGCCCCAGAGGAGAAAGAAGACAGATGAAATTCAGTCAAGTAAGAGTTTTTTCCCACATAATATAAAAACAGCCATTTTTCTCAGACTCCAGATAGAATTACAGATAATGGACTTTGGGCAGACCTTAACAGGAATCTCTCATTTTTGCTGCACCGTGCAGGACTTTCAATTATGTTATGGTCTGTAGGGCTGGATTCTTCTCCTGTTTATACTTCTAAAAGAGCAACAAGTATTCAGCAATAGAAATCAGATCCTTATGGCATAAGAGGCTGACCTAGGATCCAGAGGATCAGGAGGTAGTCGATCATCTCCAGCGCCGGGCCCATCAGGTTTTTCTTTTGCTCGTTGTACACCAAACAGTAAAGGTTGAGCAGCAGCAGGAAGGTCATGTAGGAGGCGCTGTGGATGATGAACTTGACGAACGGTGTGTGGATGATCTGGCCGACTCGAGAGCGCGGCACCAGAAGGTAGCAGACGGAGAGCAGCGGCCAGAGCAGCGCCACGCTGGAAACCGTGCCCATCTTCAGGCAGGTGTGTTTGCGCCGGTAGCTGGCCATTTCTCCAAACCAGACGGTGTTGAGGAACTGCTGACAGTTGGACTGGGCCACAAACTGGCAGGAGAAAACAACAGAGGAGAACTTTTACTCAAAAAGAACATTTTTTAGTTGTTTATTTTTACTGATTTTTGCATAAATGTGCATGCTGATATGTGAAGCTGATATCGTTCCTCCTGCTGGAAACTATATTCTACAAGCCATCCTGTTCCAGCCACCCCGGCTGTAAATGATCCAGCTTCGTTGTATTTAAAGCTTCAGTTTGTCGCTGGAAGTAAGTACATTGAGCTGATTTCCCAAAAACAAGCACATAATGTTCTACAGGAGCTGTTAAATCTCACAGCAAGCACACTACATAGCAGATCATTAATCTTTTATTTTGACCTCCATCAGATTTTAGGTATACACTAAATGAAAGCCGAGATCCTTTTATCTGCTGACATTTATTACAATTTGCAGACTTTCACTAACTGACCTCTTTCTGGTTGTACTTGATGGCCAGTTTAAGCCGGCTAAGGTTCATGCGCTCCTCCAGCAGGCCTCTCTTATCAACATGATCCTCGCTAGAGGTGTGATTAAGGATCACCTCCAGCTCCCGGGAGTTCCGAGCCTGAGCCAGCAGATCCTTGGCAAACATCTTGCACTGCTTGGCCAGCTCGTCATAGTCGTTCCTGCAGAGAATAAATTAGACGCCGTCAGAGTCCGTAAAGGCTTTTGCCTTTCGCTGATATCTCTGCATTAACTTCCTGTATACATGTCCGTGGGATTGTTCCACTGGATGCTCAGAGATTCACCTGAACTCCACCTCCACCAGGCTGAGCTCCTTTAGGTCTGCACTGAGCTCAAACGCTCTGAGAATAGGATCCTCCTCGGTCAGCATGATGAGGGAAGGACTCGACAAGCAGCGGTAGATGTCCAGGCGGAACCTGAAAATAAACAGAAGTTGGTTAAAATGGTAGAAATAACAGTATACCATATATTTATGTATATAAAGGGTAATAGGGATGAATGAAAATAGATACACTCGATACTTTGGGGTACGATATAGAATCAATATTTAAAACCAGTATAAATTATTTTTTGTTGAGAATTGACGTGTAAATATTTACTGTTTGTCTTTTGTGTGGTGCAATTAGATCTCCGACTGCTAGGTGGCAGCACTTTTTACTGCCTTCATTCTGAATGACCCACAAGATCTCGTGAAAACACCCGGGGCCTCATTTATCAAGCTTGCTTACGCACAAAACGGGTTCGGAAAACTGCGTAAGCAACTTTCCACACAAACTTTGGGATTTATGACAGAAAACTTAGCGGAAAAATGTGCGCAACTTTAAGTTGACTGAGGACCTGGCTTACGCACATTTTGGACATGGAGAGCACCTGCAGTGCTGCTGCTGAGAAGGATAAAATCATGAATTCCAGCAGCATTATCACTTGTACCGCTTTGTGTGCACACAGAACAAGTCTGAGTCTGACTAAAAGCCAGAAAATTGAGCAGAATGTTCAACATCACCACCATTTTGGTGCAGAGTTGTGTATCTGTGAGACATACAGACCACCTGACACTGTTTACTGGTCACCTTGTGCTATTTTTGTCTCGGGTAAAGACCCCCCTCCTCCCGGGTGAGCCCAGAAGATGTCGTTATTCTTCTCAGAAGAGGAGCGACCATAAAAGATCTAAAACCAGAGTGAGTTTAGGTGAAGCCTACACCAGATGGACCCACATAAAACATTTCACATATCGGCTGCAAACCTCCGCACACTAGATGTTGCTTTGGTACTCGTGTTCCATGTGACACCTTGAATAACTTTTTAATTATGAAACTTTTTTGTTATGAGCTGAATTTTGTTTGTTCTTTGCATGATTATCTTAAATATTCCTGATCCATAAAAGGCTGTGGACCATTAACGAATGTCTTCATTTCACAGCTGTAAAATAAGGCAGAATATTCCAAGTAAGCTGCCTGGTTTGAATGCAACAGAACACTTTTCTGGTACATTAAAGACAAAGGTGTCACAAATCAAGCTTTCCAGCATAAATATAAAAAGTTATAGATGTGTCACTGAGCTCCTTCTGCACTTAATAACTTAAAAATAGAATTTTTAGCTTTTATTTACATATCAAAAACAGCCTGCTGTTTAATTCACGTCATGTGACGACTTTGAGGTTATATAATATTTCAATAACTTGCTTTTAGCTTAATGCACAGGATTGCATTCACTTACTGTAGAAGTAAACGCAACAGAGCGGATTAAATAGGCATAACAATCCATTTTCTGGCTGATTTATTTGTGTTTGCTTCATAATCTGTGCTTTGCAGAGACTGTGGAAGGATCGTTGTGCTTTGTGTGGGTGGAAGAAGAAAACAGCCCAGTGGAAGAGAAGAGATCAGAAAATTCTCATCTGCAAACCCAAGATGGAATAAGTGTCTATGTTTGTCTGAAGATAACACTGTTTTCCTGTTTTGTTTGTATAAAAACTCTGAATGAATTTTACATTTGAACGTAAAATAAACGGCGATGTAAAAAAAAAAAATCAATAAAACTGGCTCGCTGATGCTAGATAACTAAAGAACGATTATAAAGTCCATTAGCTATTCTCTGTGGAACACGGATTATGCTGTAATAACAGCTAAAAGCATCTCTAAAAGGCTTTTGCATAAATAATTTCTTTGTAGATGCAACAAAAACACTTGCTAGCTCTCACTGAAACAATGATCTCTGGCATATTGTTTCTGTAGGATCCTTTGGGCCTGTACCTGGAGTGTCTTAAGCTGTCCTTCTTGTTTTTAGCATTGCATAGCATGCATTCACAGCCAACTGCATGTGGCCGGGGAAGCGAGATGTCCTGCTTCAGCAGCATCGTCAGGATCTCGTAGTTGTTCCTGTGTGCTGCCAGGATGACTGGAGCCACGTCCATGGTGGTGGAATACTCTGGGTTCTGAATCCGCTGCATTAGTTTCTAAGACAAAATAAAACATATCTAAAATATTGTTCAAAAATAAAAACATTATTCGGTTGTTTTAGAGAGGTCACAAGAGGAGACTCACTGCGATAGACGGCTTTGAGGATCGCCTCGGTCTGTGGTTGAGAAGGATGTCCACAGCTCCCACCACCTCTGAGTCTATGGCTACCAACAAGGCATCTGTTGTCTTCTCACACACACACACACACACACACACACACACACACACACACACACACACACACACACACACACACACACACACACACACACACACACACACACACACCTAATATGTGAAAAGATCATACTTATAATGCAAGGCTTAAAGTGATGCCTGTGTGTTGGTTACCTGGCAACCATACTCAAGAAGAAGCTGCAGGATGTCTAGATTCTCGTTCTCGATGGCGATGGTCACCGCATCTCTTCCCAGAACATCCACGCAGTTGACGTTGAGCTCGCCGTGTCGGTTCTCCTCAAGCAGCTTCTTCACCATGTAGTAGTCACCTGGGGAAATGCACATTCGTGGTGAATTTAGCTCCTTCTTCTACACTCAAACACCAGGACTCACTCTCACACTGGAGGTAGTAACAAAGCATGCTTGGCTCCAGCTGCCCCTTTAATCTTGTGTAACAATAACATCTCCCTCAAAGGACAGTCTCAGCTGCGCACATGTGTTTACACAGACTTTATATGGCCACAGTAACAGGGACTGGCTTTACGCTTAAAGCATCCTTCCCCTGTGAAGCATTCTGAGCTTCAGCAATGAAAAACTCGCCTAAAAAATGAGACACGTGTACAAATAAGGTCAAAATTATGCTTTACGTTAAACTGAATTAAAATAACAATATTAAAATGTGAAGAAATGTTAACAAACCCTTCTCGCATGCCAGGAGGAAGAGCTTCTCATCCAGCGTCGTTTCCTCCTTAACTTCCCTCACGTCTTTCAGGGCCAGGAATTTGTCCGGAGAGGAGGCGTCCGTACCCTGGTACAGAGCTGCCATGACGACGGAGAGCGAGTACGGCCAAGCACTGATGTGCATCCCACTAGAAAGCGGCGACCATCACACAAAGAAGCCCGTCATGTGAGCTGACAGCGGAGGAATCCTTCTGAAGCCTGACGGAGCGCCGCGGAGCTTTCCAACCGTCGTCATTGAGGCTAAATCGATAAGCTTTGCTAACACCGTCGCATGTCCCCGCACGCTGTTTTTCTAGCAAAAAAATATTTTAATGCTCGTTTTTTCGACTTCAAACAACGCGTTAGTCGACGACAACCGCGGCCACGGTCCGATAGGGTGACGCTGTCACTTCCTTCGCCGTGTTTACATGCACCATCTTCTCTCCGTAGACGTTTAGTGGTCCTGATGCTGATGGCCAAGGATGCTACTGCGCATGTGCCCACCTCCACGCGCGCGCTGGCGTGTCTCGCACGCGCAGGGCAGCGGTGAGTCATGATTACGTAACAGTCTGTTGTGTTCATTGATCATAAACGGGCCAAACCTCCTACATGAAGCAAAAATAGCTAATTATTTAGGATGAACAGGAAACATGCTTCTGTAGACAAAATATACTAGACTTCATTTTAGCTTTATAATAGAATGACAGAACAAAACAACATAAAACGACTTTGTTAATTTATGTTTTTCCTTAATAAGATGTTTTTGGTGTTTTAACGGGTATTACTATGTTGAAGAAAATTAATTTGAATACAGATTATTACAGATCTTTTTACTAAAGAGTCCGATTCTGTGAGCTTTTGAAGCGTCAGTCCAGTAGAGGGGAGTGTGCACAAAGCTTTAATTAAAAAACATTGGATCAATGCAAAACGAGCATCTGTGGGATGGAGAGATCTGCTGTTCTTTTATTTTTACAGAATGTGGAACTGTATTTTTACAAAACATGTATCAAATCATGCAATAATAGTATAACATTATATAATTAAGACGTATTTTGGAATAAACTGTTTGAGCATTTTCCTTGAATAACAATGGGATTTTTGTCAAAACATATTCTCCTGATCCAGATTTCTTTCAAATGCCCTTTGTGATTTAGAAATTGCATTATCTGAATCCACCTTATTGCTTAGCTGGTGCAGAAACGGCAGCTGCATTGGCATTGTTCTCATTTTCATCAAAAATGCTCTAGACTAACAGACTTCCCTATTCCCCCAGTAACACAGCTGTATTTAAATCAAATGTAAAAACAACAAATTATGTCAAAGCAATTGGTGAGTTAAATTAATAACACTGATAGATAACACCTGACAAATAACAATGATGAATGAAATGTATGACTAAATCATGGCAATGATATAAAATGTTTGAGATATTTGTATAGTTTTTTTCTTTTCAGTTGAGCCAGTAATCCAAAACAGGCAATCTTTTTATGAATATGATTTTATATCAATAAATCACGTGGGTTCTTCAGCACATGGACTACAATTTTTCCTCCAAATGACTATTTTCCCATTATTATCACCGCATCACTAATTAACTTGTGTGTTTTCTAGATTAAACATTCTCTTTAACTGTGATGTCGGTTAGCTTTTTCCTTTTTATGGATCTGGGAAAACCTATAGAGGCAAAAATTAGGGAAAAAATTAATTTAATTTAAAATATTGATTCAACCCTGCAGTTTGTGGAGAGATCCACATAATTACAGAACTTGGACTAGATGTTGGATTTAAACGGGGCGTCGATCCTTGAGACAGCAGCGTGGTGAATTGTGGCTTTGAAAAGCAAAAAAACTAAATTAAAAATGTTTCATCAAAGCGATTTCTGTTTCGCTCGTGTTCCAAAAACGGATGGGTGGAGGTGGTTAGACTGCGAGCTCTCCATCTCATAATAACAGCATTCAACCATTTCTGTAGCTTCCACTTCACGGGCGGGCGGCAGAGCCAATAGCGAGGCTCGATGCCGCGCTACGTCACGCCCCGCGCCCAATAGGCGCTCTCTAAGGGCGGGACGCATGTCCTCTTGCTTTCTGATTGAATCTGCTCGGTTTGTATTAGTTAGACGAGCCCTGGAGTAGCTCGGGAAGCCGTGACTGCGGACCCAGGCGCTTCTCGTTAACATCCCGACATGATTTAAGCGCGCTGCGGAGGAAACGCGCTCCATGTTGCGTCTGAGCGGAGCTGCACGGATCCTCAGGATGTTTGCTGCGCAGAGATGCTTCTGCTGAGCATGGACGAGAAGAAGAAGCAGGGCGTCTGTTACAATGAAGGCGTCCCCTTTTTTGTTGTGAACACGGGCCACACCGCTGAATCACTGCAACGCCACTATGGACAACTTAAAGAAGGCGTCTGTCCCCCATCGCTCCCATGAAGAGCATTGCGCAGTGCAGTGAAAACTGGAAATCGTGCTGCCGAATAGGAGGGGAATATATTACCTAATCACCCGCTTCTGTACTGGGAATTTATTCCCAGTGCAGCCCCCCCATACACACACTCTACAGAGCGTTGGTGCATTTTCAATGTAGAGCTTTGTCCAGCGGTGGGAGCCACACTCCAGGGGCACAGATGAGAGGCAAACAATACCATCAACCACTGAAGTTGACAGCGCCTTGGGAGAAGGATGCTGGCTTTGGGAGGAAGCTCAAAACCTACAGGAACCACACCAAGATAATAGCACAGCCTGGGATCGTGATGAAAGTGCTCCGCAGAAAGAGGATTGTGTTGTTTATGGCCTATTTCCTACTGCTGGTCCTCACCATGCTCAATTTGGCTAATTATAAATGGACCAAGGAGCCACAGCAGTGCAACCATCAGATGAGGAGCACCACTTATCAGAGCAGATCTGACATTCGCTTCCTTTACAGGCCCTCTCTGGCCAAAAAGAGACAGCTCATCTACGTCCTGACCACCTGGAGGTCGGGCTCGTCCTTTTTCGGGGAGCTTTTCAACCAAAATCCAGAAGTGTTCTTTTTGTATGAGCCCATGTGGCACATCTGGCAGAAGCTTTACCCTGGCGACGCCGTGTCTTTACAAGGGGCAGCCAGAGACATGCTTAGCTCCTTGTATCGCTGTGATCTGTCTGTTTTCCAACTTTATAACAGCCCCGGAGGCAAGAATTTCACCTCCTTGGGACTGTTTGGGGCCACCCTGAATAAAGTGGTGTGCTCCTATCCCCTCTGCTCAGCCTACAGGAAGGAGGTGGTGGGGATGGTGGATGATAAGGTGTGTAAAAAGTGCCCCCCTCAAAGCCTTAGACTTCTGGAGGAGGAGTGCCTCAAATATAACACCATAGTCATTAAAGGGGTGCGTATCCTGGATGTAAACGTGCTGGCTCCTTTAATGGAGGATCCATCCTTGGATTTGAAGGTGATACATTTGGTTAGAGACCCGCGGGCCGTCGCTAACTCCAGGATTAAGTCTAGACACGGCCTGATCAGGGAGAACTTACAGGTGGTTCGCAGCAGGGACCCTAAACTTCGACGGATACCTTTTGTGGATCCGGGCCACAAAGCCAATAAGAAGGACGGCTCCGACTATCACTCCATCGGAGCCATGGAGGTGATCTGCGACCGCACCTCCAGGACCTTAAGGACTGCTTTAAACCCGCCCAGCTGGCTGAAGGGGAAGTACATGGCGGTGCGGTACGAAGACCTGGTGGAAAACCCGGTGAAGACGCTGAGGAGCATCTACCGCTTTGCCAACCTCACCAACAACCACGACATCGAGCTGTTTGCTCTCAACATGACCAGCGGCTCCAGCTCTTCCTCGAAGCCGTTCATCGTCTCCTCCAGGAACGCCACACAAGCCGCTAGCGCGTGGAGAACGGTGCTGAGCATTCAGCAGATCAAACAAGTGGAGGACTACTGCCACCACTCCATGTCTGTTCTGGGCTACGAAAGAGTGAGAACAGCAGGGGAGGCCAAGGACTTGAGCAAATCCTTACTGACTCGCTCCAAATTGTGAAAATGAAAAAAAAAAAACCCAATCAAACATCCTCACCACCAAAGACCTAATTTAATGTCCATTTCTCATCGAGTGCCGTTCCCTCTTATTGTGGAATCAAAGCTTTACTTTTCAGTGTTTGAGGAGCTCCACTGGCCACATTTGGAATGTATCATGCTTTTATTTTTTTTCTCGGTCGACTCTTTTATACTGGATACGTTTGATGATGCGAGGCTGCGGACTTGAATAATCTGAAGGAAAATAACAGAAACTACATTTCACATATCTTTCAGTGACACTTCAAAGTAGATGTTTTGAGATTATTTTTGAATGTTCAAAATTTTTTAAATATCTAATTTTTCAGTCTCCATACTGTCTGTAAACGTAAAACTAGCGGGTAAAAAGAAAAAAATAGAAATAAATCCATTATTAATGTTTATTTTTAGGGTCCGTTTGAAGTTGGAGACAATCAGTAACTTGGTTTGTTGACGTGCCATAACGTGGAGGTGTCATCAGAGCAGCTGTCCTGAAATACTTTTTTTAGTTTTTAAAGAAACGGGGTTTTCTCTTTTGTTTTTATTTTATTTTGTCAGCGTCCTTGTGGGGATGATGATGATGTCATGCACTGTGGACATAGTCACAACTCTGGAGCTGAAACATCTCTGTCGGTGTGAGCAGTCTGTTCTACCATTTCAAATGTTTACAATTGCTTGCTCTTATGAAAACACCTGATCTGAGAAAGTTCAGTAAAGTTCACAGGAAACAAGCAGTTCGTGTGTTATTGTTGACAGAAACGAGAGGGAAAACGGGGGAAGCGGTTCTCAAATCGCTCAGATTAAAGTTGTTTTGTTAACTTGTTCATTTCGCCACCGTTCAGCGAGTTTTACATCAGGCTTCTCTCCCTGAAGGGCCGCTGCGTTGTCATCCATTAGTTGCCATTAGCTACAAAACTTAAAAGTGCCCTGTAGAGTTTGTCTGGTAAACACACTTCCTGTTTACAGTCAGCATCGCTCAGAAGGAAATAGGCGAAACCCTGACGTGTCAGAATCGTGGTTTTTCCTTAACCAACGCTTTTTTATGTTTATTAGCAGTCACACATTTCTTAACAACAGGTGAATATGCACACCTTTTGACTGCCAACACCTGCAGCTCTTCTGTGATTTTAAACAGTTTCAAAACAGAACAGTCCTTTTTATGTCTGATAAACGGGGAATGAAGCAGCAGCTTGTGTTTTGTAGTAGCTGTGCAACGCCGCAGCTCTAAATATGGGATTAGTTGAGCTGCAGGAAATAACTCCAATAGTGATGGGCTTAGGAAATCTGGACACTGTTTATTTACCCAAAAGATTTGGAGTGAAGGAAAACCGGAATAGCACAGTAATCTCGCCTTGTTCACCTTCCGGCACTTTTCATCTCCCCTGTCTTTGCTATCGCTCTGTTGCAGGTAATCACTGTTTATGTGTAGCAGAGGCAAAGCTATCGGTAAAAACGGGTTTGATGTGATCTGCATGCACATGAATGTCTGCTCATGAGAATAAAACAGACACCAAAAATGGGCACTGACAAAAAAAAAAAATAATAAAATCTCCGCAGGTCTCCATTAAAAAGGGAAATTAAAATTCTGCTTAAATTCTATTGAAAAGGACAAAATATTTAATGTAAAAGCCTTTAAAATTTTGAGACTTTAGCCAATGTAGAATTGAATTTCTGTGCAAAACGTTATAAATAACTACAGTCTTACAATTTATGCTTTCCGGAACAGCCCCAGTTTGGAGAAATAGTGTTAACATTCTACAGGGCTGATGAGCTAGAAAATAAATACCCTTTACTGTTGCACAGCAGGGAAATTCAGATGTACCAGCTGCAAATTACAAGTAAAACAAGGGTTAAAGAAAAGTCTAAAAACACAAAATAATAATAACAGTGAGTACAAACCTAATGGAGACCAAAGTTTATTCCTGCCGATTTAAAACGGCTCCAATCTCTTGGTTTTTGCATTATTTACATGTAAATATGATTATTTACTAAAATATTATCAGCTGGTGATTCCAGAGGTTGGGATTAAAACATGTTTTTTGCTGAAATTCTTGTAATAATTAATTTTTTATGTACAAAACTAAGATGTTGCATGACTGCACAGGAGACTGGACCTGTTTGACGCTAGCAGCACCTAGCCATTAGCCCGTCAGTCCGTAGGATGTAAACGTTATTTCGCCAAACAGAAAGCTCTTAGTAAGATACTAATTATAACGTTTACAGAAGTGCTCTTCAGAATGGCTGAGCAATCCTTTTTTAACTTCTGGAGTTTAAATTTGAAAAGCTTGGCAGGAAGCGGCTGAGGAAATAAAATTATATGAAGGTGTAGAAAAATTGTGATGAGCAGCTTTTTCCTTTAAAAATGGTCCCTGATCGTTCTGTGAGGTGCTTTAAAATGAGTTTTTCTGGTTTAATAAGAACAATGAACATATGTGGACAGTCAAATTATAACAAACACGAGTTTATTAGCATCAAAAGTAAAAAAAAGAGTCAAGCTGCAGAACCGAAAACATAAACATGTTGGCATATTTTAAGGTCTCCATTATTGTTTTGATTCAGTCTGTTCTCAAGCTCCATTTGTGATTACAGCAAACTGTGGAGGTTATAAGGGTTACATTAGCAGCAGCACAAGCCTAAAAACAGTTGCGTTCTACATGTGCGTCCACGCGGCCGTTCACAAAAGGAAAGGCTTTTACTTTGAAAACATTAACATGCCGATGTCCACAAGGCTACCTAACCTTCAGAGATGTTGTTTGTGCAGCACATACCACCATTCTGCTGTCGAGGGAGTCAACTAGGAGGGAGGCAGTGGGGGTGGCACTGAGATTTACAATGACACACACAGAAAGCAGCAAAGTGCAATCTATAATTAAAGACTTGGACGAAACCTGCCACCCTAACAGTCTCTTTTTCATGCGTGGTTAATACTTTTTGGAATATTTCTGTCGCGTTGCAGGACGATGAGCTAGTCGTGGAGCGAGCTGATGAATAAACTCAGGGGTGAAAGGGACCGGGAACGGCAGAAAACAGTGCAATGAAAGTTTAATCAGGACCTTTTTGGAACAGGAGGAGGAAAAAAATGTCACCAAATACAAGTTTGACTGATTAAGGGAAACGCTGCTGCCTTTTTATCATTAAACATATGGATGAAATCAACTTTTATGTGGCCATGTAGCATGAAATCTATTCACATGTAAAATATACCCAGAAGAGCAACAGGAAGTGCACACACACACATGCACAAGTACACACACATACATGAGAGAAAAAATGGTGTGACCTTTTGGTGGCTGCAGTAACTCTTAACTCCCACTCAGCTCCTTTCAAGCGCTTTGACCAGAGTCCCCATGCTCAGAGGGAGGTGGGGGAGTGAGGGTTAACGCAGCTGGGGTGGAAAGGTCAGAACTAGAAGAGACCCTGGGAAAATCGGGCCTCGATGACGGACCGGTTCCGAGACCCAAATCTCCTTCTAGCAGATCATCCCGGTGCTCTGAATCGGAGTCGCTTGTTGTTGACGAAACCTCACTTTTCTCCAAACCGACGCTGGAGTTGTCCTGGTGGGTGTCACGAAGCTGCTCCTCATCCTGAATTGCAAAACATAAAATAAAGTTTCTGTTTACACTGCAAAAAAAGGAGTTTTTCTAACAAACAAAAAAAAAAGCCAAATTTTTAAGACATTTTCTCTTATTTATTTGTCTAAAGGGAGAAAATCTCTAGAAAAATAGCTTAAAATGAGGTAAATATTCTGAAATATGATCAGAGTAAAAAAAAAAGCTCTGCTAATAAGGTAAGCAAAGGTTCAAATACCACTGACTCAGTTTGCTATGTTGATGTTTTATCTCCACAAATAACAGAAGCCTAAAAGAGATCTGCTGTGTGGTGGAGTTGCTAATGCTAATGGTTAGCTTCTACTAGCCGAGATGTTCTGCTGTTTCCTGCATGTTAAACCAACAACCACGAGTCAAGATGGTCTTTTCAAATCCTGGAATTTGAATCCTTGGAATTTTCTATCAGAAGCTTCGAATAATGTTTATTCTTCTAAGATTAAAAATAAGATAAAATGTCTAAAAATGTGACTTTATTTTTTTTTTTTTACCTTTCTTAGAAATCAGTTGTTACTGTGTATTCTGTGAAATCTGTTTAGCGTGTGGAAGTCTTACCTCCGGCGAACGCTGGCTGCAGAATTGAGCGAATTCGCCACACCACTGTGGCAGCGAGTTAGCCAGTGGGGGGCCGCCGCGTGTCAGCATGGGCTTCAAATATCTGCACCTCGTTAAGGCACCCAGTCATTAAAACAGTAATAAATGCTTTTATTCTGAAATATAAACAATAGCCACTTGTCGTTATTCAAGGCTGTGTGATATTTACTTTGATTTTACATACCATCTTTAAAACGTTTCTCCAACATCGCTCTCAATGTATCCTTATAAAATGAAACATATCTTTGTCTCTTTATCAGGTCAGTTTATTTCTTTTTGGGGTCACTATAAGCCATTGGCTTCTCTTCTTTCTTTTTCCCAACAGAACTGCATGTTAGTCATTCAAGCTGGAGGAACTTGAGCTATTTTTGTGTCCTAAGCTGTGAGCGTGTCTAATATAGATGTCTGTAAGAAAGAAACACTTTCCAGGAGGAAATGTACGAGTGAAGGCGAAGAAGGTTAGATGGAGATAAAAACGTAATCTATTCTTTTAAAAAAAGAGAATAAACGAGTATCCATCTTGTTTTAGGGAATCAGGTCAGTCGTGGCCTTGATTAAAATCAGCAGTGAGGTCATTATTAGCTTCTAAAGGTGTTTGAGTGTTAATACAACAATCATTAAGGATCAGAGTAGATAGAAATCTTATGTTAGTTATTTCTGCTTTGTGATTAAAACTAAATTAAAACATCAGATTCTACTCTGTAGTCTCTCCAATCTGCGTATGTTAATAGAACCTTCTTTATAACAGGCCTTCTTTTTATTTAACATGACAGAATGTGCTTTAGCCATAAAGGTTCTGTTGATTTTCATTAATAATCACTTATCTTTGAAAAAAAAAAGGGCAAAATATTCTTTGACGCCATTGTTCCTGCTAGATAAAAGCCACCTTTGTACCTCTGAGGTTGTAATGGACAACATGAGACTTAGATGATAGTGATGTGACGGTGGCGAACAAACCGGCTCTAAGAGCCGGCTCTTTGAAGTGAACGACGGGAACCGGCTCGTCATTGGAAGCCGTCCCCTCCCCTCCCCCTCCCCTCTTGCTTTGGTGAAAGCTACAGGCGACTGGTCAACATCTCCAGACTGTCCACACACAGAGCAGTAAGGGCGGGTCAGAGGGAGGATCAGACTCAGACAGATACACAGCAGAGCACATGCGGGTGGAGGGAGACGAGAGGGAATGAGGAGGAGGAAAAAGGCGAGTGAGAGAGAGTAGAGTGCGACGAAGACGGTGAGAAAATGAGCGCCAGCAGTCGGAAAGTGGAGATTTCTTAAAGTGTTCAGTTATTAAATCCATAGAAATGATAAATATTTGATATATTACATTTTTTTACATTAGTAAATCATTTTACATATAGTTTTGCATTATTTTGGTTATAAATGTACTCTACGCAACAGAAAATCTGAGGAGCCACTTGGGAGCCGAAAGAGCCAGCTCTTTTTGGTGAGCTGAGCCAAAAGAACCGGCTCTCTAAAAAGAGCCAGAATTCCCATCACTATTAGATGAGCCTGGCAAAAGCACAGAGAAACCAGGGTAAGAAGGAAATGATTTCATTTGGCACCATTTATAGGCGAGATGTTCTGAGCAGCATTGTTCTATTTAACAGGATTTTTTTTAGAAACGTCTTAAAATGAGACACAAAAAGAGTTGAGGATGACGAGGTGGAGGCTGTTGTCAGAGTTAAATGTTTACCAGCTTGTACACACGTGTGTGTGTGTGTGTGTGTGTGTGTGTGTAAAGGTGATGTGTAGTTCAGTTGCTGTCTCGGCCATCCTTAAGCAGCACATATCCTCAAGCGTCCCACGTCTCTTCTTCTTGACCTTTCATCTCAGCTTTTCCAATATTACTAGAATACGTCACATTAAAGGACTTTGTTATTTTGAAAAGCTTAATTTCAGGTGTTGCAAATAAAAACGAACAAAACAAAATGTCTAGTGACTAGAAATAAGCCCTCTACCCCTCCAGGCATACTTTAATATATCCATCCATCCATCTTACTCCGCTTATCTAGGGGTCACGGGGGCAGCAGCCTAAGCAGGGAGGCCCAGAGTCCCCTCTCCCCAGCCACTTCCCATCTCCTCCAGGGGAGTTCCAGTGCATTCACTGGTCAGCCGAGAAACATATGGTGTTTCTCAATGTCAAGGCGCCTGGCCTTGCGAGGCCAGGCGCCTTGCTTATGAGGACACTGTCCTTCCTTGGTCAAAGAAAACGGTTAAATGGAACAGATTTGCATTACATGACCGTGGCTTCCACAGCGATCGTGTAACGTCATGTGACACGGGAGATAACATTATATTTTATACATATTAGTTTCAATATAAATATACAGGGAGTGCAGAATTATTAGGCAAATGAGTATTTTGTCCACATCATCCTCTTCATGCATGTTGTCTTACTCCAAGCTGTATAGGCTCGAAAGCCTACTACCAATTAAGCATTTTAAGGTGATGTGCATCTCTGTAATGAGAAGGGGTGTGGTCTAATGACATCAACACCCTATATCAGGTGTGCATAATTATTAGGCAACTTCCTTTCCTTTGGCAAAATGGGTCAAAAGAAGGACTTGACAGGCTCAGAAAAGTCAAAAATAGTGAGATATCTTGCAGAGGGATGCAGCAGTCTTAAAATTGCAAAGCTTCTGAAGCGTGATCATCGAACAATCAAGAGTTTCATTCAAAATAGTCAACAGGGTCGCAAGAAGCGTGTGGACAAACCAAGGTGCAAAATAACTGCCCATGAACTGAGAAAAGTCAAGCGTGCAGCTGCCAAGATGCCACTTGCCACCAGTTTGGCCATCTTTCAGAGCTGCAACATCACTGGAGTGCCCAAAAGCACAAGGTGTGCAATACTCAGAGACATGGCCAAGGTAAGAAAGGCTGAAAGACGACCACCACTGAACAAGACACACAAGCTGAAACGTCAAGACTGGCCAAGAAATATCTCAAGACTGATTTTTCTAAGGTTTTATGGACTGATGAAATGAGAGTGAGTCTTGATGGGCCAGATGGATGGGCCCGTGGCTGGACTGGTAAAGGCTCCAGTCCGACTCAGACGCCAGCAAGGTGGAGGTGGAGTACTGGTTTGGGCTGGTATCATCAAAGATGAGCTTGTGGGGCCTTTTCGGGTTGAGGATGGAGTCAAGCTCAACTCCCAGTCCTACTGCCAGTTTCTGGAAGACACCTTCTTCAAGCAGTGGTACAGGAAGAAGTCTGCATCCTTCAAGAAAAACCTGATTTTCATGCAGGACAATGCTCCATCACACGCGTCCAAGTACTCCACAGCGTGGCTGGCAAGAAAGGGTATAAAAGAAGAAAAACTAATGACATGGCCTCCTTGTTCACCTGATCTGAACCCCATTGAGAACCTGTGGTCCATCATCAAATGTGAGATTTACAAGGAGGGAAAACAGTACACCTCTCTGAACAGTGTCTGGGAGGCTGTGGTTGCTGCTGCACGCAATGTTGATGGTGAACAGATCAAAACACTGACAGAATCCATGGATGGCAGGCTTTTGAGTGTCCTTGCAAAGAAAGGTGGCTATATTGGTCGCTGATTTGTTTTTGTATTGTTTTTGAATGTCAGAAATGTATATTTGGGTATGTGGAGATGTTATATTGGTTTCACTGGTAAAAATAAATAATTGAAATGGGTATATATTTGTTTTTTGTTAAGTTGCCTAATAATTATACACAGTAATAGTCACCTGCACACACAGATATCCCCTAAAATAGCTCAAACTAAAAACCACTTCCAAAAACATTCAGCTTTGATATTAATGAGTTGTTTGGGTTCATTGAGAACATGGTTGTTGTTCAATAATAAAATTATTCCTCAAAAATACAACTTGCCTAATAATTCTGCACTCCCTGTATAACGAGCCTTTTACTTTTTAAATTGTGCATATATCTGTTAAATTAAAAATATAGGTGAGTTACTACCCGCTAGCCACCGAAGCTGCAACTACTAAGCAACTAACCAACCATAGATAACTTCTTTGGATCTAAAAAAAAAACAACATTTTTAATTAGTTGACTTACTTTTAAACTTGAGGGCGTGGCCAGTAGAAGGCGACATCGTCTACTGCCAGCAGATAAACTTAGACGGAAGTGAAGCCACCAACATCAGCGACACTCTCAAGAATGGTAAAATGGTAAATGGCCTGTATTTGATATAGCGCCTTCTAGAGTCCTAGAACCCCCCAAGGCGCTTTACAACACAATCAGTCATTCACCCATTCACACACACATTCACACACTGATGGTGATGAGCTACAATGTAGCCACAGCTGCCCTGGGGCGCACTGACAGAGGCGAGGCTGCCGAGCACTGGCGCCACCGGTCCCTCCGACCACCACCAGCAGGCAACGTGGGTTAAGTGTCTTGCCCAAGGACACAACGACAGCGACAGACTGAGCGGGACTCGAACCTGCAACCTTCCGATTACGGGGCGAGCACTTAACTCCTGTGCCACCGTCGTCCCACCGTCAAGAAGGTTACAGATGTAGCTGAAACTTGTCAGCAAACAACCCTAACCCCATTACTTCATAAAATATGCAAAAGGTTAAAATTAACCATCTGTTCAGTTTTTGACTAAAGTGTGTCAAAATTAACTCTTATATGGCTAAAAGCAGAATTTCTATGCTATCTGGTCTGGTCTGAACTCATTTGTTTTTCCAGATTGAGGATTTCACTGAGCTATCCCCTAAGTAACTGCTCCTTTGGTGTGTTGGCTGAATCCTTGGGTCCAATTCCCTCAACCTGTCAACAAATAACGCCTCTAATTCCCTCCACATCCCTAGTATTTCATAAACATTTCATTTCTAGACCATAGCAGCCATCGGGACATCTGACTTCACTGTGGAGAAGTTTATGGCCAGTTTTATTAGTCCTCCATGACAACCCAGGGTCCAGACCAGGAAGCAGAGTCGTAGTTTAACCCACCCCTCTGCAGCTTCTGTACTGTTACCCACCCACTACCCCATAGAGACAGTGTCCTGCCCACGGCCAAAATCACACAGATTAAATATCAGGCTTAATAAAGCAAATCATGGAAATCTCATAAATATTAGAACAAATTCAACTGAGCAGAAAACTAGAAAAATTAAATGTGGGTTGTTGAACATTAGATCCATTTTTTCTAAGACTTTGTTAGTTAATGAGTTGATTTGTGATAATCTGATCTCTTTGCTCTCTCTCACAGAATCCTGGCTGCAGCAAGAGGACTATGTTAGCTTAAACGAGTCGACTCCTTCAAATTATTTAAATCATCACATTGCTCGAAGTACAGGGCGAGGAGGAGGAGTGGCAACCATTTTTCATTCGGACTTATTAATCAGTCCCTTACAGATTAATAGCTACAGTTCGTTTGAACATCTTATTCTTAGTTTTCCTAATCCAGATTGCAAAACTGTAAAACCACTCTTGTTTGTAGTTTTATATCGTCCACCAGGCCCTTACTCTGAGTTTTTGGATCAGATCTCTGATTTTTTATCTGATTTGGTGCTAAATACTGATAAGGTCATTGTAGTGGGGGATTTCAACATTCATGTGGACATCGAAAATGATTGCCTCAATGTAGCCTTTAGTAATATCTTAGACTCAATTGGTTTTACTCAAAGAATACATAGCTCCACCCACTCCTGCCATCATACATTGGATCTTGTTCTGACTTATGGCATTGAGTGTGAGGAAATAACGATCTTTCCACATAATCCAGTCCTCTCGGACCACTTTCTGATAACCTTTGAGTTTTTTATAACTGAGTTCTCGAGACATGAAAGTAAATTTCATTATAGTCGGTCTCTATCTGACAACGCAGTTGCATCTTTTAAATCAACTGTTCCATCTTTACTGACCTCAGCATCTCAGAGGCATGTAGCAGAGGGCAATATTTTCAGTTCTAGCCCCTCACAAATTGATGCCTTAGTTCATCATGTGAATTCCTCTTTACGTGTGGCATTAGATGATGTTGCCCCTTTAAAAAAGAAGGTAATTAGGGACAGGAAGTTGGCTCCCTGGTTTAACTCTCATCTACGAGCCTTAAAACAAAACTCTAGGAAATTGGAGAGAACATGGCGCTCTACGCACCATGAGGAGGCCTACCTGTCCTGGAAAAATAGTCTTTTGCTTTATAAAAATAAGCTTCAACAAACTAGAACTGCTTATTTTTCAGCATTAATTGAGGAGAATAAGCATAATCCTAAATTTCTTTTCAGTACAGTTGCTAAACTTACACAGAATCGTAGCTCTGAGCCATCTATTCCCTTAGCCCTCAGCAGCAATGACTTCATGGGATTTTTTACCAGTAAAATTAATTCTATTAGAAACAAAATCTTTAGCATCCTCCCTAATGCGATTTCTTCTTCCTCAGTAAGTGAGGCAGCTTCAGAGGTGACTCTAGAACCTCATCTGTGCTTGAACCGTTTTGATCCAGTTGAGATTTCAGAGTTATCAAAAATATTAGCTTCATCTAAACCTTCAACTTGCATTTTGGATCCAATCCCAACCAAATTATTTAAAGATGCATTTCCTTTGGTTACTGCCCCCATTCTAGATATAATCAATCTATCCTTAGTAAATGGGTATGTACCACAAGATTTTAAGGTTGCTGTAATCAAACCTTCACTTAAGAAGCCTTCTCTGGATCCAGATGACCCAATGAATTACAGACCAATATCTAACCTTCCATTTTTATCCAAAGTCCTGGAGAAAATAGTGGCCATCCAAGTATGTCAGCATTTAAACACTAATGCTCTGTTTGAGGAATTTCAGTCTGGTTTTAGAGAGTATCACAGCACTGAAACTGCATTAGTGAGAGTTACAAATGATATTCTTATGGCCTCAGATAAGAATCTTGTGTCTGTTCTAGTCTTGTTAGATCTCAGTGCTGCCTTTGACACAGTTGATCACAATGTTCTTTTAGAAAGACTTGAACATGTTGTAGGGATCAAAGGAGCAGCGTTAGGCTGGTTTAAATCCTACCTGTCTGACAGATTTCATTTTGTAAATGTACATGACAAATCTTCTTCATACTCCAGGGTTACTTGCGGAGTACCACAGGGTTCAGTGCTTGGACCAATTCTTTTTACTATATATATGCTCCCAATTGGTAAAATCATTAGACAGCATGGGATAAACTTCCACTGTTATGCTGACGATACTCAGTTATATTTATCCATTAACCCTGATGAACCTAATCGGTTGGGTAGATTACAGGCTTGTCTTGAGGACATAAAAAATTGGATGACTCTTAACTTCTTGCTTTTAAATCAAGACAAGACGGAAGTTCTCATCTTTGGACCAGAAATCCAGAAAAGGAAATTGCTTAGCCAATCGCCTGCCCTTAATGGCATTACATTAATCTCCGAGAACAAAGCAAGGAACCTTGGTGTTATCTTTGACCAGGACATGTCATTCAAATCCCAGGTTTCACAAGTTTGTCGGATTTCCTTTTTCCACCTTCGGAATATTGCTAAGATTAGAAGCATACTTTCCAGGAGTGATGCTGAAAAACTAGTTCATGCTTTTATTACATCAAGACTGGATTACTGTAATTCATTACTCTCAGGAAGTCCACAGAATGTAGTTAAAAGTCTTCAGCTTGTCCAAAATGCTGCAGCTAGAGTTCTGATGAGAATTAAAAAGAGAGATCATATCTCTCCTGTCTTAGCTTCCTACATTGGCTACCTGTTAAATTCAGAATAGATTTTAAGATCCTTCTTCTCACATATAAAGCTCTTAATAATCAAGGTCCATCATACATCAGTAATCTGATTGTTCCATATGTTCCTAACCGAGCACTTCGCTCTCAGACTGCAGGTCTACTGGTGGATCCAAGAATATCTAAACTTAGGATGAGAGGCAGATCTTTTAGTTATCAGGCTCCTCTCCTGTGGAACCAGCTCCCAGCTTTAGTCTGTGAGGCAGACACTTTGTCTACTTTTAAGAATAGGCTTAAAACATTTTTATTTGATAGGGCTTATAGTTAAAATCTGATGTTAGCTTAAATCTGGACAAGTGGGGGATTACAGGGAGGTGGAGTGTACAGTCGGTAAAGACGGCTCTCCCTTGCCCTGCCTCCAACATGCCTACATCTAAATAGGATAGGTTATCCAGAGTTAACTCTGTAGTTATGCTGCTATAGGCTTAGACTGCTGGAGAATACACTGACCACTTTTCACACTCTACTGCTTTCTTCTACAGTCTGCTCTTTAACTGTACTATTTTGTGCAATTTCAGCTGTTAACTTTATTTTCTCTGTGAGTGTTTTTCTCCCCAGAAGAAGCTGCGATGACGTTCTGCTGAGCTGTGGTGGCCTCATGGAGGGGGCCATCGACTAGCACACTGCTGCTAACCACTAATACATTCTCTCTCTCCTGATAATAACTTTTTGTTTTCATTGACTTTTGATGTGCTAATACTAGTTTATCCGTTTAATTATAGATCCACTAGGATAAATACAATAAAGTTTATCTTTCACCAAATACAATATTTACTAAGACATCACAATATAACTATAGACACATTACGTGTGTGTGTGTGTGTGTGTGTGTGTGTGCCTGCTCTGTCTTCTCGATCCCCAGTGAGTCGTGGAGGATGGCTGCTTATACTGAGCCAGGATTCTCTGGAGGTTTCTTCCTGTTAAAAGGGAGTTTTCCTCTCCACTGTCGCTGCATGCTTGCTTAGTATGAGGATTGCTGTATAGTCACTGACACTAGTCAGTGACTTGATGCAATTTGCTGGGTTCCTTATATAGGAAACATTATTTCTGATTGGCTTAATGAACTGTGAATTGGAATGTTTATTATGTGAAGTGCCTTGAGACGACTCTTGTTGTGATTTGGCGCTATATAAATAAACTTGAATTGAATTGAATTGAACTGTGGTCTACGGGCCAATCACTTCAGCAGCACACTTCAAATGGCCTTTGATCTCTGTTAAAATGAGTTCTGACGAGCAAAACGCTCATCTTAACGAGTCCTGCAACCGGACTGATGAGGAAACGGTAAAAGAAGCAGCTGTACACACTAAGATCGGGACACCTGTTGACCAAATAAAGCTAAACTACCTGTCTGCTGGATTCACTGGCCCACTTCAAAGCATCCCCACAGTGTAGGTGTTCTGCCTCCCATCATTATGAAATACCAGTCAGGGCTGGGCCTTTCATCCCAGCATCTCTCTCACTCAACTTCCATCAAAATAATAATAAACACAAAAACAGCTGTCATACGTGCAAATTAACACATTAAGTATAGCAGGCCACATCATGTGTAGTTGCTATGGTTACACACATTTCAGTGATGGGCTGCAACATGAGCAAATGTCCCAAACTGAACAGTGTTCATGTTCAGTGTTTGTTTAACAAAATCAGCAGAATTCACAGTAAATCACAAAAACCAGTCATGTTGTTCTCCTGACTGTGTATTTATTCATACTTTTAGAAAAATATCTCATGAACTCCTTCATAGATTTTATTTAAACTGAATGAATCCATCATTCATAAATTCGGAGTGCTAACATTTAACATGAGATTGTGCAAAAAAGTGATTCTAAAACAGAATTTTCTCTATCTTAGACGTTTTTTAGTTGATCCCAATAATAAATTCAAGGTTTTTAATATAAAACAGGTTTTCCCACTTTACTCTGCAGCCCATTGAAACATTAAAAACTAAGACCGCTATAAAGATTCAACACAAATGTTCTCTTCAAAAGGAGAAAAAAAAAACAATTTAATCTTCATTTATCAGAAATAAACCTATTGAGATTAAAATGTATTTTTCAAGAGGGCCCAGAACAGACAGCTGAACAGCTTAAGACGGTATAAATTACGAAAATAGAAAAATGCACAATCTCGCAAATAATCAACAATGTTGTCTGCAAGCCAAACGGTCAACAGCCAGTTTTCTCTGCCTCCACATCACTAAAGAGTTCTCTAAAAACGTTCAGAAAGACCAGATTCACCATTTTCATGTGACTTTGCAAGCCGAACTCTGTATGGACCATTAGATCAGCGGCGACGAACAGCACTGGTTCAAATAGAATCCATTATAGTCCAAAGGGGAAGTTTCAAACCAACCGCTTTTTGTGGTATCCTGTCACCATTACAGTCATGCATCCAGTTCACCGTTGTGTATTTCCTATCTTCTTTATGTTGTGTTTATGTATTTCAGAGACTTTTTAACACGGACTAATTTGTCCTTCATTCCCCCCACCTCTTAATGCTGTCGACACCTCTAAGCCAACGTTTCACGTAATTTCCTTTCATGAATAAAATGCTTGCTGATTATCTTTGTACTCCTGCGCTCATGAGTGAATAGACGTTGAAATTTTCGAAGTCCCCACAATGCGGGAAAAAAATTGAGGCCAATGCGGAAGTTAAATAAACTGCAGTTCCACCCTCATCCACTGGGGGCTGGTGTCAGAAGCGAGCAAATCCTCATTAACTCCCATGTTAAAAATACCAATTTCACAGCAGAAATAAACATGTTTACAGCCTGGTACCAAAACATGTTTTTTGTTTAAATGATCTAGTTTACACTCATGACAACTCTGAGGGGGTGAATTTTTTTCTCACTCTTCTGTTTAAGTGTATTAAAAGCCTAAAATTCTGTATAATTAATGAGCATCAGACCCACGTGACCACAGAGCTAGCTCCGTGGAAAGGCCTCAGCCTGAGCCTCGGTCTCGCTTGAAAACTGTTTCGCGATTTTTAGTCTCTTAACTTAGATCATTAGTTGTGCCGTTTATGTATTTTTTTTGGATATTATTTGTGCAATTGTTGGAAAAAAACTTGCTGTGGCATTATTTGCACTAATAGAGCGTCCAAGGAGTCTCCCGTTCATTTTTTTCGGTAAGTAAAATTATATTTATGTATTTTAGGTCACTGCCGAGCTGAGCTTAGATTTTAACATGTACTGTTTAACCATGAAATTTAAATGTAATAGGGTAAAACCCAGTGCATTTAACATAATGCTGCACTTTAGAAAATGGGTTGAAATATAACATGTTGGTGGAGCTGGGTTCCGACTATCGGCTTGTAGAGCTCTCGGGAGACTGATGTTTTCCACCCGGTTCTCACCTCCCCGCAGCTTGGCGCATCTCTGATCGCCGCAGCTTCTGTCTGCTGCGCGGGCTGCCGGCTTGTGGAGCTCTCGGATGGAAACCGATGTTTTCCACCCGGTTCTCCCCAGCGGCAGCTCTGCGCATCTCAGATCGCAGCGGCGCTTGTCTGCTGCGCGGCTGCCGGCTTGTGGAGCTCTCGGGAGACCTCTGTGTTCCACCCAGTTTTACCCAGTGGTCAGCCCGGTGTATCTCTGACTCAGAAACTCTGGTGTTGTGCACAGTTAACTCCGGTTGTAGCTAGGTTGCTACCTCCGTTAGCTTAGCTCCCACCTCCGCGTTAGCTTCAGGTTAGCTTGTAGCTAGTTCGACCGGGTGTCGTCTGTTGATCCCAGCCTTACAGCCCCACCCTCAGCTCCACCTCTCTTCCCTTTTTTGGAATTGTCTGGGCTTGACGGAACCTGTGACACAGTCAAAATGGCGGTGGTGGCCACCTCCCATTTCCGCTCAAAAACGTGTTGTAGGAGCCTATGGAAATGAATTGTCCAGTATATATGTCGATGATATTTTCAGACTTCTTTTGTGAGATGTTCTTCAGTCTGCTCCGTTTGTTGCTAGATACCTTCAGCTCTCTTTTTATTTTGTTTTAGGGGGCGCTGTTGACGAAGTTAAAGGAAGTGGCGTCATGATGAATCACAAGCTTGTGGTCTCCGCCACTTTTGACGGATAGGTAAAACCCCCCTGCGAGCCCGTCAGCGAGTCCTTGTGCTGACGCATAATGACGTTGCATGTCTCTGTACCCACGCAGACGGAGAAGTATAAATCAGGCTTAAGCCACATGCATGTATAGAAGACCCAAGTCATGGATACACTGACACAACGCTCCACCCATAACTGGATTTTCTGCCACCCCAGTCATTAATTTGAACACATAAAAATGTGCTAAACCTTACATATGCTAGCTGAGTTCTTAACATCACACTTAAATGGATCATGTGATATTACGAGAGTTTGCACATGTTATTTTCAACATTTTGCTCCATCAACTCTCAACAAACAATAATCTTAGTTTAAAACTCTGGTATGCAAATAGTGTCTAATGTAAGCAATCAAGGCTACTAGCAGCTCATCTGGGGTAATGTTGGAGCTAATAGTCTAAGAGGAAGCACAACTCATTATAAACCACGTCACAATCAGTCCCGTGTCAGAGTATCTAAACACCTTTACATTTCCGCTGCGTGTGGATCAGCAGCATGAGCCTGATTAGTTTCACTGATCCTCAAAGAAAACAGAACGATCACATTCATTATGGAAACAGACACGTCCTGTTATAAATAATTCACAAATAACATTTAAGTGAAAGGGTCTATAAATATAACCTCCTTTGTGATGAGAGTCTAAGATGAGCCAGAACAGCTTGGGCCAAGGAACCGTGTTTCTGTAGGACTTGGCAGCGACTGGATCTGTTTCTCACTGTTCTGTGGAAAATCAAAGTGAGACAAAATCATGTTGTGAGGAAGCATGTCGGTGGCAGGAACATGGAGATGTGTGAGGACAAAAAGGAACAATGTGGCGACTCATTTTTGGTGAAATATTTGTCGTATTGTAAAACACTCAAGAATTAAAGCTCTAGTAAACACAAATACTGAGAAAAAATGCCTTTCTTCAGATTTTCCTTAATAAAGGGTCACTTTTTATATTACTTCTAGACACTCTTCATACTTTTTGAAGGTTTGACATTTCTTTGGTGGATATGATCTACTTTAGTGTTTATTTTTCATCTAGTTGCTGTATTTGAGCCTTTTCAAAGGAATCTACATTTGTTAAGTCACTTAAAGCTTCTTTCCGGAGTACTTCTCTTATCTGATGGCACCATCTGGTGGCTGACAAGCATATCACACAAAAAGTCTATTCCTCTGTTTAAGATCGCAACTTCACGTTTCTGTTTATAAATGTGCTTCTTAGCCGACAAACGGGGCTAAAACACGTTGTTTTACGAGTATTATTCTCATGTCATGTTGTGTTTTCATATATTTATATTTTAGATACTTTCTTGTCCATGAAAAGTTCATCAACTCTGCATCAACCGAGGTATTCCTTAAATTTGAAGCAAATAAGCGGTAGTCTAACGCAATTGGTTGGTTCTGGTCGGCGCTCAGTTTCCTATTGAATGGAGCTTTGCGGGGCAGGGGCGTGCTTAGCAAAAAAAAAAAAAAAAAGATGTATTGCTTACATTTAATCACAGTACATGATGAGAAAATCACTTTTATGGCTTTCTGAAAAATCATACATCATTTCTGAAAGGGGAAAACTCTGGAAAGCAGCTTTAATGCTGGCCTATGAAGGTATAAAAAACCCTCCAAACTCAAACGACAAAGGCAGTTTATATAACACAACTCTTAGCAAAGCACCAATTTTAATCTGGGTCTGGAGGTTTTTTACAACTATACCTTCATCTACATTAAAGGAGACATAACATGAAAAACCCACTTTTTTATCCATTAACACGGTGTGTTTCACATTTTAAGTGTCTACGTGAGCAAAAAGGCTTATATTATTCACTGGAGTTGCTATTTAGATATTTAATAATTAAGTTTTGGGCATATTTGTCCACCCGTTCAGTTTTTACATAATCTATTACATCAGTAATTAATTTAGTGAGGATAACTACCAAATATGGTAATGGCCCTCGCTAAACACAGAGCCAATCCGCCATTTTTTCTTCTCGCTAAGATTTTTTGTAGTCCTATTGGAAAAATGCAGAATGTCTGGTTATTTTAGCCACACACAGCTCAAAACTGTTCCTCGTTTTAAGGAAGGGTGGTGTGGCAGTATTTAAACCCAGGAGCTGATGACACTACTGCTAAAAAAACACAGAAGAAAAAGTAGTGTGTTTGTGTTTGTGCTTGTGTGTGTGTGTGTGCGCGCGCGCGGTTCGTTCTTTCGTGTCTTCAGGCTAGTAAGTACTGAGGGCTTCATCTATCTAAAAGGAGTCATTTTTATCTGAATGTGGCAGCACCGGGACACAGCAGCAGAGCGGTAAGCTTCATATCACTCTAAAATGTCGACAAACTTTACTTTAGATTTACGGGCATTAGCAGCACTAAAGCGTTAGCATCCGGCTTGCTATCGCTAGCACAGTATGCTAGTAAAGTTAGCACCCAGATTAATGCGGATTTGGCTGATTTTCGTGGAATAAAACGTGATTTCTGATCAACGCCTTCTTTTACACCAGATGATAACCTCCCACTGATTGTAACAGCAGAGAGCCTGTGTGTTATTCTACGTGAGTGTGATGTAATCTTAGCATCCAGTAAATAAAGTCCCATATCAGCTAAAATGCAGCGTGACAAAGTCATTAAAGTGCGTCAACACAGTGGATTTAATAGAGTAGTAAGTCTGTCTGCACTGCTCTCTAATGAGCTTCCTTTCATAAGGAATCATTTGTATAATTTTAGTGTCACTATTTTATTACATTTGTAAGAATATGAAGTCACTGCAGCAAAGTGAACTTGTGAACAAACACAAACGTGACTATAAACATGAAAGCTAAAGAAACGACTTTCCTAAAGCTGCTTGTAAACAAAATATGTCATTAAAGTTATTGTCTATCATTGCAGAATATGACGATGACATCATGGAACTGGTCTTTGGAAAAGTTTTCCCTGAACCAACTCCGTTTCTAGATGAGGTAGAGAAGATCTGCATCTCACCAACTCTCTGGTCTCAGTATTCAGACAACGGAGGTCTCCCACTGTTATCCAGGACCAGTTTGAAGCCCACATACTGCCCCTCCCTCATCATCAGGAAACATCAATCCGTATCCTGAGGACAACAGAAGACGGCAGGAGGACAGGAACTCTGAGACCTAGACACCACCAGCACCGAGACACAAATTACCTGTGTGCACAACGCCTGTTTAACTACTAAAGCCTGTTTAACTACTAAAGCCTGTTTATTATATTGTTCTACTTATTTGCTGTGAGGTTAATACTTAGAAAATTTGTATATTAATGTAAACAATTTTAAAAAAATCACTGATTGTATGTTTTCTTTTAGATGTAATGGTCCAAACTCCGCCTTGTAGACATTTATTGCATCCTGTAGGTAAATACACAGAACAGGCTCAGGTCCAGGATGACCCAGCATGCTCTTCTTCCATTCTGGCTGTTAGGGATTTTATCAATAACTCATTGCCTACTGATGTTTTCACTTAACGGTATTTATTTAGAATGCAGGTAAGATTTAACTATATTTGTTAGCAAAGCAGACTGATCTTGGGAATTTCACTGCAGCACTGATGTCCACCTCTCTGTACACATTAGAGAGAATTACCACTTTACAGCTAAACACATTTAATAAAGATATAGGCTACGCATTGCAGACAATAAAAACAAAGTTGTAAGCATTAGAATTATAATGATCACATTAAAGAACATTTGGAGGAATGTTCTTTATTTTTGACTCGAATCTCAAATCTTTAAATTAAAATGTAACTGCTTTTTATCCATTTTCAGCCATTAAGACACCCAATATTAAATAAGACTACTTATAAAATTATTTATAATTATATGTATGTATATATATATAGATAGAGATCTTAAAAAAATGTATTCTTTTAATGGTGTTTTAATGAGCTGTATCATTTTTTAAAACATTTTTTATAGAAATAAATAAGCAAGCAGCATTCCTTGTGTGTGTGTGTGTGTGTGCGCGCGCGCGCACGTGCCTGCTAGCTTGTCCCTCCGTCGGCCGTGACGGGTGTGTGTGAGTGACTACAGACAAATGCATGAGAGAGTTAGCAGCCTTGAAACAGCTTGATGAACTACTCTCCCCACATGTTTTAAAAATGCTAATATGCTAAGCTAAATCTGCTATGCTAAATAATGATTTCTCTATAGAACTACAAAGTCCGACTGGGGGAGGAGAGTACAGGTCTGCACTATGGAGGGGGGCGGAGTTTACAGCTCCTCCTCCAGTTTAAAGAGACAGTACCCAAAAACGGCTCGTTCTCAAGACTCTCCTCAGAACAGGGGTAGATGAGGGTCTGTAGAGCAACAATAATGAGGAAATCAGACCAAAGAACTGCAGTTCCACTGTATTTAGACCCCAACTGAAGGATTTAGATGTAAAAAGGAATAACTTAAAAGCATGTTATGTCTCCTTTAACAATCTAAGATTAAAAGTATATTTTTGGACCAAAAAGATAATTTCAGAACACTTATTAGCCCAAAGAGTTATATTAGTAGAATCATGAACTAAAGGATTGTTTCTATTTTAGCTCCACCCCCATATACATCTCTTCCAGACATTTCTCATCTGATTTCGATAAGAAGCTTGAAATAATCCCTCCCCTCCCCTCCCCTCAGCTCAGCCTTCAGCTCTTCCTGGGGAATCCCAAGGTTTTCCCAGACCAGACAGGATATATAATCCTTCTGGCAAGTGTTGGGTCTGTCCTGGTCTCCTCCCAAAGGAACAAGCCTAGAGAACCTATGCATCCTAAACAGATGCCTGAACTACCTCGACCATCTAATGATGAGGAGGAGCAGCAGCTATCATCTGGGCTTCCTCTCGCTTTTAGGCTGGCTCATTTGAAGGAAGCTCAATGTGGCTACTGGTATCCAGGATCTTGATCTTCTGGTGAAATTCCAAATCCCATGATCATAGATAGGGTTGGAACATATGGACCAGTAGATCAAAGGCTTCTTTATCCCAACAGACTGAAACAACACTCCCATTACTCTGATTTGTTGGTCTACCACCAAGACACTCAAACCTGGAAGGAGCCTTTTATGGGATTGATATCCAGGAGTGTATTTTGTTGATTTGAGAGAAAGTCTTTGTTCACATAGTTAAACTGGGGGGCACCTAAATACCTGTCAGACATCATCCACCGGCATGTCCCGGTGCGTTCCCTTAGGTCAGCTGACCAGAGACTAATAACTGTGCCCAGGTACAGCTTGAAGTCTCGTGGGAGCCGTGCCTTCTCAGTGTTGGGACCAAGGCTCTGGAATGAGCTGCTGGCCAATGTGAAGCTGGCCCAATCACTTGAGAGCTTTAAAAGCCAACAAAAAAACCATCTGTTCTCATTGGCGCTTGGACATTGAAGTTGAGATTGGGTGGGCAGCATCACTTTGAATGTTTCTGGATCTGATTCTGGAAACAGGACTGATCCGGATTGCTAAACTGTACTTGGGAATTCTTATTGTATTTGACTGGTTATATATGTTTGTTTTATTGCTGTGTTTTTTATTGGTGTACAGCGCTTTGTTTGCCTGCATTGGGCATGTGAAAGCGCTTTATAAATAAAGTTGATTTGATTTGATAGTTGCTGCAGCACGGTGTGTAGTTCTGGAGGATTCCAGTAGGGGGCACATTAGAGAACTCAGACAGGATAGGGAGCTGGATTTGTGGGGTAAAACAAAAACAAACATGGCATCAATAGAAGAGATCAGTCATTGGTTAATTTAAGATCGTAGCAGGAAAAAAAGACAGCAGTGGTATCGTAGGTAGTGTGAAAAACCTGCAAACCAAAGTCACCATGGTGAACCATGTCTCGCTTGTCTCGTCAACTCCGCCTACTGGCTACTTGTATATTGCAGCGTCCAATCGTGTCTCTTACCCCCAAATTCCACTACCTCCGCTCCGCTCCGACACGAACTCCGCAGCAAAATCGGTCCCATTGTAGTCAATCAGAGCAATTCCACTACTGCGGCAGTGCGGCGCAGTGCGCCGTCCTCTGTTCCGGCGTCCGGCAAAAATAGAATCGATTCTATTTTTGCCGGACGCCGGAGCACCTCCGCAGTCAATGGACAGTAATCACAACTGCCCAACAGGAAAGGGAGCAAGCACAGCTTCTGTTATTTCACAATAAATCGATAAACAAAAAGCGTTTTTTTGTTTCATATGCACAGGTTTAACAACTTTTAACAACTATCAATGGCGGCTGAAGTTTAAATGCACAAAAGTAAGCCATAAATACAGTTTCCACTATCAAAGTAGTCACACTTTGTTGATCCAAACACTGCTGATCTCTCAACACAAATGATGGGCAGATTAAACAGTTCATTTCGATGCTTCTCCCACACAACGGGTGTTTGGATCTAACTTCCGCGTTTATTGCTCGGACTGTATCGCAAGATCTCGAAAATCCCGCTTGTTTGCCCACCTCAGGTCTCCGCACCGAAGCGGAGCCGTTGTAGAGCGGGTACCAGTAAAAATTGAGTTCGGAAGTGAGCGGCTGCGGAAGGCGGGGGTGGACCGGAGCGGATGTAGTGGAATTTGGGGGTTAAACAGTGAGTATATTCCAGGCCTTTTTTTCTCATTCAGATTTTGTGCTACCATGTATTAAACCACTGTTTACCCTAAAAAGTCCCCTTTTGCATTTAAACATGGGCTCTTGTGCTTTCAAATAAAAAAAAAACTCTTTGGAGTTTGATCTCCTTCCCTCTTCTTCTCTGCGCTAATAAAAACTTCCTCTTGTGGATTTTCTCCTGGATTGAAGCAAGATGATCCAGCCAAAACTCACTCAGTCAAAAAGACGCCAGATTTGATGCTAACAAGTGAGCTGGTCACAGTCTTCTTTAGGGTGAACTCCCCCTGACAAACATTTTGCACCCAGCAGACCACTAACCCACCTTTTCTCATCCACTATCAATGGTGGATGCGTCATCCAAGTGAGTTGATAAAGAGCAGAGCAGAAGATTCAATTTGAGGGCAAATAAAACATATTTGCATGGAAGATGGAACCTTTTGAGTGTTTTAGAGAGAGCAGTACAAGATCTGAGCATAAAGAACATTTAATGCTTTCATATTCGCAAAATACTTGATTAAAGGTAATATATTAATACCATAGCATTTTATTTTCCGATAGAATCATGGCCTCAGATTTGGAAGATGTGCCTTTAAAAAAGCTTTCTTTTGAAACTGGAGACAATATTACAGAAAATGACTAAAAGTACAGCTACTATCCAGAGAAAAGCCTTCTGAAAATCTCAACAGTTTTTTTCATTTGAAGATTAAGTGAAAGAAATTGCAAGTAGAACATAAATGCTATAAAAGGATTGAAAAGAGTCAGATTTACTGGAAAAAGGCCCACAACAGCCACAGATACTAGCAAAAACAAAGACAGATCATGATCAGGAAGAGAGGCAAATCCAGAGACGGATAGATGAATAAAAGAAAAGAAGGCAGGTGCAAAATGTCTGCAAAGAAATCCAAAATAACTCAGCAGATGAAGATCTAAATAACAAAGAGATGCAACAAATAAGAAACTATGAGAATGAGACACAAAGCAAGAGATTAAATGTGAAGATAGGAGATAAAAAATGCAAATGAACAACATGCAAAAGTCTCCAGAGCATGCTCGTTTTCCAGGCTGTGCAGTCACATTACGAGTGATTGTAGTTTAACACCACCACTTTATTTCCCTCCTTTTAGCTTTGTTTAAACGCATCAAAACTTCTCAAAAGAGGACTTGTCAAAAATGCAAACGAGAGTTCGGAGTGTTTGGATGTTTAGTCATAAGTCTGTCTTATAGGAGACAGAGAAACGTTCTGCTCCTGAACGAACACAGGGTCCAGTCAAAACGCCAATAAGTGGAAAATCAGATTAGCCTAAATTCAGTCCAGTCCTCATGGAATTTCTCTAAAAGGTCACATCAGGTTCATTGCCAGCAGATCTACATCTAACTGCATTGCTGCAGGAGTCTGTAGTCAGCAGCAGTAATTTAACATTAAGGTTTGATGTGTAAAGAATGAGTCGTTTACATCTTATTTATGAACCATAAAATGTGAGATTCCATAGAAATATGAAATATCAATCTGATGGATCTTTGACTATTTTAACCAGAAGATCGGAACTTTTTATTGTAGGGATTAAGCGACACTTCGTATTAACTCCAAGGAAAGAGAGAGGGTCAGGTTTAAAATAGTTAAGAAATTTATTTCTACACAGTTTAAACAAGACTAACTTTAACATTGTGTACTGATGGACTAAGGTGGAGTGAGACGTGATGAATGATGGTGGTGTGTGTGTGGGATGTTATTCAGAACCAGCGGATCCGAAAAAGTGGTTAATTCTGAGTGGGAGTGAATGTTTCGCTCTAAACTTTAGTAGGAGATTTATAACACACATGAAACGCCATCTGCCGGTCTACATACCCAGGGGAAGCCTCCGATCAGAACATTGTCATTTCACAGACTGATTGAACATTGGGCTCACATTATTATTGGTAATTAACAAAGTTGTTGATTATGTATTTATCAAAATAGTTCTTGTCTTCGCTTGGTAACAAAGGTGAAGCAGTTCAGATGAGCAGAGTGCATGAAAGACCTTGGCCACTATCTCATGTAGATTAGGCCGTCAGAGACTTTGTCTCTGCTCGAGCAGACACAGCAGATCATGACCTTTAGATCATAAACAGGACATTCATGACGCTACAGATGCATTCTAATAAAAAAACACTTTTGTCTTCATGTTTGGGTAAAAGGTTTAGTATCAATGAGTTGATGATCAGCTCCTGGTTTTTTCCCTACTTTCTGGAAGAAATAAGTCAAACAATTCAGTCTTTATTTCAACAAATGTCATAAAGTTAGTCTCTTTTCTTTTGTCTGACTCATAGCATCTGGAGTCTTTTGGTGAGGAATTGCTCATTGTACCATAAAAGCCTGACTGATGGGAGTGCTGCACCAGCGGTTCTCTCTCTTTAGTGCTCTACTATCTTTTAAAAGGACTCAAAGCTTTGAAATCTGATCAAAATGTTTCGAGTTTGACAAAACTGGAGCATAAAGTACTTCTAATATTTATATTATGGCAAAAGCTCCATTTGCATCCCTGTTAAATGTGCATCTTGATTCAAATCTGTACCACATTTGTGAGAAAAAAGATCAGAATGCATACTTTTTGTGATAAATACTATGCATGCATAAGTGAATTATGCCTTTTTTTTTGGAAAAAGAATATAGCCCCTCGCCACCCTCAATGAATTTTTATTCAAACCAAAGGCTTTAAAACACTCCCCTGAACTTTTTAAGGTAAAATATTCTTATTTTTCACAATGTGCATAAAATAGTAACCGCATCTTTCTGGTGGTGTGGAGAGAACAAAGACTATAAACTGTTGGTCTGATTCAACACAAAGGTTATAAACACACAGGGGTTTTGCTCTTTGGTTACCAGTAGAGGTTCTGGCAGCTGATTCTTGTTTTGTTCCACTTATTTTTATCAATGTGGGCGGAGGCCTTGTCCTTAATGTTTGGCTCAAACTTATTTATTGAATGAGTCACTTGAAGTATCATGCGGCCATGTATTAGGACTCAAAAGTACAAAGTTTTAATCTGGAATGACCTCAGTTTAGAGAAATAGGAATTACTTTGATGGAATCGATGAGCTAACAGCTAGTCCATGTGGGACATCTTTAAAAACTCCAATATGAAAAATGTCAAAGAAATTGATGCCGACAATATTTCGTGGTTATTTCTGCAAAAATATAATGAAATCAAGCAGATTTGCTATGTTATTAGCTACCTTGCTAACTTTCTCTGCAAGTACCCACTGAATTCCTCAGAAATATATGTTTATGTGCAATGCCAATGCTCAAAGCTGTGGAAAGTATTGTAAAACCGCATTTTCATGAATTAAAATTGCTTTTAAAATACCGAAATAGTTTTAAAACAGCAGCAATCTGCTTGGTTAGCTCTGTTAGCTTGTCAAATAATATTTAGTATTTTAAAACATGAAGCTCGAAGCTTGAGGGCTTGATAGGCCTACACCCCGAGACCAAAACTTTTTAACAAGTCCCTCAAGTTTGAACTGAATGAGTTTGTTCAAATGTAAATGGTAAAAATTGCAATCCTAGCTAGAGTCCACAGGAGGAAAAACAATCATGAAAGGATACTGGTGGTCCAGATGGTGCCACAGTCCTTGTGTTGTGTCTGGCTGTTCCAAAGCAACCTGCAGGTCATTTGAAGAACCAACATTAGATGTTGACACTCCCTCTTTTCACACTCAAAATGGTGAAAACGTGCAACCTGGATAGTCACATCCATGCAAAACTCCAAAAGGTCATTTTTCCAAAAGACATCCCATTGTGGGCTCACACTCTGTGCAAAGTTACTGTAAAAAACCCTAAATTCAGCCTCATCCATCCCCAGATCTGTCAGTCACATTAAACATTTGTTCATTTCTGACTCTCAGCCTGCAGATGAGAGGCAGGTCTACCAAGAAGATGAAAGAGAGAAAGGAGAAGAACCGAGGAGCTGCAGCTACAGTGGAGGGTTGTGTATGACAAAATGTGCCAGCAGGGCAAGAAAAAAAAAACCTTCAGATGTGTTGGCAAGGATATGGTACAGACTGTCACTTAGCAGGAAGCTAAAGTGCATTTCATCCTCTTGAACTCCTCTTCACTTTGATATAAGATGATGCAAAAAAAAAAAATAAAAACACAGAAACAAGATTAAAGGATGGGAACAAATGTACTGGATCACTGTGAGTACTTCTAAAGCTGCATTGGTACAACTACTTCTTTGTTATGTTGGGTACTGTATGTGCAGTATATATACTGCACATGTATAAATATCCATCCATCCATCTTCTGGGCCCGCTTTGTCCATGCAGGGTCGCGCGCGCGGGGGGGTGGGGGCTGGTGCCTATCCAGCAGTCAGCGGGCAATTAGGCGGGGTACACCCTGGACAGAGAGCCAGTCCATTGCAGGGCAACACAGAAACACACAGGACAAACAACCATGCACACACACACTCACACCTAAGGACAATTTAGACAGACCAATCAACCTAACAGTCGTGTTTTTGGATGGTGGGAGGAAGCCGGAGAGAACCCATGCATGCACAGGAAGAACATGCAACTCCATGCAGAAAGATCCCAGGCCGAGAATCGAACCCAGGACCTTCTCGCTGCAAGGCAACAGCTCTAGCCACTGCGCAGCCCCTATATCTATCTATCTATCTATCTATCTATCTATCTATCTATCTATCTATCTATCTATCTATCTATCTATCTATCTGTCTATCTATCTATCTATCTATCTATCTATCTATCTATCTATCTATCTATATAGATAGATATATCTATCTATATATATATGTGTGTGTGTGTGTGTGCTGGAAGACTACAACACAGTAGCATAACACTGATAGCATGATGCTAACTTGGTCAGTACTGCTCGATGCCCAACAACCATGCTATGCCGGTGGACTTTGTCCAAATGTCATGGATCAGCTGCCTCCATGCTCCATATAGGACTGGATGCATGCTCAAAACCATCAACCCTGCAGAGAACATCTACAGTGCAACTGGCATAGTGGGGTTTTCATCCTTGTGTGAAACAGTATAATCCAGCTGTCACCAACCTTTGTTGAACCACACCAAGGGCTACTAAGAGTTAAACTAACCTTTGTGTATTATAAATATTGGATGTATGTCCAAATTGAGATTCCAATTTATAAATATTCTGAATTAATTTATGAAGAATATGAATCGATCCACAATTTCCAACTTTCATTACTTGAGAAGACATTTTCCAGACATTTCCTAGCTTATCAGTCAATTACTTCCATGCTGTATGCAGTCAAAGGATGCACGGACTTCCAGACCAACCCACTCCATCACATTCATTGCTCACTTCATCACAGACACCTGGCAGATTTCTTACTTACAGAAGAAATTAATTAATCCTGGAACTGACACTCTTTGTTACTAAGAGTAATGATTGTGAATCGATTTAAATTGAGAATAGTTTCTTCACCCTGAGAATCGGAATCTAATCGAATCGTGAGTTGTAAGATTCACACCCTTAATAAACATATTTTTAATGTTTTTTAAAAGAAATTTGGTTTTTAAATCCATATAAAAGCATTTCTGACACATTTTTGCTTGTTTTATTTTAGACTTTCCAGAAACACTACCGTATATGGTTCTTTAGCTGTCTTGTTAACATTATGCTGATAAAAAAATTAAATAGTACAACTTCCCGTCAAAACTTATAATCTGCAAAAAAATGTCATTTCATTGACGAAAAGGACAATGAAAAAAAGCGAATACAAAAAGGTTTCTCAGTGTTTACCTCAGAAGAGTAATCCTGCAGATCCCCATCTGCTTTGTCCTCCAATCTGCAGTAAAGAAAAAACAATTCAAGTCAAACTTTGACTCATTTGAATAAAAACAATAAAGAGATGGAACTAAATCCCCAAAGGGTTCGACTCAATTTGAAAGTCAGTCGTGTACAACATGGAAGTCAGAAGTGGAAAGGGAAAATCAGCGTTTGGCGTGACCTTTCAGATGCTTTCATCAAAATCAGCCCCGTCTTCCACATCACACCGAGAAAATGTCAGCTGGGAAAACACTTGATGAATGACAAAACAGCAAGGCGGTTGTGCTTGATACACTACATGGCTGCTGTGATTATCCTGTTGAGGTGTGGGCCACGATTTGACGTCTCTTCTTCCGGCACTCGCAGAGTACAGACTCCCTTTATCTTTTTTTCCCAAGGCTCTTTGTCCTGTCTGCCCACAGAGCGCTTCTCTGCATTTCTTCTGAAAAACCCTAATTTTTAGAATGGATTTAATTAATTGGTCATTCAACGCGATTGACAAGATTTATTATACACTGAGAACGGAGGAGGGGGCTCCCACTTGCCCGCAAGGGACACATGCAGCGGGATATATGCTTGATTCCTGGAGGGAGTGGAAGATCGTATGCCTCGCTCAGTTGTCCACTGAGGATGTCGAAGATGTGTGGATATTTGGCCTGATGATCACTGGATTTCTTCTGATTGGAGTGGGAGGATATCTGGTTTTCTGGAAATTTGGGAAGACGGGAGCGATTGGAGGGCGACCCGCACCCACGGAAAGCACCGTCCGTGTGGAGACCTCACAAACTGGGACGTTACTCGAGGTGAATCATAAGCTGGACAATGTTCTAGCTGTGATACCTGTATTAGTGCGCAAAATGGATGTCATCTCGGGATGGTGTGGAGATGTTTAAAACCTGAATTGGCTTCACTGAAGACTTGAATGATCAGTTACAGACTTCAAGGCAGAGAGGAAAATTATCTCAAACAAAGTCTTGTTATCTGAATCTGATGCCATGGCAGCCTTGTGAATGCCAACACCACACCCCCACGAAGGAATGCAGACAGATGCTGTGAAAACCCGACCTACCCCCCCGCCTTCGGATTGGTGGACTTCAGCCTGGTGAGGTCATCAGCCTGCAGGTGTCAATGTGCTCTGCGCTCCTCCCAAGATCTCCCTCCCACCTGTGGCTACAGTGGCTGAGCGCCATAGGGCTGCTCTCGCTGGGGAAACAGGATCCCAGCCCCCCTCCCCCCCGCCTTCCTCTCTGTGTCTCATGTTGTGAATTGTTGATGTTCGTGCTTATATGTTTGAGGTGTTTTTTTTTTTTGCATAGTAAAGCTACGCCCTGCCGGGAGTAACTCTGGTATGCCTTTTTTTTCCTCCCCCAATTTATCCTCATGTGATCCCCTTTTCTTCTAATTAACGGTAGCGCGACTCTTGTTGCGAATGACCACAGTACAAATACTTCTGTACTGAAACAATTGCCCCTCGGGGATGATTAAAGTTTTTTTGAATTTGAATTAGAGCAGTAAAAAACTTTAAAAAATTAAAAATCCAAAAACCACAAGGTCATCTTGGCAGTCAAAAGCTGAAAGGTAGGTGATACTGGTTTTGCCTGTGTCTGAATTTGTCTATTAGCATAATATCGAAAGAACATTTTGGATGGATTTTTATAAATTCTTATGAATTAATCACTTGATGTACATCTGCAACTGACTGACTTTGGGTGTTGACCTGATTCAAGATGGCTGCAATGGCAATTCCAACATAACAAACAGAAAAAAGCTACATCTCAGTCAACTCTGCACATACCGAGCTAGGGTTTGAGCCCTAACTGATGATTCATTTTTGTCTCAAACGTTGGAACCCACCCTAACTGTTAGCAAACTGTCTCATGAACCGCTGATAGATTTTCATGAAATATTAAGAGTGCTTTAATTGGATGTACATCTAAAACTCCTTAGCTTTTGGCGACAGCCTTGTTCAGTATGCTAATACAAGTGTAATTATGTATGCATTTATATTTGGATTTGGCCCTTTATCACAGATTCTGTGAATAACTTTTATGGACATGTGTTGCCAAGGTGTTGAAGGGATCCGTTTTGGTGGCCTGAGGATTGAGTCTCTGCTTTTTGCAGATGATGTGGTCCTGTTTGCTTCATCAGACCATTATGTCCAGCTTTCGCTGGAGTGGTTCGCAGCCAAGTGTGAAGCAGCTGGGATGAGAATCAGCTCTTATAAATCTGAGACCATGGTCTCGAGTTGGAAATGGTTAAAATGGGATAAGGTCCTGCCTCAAGTGGAGGAGTTTAAGTATCTCGGCCTGAAGTGAGTTTTCTCCACAGGGTGTCTGGGCTCTCCCTTAGAGATAAAGTGAGAAGCTCGGTCATCCGGGAGAGGCTCAAAGTAGACCAGCTGCTCCTTCACATTGAGAGGAGCCAGTTGAGGTGGCTCAGGCATCTGATTAGGATGCCTCCTGGACGCCTCCCTGGTGTGGTTTTCCGGGCATGTCCAACCTTGAGGAGACCCAAGACACGCTGAAGGGACCATGTTTCTTTGCTGGCCAGGGAACGCATTGGGATTCCCCTGGAGGAGTTGGCCCAAGTGGCTGGGGATAGGAAAGTCTGAGCCTCCCTGCTTAGGCTACTGCCCTTGCGACCCAACCCCATATAAGCGGATGAAAATCGATGGATGGACATACCAAGTTCCCAAATGGACATTTAACTGTGTTGGCTGAGAAAGCCAAAGATTTTCCTAGACAGAAAGTATCTTCAGCAAATGCTAGGTCTTTAATGTACAGCACTGTGATGCAGTCATTGAATTACCAGTGCAAATTGTCCCACAGATCAAAAATGGAGGATGCTAGAGAAAAATGTATTCCACTCTTAATCCTACAGGCCAGCTAGTGGGATCCCTGCTCAGGACACAGATTTCCTGCTGCTGTCTGCCACTGCGTCTCTGTAGATGTGAGGTTTTCAGTGTGCTGACACAAAAGCCTTTTACTAAGAGCATCAGCATAAGAGTCCAGCATCCATTTAGATGAGTAGAGTTTTGTCTTGGCTGAATTTTCTCCACAATCCAACTCTGTCTTGACTTTGCTTCAATTTCGCCCCCTCGTATCATTGTTCCTCCTCCGGTTTTGCATATTAAATTAATTTTTTTCTATACAGAGAACAATGGATTAGATTGTTTCGTGCAGATCTCTATTTTGTGGAAAAAAACACTGTCTACCAATACTACACTACTAATTTTTATATTTCTTCCAATCTAATCAGTTCACTCAGATTATATTTCTTATATTTCCTTTTAGAACCATTTAAAAATGTTCCTTTACAACATAATCTTTCTTGTCTTCTCTAATTCAGTTCTTTCCATCATTTTCACATTAGTTTCTATCAGTAAAATCACTCTTTTTAATCACATCTCTTCCCTCCATCATCTCTCAGCTTCTCCTGTCATGTGGATCTATCCTCTTTCTGAAAAGACGCCTTGAAATTCCTGAATTGCACAGCAATTTTGGGCAAATAGTTGCACATTTTTTTCTTTTCACACGCACATTTTCTGGGTCAGTGCCAGAGCTGGTTGTTACGTTGCTGGGGCAAATTGCACCAGGATGTGGCAGGTTGTGACAGGTCCACCTTCAGCTTGGTGGGGATAGAGTCCAAGTTGACATGTGCTGTCACCAAGGTGATGGAAAAGAGAAAAGGCCGGGCAAAGGTGTGAGGGAAGGAGCTAAACAAAGGAAGAGAAGAGGCTTGCTGTTTAGAGCACGATGGAGGATAATCTGCTGACTTGACAATGACAGAAAGGGGTTGCTGCAAAGCTGATGAACGTGTGAGAGAGAGGTTTACCAGGAGACAAAGCAAGATGGTCTGAAAGAGAGAAAGGAATGAAAGACATGGGAAGAAAGCAGCGTTCTCTTTCACTGTCGACTCAAGAAAGAGACAACAAAGCAGGAAAAGCGGGAGGGGGGTGTTTGTGTGGAGGGCAGGAGCCTCCTTTGTGACTTGCAGAAAATATTTTTGCCACCTCCTTGCTTCCCCCTTTTCTCCTAAACTCATAAAAAATACAAACTGTTCCTTTGAATTCACAAGCGGGCTAAGCGGGACGGCTATGTGCACGCAGCGAGGGGAGGAAAGGCTGGACACTTTGCATAAACTCATATCTACTGCAGGAAATAAGGGAGCAACAGCTGAGCTGCCATGCAAGCATGCAATCCTCCCGTGTCCCAGTTGCCTCTCTAAATAAAGTCGAGCGCACCAATCTGTAGAGAAATCACATCTTATACTTTGAGCAGATCCAATGAGTCATTATTGTCCAAAACAGAAAATCTCCAGATAAAACTACAGCACGTAATCAGAACGTGCATTTGCTTTGAACTCAACCGTGATTCAGATATTTCTTAGTTTATCTACTTCTTTTTGTGAATTCATACAACCGCTACATACGAGAGTTTAAAAACACATCCATCAATGCCTCCTCACATGACAAAATCCCTTTCATGCAGGTGAAAATAATAGCACTCCTGTCCTTTAAGTGTTGCCATCAGTCAGATATTAATTTATGATCAGTTTTTACATCTATGTTAAAAAGAGTCCCTCTAGTCATAAATGAAAAGTACATTTGGAGAAGACAAATATGAGGGTTTTATTTCCCAAAAGATAAAACACTTATGTACATAAACTGGGTGTGCTGTTTCCCTCTGGCGCTTCTCTGGCAGAATGATTGAGACGAACGGACATGGGAATGAAGCTCCTGATGTTAAAGACAATGAAAACGTTGGAATCTCTCAGGGAATGTGTGGGAAGCTCTAAGTTATCCTCCCAGTTTCCTGTTAAGTTTCCTATTGAGCCGCTCTTCTCATGAGGGACGCATGAAGACAAAGTGTGTCTCAACAGGAAGTGATGTGCTCCAACACCACAGGGCACATGTGTGTGTGTGTGTGTGTGTGTGTGTGTGTGTGTGTGTGTGTGTGTGTGTGTGTGTCTGGTAGTTTTGAAACAAATAAGATTTAACTGAAATAAAACAGTTTCTTTACATTTTTGTTAGAATGTGGTCTTTAACTAAAAAGTGAGGAATGATTAATAAACACTGGTTTCTTATAATTAAATCTAACTATTAAATCCTCATTTGGGTGAATTAAAATCAGTTTATTAATTAATCAAGTCTGTCTTAGATGCAGCTGTTGCTTTGCAGGGAAGAAAAGTAACAGTGCTAGGGAAGTTTAGTGAATGATATTCTGCTGGAATGCTCTTATTTCCACCAAACCAATTTTTAATCATGTCACGTTCATTAGTCAGAGATTTTCAGCTGATTTTTGTGGACATATTTTCATAACAAACCAAAGAGGAGGGCCAAATGAAATCAGTGAAGCATCCTATTGCACTACAGTCCTGTGAAAACAGTCCTCAGTGATCCCTTACTTCTTTAAAGTAGCACTGAATAGATTTTCAAACTTTACGCTAGAGCTTTAATATTGACCTCATTGATCCGTTTTCAAAACCTAAAACATTTTAACCTCTTTATCATAAACGTACATGTCTTATTTATGAACTTACTAGAATAGAATATAATAGAATAGACTTTATTGATCCCACAGTGGGGAAATTCACCTGTTACAGCAGCACCAACACTAAGAGAAGAAAAACAACAACAGCAAAGGTACATGGTACAGGTACACATAGGCAGTAATCAAGTATAGCAACCTTCAACCACTAAAAAACACAAACAAAAAATGCAAAAAACTTGGGCTCCAACACTATGCAGCATACTGCTAGAGACACAGACATGCAACGTAAATACGGTATTGCACAAGTGTTGAAAACATAATGAATATTGCATTGGTGTTATGTGTAACAGGATCATGCCATTACAGCTTAAACTGTAAACATATACATTCTTACTGCAGGGGGGATGAATGACCTATGGTAGCGTTCTGTTTTACATCTGGGATGTCTCAGTTTGCCTCTGAAGGAGCTGTCCATGTTCTCCACAGTGGATGCAGTGGGTGGGAGGGTTTTTTTTAAAGACAGTGGTCATCCTCCTTTCACACATCTCAACTGAATTCAGTGGGCAGCTCAGAACTGAACTAGGTTTTTGAACTAGCTTGTTTGGTCTCTTCCTGTCTCGGTTAGAGCTGCCTGCACCTTAAAGGGATCCACCACCTCAATGTCTGCTCCCTGGATGTTTACTGGTGAGTGAGGTGAAGTGTTTCTCTGGATGTCAATCACCATTTTCTTTGTCTTACTGGTGTTCAAGCAAAGGTGGTTATGCTCACACCAGTCAACAAAGTCCATGATGACTGACCTGTACTCCTGGTCATTCCCCTCAGACACACTGCTGACAGTGGCCGAGTCATCAGAGAACTTCTGGAGGTGACAGCTGCTGGTGTAGGTGAAGTCCGAGGTGTAGAAGGTGAAGAGAAAGGGTGAGAGCACCATACCCTGTGGAGCTCTAGTACTTCACACAACCACCTCAGACGTACAGTTGTGTAGCCTCACAAATTGTGGACTGTTGGTGAGGTAGTTTTCCATCATGAACTTTATAATTATCTTTGGCCTAAAAGCGTCATGGAGCGTTAGTCAGGATAATCTAGAGAAGAATGCCACTCAGCTGCTGTTGGAGATAATCTAAACCTGACATTTTTTTTTATTGCTATCTTAAATTGAAGTATTTGTCATTTTGCACCAATAATGAATAAACCTTAAGCATTCATAATAGGAGATATGTGACATTAGCAACGTATACTTGATGTTTTTGTGGAGCGGGTAGGTGTTCTATAGGGGGAGCTCTTTCCCCGCTGTACGACCGTTAGCTGTAATGCTAGCGGTTAGCATTTTCAGTTTCCCGATCATCAATAAAAAGCACAAGAAGAAGAAAAAGATGAAGTTTGCTTTTTCTGTTGGCATCATGGCACAGACTGGAAGTAAAAGTCAAAGCCTCATTAGTCATCACACGTGCTGGTAAAATTACATCTCTGCATTTGACCCATCGCCGTGGGGAGTGGTGAGCTGCAGCATTGGTCGCACTCGGGAACTATTTGGTGGTTTAACCCCCAATTAAACCCCTTAAAGCTGAGTGTCAGGCAGGGAGGCATTGGGTCCCATTTTTAAAGTCTTTGCAGGGTTTCCCCCAGAAAATGAGTGATAAAACTGGCGGATTCACCTGTCGGGGGTGGGGGGTGGGGCGAGTGCTCCTTCCTGCAGCGCTCCTCCATGAGAGCGGGGGTGGGGTGGGGGGTCGGGCCATTTAAGTGCTCGTGTTGTTTTAAATTCTACTTTCAGGCACCCGCTTCTGTTTAGATCTTTTAAATAAGTGGTCATATTGAATAATTACTCTCTGAATATTTGGCCCAGATAAAGACAACTTTAAGATAAGTCACAATAAATTCTGGCTGCTTGGAAGTAAAATAATCAGTCAGCCAAGGGCGGGAGCTGAATCAGTGACTGTATCAAAAACCTGAGAGTAAATGATTATTATAAGTTAGCCAACAATCTATGATTCAGAGCCTGCTGGGAACCGTTGGCATGTAAATTAATCATTAATGACCTGAACAGGGATGATACATCCCAGACATTGCTAGAAGGTGAAAAGTTTTTCACAAACACAGACAAAGTGAATTATTAGCATAAAATCTAAAAGTTCATGAAAAGTCTAACTAGAGCAATTATTCTAAGGTGAATATTCACACATTTTGTCGCAGAGGCAGAGCGTTATTAGGTCTCATATTTCAGAGCTTGATATGAATTTTAGGGCATAACAACATGCTTTTAATTAGATAAAAGTACTAAAGTTGCTGAGGGATCCATGTGTCAAAGTTCCAAATGAATAAAAACAGAAAACAATTACGAATTGTCCTACATTCGAGTTTCTGCAGCTTTAAAAAAGAAGCGCTCATACATGACTACATCTCTCACTGCTATATATGGGTCAGTCTACAGAAACCTCAAATGAGAATCCCACTGTCTCTGAAGCTTAAACCTCAATTCCACTTGACTTCAGCTGGTGTAAAAAGAAAATTGGCATAGAAGAGAGAGAGAGAGTGAGAAAGAGAGAGAGAGAGAGTGTGTGTGTGTGTAGCAGAGTACAGGTTATCACTTGCATGAATATGTGTGATATTAGCAAGCTGTGCAAAGCCTTTACATCAGAGCGTGGTTCATTAGTCCTTTGGTGGTTTTCAACTTTAGAAAATTTCTGCCGTGTTGCACGCTGATGAACAATCACCCACTGAACAGATGTCCAAATATTTGGCTCTTATTTCTTTTGTCAGAGCTGAGCTGCAGACTGGAGAAGGCCAGAACTGATTTACATGCTGCAGATTTACGAGGTTTGGATGAATACATTGATGTATGGATGAAAAAGATGATGGATGGATGGATGGATGAATAAACTGATACATGGATGGAGAGAAAGATGGATGGATTGATGAAAAGATGGATGGATGAATAAACTGATATACTGATGGATGGATGAATAAACTGATATATGGATGGAGAAATATGGATGGATGAAAAGATAGATGGATGGATGGATGGATGGAGAGATGTATGAATAAATTGATGGATGGATGAAATGATGGATGAATGGATGGATAATAAATTGATATATGAGAGAAAGATGGATGATGGATGAAAAGAGATGGATGCATGAATAAATTGATGTATGGATGGAGAGAAACATGGATGGATGAATAAATTGATATATTAATGGAATGAAAGATGGATTGATGGACAGATAAACTGATATATGGATGACAGAAAGATAGATGGATGGATGGATGAATAAATTGATATACGGATCGAAAGAAGGACAGATGGATAGATAAATTGATGTATGGATGAAATGATGGATGTATGGATGAATAAGTTGATGTATGGATGAAGAGAAAGACAGATGGATGAATGGATAGATGAAAAGATATATGGATGGATGGATCTTGGCAGAAATCAGTAATTGGTGATTTTATTTTTATCTTCACAGCTTCTTGTAGAAGGAGTTTGATGCCGGAGCAGCAGAGATTAGTGGATCGATACCACTCTACAGTTGGTGAACTAAATATAAAAGCCACAGCCAGGAGCCGCACCATCCCAGTAAAAGATTTAAACATCTGGGAAATGGAATTGCTCTGCTCCATCCCAGCAGCTTCTATTAAGTTCACAAATTACACATTATGTTTATACCACAGCGCACAAAGAGCTGTGATAGCATTTCACGCAGGTCTAATAGCTATTCTTACTGGCAGATTGCTAATGTTTATTTTTAATCATCGGTATGATGATCCATCGACAGTCTGTAGGATATTAACATAGGGCATCTATAAAAGTAAAACACATTACGTCTATTTTAATCAAGTGATCAAAGCCTTTCATCATTCCTTTACCCTGCAGAGGGGCACTACTTAGTCTGAAAAAATGTTCATTAAAGTCACCTTAGAGCAGGAAAAATCTATATTGCTCAAGACATTTTGCAGGTAAGAAAAAAAACATTTAAATTAGGAACAGTTTGTGCCTACTTTATTCAACAGATTACTCAGATACCAAACGATTCAGTAGTTCTCTAAGGATTAAAGGTGAAAAGCAGAACAAACTGCAGCAAGAACTCTGTGTGTTACCTGATCATACACCTTTCACCACACTTTTATTGTCTGTTTTTCTGAGCATAAATAAAATATACTACCATGTGACAAGGAAACTGACAGCCATCGATGCTTTGGTGCATTAGGATGGTGATGTTTAAGCATTTTAGCCAAGGATTGTTGGGAAAAAAATGAGCCTGCTGTCATAGCTGAAGATATTAGCACACAGAATTTATTTCCCTTCTTGTTGTTCAGCTGGATGTCTGAGCACGACAGACTAAATCTAGAGTTCTGATGTTTGTAGGATATGAGGCGAGGTAAAAGGAGGATCCAATAAAGCACAGATAGGAATCTGTGAAAGAAGAACAACATCTTTGTTATGTTCATTCTGTGTTGATTTTCTAATTTCATAGTTTTCTGTTCTATTCTAAACACAGAGTAACAAAGTTGTTTTTGCCATTTTTATGAACGGTTTCAGCTTCTGTTGTATCTGTGTTATCAGAGGGTCACGATGCTCGTGGCGTCACTTCCGTCGCTGTTTATCTGTGGCCAGTAGAGGACGATATCACCGTCTACTGACCACGCCTTCCTTGTTGATCACCGCGTCCCACGAATGGTCCAGCGTATACACGCCTTCGTCCCTGTTCACGGTCCAGGGTCCTTGTCTCCTTATGTCGATCACTTCCTTTATCCATATTTCCATGCATAAACACAGAACAGAAAAATAAAAGATGGACGAATGAGTGTATACGCTGGCTGGATCATACATGGGACACGGTGATCAACAAGGAAGGCGCGGTGATTGGCGCTCAACATAGTCCTCTTCTCCCCACAGATGAACAGCGGCGGAAGTGACATCATGAACATTGGTGACGCTCTGATGAAGGCGACAGCAGGAGCTGGAACTGTTAGCAAAAAAGGTGAAAATAACTTTGCAACTCTGCGTATAAAAAAATAACCGAAAACAATAGAATGACATCTTTAACACACCCTTTGCTGAGTGTTTTTAAAAGGAAAATTTGTGATCTTAGTGAGAAAGTGCTATTTTTCTTCGTAATTCAGTGCAAACTTTATATCTTAAAGCTATTTGAATGTTTTCTGTGTGCAATCTGAAATAATTATGTTTGAATAATTTGTTTTCAAGTTTAATTTTCCTCTTGCATCCACTAATGTCTGGATGTAGTGAGTGATCAAGAACCACTAGAGACCGTGAGAAAGCTAAGTGTAACACAAATACACACATTTTCTCACATTCGTTTTCACTGGCTCAGTCAGGGTAAGACCTTGCTGCATTGCTTCGTAACCGCAACTTGTTTAATGACGGTTAATGACTCACAGAAAGTTGGACTGCAAACAAATTCATTTCCCATCACTTTACCGCTCTCTGGTGTGTGCAAACCGAGAGCTCTGAAGCCCGGGAAAACCTCACAAGATTGAGTAATTAACCACAATGCTGCTGGTACGTCAAAAAGTCCATAACTGATCTAATAGCTGTTGACCGCAGGTCAATAGTTGATTATTGTTTTCCAGTTTTAACACTCAATAATTTTCTAACACTAAATCTTGAGCTAAATGTGTCTTTTAGCATGGTGCTGTGTTTGGTTAAATTTATCTCTTGCTGAGCATCAGTGATTTTGTTTCATTGCAAAAATTTAAACATGGAATTATATCAGGGGACTCCAATAGATTGAGGTGAAGAAGCATCAGTGAAGCTCCTCGATGGTTGGACATGGGTTAGGGTTAGGAAATGTCTTCGGAATTAGATCTTGGAAGTGTGCAGGAATAGAAAGAAACAAGTCCTAGGAGAGAGTAGCAGCGACATGATTTCAAGTCTCAAATCTAGAATGACTTACATTAACTGTGTTTGCTCTAATTTCCGTCATGAAGTCAGCCTGAAATTAATGGACTTATGTCAGGTTGTGTCAACAAACAAAATAATCACTAAGTAAACGCCTTTTTTTAATGGACTAAAGTGATCAGGCTCAGAGTGTGTCACATCTAAAACGGTCCGGCTGGAACCACCTCTTGTTTCTTAAGGATTTTGTTGGATAGGATGTAGAAATTCATGATGCCTCTGCAGATTGTCAACACATCAATATCCTAAGACTGGGCGGTATGGCAAAAATTTCAGATCACGTTTTTGTTAAACAAATCATATCGGTTTTTTAGTACTTGGCTGTATTTTTGCATGTTTTGGCCCAGTTCTTGTTCCATATACCTCCGCTAGCTTTGCGGTTAGCATGCTAAATATTTCTTCAAAACATTTCACATGTTTGGAGTTAGTGTGTAGCAGTGAAATTGGTCCATGTAAAAACAATTTCCCACTGCGAGAGTTCTGGACGTTGTCTTTCACTGATATAAGAAAAATGATCATAATGGAAATAAACACAGGTTTTCAGTAGGAACAAGTACACCGCACATACCTATAATATCCTTCACCAGAAAAATAAGGAGAAAAAAAAAACAGAATTGGTGCATTGCTAATTCTGACAGAAATGTTTACCATGAAATAGGTGAATTAAAGCTGGGGGTCCACTTTGTGACTTTTTTTGTCATTGCATTCAGCTCCAACTCTAATTGTTCGACTTTGTCGCAGGGCAAAGCTCAGGATTCATGTTCTCGACCCAATGCTCGGATGCGACCTGACTGCTCACATTGTACGTGCATGTGGCACGTAACACCTCTAAATAGGAAAAAAGGACAATGTCATACTTGACATTTGCTGTCGGTTGTCCTTGAGGTTTGACGACCAGAATTTCAAACATGTTCAATTTTTGTGGTACTGCACGGTTGGCATTTGGGAGCTAGTTGTGAGGTGTTAACCACTGGATACGACATCATGCATGACAGTACACAAAGATTGTCGCATGAGCGGAAAACGGCTCAAAATTGGCCGAAAATTGCATAGTGTATGCCTGGCTTAAGCCAAAACAACAGGATATTACAAATATCTAAATTAAAGGCAGAAATAGGAAAATACACTACAATTATGCATATTACAGGTAATAAATGACAATAAAAAGCATAATATCTGGATCCTGTCTTGAGACGCACAGATGCTTGTGTAGCTCAGTGATTCTCATAAGTGTCTCTATAAACCAACAATGTTCCACCTGCTCACTCATCTGCTGCCTCATCATCCCCTCCCCTCCACCCAACTCACACTTTCTCTACAATGCTGCAGATGCTGTGGGGGAGATTGTTCTCTACATGTAGGTGCTGATGAAATTTTGAGAGCGAGTGCTGAATTATTAAAGGGGGAGGATATGAAAGCAGCTCCTTGGTGTGTTGCCGGTGGTGAATCAATAGCAGCTCTCTCCCACTTCCCTGCCTCCTTTTGCTTTGTTCTCTCCCCTCCCTGAAACCACAGACCCTCTGCACAGAAGACCAGACACATGGCCACGGGACACGGCAGGCTAGGCAGCCAGATGCTCGAGGCCTGGTGAAACACAGTACGTGGGAAAGCTGACAGAAAGACGATGGGATTGTTTATCTGGGTGCGAGTCATCGAGAAGGGGTCTAGTTCAGACTGACCAACATCCACACAAGCAGATGGTCAACTAGCGCCCTGCCAAGTCTGCTGTTCTTCTCTTCTGAATGTGTCAAGGGGACAGAGGTCTAACAGCTCAAATTAGATGGGTTGGAAAACAGAACAGCGACCCGACAAGCTAACTCACAGACCAACATTTCTGTTGCTAAGACTCAGCTGGGTACATAACAGATTTACATACTCGCCTTCGATGAAGATTTGATTGCATCGGCCTGAAACGAGCAGCAGCAATGCTCTGAGGCTTCTAGGACTAAAAAATTACCATGCTCCAGCATTTCCTCTTGTTTCACCTAATTTTTTCACCATAAGTTAAATCTGCCTTCATTTCAGTTTTTGTTTAGACCTTCTACTCTTATACACCTCTGTTTTCTCCAAGTCAGAGCAGATTATTTTCCCAACTGTGTAACTGGAGTCTTTGTTTGTTTAGAGGATTTTCTGACTCAGGAACGAGCAGTCAGAACCAAACAGTGCAGTGAGTTTTGGCACTTATCAAAAAAAAACAAAGACAAATGTCAGGTTTTTGTCAATGCTTACATTCAGAGTGAAGAAAGAAAGAAATCTTTAAAGAAGAAAGGAAATAGACGGGGAAATGCTTGGGTCAGAAAAAGCCACACAGATCTGCATCAAACTGAAAAACTAGCATTCATGGACTCATCCATCTTGGCTTGTGACCAAGAAAGGCTGTGCTAATTTAGCTTTTGGGAAACAGCAGAGCATGTCACAGCTAGTAAAAGCTAATTGTTAGCATTAGCAACCCAACAACACAGCAGAACTCCTTCTGGCTTGTTTTTTGTGGAGATAAAACATCAATGTTTCATCTTTTACCCAAGAAAGAAGAGCAAATGGAAGAAGCGGAAGAGTCGCATTGAAAATCATGTTTGATATCATTATATGATATATGATGTTCCTCTCCACTGCAAGGATTAAAGCCATGAAAAACACACTGTTGCACTTCTCAAACGATACTGGGAGTAACTAAGCTGGAATCTATAGATGTGAAATCGCATTGCTGCAATAGTCTTTTACTTTGAAAATTACCTAGCGTTTTACACTGAAACTGTCATTTCCTGTCTAGCCCTAAGTTAACTGTGGAAATTGACGTGTCTCAGAAGCGGCTCACAGCACAAATGGAACGCGATCCTATCTTCAGCGGCGCAGTTACTAGCTTCTGGGACGCGCCTGAAAAATTCTGCGTCGAGGCTGGCTTGAACCACCCCCATAGACTTTAATGGATTCTATTTGAAGCAGTGACGTTCCGTTGCCATTCCCTGTCACTGATGATTCAGTGTGAAGTCGAGGTAAAGCCTGAATCTCTGCCTTCATCGGTGCAGAGACACGCAACGCCATGATTTGTCAATGCAAAGGCACTGCAGTAGGCCCGTAGAGGGTGATGGAGACATGCCCGATTTTTTTAGCTGTTTGTCAAAAGCAGAGGTGGAAAGTAAAGAGGACATTTGCCATGTACTCACGAGGGAAAAAATCTAATAATTGGTTTTGGAGGAATGGTGTGAATTAACATTTAGTTTAGGCTAGGGTTAGAATTAGAACACCATTGGTTATGGTTAGGGTATGGGTAAGGCATAGCGGCATCCCTAAAATTAATGGAAGTCAATGGAGGTCCACACAAGCATTTAATACACGTTTGTGTGTGTGTGTGTGTGTGTGTGTGTGTGTGTGTGTGTGTGTGTGCGCGCGTGTGTGTGTGTGTGTGTGTGGTGTTTTGAATTTGCACTACTTAGGTGTAGACATCCTTAGTTACAAAAAAGTAACAAAACATTTACTTAGAGTACATTTTATTTAGGATACTAGTTACTTTTACTTCACTAAAAATTTTGGCAAACACTTTTAATTGTACTTGAGTAAAAAATTATCAAAGTATTGTACTTGTACTTAAGTAGGAACCTGTAGTACTCTTTCCACCTCTGGAAAAGAAACAAAGACTTCAAGCCTGTGATTGGTTACGCAGCAAACTTCTTATTCAGGTAATGGGGATTGGAGGTGTCTGACTGCATGAAGAGGTGGAGAATGAGGGACAAATGTGTTTGTGTCAAAAAGTCTCATGAATACACAATAGCAGATTATTATCATGGACCAGAGATGTGACTGCAATAGTGGCAAAATACCACCAGAAAGGCGATACACCCCCTGTTGCCCTGGTGGAGAATAGCTTTCATGCAGGCAACAGAGAAGTAAAGGAAAACATCTCCGTCAATGCATGTGCACCATTCCACACTTGAGCTGGAGTCACCCATAACAAAAATTATAATATATAAAAAAATTACTTTCTGCACCAACAGCCTGTGCTGGTAGATCACAATTCTACCATTCTGGGACTTTTCGAGCCAGAAAAAGCCCACAAGCTGTACTTTGGTCACTGATTGAAATTAAGGTTATTTATTCAACAAGAGCAGTGGAGCACACTGCTGGTTAGTTTTTGAACAATTTCTGCTTCAGAGTGAAATCTCAACTTTAACTGAACATTTTCATCTTTTGAGTTTAAAAATACAGCAAAAGGTCACTGAATAGTAACACCCTGAAAATAGCTTCAGAAATTGCAGCTTCACCATGTTTTTAAGGTAGCTAAGAGTATTTCAAATGTACATTCGGGGATTTATTTGTCAGAGTCTCTGTACAAAAGGTCACTGAGAGGGTCACGGCAAAACCGTCTTCTCACATCCTTTTTGGAAATCTCTTGTGGATGTCTTTAAGCAGTGCTCAGGATCATTATTTTGTTGCTGAAACCATGCCTTTTCTGTTGTTCTCTCACTAAATGTGTAATGTTTGCTTTCCTAAGTTCTAGGTATATTATTGATTAGATTATTCTTTCTACCAGTGGAACATTCTCCAAACTCCTGGCTTGTGCATAAATGATAGAGAAACTGTTCGAAAACAAGAAGGTTTATACGTTGCCGGTAGTTGTTTACCTAATTCTGCTGCAGTTATTTAGACAATCGGACATGGGAGTGAAATAGATTATAGGAAAATGAAGTTATTTTCTGAATCTTATCAATGGCTCTGTGATATGGGTTTTGGTTTATTTCCAAATATTTTTAATCAAACCCTTTTTCTTATCTTTTGCATAAGCTTAAAAAATAACCAAAATGAAGGCCAGAAAAAGCTTAATTGTAAAAATACCTACTAATGTCTTTCGTACGTTCTTGCTGTGTTTGTCTTCAAATTCAATTTTTGGTTCTTTTTTAAAACACAGATGAAGTTTTTATTTACCTTGCTGACGCACGTTTCGTTTGCGGCTGCAAACATCTTCAAAGCTGACACTGATGGCGGCGTTACTTCCTACTCCGTTTATTCGCGGGCAGCAGAGGACGTTTTCACCCTCTGCTACCCGCCCTCCCCTCTCCGATGATGCGGTCCCATGCACGATCCAATGAGTAAACTCCATCGTCTCTGTTCATGGTCCCACATGCAGGAGAGCAGGCAGCAGAGGGTGACAACGTCCTCTGCTGACCGTGGATAAACGCAGTAGGAAGTGACGCTACCATCAGCGTCAGCACTGAAAATGTTTGCTGCCGCAAATGAAACTTCAGCAAGGTAAAGAAAAACCTTATCTGTGTTTAAAAAAGAACCAAAAATGGAATTTGAAGACAAATACAGCAAGAATGTACAAACGATGTTTAAAGAAAACTACGGACAACAAGGAACAAAGGACTTCCGGCGTTTAGAACGTTTACACCAAAAACGCGCACGTCTTTCATTTTAATTTAAGATGCCGGGACGAAAACATCACACCAACAAGCCTACAGCTGAAAACACCGATCCGGGAGACAGCGCAGAACATAATGGAAAGAGCACAGAGACCACTACTCAAAGAAAGGATAAGAAACGTCATAACCAAACAGAAGCAAGTGGATAATGAACTGGAAAGAAGACGCCTGAACGTAAAGGACACATGATGGAAAAACAGGAAAAAGAGTTCACAAAAGTAAAAGAAAGACACATAAAGAAGTTAAACAAACTCATCAACAAGAAAAAGAGAAAATAAATAAAAGATAACACCACACAAAGCTCATGGGTATATAATATTTCACAATACGAACCAACAGAAGCAGAAGAAAGCATATTAAAAAAAGATTTAAACTTTGCAGTAACACCAAAGAAAATACCATATGATGAATTTATCATAGCAACAGCACTAGCATGTCAACAGATCACAGATGAGGGAAAGAAAGCAGAACTTAGAAATAACGTTGTTGGGATATTAAAAAACAGCCAAATTCAACACAGCAATATTACAAAAGAAGAACAATCAGCCATGACAGTTTTATCCAAAAATGAACAGATAATTATTCTACCGGCAGACAAAGGAAGAACCACAGTGGTTATGGACAAAGAAAAATACAAACAACAGATGAAACAGATGTTAGAAGACAAAAATACATATGAAATACTTAAAAAAGACCCAACAGAAAACATTAAGAAAAATATGAAAAAATTACTGAAGGCAAAATAACTGAAAAAATGTACAAACACTGGATCCCTACAGCGAACATAACACCAAGAATATTTGGAACGCCAAAAATACACAAACAAAACACCCCACTTAGACCAATATTTGACAGCATAGGTACACCAACATACAACATGGCAAAATAAATCAGCAAAATCATCAGCCTGTTATTAGGGAACACAGATCAACACTGCAAAAATAGCATAAAACTGGCAAAAGAACTACAAAAGATTACAATAAAAGATAACGACGTACTCATCTCACATGACGTCACATCCCTGTTAACAAAAACACCAACCCAAAACACCATAGACATAGTAGTTAACAGAATCAGACAGGACAAGACTTTACACAAGAGAACAAACCTCACAGTAGATGACATAGCACAACTGATAGGACTGGTAGCTAACTCCACTTACTTCACATATGACAACACAATATACAAACAACTGGAAGGCTTCGCCATGGGTAACCCGTTATAAGCCAGAACAAAAAGCCATGGCCACTGCCCCCCCAAACTGCAAAATAAAACTATGGAAACTCTACGTAGACGACATACTGGAAATCATACCAAAAGGACAAACAGAAACATTAACACAACACTTGAATAACATTGACAACACAGGCAACATAAAGTTCACATATGAGTCAGAAACAGATGGCAGCATAGCATTTATGGACATGAAAATCACCAGGCAGACCGACGGGACCCTAAACATGAACACATATAGAAAACCAACACACACAGACCAATATCTATTATGGACATCAGCACACCCTACCATACACAAAATGTCAGTAATCAGAACATTATATCACCGAGCAAACATGATAACAGAAGAAAGAGACCGTAAACAAGAGGACAAACACATACAACACACTTTAAAGACCTGCGGATACCCGACATGGGCAATAAACAAAGGAAAACAACAAACAACAACAGAAAGAAAAGAACAACCTAAGCAAAGAACCAGAAACCCAGAAAGACAAGAGCCAAAACCAGTGATAACCTTACCATACATCAAAGGCATAACAGAAAAAATAAGAGCAACAATGTAAAAACACAACATAAACACACCAACAAGACCATACACAACAGTTAGAAACAGACTAGTACACCCAAAAGACAAGATACCAGCTGGACATAAAAGTGGAGTCGTTTACGAAATCCCATGCAAACTCTGCAATAAAACATGCATAGGAGAAACCGGACGCCAACTCAACACACGAACAATAGAACATAGAAAGGAGTGCGAGAAAGAAACAAGTCGAAAACACACATAAGCAGCAAAACAAGAAGCAGAAAGCACAATAAAGAAGTCAGCCGTAACAGATCACTGCACAAGAGAAAACCATATAATGGACTTGGACAACACAAGGATCATAAACACCGAACAAAAGAAATACAAAAGTTGGATAAAGGAAGCCATAGAGATACGGAGACGTGGATGTGGGACCATGAACAGAGACGATGGAGTCTACTCATTGGATCGCGCATGGGACTGCATCATCAGAGAGGGGAGAGCGGGCAGCAGAGGGCAACAACGTCTTCTGCTGCCCGCGAATAAACAGAGTAGGAAGTGACACCACCATCAGCGTCAGCTCTGAAGATGTTTGCCGCCGCAAACTAAACGTGCGTCAGCAAGGTAAAGAAAAACCTTATCTGTGTTTAAAAAAGATTCAAAAATGGAATCCCTACTAATGTGCTGCCCATATCTTCTAAAGACCAAGTTTGCAGTGGTCCCATAGAAAATTAATGTGAGAAAAACAAACTCCTGTTTCAGGAACTCAAAGTTAGGCTGAGGAGAGGTGAGCAGAAGACGGCAGGATTCAGAGTCTTATTTCCTGATAGTTGGACATCTCGCCTCTGACTGACTAACAGCAAAGAAACTCTTCCACTGCTTCATTTACTCTTCTATCTTGAGTAAAAACTACAACGTTGATGAATTGTATCCCCACAAATACAAGCCTGAAAATGGTCTGCCATGTTGTGGAGTTGCTAATGCTAACGGTTAGCTTCTACTAGCCAAGATGGGCTCTGCTCGCTCCTGGACGCTAAATCATCAACACTTTTCCCGTTCGTGAGTCAAGATGGGTGAGCGCATGAATGCTGTTTACAATGAGACATAGATCAAAGTGATTTTTCTAATTTGAGCGTCTTCCCATCCATTTTCAATCAACAGCTAATGCAGAAAATATGGGTAGAAGACTATTTCATGTTTAGCCTTTATGTTAAATTCAGAGTGACTGATCATATTTAAAAAACAATGAGTAAAAAAATCTTCTCAGTGAATCTGCAGCATTTAAAGGGACCACATCATGGAAAATCCACTTTTTCTTTTTATGATGTGATATTGTGATTTCCTCATGAAAACAAAACAAAAACAAGCAAAATAAATAAATAAATAAAAATTAAAAAATACGTTTTTGGCAGCATTTTTCTGTTTTAACTACAAATTTAGTGTTAGTTCCTGGTCTGAAATCTGTCTCCCTTGGCCAGCAGAGGACATGAGGCTTTGGTGTCTAATGTCAAGTAGCAGACTTAGTAGTCTGGTGTTTGGAGCACTAGACTGGCATGGAGTTTAGCACAGGTTTGCATCCTGGTCTGACCAGTAACTTTTTTTCTTCTTTTTTTAGCTACACTTGCCAGTATGATGTTTTGAAGTCCTTACTAATAAACTGTTTAAAATATGAGGACTGATCAGTTTTTTTTACTTCTTTTGTTTATTTAGCCAGTGTGAGTCCATGTGAGGTGAGCTGAGTAACAATGGCGCCCTAAACGATTGGCCAGGGGTGGCCATGCCCACCCCTAGAAAATAGCTGCCCTCCCCAAGCAAAAGCCAGTGTTAATAAATCATATTAAAGGGACTTTACAGAGTTTTGAATTTTCATGTTCGCGATTGCCCCCTCAGGCAAAAAGCGTAACGGCAGCTTCAATAGTAGGCTCGTGCACGAGGCGCGCATGCTGTACGTGCACACTCCTTAACGAAAATAACAGCTGAGACAGTGCCTTGTGTGTGTGTGTGTGTGTGTGTGTGTGTGTGTGTGTGTGTGTGTGTGTGTGTGTGTGGCCCGGAGGACAGAGGACAGGAGAATGCACAGCTAATTAATTAAATAATATGGCTCTGTACCTTTCTCTTCAGCACAGCCGACAAAGGTTTAAGATGGGTCAGCCCTCCTGCATGCTCAGATCATTCCCTTCCCTTGTTTGAAAATTTGTTCCAAAATGAAAGTCGAACCCACATCTTTTTTATCTGTGAATTCAATGCCGTTCAGCGAGTCTCAAATAAAAATTTGGGCATCTTACTGTAAAAAAATATACCATTAATGTAAAAAAGAAACTCTAAATAAACTGTGTTGACATCCAGAATCGAACCAAGGTCTTCTGCATGAGAGTCCGACATCTTACTAGGTGAGCTAAAGTGCCAGTAACATCCTTTGAATCTGTAACATTTATATCCTTGATGACAGCTGAAACAACGTTCAAAGAACGGTTTGGAGCGAAAATGGCTATTTTGTTGCTAATTTGCAGGAACTATCTAGAAGAAAGTTCTACAGAAAGTAGCTAAGGGTCCTCAGAAATGTAGCTAGGTTCATCACTAGGCGTTAGGAACAGCGACAAAGACTAAAGCTACGGATAGCAAATGCTACGGGCGACGCCTGAGCGTGAACGCGCATGAAGCAGCCTGCTCGACCCGAGCAGCTCTCTTTTTCTGTGATTTTACAGAAAAACAGGCAATCACAGTAAAAATGCCAGGGCTCATTCTACAGGACCAGGGCATTGCAGGAGAATGTATGAAGAAGAAATGTACAGTATTATTTCTATACATGTTTTGGCTGTCAAACTTCCATAATGCCCCTTTAATGTTCACTCAAACTATAAATTGATCGTATTTACTCAAGACATAATTGTAAAACAAAATAAAAACAATCCAATAAATGGGTAAAAAAATAGCCAGAATAAAAAAATACATGTTTCTGCTGCTCACCATTAAAAAAAAGTGTTTATCTCCATTAGTTTTTGTGAACACAGCAACAGGTGAATTAAAACAAAAACCAAAAAATACATTTTAAAATAAAATTTGAAATTACATTTGAAATAACTGAAATGCATGTTTCTGAAATTATGTGAAGTGCCTTGAGACGACTCTTGTCGTGATTTGGTGCTATATAAATAAACTTGAATTGAATTGAATTGAAATGTTTGTTTATAAAATTTAAGTTAAATGTTTTGGATACGTACTGTTTTTTTTATTTTAAAATAAAAACAAATAAAAGAGCAATGCAATACATCACCACAGGCTAAACTCTCCCAGAGTTACCACAAGGACCAATTTGGTGTACCACCCCAAAAATTTCTTTGGCCCCATCTGGCCACTTATATCAAAAATTTCTGGAGGCACCCCTGCTGAGTAAATCAACTAAAATGCTGCTTGGAAATGACCAAAATGATCTTTAGAGAGACAAAATATTTAGCAGAAAATAATCAATCAAACAAAAATATAAAAACATGAAATCTGATTCAGCTGGCTAAATAAATTACTGCCGACACCACCGGGATTCAAACCCATGTCAGCACACGGCGAACGTTTCACTGAAACAAAGCATTTAATTTCCCGGTATAAAATCAGGGTGACAACAATAACTAATATTTAAGATAATTGACACCTAAACAGTGCCAACGGTAATATTTTATCATATACGGTGCCTACTTTTGTTCTCAAAGTTTAGAAATAAGAGCTCCGGAAGTTGACGTCACTTCTCCCGGCATGCAACAGTTCAAACTGAAACGGCGCCATATTGGCAGGCAGAAGCCCGCAGCTGGACTATTTGTTATTGTCAGAAAACTCAAACGGGAAATATGGTAGATTCCTGTTGTGCCCCAGGATGCAGAACAGACGTGGATGCCATAAGGGAAGAACCACCTACAGGATTCCCCAAGATCTGGAACGCCGCAAACATTGGATCATTGTAATAAAATGCGCTAGTGACCGGGCTAAAATGAGGCTGTGGAGTAAAGGTTTTCACTTATGCAGCGACCACTTCATATCAGGTACTTAAACCAATGTTTCCTCAACTGTGTATGGTATTTATTTTAAATGCTTTTATTATGATTCTTAGTGGGCTTCCTAAACTTATTTTGGCGTGGCTTTTTCTGTCTTATTACTCCTAGCAACACGTAAACGTCACGTAAAACGTTGCCTCGTGAGTTCTGCGTGCTGCCGTTTACGTGTTTTATGATCACAGCAATTAACTGGCTTTTAAGCAATGGTTGATCAATTGTCAGATCACACATAAAAAGCACTTTGGATTGCTATTATCCGTCTCACCGAGACAGATCTCAGACAGATCCTGAGACGCTCCAGCCTGACATATTTATTTTATTCACGGAAAAAAATCAGACTAGTGATTTCTCTTGGCGTTCATTTTATACATTCAAACAGCACAGCACTCTATTTAAACTTCTTACATGTAAATCTAAGTTATTTGTCCATTCATGCATCCATTTTCATCTGCTTATCTGGAGTCAGGTTGCGGGGGCAGTAGCCTAAGTCGAGAGGCCCAGACTTCCCTCTCCCCAGCCACTTGGGCCAGCTCCTCCGGGGAAATCCCAAGGCGTTCCCTGGCCAGGTCCGCTCCGACAGCTTCTGGCATTTTTAAAAAGTAGGGGCACGGTACGGGTCGGAGATGCTTAGTCTATTTAATTTCTGACTATATAAAATGATTTCTTCGGTTTTAAAGTGTGAAGTAAACTCTGACGAAGTAAAATCCAAGCCGATCCCGTTCATTTTGTGTACCTTTGTTGCCTGCCAACATGGCGTCTACTCTCTGAGAGTCACGTGACGTCTGGAGCTCTATAGCATGATATGGAACCATTAAGAGTTTCAACTTTACTCTTTAATTAGATTTTTTTTTTAAATATAATTTTTGACCAAAGCATTTAAAATATAAAATTCAAATTTTTTGAATAAATCTAACAAAACTATGTTGATTATTTGGATATTTCCCCCCCAAATGTTTTAGGGCCATTTCTCTCCTAACGAGCTCTTGTCTTGCTTTAATCTTCTGTTAATTCTTCAGCAGGCAGGCAGCTGAAATTATAGAGGGCTAAAAATAATGGCTCCATAAATAAAAGGTGCCTGTTGAGAGTGATTGAGAGGTGAGGTCGCTAAGCAGCTGGGGATGCTGCTGAATTCATCATCAGCCCTCACCTGCAGAGAAACTCCCAGAAGTCCTCCAGGAAAACAAAAGCTGCAGCTTCCTTGTAAATAACATGCACACGTTTACTTCCACCCTCATTACAACCTGCCACAGACAAAACTGACTGTTTTTTTTTTATCCGGCTGGAAAAATGTGTATTTCAGTTCATATGACATTGCATTTATTCTTGTGTGTGTGTGTGTGTGTGTGTGTGTGTGTGTGTGTGTGTGCGAGGTCGAGGCGTTCCATGTCTATTATTCATACTCATGTGGATCCTCTTTCAGCCCACAGACATCTGCCAGACATGCACACCCGATGTTCTCCTCCACTTTTCTCCCTCTCTGCTGCTTTATGCTAAAACCACACAGAAACCTCTTTTTTGTTCCGGACCACTCTCTATATGCTTTAAATGTTCCCGCAAAATCCCAATTTTGCATCTCAAACATCTACACGACCTCTCCTGTGCACACAAATAGATCAACAGAGACACAGAAGTGGCCACTTTGGTTCCTCTAATGTTCGTTTCAACAGCTCTCCTCCCGCTCCATATTGACGTCACATCCATTAGGCCGTGCCTTTGGGTCTTGTTAGTGAAGCACAGGACTCCAAGTCCTTCATCTAAAGTCTATCTCCACCTGATAAACACACCATGGCTGCCCATCTGACAGATGTGGTAACCACGGCAATCTGCTCAGGCTCTCCAGACACTGTCACGCCTATCAATTTGCCGTGAGGGTGAACTCGATGAACTGTGTGTACGAAGGGTAAGCAGCGAGTTACAGTAACACAAACACACACTTCATGAGCTCTCACCTGTATTCTGTCAGCTGAGCTGTCAACACTCATGTGTTTTGATAGCTCAGATGACTGAGGACTATCCGTATCTGGTGCCATGGAGAGGAACCCCGGAAGGCTAATGTGAAGAGATAACATTTCACATCTGATCAGCATCAGTGCCACAACTCACTGGGCCTCTTCCAGCCTCTCATTATGCTCCTCACTTACCCCAGAATCTGACCCCTTCCTGACCCAGAATCCAGCACTGAGGTGTCATCAACACCCTCCGAAGTTACAACTTCCCCCTTCATGAATTTACAATGAGCGTAAACTTTAGCTCTGACAAAACATTGGTTGCTTTAGTTGATGTGTGACAAAACTGTGCCAGCCTACATGGACAGAAATGGCAAGTGACATGTTGGGGATGGGCAGAGTTGGAGCTTGTCCAATTCAATTCAATTCAAAGATACTTTATTAATCCCAGAGGGAAATTAGAGTTTCAGTACACACAATTCTGAGATCAGACATACATAGGCAAAGACACATGATAAGAATTGGTGACTGTGGTCATTCGCAACCCGAGTCGCGCTACCTTAATAGAGATCAGAGGGTTTATATGAGGATTGGTTCAGGTGGAGGGAAAAAAAGGAACTTCAGAGTTACCCTCCACAGGGCGGGCAGCTTTGCTATGCAAAACAACACCTCAGACAGAGATGCAACAGACTTCAGACATCACACAACATAAGTGTCTACTAAGTGGGGAGGTGGGTTTGGGACTCTCCACACGTCAGTTCCTGCAGCCACGATAAGCAGCGCTCGTCACCTCAGTGTGGATAGAGGGAGGAGGCCGTTGAGGTTTGGAGGGCACAGTGACTCCTGGAACGATTTGGCATCCTTCACAGCCTGCAGTCCCACCCAGGCTGGGATAGGAGACAGAGTTGCCATAGCGACGGCAGCATTCCACATTTCTTCTGAGGGGGCGTATTCGTTGCAGCCTTACAGGCTCAAGGGCACCCGATTCAGATAAGAAATTGTTTAGGGGCCAGACAGAGATAATTTCCTCTCTGTCTTAAAGTTCCGTTGGTCCTCAACCTCACAAAATCCCAATAATGGCGTAAATTAATCTATCCCAATCCATGCTGATTCATCCACTTTCTCATTGATGGCATCCATCTTTTGTGCCAACGCATGAAACTCAGCCAAAGATCCAAGCTTACGATTCATCTCAACAATTATGTAAGTCTGTGAATTCACAGCGCTGTGTAACCCATCCCTGAGCTCGGGGAGAGCGCCAATATTCCTCGACAGCTTGCTAATTTTCCATTTTCGGATAAGCCAGGAAGCCCCCTAGGCCAATGAGCAGGAAACCTGACACCAACACCACGAATATCCAGACGTCTTCAGAATCCTATACAGACAGCTGAGATAGGTAAATCAGGTTCCACTGTTTCCAGGAGTCCATGAGATGACCAGCTGGGTCTGTCCCAGAGGGGCATCCGGGAGCCACATCTCCCGTTCTCATCGTTGAAAAATTTTTATCAATCGCGTTGAGTGACCAGCTGACCAGGTCCATTTTTAATAATTTCCAGTTTCCAGAAAAAATGCAGAAGCAGCCGTGCACCCAAAGACAGACAAAGAGCCTTGAGGATAAGACAGGGAGGAGAGGAGGTAAAAAGCGTCTGTACTCTTCAAGAGCTGGAAGAATCATGCTATTCTATACAAGAAAATAGAGTTCTGATGGCCAAGCCCCTTCCCTTGAGAGAGAACAATCTTCTAAAGAGTTAAAAAGGAAGATTATTTCAGCACATTTACACTACAACTGGAACTCAAACGACACTAAAACTTAGTAATAAAACAAAAACAATTAATCATCCCACACAAAAGCATAGTATACGATCAAACTGCAATAAAAACATTCAACAAAAAATTAAGAACAAGACAAAACAGAGTCATGAAGTCAGCCACATTTAACAGATCTGGAATAAAATCGGCCTTTAAATATGAATATCCAATGCTGCTCGAAATCCTAATTCAGTCTCAAGTATTGGATCAACGGCAACACTCAGCTTCAGATCCCTATTGTTAACCTACGTTTATGTCAGCCACGTTCCAATTCTTTGCTCTTTCCACTCCATAAGTAAGGGAGAACATTCAGTCACATTGGTCTGCATGAGAATGCCATTAGAGGCTGTGAAAAGAGCCATTTCAGTGGAACGAGCTATACTTAGTTAAAATGCTTAGGAATGTCATGTTGACCCAGAGCAGCTGTCACAATCTTCATTCAAATCTTGGCAAAAAGTCCGGTTAATTCTTTTTCAAACGTGGGTGGATGACGGCATTTTTAAAATAACCGACCATATCACCACCCCCTAAAACTTTAGAAGTGTGTCTGCTTCAACACACCTTTTCCACGGCAGCTGGACCCAAACATGGACAATTCTTTGAACTGAGCTCTTAAATGAACCTTTAGTGTGAAAAAGTGTGTCTAAAATGTTATGGTTTCTCAGCTTCAACACAGCTGATATAAATTAGTTGGCTGATTGACAAGCTACAGAGCTTGATGGCATGATGAAAAATGTGTTCGGTCACTGAGTAAGGTGAGTTAGAGCAGGGCAACAACTACAATACGTGGAAAAAGGGGATCCTGATTGGTTGATGAGCCCAAGACTATCAGATGTTAATTGGAACTGGAAACTGACAGACTCTTGGCTCTTTTCCAAAACTTAGCATGGTTCTACTCTACATGGTTTGGGTGGTTTTCCATTCAAACTGAGAAATGACTCTAGTGGGAGAGGTTTTCATAGCGGTTTCTGGTCCAAGAGTTTGAAAGGTTGCCATGTATGTACGACCTGTATGTGAAACACAAAGCAACAATGGAGAACATGGTTATGCTGATGAAAGTTTTGATTATTTGGTGGATTTTTGTCTGACTTCGAAAAGAAGAGACCCAGCAAAAGACTGGGGGAAGCTGAGCAGAACACTCAAACCAGCAGCTCCACCCCTTAGCCAGTCAATAACCGACAGTCTTCAATGTGGTATTTTCAACTCTGCTCAACACACTTGGAACCATTTTGAAGCAGGTACTAAAAAGGTGCAGCAACCTGGAACTTGTTATAAGTGTAAACTTCTTGGAACTGCACAGAACTACGCCTGAGTAGGCTCTGGTGGAAAAGGCCCAGTAGAAGTCTTGAGAAACTATAGGCTGGTTTCCCTTCTTTGGAACTACCAAACCTTTACGATATGAATGTGTCTACATTTCATCGGGGCAACCCAAAAGGACCATTTCAGGCCATTTCAAAAACCAACCAAGTACTTGTGGTTTACTCATGCTGACTGGTTGTAACTCAGTGGGAAATAATATCAGCAGATGAAGCCAAACAACTGGCATTTGTAAAACTAGAAGAGTTGCTGGTGAAGCAGAATAGAAGAAAAGGAAAATAAGCAGCATTGACCACCGATTCTAAGCTTCCAGCGTCCAAAAAAAAAAAAAAAAAAAAAAGCCCCTTTCAATGCCGGATTTTTTGCCGCTTTTTGGCCTCCTACTGAGCGCCATTAAAAATGCATTTCTTCGGGTCATTGAACGCCACTTTTAATGCTACAGAGTTGCTATCCTTTTTTTTATGATGTTCACAATGCCTTGTTAAAAATCATAATAAGATATTTCTTCGACTGGTCAACAATGTTTGGTAAAGCTGTTTCTGATTGGCAGGTAAAAAAACCAAACATCTCTTTTACCAAACACTCTTGCCTATTGGAAAAAAAATGGTTTTGAGCCAATGTCCTTGTTTCCTTAATAGAGTAAATTACGGCACACACTGACGGAATAAAACTCATAATATTATTAATGTCCGTGTGGATGCCTTTTGGCACTAATCAGTGACATCACTCACTGCCAAAGCAGTAGCGATATGCTAGGTGGAGTCCTGAAAGGAACTATTTTGTTTGAATGGCCTGTATTTGATATAGCGCCTTCTAGAGTCCTAGAACCCCCCAAGGTGCTTTACAACACAATCAGTCTTTCACCCATTAACAAACACATTCACACCCGGGTGATGATGAGCTACATTGTAGCCACAGCTGCTCTGGGGCACACCGACAGAGTCTGCCGTACACAAATGCCACCAGTCCCTCCGACCACCACCAGCAGGCAAGGTAGGTTTAGTGAGTCATGGAGGATGGCTGCTTATACTGAGCCAGGATTCTCTGGAGGTTTCTTCCTGTTAAAAGGGAGTTTTAATCTCCACTGTCGCTTTATGCTTGCTTAGTATGAGGATTGCTGTATAGTCACTGACACTAGTCAGTGACTTGATGCAATTTGCTGGGTTCCTTATATAGGAAACATTATTTCTGATTGGCTTAATGAACTGACCTGAATTGGAATGTTTATTATGTGAAGTGCCTTGAGACGACTCTTGTCGTGATTTGGCGCTATACAAATAAACTTGAATTGAATTGAATTAAGTGTCTTGCCCAAGGACACAACAACAACGACAAACTAAGTGGGGCTCAAACCTGCAACCTTCCAATTACGGGGTGAGCACTTGACTCCTGTTCCACCGTCGCCCATTTGAAGACACGACAGCTGAGAGAACCGAACAATCTTTTTTTCCCTCCCGTTGCCTCTCAGAAATTTCTCAGAACTCCTATAGTGGAAACAGGGCCTATAAGCACTGATGCAGATGAAAGTCAAAAGTTGTGGTGGGACAAAAAGAGAAAAATGACTCATTTTGTATGAGATGTGGCTTGACGATTCTAGCTAAAAAAAAAAACCACATGGAACGTTCGCAAAGGGAGTAGAATAGTTTGTCAGTACCAGTGGAAATTGGATGAATTCATTGACCAGTGTTTCAGTGCTTTGACAAAATCCCCTGTAAGTACAGCTAGTTATGACTCATCTAACCAACGGAAGTTGAAAGCTGTATTAGCGAAAAATACTCTACTTTTAGCACATCGAGAGGTACAAAAAATCTCTCTAAAAGAGTGAAGATAGAGAAATAAACGTAGATGTTTTGTTGAAGATCTGCAACAAAATGTTCTGGGAACAGAATCATTGCTCTAATCTATCAAAGCTTTAATAATAAATGTGTTTTAGATACATTTGGTCAGACAAAAGGCAAATGACTAACTTTAATTCAATAGATCTGAATTGCAACGTATATAATTCTGTCTTGTGTTTTTTGCCTCCATTTTGACAGAATAAAGATTGTATGGAGAACAGTGAAGAAGTTGCATTTTTTGTCTCCTTTCATTATCGAAGGGGGTGACCTATGCAGGCACCATTCATCTTTGGAGTTCTCTCAAGTATCTTCCATTTAATCTAGGAGACATCTTCCTATTATGGGTTTCAGCCTGAGGATGTGTGAGTGACTTTCCTCTCTCCTTCAGTCTGCTGAGCTCATATATAAAAACGAAGGAGGCGAATACCAGCTCAGTGGCCTAGTGGTAGAGTGTCCACCCTGAGACTGGGAAATCAGGGGTTCGATTCCTGGTCGGGTCATACCAAAGACTTAGAAAAAATGGGACCCAATGCCTCCCTGCTTGACACTCAGCATTAAGGGGGTTGGATTGGGGGGGTTAAACCACCAAAAGGTTCCCGAGCGCGGCTGTGTCTGCAGCCCACCGCTCCCCAAGGGGATGGGTCAAATGCGGAGAACAAATTTCGCACACACATCAGTGTGTGTGACAACTAATGGGACTTTAACTTAACTTTAACTATGTGTGTAAAGTTTTTGCCTGGTGCTGGAATAAATTAAAAGGACTTTTGTTGTTTGGTGCTAATGCGCACCATTGGCAAACGTCCTGTCATTAAGACTTTATGGGAAGATGGAAGTCAAGTGGTGACAAGAGGTCAGCGGGGCATGAAGAAAGAGAGCAGGAGACATCAGAGATGTGGTTTTCCACCCGTCCATCTGTCCACTCAAACCAAACAGGCCAGTCATTAGCTGGGCTCCAGCTGTTATTTATTACCCTCCAAGCTCGCTCACACACACTGACACAAGGAAACATGAGAAAGGCATCAGAATCTGTCCAAAAACTCTATTTTGAAAATACAGCATCTCATCAGCTTCAGGGTCAACACATATTATTAGACTCATTGCTAGGCTCTCCATCCTTGGTGCAGAGTTCGGAGAACAAGGAAATAAATTATTGTCAAGAATCAAGACGACGTTTCAAAGCCTTGCAGCATTAGCCTTGGCAGCAGTGACGCTCTCTGACTTTGAATTTGATAAAAAGATAAAACCGAGACGTGTTTTAGCATCGCTGGATAAGTCTTGATGTTTTTGTTTTTGGATTCTAGCAATTGATCATTCCTATTATTACCATTTTTAAATGAAAGTAAGCGTTCCAGGGTGGTTGTAATCCACTCTGAAGGTTGTTTCTGACTGCTTAACAGAAGAAGTGTTGTCTATGTGCATAATGTTCAAAGTGAGGCATGCCTGGAGAAAAGGCTGGTACCTTTAGAAACCAGTAGAACTAATGAGGGGACTAAAAACAATTATTTAATAATAATAACAGCTTTGTTCTAAATGTTTGATGGCAGAACACAGAGAAATTGTGCTTCCCGTTAAACACCGAAGCGAGATGAAACTCGTGTTGGTAATGATGTCATTTAACGTTGAGATTGAATCAGATGGACTTTTCAGGGGGAAAGGAGAAGCAGAAAGAAAGCTCTGAGAGCTCATTTTCTCCTGTGAAGTTTAAATGAACTCTATAAAACCAGAGGTAGGACTTTGTTACAGAGCTTTTAAATATTCATGCCAACACCGCAGTCCATAAATGTCATAATCTGGTTTATTCTTTGAGTTCGATCAAACCCTGTGTAAAATCTAAGAGTGCTGTGATGGGATGCAAAACGCAGCCACATAACAGATTTTATAGCTATTTTAAGCCAGCTGCATGACTGGCCAGTGAAGCAAAAGTCATGACCCCAGCTGTGCTGAACTTGCACTTTAGTTTCAGCCAGAATGTGAAGACAAAACAATTGTTTCCTTGGATTAAGGATGCCTGGATGCCTGAATTCAGACTCACCTCAACGGGAGGCCTCTTGTGTGCAAATAATACAGTAAAGCAAACATTTTCACACTGCAACAATAATTGTATGCCGACTTTGGTGACAAAATGTTCACATTTAGTTAAGAAACTGTTACTGTAGCAATCCAGAGTTTTCCCCCTTTCAGGAATTATGTAAGGTTTTTAGAAATTCGTAAAAGTCTTTCTCTATTCTGTTCTTTTATGTAATGCAGGACGGCCTTTTTTCTTCTAAGCCCGCCCCCCATCGCATAAACCCAATGCAATTTGAATTGAGTAGTTATGGGACTTATGACTCTTGAAGGGAGCTGTTCATTTTAGAGCCATTTACCTCAAAGACCCGTTCTTCTGAGCGATTTGCGGAGGGGGGTTTTGAGTAGCAAGTCCTGCCAACGTCCGTGAGGCGGCAGGGACGATGTGTTCCGTAGATGTACATTAGAGTACGGCGGTGGTGGGGTGCATGCCGGGAGAGGTGGTTGCATTACTGGGAGACAAGGTGAACAGTTCTCTACAAAAACCTGGCTCTCATCATTCCCTTTGAACAGCCGTTCAATGGATTTGATTTCTTCGTGAACGTCACATCACTACAAATGTGTGTTAGCCAAGAGCATTAGACACTGCTTAGATACAGATGTCCATCACAGAGCGTGCACACACGTTTGCGGAAATACCATGACTCATGAAGAGTTGGCGACATTTCTTATGGACAAGTACGTCTTTTAAAAAACACATATATACAATAATAATTGTAAAACAAAGTGTTTAGCTCTTTTGTCCAGCTAGAGGTGCGCGTTCACAAACGAAATGCATTTCTTCCAGCCGTAATCACGGAAACAGGGAGGGGGGGCTTAAGGTGAAATACATTTTTCTGCCTCTAGGTGGTGCCCTCTGACAAATAACTCTGGATTGTTGCTTTAACTGTTGGTACATAGTTGGAGACACAAAATTGCAAGAATATTAAAACAGCTTCAGATTTAATTCCACTTTTGTGACACAATTTCCAAACTTTTAGACTAAGAAACCAAATCAAGAAAGGTTTAAGAGGCATGTGATGAATATTTTGAGATTTGTTCCAGAAATTTTCTATAAATTAATTAATTCAAATGGCTCAAAATGACTCCTGCAACTTACTCCAAGTAATTGAGATTAATGGTGTTGTTTTTAATTCCGTCCCAAAAGCCATTTTTGCTGACTTCAGCTACACAGAGTACTTAAATAAACCACCTCTGCACAGGCAAAACACATCATATCTAATTCAAGTCTGTCATATTGTAGTTTGTTTTGAGTGTTTTAAAATCCTGAACACTTTGAATAATTATGTTAGCTAACAAACACAAATCAAACTAACCACATCTTGACTGAGGTCAAGCTAACAACAACATCCTTATTTAGCTTAGATTAAAACAAAACAGACATAGCACTCTTGGCACTTCCTGTTTAGATTGTGAGTGTAGACTGGTTGGCTTTTACACAACCGCAAAAACACAAAAGCTGCTGACACCAAACAAAAACAATGGGAAAACTTTTCTAACATCCACCTTGAGAGAATGACAGCAAATCCTCTCAACTGCTATGTGTCTTTTTATGTCCTAGAAGTGGATTAGAGGCAGCCCTGAAGGCTGTTTCTGAGATCAGCCCAAATTACAAACTGCAGCATCATGCAAATGCATGTACAGAAATGTAACTTATTCAAAGGAAATTCAGGTATTGTGATAATTTAGAGTTTTTCTACAAAGCAAAAAACATGTTTTCTTTAAGGAGTAATTTTCAGCTCTAAAATCATTTGAACTTTTAATTTGTGGGGAAAATAGTTGTATTTATACAGAAAGTGTTAAAGAGAAATGCAGCAAAAGCCCACGAAGGTGTCAGAAAGAAAAAGGGAGGTAAGACGCAGGATAACGGGCAAAACTGTAAAAATATACCTGTGTCTTGTTCGGATTTATGAGGTTTATTTACAGATTTGTTTCGATAACAGACGGATTTCACATAAGTTGCTGCATTTAATCTCAGAATTTATACAACTCAGTCCAAGGAGATTGTGTCAGTAACAAAAACAAGAATACTACAAATGAAATCCTTTCGCCCAGGTGGACTTCTCGCATACTGCTTCACAATAGTGAAACAACGCTGTAGACGCTGACTGAATAACGTGAATGAGTCTGCGAGTTTTTAACTATAAGGAGGCCACAGGTTCTACATTACGTCACAGATCACTTTGTGTTTGCTGACTCTTTTGGGGGACAGTGTAACAGGTACTCTCCTGTAAGCTAATCCGAGTCCCCCTCTGGTATTTGGATGTCTTCTGACCTGGAGAAATCCATTTTGTCAGCCCACAGAATATTTTTCCAGAGGTCTTTGGCAGGGATGCAAGATATATCAGCATCGGTATAGGTATTGGCTGATGTCATTTTTGAACATATCTGTCTCTGTCCGATAAGTAGAACTGGGCCGATATTAACAAACAATATTTATTTCCATCTAGTTTCTGTTAATGTATCTGTTGTATGAGGGGAACGAGGAGGTCATGTGGTATAGCTTGGTCATGGGACAGTGATAGTAAGTGTGTGTGTGTGTGTGTACAATAATTATTGTATTAATATTGATTATTGGCCATAACAGCAATGTTTATATTGGCCCACATTGTCATATCGGTCCATCTTTAGTTTTTGATTTCACCAAGAATTGTTGAATCATGAACTCTGACCTTAACCACAACCGAGTGAGGCTTGCAGTGCCTTGGATCAGTAGTTCCCAACTTTTTCTGACTCGTGGACCCACTGAGCTGCTTTCTTAGTCGAATGTGTCGACAGTTCCTCAAAAGTAGAACGTACAGCTGATTATTAAATGAAAATAATTTCATTAAATATCCTTAACATTGAACCTATCTCACTTCTTAGGTGACTTTTTTTAACTTAAACAATCCTCATGCGGGGTCCAGAAAAAATAGACTCCATGTGGAAATTTTCTGGAGCTCTGCATTCGGATCTGCACCACAGCTGGTGTATATGCTCTCATTGGACTCAATGATTTCTGATCCATGTGAAACTGGATAGCATCTATTCTGCATTCGGTGTCAACGAGCTTTAGGACCTCTGTCAGTAGCAGCCGCAGCCCTGCTCTGGTTTGTCCTTCATAGTGTTTCTTAACCCTGGTCCTCAGCAGCCCTGTCCTACAGGTTTTAGGTGTTTTCCTGCTGCTACACACCTGGCCTAAATGAATGAGTGATTAACAGGTTTCTGCAGCACTTGATGTCATCCTGAGAAGTCAGTGCAAATATATCAATCAGGTGGGCTGAAGCAGAGACATGGAAAACATGTGGGGTGGGTGGGGTGGGGGGTGGGGGGGCTTGATATGGTCTAAGATCTATAGCACAATATATTTTTTATTTCTGTTTATTTATTTATGTCAAAATAACTGGTTTTACATTCTCACATACCAGATGAATTTCAGCAGAACAAACACTTCTAAAAAATATTGAAGCATATTTAACGTTCAAAACGTATTTAAAAATAAACCTTTCAAGTAATTTTCTGTTGTTCTGATTCTTTCTCCAAACAAAGCAACACAAAAATCCTCACAAAATGAAAAAAGATGAAGGTATTTAAATAAAATTCAAGCTAAATGTGATGAAAACACAACATTATTGTTTGAAAATCTTTAAACTTTTCTGACTGGTTTCATGTTTTTCATTTTCTCATAGAAGTGTTGCTTCAGTAAGGATAACTGAAGGTAAAATGCTGCGATTTTGTTGACATTAATAAATAAGTTGGAGGTTTATTCTTTCTCTCTGCCTCTGGTTGAGCAACGAACGCTCTGACCAGCGGGTCTGGGGTTATTAGAGGTCAGACCCGTGGTGCACACTGGCCATGCAGAGTGAAAGAGGAGCTGCAGAACCTCGAGCTTTGTTAATGGGTGAAACGGCTGCTGATGGAAATTTGTTCAAACTAAATCACTGGAGATGTCTGACAGTTTGGAAGTCTGTGTGTTTATCGTTCATTTAAAAGAGCAGCATCGAAGCAAATTAGTGTTAACAAGCAATGAACGCAGAAATGCCTTTACTATCGTCAGAATTATTTACTGATGAGGTATTTCTGTTCAACACCACACTCCTGAAACCCAAATTAGGTCCGTATAACCAACATTACTGGATCAAGTGCATTTGAATTCACGCGCTCCACGATGCAGCAGCCTCTAGTCAAAAACTGACGCAGCTTGAAAAAATTAATGCAGCCCAAATTGATAATTGATAATATAATGTCAACCGTATATTACTGTGAATTACTTTATTAGCATAGTCATCAAACATAGCACATGCCAGGCCAATGATTATTTTACCAGGGCACAGTGAATTCTGTCATCATCTGGGAATTAAATATAAATTTTTCCGCGTACCTCCTGTAATGCTCTCGTAGACCACTAGGGGTACGCAGATCCCTAGTTGAGAATCACTGCTTTAGATGTTTTTCCATTCATGGATTCATTGTTTAGAACAGATCTAGATATGTTGCATTCAAAGAATGTTTTTATTTACTTGGGTTATCTTAGAATGAAAGTGCGTGTTTGGTAGCCTGGCCTGTCAGACTCCTGCTCTGTTTAATTCTGCACAGAGAAAGGGTCTGGGAGCTCTCCTATTCAAATAACCCCACCCCCTGAGAACTCTAACTGAGCCAATTAGTGCTGAGTAGCGTACGTCACACACACCATAACGCCGAGTTTGTCATAAACATGGCGACTGAAGCGGAGCTAGCTGCGGCTCTTTCCTCTTTTCTAAATGATTTGAATGTCTTTAAAACCACAACAAGTAGAAGCGCTAAAAGCCTTTCTTCTTCTTCTTCTTCTTAAAAAAAAAAAAAAAAAAAAAAGATGTTTGCGCTGTTGCCAGACGCTATTTTTTACTACAGCTAAAACACCACAGCGTTGCGCGGTATAGTTGGCATTTCCGTCTTTTTTCTGATTGGTTACTTTTGAGCTGCCTAGTCCCGCCCCTCACGTGCCTCTCTGCCTGTGAGTTACCAGACTCTCTCTCTCTGTGCAGAATTAAACAGAGGACGAGTCTGGCAGGCCAGGCTACGTGTCTGGACCATTTAGAGCAAAAACAGCAGACATGTTTAGTGGGACAAATCTTTTTCACAGAAGAATGCATCCTGTAATAAATGGGTTTATCTGATGGCTATCTATTGAAATATGTTTCTGGAAAACTGTGAGTCAATTATCACACTGTGATCAGGGCCATAGATTGCACTTTAATGATGTGGGTCACTAATTAATGCTTCACATCCGTCCCGCCTCTTCTTCACGCCTAAATCATTATCGCCCACTCACCTCGAATCACAGATCGGGCTCAAGCTTTAAAGGAAACATTTGGAGCCACTCTTTGTGCCGACAATAGGTGCAAAACATTTTTTTCCCACTTCAATCCATGTTTTATGCAAAAAGAATGACAAGCTGCATTTGGGTGTTATCTACTCTGCAGCCTGCTGTAAGGGACCTGCAGGCCTGTTTTGCCTCATGAAATTGCTGTGCATGACACTGATGGAGGACAGAGCTGCAGGATATTTACAAAACCTGAAAGGTTTAGCAGGACAGCGAGGATCGAGAGTCAGAAAACACCTCGACAAGGAGCCGATTATGCACAAGAGTCGTGCTCATCACTTGTCTTTGTGGACATGACACAAACAGACAGAAAATGGTGCGATAATTTGCATCAAGACGAATTGCATATCTGACAAGCACTAACCTGAGGTTCAGACGGCGCAGCAAGGGGTCGGCGGCAGCACCCAGAACCCAGACGGTGAAAACGACCAGAAGCAGAGTGGTGGTGAGGATGGTTCGTTTTGCCTCTGATGATGTGTCTTTGACAGCCAGACTGAAAGCAACAACCCCCCTCAATCCTGAAGGTAGAAAAAAAAATCCTGCTTGATTAATTACATCAATCAAATCACCAGACAACCATTCAGTAACTGACCATTTCAGACAGGCAGCAAAAAGACAACCAACTATCATTCCCCATGACCGCTTAGCACCCAAAACAAACTTCAAGATCTCTGTGCTTGCAGGTAAAATATATCCCATAATACTCTATTCAAATGGAAAAGGAAAGAAGACGACGTTGGCTGTGAGTTCAAAAAGGAATAAAATCAGAGCATTTAACAACAAAGTAAATGGGAGAAACCTGCTGCAGCTGTGGCATTAAAATCACTCTCTATCAAAACAAATCAGTCAAATTGACCAAGATGCACAATTTTAGTCCCAAATATTAAAGTGAGACAAACATTTCGATTTAAGAAGATGAAAAAAAATAACTCAAAAGCTAATAACAAAAATAAATAAATAAATAAATAAATTAAAAAAAATCTGAGATTCCATCAGTTACAAAGTGATGAATTATTAAAGACCAGAGGTGCTGGTTTCTGAGTTTTGTCACCGATTCACACTTAATCCACGTGGGAAACCTTCCCTCAGCATCCTCACACATAGCTGCAGGCTGAGTGGAACAGTGGGATGAATCAAAGAGGAAGAAGTTTTCTTTTTACCTTCGCAGCAACGAGATCCTAAATCCAGCATTTATCGCTCCAGCTGCCACAGGTGAAAATAAATAGCAATAACTAAAGTTAAGCCGAAGGGGCTAATGGAAACTGTACCTGCAAACACCATAAAGTGTTGGACGGGCCGAGATATCCGCTTAGTGCGACCCAGGTTGAGCAGGAAAGATAGAGGGTAGATGTTGCACGCTCTTGAAATAAAGATGGATAACTGTGAGAATGGAGCATGGTTAAGGAAAACATGACTGGCACAGAATTATAGTGTAGTTGTTCTCTAAAAACACCCCCATTTTTCTCAATAGAGAAATAAATTTCATGTGGCTGCAAAAAAATAAATAAAAATTACAATGGAAATAGAAATACAATAAATATCTTAAATATTTTAAATAAATCATTGAACAATCTCAGTTTGGAGAAACACAGATTAGCTCTGGCTGGCTGAATGAGCTAAAGGCTAAACCAGAGAGCAGCTGTCTTAAAATAATTTGAATGTCAGGAATTTTAACATAAACACAAAATAGTTTATTTTTACTTTAAACCAGAGCTTTAACATTGATCTCAGTGACTGTTGAGTTCAGGGCTGTTGCTAGCTATTTTGGTGCCCTAAGCACAAAGGCTTCGTGGTGCCCCCCCCCCCCCCACACACACACACATACAGAAAAAACAACACAATAACAGTATGTGCAAGCGCTTCACCTTAAAGTCTCTTTAATTCTCTTCTATGCACAAACTGCTTATTATTTTCCAAAAAGTAGGATTGATATTTAGTGTGTGTGTGTGTGTGTGTGTGTGTGTGGGGGGGGGGGGGGGGGGGGGGGGGGGGGGGGGGGGGGGGTCATTTTGTCTTGGCCCTCAAAATGTTTTGAAACGGCCCTGGGTGTGTGACTGAGTGTTGAAGGTGATCTGAATTGTATCAGATGTATAAATATTACATGTGTGTAACTTATTGTTTTATACAGGTAAAAACGTGTAGTTGCAGATAAATCTACCTACATTTTACTTTTCAACACTTTGTTTTGTTTTCTTGTTTTTATTTAACTATTTTCCTGTCCTGTCTGTCTCTCATCTTCCTGCATCTCCTCTAAACTCTCCAGAAAATCTGCTGCCTGGATTCTTACTTTTTCACCTCATCATTTCCTTTTGAGCAGACAAAGGGATCTCCTGACCGCAAAGCGGAGAGCGCGTTTCGATGCTGCGTCAGTGAGGTGAAATCACCGCCGCACAGGTGATGAGCTCTGCAGTAGCAGAGCGCTTCAGGCACAAATAAGACAGAAAGTAGAGAACATGAGCGGACATGAATGATGGTGTGTTAATTATAGTTTTTTGGTTGCGCCACTTTAAGAATGGACCGTGCGCTGGAAGCAGCAGCCTGGAGCGCTGCGCAACAACTCTGCTCTCTGTGCTCTCTGCTCAAAAGAGTCCATAAATGATGTAATATAGGTAGAAAACCTTTTTCCGACTCCCCTGGATGTGTAGGATATACAGCTCCCCCATAATTCGATCCCTGCTCCTGGATGAAAAGCCGGACATTTTCTTCAAAACAAGAACCCCCAGTCCGGACGTCCCGGACAGAGAGTGAAAAGTGGACACGGTCCATCTCCTTTCCTTTTTGTATTGTTTTCTCTCTGTAAACATGCTGTTAACTTGCTTTCCACATCTTCTAATTGAAATCTGTCTTTATCATATATATATTATTTTTCATAAGCTTGCATTTGGTGCCCCTCCCTGGTAAGGTGCCCTACGCGATGTGCGTGGTGTGCGTGTGCGGAGCGCCGGCGCTGGTTGAGTTAGAAACTTGACCAGTTTCATACTTGACACCACTCTGCAGTCCTCTGCTGGCCAGAAACTGCACTAGATAGTTTTGAGCAGTGGGTAGGTGTTCTATAGGGGGAGCTCTTTAGCTGCTTTATGACTGTTAGCTGTAGTGCTAGCTAGCGGTTAGCATTTTCAGTTCAATAAATAAATAAATAATTTTCAATCATCAATAAAAAGCGCAACAAGAACAACAAGAAGGAGTTTGCTTTTTCTGTTATCATCATGGCAGAACCTGGAAGTAGGAAAGCAACGTGTTTGGATGTGCTATCGCTCCTAAAGGGAAAGAAGTCCAATTTAAAATTTTGAATAAAATTTACCCAACAAATAGACTCCTTGGGGATAGATTCAATATAGAAGCTGGTAATTGTGTATTTTGTGAAACAGAAGAGGAGGACTTAGACCATCTATGTTTTTTGTGCAATTTTATACAAATTTTTTGGTTAGATTTTCATGCCTGGCTTTGTTCTAGTGGGATTCAAATTGCCCCATTTACCTTAAATAGGATAATGTTTGGAGTGTTTTTGAAAGAAAAGAAAGTTAATGATGGTGTAAAGTGTTATTAATTTTGTACAAACAATTTATACATAAATGTCGATTTTTTAAGACCAAACCAACACTAGCCTATTGGAAAAACGACTTAAAATTATTAGTTAAATCTTTGAATTTAGTTAAAAAGAAAAAGGCTGATTTTTTTAATTTCCTTTGTAGAAGATTTTGAGTTAGTAAGTTAATAATCTGTTAATTATGTGACTCCATCTTTAGATTTTCTTTTTTTTCATATACGTGAAAATGTTTAATATGTAAGTAATGATTATCTTTTGAATATATAACGTAAGGTGCATTTTGTTTGTATGTTATCTTCTCTAATTAAAAAAAAAACGTGTTTGGATGTGAAGCAAAGAGCTAAAACTGGAGTAAGCATTAGCTCGATGTACACTAGTTTCAGGAAGCTAAAGGAGCTACAAAATTGCAAACCGATGGAGAACTGGCCTTCTTGCTACTGGACTTGTAATATTTTTTGTCCAACAGTATCTTTTTACTTAGTGGTTTATTTGAATATAAGTTGGCTCATGTCACTGTTTGTTGTTAGCGTTAGCTACAGCAGGGTTGTTTACAAAAGTTGTAATTCCACTTTAAACCAGTAGGGTGGCAGGAAACTGCTCACCTCTACTTTCATGTTCACATTAATTATTCATAAGGAAGATTGTGGCTTTTTACAGCTGGGATTTCCAGATAATTCCAGAAAAACCATTTAAAAAACAAATTATGGCTTTTTAAAGGCTATTAAAACAATTTACTGCTTTGACATTCTTGAAACAGGAACCGTTTAAAGGAGATTTTGCAGCCTGTCCTTTTGTAACTAGTAGCCAGCATCTCCTTTTAATCAAAACTAATCTATATAAGCCATTCCAAGAACTGTCCACAGGTAAGATGTTACTAGCTCCAAACATTTCCACTTTTATCATTAAGTATGCATTATAATTTTAGAAAATCTAACACGTTTAGTTTCAGGTACCCTTGTGCTTGCTTTCATGTGGCATTTCTTAAAACCTTGCTTGTTGTTCCTCAGATTTCTAAGACACCGTAATTCCTAGATTCACTTGCCAACACCCAAGCAAGGGTGCCCGTATGAAAAACAATTTCTGAAAATCATGTGTTTAAGATGCAAACGCAGCCACGCCGAGGCATGACACCAATCAGGACAAACCAGCTGTTTCTACCCTGCACACACACTTTGATGTCTCTCACAGGATGGGACTGAATGTTAAGTGTTTGGAGCAGAAGTAAAGGAAATGATAGGTGGGCAATTATCATGGATGGAGCTGCAGTTCTGGACACACTTAACCTCTTTTGTCACACTTTTAGAAGAACCTACAATCCCAATTTTAACCTGAGGCTGTCGGGTAACTTACAGAGGCCCCTATAGTACGTCCGGAGTAAACCAACTCTGTCAGGGACATTTTCAAAGGCCATTTTAAAGTTTGATGCATAAAAGTCACTGACACAGACAGGTAACTCTGCTTATGAGTCATGAAGAGTAGGGTTCAGATTTCTTTCCTATGGGAAAAAGTCCCTAAACAAATATTATACAAGAAATAATAATAAAAAACACCAATGTCCTCAGTAGGGGACCTCAGTCAGACAAGGCTGTTACTAAAACCGACTTCCTGCAGTCAATATTAGATCTCAAGCACCCTATGGAATTTCAAAAGCAATATCGTGCTTCCAAAAGCAGTCATCTCTCTTTATCAAAGGCCTGTGAGCTATTTGAATTGAGGTAATTAAGCACTTTCATCTCAGCTTCGTTTCCAATAAAGCCAATCTCCATTGTCAGCGGCAAAGGCTGAAAGCTACAGCGATTAAAATCTAGTGAATAGCAAAAGAGCCATTAACAAGGTTGAATCACTAAAGTTATTTTAGTGTTATAGACACATTTAAGGGTTGGTGAGATGACAATGACTTCTATGTGTTTGTACATCCAGGTCAGCAGGCAGAGGATTATTGGTGTTTTGTTACAATCAGGCTTCAGAGTTGGAGTTTTCCTGACAAGGAGCATTCATGCCCGACAGAAAGAATCTGCTCAGTCCACACTTTGTCTGTATCGCTGACCCAGTGTTAGGTAATGGATTGCAATAATAATTGTCGGCCATCTGGGAAGTGGACTGTGAAAGAACAGCTCCTCGGAGTACAGCCACTGGGGTCTCTTACCTGGCAAACACTACACCCAGAGTCACTTTCAGGAAAGGACAATCATACAATAGATCTGCAGCAGGCAATACAGAGATAGTTCAGATCTGTGGAACAGCTATGAACCTTCTTATCTACTATAAATGGCTTTTAGAGTACCTCACTTTGGAGAAAGAGACTAGTTTGACAGGATTGATAATGTAACGTCCAGCAATGGTCAGTTTAGGTACAGTCTGACCTTTCAACATCTATTCAACATCCGGTCAGAAAGGAGACACAACATTGCATGTGTTCCCTTTAAATGAGCCTACCTTCATACCAGCTGGGACTCACAGACTCTGCAAGTCTAAATGATAAACAATAACTTTCTTTCCCAAGGTCCCATCTGGCTGCCTCCACAGAAGGAAGAACTCCAGCTCGACTCCATTGCTAAATTCGAGAATGATTTCCTAAATAAATATGAACTTCTTCCATGACTTATAATCTAGATAATCATTAAATAAACATTTGTTTATTATTACTTATAATAATTATAGTACAATGAAATGCTTCATTAATCAGTGCTCACTGAATGGATGTTATGTTTGTCTACTAGAACCTGCCATGTGTTCAACATGTTTTGATGACGAAGTCCTCACATCTGCACTCACACAACAACAAGTACAGCTAAGTTAAACCCTGACACGTATTAAACCAGTCAGAACATCCTGTATCAAGAACGCGTGTTTCTGATTTGTCTTGGTAACAGCTCTCAAACTTGTCAGCCTCTGATTGGCTGTGCAAGTCATAACATCAAAACCTTAAAACTGGATCATCTTAAGTGATTTGACAGTTCTAGAGAATCGCTTCAGGCCGGCCACCTGTAGTAAACCTCTTTAAGGTGCAGCTGTTGGTGCCCCATGGTCCTTCAACCCCTTGTGGCTCCCTGACGATGTGTCCTCTCTGTCAGACCCACCCAATGTGTGTGTCATGACTCGAGCACAGGCCGCTAAGGCGTCCACCCCTCAACCATCTGATGGTTTTGTGCCTGTTAAACCTGTCTTTTCTCAAAACGACCTTGTCAGCCTCCAGTCCCAGGATCCTGCTATCAGCAGGATGATCCTGTACCTTTCTGATCCGACAGCTCATCTGCCTTCTTCTGTCGAGCTGGGCTCCGTTCCTGAGCTCCATGCTCTATTTCGGGTTCGTGTCATGCTGAGGATGGTTGAAGGGTTGCTGATGCACATCTCCAAGCCTCCATCATTGCCTGTCCTTGTGGCACCACAGTCCTTGTGGGGGGGTAATGATAGCAGGTCCGTGGTCGGACCTGCAATTCGACTGGGTGGGGCCCCTAACCAAGTCCAGCAGAGGGAACAAGTACTTCTTGACCATGACCTGAGCATTCCCCAAATGGGTTGAATGTTTGCCGGCACCTAACGACAAAGCTCAGACAACTGCTGTCCTCTTGATGAACCACATATTCTACCAGTTCGGTCTTCCCGAACATGTTAAGTCAGATAGGGGAACTCACTTCACCTCTGGGGTGATGGAACATCTTTGGCGGATGTTGGGTGTCAAGGCCAATTTCCACATTGGTTATCGGCCCCAGGGTTAGGGTAAGGGGTTAGTTAATAGCTAGTTGGAGTAGATCACTTAAAACAACCCTAAATCTAAAAGCCATCATAGTTGTTCAGGCAAACCCTATTTATATCTCTGAGTTGTACATAATACAAATCTATAATTATTTGCAACAATGCTAGCTATAGCATTTCAGAAGCCACATGAAAAAGGCCAACATTCCTAAAGGTATCGTTCACTCATTTAATTAATAAATTTCCAGTGATCTCTAGCAGGAATGAATGCCTTGGAAGTTGTACCCAGGGTACAACTTACAGGGTACGTCTGTTTCAGGATCAAGAAGACTGCCACTTCAGAAGAGAGTTTCAGATGGCAGAATTTGGAGTCTTACTTCCTGATATTTGAACATCACACCTCTGACTGGCTAACAGCAATGCAACTCTACCACTGACTATGTTTAATTTGCAATGTTGATGTTTAATCTTCACAAATTACCCAAGCCTGGAGGAGTTTTGTTGTGTGGCAGAGTTGCTAATGCTAATGGTTAGTTTCTACTAGGCTGAGGAATTCCCTGCTGTTTCCTGAACACTAAACCACCAACAGCCTTCCCCGTCATGAGTCAAGATGGGCGAGCCCATGAGTGTTAATTGACAGTGTGATGTAACACTGTCAGACTTTTAAAGAGTTTCACCGTCTATTTTCTTTCAGAAACGAATGCAGGAGATGATCAAAAATAACCTCAAAAATGTTTTTTTCAGTGAACCACACATTTAATATTAATTGTCGTTTGCAAATTGTCATGATAGCAACAAGTAAAGAGTTTCAAAACGGCAGTAACACACTTTGTTTTTAGCCTAACCTAGCCATTAGCTTGTCAATCCAATCAGAACCAATAGCTGTTTCTCCAAACAGATGTTGCTCACAGCTATCTACAGCAAGCAAAAGCTCACAGACCTTCCACAGAAACTCCCCTCAAAGTGCTGAACTGAAAGAGTTTGATGTTTTCATAACTTTAATGATCTCTTGCTAAGAAGCTTCTGAGTTTTTGAGAATATATGCAATGGTTCCAGAGTTTTTTAACACAAACACGTTAATATATTGAGGTTTCGAGAAAAACTGATATTTATGAGTTACAAATCTATGAAGGGGTTTCGGTTTTGTTTCGTCTTCAAATAACAAAAAATAAATAACAGCTGGGAAATTCTATTTCCAGGGTTTTAAACTATAGATTCATTAGAAAAATGCTGGAATCAAAGCATTATTTCAAAAACACATATTTGTTATTTATTTAGCACATTTTATCCTTACTTATACCATCAACACTGTTCTGCAGAAAATAGTAATTCTGCTGAATAACAAACTGCAGGTTTCATGAAACAGTGAGCAACTCTATTCAAGTGCAACAGGGAAACGGCCCTTAATCCAGTACAAATGGAACTTCTATAAGCTAATTTCCAACAGCAAACACTTTTATTCCTCTGAGCTTTTACAGCAAATTGAAAACAAGCTGCAGTAATTATAATAAATGGCCTTTTTAAGTTTGTGTTCATGGGCGTTCTTTGCTGAAGATGTACTGTGGGACATGAGTCTGCAGAGCTGGTGCGAATCCATACGGCCATCTGCACGGCGAACAAGTCCAAACCTGTAGCAGAGCTGTGGACAATACAGAGCTGAGCAAAGATGCAAAACAAGAACACAAAGATCTATCTAGATTGTGCAAATTAGGATGTGACAAGAGGGTAAAACGGAGAAACTGATCCAGAGGCTGGACAACGAGAGGTGAAGATGCTCCATCAGGAAGTAGAAAAGGATACAAATGCCCCAGAAATGAAGAGCGCTCTGAAGACATGGTGAGGGAAGGTAAACCATATAAAACCCATGTAGCCAAAGATGAAGATCTCCCCCAGGAACTTGAAGACTTCAAAGAGCTGGGAATTATAAAATAGATTAAAAAGTATCATGAAGGAGTGTAAAGGACTGCATACACAGGGAGGGTGTGTGCTCATTTTATTCTAGTGATTTGGACATTCTTCTGCTGTGGGTGGGCGAGGGGGCTTACTGTATCAAGGATTAGATGAAGGTGGAGAAGGTGTGTGTGTGTGTGTGTGTGTGTGTGTGTGTGTGTGTGCGTGTGCGTATTTTAGAACGTGTTCCAAAAGGAGCACAAAGCCTATACTTAACCTTAATTATTAAGAACTATAAAGATCATATTATTATGATTAATGACTGGAAAAAAGTCTAACTTTATGAACTTACCCCACTACAGACATTTAAAACTCGAAGGTTTAGTCATGATGAAGATCTGTGTGTTTGTAGAAGATGTAAGTTTAACTATGCAGTTATTTTCCTATGTGTACTAGAATACTTCATGTTTTCCTATAAAATACCACTGAAGAGGATTAGGGCCACCCAAAAAAAAAAAGCCATGTAAACAATTAAAAATTATTTATTTTTTTGCAGAATTCTGACTTACTTTTCAAAATTCTGATTTTTGACTTCTGAGGAAAAACAGTCAGATTTCTGAGAGAGAAAATATCGGAATTCTGAGATGAAAGACCAAAGTATTACTCCACTCCCACTTCCTGTTTGAAAAATGCAACAAATGCTGTTGCCTAGCAGATCGAGAGGGCGGAGCCACTAACAAATACACACACAGGCTCACAACGACATAGTGACATCATATCGTACCAGCTAACATTCTAGGGTACCTTTTAGCCAATAGCGATGACAGATTTAAATTTTACTGCAGTGCAGAGTTTTTACCTGACAACGGCACAACACTGACAGTTTTAGGCGGAAAATTTATATTTTAACTGAAATGCACTGAAGTGCAAAAACTATTGACTACACATGCCTGCAGCACGATTAGACACACATTTATATAGTTTATCAGAAAAAAAAGTTGATTTGGGGGTGACTTGCAAAAGGTGATTCCTATTTAAAACAAATACCTTGTTAATTAAATTACATACTTACATTTTCAGCTTTTATTAAACAAACATTCTCCTACATTTACCTAAAGTGAACACAGGGCTTTGTTATTGTGTTTTTAATGTTTGTGTATTTTCCAGATGCTTAAAGGCAGTGTTAGCTTGCTTTTAGCACCCCTTACTGTTTGTTTATAGAATCTTCTCGCTGTGCATTTGTCATTTTTACACCTTAATCTAACAGCTGAGATGTCTCCTCAGCCTTCCTTAGTATCTACAGGAGTGATTCATCACTAAAATGATCAAATCAGCTGTGGTCATGATCTAAACCATGCAGGAAACATGCAGGAAGCAGACTGCAGTGCCAGGGCTCAAATTTTTCTAAGACCCAACAGAGCGGACAGCCAGTATGAAGTTGCAAGTGGGAATATTTTGACCACAGGGGGCGAAAGGGGCTGGGTGGCCTTCCATTAACCCTGTAAAGGATCGTTTTAGCACATACCGGATTAAGAAAATTATTTTAAAATATGAAAACATTGCAAAGTATCCCTTTAAATCCAAAGAGACTCACAAATGAGATGTTTCAAGTACACTTAGGATTACTTTATCTACAAAAATTGTTTATTTTAGTCTGCGTTTCTGTTTGCGCACGAGAAAAACATTTTTCCAATTCCATTCGATGGATTTTAATTAAAATTCCATAATTTTTTTTTAATCTTTTATTTCATTTACAATGTATAAAATAAACACAAACAAATACAGGATACATTGACATATTGAAAAAAAACCATTTGAATGAAAAGGAGCAGATAGAAGAAAAAATCTTATGATTTCTGCCCCTTTTTACGAAATAAAATTATCCGCCAAACAAACACAGTATAACCTCAGTCACTTTCTAATATTTTCATGTCTAATCTTTGACATTATAATTCACCTTTTCATAATTACTAAATACATTAGATTTTATACATTTTTTAAATATAGCAAATGTAGTTGATTCTTTAAATTCCTTGTTGATGGCATTCCACAATCTTACACCATTTACAGAAATGTTACATTCCCTCACTCTGGTTCTGAATCTAGGTTTCTTAAAGACATCAGTTCCTTTTAACATGTACATGGGTAAATTAATCTTTGGGTGTATCTAGAACTAATGAACTGTAACAAATAACACAAAAAAGGCTGTAATGTTTTAGATACTGAGAAGAAATTCTGTGTTGTAGCTTCCAAGTGCTAACAGATGTGATGAAAACTGATTAAAAATCAACACATCAAACTAAAATTTCGTTTCCATATCCCAGAATCTTGCAACATCGTGTAAAACTGCACATAACATTACTGTTTTGAAGGTTTGACCAAAACAACGATACTAATGCAGTAATTTCTCAGCGAGGGAGGATCTGTAGAATGCTTATTGATCAGAAAAAGATGCTGCTGCATTAAGTTAAGAAACATGACCGTCAGTCCCTATTTTATCGTGAAACAGTTCTTTTTTGTTGAGTATCTTTACATTCAATTTGACTTGAAGTTCTTGTGATGTAATAAGTGAAATAAAGAAGACAATAACTACATTTATGTAAATTTCTACATGTCAAAACAATTCACAATATTATCCTGCATCTAGTGTGTTTCTAAATGCCAGTGGATGTTTTAATGTCACCAGCTGGCATTTTGCCTCTGAACTCACTTTGTTCAAATGATTATGAAAACTGGATCACCCCAGGTCCCCAATAAATGCATCAAGATGAAGAGTACATGCTATAGGTGTTTAACAAAGTTTGGCAGCAATTTTGTGAGATTTGAAGTGACTCAAATCGACTCTTCTCCTCAGAGCATATCTGTGTGTGTGTGTGTGTGTGTGTGTGTGTGTGTGTCAAGAAAGGTGGAAGTGAAGGACTCTGATCCTCGCTGAAATGGGTAAATGGGTTAAGATCTGCAAAAACACGACAAATCCGACATTGATGTCATTCCCTTTGAGGTCGCAGCCGCACATGTCTGCAGCCTGAGGGCCACGCTGCATTTTTCTGCATTTAACAGCAGAGTCGTTTCAGACGTTTTTCTTGTAAAACAGATTTAAATTGAAAAACTGCCGGTTGTCAAAAAAAAAAGTCTAATGAAATAAATAAAGGAGAACGCAGCTTGGATGTGAAAATAAATAAATCTTACCGCTTATTTCTCATGACGCTTCCTGTTAGAAGACTGTCACAGCTCATTATTTTGATCTGAGCCACTTCAAGAACTAAAATGTTTCTGGTAAATTTAAAATGTGAATATTACTCCACATCAGTGATATTAAAGGATTTGTTCAGATCTTCTCAAGTGTTTTTTTTTACAGAAAAACTAGCATGGAGTGACCTCGGTTTGGAGAAAAACTGTTTAGTCAGCCAGCTAGCCAAAGTGAAGTTCTTTATTAAGTGAGTTATAGCCATCTTGGAACACTTAACACATAAAAAATATCACCATAAACACTAACCCCTTCTTTCCACCGCACGTGAACGTGATGCGAAACCGCTGAGAAACGTACTAAGCAGCCTCGGTAATAGTGGACAAGTACCTTTCCTCCGGCAGCAAAGTGTAACGTTCTGGAAACTTCCCAGAAGTTACATTTCAACATGTCAAACTCCACAGTTGAGTAGGGATGGGTACCTTTGACATTTGAATCGATACGGTACTAATTACCGGTACCTACGAATCGATACCGGTACTTAACGGTACCAATTTTCGATACTTTTGAGTGTTTTTTATTTTAATTCTCTTTTAAAATTAAATATATATTTTTCTCAACATATAACAATATTTGATAAATATCACGATAAATAACATACAACTGTTTGTATTTTAACATTGCCCTTGTAGTTTTATAAGCTCATAATTAAACTGAAGCAAACATCTTTACTGTGAACTAAATTTACTGTGTATCTTCATTCCTTTTGCTGTCTTTTTTCATTTGATTTTTCCTACTGGGAAGTTAGAATTTCCGAGGAGAAAGCGAACGCACCATTAGCTGATAACAATGGTAGCAATGGAAGCTAACATATGAAGCTAACGATATCTTAAACAGTTTATTTAGCTGCTGGAGCAGATTTAAACGATGCCTCACACTTAGATCGTCACTGGTTTCGTCTTCACCCGTCACATTTAGTAAAGTGAAGCCAAACTTTAGAGCGCGTTCATGTTGTTCTAGTCGGAATTTCGGAGTTCCGAGGAGAAAGCGAACGCACCATTAGCGAAACGGAAGCTAACATACCAAGCTAATTATATTTACCTACCGGAGCAGATTAAGATGAGGATGTCTCACTTAGATAGTTGTCGCTGGTTTCATCATCCAGTTACCCATCACATTTAGTGAAGTGGACCCAAGCTTTAGCCTGCGTTCTCTCTACCATGCTGCTCTGTTTACAACTGGTTCACAGCAAGCGACGACAAAACGCTCTTGCGCATGCGCAGCTTCTTGGCAAGCTCTCGTTATGATGGACGGGTACCGAAACGAGGCACCGTTTGAAATGACGTGAATCGGTGCTCGGTCGGTACTGTGGAATTCGGTCGGTACCTTAAAAAGTACCGAATTCGGTACCCATCCCTACAGTTGAGATCGGGCCAGATAGGAAGTCAAAGACAAAAGCAGTGTAAAACATCTGGAAACATTCAAAATAAAAGCCACGTGCAGTAAACATACATCATTTCCTGTTAAAACTCTTAGAGCTGTTTTCCTTGTCCGGGGATCGGACCGCCAAGGCTCCCGCCTTGGTCTGCCACCCGATCCACACTGCACCGGACCCTTCATGTTCCTCCTGCGGGTGGTGGGTCCACAGTTGGATGAGCCCATGTATCCGATTCGGGCTGGGCCCGGCCGGGCCCCATGGGCGGAAGCCCGGCCACCAGGCGCTCGCTCACGGGCCCCAACCCCAGGCCTGGCTCCAGGGTGGGACCCCAGTAACCCTCCGGGCCGGGTACTCCGACTCTTTGAATTTACATCCATGAAAGGTCCTTTGAACCGTTCTTAGTCTCACCCTTCACCTAAGACCAATTTGTCATGGGAGACCCTACCAGGGGCACAAAGTGCCCCAGACAACATAGCTCCTAGGATCATTAGGGCACTCAAACGCCTCCACCACGATAAGGTGACGGTTCAAGGTTTTTGGAACATGGAACGTCACCTCGCTGGCGGGGAAGGAGCAGGAGCTTGTGGCAGAGGTTGAGCGGTACCGGCTAGATATTGTCGGACTCACCTCGACACATAGCATTGGCTCTGGAACCCAAGTCCTTGAGAGGGATTGGACAATCTCCTTTGCTGGAGTTGCTCCGGGTGAGAGGCGGAGGGTTGGGGTTGGCTTTTTGTTAGCCCCAAGACTCTCTGTCTGTGTGTTGGGGTTAACCCCGGGGGACAAGAGGGTAGCTTCCCTGCGCCTTCGGGTAGGGGAATGGGTCCTGACTGTTGTTTGCGCTTATGGGCCAAATATCAGTTCAGAGTACCCACCCTTTCTGGAGTCCCTGGGACGAGTGCTAGATAATGCTCCATCAGGGGACTCCATTGTCCTGCTGGGGGACTTCAATGCTCAAGTGGGCGATGACAGCTTGACCTGGAGGGGTGTGATTGGGAGGAACGGCCCGCCTGATCTGAACTCGAGTGGTGTTTCGTTATTGAACTTCTGTGCATGCCGCAGTTTGGCCATAACAAACACAATGTTCGAACATAAGGATGCCCATCGGTACACTTGGTACCAGGGCAGCCTAGGTCGCAGATCGATGATAGACTTTGTAGTCGTATCATCTGACCTGCGGCCGTATGTTTTGGACACCCCAGTGAAGAGAGGAGCGGAGCTGTCAACTGATCACCACCTGGTGGTGAGTTGGATCAGATGGCAGGGGAAGATGCCGTGTAGACCTGGCAGACCCAAATGCACAGTGAGGGTCTGCTGGGAATGCCTGGCAGAAGAACCTGTTAAGACGGTCTTCAACTCCCACCTCCGGCAGAGCTTTGACTGCGTCCCGAGAACAGTGGGGGACATTGACTCCCGAGTGGGCCTTGTTCCACTCTGCGATTGTTGAGGTGGCTGTTGCTAGCTGTGGTCGCAAGGTGGCCGGTGCCAGTCGTGGTGGCAACCTCCGTACCCGCTGGTGGACACCAGAGGTTCGGAGAGCCGTCAGGCTGAAGAAGGAGGCCTATAAGGCGTGGCTGGTCTGTGGGTCTCCGGAGGCAGCAGACAGGTACCGGATAGCCAAGCGGGGTGCAGCAGTGGCAGTTGCCGAGGCAAAATCTCGGGCATGGGAGGAGTTTGGTGAGGCCATGGAGAAAGACTATCGATCGGCTCCAAAGAGGTTCCGGCAAACTGTCCGGCGCCTCAGGAGAGGAGGGCAACAACTCGCTCACACTGTTTACAATGGGGATGGGGAGCTGCTGACGTCAACTGGGGCTATAGTCGGATGGTGGAAGGAATACTTTGAGGAGCTCCTCAATCCCACCTACGCACGTTCCGAGGAGGAACCAGAGCCGGCAGACCTGGGGATGGACTGTCCAATCTCGGGGGCAGAAGTTGCTGAGGCAGTCAAACAACTACACAGCGGCGGAGCCCCAGGGGCAGATGAGATTCATCCTGGGTATCTCAAGGCTATGGATGTTGTAGAGCTGTCGTGGTTGACACATCTCTGCAACATTGCGTGGTCATTGGGAGCAGTTCCTGTGGAGTGGCAGACCGGGGTGGTGGTCCCCATCTTTAAGAAGGGTGACCTGAGGGTGTGTTCCAAGTATAGGGGGATCACACTCCTCAGCCTCCCTGGAAAGGTCTACTCCAAGGTACTGGAGAGGAGGGTCCGATCGATAGTTGAATCTCAGATTGAGGAGGAGCAATGTGGTTTTCATCCTGGCTGTGGAACTGTGGACCAGCTCTATAGCCTTGCAAGGGTGATGGAGGGGGCATGGGAGTTTGCCCAACCAATCCACATGTGTTTTGTGGATTTGGAGAAGGCTTATGACCGTGTTCCCAGGGGCACCCTGTGGGGGATGCTCCAGGAGTATGGGGTGGGTGGCTTTCTGTTCAGGGCGATTCAGTCCAGAGGAGCGTGAGTTTGGTCCGCATACCCGGTGGTAAGTCGGACCTGTTCCCGGTGAGGGTTGGACTCTGCCAGGGCTGCCCTTTGTCACAGGTTCTGTTCATTACCTTTATGGACAGAATTTCTAGGCGCAGCCGTGGTGTGGAGTGTATCGAGTTTGGTGGCAGGAGAATCTCATCTCTGCTTTTTGCAGATGATGTGGTCCTCCTAGCTTCATCCAGCTCTGACCTTCAACTCTTGCTGGGTAGGTTCGCGGCCGAGTGTGAAGCGGCTGGGATGAGGATCAGCACCTTCAAATCTGAGACCATGGTTCTCGACCGGAAAAGGGTGGCTTGCCAACTCTGGGTCGGGGGAGAAGTCCTACCTCAAGTGGAGTTTAAGTATCTTGGGGTCTTGTTCAGGAGTGAGGGTAGGAGGGATCGGGAGATCGACAGGCGGATTGGTTCAGCATCTGCAGTGATGCGGACGCTGAACCAGTGATCTGCGTCCCAATCCTCACCTATGGTCATGAACTTTGGGTAATGACCAAAAGAACGAGATTGCGGATACAAGCGGCTAAAATGAGTTTCCTCTGTAGGGTGGCCGGGCTCAGCCTTAGAGATAGGGTGAGGAACTTGGACATTCGGGAGGGACTTGGAGTAGAACCGCTGCTCCTCCGGATCGAAAGGAGTCAGTTGAGGTGGCCAGATGGTCAGGATGCCTCCTGGATGCCTACCTGGGGAGGTGTTTCGGGCATGTCCTGCCGGCAGGAGGCCCCCGGGTTGACCCAGGACACGTTGGGGAGGTTACATCTCTAATCTGGTCCGGGAATGCCTTTGGGTCCTGCCGGAGGAGCTGGTAGAGGTGGCCGGGGAGAGGACGGTCTGGAGCTCCATAGTTGGGATGCTGCCCCCACGACCCGGACCCGGATAAGCGGAGGAAGACGAGATGAGAAACTCTTAGAGCTGATGTAAAAAGAACAGAAAATAAACCACAGATCTTTTTGAACACAGCAGCCGTCTTTCTCCATTCTTGTAACTTTCTAAACCGCGTGTGGTGTTGCAATTCTCCTGTGATTTTGTGACCTCATGGGATTGGCTGCGTGGAACGCTTTTGCTCCTGTTTCACGTCAGAATCGGTCCCGGTTGGAAGGGAGCTTGCAGGTAAAATGCCTCACTGTTGTAACACATCGCTTTCACACCTGTTGGGAAGCCGGCTTAACAACCTATCATTTTCTGATTGAAATTACAATTTCAGACAATGCAAAAGCCAAAGCTGTGCTAGTTTTTCAGGTCTCCTAACTGAACTAGGATCAGACTTGAAAGAGCAACTCCTATTCTTTCACTTGAATCTTTTTGATGGCATAAACTGTGGCAGAGTTATGTTAAATCAAACTAAGCATGTAAAACATGTCAGAATTTGGGTTTCTAATGTTTTTTTTTGTGGGAAAAAAGATTCAGGCGGCCTACCTTTGTAAAACAATGCAGAGAAATCTATGCATGCATTATTCTTGTTAAAGTAACAATGTGTAGTTTTTACCATTAATCTCTGGAAATATCCATCAAAATGTTGTTGAAAATGAATTAAATGATGTCCAGTTGTTGAAAAATACTGCTTCAGAATATATAACCATAAAAATAGGGTCTAAAATACATAGGAACGGGTTTAAGTCTGCGTGAAGCAATATTAGAAGCCATATTTCCTGCTACGGGAGCCCGTGAGGACAAAATACATTTACTGATTTGTAGCTAATGGCTACTAAACTTTTGCCATTTATAAACATTGTTTTACCTCTTCGCTCGTTGCCAGTGATGAAAGAAAGTCTGATGTGCTTGTTTTTTTGCTGGAGGTTGCACTCTCAGGGATTTTTGACCCTAATGCACATCCATTGTTAAGGTCTTACTCTAACATAAGATACCACTTTCTTGCAATGATTTAGGTATTTACTGCCCCCTATCGCCAGGGAAAATACACAGTGTCACTTCAATGAAAATTTGAAGCAATTCTTTCTTAGTTTTTAATCATGCTATTTAGTAATAGCTTTTAGTACTTTCAGGGTAAAATGTCATTTTCTGTCATGTCTGTAAATGTTACTGTATGTTGTAAATATTGAGTAGAAGATTTGATTTGGAGATAATCATTGAAATCGCAATTTCTGCCAGGAAAATCGTAATTTAATCATTTTAAAAAAATCCTTCGGGCCAAAATTTTTACAACAGAAATGTAAAGAGGATCCAACAGGAAGCTACAGCTAACTAGCTCCAATGCTAACTACAAATAAACAGATACTTATATATAATTTCCATAAAATGCAAAAAATAAAAAAAAGTGAATTGTTTGAAAGTTTTGAGATTAGAGCGCTTTTAAAAAAGAAGTAATCCAGTTTAGAACTGGCCTTGTTGTGACTAGCCGTTAGTGCATCAATCTAGTTAGAAATAATTGTTTCTCCAAGTTGGGATCACTCAAAAAGTTATCTACAACAGGCAGGATGTTTATTCTACCAAACGTTTCTACAAAACTCACACCAGAACATCTTCTTTAATGATGCTTTTTTAAAAAAAAAACTAAAGCAGCTTTTAAATCCATTAACTATGATCTCTTTGTTCAATTAAACCCATTTTGATTTAAAGCTCTGATGAAAAGCATTTTAACTGATTAAAAAAACCTCTCTCCTAACAAAAGAAAGATGTTTGTCCAATAGCTATCCAACCTTTGTCTTTGTATCGTAAGTCATCTTTTCATTTCAGCGGGAGCTGCTCGTATGAATCACAAACATATAGAGACAAGCGTTCAGCCGAGTAAACACATTATACCAAACACACGCACAAACTGTTCCATAGACAATCTACATCAGCCTTTCAGAAACCCTTTCTGTGATAAACAGCTGCACCGTGGCACTGATAATGAATAATAAATGCATAGATGAGTATGTGTATGTACTTTTGATTTATTTGCTCTTCTGTGAAGCTCGCTGGCTCAGTGTGACAAAGTGCTGGCCCCCGTCTGTGCTCTGCCTTTTAAGCAGATAGCTGGAGACTGGTCTCCCACACAGACACCCACTGGACGAGCAGAACTTTAATGCTAATTCATATCTGGCTGTATGCACAAAAGGCTGTGGCTTGAGTATAAAAAAGAACTTTTAATAAAATATTATTCATTGTATGCAAACATACCTGCTTGGTCCGTGTCCTACTGTCAGGTGATAAATTAAGACTTGTGTACCTCGCCTGGCTAAGGCCACAGAATAGCACAGCAACGATGCCTGGAAAACAAGAACATGCAACAAAAAGGAGTCTAAATTTCAAAAGTCGAACCAAAGTGACAGCCTCCACAGATGCTTGGGACCTTTGATTGTAAACATGAGCATTAACACTGTGTTGTTGGTAATCAGTGAAAGGAATGCTTGATCAGGCTGTCTTTTTAATTAAAAGCACACGGTTTTGATCAAAGTATATGTCAGAAAAAAGACTAACATAAAAAAAATATTCTGGCCAAGAAATGATCAGAGATTGAACAGAGGAGAGGTGGCCAGAAAACGTAGTTCTTGGGCTTGTTCACCCAAATCAACATCACAGTCCTCGTCTTTGGCTTGGAAGTACTTCTGCCTTCAGACATAAAACTCAAGAGTCTATGTCATGGTAAATAGCCTGTGTTTGATATAGCGCCTTCTGGGGTTCTACACCCCCCAAAGCGCTTTACAACACAGTCACCCACCCAAGTACACACATTCACACACTGGTGGTAATAAAATACAATGCAGCAACAGGTGCCCTCAGGCACACTGACAGAAGCAAGTCTGCCAGACATTGGCACCACTGGTCTCTCTGACCACCACCAGCAGGCAATGGAGGTTAAGTGTGTTGCTCAAGGGCACAGCACCAGACTGAGTGGAGCTCGAACCTGCAACCTTCCAATTATGGGGCGGGTAGAAGAAGAAGAAGAAGAAGAAAATATCATTTCTATAGCGCCTCTCAAGATAAAAATCATGAGGCGCTTCAATTATAGAGAGCACGCTGGGACCGATGGACTGAAAAGCACTTTTGAACAAAGATGAGGGTAAGATGTCGAGGGGGCATGCAGAGGTCTTCATAGAGTTAACTAGTTGGTTAACTCAGGCAAAGAAACAGGAGCAAAGCTATCTAGGATGATGGGCCTGGTTGGAGTCAGGAGAGGCAGCGATAAGGCTGAAGGAGAGATGCTAGATCTAACCTTATTGACTTTGTCCACAAAGAAAGACAGAAAGTTCTCACAGTCTGCAACAGAGTGGATGGAGGCTGTAGGACTGGCAGGAGAGGCGATGCTGCTGATGGTGTTAAACAGCACCTTGGGGTTCCCTTTGCTCTGGGACACCAGGTTGGAGAAATAGGAAACCCTGGCGTCTCTGACTGCAGAGTTAAAGGATGTCAGGAGATCCTTTAGGTGCAGCAGATGGACGTGGAGATGGGTTTTCTTCCACAAACGCTCAAATTTTCTGCATTGGCGCTTTAGGCTGCGAAGGCTGTCAGTAAGCCAGGGAGTAGGGTTCACTGCAGGAACTGATCTGGTTCTGACAGGACAGATGTTGTCCAGAATGGAGAGGCAGTGCTCGTTAAACTGAGAAGTTAAGGAATCTGGGTCGTTATCAGAAGAACAGGGTGGATCGAAATCAGCCGGAAAATTGCTAGCTGTGCTCTCATTAAGAAAACGAGAACTAACCATACGGCGAGCAGGAGGTGGGGACGCAGGAACTGACAAGTTAAAGAAAATGCAATGGTGATCTGAAATATAAATGTCCTCAGGACAAACACTGTCAGCATTTAGACTCAGGGTAAAAATAAGGTCTAGAGTGTGCCCCCTGGTGTGTGTGGGGCCAGAAACATGCTGGGTAAAGCTGAAGGTGTCCATAAGGCTGGAGAAATTCATGGCAAAGAGATCGGAGGGATCATCAACATGGATGTTAAAATCACCAACAATCACCAGTCTGGACAGCTTCACAGTGGAGGATAGAAAGTCACTAAACTCCTGAAGGAAAGAACTGTTTGGACCAGGTGGACGATAGACCACAGCACAGTAGAATGGGTTCTTACACCCGACTTTAATCAGCTGCAGTTCAAAGGAAGCAAAGTGACCAGAGGTTGTAGAGCTACATGGAAGATGGTCTCTGAAAACAACAGCTAGGCCTCCACCACGACCAGAACCCCAGGGCTGGCTAAGAAAAGAATAACCACTCAGGCAGAGTTCAATCAGACCAGAGTAATCAGATGTTTGCTGCCAAACTTCAGTCAGAAACAGAAAATCCAGGTTTTTAGAGAGAATTAGATCATTGAGCAGGAAGGACTTATTGTTAACAGAGCGGGTATTTAATAGAGCCATGCTGAGTGAGGAGGATGAATCAGAAACTACAGAAACAGCTGGAGTTAGTGGGCGTAAATTAGCAGGGTTAGATCCACGGTGTTTATAAAAACCACTTATGGAGGGAACAGGAGGAGAAACCACTGAGGAATGAGGATAAACCGACCTTAAAAAACTTGGACGGATGAACCGCGCTGCAATGCGGCCTGGCGGGAATGCGGAAGTGGCGCTCAGGTCGCCAAACAAAGGACAAGAAGCTAGAAGATCGTGCCGATGTTTACTAGATAAACCACGCTTTAAGAGAAGTCTTATTCTCACCTGGATTCCTGCTCATTTACCTCTTTTCCTCTGACGTTTTCCCGGGACCGGACAAACATAGCTGGAGGTGCACAGCTCGTGATCGTCGTTTGGCTCCGGGCCAGTGAGCCGCTCAGGTAAACAAACAGGAAGGTACGTCCTCAGTGCATCTTGGGCGATCGTGAACGAACGGAAGGACAAGCGATCATAGGAGATGGTAGCAGGGACACTACTGAAGAGGATTGCAGACAGGAGCAAGGTGGAAAAGAGGAGGTTAGTGGAGAAAAGTTTGAATAAGTGGCCGATGACTGCGGCTAAGCCAAGCCCAGGCGCCATCTTGTTGCCGACCGGAAGCGGAAGCCGTACTTAACTCCTCTGCCACCATTGCCCATGTCATGATATTTTACATCCTGTACATGGTCACAGACTACATAATTGTATGCATCCAGTGACTTCTATGCCTGTAGCTTTCCCTCGTTGGGCTTCTCCACCAAAGCCCTGTAGATATCTGTTTATTTAGCCATTTGTGCCTTCCACACATCTGGTAATACCACACAGATCCAAGGGTCTGTTGCCAGTCCTCAAAGTGAGTTTTCTTTGATTTCAAGTTGTCATTGATAACCCCTTAGCGTGGGCAAAACTTCAAATACCTCCATACTTCGTCACCAGGCTGCAAACTCACCCTGACCTAGGTCATACTGTTTGTTACAAACAGTAACATGGTCTATAGATAAAGGTTGGTAAGCAGTTTGAGCAGATTTCTGTTCAGCTCCTCCTTCACAGTGATAAATCAGAGAACCTTACTGTTGTCTTCCTGACTCGTTAGTCCATCTTAATGTCATTTAAAACACCAACACGATTGACCTCCACCAGTTGAGGCTGTACTTTACCATTGTTCTCATTCTCCAAAGCACTGAGAACAAACCTAAACATGCAGTCCAAATCCAAACATCTCTTTGTTTCTAACAAAAGTCTTTTTTTTATTATAACACCCCAGGGAATAAAAGCTGGGAAGGCTAAAATCTGTTGAATGATGTAATGACAACAAATGATGCCAGAAAGACAGAGGAGAAAATTAAATACAAAAGGGAACCAAACATAAAAAAGAGATGGCGCACAGAAAGGGGAAAAGAGATTAGAGACAGTTTCCATGAGCTGGAATTAAAAGCACATAGCATGAAAGGTGGCTTGCAGCCTCACAGGGCATGCTTGTTTTGTTGCAGGAACTCATTTTCACATTTTCTCCTTCCTAAACTTTAAAAGGGAATCACACTTAAAAAAATACCCTCATGGCTTTGTAATAGTAGGGAGGATGAAGATCTTCACAATCCACCTTCAAATCATCACACTGACCTTCCTAATAATGTTCAACGAGAATATCACAGATCTCATTTTGACTAATTTTCCACCACCCGCACAAAGTCTTTCCCACATAAGGGAATTTGTCTACGGAGTAGATGCATCTCGTAATGAGGAGCTGAGAGGGACATGAAATTAATGATAGCGAATCCCCCTCCAAAGTTGAGGGTCATTAGGCATCTCCTCATAAAACTCCAGCAATTAGCAGAGACAGAAAGAGCCTCAGTTACCAAAAGGACACTGACAGGTGGGTACGTCATACTGAGGAGAAAATTACTGGTCTTAGAGGGAGTATTAGATGATGAACAGTATTTTAAAAACCAGAATTTAAGTCGAATTTGACACATGAATACAAAAATCTGACCAAAGAGCACCAAGATTCACCAGTTGTCATATGTTACGCTGCGGTTTGACTTCTACTCTGGGCAGCATTCAAGGGTACTTCATAAACAGGGCGTCTTGGCCTAACAGATAAAGGTCAAACTATTTCATTAAAAACTGTGGTCTCTTCCTCCACATGCCACAAGGAGGGAGAGAGAGAACTCTACGGCTGATTGAGTGAAATCCCAGTGATAAAGCATAGCAGCAGGACTGTAATATTACTTGAATATAAATACCACATTAATATTCTGAGAGCAAATCACAGTGGTCAGAGCAGAGGAAGACAATATCGTGCAGCAAAGCCAAGACTTGCCATCTTCCAAGCTACACATGCTCAAATTCAGTACAGCGTAAGGAACAGGATGCATTAATAAAACATAATAGACATTTTACAAGATTCACATCTAAGGCAGCAAAAATATTGTTTTGATTATTTCACATAAGATAAAAGCACCTTAACTTTTATTCTCGTTTCAGAAAACGTCCATCTGTAAGAGTCTCAAAAACATCCATCCATCATTTTCATCCGCTTATCCGGAGTCGGGTCACGGGGGCAGTAGCCTAAGTTGAGAGGCCCAGGCTTCCCCCTCCCCAGCCACTTGGGCCAGCTCCTCCGGGGGGAATCCCAAGGCGTTCCCTGGCCAGGTGAGAGACATAGTCCCTCCACCGTGTCCTGGGTCTACCTTTAGGTCTCCTCCTGGTTAGACATGCCCGGAAAACCTCACCAGGGAGGCGTCCAGGAGGCACCCTGACCAGATGCCCGAGCCACTTCAACTGGCTCCTCTCGATGTGGAGGAGCAGCGGGTCTACTCCGAGCCCCTCCCGGTTGCCCGAGCTTCTCACCCTATCTCTAAGGGAGAGCCCAGCCACTCTGCAGAGAAAACTCATTTCGGCCGCTTGTATCCGCGATCTCGTTCTTTCGGTCACTACCCAAAGTTCATGACCATAGGTGAGGGTAGGAACGTAGATCAACCGGTAAATCGAGAGCTTTGCCTTCTGACTCAGCTCTCTCTTCACCATGATAGACCGGTACAACGCCCGCATCACTGCAGATGCAGCACCAATCCGCCTATCAATCTCACGCTCCAGTTTTCCTTCACTCATGAACAAGACCCCGAGATACTCATCCCTAAACCACCAAAGTTTAAATGAGCTCAGACTGATTTGAGTACAGAACACAAAGATGGCAAAACATTGTTGTGTTGCGTATAATTGTAAGGCCAGGCAGCTTTATTTGTACAGCACATTTCATACAGAGCAGTGATTCAATGTGCTTGAAAAAACTGATGTATGAATAAGATAAAAAGGCAATGTTAAAGGCTGAGAAGTTTCAGTGCAGAAGGTGCAGCATAAGAAACATTCCGTTAAAGGCTAACATGAAAGTTTTCAGTTTTAAAAGTTACTAGAGTTGAGACACAAGGCTTGCAGAGACCTGCTGAGTGTGCACATTGCAACATATATTCTGGCCCCATGCCATTGAGTTTATTGAGATTTATAAACTAGTAGCAGCATTTTTAATGCAATTCTGTAGTTTCTGGTAACCAGTGTAGAGATGTAAGAACAGAAGTGATGTGTTCGCTTCTCTTGGTTCTTGTTAAGAGTCGAGCAGCAGCATTCTGAATACGCTGCAGTTGTTTTACAGCTTTTTTAGCCTACTTTATGCTGTCTGAATTATTTTACCCATCTGGCCCAGACATGGGGCATTGCTAGCGATATTGGAATCAGCTAACCCCATGCGCTCAATCACAGGCTTTGGTGATTTAACAATGGGGCACTTTATTATTATTTTTTCCATAGAGCAAGGTTTGTTTAATCCCTCCCTTCGTTTGAAAATTGCGTTTGTATTTACTCAGGTTATCTTAGTCTAAAAATGAAAATAGTTTGCTGATCTGAAACATTTAAGTGTGACAAAAGACTAAAAGTAAAAGAAACCTGCAAGTGGGAAAGAAGTCTTTCATTGCATTTGACGTGTCTGGGAAAGGTACCTGCAAGCAGTTACAGAGATCCCTTGAAGCATGAGCAGGAGTAGTGCGTGCCAAGCAAACAGCTGCGTGTGACTCCGGTGGGCGACATGCAAGTCAGAGCGTGCAGCAGAGATGGGATGCCTGAGGGAAAAAGGGGGCTAACAGGATTTGCATTCAGCCTGACCTACCAGTCACCCAGGGAACTGATACGGCCTGCAGATGCACAAATAACATAAGTCACACAGTATTCACCTGAAAGTCCGCAGGCTTCAGCGGAGAGGAAACTGCTCCAGGATAGCAGGAAGAAGACGGATGTTTCTAGAAGAGGGTTCTCGTGCAGTCGGGTGAATTTGGTGAGGTGAGAGGAGAGTTAAAGTTATACAAGGAGATGACCGTGCAGATTTTAATTACTGTGTGTGTGTGTGTGTGTGTGTGTGAGATATTGCATCTGCAGGTACAAATCTCTGCATGTTTATTTGGGTGCAGCAGCCTGGAGAAAAAGAGATACCGCAGTGATGCACCTTGAAATAAAACAGCTAATGTAGTAAATGCTCAGTGAGCCTGAGGAGCTGCCTCACAGTAAAACCACCGGATCCTAATGAGATTTTTTTCCCCTCTGTGAGCGCCCAACTTCACATTCCCAAATACCCTCCAGCTAAGCTTCCTTTCAAATTATTTTCTTGGTTTTTATGCAGTGTTTCAGTCGAAACAGAAAGAGGAGATAGAAAATAAGTACGTTAAAGTTTTCCATTTTACGTTCTTTTTTTTAAACCTCTGTGCAGTTTACTGCATTTGGGATGGGGGACATCCAGTGGAGCAAATCACAAATTGCAGCCAAATTTAATTCCAAGAATAAAAACAAGCTAGCTGTAAAAAAGCAGTCCACTCCACCTAGAGCCAGTGTTTGGTTTGTTCCTTCTGGGCCACCATAAAGGCATAATTATTCAGCACAAGGACAGATGAATGTGGGCAATTTACAGCATTTTGGAATTGATGTTGCATGTTGTCAAGCATTCTTATGACTTTGAACACAATTATTTATTAAAATGTATATGACCAATACATTTCTTAAAAATTTAAGAGGCTTCATTAGCAGCTATTATTTGGATTCAAATTCTCTTTTGGACAGACGGACGGGTGGATGTTTATTTTACTCCTGAACTGAGTCGATTGTGAGAATGCACACACCTCTTCCTCTCTATTATAACGAGAAGATGTGGGCTGCAGCCCCACCTTGTGGCTCTTGGCGGATATCTCAACTTAACTCAACAGTAACTTTATACAAAAACAAAGATTTTTTTATTTTCCATAAGCAGTTTGCTAAAAATATTTACAACCACAGCGCTGTTGTGAGGACAGAAAAAAATGATCAGAATAGTTTGTGTTCACATAACAGCTGGGTTTAGCACGGCAGCATTGCTAGCTGCTCACAGGAACCATGAATTGTAGGTTTAAACTCCCATTCGCTATTCCTCCAAAAGATAAATGATGATTTGTAGGATTGTTTATGAACAGTTCAGTACCAGGTAGCAACTGGTTAGGCCAACAGGTTTTGTAGAATGTGGTTTTTTTTTTTGGTTACATTTTGGCTTTCATGAGAATAATTCTGCATTATCAGTCAAATCTTTGAAAAGCAAAATCACAGGAATATAAACCAAAAACATAAATGCACAAAGGTATCCATCTGGAAAAGATGTATGCCCATGCCATATCCCTTATTTCCAGCTCTTCCTGATTTTAGCAGATGTTGAAATGCTCCTCTGCTACACCAAAGAAAACAAAAAAATTATGCTAATTTGTCCGAGGAGGTTTGGCAGCTCACTGATTTATTTCCTGCCACCTGATCAATCCTTGTGACATCACCATAAATGCAGTAAAAAAAAAACTCCAAACAGGAAGCTAGGAAGCTCAGTCTCCATTTTCCCAGTCCCACCCTGTTCTTCCCTTCTGTGACCTTTGTTTAGACTCTGCACCCGGCTGAGTTTATCAGAGCAAACGCTGCACTGAGGTGTACCATGTAGACTGTGAGACGTGCACACAAAACTGTAACAGAGAGGAACATCAGTGAAGATTCACACTGAGCTGGAATCAAATGAGTGCAAACCCATAACAGAAGCCGTCAACCGACTCTGCTGGCAAGCGGCTAATAATGTCTGACTAAATGCTAATGTCAGATGAAAGCTTATTCCTGATCCGCAGCTTTGAAAAATGAATCCCACCCTGCAAATATCAGATTTCTTAGCTCTGTTTTATGTGATTTTTGAGACTACAATAAGGTGTTAGCTGCTTGTTTAACTGATGCTGCCTCCTAGCATTTAAAAAACACCATTTGGACACATTAGCAGTATTGTCCTCACTGTAAGTGGTCTTTAAGAACCAACTGTTTGAGGAAAAACCACAAAAGAGCACTCTGTTGAAGGTAAATGCTAATTTTGTGGGTTGGCTGCAAAAAAAAAAAAAAAACTCAGCTTAAATCAGTCCTAAACCTCAGATTTTTAACCTAAAGCATAAAGATTTGAGAAAAATGCGAGAAATGTCACTAGCTGTGGGATTTTTGCAGCTTTCAGAGTTGCTTGTCTTATTGACGACAGGCCTTGCAGCAAAGGTTTTGTTAGAGGAGCGTTCACCAAGCTGAGGAAGTGGATGATTTTAAAGCGGATGCTGAGGTGATAACTGGAATGGAGAGACGGGCGATGAGGAAAAGGATATAAGGGCTGTGATTACTGTGAAGATGAATCCAAGGAGGAAGGAGCCAATGAGCACTCCAAGGAAAAAACCAACAGAGTGGAGGAAAGCGGGTGGGCCGAAGACGCGTCCTGCTCCCCTCCGGTCGTAAGAGGCAATGGCACTGGGAGATCAGAGGAAAGAGAGACAACATTACATAATAAAACAAGTGAAACAAAAAGAGAAAGTGAGTTCTGTAAATGCTGAAACTTTAAATGAACATTGTTTATGGTTCTGGATCAAGAGCAATCATCAGAAAAATGACCAGCTGGCTTGTTTTGGACCAAACAGCTGAGCTAAGCCCTCTCGGTCCAGTATAATGGTGTGACACCCTAACCAATTATTTGCCTCGCAGACATATTTGAGCACCAAGCGACAAAGAGGGGAAATACTCGTGTTGCAGCATATTTTTATTTATGGTGCTATAAATATTTACTGTGTGCGGGGGAGGAGGGGGGAGCTTTGAAATGAAAGTCGCCGAGTGCAAAAGAAAAAAATTAAAGAAGGCTCAAAAAAGAAGAAACAGAGAAATTATCTGTGAAAAGAGCTTGCAAAGACAAGCACCGGTAACTGATGGAGGGCGGCTGCTGCGGCGACACGGCTTCCTGTCGGAATTTGGATGAATATGAATTCATGGAGTCAGCAAAAACAACGAGAACGTGATGAAAGTGGATTTGATCAAACGCTCGGGCGAACCGGGCAAGGCCAAATGTAGAAAGTGCTGCCTCATCCTGCAAACGAGCAGAAAATCCTTACAAAGTCCCTTAAAAATGAAAATGTAATGCCACGTTTTTAAGTAGTAGGGTCTTAATGAGCTGGCACGCTCTGCAACGTTTCTTAATCTCAACAGCAGGAAGAGGGCTATCAGTCAGGCTGTCACTAATGAGCTCAGCAAGCTGAAAAAGGGAAAATCTATTACCACCTCTATGGAAATAAAGACACCAGTTCAGCCAGCACAATCCATTTATCTGCAAGCCACACGGTCAGTGGGAATTTCGGAAGATTGTTTGTTCAGGTGTTTGGCTGTCCAGTCAGAACTCGGAGACGTAAAGCGGTGGGCTGATGGAGTGGGAGCTTTTGTGCCTGGGAGAGGGCGCATCAGGTTGAGCTGCTCTGAGAAGCTTGTTAAAATTCCGCTGCCAGGACCCCGTGTGCTCGCTAATAAGGCCTGGCTTTGTGTGTGTGTGTGTGTGTGTGTGTGTGGAGGGGCCTCAGAGACCGGCAGACGAACGATCCGGTCAAGTGACGGGAGACGGTGAGCGGGCCGGTCACACCACTCCAAGAACAAACATAGCACTATCTGACCGTTTGTCTGAAAAGATGCACTGCCTCCCTCCACGTGTGACTGAAGGGTTATAAACACGTCGAGGTCTGTTTGCACGTCCACTTGACTGGCTTTGTTCACCAGTTGTGCAAAGGGAGCAAACAGCTACTGCTAAACGTGTGCGTGTGTTTTAAAGGGCAAAAGAAGCAAAAACTGGATCTTCCTGAAGGCTTTTATGTGGAGCTTTCACAGATTTTTATCTGTTTTGTGCTTTACTTAGCCTGAAATTGACAGTAGCCAGGTTTGATTTACGAGAATTGTGTTTCCACCCTGGCAGTGAGTCCCTCCACTGACTACCTTAATGAGATGCTGACAGTGCCAGAGGCAACTTGCTTATGTAGTCTACTGCATAGCATCCAAAGCACTCATGCTGTTTTGCCAATCGCACCTTTTCTTTAAAGCTGGCAGTGTCACACACACACACACACACACACACACACACACACACACACACACACACACACACACCCGCCTCCATACTGCCAGCTGGAGAATTCAGAGCAACCCACACAATTAAACCGGAGAAAAATGTAAGGCATTCCGACGAGAGACAAGATACTCACTGAGTCAAGACGATGGCCACAGCATCATTAAGAACACTCTCCCCAAACAGCAGGGCATGCAGATCAAAATCCACATGCAGGTCTGACAATAGCCCAAGGACTGAGACTTACAACAACAAAAAACAGGAAAAGTGAATTATTGCTTGTGCTGCTGCAGGATAGGACACAACATGGACGTTTCACTGGTAATCACACAAATAAAGTAAATTGTTGGTGTAAAATGACACCTGACAGCATATAATGAGTCCCCTCGAAGGATAAAGTGATTTTATTAACATCTCATAAAACCTGAATAAGGATACTGGCTTCTTGCATTGGAATGCTTTATTCAATTGCAATAAAAATATTTATAGCTAACTTTTTAAGCTAGCTTGTTTTGCAGGTTTGCAATTGTAGCTTTAATTGTTTAAATATTGTTTGTTTTTTATGCTTATGAGGTCCTACTGATACTAAATAGCTACAGAAAATTGAAATCATACCAAACTAAAGCTCAAGTCTGAGAAGGTCTATTAGATTATAAATAATTGATATTTCTCAAAACTGGCTTTTATTTTGTCAAGCAAATGCCTCGCTGAACTGTGAATGTTGGTAATTGGAGAAAATACACAAATTTTCAGTTGGAATGATAATAAGAAACACAGTTTTTATTATATCTGGCCAGGTCAGATGGGGCATATGATGCAATTGCAACATTTGTAATAATATTTCTCAACCTGTTTGTAATTTACTTCCCAAACGTTTCTTGCGCCGTGTAACTCAAAGTGATGAAACTGAGACGAGTTCCAGAAGCCTGAGACAACTCTGGAGCTCTTTTCTTGAAGGAATTTAGCCAAATAATTTTTTTGATTATGTTCAAAAATCTAGAGACACAATAAAGGAAGCCGTGCGACTCCCACAAGGACACAGAGCCCTTGTGAATGTTTCAAGATTTACTCCATCACCAATGCCATGTGCAATTTTGCTGCCCGCCATTCATTGCAGCCTAATGTGATACATTAACAGCAACTGAAAAATTATTTAACTCAAGAGGTGTAACTGAAAAAAGAAAATATATAGAAAAAAAAACATCTGGATCATCAGAGAGGAGAAGTGAAAAGATTAAGGCAGTCTCAGCTGATAAAAGGTATTAAAGGTGTAGTAGAAAGTTTTTTTTAACAATTGGAAACTACTTTCAGCCTCTTTATAAAAGATGAAACTTTGTTGTGGCTCACAATGGCCCAGGAGCACCATCCATTCAGCCAGGACACAAGTATTAAATGTGTGCTTACCTTGATGGCTAAATGGCGCTGCCAGTAGCTAGACACTCTGTTCTATGTGTTTCTTTGTGTGTGTGTGGGAGGGAGGTGGGGGTGGGGGTGACTGCATGGTCTGGATATTTCCAGGACGTCCTGGAATGTGAGTACAACTCCAACATTCTTCTTTGTCATTTTCCTCTCATCCAGCAAGGGCATTAGCAGTAACTCTGGCTAGCTTTAGCATTAGCTCAGGCATGTGTTAGCAGTAGCTCAGGCTAGCATTATGTTTATGTTTATGTATTTAGCAGACACTTTTGTCCAAAACGACTAACAAGTGATAATCGGCATGTTGCCCTTGAGGCTAACAACAACAATAACAACAATTTGACAGCAATCATGGAGAGGAGGGAACAAAGGAGTGGATGGTGGTGGTGGTGGGGGGGTGGGGGGGGTGGGGGGTGGGGGTGCAGGGAAGGTGCTAGTTAAGAAGATGCTCTCTGAAGAGCAGGGTCTTCAGGAGTTTCTTGAAAATTGAAAAGGAAGCCCCTGTTCTTGTAGTGCTTGGTAGGTCATTCCACATTTGTGGAACGATGCATGAAAAGAGTCTGGATTGTCCTGAGCGTGGTGTAGGCACTGCTAGCCGACGATCCTGTGATGACCGGAGCAGCCGGGCCGAGACGTAAGCCTTTGCAAGAGGATTAAGGCGGATGGGAGCTGTACCATCCCGCACTTTGTATGCTAGTGTTAATTATTTGAATTTTATGCGTGCTGCTAGCGGTAGCCAGTGGAGCTCAATGAACAGAGGGGTGATGTGTGCTCTTTTTGGCTGATTGAAGACCAGACGCACCACTGCGTTCTGGACCATTTGAAGAGGTCTCACAGTACTTCCTGGAAGACCAGTTAGAAGGGCATTGCAGTAATCGAGGCGGGAGATGGCAGTAGATTGCACCAGGCGCTGGGTGGCATGTTGTGTTAGGTATGGTCTGATCTTTCGAATGTTATACAGCGCAAAGCGGCATGAACGAGCAACAGAGGCAACATGATCTTTAAAGGTCAGGTGTTCATTAATCACAACACCCAGAATTCGAACTGCCTTTGAAGGAGCCAGAGATAGGAAGTCATTTTGGATTGAAATATTGTGCGGTATGGATGGTTTTGCTGGGATGACAAGTAGATCAGTTTTAGAGAGGTTGAGTTAGAGATGGTGGGATTTCATCCATTTTGATATGTCAGAGAGACAGTTTGATATTTGTGCTGAGACAGTGTGGTCGTGCAGTGGAAAAGATAGATAGACCTGGGTGTCGTCTGCATAGCAGTGGTAGGAGAAGCCATGTGATCGAATGATCTCACCCAGTGAGGTGGTGTATATGGCAAAGAGAAGAGGTCCTAGTACAGAGCCCTGGGGGACTCCTGTGGCAAGATGGTGCATGGTAGAGGATTGTCCAAGCCAAGATACACTGAATGATCGTCCTGTGAGGTACGATTCAAACCAGGCATGTGCTTTCTCTGTGATGCCCATGATAGAGAGTGTGGACAAAAGGAAGCCATGGTTGACAGTGTCAAATGCAGCCAATAAGTCGAGCAGGATAAGCACCAAGGATTTGGCAGTCGCTCTAGGTTCTTTTAAGGATTCAGTCACTGCTAACAGAGCAAATTCAGTGGAGTGGCGCTTTTTGAACCCAGATTGGTAAGGGTCAAGCCGATAGTTTTGTGAGAGGTATTCTGTGATCTGCTTGAAAGCCACCCTTTCAATGACATTGGCCAGAAAAGGGAGGAGAGCTTAGTAACAGCTCCGAGCTTTTGCAGCTGCAGTCAAGTAAAATAAAGCTTAGCAGCAGAATTATATTGTTAGTACAAAAAAACAGATTCATCTTAAAGGCACACTATGCAACCTTTTCATATTTTTAAATAATTTTATTGAGGCAGTATGTACTAAAATGACAGGGTTAATGTGATTTTACTGAAACCCCCCACTGCCCTCTGTGGCCAGAATACCGCACTTGTAACTTCAGAGTGCTGGTCCAGTCCCTGTTGGACTTAGTAGAAGGAGATGACATGATAGAGCTGCAGTCTACTTCCAGCACGTTTCCTGCACATTTTACATCATTAACACGGCTGAATTGTTTGATTTAGTGATGTATCACTTCTGTTGAAAGAAAGAAAGAAAACGATCTTTTATATAGCGCCTCTCAAGGTAAATATCATGAGGTGCTTCACAAAAACAAAAAAAGTTATCAAAAAAAGATTTTAAAAAATGATAAAAAATATGTTTAACTCATTCACTGCTAGCCGTTTCCTGATCAGAAAAGCCATTCGCTGCCAGCGTTTTTCAGCGTTTTCACAGTTTTTTAAGAGTCACAGAACATTGCGCTTTATGATGAAGTCAACGTCCAAACTACCAAAACAAAAAGTATACTCACCTCTTAGATCAGGAAGAATCCGCGCGTTTTGAGCGTTATCCATTCTTTCATAATCTATTGTCGAATTGTGATTGGCAGAAGCTTTTCCGTTTCACGCTTCACTTTTTTTACAGCACCAGCCCAAAAAGATCTCCTAACACATGGATTTTCGGCTTCCTGATCACGCGACATGTGACATATGCGGATGAAGATCGGCTTTGGAGCTGGGATGTTTGTTCTCACGGTGTGGGGGGCTCGTTCTGACGCCCACATAGTAAAAGAATGAAAATCATTGGCAGTGAATGGTTGGATTTAAAATGATGACTTGTGTCATCAATGGCAGTGAATGAGTTAAAAGGAGAAATTTTTTAAAAAAATGTAAGGAAAGGGAGAGAGAAAATGAACGGAAAGAGGGGAATCAACGGATCCCGGGAAAGGTGGAATAAGAACAGAATTAGGAGAGGGTGGTGACGAAGGTCACACAAAAGCCAGCCTGAACAAGTGAGTTTTCAGCTGCTTTTTAAAGGAGACCACTGAGTCCACTGATCTCAGGTTCAGGGGGAGAGAGTTCCAGAGTCTGGGGGCCACAGCAGCAAATGATCTGTCACCTTTGGTCTTTAGCCTGGTGCGCTGCACAACCAGTAGGCTTTGGTCACTGGACCTCATGGACCTGCTGGGGGTGTAGGGACTAAGAAGATCACCAATGTAAGATGATGCTTGTCCATGTAGGGCCCTATAGACCAGAACCAGGATCTTGAAATGAACCCTGAAGTTGACTGGCAGCCAATGAAGCTGGAGGAGAAGCGGGGTGATGTGGGTGTGTTTGGAGGACTTGGTCAGAAGACGAGCACAGGCATTCTGAACCACCTGTAGACGGTTCAGGGAGGTTCTGCTCAGACACATGAAAAGAGAGTTACAGTAGTCTAAGCGTGAGGAGATGAAGGTGTGGATAACTGTCTCAAGTTCAGAGCGGGACAGAATGGGATTTAGCTTAGCAATGTTCCTGAGATGGAAGAAGGAAGAGCAAACAAGAGAACTGACATGAAAATCCGGGGTGAGAGCTGGGTCCAAGGTCAGAAGAGCAAACAAGAGAACTGACATGAGAATCCAGGGTGAGAGCTGGTTCAAAGGTCACACCAAGATTCCTGACAGAGGGTTTGGTGTGAGAAGCAAGCTGACCGAGAGAGTCTCTAACTTTGGGAACCAGCTTGTCTGGGGCACAGATGAACATCTCAGTCTTATCTTCATTCAGCTGTAGAAAGTTCCCAGCCATCCAGGGTTTAATGGAGTCTAAGCAGGAGTGTAACAGCTGCAGCTTAGACATCTCATGGGGCTTAAAGAAGATGTACAGTTGGATGTCATCTGCATAAAGATTGCATATTTCTTTAGAGCTCAGGACGTGCTGAAGAGGAAGCAGATAGGAGGAAGAGTAGAGATCCCAGCACAGAACCTTGTGGTACACCATGAGAGAGGGATGTGGTGGAGGACCTAAACTTGGAGACGGCCACAGAGAAGGAACGCTCACACAGATAAGAGGAGAACCACTACAGAGCAGTTCCTGATAGGCCTACCCAGTCTCTCAGCCTTTCCAGTAGCAGGTGATGGTCAACAATGTCAAAGGCTGCAGTCAGGTCCAGCAGGACCAGAACAGAACAGTCCACCGCATCACTGTGGGCCAGAAGGTCATTAGAGACCCTAAGAAGAGCTGTTTCAGTGGAATGCGCTCTATAAACCCTGACTGGAAACTATCATAGGTGTTATGTTCATCAAGAGCAGAGCTACAAGCTTTTCCAAGATCTTGGAGGTGAACAGAGGTTTAGAAATGGGTCTGAAGCTGCTATGGAGAGAAGGGTCAAAATTCATTTTTTGTAGAAGCGGGTGGATTACAGTGTCCTTAAAGTAAGCAGGAACCTGACCAGAAACCAGAGAAGCATTAATTATAGAGGGCAGGCTGGGACCAATGGACTGTAGACACTATTGAAGGCTGAAGAGACATTTCAGTTACATTGTAACATCCAGCAATGGTCAGTTTAGGTACAGTCTGACCTTTCAACATCTAATCAACATCTGGTCAGAAAGGAGACACAACATTGCATGTGTTCCCTTTAAATGAGTCTGCCTTCATACCAGCTCACAAACTCTGCAAGTCTGAAAGATAAACAATAACTTTCTTTCCCAAGGTCCCATCTGTCTGCCTCCACAGAAGGAAGAACTCCATCTCGAATCAGTTGCAAAAATCAAGAATTATTTCCTAAATCAATATGAACTTCTTCCATGACTTATAATCTAGATAATCATTAAATAAACATTTGTTGATTACTACTTATAATAATTATAGTACAATGAAATGCTTCATTAATCAGTGCTCACTGAATGGATGTTATGTTATGTTTATGTCTACTAGAACCTGCCATGTGTTCAACATGTTTTGACGACGAGGTCCTCACATCTGCATTCACACAATAACAAGTAAGGTTAAGTTAAACCCTAACACATAACTTGCCGTTTTAACCAGTCAGAACATCCGGTATCAAAGAAGGTGCTTTTCTGAGTTGTCTTGGTAACATCTCTCAAACTTGTCAGCCTCTGATTGGCTGTGCAAGTCATAACATCAAAACCTTAAAACTGGATCATCTTGAGTGATTCGACAGTTCTAAAATCAATCAATCAATCAATCAATCAATCAATCAATCAATCAATCAGTCAATCAATCCTTTATTAATCCCAGAGGGAAATTAGTTTCAGTACACACAATTTAGAGATCAGACTGTCATGGTCTGCGTCTGCCCCTTCCTTCATGTGCCTCCTGGTGTTAGATTCCCTTCTGTGTCCTAGCGCCCTCATGTGTCATGTCTGCGTCTTCCTCATGTGTCTTCTGGTTTTCCCCATTTGCCCCTAGATCTCCAGCCCTCTAGGTTTCTCAAGTCATTTCCTTTAGTTACAGCCTTTCATGATTTAGTATGTTTTTTCCCATCAGTGTTTATTATTCTTCTCCCCCCTCCCTTTGAATTATAGTTATGTTTCCTCCTCTTTTGTATTAGGTTTTTATTCTTAGGTCAAGTTAGTTTCTCCCCTGATTAGTCATTGCCTTCACTTGGTCCTCCTCCCACAACCCACACACCTGCAGCTCATCTCCCTCTCATCCTGCCTGTGTATTTAAGCCTTGTCTTGTCTCAGTGTCTTGTTGGTCCATTGTTTGTATTCTGTCAGCGTTTGTTCGTGCTCTTGGTGAGCTTTGTTTCTCCTGCTTTGGAGTTTTGGACTTTAGGCTCACTGCCTTTGGATTTATTTTTGTTCATCCTCAAATAAAAGTATTTTTTCTTTATATCTACTCCTGCCTCGTGTCATCCTGGATTGCGGTATATTTGGGTTGTAAACATCCTCGAAACGTGACACAGACATACATGGGCAAGACACATGACAAGAATTGGTGACTGTGGTCATTTGCAACCTGAGTCGTGCTACCTTAATAGAGATCAGAGGGTAACATAAGGATTGGTTCAGGTGGAGGGAAAAAAAGGCACTTCACAGTTTCCCTCCGCTCAGACCGGCCATCTGTAGCAAAACCTCTTTAACCGTCAAAGCTTTTGATGCATCGTCAAAACCTTTTTTGCCCTGCAAAGCTGATGAGCAAACAGTACCTGCAAAAACAAAGATGATATTGTTAGACTCCTTAAAGGTTGGGTTATGCTTGACGCGTCTGCGAGGTCCGCACAGCTCCGCGCAGCGAAACTGCGTCATTTTAACAACCACGCCCCTCCACCGCGCCTCCGCACGGCCCAAAATTTCCGCAACGCGCACCTAGGAACATTTCGAACCACGCGGACGGTCGGATGCGGAATAACATGGCGGACCGGCAAGAACTAGTATGGCAGAGGTTCGTAAATACAGACATTTGTATGATTCAGCTCTCAAAGATCACCGTAATCAACATGTTGTTAATAATTCTTGGAGAGAAATAGCTCGCACTGTCAGAAAAGACGAGGATGCTGTTAAAAACTGCTGAAATGCCATGTTGTAAACAGTAAATTCTACTTCTACTATGGTGTAGTGTTGGATGCATGCTGTAGAGCTCCATGCTGCCCCATTCAGTTTGGGAGAATATTGGCTCACCGCAGAGACGAGCCGCACAAACCATAAACGCTGCGAGTTGTGAAGCGCGTTCCATCCGCGAGCCGCATCACCAAGCGGAAAGTGAATGCGTCAAGCATAAACCAAGCTTAAGAGTCCGCCAGACGCATGGTTCCATCCAGCTGTTGTGACCCGAGACATCACTGGACTGAAGAGTCGGTACCACGGTATTCTACAGCCCTCCGGTGCCAGAGGTCAGCCGACCCCTGCGACTTTCGGATCCACCAAGGGGGTCTCTCCAAAACGGGTGAAGCAGACATGACAGATTGTGTCTGATGTGCTTCTGATGATAAAAACTTTATAGCTTAGAGCAAACCAAATTGTTTTCACCAGAACTCAGCTTACTTTGATAAGGAAGCTCTGACTGACATCGCACTCACACATAGGTTCCTTCATCACGTTTAGTTACATCCACTCACAGTAAATGCATGTTTTAAATTGTTTGTAAAATAAATTCTTACTTTTATAAACCTGACTCTTTCTTGAAATAACACGAAGTGTGGTTGATAACTGAAAAAGCAAAGAACCCAGATCTTCTGAATAAAAACCTAGAATCTTCTGATCATATAAAATAAAGACCTAGCAGGTTAATATTTTATATTTATATAGAATATTACATCTTCCTGGTCATGACAAATAAAAATCATCGATTTGCCTCGGCTAAAACATTAAGGTGTTAAAAAGATGAACACACTGCGAGGAGATAAGTTTCATTTTCAATATACCACAGTGAATTAATAACAGACATTGGGGGAGCTGAAAGCAAACAAAACTGCAAAGTCTCTTTAATTTTACGTCAGATATATGAAAACAAAATAGTCTTTAGGCACTGTGGTTTTCTTTGGCATCGACTCGTGTATTTTATATAGTACTTATCTCCTCTATTATGTAAATATTGCTATTTCTGCATGTTCTCTGTTTGTGTGTGTTGGTTTTTGACTTCACTTTCTTTCTCCATTAATGCAATTTCATCACAGATTGTTTGCGTCTGTACTTCATCATCCAATCAGCCTGTCAGACTTCACGGTTTATAGTTCTGTTGATTCTCAGATCTCACTTCTTCCCAAACAACTTTTTTTCACCTGTCTGTTCAATCTGGTTTGGCTGCTTTTGCTGTCTGGATTATGTGGAATGTTTTTAAGCGTTCGGATCCTCAACCTGCTTGCGGTCTGCACTTGAATATTCTCTTACTCCGCCGTGACATAATTAGCACATAACCAATTTCACAGTTAGAGCCAATTAGACTACATTTTTAAAACGTTGCTGCTCATGTAGTAAAACATGCAGGGTCTTGATTTGCCAGGAGCAGTAGTGCAGCATGACGTGATTTGTGTACGTCCTCGCTGCTACAATTCCCTATTTGTTAAATCTGCATGTGTTTCTGGTCCACACAGCGGATTCCTGTTTTCTGAACGTGAATATACATGTGTTCTTTAGCCTGGGGCATTGCTGCAGTTTTTCAGGGAGGGCTGATAACAAGCAGGATTCTTGGCTGGCAAATTGAGGGGATCGGCGTAAACGAGGGCAGCAGATTAAAATCTCCAGAATAAGTCAATTATGATCCAACATGTTTAATCTGCAGGTAAACAGCTTCATGTTTTATTAAGATTCTGTGCATGCTTGAAATTCCTCCTCATATATCTGATTTCTGCTCATAGGTGTGCCTTACATAATTGTAGGAACACACTGATGTTACAGCTGTGGGATAAAAAATATTTCGACTAACATAAATGAAACAGATTTGAGTTTAAAGCACAAGTACAGATAAATCATGCTCTTTCAATAAAAAAATGTTCTTTAAGTAAAATTATTATTGATTAAAAAAGAAAACCCTTGAGTGAGCTCAGACATGTAATGATTTCTTCTTTTCTTGCATTTGCCCTCCATGTCTGGATTTCTCATTCCTGCAGGTCTTGTGGGTTTTCATTCATTGATTCATTGACTGAAGTGAAACCAGTCCACTCTGAGTGGTGCAAGACATTGGATATAATGACTTTTAGAGCTTGGTGTATGATCTCCTAACTATGTGGATCAAGTGTTTAAGCCTTTGTTTTTCCTCTTGGCGTTTGCTACACATCAGTTTCTCTAAGGACCATAGCGTTTGCCAAACGGGATTTGCCGCGGCACCCTGGGGAGGATTTTGGCATTTATAGTAGCAAAGATGAAGCTAGAATTAACTGCCATCAGGCACCACTCAAACCAAGACAGGATAAATGGAGGTCGCTGGTTCAGCGTCCGACAGAAGACACGTCAGACGATGAAATTTCTTTTTCAGGACCTTTAGCTTTGATGTGACCTGCTTTTTGTCCCGCTTGACAGGCAGTGTTTTCACCACTCTGTCGAACAGCTGGCTGTCTCTCACCGTCCCCGTAAAAAGACGACTAATCTTTTCCTCCGATCGCACGGCCAAAAGCTCCATGGTCTCCACGTCTGTCCAGCCGGCTTTCCTTCCAGCCAGTGTTCCGACTATCCATGCTCCCCGTCGAAATGTGCTACATTGGGGAAATGCGCTGCGCATGTGCAGGCTGATTATTGCGTCACAGGCTGTTTACAAGTCGAGACGCGCTACCTGTGGAAGTTTACGTTTAATCTCGTCACTTATCTAGTTACTTCCATCTCGTCGAAGGTCAATGTAAGGATTTCTTTAAGTTGTTTTATTAAATTACTGCTTGCTGTATGTTTACTTGACAGTTAGCTTGTAAATGGCTTCTAAAATATCGTTATTATACTGTAAACAAGAAATTTCTCCCATTGTTTACATTCATTCTGAAAGAGTCCCAAATTAATATCCAAAAGTTTTATATTATGCATATAATAAATTTATCATAGTTGTATAATAATCTCCAAAATTATACATTCAAACAAATAACTGTAAGTATTGGGGGAAAAGCATATTTGTTCTATGTGGATTAATTTGTTTAATAAAGGATTAGGTAGAGAAAAAGAACGGTAAGAGCTAACGTTTTACAAATCTCCATTTTTATGAATCACTTTCTCGACATGGGTGGAAGTAGTTGGTAAATCATAGAATAATTTGATTTTATGTTCCTCACTTCTGGTGTTTGTTTGTTGCAACCACCAGGTACAAAAACGAACTTGTTTTTTATTTGACGATTTTTCTGTCCTGACTCTGTTTATTATCTTCCTGCATCTCCTCTCAATCCTAAAGAAAAACTGTTACCTGGCTTCATATTTTTCACCTCATGAGTTATCTTTGAACTGCAGTTCAAAAAGATCTACCAACCGCAAAAATTGCGGAGTGCGCGCCGGCCGCACCAGTGAGGCAAGGTCACCGGAGGACAAAACAGGTGATGCGCTCCGCAGCAACGAAACGCATCAGGCACAAATACAAGACAGAAAGCATAAAAGGATATGAGCCAACATAAACAATCACGTGTTAAATTTGTTTTTGAGGTGGCGAAACTTTGAGAACGTTACTGTGGCCGTGCTCAGGACGCAGCTGTCTGGAGCGCATCAACGATCAGAGATCTGCGCTTCTCAGCTCAAAATAATACCCGGAGATTCCACAAAGATAATGTAATATAATTAGAACCAGGACCTTTTTTGGGCTCCCCTTGGGTGTTGAAGTTGAGGGGTTCCAGGGGAGCCTGTCATCCTTGGGGGTGAGCCGGGCTCCCTTTAGCTCACCCGTAATTCGGACCCTGCGTATAGCACAAGTTGGTTGCATGAGTTGCCGGAACCCAGCAGACAGTTGCTGGAATGGTCCTTTCAAAATAAGACAGTTCCCGGATCTTGTTCCGGCAAGATCCAGCTCAAATTGAGCACTGCTCACACCACACACATTTACGCTTCTGAGATGATTACTATCCATAGCATATCACCAAACAAATACACATTATCATTGGCCGGACCTACCTCACCCTCCATCGCCTAAGCAGCAGAGAAACTGCTCCTGTGGACCAGCCCTACTGTCCCAGTACAACCGACTGGATCGGTCTGGCTGAGATCCATGGGGACAAGTCCTGCTTCTTTCCACCAGGCTGGCGTGGTACCCCTCAGGGTGTTGGCCCCCAGTCCACATATTATATAAACTCTTAAGCTAGTTCTCTCAGTCAAAATGTCAAAATATGACAGGTCTCAGGCATAGTTTGAGATATTTTTGTTTGTTTGGTATTACTGGCCTAATGTAAATTGAAGTGGTTTTGATGTTTTGCACAGATAACGTTTAAGGTATCCATGATGGGAGATATGATGTTAGTTATCTAGAATGATTTAGTTTTTTTATGAGGAGGAGACCCTGCATATACTGACATTTGTTTATATCTATATTGGTATGCCGACATCAAACATCCCTAGTTCCAACAAACAGAAGATTCTCTTCCATTAAATCCGCAGGTTCTACTGAGCACTCTGAACGTAGAGCCAGGTGTCAGTGAAAATAAAATCACAATCTTTTTATTTTGCATACTGTGTTTACCAGCAGCAGAATACATAATTTATCTTTTTTTTCTCAAAGAACGATGCCATCACAAAACTCTGTTATGTCATTTGGCTGTAAAGCAAGCTCAGATACTGGGTCTATTGCCACATTTCCTCCTGGCCTACCTGTCATGATGTGGTGTGGGTGGCGGCGGACCATGTGTGGTGGAGCTGACCAGGAGGCAGGAATGCAGGCACGGATAAAAATAAAAATTGATTTAATGACAGGATACGGCAGGAAACAAGTCACAACACAACAAACTAACAATGATCCGACACTGACACATACAAGACTGGAGGTATAAATACACAGGGAAACAATCAGGAACACATGGGCAGGTTAACAAGGGGCAGGTGAGACCAATAAACAGCTAATCAGGGGCAGGAGTGTAGGAGTCAGAGGGAGGTAGGAGCAAATCATGACAGTACACCCCCCCCCCCCCCCCCCCCCCCCCAGGGGCGGATACCAGATGCCCACAAGAACCACATACTCGGAAGACACAGGGACTCAGGAGACTAGGGAGACTTGGGAAACACTGGAGACTCGGGAACTTGGACACTTGGAACTTGGGAACTTGGACACGGGACACTTGGACACTGGAACTCGACAGCAGCAGGCGCGGGACACTGGAACTCGACAGCAGCAGGCGCGGGACACTGGAACTCGACAGCAGCAGGTGCGGGACACTGGAACTCAACAGCAGCAGGCGCAGGGCACTGGCACTCAACAGCAGCAGGTGCGGGACACTGGAACTCAACAGCAGCAGGCGCAGGGCACTGAACCTCGACACTTGGACACTGGACACTCGGGAACTGGAACTCGGACACTGGAACTTGGGAACTGGAACTCGGGAACTAAGATACTGGAACCTGCAGCAGCAGGCGCGAGACTCTGTAGAGGATGCAGCGGCGGGACTCTGTAGAGGCTGCAGCGGCGGGACTCTGAAGAGGCTGCAGCGGCGGGACTCTGAAGAGGCTGCAGCAGCGTGGAGGTCCTGGAGGGGCAGACCCTGCAGATGAAGACCCTGCAGGTGAAGACCCTGCAGGCGTAGATCCTGCAGGCATAGGCCCCGCAGGCGTGGACCAGGAAGTAGATGTACTGAAGGCAGCGACTCGAGGAAACCAGGAACGGCAGCAGGTACTCAACAATGGTCAGAGCAGGTGCACATCATGATCAGCTGCGTCACAGGCGGAGGCTTGGGTGAAGGGAAGCAGAAAAAGAGCAGGGAGACCGTCCCTACCACTCCAGAGAATGTTGGCGTGCGTAGGGGGTGTCACTCCACCAAAACTCCAGTATCTGCAGCTTCCATGGAAAACAGGACGGGGCAAAAAGCAGGAGAGGAGAATGGGTTCGATGACCCCGGGAACAAGTAGGATGCGCCAAAACCCCCTCAATGGGTCCGACCACCCCGGAAACAGGTAGGATGTGCCGAAACCCCTCGAGTCAGAATCTCCTTCCACTGGAAGGAGACAAACCAAAAAACAAATAATCCTCCAGGCAGATGTTATAGCTCACCACAGGTCCAGGTGGGTCGGATCATTCTGTCATGATGTGATGTGTCACTCGTCGGATCATTGTCGTGTGTCGTATGTTGTCGTTCCTGCTGTATCTTCTACCATTAAATCCATTTTACTTTATCTGAGCCTGCATTTCTGCCTCCTGGTCCGCCGCCACCCACACCACATCATGACACTAGCGCTTCTGCGGTCAGCTTGCAGACTCTACTGTACAACTCCTCTGTAACAGGAAGTCTACTCTCCTCCTTAGGCTGTTGCAGTCATTAGAGTTGTTAATAAAACAAGTGTGGATTTGTTTATTTATTTAGTTATTTGTATTTTGTAATCTTTTGCAACATGTTACCTGTAAGATATGGATTGTATACTAAATATTGGAGTCTGGGCAATCTGCATAGCATTCCTTTCTACTGAGAAGAAGAGAGATAGACTCACTCTCTAACACATTTGCACATATTTGAGCATCAGCAGAAAAATAGAAAGTCTAAGAGGTGCCAGACTGAAAGGCAAAGAAGATAATGCTCAAAACAAAAGCAGCTCCTGGTTGAATATCATTCTATCTGATGAGACAGCAAATCACTCTGGAAATTTTATTCAGAGAAACTTGTGACACAAATAAAGAGTCGGTTATAATAGCCGTGTTTGGTCTGGTAGATGATAACAGGCCAGCGAGGGGCGAGACAGCCAGGTGCCGAGCAGACTGACAATAACTGAGTGAACCGCCTCAAGCCATAATTTTACAGATCTGTCTCTTTGATCTTTGACAGCTTTAAAGTCCCTCCTGGTTGAGAGAAATCCTTTGTCTAAAGAGGGAGAGTTTGACCCCTGAAGTCAGGATTGTTTAATCTCTCTGCTCTCATAATGCCCGGTTGACACGAGGATGTCGTGCACCACGTACACTGCAAGACAAAAAAAAAAAGAGAGAGCACGAACCCTCTCCCCTCACACAAGGGTGGCTGTGTTGCCATGGCAACCCACCCTACAGCTGTCAAGTGTTCATCAGTTTCCACAGCAACACCATAAGGTAGAGACAGTAGACAATTATTCCCAACATAACACAGTTGAGAGGGTCTAATAGAAGTCGTATTAGGTCAAATTACCCTGCTGCAGACGTTTAGAAGAGACAAAGATTATGACCATCTGACTGGGACAAACCTGGGCTTTGCTTGACGATTTGGCTAAATTAGGCAGATAAAATGCAGAGATAACGTTTCAGGGTAATTACTCAAATCTCACAAGATCTGTCTGATAAGAGCCAAAAAGAGTCCTAAAGTACTCAAAGCTTACAACATAAAGTTAATTCAGGAGAGGAAACAAGTTCCTACGTTGTTTACTTTCTTCACTCATAATAATACCAGTATTACTAACCAAATGGAACGCAAATATTTTTTATCTTACTTCTGATTTCAGCTAGTAGAAGGTAACCATTAGTGGCAGCGACTTCACCACACGGCAGAACTCCTTCAAACTTGTGTTGTTTGTGGAGATAAAACATACACGTTGCAAGTCAGTAGAAGAGTCGCATTGCTGTTATCCAATCTGGGGCGAGATGTACAAATATCAGGAAATAAGTCATCTGAAGCTCAGCAGTCATGTTGCTCATTTCTAGTTCCTGGAAATGGTGCACTGGTGCTGGTAAACGAATACAGCCTCAACAATAGTTCCAAGCACAATTCTCTAAGAATGTAAATTAAAAAAAAAACAGATGATTGGAGCTACCATGGGACTGTGGAGCAGGAAACATGAGTTTTTACTAAGATCAAATGAGTGAACTAAATCTTTTAGCCTTTAAGCTAAATATTAAAGTTTCAATAAACAGTAGGACACATCTGCTGGTGGATGCAGTGGTGTGTAAAAAGTATACGTCCTCCTTGTTAAATCATGAAACATTACTTTAATAAACCCGTCTGAGGTAAACCAAAAGATCTCAAAAAGCAAAATATCCTTGTTCTGACGGGATTCAAGACCAAACAACATCTTCATTTCTGCACGCCTCACAAAGCACAGAACTGATGTGCATGAGTGCCACCATACACTCACCTACAGGCAAGGAGTATGAAACGCCTTGCCCAAGGACACAACGTCAGAATGACAAGAACGAGCTGGATTTGACCCGCCAATCCTCGAATAATTAGATGACCTGCTCTACCTCGGCTACTGCTGTTACAGGACATGGATGACTTGCGCTAATTGATGAAACCAGGAATTCTGGTCTCTGCCGGAAAATCCTGAAGCACGATGGTCGGATAAAAATAATTCAGCCAATAATAATGAGACAAACTCATAAAACCAGTCATCACAAATGCTTGATTGCAAGTGTTGCTGCCAAGAGTGTTACATCCAGTTATTATATTCAGGGAAAAATTACTTTTTTACACAGAGCCTGGCTTGTTTTGGATAATTTCCTTTAATTAATGAAACATTATTAGAAAACAGTTCTTGTATTTACTCTGATGATCTTTTTAAATAAATAAAAAACAAGTTCTCTCACAAGAAGTTTCAAAGGTCACCTACCTGGGTCAGTGGCTGACATAATGGCGCCAAACAGGAGGCAGTCAGTGAGGGAGTATTCTCCATCTGCAGCTTGTCTCGACAGCACCATGAGTCTGGTGAAGCCGTAGATGCAGGCGCTGGTACAGAACAGATGGAGGGAAACACACTGTGGTCATCAGGGAGTGCAGGCAGGTGCAAGCCTATCAGTTATCACGCTACATGCAGCAGGGTTTCCTCCCCCCCATAGTGGTCGGGGTAATGGGGCAGGATGCAGCTAGCAGGTGAGCTGACCCCTTTTCCAGGCAGCAACTGACCTGACTCACTCGTATTCTTGTGAGAGGAAGCCATCCTACTTATGTCAATACATACTGTGGCCACGACCCATAGATAGAGCTGAGTTGTAGTGGTGGTCTCCGCATGCTATTGGCCAGTGCTAGGACCATGTGGTGTAGTCATCTCTATGGAAACTGGTCAATGGAGAATATACTGTCCTTTTCTGAATTTAAGGACCCATGTATCGTTTTTGCTCTGTCCAAGCTCTGCAGTCATCGTAAAAAAGAAAGAAGCCTGCCCAACATCCCTCTACAAACATTGAGCACACATTAGCTTCGGTTAGCTCGTAGCTACATTGGCTCAGAGATAGATGGGTTTCAATTATCTGCCCCCACCCTTAAAACGCCACTCTCAGCTCCGTTTTTGTATAACAGGAGTGACGAGACTTGTGACAGGGCCAAGCTGGCGAAGGTAAGAACCGCCCACTGGGCTTCACACAGAAAACCTACAGGTGACAGCGTAGAGGGTTTGTGGATATATTTCAATGGGCTAGACCAGGGGTGGGCAATTATTTTTTCCATGGGGCCACATGAGAAATAGAAAATATTGTGGAGGGCCGCAGGCCAAAAGGCTGAAGTCAATTATGCATAATATTAATGGTATTTCTTTATAAAAAGCAGTAAATACCATTGTTTTTTCAAGCTGGTAAGAGTAGATTATATGTTATAAATGAGCAAAAAGGAAAAAGTGAGGTTGGCTTACAAAAATGTGATTTATTCAAATTTCCCAAGGCAATGGTAAACAAAGTGTGCACATTTGGTTTTTGTTAAACATTTGTGACTTATATTAGTTAACAGTTTCAGTCACATTCACTCCAAAACACATTCTGAGTTTCAAATATTGTTGGAAAGAGGTTCTTAGCATTCTACAGACACACAGTATTGTCTGTAAAATAAAATCACTGAACTGTGATCTTGAGAAAGAGGTTTAAAAAAAGTGTCCCAGTTCACTGCTAGTTGCCTACATTTGTGGTCCAAACACCTTATTTTGTGTTTTTAAGTGATTTTTTTCTTATTCAGTGAGAGAAATCTAGTCTCTGCTGGGCTTTAATGAGTGCATCAAAGTCAGGTTGGATGTCTGAGGTGGAGAAGCGAAGCACAGCTGACAAATGATCATCAGTGAGAGAGGATCTTTACCTGGATTTTGTAAACTTCATCATTGAAAATGTTTGTTCACAAATGTAGGTAGAGCTGAAGAGAACCAACATCTTCTGAGCATGTCTCTTCAGGTTTGGAAAATCCTCCAGCCGGGTGTACACTGTGCGACTTTTTCACTCGCAGCGTTCTGCTTCAGCTCAAACTGTACGACTTCCTCGCAGAGCAGATCTCACGAGTCATGTGCTCACACTGTACGACCCAGTTCTCGCATGCGACCTGACTGTTCACACTGTACGTCTGGTAGCAACACGTCGGCCCTAAAAATGTGCTAAAAATAGCAGTTTTTACTCAACACGTCAGACTTTTTTGTCTTGCCTGTTGTCCTTCGGGAGTGCTGCAGGAAGACACACAGGGATTTATGGGGGTTGGATGAGGAAAACGAAATAAAGAAAGTGAATCTGTGTTTTGTGATCAGTTTAATTTGACATGAACACGACAAACACGCTTTCTTGACAATCTTTGTGAGTAAAAAAAACGTGTAGAAACAAAAACGAACAACGTGTGTTATTAGGGAAATAGCGAGCGGCCGGCCGGCGTTGATGCAGGATTGCGCATGCGCCGTGAGCGGTTCTGATACTTTTTGGGTCGCAGCTGCTCGCAGCGCCGCTTCAACAGTGCGATACCCTCACGAGGGACGAGCGAAATATTAAACACACCAGAAGTCCCTGCGACCTCACGACTGCTGATCGGCGGCTGGTCACGTGGTGTTAATCGCCTCTCGTAACCCCCTGTACACTACACGACCGCTCGGCGCAAAACTCGCCCCGATGTCGTGGATTCTCGCACGACTGGAAAATCGGCTCAAAAAAGTGAAAAAGTCGCACAGTGTACGCCCGGCTGTGACAGTCTCTCCCATTTCAATCCCAGAGTGTCCATGCACGCATTTACCTCTGTAAAAAGATCACTCCCTGTCGTTGTCCCTCTCATCGACCGCATTGCTGCCCGCTCCTCTGTGAGCTTGAAGTCCGTTATCCCCGGACAAATACGAGCAGCTGGGCTGTGTCCCGGACATCACAGCTCTCGTCTAATGAGAAAAAGTCAAAACTTGCCACTTCACGTTGCAGCTGAAGCTCCAGGTTCCCCGCAATGTCCTCGATCCTCCTGGTCACGGTTCGCTGTTTTTAGCTATTTTGTGGGATATCACAAAGCTGGTCCTGGTTGCTGCATCCCTGGATGTGTGAAGCTTAGTAAAAAAGCCTTGCTGCTTTTGCAACTTTGCTAGCAAAGCTTCGGATGTCCGTGCCCTCTCAGCATCAGACAAGTTCTTGTATTTTTCCGAGTGTTTCTTGTCGTAATGCCGACTCAAATTGTAGTCCTTAAACACGACAATCTCCTCCCCGCAAACCAAACACACGGTTTTACCTCCGACTTCAGTAAAAAAAAATACTTAGCAGTCCAATTTTTGTTGAAAATCCTGCATTCGGCATCTTTCTTTTTTTTTTTTTTTTTTTTTTTTTTGCATGAGCGGACATTTCTCAGGCTACAATCACCATGTCAACCGCAGGCACTTGTTGCTATACGTATTGCGTCATTGTGCACGTAAAATACAACTTCAAAATAAAAGCAATGCAGCCTTAGCCCATGCATGAGGTAAAATGAGAAAATACATTTATTTTGTAATTTCCAATTAACCTTACGCGGGCCGGTCAAAGTCAACCAAAGGGCCGGATGTGGCCCGCGGGCCGTAAAATGCCCAGGTCTGGGCTAGACCAACCTGCCAACCTGCAGAGCTTTTTGTTACTACTGCTAGTTTGTCTTGACTTCTAGGCTACCCAGACTGCCCTCCATATTTATCCCTTCAACAGCATCTGTTTTAGAACAGTGACACCCAATTCAGTTTACTCAGTTACCTGAAAACGAAGCACTGAAATAAATCTGAAATCTAACTTTTCCATTCAGCTTTCAACACTTCAGCTCCTAAAAGCCAGCAGCAGTGTGTTAAGTACTAACCTAGTTAGCGGAGACACATCCCATAATAATCAATATGCCTCCGTGTCCTCTGGGGAACCTTTCCGTCCAGTTGAGTAACTCCGTTACCATGGTGACGGCACACAAACCCGTCCCTGCAGCCGGGATTTAAAGCACTGTCCTCAGGTCGAGGAACTAAGCTGCCTTATTCATGTATCTTAAAGGGAGATTTGAGGTTAGGGTGAGTGTGTTTCCTTTGGGTGTGTGTGTGTCAGACCGACAGAGATGAAATGAGACAAGCACACAGTGGAAGACACAGCAAGGATGGGCTTTGGTAACCGAGTCACTTAGGTTCCCCTCAGTCTCTGGTTCTTTACCAGTATCATGTGACACAAGCTAATAAGTAATAAAACTGACCAGGGCTGCAGGAATGACACCAAGGTTATTAATTATCATAAAGGATACTAAAACGGCCTCAGATTCAAAATTGTCACAATTGTTCATGCAAATATTATTTTATAAGCCTTTAGAATGCCACCCATTTTGAATTTCATGGTCATTTTGGCAGATCACAAAAACAATGCTGGATTTGGACCTAGATGAACCAGAAATGCCTAAATGGCCGTTTAGGGTGGATTTACTATGTGAGCTCTGCAAAATGGCCAAAATATCCCCTTAAGGTCCAAAAGAGCTTCCTCGTAACAAAATAATAGAAAAACTTTTTACAGACTGTTTTACAGACCATAAACCCAGATATTTGCAATTAAAACTCTTAAAACTTTACTTTCGGTTGTTTAATTGTTTCAGAACCATTAAACACTGCAAGGATGATAATTAAGAGTAAGCTAAAACTGCCTCATGTACCTTAAGGAAGCACCAGCAGGACATTCATTTAATTGTATACAGAGATGTAGTCTAATTGTACTCAGGTCTTATTGTCTCATAATAAAGTTGCAGAACAATTTACACATTTGTGCATCCTGGAACTTTTTCTGCCAGGTATGCATTCTGGCTTTAGCTGCAGCAAGCATTCTTAAATGTATGTGTAACTGTCATTTTGATAAGTAAATGGCTTTGTAAACCTGTGTTTGCTATTATGGATTTGATGCAATCAGCATACTGTTATTATTATAATGCATCATTATTTCTTAAAGGCAATTAAAATATAAAATATAAATAATGTGGGCTAAAAATAAAATAATACATTTTCACTAATTTCAAACAATCAGGAGATGGTTTTCTGTTTGCAGTCTCATTTGCTTTATAATGGTCTTAATACAGTTCAAAGCTCAAGAGCGCCATCTAGTGTCCACAGGCTAGATTAGCAACATCTCTGCAGCTTCTTCCCCTCACAGATCTACTTAAGAGCACCGGCAGCTTAAGTCAAGGAGCTGTGATGACCTTGTATTGTCTCTGGTAGAGCTCAGCACACAGCAGAGAGTTTTACTTGTGTCGTAATTCATCATGGTGCCAAAAATCGCTGACGTCATTAATCTAAGCTCAGTGTGTCAACTCCAGAGCAGCAAACTTCCACATGCTGACACACCCAAACGGATTTCTGGGATACTTACACACAACATTAATTAATGTCATTAGTTGCACCTGGGCTGTTGTTCCTGCTATTTTAAGTAAAAATAAAAGCATGAATAATAACGTGCAGATGCAAAAACAGAAAAATGTAAACTGAAAAAATAAATAAATACAAAAATAAATGTTAAAATGATAAAAATATCCTTGTGTTTGCTGCATCTTTTGCTTTATTATTTTTTATTATTCTTTATTTTTCCCACCTGCTTTTTGCACTTTTTGATCTTCAACATTCAACAAGTGGCGTCGTCTATGAATGAAGCTATTCCATAAATAGTATTTGACTAATTATTATACGAATAGCGTGCTTTATCAGCCAAAAATAAACAAAAACTGACTTATTCACAAAGCATTAATATAGTGGTAAAGAATAGAAAACATTATGGTTGTGATAAAGCGTATCCCTGATATGAAATGTGTAATATTCACCACTGTTGTAGAAAAGTCAGAACAAAAAAATATTTTAAATAGAAACACGGGCGTCCTGTCTGAGCCAGGTTCATTAACGGTCCCAAATACAAGAAAATCTGTTCGGCGGACAAATGAAAATAGTTCTTTTCATGTACTTCAACTATTAAAGGAGAAATATTATGCTAAACTAATCTTTTGCCTTTGTGCTTCAATGCGGTTCTCTACTGCCTATATAAACAAACATAAAAAAACATTCATCTGTTTTCTGTCCATGTTTGGTTTTAGGAATTATGTCCCTAAAACAAGTTGTTTTCAACAAGTCCTCATTTGTGACATCACAAAAGGGAAACGTAAAACAGAACTACCTCTCACATGTTGGAAAGAGCTGCTGTTGGAGGAGCAGCAGCTCTACTCCGAGCCCTTGCCGGATATCTGAGCGTCTTAGCTTATAGCAGCCTGAGTGAAGAGTGGGTGGGCGTGGCCAGCTCCAACTTGTTTTTGTAAAGTGACAGAGCCCTGAAACGGCTCATTTTGGAAGGTACTGAAAATGTCATGATAAAATTGCTGAAATCACTGAGAGGGATTTTATGCAGAAACTTGGTAAACATGTATTTATAGATCATAGAACTATTATAATTTAAGAAACAAAGTCATAATATTCCACTTTAAGGTAATTTAGAAATTGTAGAAATGAAAAATCCAACAACGAATTTGTATAAAAGAGCAGAATACTTACCCTATGCACATACAGCTGATCAAGGTACCCAAAAAGGCGTAGGTGAGAACAGAGCCCAGATTCTCAACTAGTTGCTTCTAAAGCACCAATTAAAAGAAAGATGAAGTCAGGAAAACACCATTAAGCAACCAGGACCAGTGCACGGCACATCTGTGTCATTTAGCGGTGTGAAATCCCAAAGGGATGTGCGTTTTGTATTCTGGGAGGGATGCTGGGACAGCATTCTCACCTGATTTAGGGTGTACGCTCCGTAGAAGATGATGGTTGGCAGGAAGAGATCGAAGAGGACCTGGGGATCAAAGTTCTCCTGTAAAAGACAGCTGTTTAGGTGATGGTTGACAGGGATCCGCTGGGAGGGTGAAGCCTTCGTTTACTGACAAGTCTGCACACGTGCGCACACACACACACGCACACGCGCACACACACGCACACACACACACGCACGCACACACACACACACACACACACACACACACACACACACACACACACACACACACACACACACACACACACACACACACACACACACACACACACACACACACACACACACACACACACACACACACACACACACTCACCTTTTCTTGAGTCTGACAGGCATGTTTTCCTTCACTTGTCAGTTTCCAAATGTTCATCTTTCCTACATAAAAATAATTCTATCCATCCACGTCGTCAGGTAGAATTCAGCTGAAATAAATATGTGGTGCTGAATATTTTACCAATGTGGAAGTTTAAAAAGCACCCATGCAACACCCAAAGTCACATGTGCCAAAAAATTAATTTCTAACCTAATGTAAATGACGTGAATATTTTTATAATAATCAAATAAAAATGTTTCAATGACATTATCGGTACAGTACTCATATAAATGTGATTATATAGGTCCTTTTTCTTTTCAGCATCAACTAAAAGGACATCACTTTTTATTCATCCATTTATATTTTTTATAGTAGAACATGTCATTCTGCACATACAGCTGCAAAAACAGCCAAACGGTGTATTTTACAATTAAATAAAATAAATTACAGATAATATGTAATTATAATGTTTTTAAATTGTCATCTGATATATTTTGTCATTACACACTCCTTTTTCACACTTTTTTAAAATTAAGATGACTGGAGCTGCTTTAAGATGGCAGCCAAACAGGTTCTTGGTTGAGCTCAGACTAGCAGTTACCTCATCATCCGACTGTAATTTCTATTTCCCCAAACAGTGGCTGTTCAGGAAGCCGTCTACAACATGTGGTCATTTTGAATAACATAGTAGAACACTTAAAGGAGAGATATTGTGACATTTCAAAGTTATAATAGTTCTATGGGCGATACAAAATATATTTATGACGTTCTTTACATTAAATCCCTCTAACAAGAGGTGATAAGAGCCGTTTTACACTTTTAATACCTTCCAGAATGAGCCATTTCAGGGCTCTGTCACCTAAAAAAAACAGCTGGATCTGGCCACGCCCACCCATCCTGTAATCAAGCTGCTAAGCTGAGAGGCTCAGATATCTGGGAGGCGCTTGGAGTAGAGCTGCTGCTCCTCCACCAGCAGCTTTCCAAAATGAGAGGTTGCTCTATTCTACTTTCCCCGTTTGTGACATCACAAATGAGGACTTTCTGAAATGGCTTGTTTTAGTCACATAATTACTAAAACCAAACACTGCCCCCCCCCCCCCAAAAAAAAAAACAAACAGGCTTTTTATTGTATATTTGGAGTTTGTGTGAGGCAGTAGAGACCAACAAGGCAGCACAAATGGATGCCAAAGGTGAGTTTTGCATAATTTGTCCCCTTTAATTACTGTTGAAGTCTCCTCTGAAAGGCTTTTTCCTGCTTTTGACTTAGCTTGATTTGGTGTACTGATTTGCTGTGTGTGTGTGTGTCGTGACTTCACACAGCTCAACACAAAATGAGAAGGGAAGTTGAGACCGTTTATTCAGAAAGTCTCAAACTTATGACAATAACGTTAAAATCGTTTTACAATAAAGGAGAGCGAATGTCTCTATGTTCCATGGCCTCTGTCCATACTTAAACCCAGCTAGGTGAAGCAATGCACACCTCTATGAAAGCTAGCCTTCCGTTCACCAAACCTATTATGTTGATTGTGAGTCTGTTTCTTAAAAATGGCAAATTAGAATATTTTTCCAGATTTGATCATCTCAAAAAGGCACATTTTTGCTCAAAATACATAGCCTGTGACAATTTAATTGAGTCTAAATGGTAAGAGATGCTCAACACAGACCTTTCAGAAAAGCCTTCATTTGCCTTAAAGGAAAAAGTTAAAACAATAATAGAAACTTGGATGCATAAAATGAGAGCCCAGCCCCTATAAAAGTCTTATTTCCACTACATGCTGCATTTTAGTGGATATTTCCCCAAGTGAATTAGTGAATACATGTAAAACTGCATGTTGTGTAAATTACTGTATAAATCTAAAAGACCCCCCTATAGAGATGGAGAACACTCGTGCTTTTTCACTAATTCAACATTTGAACCAGTAGCTAGAGCTACAAATTGCTCTGCTCCCAGAACATGGCTGTATATAAATTACTTTTTGTGACTGCAATTACCCACACTGCACAATTTCAATGCATTCTTTTATTCCATACAGGAAGTGTGCGATAAACACAAAACTAATACAGACTCTGCAATCAATAAATTATGCATATCTTGGTAGTTTTATTTTTAAGGGCCACCTGCACCAGTGAGTTGACGGCGGAGGTGTGTTGTATGCTCTAATTGCCTCTTCAGCTGAGCAGCACTAAATTTAATCAGACCACAAACTTTAATGCTGGGCTCCCCAGTGGCGCATAATGGACTCTGTAATGCAATGAAATCCTTATCTCCCTCTGCAAGCTCCCCATATGTATCAGGCCTAATGGCTGGAAGGCTGCACACGACCTGACCGATGTAATGGCCTCTGTGGTAGCCTCTCCTGGTTTGCTAATGAGACCCCGGCCTTCACAATCGGCCAAAAGAGTCGAAGCCATTAGTGAAGAGTTACACTCGGCCTGGATTGTTTGCAAAGTTCACCACTTGCTTTCTCCTGGGTTGAAATATCACCCAAAGATGAAACAATAAACTTCCAAACGCACTTTATATTCTCTTGTGTTGGTTGGTAGAATGCTGGCTGAAGTGACAGGGCTTGTTTTGTTTTGTGAGTCTAATGGAGGTAAAAATCTCTGATCCAACCACTGAAATGTGGAAGGAAGCTAGAAAAAGAGAAATTATGTAAACCACAAGCAACCTCAACACTCTTATGGAGTAAACTACTTATCAAAAAAGCAAGTGATGATAAAAATCTAACTTTTTGATGGTTACCACAGCTAATCAGCCCTAGCAAAAAAAAAAAGGCCATCTTATAGTCAGCTGTACACACTCTAGGCTAAAATGTGGTATATACAATATATAATGTGCGAAATATATCACAATACGATAAGATATGCGATGAATATATCACAATACTATACGATGTGCAATATATATCACAATGCGACATGATGTATTGTGATACAAAAAGCCAGATGATTTAGCAATTTTTAAAACAGAATTTAGATAGAAAACTCAAGCCGGACGCTTCCAAAACACATCCAGTGTTATCGCGAGATCTTGTTTCGTCAGAATGAAGACAGTAAAAGTTGCTGCCACCTAGCAGTTGGAGTTTGAATTGCACCACGCAAATGTTTGCATGTAAATTCTCAGTAAATAAATCAACACTCTGCTTTTAAATATTGATTAGGTATCATAACAGAAAATATTGTGATATTTACCAGTATTTTCTTACTAACTTAATGTGACACATAACTAACACGCTGTTAAAAGATTTCAAAATATCTTGCAAGATTGTGCTTGACATCTTTTTTACAATTTGACTAAAAAAAGCTGTGATCTAGTCAGAATGCCAGACATTTAATGTAATGTTTATCATTGGTTTGCAGCTCTAAGATAAATCAAAAGTCTATTGGGTAACCACCGTACTGAAGTTTCACATTTGCATTTTGCACACAACAATTTTCTAAAACAATACAAATTCTAACCTGGTGGGAATTTTTTTTTTCAAAAATAACTCCAGCTTGTCCAACTGCTGAAAAAGTACCCATCTTTAGATTGATACGAGACTGAAAACAGATCTTGATCTCCCTGCGAGCGAAAGGCAAATGAAAGAAGAGACAAGAACATAAAGGTGCTCTCAGACGGGGTTGTTGAAGTTACTCGTCTCCAACTAAAGAGGTCAACAGCACTCGCTCGGCTTGTGCGCTTCACCTATCTTTAATGCTAAGATGGTGCTCAAACCACAGGACATCCACTCGATGTTGATAAAAACATTTTGAAAACAGCTGGAGATCTCAACCAGAGGCAGTAAGACGGATCGTTGGCTTATGAAGTGTCTGAAAGGGCAGGCAGGTTAAAGAAGATCACTGCAAACAACACCTCACATATTCTTACTGGAAAAAATACTAAAAATGTCCGTCTGTCTTAGCAAAAGATTTACTTGAAACCTTCCAAATAGTTTATTTTGCCTCTAGAAATATCAAAATCTGTTTTAGAAATAATCATCTTTACCATTTTTTATCTTTGCATGGTCTGGCGGACAGCATGCTCGTTTGTTGTTTGAACCATTTTAAATGGATTATTTAATATATATTTATACTAAAATTGCAAAATAAATGTTTGAATCACAGAAATAATCATCATTAACATATACTAACATCCAATGTATACACCACTGTGTGTTTGGTCAGGCGGAGGTGTCAATCTGAGGAGGAAAAGTGCTGCAGTGTCTGCTGAGACGTCTCCCACCGTTTCTGCAGTGCAGTTCTACGCCGTCGACAAAAGTCTCTCATTATGGGACAAGAGCATGCAAACACAATCAGAAAATTCTCTCGAGAGGACACTTTCAAGAACAAATCCATAAATTATTCACAGAGTTTTAGATTTTAGGTGCTGGACAAGCACTTTGAAGAAAATTTTAATCTAAAACCTTCTCTTCTCCAAAACAACCCTGTTTTTGTCGCTCATTGAAAAGACTTTTTGTGTTGCTTAATCTTACCCGTCTAAGTAGAGCTTTTATCTATGTGTGGTCTTTTAAATTTAATTTTCTCCAGTCTCCACAGCACACCTGAAAAATGCAATCTCCCCGATCTGTCTCTTAATAAAAGCCTAATATGGATTAAATTGCTCTTCCCCTCTTTCTCGCTGTGCCAGCACTACCTTTTATAATAACAAACAGACCATGAAAATGACCAGAAAACCCAATAATAAAGGGCCGTAGAGGATCTTGTTGATGTAAACAAATGGAAAGAACTTTTAGTGCTTCATTTTCTTCTCAAATATTGAATGTGCATGTTTTCAATCTGTATAAAAAAACACTGTTTTTATGCTCCTCAAGCGTCACAACCTGCCTATTGATGCAAAGCATTTGCTTTTTTATTTGTTCTTGCACTGAGGGTCAAATTAAATTGCCATATTTACCATGTGAGGTGCAGAGAGCAGCGAGCATCTTTGGCTAATTTGCCCAATGTGCCTGTAACAGTGCCGGTGGGATGAGGCGTTCACGGTTATGACACGAGGAGTGCTGTTCAGACCGTGACAAGTGCACACACTCCCGATGGTTTCCACATGCTCTTCTTGTTCCGACCACAAGAGCTTCACTGTTAGACCCAAAAGCAAACCTGCAAAAAATAACATTTAAAATATTGAAATGAGGAAATTTTAGAGAATCAAATCTCATTTATGGTATTTATTTATATCTAATCAAACAGATGCACAGATGTAAAAAGCCATTCACATGTGAAAAAGTATTTCTCTTCTTACAGATTTCTAGTTTTTGCTTTTTTGTCACATTTAAATAACTACAACTAATAAAAACAAAATGTTGGTTTCAGGTGATAAATACATTTATTGAAGGGAAATAAGCAACCTGGTTTGTATCGGGCAAAAAAAAAAACCTTAGTTAAATTATGATTTAACTGTGATTAATTAGATTTTTTGGAAAGTTGAGTTAAGAGTTCAATAGCCACATCCAGGCCTGATTAATGCTATAAGTGCAGAAGAAGAAAATATCATTTCTATAGTGCCTCTCAAGATAAAAATCACAAGGCACTTAACTGAGAGATAGTTTTAATATAACTTGTCTGACATGAAATGGGCTAAATAATCTCAAAAAGCAAAAAAAATTTACAAAGTGGTACTGCAAGGGTGTCACAGGAACCCAACCAAGAAGTACTGTTGTCAGGTCTAGACTAGGGAGCGGTGTTCAGGTGGAAAATCTCTGAGTGGGGTGTGGGGTGTTGAACAAATGAGGAAATGTACGACAGAGAAGTTAGAATCGAGGAGAACCTTATCAGGATGTGTGAGATGGCCAACAGTATTGTCAAACCACAGCTTTTACCACCTCACTACTGTTCTGTTTTTTTTATTGTATTTGCGCAATATTTGTCTAAGAGAAAGTAGATAAATAATGAATAAAAGGGGGCCGAAAACTGAGCCTTGGGGCACTCCTGCAGAAACTGGAAACAAACTTGTAGAGTGGGATTTCAAAGTTTGTCGGTCCTCTGGGGCCCCCTTGTGGCCTGGTAAACCCAAGCAATTGCCTGCCCTACCCGTTGGCATACAGCACCTTTGATTTTACACAGTGAAAAGACAATTCAAGTACAAAAGAACTAGGTCATTGGTTAAGAGTAAGGTCTAAATTGATTGATATGATTCAACATAAAAGAAAGCGACAGGAGGCAAAAGAGGCATTTTCATATTATTTTGTCTGATATTGCAGCTTGTTTGATGACATACATATAAAATGAATATATCTGTATGTTTTATTATCTTGTTTAAGTTGTGTGCATTTATGGTGTGGCATGAAGAAGCCTACAACAGGATTGGGTGTGCTGGTTACGTACATTAATAAAAAGCTGAATTTTTACAAGAATATACATAAACATAAAGCAAAATTAGGCAAAAAGTTGTGACTAAAATTGATTTGTACGCATTGAGAATCCAGGAAGTGCTGCTGAGAAGTAGTTTCCGCGCTAGGGGCTACTCACCATAAAACATAGCACCTCCCGTTTCATTTATGAGTCTGTACCTGAAGTTTTTTAACTTCCACACGCTGAGAATTGTTATTAAAGCTAAGCTCACAGCGGCGAGAACAAACAACGCCGCACTGTCTTGCGTGTGCTTCCCAGTGGCCAACATCTTCAACGTCGTTAATGACACTTCTCTGAGACAAGTCGCCGCATCAACATCCGCATCAGCGGCGCTTCAGAGACCGTGTTGCCTTTATAGGCAGCATGGAAATCTTTTCAGTCTCTTCCACATGTAGAAAATACCGTGTCTGTGTTCATTAAAAAACAACCAATAAAGTCACACATTAAATATATATTTGCACACGTTCTAAGTAATGAATCATAAAAAATAAAAAGTACATATATAATTTAACTACATAACATTTTGAGAAAAAAAAAACACAAAACATCGGCTGTTCTTTGAATTTCCAGCAGATGGCGAAGTATACAAGCTAATGCACGTACAACATCACGAGACCACAATCCTCACTGTTTCAATGCGAGTTGAAATAAAATTAAGGACTGATTGCACATATTGATCGTTGCGTTCAAATCAGCAAAATTTTCTAATCTATTTTTACTATTATCACAACTAAATTTTATTTTGAAATTCCAGTTTTTTATATCAAACAATTAAGCTAAATCTACCAATTCCGCAGAATTTATTTTCAGATAAAACCCCAACCGTCTTGTTAAACACAATTACACAGATTAATTCCCGATCATATTAACATTTCTACTAACTTTGTTCTGGGGCGGTGTTCCGAGCACATTAGGATAAACCTTAGCAACCGCTGCCGTAAAGTGGAAGCTGATGTCGCAAAGCTGTAAAGGGGCTGGTGTGTGTTGAACAGAACCCATTGTGGTGTGGAAGAGGGGGTGAGCAGCTACGGGGACAAATAGAAGAAGACAATTCTGTGACCAAAAAGGGACTCTTAACAGGCGACGAGAAATGGACCTTAGTATGCGACACGGACGCTGTTGTCTTTTGTGACGGGGGACCGTGTTCTTCTACTCGAAAAGATCCGGAAGATGAAGAGTTAAGACTCGACATCCCAACTGTTTATTTCAGCAGCTAACAGGCTAGCTGGCTAGTAGATGTCTAAGTCCGTGTGAGTCCGCTTGATAGGGGTTTCTGTCGAGCTTCGAAGTAGCGGTTTTCCTTTAAGATAACGTTGGCGGTGATTTAAAGGACCATTTGCTCGCCTCGTGAGAAGACACAACTTTGAAGAATGATCCCCAGCTGAGTTCTGACCATTTCCATACAGAAAGACCCAGAGAGCGAAAAAAGTCCCAGGTTTGTTCCTCTGTTGTTTCTCGTCTCTTTGCAATTTCCATCGATACAACTCACCCACAAACATTAACCAGCTGAGCGAGAGTAACATCAGTCAGATTGCCTCTTTATACTTAAAACATACTTGCTTTTAAATTGTTTAATTTAAGGCACTAGATATTTGATACATTGAGCGTCACAATTGCAGTGTCAGAGATTGACTGATAGGACGAGTTCTTAATTGACCATAATTAAGTGATTAGAAAACCACTTCCGCTTTATGGTGACACTGGGCTTTCTTAGTTGTGTATTTGTATAATTACTCTTTAAAAAAGTATAAAGATACCTACATTTATTTAGGCATAAATTGACTTAAAATACAAAGAGGTTTCATTTGACTCATTATGCTGATTAATTTGATTTATTCCATAAACACTGATTAAATATTAGACTGATTAAACTGCTCCAAACGGGCTTTTAACCCTGACATTCTGCTTTAAATCTTGAGCCACCCTTTCATCAAACATAGGAAATAAATAATTAAAATGTCCAATAATTTAAAAAAAAGACTAGTTTTTTGTGCACTCTTTGCAAAGCCGTGGCCTTGATTCCGTCAAAAGCAGATTACCACAGTTATATACAGCTGATAAAAACGCCTTATGATTTTTTGTATTCTTCAACAAATAAAATTTAGATGCTTTTAATTAATTTCATTAATAATGAAGTTTCCTGCCAAGGTTAGCTGAGAAAGGAGGCTTGAAAATACCCTACTTAAAACTTGCTGGTGGTTGATTTGACAGTTTCTGATTGCTCAGCAGGAGGAATGTCTTGTGATTTCGGTCTAAAAGTTCCCTTAGGAGTGGCACGCTTTTTTCCCCCTTCCACACAAAAGAAAGTAACAGACTTGATAAACCTGATATATGTCCTGAAGGCAATCTGTTGTTTTTCCAAACTGATTTTAATCTGTTCAAAGGTAGCCTCACTTATTTGACATGTTTGCAACAGCATCAGCATCCCTTCAAACAAAGGACTTCCCCTGTTCAAACTTTAACAAAAGGATGTTGGGAAAACCTACGTTTTGTTTTCTGTATTGTAACATATCTCTATTGATTTTCTCATTAAAACCTTAAAGGCTTGATTTGGACTTGAGATAAATGGACTTATGTTCATTATAGGGGGGGTGCTTCTATTTGGTAGGGCTCAATTTTCCATTAGGCGTGGGAATGTTGCTGTCACTTACATCTATCCATAGCCGTCCACACGCTTTTGGTATATAGAAGCAATCCGGCAGTGGCTGAAAAATGTTTTTGTGATCAAACATTATTGACTCTCTCAGTCAATAACCTTGGCAACAGTAGATTCTCTCTCCAGCAAGAAGCACATGTCGCAAGGCGTGGGGAAAACACGGGGGCAGAGGAGGCTTTTTCCTCAGCTTTAGGTAGAGCTTTGTGTTAATGCAGACGATCTTGCGAGTAGACATTTCGTGCACTTTAGTGTGTCCAGTAATAAGAAAAACCGCTTCTCCGTTCGATCATTTTAAACGAGAGCAATGTCTTAAAATTCCCTCATCTCGCTGGTCGTTGATTAGATATTTTCCTGTTAAGTCTTTACCTCTACCGTAGCTGGTTTTCTTCCACCTCCACTCTGCACTCTTTACAATTCCAGTGGAATTAATCAGGCATGTTCGTGTGTGGCCAACTTCTTTATATTGTATTGAAGTTTACCCTCAGGTGTCGTCGAGGAAATGGCTTAGCCTGAAAGAAGCATTTCCCTTGTACACCATTATCTGACACCGGTTTTACACTTAGCCGCAGAAAAGATTATTCAAGATAAAAACAAATTCCATTTCACCCCCACAAAAATTTTATATCTGAATTTTTCTTCCAAAATATACATTTAATATTAAATGTCATCTTCCTCGGTCCCCACCTTTGTCATTCTGATTTAAGTCTCTTGCTTTATCTTGTGCCTTTTTTATCCCAGTAATGAGCCATTTTGCGGCTCTTAACATCTGCCAAAGTTGGACCATTTCTGCATGCGAGACTCATCTGTCATGCATGACGAGTCAGGCTTCGTTTTTTTGATTAGCCCTTTTTTCTTTTGCCTCTCTTCCAAACTGCTCACCGGTGTACTTTGTAGACCGACTACGCTGACAAACTTTTTTTTGTTTTCTTCCCCACGCTGCGGCCTTGAATGATGAAAGGTAACTTGGTGGTTATTCCGAACAGGGTGCTCATCTCGATATCGTTATTCCCTGCTTCCCGCAAAGACACCATGGGGGAGGAACATAGTAGGGGGCACTAATTGGAAACAGAAGTTTTCTGTAGGCACGGTGAGGTTCGCCTAAAAGAAAACACTCCTTTCAATTTCAGTGCCCTTGTATTCCAGCAGGAAACATCTGTGTTAGCATACAAAGCATCTGACTTTATTTTAGAATTTGAAGTGAACTTTGCCCTTGTCAAGAGTTTGAGTAGGTAACCTTGCCCCAGGAACCCCACATTGTATGCCTTTAAGTGCACACATGTGGTTAAATGACTCTTCTCATGAGGCAGTAAGCAGCAGTAGACAGAAGGAATTAAATGGGTTTGCAGGTGTAAAATAATTCACAATCAACAGACTTACCCCCTTTTTAAATTACCAGATTATCCCACCAGTGAACAGGTTTTTGTGTCGTTCGCATCGTAACTTTACTGCGTAAGAAACAAGATCTAAAGCCAGAATCTCACCTGGCTGTTGAAGACTAATTGTGGAAGACTTCTAAATGTAATTTTGCAAGAGTTCTTAATACCCTCATATGAGTCACATGGCCTCATCTTTGTGTCGATGGAATTTTTAATATTTCACATTTCCTATCATATTACTGAGTCATCAAATTTAGAACTTGTTTAGGCAAGGCAGCTTTATTTATATAGAACATTTCAGACACAGAAGTAATACGGTGTGCTTTCCAGAAGCAAGAACAGCTAGAACGAAACACTAAAATCAACGTGACTACACAAGACAACATATTTTTAATTCAAATTTAAATACACAGATAAACTTAAATGTAAAAATAAGACTGAAAGTCAAAGAATAGGCTACGGAAGTGGTATTACTGCACGTGTTTTAGGACATTTTTAGTGTCAAAGTTTTTAAAACATTTTTAGATAAAAAAAATGCAACAGACAAAATTTTTGTGTCATGGCTACATATCAAAGAACAAAGTGATGCAAACAAACCACAAAAAGCTTTTTACTGTCAGCTGTGGTTCTTCTCATTCTTTTATGGTTTGTCCTGTTGGTTCCACAAAAATGGTAACGGTCAGTAGGTTGGGCGATTGAATGAATGTAAATACATTTTACATCCAGAAGTCCAATAAAAGTACTCCAAAAATATTTCATCCACAGCAAATTTTGTGGTCACAATCCAACATCAAAGACTGCAGAAAACATAGAAAATTTCCCTCGGCTACCTCTCTCATAGCCTCCATTAGCATCAATAATGTCAGCTTGAAACTTTAGAGTGACATCTTCCCGGTCAACGTTGTTTATTCTATGAAACTTTATTTTTTTTTCTGCAGCACCTTCTGTTGCTTTCTGCCTTTCTACTTGAGGCACATGCACGGTAGTGGCCATCCGAGTAAGCTATCATGTCACCAGAAAAACGGAACATCATAGCGAGCCGGTAAAGTAGCTCAATAGTTTGGGCATGTACAGTGCAAACTCTGCAAAGCAGAACTCCCCTTTCACGGGAGTACAACGGTGATGCACAAACACCTTAAATAGGAAGCACGTTGTGGTGGAGGACGAAAAGGGACAATTGCCTCTGAAAGCTAATTCTTCTCGTTAGCTGCTAACATAAACAGGAGTTACTTGTATGGATAGCTGTAGCAACAGCTGTAGTGATGGCGATTTTATTAAGTGTCATATATTTGCTCTAATGTTATAAACGCCAATGATTTATTGTATTTCGCTGTGTTACAGTGTTTAAAGAAAGCACTCTTCAATTGACGATTTTGTTTAGATGGCACATAACAGATCACACTTCAAGCTAGAATCTAATGCTGGAGATATTAGAGCGGCTGCATCCTGGTGCTATAAGCTATGTACAACACAATTAGTCGACTTATCGCAAAAAAAACCTGGTGATTAGTCGACTATTAAAATAATAGTTTGTGGTGGCCCTTGAACTAATATATCACCCATGGTCATTTTTGTGACTGATGAATACTGTTTGAAACATTTTTATATATCGCCCAACCTTAACTCATTCGCTGCCAACCGTTTCCTGATAGGTACAGCCCTTCGCTGCCAGCGTTTCTCACCGTTTTTACTGTTTTTTAAAGAGTCACAGAACGTTGTGCGCTAGGATGATTTCGGCACCAGAACAAAGCTGAGACTCACCTCTTGCATCAGGAAGAATCTGCGTGTTTCGAGCGTTATCCGTTCTTCCATAATCCGTTGTTGAATTGTAATCAGCAGAAGCTTTTCCGGTTCGCGCCTCACATTTTTTTACAGCAACGGCCCAAAACAATCTCCTAACACGTGGATTTTCTGCTTCCTGATCACGTGATGTATGCGGATGAAGATCGGCTTTAGAGCTGAAGTTTTTTCTCATGGTGCGGGGGCTCGTTCTGATGCCCCCACAGTAAATAAAGGCAATGGCAGTGAATGAGTTAACGAATGTCCCAACTGTTTTTGTGGTCCATTTTCCTTATCCTCCTCTGGTTCTAATGTCTATTCCACCATTGGTAGTGAGGGAATTAAAAGTAGCAACTTAGAAAAGTAAATATGAAAAAAAAAAGTAGCAACTTAGTAGATTTTGACGTAAAAAATGTTTTTCTTCATTAATAACACCTAGTTTATCAAGTTTTTGTAAAAAAATTAAATAAATGAAGTGAAATCAAACAACCCAGCGTCAACCTGGTGTGATTTGTTTATGTTAATGTACAATGCATCCTTCAGTACCTGTAATAATCAATAGTAGGTACTACAGAGTAAATAAAATGGTTATAGGGAGCCTAAGTCATACCCACTCTCGCTCTAATTTTGGACCATGGGCCCCTGGAAGAAAAAATAAATCCAAATCAATGGAGCTATAAAAGCTGTTTTCTAATTCCATTTGTTAGGTGCCATGGGTTTCACATATGATGTCTGAAATTTAAAGACACATTCTGATGCCAAGAAAGGACTTATCTTTGAATTGCGACAAAGGTTATTTTAGGTTCTGTGTATAAAGATGTGTAGGACTTCAAATGCGTCCCACCAAACTGACGTCATTAAACCAGACTGATAATAAAATGGCTGTGAGTTTAGCTTCACCACTTAACTTTGTACCATTTCAAGCTATTCGTTGGAGTTAAAACACTGGAAAAATTGTGGCGTTCTAAAACATTTGACTGGTTGTGTGTGTGTGTGTGTGTGTGTGTGTGTGTGTGTGTGTGTGTGTGTGTGTGTGTGTGTGTGTGTGTGTGTGTGTGTGTGTGTGTGTGTGTGTGTGTGTGTGTGTGTGTGTGTGTGTGTGTGTGTGTGTGTGTGTGTGTGTGTGTGTGTGTGTATACACTCATACATTTTAGTGTTTTATCAGTTACAGCTCAGCTTGATAGTGGCATGAATTAGCTGTTAAAACGTAGGCTCGAGGATAGGTCACGCACAGCATTTTAGATATTTTTCAATGAAACTAGCCCTGTTCAAAAGCACCTCACAGCCTCGTTAATGGAAAGGGGTAAAAACATGACGTGTAAATGAACCCACCGTTTAATAAATAGAGTAAAGCTTCTTCTTTCACACATGCACTGCTTTCATTAATCACATGGCAATGAGTATCTTGGTGTAAAGTGTGAATTAAGCCTCAGGAACTTTCACCATGGTGTTTGTGACAGAACCAGCCTGTCTTCAAAATGACACAACTGGATTGTCACTTGAAATAATTATAAATAAGAAAGAAAACGGGATCAATGGTAACTTTTCGATATTGAAGTCTTGCACAAACCTTCAAAGAAATGTAAACAAGGTGAGAAGCCCTAATGATTTAATGTTGTTGCTTTAAAATCAATTTAAGTAAATTTAAGGTTGTTTTTTTAAATACAAGTACCTGCTGATAGGTAATTGTGGTCTTTCCACTCTGTCTAGCTAGGTTTTAGCCATTAGCTTGGACATCCCATTAGTCTTGACGACCGGGTCTGGTTCAGGGCTTGTTCTCGTGTGCCTTTGCTGTTTTTCTTGCTTTCTCTCAGAAGAGGAGGCAAACAGCTTCCTGGCCCCACCGAGGTTGTGTTAGGTGCTCTTTGAGCCTTTCGTTCATCCTAGTTAAATGTCATATCTGCTCCTAAGATTTGGCAGTTACGTCTGCTGTGACTGCCTGAGTCAGAAGCTAAATGGCACTTGAATCGAGCTCTTATAACAGCAGGATATTCAGTTTTTCTCTAAAGCAGTCAGCTTTCTCCCTGCCTGTAGCAGAAGGCACACGCTTGCTTTTGACTCCTGTGGAAGTAGTTGTTTTTCCAGTGAGGGTGGGAGGGAGGGTTAACCAAAGACACCAGCCTGCCATAAATATAAATATATGTTTATGTATTTTTTAAAAGCTGTTCAGTTATTTTTGTCAACACTTTTTTTTATGTTCTCATACAGAATAGGCTCATTTATCTCTGGTGCCGTTTAGCCGAAGTCAGCCCGATGTGGACAAAGACATTTTGATCTCGATAAAATGCTGCCTCAGGCCAAGTATAAATATTTTCTTTATTTGGACATTATTCTCTAAAGAATTTATTCATAATGGACTAAAATTGCACTCAATGTTTTCTATTAAAAGGATTACTTCAATTAATAATAAACCATGACCTATATTTTTAGAAAGTAGATCTTTTTTCCCTTTCATTTTAAATTTAAAAATATTTTTTCTATCTAGGAGTACTTATTTAAAACTTCACTCTATAATCCCAGCGAGAATAGAAAAATATGAGTCATATTACTCATTTGCCCTTAAAAAGGTGGCTGTTTGTTGTTCTCGTGGTTTAGATTTAATCTATTCCTGCATTAGTGTTTCAGCCTGATCTGATCAAGATGATGTCATACTGAGATAACAGGCAAAAGCAGGTGTGTTTGGCTCTAATCAGATACTTTACAGAACAGAACTGCTGCTCTCATGGCTGAATCTTAGCTCTGGTGCTTTTACACGTCTCTCACACACACACACACTTCAATCTGAAATCCAAAGAGCCCATCGACACAAACACCATTAACACTGGTTAGCTATGCCCTCTCCAGTCAGATGCATTAATAGGCATGTCCTAATGAGCCCTCATTGGTTAATTGTCCTTCTTAAAGCTCCGTAAAAGAACTTGCTCAAAAATTGATTAAGGTTTATCGTGAGCTGTTCTTGTTGGGCTTCACTCCTCTGCCAACATCAGTGTGCTAAGCACAGGTACTCAGATCCCTTCCCCCCTCAATCACAAACGTTATTTTAGTGACACCAGCCATTTTCAAAGAAGCAACATCAAAGCACGATTAAAAGGCAGCGAGGCAACTCTGATCAAAGGTTAAATTTTGCGTGGTGTGACTGGCTTCACAATGCAAAGTGAGATTCCTGAGTTCAGCGTAAGTGTCGAGGCAAGCAGACGTAAAGTTATTTCGCCGTGCGCCCCGAGGACAAATGATGGATACTTGTGTTTCTGCAGAGTTAGGTCCTCTGAGGAATCCGCCTCGGTGTGCTGCATTTAATTTAGCTGGTGAAAGGGTGTTGTCTGGTTCCTCCTTTATCTGATCACTGTCACTTTATTTTCCGGTTTTCCTGAGTTGTCTTTATTTGTCTTCTGCTGGAATATCCAGGAAATGGTCTCACAACGAGCGCTCTAACAGCACAGGCAGGTTTATTGCTTCGGCTGTGGGCCAACTCGTTTTGTCTCGGAAAGTAATGAAATCTCTCAAATGGCCGACGCAATTCAAATTTGTGAGACAATTTTATATGCCACAGAAGGGCCTTTTTTATTTTATTCGATGTATCACATTTTAGGAATTGGATGAGGAAAAATGAAATAACCATTTTTCAAATTGTTATCTGCGACCAAAGGGTCGATGCTGGATTTATGAAATATAGTTCTTTCTAATTTTGCCACAGGATTTGGAGTCATCCTTGTTCTCTTTCTGCTTAATTTCAGGACTTCTTGCTCAGGTTTTGGCCTTCACACCCAGAAGAGAGGACATGACGCACTGGCCGCTGCCAAAGACTGGCAGAGGGCAGCTGTGCCAACTGCTTTCCTTCCTGCTGCTTTAGAAGTTCCCCTTCTGCACCATGACGGAGAGGCATTGGGGTTAACTCACTGACGTTTAACACAATACCTCCCCTCTTCCCCAACCCCTGCCCGTTCCCATCATGCTGTGCTTCTTGCCTCTCAAACTTGGCCGCCTATATCGCTGTCTGAAACTCCTGTTGGTGCTGGGATTGTTTGTTGTCCTTTTGATGAACACCCACAACCTGTTCGCCTCCTTCCAGAAGAATGAGCTCACCGACAGGCGATTCATCAACCTCAACAAGTGTCCCGCCTGCTTTGGCACCAGCTGGTGCCGCAAGTTTATGAATGGCCAGGTTTCCTTTGAGACATGGGGTCGCCTGCGATTTCTAGATGTGTTCAATGTGAAGAACGTGTTCTTTGCGCAGTATGGGGAGCCCAGGGAAGGCACCCGACGGGTGGTTCTCAAACGGCTCGGCTCCAACCAGGAGCTGGCCGAGATTGACCAGAAAATCTGCAAAAGAGCCACGGGCAGGCCGCGCTGTGACCTCATCCAGGCCATGTACAAGACTGAATTTGCACGAATCAACGGGGACGTTCGCCTGCTCACCCCAGATGTGGTGGAGGGCTGGTCAGACCTGGTGCACTGCCCCTCACAGAGGCTGCTGGACCGTGTGGTCCGAAGGTATGCGGAGACCAAGGACTCTGGTAGCTTCCTGCTAAAGAACCTGAAGGACACAGAAAGAATGCAGCTGCTTATGACACTGGCATTCAACCCTGAGCCTCTTGTACTACAGGTATGGTGTTCATTACTCTTTCATTATTATTTAGTAAGTTTACACAGTTTAAAGCCTATTGCATTTTCTCTCAAAGTATTCAGAAGTACAGAAGTTGAATCAAATAAATGAGCACCCCTTAGTGGCTGGTTTCAGTGTACATTATGTCACATTACATGTCGTTATCACATGTGTAATATCTGCTTTGTGTCTGCATCAATGAAGTTGCTGAGGTTAGAGTTGGAATCGTTTCAGCTTATGGGTATATTATGTTGTCAAGGTTTTGAAATAACATTTAGGGTGATGGTAGCAGTGGAGTTTTGTGCCTGCCCCATAACCGGAGGGCTACGGTGCAGCTGCAGCTCCCTTGTAGCTCATCACCACTAGCGTGTGTGTGAGAGAATGACTGGTTGTGTTGTAAAGGACCTTGGGGAGTTGTTGAACCCCAGAAGACGCTATATCAAAAGCAGGCCATTTACCACATAGCCATAAAAACAAATTTTGACGCAAAAGTATGAACTAATTGTTTTAAGCATTTCCATATACAGTATACACTGTTCATGTGTGCATTAATCATCAATGGTGTAGGGCTCATCACTCATCATGAAGATCTTGAATGCTTAACTTTGATTTAGGTAAAAGTAAGAATGTTCACACTTGGTGTATGGAACTAAGATGTATTTGTGTTCATTGGGGCTTCTGTGATTGGGGCAGAGTAACTATTTTATTTTCAATAATAATTTTACAGATTTAACCAAATATTAGTTGTAACTTCAAAAAGTCAAGATCAATTAAATGTTTGATTAGTTTTTTGTATAGATCAGATATAAGATGCATTAGATTAAAACTAACTATTGCAATAATAGTAATGTAAGGAAATTGTAAAAATGTTTTCACTGATATCTAATAAATTATTAAACATCAGCAGAAACTGATCTATCTAGGTTTTGTATTGGCCCTTTTCCACTAGCACCTTCTTCGATGCTCGTATTGATTTGACTCAATAACGTTCAGGTGGCTGTAGGGTTGTCACGGTAACCGCTGTAGCGGTAAACCCGAGTAAAAAAGTTGACAATAATAATAACTCTTGTTTTAAAAAATATATATTATCTCGGTGGATTACTGTGGCTGCGGTGTAGGCGCGGTGACCCTTACCAGCCACCGTATCTGCTGAAGTTGCTGGCGGCACATGCGCACTTTGTTGTTTACAACCAAAACTTTCTTGAAGCTCAAGCTGAAATAATGGCCAAAGGAGGAGACAAAGTCAGACGTATGGGCATTTTTTGGATATTTGAAGAATGCCGAGGGACAGTTGATAGAAGACGGCTATCCTGTTTGCAGCACGTGCAGAAAAAGTGTCTGTGAAAGGCAGCAACGCTTCAAATCTCATGACACATCTGCGTGACCATCACCCACAACTCTACAGTCAACGCAAGGCAAGCTAACGTTAGCGTTTTAGCTAAAATGCGTGATCCGAGGATTTGGGTTGAGGGAGAATGCAACGAGTCGCTATATAAAGCAGCCGCAGCGCCGCTACCTGCATATAAACCGTGTCGCGGACACCGCCATATTGAAATGACGCTATGCATTACGGGGCTCCCAGGAGCAGATACGAGTTGGTCTCTCCGAGAATAATTATGAATTTAACAAAGATTACTGCCTGATGACATTTTCCCACATCTGCAAAGCTCACTGGAAGGACACAAACCGAGGACAATGATATAGGGTTTATTACTCAAGTAAGGGTTAAAAAAAGTATCTGATTACAAGGCTACTTGAGTACTGAGTATCATCATAATATTTTTTAAATGATGACATCAAACAGACATAAAATAAGAAGTTATGGGCAAATATTGGTATTTTAAAGACTAAAGGGGGAAAATGTAAACAAATAAACAACATAATTACAAAATAACAGATTTTAGGCAAAATTTAAACACAAGCTGAGGACAATATTTTCCTGATACACAGGGTTTATTTAGTTGTCTGAAAATGTAACACGCTTAAAAAAAAATACAGCGATAATATTGAAAACCGTGAAAATTTTGGTCACAATAACCGTGAGGAAACATTTTCACACTGTGACAACCCTAGATGGTTGTGAGCAGCTCCCGGAGTTTGAAAAGTAGCACGAGGTGACCTTAAGGCTACACGAAAAAGGCAATACAATGCATCAATGGCGGACATTAGTGATATTGAGCATTTTATGTAGTTGGTGGATTTTTGAATCATCAGTGACTCCACCCCTATCCAATCAGTAAATGGCCTGTAATTGTATAGCACCTTCTTACCCTACTACAATCCCCCCAAGGTGCCTCACAAGACAATCAGCCATTCACCCATTCACATACAGTTGGGGATGAGCTACAATGTAGCCACAGCTGCCCCAGGGTGCACTGACCGAGGCGGGGCCTGCTGAACACTGGCACCACCAGTCCCCCCGACCACCCACCAGCAGGCAGGGCAGGTTAAGAGTGTCGCTCAACAACACAACAGCATTCTCTGGTCAGAGCCGGGATCAAACCTGCAACCTTCAGATTACTGAACAACCTGCTCTTCCTCCTAGGCTACTGCTGTAACCAACAGTCTCTAATGTCACATTCTTAGCCCAGTTCCATACCCTTGGTATGAAGCAGGTACTAAAAAAGGGATGTCAACCTGGTACCCATTACTAGGGAAGTGCCTTGGAACCGTCCTGAACCGAGTTGGGCAGTGCTAAGTAGGTACTTTTGGAAAAGTGAAATTACAAGTTACATTTTGAGCACCCTAGTTTTTTTTTTGACTAGTTTTAGGTATTAAAATTTTCTTTAAATTTTAATAACAAAACAAGTTAAAAATACAGACTAACTTTACATATGTTGACTTTTACTCTTTTAGTCTATTTGAATGTTGCAGTCAGCCAATGTGAGGCAGCAAGTGCATTCCTAGCTCTTGCTAAAACATGGTTCTGGATAACTTTTGGAGGATCAGAGCAAAGTAAGCCTGGGTGTTGGCCCACAAAAGTAAATTATAGGGTGGAGATCCCCATTTCCCTTCCTTTTCTATAGATCTGAGACAAGCCATTACACCCAGCTACATCCAGACTGAACGCCTGGAGACTGGAATATCTGGAGCACGAATATTCCTCTGCTTAGAATGGAGATAAGTTTAGAAGCTGTGGCCTCTGAAAAAAAATGAGATTTTGGCTGGTGGCAATGCTGCATATTTAACACTAAATGTAGGGCAGTTCTGAATTATTCAAGGAAGCATTTGTAAATGGTCCAAGTTTTTAATTTTAATGTACACCTGTGTCATCTGGACTCCTGTCAATTGTGGGTGACGAGTGAGGAAATCTCTGAAGGGAATCTCTAAGAGGGATCAGTGGCAGTATTCTTGATCCGTCATTAATCTTCTATAAGACTTCTTTTCCTCAAATTTTCTGTCAGTATCAAGTTTTACAGTACAAACGATGGAATGAAATGGAGTAGAAACTTGCAAATTGAATGAGCTAACAAACTGCCAAATGCCGTTTTGCTTCTACGGCAAGTCTAATCACTTGCAACAATATGGGAAAATCTTTAATTCCATGTATGTTTAAATAAAATTCATGCTTGTTTAAATCATATTTGACAGTATATTAGGAGTAAAATCATGGACTGTCATCCTGGGTGTCAGAGCAGCCGTTATAAACGCAGTCTACATCCCTTTCCCTCACTGATTTACGGGGCAGCCAATCAATTTCAATTTCAATCTGACATTGACCGTGTCTCGTGAGAGGACGGAACAACAATGGTCTTTGCCCATGTAGACATTCAATAATGTGTGTTGACCCCCTCCCCTTACACACAGGACCACACACCTCCAGGCATTTTGGAGGACAAAAGGCGACTTTTTAGTCTGGTCAATCTATAAAATCTGATTAGCCTTTTGTGCTCGCTCGCTGTCCCCCTTTCCTTCCTTTCTCCATCTTTTTTTCTCCCCCGTCTCCCTGCTTGCTTCTCTGTTCCGCTCGTGTACCCTCCACAGATAACGCCATCAGTGTTTTTTTAATGCCATTATGCATCAGTCCAGAGGCTCGGTGAACACCCCCCCCCCCCACCCCACCCCCACCCCATCCTTATCCTGCGCACGGCTTCAGACATCTCACAGCAACACATCATGCACACACATTGTCCACAGCTCTCTTCTCTCAGCTATCTGTAGCCTTTGCATGTTTACAGGGACTCATGAATTGTTTATCTTGTGCAAAACTTGTGACCCGTGGGAGTAACACGTGTGGGTTGTGTGGTTGGATAGAATGCAAAGAGGCTTGCCGGGCCTCTCGGAGAATCACACATCCCGACTACCTTGACTGCTTGTCGGCACCACTGAACTCAAAAGATGAGAAAATTTGCTGAGAGACTGGGAGACTCTATACACAAGGTTGAGCAGCAGTAGACCATAAAGAATTAATGGCATCTACAGAGATTGAATAGGAGACGTGCCGCACTACAGCACCTTGGTCTCCTTGTTGCCGAAGGTTAGGCTGTGGTCTGTGATTGATTTTTGTTTTTTTACAAAACTTTTTTGGAATGCAGGCTGTTTCAAAAGCTGCTATTAAACGCAACCTGATCCATATTTCTGTTGCTTATTCCTGTCGAGGCTTAATTTTATATAATGTTATAAGTTTGATGTGGCCTCTTTCGCTTCTTAATTATTTAAATAAATAATTGTCAGATTTTATTTAATCTGTAAAGTAAGTATAAAGATCCTCACTGTTGGACAGATATTATTACAAGTCTAGTAGAAACAAAGCCAGGTCACCATCAATCTGTAATTCTGTAGCCTCTGTAGCAGACGTTACTCTCTCACTTTTACATCCAGGCTCCGCTATGATGCCAGCAGAAAAAAAACCTTTCTTTTCTTTTTTTCTTCTTGTGCTTTTTATTAACAATTGGCAAACTGAAAATGCTAACTGCTAGCATTACAGCTAACAGCCGTAAAGCAATTAAAGAGCACCCAGGACACGTACCCGCTCCACACAGCTAACAAGTGCGGTTTTAGCTCAGTAGAGGACAGCAGAGTGGCCAAGTTTCTAACTCACCGAGATCAATGTTAAAGCTCTAGCTTAAAGTTTAAAAAAACTATTTAGTGTTACTTTAAGGTCTGATGTACTGAGAAGCCGTTTAATACGATCGGTCACTCTATGTTGTGCTTGCACGCTGAACATGAACATTTTCTTAGACGGTAAAACGACTGGGTTAGAAAAAGTCGGTCTCTTCCATGTCACAGTGAAACACTGTATTCATGGATTTGTCTATACGTTCTTGTGTACTAGACAACTATGCTTCCCGCATAAATCACTGTAGAAATATAAAAATTCACACGCGAGAATCATACCCCTGTTGCTCATTTTCTAGAGTTTTTACACACCAGCTGCTTGTGTGAAGCCATGTGAAGCTTACGTTTTAGTCTGTGTTCCAGTCTATTAAGTTTGCTGTCAGGGAGGAGAAGACACAGGTGTGTGGTTACCATGGTGACCTTAATGAACAGAAGCATAACAGCTCTTTTGATCTTGTATACATCAAAACATCGTCTTGGCTAAAATTATGACAAAGTAAATGTTAGTTTCAGGAAGAAGCTGCATCAACGTCCTGCAGAATTCCCTCAGAGTGTTTTGTGAGTTTAATTGAATCTAGTTTATAAAATGTTTACTTTTCTCCCCCCTCTCTCTCCTCCTCCTGGCTTTATGCAGTTGAATAATCAGATTTCTGCTGTCAGCTCAGCGAGCTGCACTCTCTCTTCGAGGGGCTTCTTTTTCCACTCTTTTGAAGCCACAGGCAGTAAATCGGCCCTGATTCACTATGAGAAACCAGACCTCCTTTGTCAGTGGGGAAACAATCTGCTGTGTTGTTTCGGGTCCGGCCAACAATAGGTTTTCTGTGTGCTCAGCGGTACACAAGTGTGTGCATGTTCTCACACACACAAACACACCACCCCCACTCAGTGTCACGTGGGAGACGATTGGGCTCTGGGGAATAAAGATTTTGGGAAGACAGAATGATGACAACCAAACGAGAACATCCCTGCGAAATAAAAGCCACTTAGTCCAACTTTTAGGATTTTTTTGTTTTGTTTTGTGTGATAATAATTCTGTTTAAACTGGCCTGGATGTCTTTCTCTGTTGAGGTGATTAATCTACTTTTGTCAGGCTCTGTCTCTTTGGCAACTAGAGGGATTACACAATCCTGTTTAATTTCACCCCTTATTCAAGAATAACTTAGTTTGCATGAGGAGTGAGTAATTTCTTCACCTCATTTCCATGGCTCGAATCTTATTTGCCAGCCTAGGAATCTCTCCTCAAGCAAGATGACTCACTGATTCATCAGGTGATGGTTGTGTTTGATGAAGTACATCTGGCCCAACCTTAAATTAGTTCGATTTAGCCCAGTCCTCCCTTCCAAATCATTAAGCTCGGCGAGTTTGCCAGCAGCATGTGACTGCACTTGCACCCTTTTTGGTCCTCAGCCTTGTCATGCTCAGTGAAGCTGAGAATAGGATGTGACAGGCCTGTGGGGTTAACTCAGTCAGTGGTACGCTCATCTCCTCTAAACTCAAATCTGTGCAGTCCGGCCACCCCTCTCCCTCATTTCATATCTATCTCTCGTCTCCTTCTGCAACTTGTTTGTCCCACCTGACACTGAGAACAGAGCAGAAACAGCCGACACCGATACTAAGTCCTGAAAGAAAAACAAAGGAAGACACTGAATGAATGATCCTTTCCTCACAGTACCGATGTGAAAAGTAAAAATTCGCAGCCAACATTGCAAATACACTGCATCCTTTGAAATGAGGCCATGCCTGTTGGGTATAAAGTAGATTAACGAAGCGTTTTTTAAATAAACAGTGATGAATTCGTGGATTTTCCTGGCACAAAGTGAGACAGGTGTTGCTTCATCTATGACAGGCTGAACCTGGATGTATTAGTATTAGAAAACTACTTTCAGTGCATCAAATCAAATGAGTCATTTCTGCTTGCACAAGCTAGTAGCTACCTTGAACTGAAAAACAAGGACCTTGATTGGGTGTTTATGAAAAAGATGTAATATGTCAAGCCGAAATTATTATCCAAGATTTTCGGTTTTGGTGACTGTCAGTCTGCTGGAAAATGACTTTTACCAACTAGTGCACATGAGATGAATCATGAAACACCTCTCTTGGTTTTCCAACACCATTTTCAATGGTAACTTGAGTACATTTTGCTATGGTTGCAATTATGGTTTTAAACATTTTACCATTGGAAACCTATTTTTGGTGGCTTAGGCTTCTGAAACCTACGGTAATCTTTTGGTTGCCCAACAGAAATGGCATCACAGCTGGAGGTAGACATCAATGAGACAGCACTAGGGATTTGTGAGCCTCCTAAGAGAACAAATCTGTCATGTGACTGTATTTTAAAATGTAAATATTGCAGGAAAACCCATTTTAAGATGAGTCTATCTGCGCAACATGAGACAAAAAAAGTCGATGCCAAGAGGGGAGCATGGATCTGACAGTCATTTGCTTCTGCTTGCTAAATTAAACCAACAATGGATACATTTTTAGCCTAATGCCTTTGAAAACCAAAGTTTCACTTAAATGCTGTTTAAATTTATTTAACTGCTGTGACCAAAGTCAGAGATCTGCTCAAATAATAAGACAATACATTTCTACAGCGTTTTCTGAGGCAGCCAGGGCATCAGATCTGTAATTTAGTCACACACTCGTACTCTTGTGGTGGTGAGCTTCATGGCGGCCACAGTTGTGCAGGGGCAGTCTTACAGAATTGAAAAGGTGCCTGACACCAGTCAGTGACTTTACAGCAATCTTCATACTAAGCAAGCATTTAGCAACAGTGGAGAGGAAAACTCCCTTTTAACAGGAAGAAACCTCCAGAGGTTCCTGGCTCAGTTTAAGCAGCCATCCACCACAACTCAAGTACGCTAGTACGGTCTTGTGTACTAGACAAGTTTGTTCTTCGCAAGGACACCAGAAAGTCTGTTCTGCTGAGGACGGCATTTGGAACAGAACCATATTCCTTTGTGTCCTGGCAACAAGTGCTGCTTCTTGCTACGGTAAAAAAAAAAAACGACCCGACATAAAAACAGGAGTCTAGTTTGTTCCTTAAACAACAACCAAACTGTATTTATTAGATTTGGCCCTTTTTTGATCAAAACTGATAAAATACTAGCATTTCCTGCTCTAATCAATAAAAAAGTTTATTTTCCATCAAAACAGAGCTATGCTGCTTTTATTTTGATGGTGGGTTAGCTAATTAGCATTTAGCGGGATCGTGAAGAGTAAAACCCAAGCACACTCAGCAAAATTTACAGCTTACACACAATTATTTACAATAACATAGAAACGTTATATTGTTTGATTTGTATTTCTAATATAAAACATTACAGTTATTAGCTTTTTCCTTTCACGTGTTTAACGTTTGCGATGCATTATGGGAAACTTTGCTGTCCCAAGTCCGCAGAAGGATGATTGATGCAACCTCGATACAATGGGCAGAACAAGAACTCATCGGGGAACTTTAAGCAAACTTGCCATGATGCATACTTAGGATTGGAACAGGACAGGGGCAGTCGTTGATGACATTTCACAAGGACGTGAGGACACAAGTACAGACAAGTATTCATACTGAGAAACGGCCCGTGTTTCCACTATAGGAGTTCCGTGAAATTTTTGGGAGGGAAACAACTGACCAGGAGATACGATGGCTTCGGTCCTCTTAGCCCGTGTCTCCATACAAAATTGGCCATTTCACTAATTCTTTGGTATGAGTGACGTAACTGATTAGTACCAAAAGGCATCCACAGACATTAATAACATGAAAAATGTTTTCTTCTGTCAAAGTACGCCGTAGTTTCATTCCTTCGGAGGACTGGGAGAGCACTTTTGTGATGTGAAAAGAGGCGTTCAATGACCAGAAGAAGCACAGTTTCTTACAATGCTCTGTGATGCAACAAAGCAAAGTGGGGATTTCCACCCAGTGTTTTTGGCATAGGAGTTCAGAAACAAAGCAGTTTGAAGGCTACTTAATTTATTTTTGTTCTGTTCTGCTTCACCAGTAAACCTTTCACCTTTACAAATGTCGGAGGTTTTGGTGATGTACTACTACTACTGAATGGCAGCCAGTAAGCGAGTATTAACCACAAGTCCCACTCAGTGACTCTCCTGGGCCATTTCAAGTACTCTATTGTTTCCTGAAATCGCCCAGGCGTCCTTGTAAAATTACGCTGAAGTTTTGATAGTGGAAACGGCCCTTATGTGAATAAGTTGGAGCTGGGTTCAAACTGCCAACCCTCTGATTATTGGACAACTCGTTGTACCTCCTGAGCCAAGACTACAGTCGTACTGTTTCATCCCTACAGACATCGTTCCATACAGTACCGTATTTTCCGCACCATAAGGAGCTATTAAAAGCCTTTGATCTTCCCCTGAACCGGCTTTGCGCCTTTTAATACGGATGCGCCTTTTATACATGTATTAAGGACGTAAGTGAAGCCAGCCACACCTGCGTCAGCAGGAAAACAGAGAGCTGGCCCATAGCACCGCCCACCCTCACCAAATAAAAGGTGACGCTGAGAAGCTAGAGTTGTTCCGCTCCTATTGCACTAAGAAGATGGCAGACAAAAACATCCGGCCCCAGCACATCACCAACATGGACAAGGTCCCGCTTACCTTTGACATCCCGGTGAACCGGACTGTGGAGAAAATGGGGACCAGCACGGTGTCTGTGCGGGCGACCGGCCACGACAAGTCCTGCTTCACCGTCGTGCTCGCCTGCCATGCTGATGGCCAGAAGCTGCCGCCGATGGTCATCTTCAAGCAGATAACTTTACCCAAAGAAAAGTTTCCCGCTGGCGTGATCATCAAGACGAACCCGAAGGGCTGGATGGATGAGGACATGATGGTGGCGTGGCTGCCGGAGGTGTACACCAAAAGACGGGACAGCTTCTTCCACACTTCTCCAGCCATGCTGATCTGCGACTCCATGCGGGCCCATCTCACCGACGCAGTTAAAATCCAGGTGAAGAGGATGAGCACGGAGCCCACCATAATACCGGGTGGCCAACGTTTCCATCAGACTGTTGTTCGAGCTTTCACCAAGGCTGGGATCACAACGGGAGAGCCGAGCAACGACAGTGACATTAACTCTTACGGCAATGAGCCGGGCGCGTCGGAGCCGAGCGCGCTGGGTTCAGTGCTGGGTCAGTTCTTGTCAGACATGGAGGACGAGGATTTTGAAGGATTTATGGAAGAAGAATAAAAAAAAAATGTGAGTGCTTTTTTTCAGTATTGCTGCTGAATAATTTTTATAGTTGCTATGGAGCCTTATGTGCAGACCAAACCTTTAACTAGGACGCTGATTGGCTGTGTGCCCTATAATCAGGTGAGCCTTATGGTGCGCAAAATACGGTAATCATATATTTTATGATGTTATTCTTTTCTTTGCATCTTTGTTTTTCGTGTCTTAAAAGTTCTGCAGTCCTAGCGACTCGTTTTCTGGGTCATACGTTCTTGTCAAAGAGGATGAAAAACTAGCTTTAAGTTGTATTCATGGCCTTGCCTTTAATCACACACGCTGCATGCTATCCCAGCTTAAGTCAGAGCTCTCCATCTCTGAGGCTGGCTCACTGGCTGAAGTCTGCCAGCAAATAGTATTTAAGTTGCTGCTCTGTGATTAGTACCTTTTGTTTTAGGGTCCGGGGGATTGTGGCACTCTTAACACATGAAAGAGGAGGTTGTGCATGCTGCTAAACCCTGCTTCAAGTGCTCCCAAACCCCCTTTAATTATTCTTATAGGCCTTTGTGTACAGACTGAATCCTGTTAGGATGAGACGGGGAGCTATCTGGGCCCCGACTCCACTCTTTTGGCTGCCCTTGCTGGATGGAGGCCCTGGAAAGAAGAGAAGGATGACTACTAGCCACAGCTTTGTGGTGTTTTCTCCCATTTGAATGAGCCAGACGGCTTGTGTTACCATAATCTTCTCTTTTTGCCTTTCTTCAAAACACACACACGCCTGACAGCTGTGTTTGGTTAGGTAAATGCCTGTGGCTCCACCACTCACCCAATCCCACCCACTTGCTCCTTTTTTAGATTTGTTACTTCAGATACCCCCCCTCCTCGGCTTCATGCTGATACAGAGTGCCCCACAACCTACCTAATGCCCTAGCTCATGAAGACGCAGTTCTGCAGTAAAAGAGGGTCATGCACAGCTCTCCCATGGCTCCTTAAGATAGCCAGTATGGATCAGTAACAAGCTGCTTTTTACTTTGCTTTGTCCTCTGGGGAGCCTAAGGCCTGATGTTAGAGCAGGAGTTTGCTTTTTAGCACATCAGCTTGTCTCCAGTAATAAAACTGCCCTCTGCATTAAAGCACGAGGCACCTGGTTCCTGCTGGAGGAATTATGAGCAGTCAGCAAATATACCCTAGCATGTCCACATTTTTAGAAATCTCACCTCCTCACTAATGCAAGAGGGCTTCCTTTAATCAAATCTCTTCAGATGTTAAAGGAACGGGCCAAACTCTGGCACCTCTTATTAGTTCTACGGTCTTCCTTGACATTTGAGATGTTTAATTGGGTTTGTGTGATAGGGGGGAATCTGTGCACGCAGACGGGTTGGAGTGAGAGGTCAGTAGCAGCCTGCTGCCCCCTCCTAGAGGTAATTGGTGCTCTGAAGTGCACAAGCCTTCACGTAGGCCTCAAACCTGCAGCCGTCCCAAGTTTCACTCTGGTTCCTTCTTTGTTGTGTGGGCGGCAATACCACCTAGACTTAGTCAACACCGCCTGCCTGTGACTTTAATACATTCCTCATCTTCCCGCAGAGTGGATTTACGAGGTGGCTCTGTATGAAGGGGTTCAGCTCGAGGTCGGCGGAGGGTTTCAGCTATCAGCTACTGACGCAGTGCATGTTTGCAACTTCAAGCCACGCTACCCTGTGTGCTCATTTCTGCTCCACTGCTCATTCTCTCTACACTACAGAGACCCATCTCACCCATTTCTATCATTACTCAGCCGTGTGCATGGTTTATTTAGCTGCACTGTTACTCATAAGGAAAGCTGAAATCTCCAAGTTTTAATTTAATTTCAGTATTAGTTTTTCTTGCTGGCCTCTTGCTTTCCGATCAGACACACAACAAGCACACCGTTTGTAATCCTTCTGTAATTTTCCAAGACTCCTCTTTGAAGTGCAAACCTGGATAAAGAAGAAGGCAAGTCCCATTCTAAATCCAGAAACACTGTCAGCACACACCTCTCCAGCTTGGAGCTCTGATTAGGCTACTCCTGATTCTTCTTCCTCCCGGTTGGAAGAGACAAAATCATGGCTCTGTGCTGTAGGTTTTGGGATTGGAACAAAGGAAGACGAGGAGAGAAAAAACGGTTAGCACTGGGAGCAGAAACAGCATGAGACGAGCCACGCCGAGGGGAGAAAGAGAAGTAGTGCCTTGGCTGAGGAGTTAAGGCCAGCTTCCCTGTGGGGCCTGAGCGCTCGCCTTGGACTAACAGACTGTATTTTAAACCTAAATGGCCAGCAAAACGCCAGACGGGGCTCACCACACTTCCGTCCAGACAGACAAGGTCAACAGCAGAGCTACACAGATAAGCAGTGTGTGTTTTTAAAGTCCGGATTGGCAGCGTCATCCTTCCAGCTTTGCTGAGTAGATGTGACTCCTTAGCACTAAGCGTCTGTCATAAACCAACAGAATATTTAGCAACACCCGGTTTGAGAGCCTTTTTTATTTTTCCTCCCTGTAAACTGTTGCTTGTTGCTTCCCCAGCTGTAGATGTTAGACAAGTCCTGTCCCAGCTTGTTTTCCATGAAGAAATGAGGTTTAGTTGAGGACAGAAAATGTTAAAAATTTCACGCCGCACCCTGCTCGGGGCTTTATTAGGCTGCTCACATAAAACACATCGGTGGAAAGCTACTAATTTTCTTTTTACTGAAAAGTAGTTGTGGATGCAGGAAGGAATGCCACTGGTTCCTTATAAATATAGCATTACTAAAACACTGCTCTGTGTCCACCATGTTTCTGTGCGCGCGTGCGTGTGTGTGTGTGTGCGTGCGTGTGCGCGCGCGCATGCATGCTTGATGAACCAGTGTTTTTTGCGAGACAGCCAAGGCAATAATCTTGGGAGCTACTCATGTTTACTCGGCTCCTGAATAGAGGTTGTTATCAGCCCCGGTCACGTTGCATGTTTCTCATTCACATGCACTCAGATACGAGTTCTCATAGACACACATGCACCCGCAAACAAGGAAGCTCTTTCGAACCCTCTTGCACACACACACGTGCCCACGCCCTCCCCCGAGTGGTCCGGTAGAAGGGCATGCCTTTGTCAGCAGATGTCAGGACGCAGGTGTGTGTTCCTGTGCCTCTCGCTCCACTCGTTTCATCCACATCTCCAGAGGCGGCCCATTTGTCTGTGGCCCTGTTTCATTTCATCCCTCCTTCACCACCCCCACCCTAAGAGGACGCCACTGTGTCTGTTGTGATACAAAGAGGGAAGTGAAAAGCAGTTGATGCTACAGCAGTGCACCAGCACAACCTTAAATCTGAGATTGGGCGAACTCGAGAAGCCACAATTGGGTCTTTAATGACAAAAAAGTGTTTTTTGCCCTTGCCTCCATTTCCTTAAAAGAAAGAGAAAAAAGTCTATTAAAAACCGTGTTTTACACGTTCGAGTCTTTGCTAAGCAAAAGATGAAATGTTCCCTCTGACAGGAACAAGAAGTGATAAGACCTTTAAAGCAGTAAAAGTTGCTGGGATGTGTCATTGGCAGTTTAGCACCCTCAGCAACTTTCAATAGCTTCCTATCATCAGGAGACTGGTAAAATTCACTAGCTGTGCTTTCACCACGCTCACATAGCGTAGCTCTCACGTCCACTCACAGGTAGTGCTACAGATGTAATATAGGGCTGTGCTTTTTAGTATCACCCCCGTCTTCTCTCCCCCGCCACATCCAAACGCCTCATTGCGGACGTTAATGACTTCCGCAGAGCAACCATTTAAAGAGTGCTGAGGGAAAATGATTGGAGTATTTATCAACCGATGCAACAGTAGAGCTTAAATCCAAAGCTCAGGTGTGCTCTTCCGTGGGCCGTTTGCTGTTCTCTCCTACTGGTTTGGGGCACACCAAACTTAAATGTAGGGAGCTCATTAAAGCGGCCTCAAGGTAAGGGTTAAGACACCGATAAGGACGCCGTGCAACGAACCTGTCAGCACGATGAATGAGCGACGTGTATGTTGAGAACCACAGACGAGGGCCAGACAGACATGAAGGCCTTCTCATAACAGCTGTTGACAGTGTCTGAAAGTAGCCTCGGGGCATTCATCCTGCTGCTCCCTCCACCCCATCTGCCGTCACTCTATCTTTGCTCCAATTCAGGCCGGCAATCTGACAACAAAGAGGGAGAGATGTGTTTAGCAGGCAGGTCTTTGTCGGTTTATTTCTCCTGTCCACTGGAGCAGAGAAGTGAAAGACATTCTGTTTGTCTCTTCTGTTGGCCATCTCTGTGGCTTCCCCCCTCCAACGACCACCTTCCACTCATCTGTCCACCTCTGGGGATGAGAAAGGGAGGCGGGTGTTTTCTAAAACATCGTTTGACGGGCCAAGTTAGCTCAACATCGATTAACTGCAGCAAAAATCAACGTTGAATTTGGGTCAGAAGTAGGGACGTACCATCAACCGATCCAGCGTCCGCTTAATCCTTCCACATACCAACTTCAAAAATTAGAGAGCCATTTTAGATATTTAGCCTATTAAGTCTTTAATCCTAAAATCTCTTGGATAGAAGCATCTCAGTAGTCTGGGCTTTTCTCGGCTGTTCGGTAGTCAGCTCATCATTATCCTTTTTTAGTTTTTTTAAACATTCCTACTTCCTCAAAATTCCCTCCTTGCAAAGTTTCCTGTATCAGAAGAATGTAGAGGACGGATAATAAGATGGTTTTGAGACGTTGGGTGAGTCACTGCCAAGTTTAAGAATGACAGGCGCAGACGGATCGGCTACAGGAAGCAAGTACTGCTTCATGGGCAGACTTTTGTCTTGCTCACAATTGATTGGCCATTTGCAGCTCACCATCGTCTTCCCCTCCTTTTCCTTAAAACCAGCTAAAGGCTTTACCCTCCTTAAACAAACACTGACTCACCATCAAAGCCTTTTTCTGTCCGTCTTGATTTGATGATGTGCGTCATTGCCACATGTTGATTTTTCAAGTGGCCTTTCTTTTCTAAATATCACAGCATTCACCTTAAATTCCCTTGAGGTAAATTTCCTTGGGTTAGTCAGAGGAACATGACTGAACCTGCAAATTCCTGCAGTCACCTGTTCATGGAGCAGCAGGTTCTTTTAACCCCTACTTTGTCTTAGATTTATCGTTGATACGATGGGGGTCCAGCTGTTATCCTGGAGATCCGGCGCCTACGTGGCCGGTGAGGAATGTCGGAGAGGGTGGTTAACATGTGCGTCTGTAAATAATTTGTATTCTATTAAAGTTTGAAGAAGTTGGGGCAGCCATGAATATTTAACCTCCAGCCTCTCAACAGAAATTGGAAGCTGGTAAAATATTGAATTACCAAGAGGGCAAAGTGAGGATGCTACTGTCATAATAGTTCACACCTTACCTGCAGTGTCGTCGTGTTTTCTTTAGCAATGCTCCTAATGAGGCTCCGGCTCTCAGCGAGGTAGTGCAGCCGAGGCCGCTGGGAAACATGAGCGCTGCTGGTTGTGTGTCTGCGTCTCCGTGTCGGCCGCCTGCCAAAAATGGCAGCCCTGAAGAAATATCTTACACAGAATAGTGGGTTGTCATTAAGCTAGCATATGGGAGGTGTTTATTATAACAGATAGCAGCTTTTGGTAGAGGGTTTGTTCTTTATGATGGGAGATTATCATCTGCATTTGCAGGAAAGTTTTCTGTAATTTTCCACTGATGAATTTTTAAAATTTTTTTCAGTCTTTGTAGCACTTGTGACAGTAAAAAATGTTTACCTGTTTGGATGCTTTTGTTTGCTTTTGAGTTACTGCAAAACACAATCAGTGTGATCGTATTTGTGTTCATCTTCAATACGAGATTTAAGTTTGTATTTCCACATTTCTCCCGTGGCTGATCTCGGCGCTATTAATCAGTTTGAACCTATAATATAATGGGTTTATAATATAATCTATAATATAACCTGTGATTTCCCGTCAGTCTTCCCAAACGGCATTAACCCGTTTAGCCAGCACCACAAAGCAATCAGAGCGCCTCACCGTTAGATCGCAACACAAAAGGCTTTCCTGCTAACTGCTTCTGCCACAAATCACCTCCTATCGGTTCTCCAAAACCACCGAGTAAAGCAGCGAACATCAGCTCATAGCTGTAGGGCTTTAAGCACAAACTAGCTCTTTGCTTTGATTGAATTTATTCCCTTCTACCCAGTGCTGGCTCTGTTTCACGTGATTCTCTGGCATATTTTCAGCTATTGTGCTTAGAATTGTATATCAAAAGTTACCTAAGGCTGCACCCAGTATCTTTCGGGTTTTGTGTCTGGGATTCGTTTTTCCTTTCATCTCTCTTTCTCTGTTCAGAAACTGATTTAAGTGCAAATTAAAGAAATGGTTTTGTGACTGAAGATGCTCTCTATTGATCTAGCCTTTGCTTTCTACAGCCACTGGGGTATTTTATTTTATCAGCCAACTTTGTTCTAATGTCTGACTCTTTCTAACCACGTTTTTCTTTCCCAGAGCTTTCCATCAGACGAAGGATGGCCATTTGCCAAGTACCTGGGAGCTTGTGGGCGCATGGTAGCAGTAAACTACGTGGGTGAGGAGCTGTGGAGCTACTACAATGCACCGTGGGAGAAGAGAGTGGACCTGGCGCGGCAGCTGATGGACATAGCCGAGCAGCTCACCAACAATGACTTTGACTTTGCCCTGTACCTGCTGGATGTCAGCTTTGATAACTTTGCAGTCGGCCCTCGCGACGGAAAAGTCATCATTGTTGACGCGGAAAATGTTCTGGTGGCAGACAAAAGGCTGATAAAGCAGAGTGAGTGCCAGCATCTATCAATTCCTTATCACAAATGCACTTTATGTTCATGTCAGTGTGAAGCAGTTTCAATAAGACTGCCTTGTTTTTCCTGTAAATTTGTGTCGCATCCTTAAACGTTTCTCATAATATAGGAACTGCTTCTCAGAGTTATGAGTCTGGGTCATCAGTTTATCACTAAACCCATTTAAAGGGAATTTCTAGTCTTATTTACAGACAGAAATGTTTCCAAAACTAAGACATATTCACCTACGTTTTCCAGTAGATGGAGGTTCCTAAAGGTTGTTTTGTTTTTTTTACCTCAACAAGATCTTTTCTTAAGCTTGACTGGCAGCAAATGGTCGTTTCCCTTTGCACTATTTCTGACTGACCAGTAATCAAAAAGATGGGAAAGTTCAAGAGAGTTGTAGATTCGTCCAAGTCGGGAAAGTCTTTTAGAGACATTTCTAAATAGGCTGAGGGGCATGGAGTGGTGTCTGCAATGGTACGCCGTCTTTTTAAATTGGACGCAACTTGTTTTTGATCCTCGTTGAAGCCGCTCTCAAGTTTTTTTTTGGGAGCTGCCCCAAAAGGTTGCTGTCCCTCAGAGTCCCCATGAACAGTCTGGCAATCTGTGCTTCAACTCAAACGGCCAGATGCTCCTGGATCTCCGCATCCCTCCAGTTTGCCATCTCAGCTGATACGGTTTACAAATGCAAAATGGACTCCCCGTGTTCACGTGTTTTAAATATTATTGCCAGCCGGGGCTTGGCGGACATTAAACAACGGACAAATGACACATCATTCTTGCGCGCCTTGCCGCCACGACAGTATAGTTTGATATGTCGCCACAGTTTTTCATAAGAAAGGGGTCAACTGTCGGAAATCATCTGCTAGATGTTTTGAACGTTGATAGTTAAATTTTCCGACAGAACTATAACTCTGAACAGATCAGAACTGGTTACTGACCCGCGTGTAGCGTTATAGAGATGTTTTACCCGCAAGCTGCCTTCCAGCCGGGAGCTATTCTGATGCAAAACGGGAACAAAAGTGTTCCACACAACTGATCCCATGAGGTCACAGAAGAATTGAAAGACAACTTATGGAAGTTACAAGCAAGGAGAAAGACAGCTGCATGTTTTAAAAAGGTCTGTGGTTTATTTTCTGTTCTTTATATACCTCAACTATGGGGAGTTTAACAGGAAATGACGTATTGATATCTACATGTGACTTTTATTTAGAAAGTTAGTGAATGATTTACACCGCTTTTGTGCTTGACTTTATGTCTGGCATCTAAACCGTGGAATTTGACATGGTTTGAAACCGTAGCGTGTAAAAATGGACTTGAAATGTAATGATGGCGTCTCTTCGCTTCTTGGAAGCGTCCAAATCGTCACACTTTGCTGCCGTTGGAAAGGAAATCATTCACTCTAACAATGCTTGTTGCCGCGTAGTTCATTTTGCGATGCTTTCACGTCTGGTGGGAAGAAGGGATGATCGGATAATTCAGGCTCTCTTTAAGCTTCTGGAATGGCTTAACCTCAGTGTTATTTAAAATCTGGAAATTATGCTTTTATGTGCCAAAAACCTCACCAATTTAGATATAATCTGTCAAGTCTGCCTAGAAGGATGGTCAA